>NC_141685.1:1254488457-1255745957 GCF_964263255.1 Lissotriton vulgaris | reverse complement strand
AGTACGTGTTTCCCTTTCACTGCCTTATTCCATGTCGGAATCGCAGAAAAAGGCCTCCATGTCGGAATCACAGAAGAAGGCCTCTTCCATGTCGGAATCACAGAAGAAAGCCCTTTTCAAGGCCTGCTCTTCATGTGGGAAGAAACGGATCCATGCGGATGATAAGCACGATCTGTGCTTGTATTGCCTGTACCCAGACCACGTCTCGGACAAATGCAGGATATGCAGAGCCTTCCCTAAAAAGACTGTGAAGGACAGAGAAGCTCGTCTTCTCGTATGGCTCGACAGGCTTAAGGACAGAGACACTCTGGAATCTTCCGAAGGCAGTGTTTCCAAGTCCTCAGAAGTCTCTAAAAAGAGGCCCAGGGTTACTTCCCCTGGCCACGCAGACACTCCTCCTAAGAAGGCACACAAGAAGTCTTCAGAGGCAAAATCTACGATGTCTTCAGTGTCTGTTCGAGACGATCCAACTTTTAAAAAGCCTGCTCCGTCAACTGCCAGACATGCCCAAAGGACTAACTCGGTCACGACCACAGTGTCGACGACGTCGGCGTCGTCGCCCTCAGCAACGACAACGACGACTACATCCTCGTCCTCAGGTAGACCTGTTTCCTCTATCACTCTACTGAAATCGTCGTCAAAGACGAAGACCTTCTCGACGGCGGAGTCCCCGCCGACGACGTCAGTGTTGACGAGCCCATCGTCGCCAAAGTCGCTGCCGAAGGACCCACCGTCGACAACGAAGACGTTGACGGGAGGCTCAAACACAAAGATGTCGATGAAGGAGTCAACGACGAAGACGCCGGTTACAACGGCAATGTCGACGAAGGCGCAGATGACGGGCTCACCGTCGACAGGTGCCTCACCGACGACAACGTCGACGTCGAAATCATCGTCCACGACAAAGGTGCCGTCAACTACCCCGCCCTCGGACAGGTCTTCGTCGACGGTGGTGTCGTCGCCGGCAAAGAAGAAGGCTCCGTCAACGAGCGAATCGTCGACGGAAATGGCACTGACAGCACCCTGGAAGAAATCCTAACTGGTCGAAGTGTCAGCCCTCTCGTTAACGCCGTCAACGGCGCCCTCGACTGCAGCAGGATTACAGGCCACGTCTGGCAAAACCGCCAAACCGCAGATTACCCCGGAAGCAACGTCTCCGAGCAGAGTAGAAATGCAGCCACCTCCGGAACTCTTCCAAAGTGAGGAGTCTGAAGAGGATGACCACCCGGGTCCCGCTACCTCTATCTCGGACCTTAACGTCAAATGCCAAAGTACTGATGAGGAGCATGAGGAGTTCAGCTACCAGGATCACTCCGTCCACACTAGTGTCCGCACGGAGGTCACCCCAATGATATGCTTGCCGGCAGCTCTGGTCAATGACCTACGGTACCTTGTACAAGATTACAAACAACGCTTCCCAGATGCGGACAGTGCGAATCAGACACCTGTCACACATACACCGGCGTCCGCCCCAAATCAACCTCCCGCTCAAAACAACCGCGAACAGTTCCGACCTCAGGTGAGACCCCGTGACAAGGTCCAACCTCAGGCGGAGGAATCCTCAGAGGAGGAAGAGGAGGAAACAGAACTGGAGGAAGGAGAGGTCCACGACGTCCACTCGGACCAGCATGACGAAGATGGCTATGGAGCGTCATCCTCTGCTTCGTCGTCTCCAGCTTCGCCACACCCGCGCCAAGCAGACTCGGTGCCTGTGGACATTGGTGGCTTCCACAAACTGGTGGACAGGGCGGCTAAAAGATTCCATATGGTCGTGGAATCGACTGAAACGGAATGCTTTTTGCACGACTTCAAGGAGCAGAACCAAAAGTCGGCTAAATCAGTTCCGATTATTGAGTTCCTATGGGAGCAAGGCAAGAAATTGATGCTAACGCCCGCTTCTGTGCCCGCGGTGGTGCCACGCCTGGACAAGAAATATAATGCCCCGATTGCGGCGGCGGCTTGCCTCAACGGCCACCCCAAACCGGATTCGGTGGTTACTCAAGCGGCCCAGAAACACTCCCGCAACCCGTCCTCCCCGCTGTCCGCGCCTCCTGACAAGGAAGGCAGAAAACTGGATACGATTGGTAAAAGGTTCACGACTACGTCAGCCATGTCAATCAAAGTGGCCAACTCCATTGCCCTGCTGGGGCGTTACAATCGTCAGCTCTGGGAGGACATAGCCCCTTACGTACAAGAACTGCCCGACGCGGTCCAGAGCGAAGTCAAGGCTCTCCTTGTGGAAGGTCAAAATTCGGCTGCAGAGATCATCGACTGTGCTATAGATGCAGCCATGACTGGGTTCCGTCAGCTCGCTGGAGCTGCTGTTCTGCGCCGTCAGGGCTGGCTAAAAGCTACATCTTTCCGCCAGGAGGTTAAATCGAAGGTGCTAGACATGCCTTTCGACGGCCAGCATCTTTTTGGAGAAAAAATCGATGAGGCACTACAGGCCATAAAGAAGGACACAGATACCGCCATGGCACTGGGCACGTTGCAGTCACGAAACCAGTCCTTTCGAGGCAACCGCTCCAGAGGTCAGTCCTCCTATAGGGGTTCCTATCAGAACAGGTCCTCGTATTCGTACAATAACAGAAATCAATACCAGCACAAGCAGCAACAAGGTCGGCAATCTTCTTATGGCAGATCTACCTTCAGAGGCAAAAATCCCAAGAGGGGCGCTGGCGGCCGCCAGTGACAACTTACTCCAGCCAGTCCTACAACCCTCTCCATCCTTTCAAATTGGAGGAAAACTGACCCATTTCCTCAACAATTGGCACCAAATAACCACGGACCGGTGGGTCCTGCAAATGATACGATTCGGACATTCTCTCGAATTCACCAACATCCCCCCCCAATACACCTCCCCAGAGACGGGTGCACAAGCACCTACGCCTCCTTCTCCAAGAACTGTCTGTCATGCTACACAAAGGAGCCATCGAACGGGTTCCAGCATCCTTAAAGGGGAAAGGATTTTATTCCCACTTCTTCCTGGTGCGACAGAAGGAAGACAAGTGGAGGCCCATCTTGGACCTCCGGGCACTCAACACCTTCCTACGGAGCCAATCATTCAGGATGGTGACAATCCAGGAAATCCTGGGCGCACTGGAAAAGGGGGATTTCATGACTTCCCTGGATCTCCAGGACGCCTACTACCACATCCCCATCCTCAAGCGTCACAGAAAGTTCCTGAGGTTCGAGGTGGCTGGCCGACATTATCAGTTCAGAGTCCTACCGTTCGGCCTCAAATCCGCGCCGCGGATTTTCACGAAGTGCCTTGCACCGGTGGCGGCTTTTCTACGTCAGCTGGGTCACCAAGTCTTCCCCTACCTGGACGACTGGCTGGTAAAAGCACCCTCACCCGAAGGCGCAGCCGAGTCCTCCAACGCCTGCACCACTCTTTTTCAGAAGCTGGGATTGACCCTCAATCTCAAAAAGTCCTGCATTACACCTACGACAAAGATTACCTTCCTTGGGGCTACTTTGGACACAGAGTGCGCAAAAGCCTTCCCCTCGAAGGAAAGGACGGACAAGATATTGTCCCTAGCCACAGCTGTGGCAGCAAAAACAAACCTCAAAGTCCGGACTTACACCTCCCTACTCGGAATGATGTCTTCCTGCATACTCCTCATCCCTCACTTCAGGCTCAGGATGCGCCCCTTGCAGGAAGCTCTCACGAGACAATGGACTCAAAGTACTGGCTCGTTT
This sequence comes from Lissotriton vulgaris, assembly GCF_964263255.1. Taxonomy (NCBI): domain Eukaryota; kingdom Metazoa; phylum Chordata; class Amphibia; order Caudata; family Salamandridae; genus Lissotriton; species Lissotriton vulgaris. The sequence continues at coordinate 1,255,742,255 of NC_141685.1, read as the reverse complement.
GAAGACATCGTAAGGATAACGCCGACGATTTCCAGAGGTCTACAATGGTGGAGGCATCGGAAAAATCTAAGGACAGGCCTGCTGTTTCTTCTTCCGGCGGCACCTCTGGTAATCACGACGGATGCCTCCCAGGAGGGCTGGGGCGCTGTTCTCCAGGACCTCCGGATCAGCGGCAAGTGGGAGGATCAGGAGAAACTGCTCCATATCAACCTTTTTGGAGCTGAGGGCGGTCTATCTGGCTCTGCAAGCCTTCCTGCCACGCATCCAGAACTCCCCGGTGCTCGTCAAGACAGACAACACCACGACGATGCACTATCTGAACAAACAAGGGGGAACGCGGTCGCTCTCTCTATCACGCGAATCGCAGAAAATCTGGAACTGGCTGGTGCTGCACGGAATCTCGCTCAAAGCGGACTATGTTCCCTGAAAGGACAATACCATCGCGGACGCCCTCAGCAGACAGAGATCCCTCTCCCACGAGTGGGAAATGAACGACGACACTCTGGCTCACATCTTCACTCAGTGGGGTGTCCCGAAAATCGACCTGTTCGCCACCAAGGGGAACGCCAAATGCCCAAGCTACGCAAGCTGGCATCCCCAACAGGGGTCGCTGGGAAATGCTTTTTCCATCGGTTGGTTCAGCGTGTTTGCGTACGCTTTTCCTCCGTGTCCGATGATCCCGAGGCTCCTCCGGAAGATGAAAGCAGAGCCTTGCACCCTGATCCTGATTGCTCCGTTCTGGCCGAGACAACACTGGTTCTCGGATCTGCTTCGCCTCTCCCTCAGGCCTCCGATTCGCCTGAGGCAGCACCCGAACCTCATAACGATGTCCAACGGACAGGTACAGCACCCGAGCCTCAACTCGCTCAAGTTATCGGCCTGGCTCCTGAGCACAGAGAGTTCTGTGAACTAGATATCCCGCAGGACTGCAGGGAAGTCCTGGCGAAAGCGAGGGCAGGTAGTACGAACAAAACCTACTCCCTCAAGTGGAAAAGATTCTGCATTTGGTGTTCGGATCAGGGCCTGCGGCCGCTTGATGTCACCCCTGAACAGGTATTGCCATACCTCCTGCATTTGGCACAGTCAGGACTAGCACACGCATCCATTAAGGTCCACCTGGCAGCTAGCTCTCGGTTTACTAGGACCTTCACAGGTCCTTCCCTGTGGTCAAGTAGGCTGGTAAAACAATTCCTAAAAGGGCTCTACAGATCCTTTCCGAGGCCTCGGAAGGTCCCTCCGACCTGGCAACTGAATCTGGTACTCAACCAACTCATGAGACATCCGTTTGAACCCATTCATCGGGCATCTATCAAACACATCTCTTGGAAAACAGCGCTCTTGCTCGCTCTGACATCGGCCAGGAGAGTTAGCGAGCTACAAGCATTGTCCATTCAGGAACCATATATGCAATTCAGACAAGACAGGGTGGTGCTGAGACCGAACCCTAAATTTATACCTAAGGTGCCTTCGGACTTTCATCTCAATGAACCGATTGTCCTTAAGTCCTTCTTTGCGAACCCTTCCACGGCGGCGGAACGGGCACTGCATTCTTTGGATCTCAAACAATGCCTAAAGTTCTACTTGGATAAAACCAAAGATCTAAGAAAGTCTACACAGCTGTTCGTGGCATTCAGCAGCCCAAGATTGGGCCTGCCCCTAACGAAACAGAGCATCTCCAGATGGATCTCCTCAGCGATTGCATTCTGCCACGACCAGGCCGGACGGCCTTTGACTGATCGTGTCACTGCTCATTCCACCAGGGCGATGTCCACGTCAGCGGCGCTTTTCGCTGGAGTGCCAATCTTGGACATATGCCGGGCGGCGACCTGGAAGTCTCCGCACACTTTCTCCAGGCACTACTGCCTGGCTATCGAGCTTCAGAAGGATGCAGCTGTGGGCCAGGCGGTGCTGCGCCATCTCTTTCAGTGAGGTGAGCCTTCCTACATCCTACCATCCAGGTATGCACATTCATTATGACTGTAAGATTCTGCTTACGCTGTGTTTCCCATGTTATTGATGATATGTATATTGTCTGACATGACTGCAGAGCGACTTGCATCACAAATGTGAATATATAATTGCTGGCTACTCTGATTCAGGCATGTGAATCTATGAAAGGCACCCAAATACTGGATAAGAAATGCGTTACTTACCTGTAACAGCAGTTATCCAGTATTGGTGTCTTTCATAGATTCACATGCAACCCTCCCGCCTCCCCTGGTAGGACTCACATCCCTCTCTGCCAGTATTACGCCAACCTAGCTGGGTGCGTACGAAAATCTGAGGGACTGAGGCTCCTCCCAGGAAGGTTCTAGAGGGAGGTCGGAGCTGATTGGCTGACTGTGAGAGTTTGGTCCTTTTTTACATAAGGACGAGGAAAGGCTACTAAGGCGAGGCCCTTAGGCCTATGTTCGAGGCATGTGGGCTGCTGAATTCATATCTGTGCATAGATCGCCGCCTAGTGTTGGGTCCGGATGATTGCACATTGTTGTCCTGGAAGAGTCTTCGAAGTATCACGAGATAGGTGGCTCCTCCCCTGGACTACAGTGCGCATGGGCATCGACTCCATCCCCAGATTGTTTTTTTCCGCCATTGGGTTCGGATGTGTTTCGGTTCCCTCTGTCGGAATCGATAGTTGTTTAATTTTCTTTACTTGAGACCAAAAGGTCTTTAGGACTCGCGTCGGTATTGTCTATCGGTCGGGTTGGTTCATTCATCGGCTCCGATCAACTGCTGCCCATCCGCGGGCTGTCGGCGCGGACGGGCCTACACGACGCTCCAGACTACTTCATCATGGAACGAAGTCCATTTAAGAGGTGCCCAGTGTGTGCCTCAAAGTACCCGCACATCGACATGCACCCTGTGTGCAACAAGTGCTTGTCGCCGGACCACGACGAGGCCAAGTGTATGGCCTGCTCCAAGTTCCGGTCGAAGAAAACTCTCAAGCTACCTCGGGCCGCAAGACTGCAGGCCCAGAGCTCGGCACCCCCACCGGCGAACATCTTTGAAGAGGATGTTGAAGACGACACCATCCAAAATGTCTCGGACTCTAACCCGGCGTCGGAGGGCGAAGAAGACTACGACGCGGAAGACGAAGAGTTCGAAGAAGTCGTCGAGGAGGTAGGGGACGACGACGGGGCCATTGCCACCGTAGAGGATAGCTCAGAGGAGGAGCTTCATCACACTGACTCCGGGGCCACCCAACATGATAAGGCCCAGGTCGAGGGATCGCCTTCGGGCCTTACCCAAGACCTCAAAACTCGTCCCACGGCTCCGCCTACTGGCCCGGCCACGGACATTGGTGGGCCTCCACTCCCGGTCCAGAAACCGAAAGTGAAACCATCAGGGTCGACACCATCCGTATCGAAACCGAAAGTGCAAGTCGCACTGGTTGGATGGAAGGCTTCGGAGGCCTCGGCGCCGAAGAAATCCAAGATGGCCGTCGAGCTCAAGAGCCACGCCAAAATGGCCGATCCGAAGACTCCGGTGTCGAAGCCAAAGGCGAAGACGCCCGACGCGGCTTCGTCGGCGCCGAAGTTGGTCGACGCTCTGAAGAGTCGCGTCGACGCAAAGAAGGTCGATGACCATCAGAAGGCCTCAAGAAAGCGTCAGGACGACCCCAAGTCTATGGCTGCACCGCTCCCAGTCGACAAGGCCAAAGGGGGTGCTGCGTCGGCTCCGAAGACTGCGGCTTTGGTTGCCGACCCGAATCCGGCGTCGGAGGACTCGCTCGAGCCGGTCCGTCCCTCCGCCTCACTCACCAAGAAGGTCACGGAGTCCCTTCAGCGTATTCGGGATGGGGCCGCGGCGCTCGAGCCGAAGGACACTGTGCCGCCCAGGCAGAAACCGGCGAAGGCGCAGGCGCCGATTCACTTCACGCTGCCGCCAAGGACGGCGCCGAAGGCTTTCACTGCAAAACCGGGGGTCGGAGTGCCCTTGAAGCAGGTTTCGACGCCGAAGGCATCATTGGTGATTCCAAAGCCACGGCTCGAACCACTAGCAGAGGAGGAGCGTCGAGAGGTCATCATCGACGCCAACACAGGCAAGCTCTCTCTCTCCTTAAACGGAAAATCACCCCAGAGCCAGTGTTGGAGCATTTCCACATTCCCCTTAAAAAGAAGTTGGACTCTGCAGGTGCATCTGCCCCTGTGGAGCCTGCATCTCCACAAGGTCGGGAGCCCTCACCCACTCATTCTATCGCTGGAGAGGGGGACGGAGATGAAGAGGATGAGTATGCTTATCCAGTTTACTCAGACCCAGAAGATGTCAATGAGCCATGGTCTGCCGGGGGCGATCCTGAGGACCCTCATTCGGGACATGAGCCACAGCTTTTTGCTGCAAAGACTTCCCCAACGGAGGACTCCGCAGCCTTCAACGCTCTCATTGAAAGAGCTGCAGCCAATCATGACGTAGACCTCCATGCAGACCCAGTGGATGTCGATTTTCTTTTTGACACTTTCTCAGTGGCTGAAAAGACTGTCAAGACATTGCCAATGCTCAAAGGCGTGCTCAAACATGCACCAGAGGTTTTCAAGGAGCCCACCCGGGCAAGAGTCATCAATCCTCGCATTGACAAGAAATACAAGGCAGCGCCCACTGACCCAACGTACATCAAGGGACAGTTGCCACTAGACTCTTTGGTTGTCTCCAACGCACGTAAACGAGCCAACTCACAAACCACGGGTGATGCTCCTCCCCCTGACAAGGAATCAAAGGTGTTTGAGGCATCAGGGAAACGTATTGCTGCGCAGGCAGCCAATATATGGCGCATATCAAACACGCAGGCGCTACTTGCACGCTACGATAGGGCACACTATGACACCCTAGAAACACTTCTACAGCACTTGCCAGATCAGTATAAGGAGGCTGCTGAAATGCTGATTCAGGAGGGGAAACTTATTACCAATGCCTCCATTAAGTGTGCTCTAGATGTGGCTGATACCGCCTCACGAGCAATAAATACTAGCGTTCTGCTGCGCCGGCACGCATGGCTCAGAATATCAGGTTTTAAACCAGACATTCAGACTACCATCCTTAACCAAACAGTAAATCCAGACCACCTGTTTGAACCTGAAGTGGATGCCACCCTTGAAAAAATGAAAAAGGACACTGACACTGCTAAATCTATGGGTGCCCTTCAGTCCCAGCAGTTTCGGGGTGGTTCCTTTCGCCACTCCAATAACAGAGGCACCTCAAGGGGTCAAGCGTCACAATCCACACAATTCTATAAAAGTAATACCCAATCCTCATATACCAACAAGGGTAGGGGTGGATACCGTGGCAACAACGTCAAGGGCAGAGGACGTGGAAATAACAGCTCCAGGTCCTCCACCGCCAGCAAACAGTGACGCCTTGTCACTGCCCCCCGACCACACAACACCGGTCGGGGGGAGACTCCAGCAGTTCCTGCCCGTGTGGAGGTCCATCACCACGGACAGGTGGGTCAAATCTCTTATTCAGCACGGTTATTGTCTGGAACTCACTTCCATTCCACCAAACATACCTCCAAAGAACCGTCCTATGTCCGGCGAGCACTTGCACTTGTTGCAGCAGGAAGTTCAAGTCATGCTGCAAAAAGGGGCAATAGAGCTCGTTCCACTGCAAGAAAGGGGAACAGGGGTTTACTCCCTGTACTTTCTAATACCAAAAAAGGACGGATCTCTCAGGCCCATCCTAGACCTCAGACCTCTCAACTCGTACATTCTGTCAGAGCATTTTCATATGCTTACTCTGCAACAGGTTCTCCCACTGCTTCAGCAAGGGGACTTCCTGGCAACTCTGGACCTCAAGGATGCATATTTTCACATTCCCCTGCATCCTTCACACAGAAAGTATCTAAGGTTCACCATTCAAAACCAGCACTACCAGTTCAAGGTTCTGCCCTTTGGGGTCACCACGGCGCCCAGGGTCTTCACAAAGTGCCTGGCGACAGTGGCGGCGCATCTAAGACGTCAGAACATCCACGTCTACCCCTATCTGGACGACTGGCTCATTCAAGCAAAGTCGCACAAGCAGTGCGCCGACCACGTGTCCCAAACCATTCACCTTCTGCACGATCTGGGATTCTCACTGAATTACCCAAAGTCCCATCTCCAGCCCGCTCACATACGGCAGTATCTGGGCGCGACCATAAACACTCTGGCGGCTACAGCACAGCCGAATTCAGTGAGGATCAACAGCATTCAATCGCTGATTCAAAGATTCAGACCTCAACACTCACTTCCAGCACGAGTGTTCATGCAGTTGATCGGCATGATGGCCTCCTGCATCTCCATTGTCCCGCACGCGAGACTACATATGCGTCCGCTTCAGGAGTGCTTGGCACGTCAGTGGACTCAGGCTCATGGCCAATTAAAAGACCTAGTGTTGGTGAGCGGTCGGGCATACAACTCTCTGCATTGGTGGAGTCCACAAAACCTTTGCAAGGGCCGACCGTTCCAGGAGCCTGTGCCACAGATTATCCTGACGACGGACGCTTCTCTCCATGGTTGGGGAGCGCATGTACTCCATTACACAGTGCAGGGACTATGGACACAACAGCAGAAGAAGATGCACATCAATGTGTTGGAACTGATGGCAATCTTCATGGCCTTAAAGGCGTTCAAAGTACATCTGTGCAACAAGGTCGTGTTGATCCGGACGGACAACATGACGGCCATGTACTACATTCAGAAACCGGGAGGGACACACTCTCCACAGCTGTCTCATCTGGCTCAGAGCATGTGGAAGTGGGCCATTCAGAGGAACATCTTCCTCATGGCAGAACACCTCCCAGGCAAGGACAATCAGATGGCGGACCTGCTCAGCAGGCACAGCCACCAGATGCACGAGTGGGAGATACAGCCATCAGTACTCCGGCCGTACTTTCAGACATGGGGTCGTCCAGAAATAGACCTGTTCGCCACAAGGGAGAACGCAAAATGCCAAAGCTTCGCCGCCAGGTTCCCACACCCACAATCGCAGGGCAATGCGATATGGATGAACTGGTCAGGCAAATTTGCGTACGCTTTTCCCCCAGCACCCCTGATACCGCTGGTGGCACGCAAGCTCAGGCAGCATTCGATGACTCTCATCCTGGTTGCTCCAACGTGGGCCCGCCAACCATGGTACACCACGTTTCTGGAACTGTCCGTGGTACCGCATCAAAGGCTTCGTCTCACACCCAGCCTTCTGACGCAGAGCCATGGCGACATTCAGCACCCAGATCCGCAACAGCTCAACCTGGCGATCTGGCTCCTGAAGTCCTAGAATTTGGCTACCTTAACCTTCCTCCGAATTGCATGGACATCATTCGGGAGGCAAGAAAGCCCACTACTAGAGCCTGTTATGCGGCCAAATGGAAGCGGTTTGTCATTTATTGTGCAAACCACAACATCAATCCACTAGATGCTTCCATTCAGAACATCATCTGTTACCTGTTTCACATGTACCAGTGTAATTTGGCATATACTTCCATCCGCATTCACCTGTCTGCGATGGCCGCATACCTCCAAAATAGACAGCACCTTTCACTTTTCAAGGTGCCTGCTATCAAGGCTTTTCTGGAAGGACTCAAAAGGGTCATTCCACCGCGGACCCCTCCAGCTCCAGAGTGGAACCTCAATGTGGTTCTTACAAGACTGATGGGTCCTCCCTTTGAGCCACTACATTCCTGCGAACTTCAGTTCTTGACTTGGAAAGTGGCTTTCCTAGTAGCAATTACATCGCTACGGAGAGTTAGTGAGCTGCAGGCCCTCACAATCCAGGAGCCATTCTTCCAGGTTCATGCTAACAGGGCACTAACCCTAAATTTCTACCCAAGGTTGTGTCTCAATTCCACATAAACCAGACAATTGAGTTGCCAGTGTTTTTCCAAAATCCTGAGTCACTGGCAGAGCGGATGCTCCACACCCTTGACGTCAAGAGGGCACTAATGTATTACATTGACAGAACCAAAGATTTTAGGAAAACTAAGCAGCTTTTCGTTGCCTTTGCGTCACACCACAAAGGTAACGCTATTTCAAAGGCTGGTATTGCTAGGTGGATCGTGAAGTGTATTCAGATCTGTTACGCAAAAGCTAAACGTACTCTTACAATTCCACCAAGAGCCCACTCCACCAGAAAGTTGGGGGCCTCTATGGCCTTCCTTGGAAACATTCCCTTAGAAGACATATGTAGAGCAGCCACATGGTCTACCACACATACATTTACAAAACATTACTGTGTAGACGTGCACTCTAAACAGCAGGCAGCTGTAGGGCAGGCTGTTCTCAAGACACTTTTCCAAACTGCTGCAGCTGGCACGGGCGGCCGCCGCTAATGGAGGGACTGCTATGTATTCTATGCACAGATATGAATTCAGCAGCCCACATGCCTCGAACTGCAAATGCTACTTACCAGTATGCATCTGTTCTTGGCATGTAGGGCTGCTGACATTCATATCGCCCGCCCTCCTCTCCGGCGCCTGTAGCAACTGCAGTGTTTACATGCATTTCATGCCATGGTCATCACTCACAATGTTCACTCCATCTCTGCCACAATGGCTAAAAACAATCTGGGGATGGAGTCGATGCCCATGCGCACTGTAGTCCAGGGGAGGAGCCACCTATCTCGTGATACTTCGAAGACTCTTCCAGGACAACGATGTGCAATCATCCGGACCCAACACTAGGCGGCGATCTATGCACAGATATGAATGTCAGCAGCCCTACATGCCAAGAACAGATGCATACTGGTAAGTAGAATTTGCATTTCTCTATGTATGTCTATAGGACATTACTTTTTATGTACCGGAGGCTCCCGTCTCGACGACGGGGAATGATTCAGGCATGTGAATCTATGAAAGACACCAATACTGGATAACTGCTGTTACAGGTAAGTAACGCATTTCTTAACCACTCCCCTCATCCTCCTGTTACCTGGTCTCGTGTAAACTTCTAAGTATCTCCATAGCGAACAGGTCAGTACCAAAGAAGAGCACTCGCCAAGGAGGGCACAGCCGCCGGGCTCCCATGCCACTCATGTACCTAGGAAGGATCCTCCTTAGCCCGCATATGTGCTGGGAAGAGCCCGCAGACGTGGACATGAAGCCACGAAGAAGACCCTCCCACCATCCTCCTGTTGCGCTCGGTAGCGCGGTCGCAACCCACAGCACACGCCACAGCCCCCGTCTTGTGGTGCCCATTGTACGGGGTCATAGAGCAAATCCCAAGAAGTCTCACCAGGGCGCCGCCATCTTGCTTTTCCTGTGCGTAATCGTCCAGTGTTTTATAATGCCTGCTAATCCAAATTAATAAAGTGTGTGCCTTGCTTCTTCGGTCTCCTTGTTTAGTGCCCAGAGTGGCTATGGCCCTCTCAGTACTCCCTGCTCACGGAGAGCTCTAAGCCCTGCTGAATCTCGCATCCTAGTGATTTTGGCTCGGCAGTCCCTCAGCATGAAAAGGCAGAAGTAGTTGCCAATCGAGCTGCTCTGAAGTAATACAGCTGCCCCGCGATCACCCCTCCTGTCAGTATGAAAGAAGGAAGTGATTTGTTAGCATAAAGATTACTGTATGGTATGGAAACAAGAACAGCGCAAGGGGTTAAGGACCACCATGTTTCTCCGAGGTCCATCAGAAATGCCTCGGAGAAACGCCCCTTCATTTTCGGATTCGGGGGCGTGTTTTTCATTCTCTCCTCTTCCCATTGGCTGGAATGTAAAATTCCAGCAATGGAAAGAGGAGAGAAAGAAACTAAAAAACACACCCCTGAATCCCAAAAAGACGGGACTTAAATGGACAGTCTCCCCTCTCCTCCAATGGCTGGCCTCCGTTTAGGAAGCCAGCCAAAGGGGAAGAGGGGCGGGTTCAAGCCCCACACTAAGAAACATAAGATCTCGCCGGCGAGACTGCGCAAGCGCAGCCTACGCAGGCAGAGACCTAAAAAGGTACATCAATTTAAGGAGAATCGATATATTGATCAAATTCACACGCCCATAAATTGTCAGTGGCGGATTCTGCCATCTAGCGAGTAGTGCATCTACCTTCTTTGCCACCCTTCCCAAGTTCTGCAGCGGTATTGCGTCCAAAGGATTAACAATGCCTAAATATGTAATCCCTGCCCGTATCTCCTTTGTCCATCCTTCTACATCTAGTACATTAACTATGGCTTAGAATTGTTCTCTAGATATCCCTATAGAGCCCCAAACTCCACCACCAGACTCTCCACCCAAGAGATAGTTTGAAAACAGTCTGATGTATAAATGACCAGATTGTCTGCGTATAATGCCATCTTATTACAAAAGTGCGAGGGGCAAAATGGAATCACCAGACTACCCCTTCTGAATAGGTGGCGATTGGCTCAATATAAATGTCAAATGGCCTTTTCTTGTGCCTTTATAGATATTAAAACTCCTGATCAACATCCCATTAGCAGTATTCTAGCCAACAAACTTTTGTAAAGCCTCCGGAGCATAGAGATAAAGCAAGGACTAAAATCCAATGCTTCCAAAACCTCCCACAGGTGTGCCCAACATACTCATGATCCTTGGCATCATCTATTGTGACCACTGCCAAGGGAATCGAGCAAGCAGTCGCTAAATCAATAGAACTGATCAGCTGCTGAGTAAGCTCATGAATTTGCTGCTTTGGCACTGGTCTGGGTGGACTAACGCTGGGGCAAATTTAGCCAATCCTCTGCCAAAATACTTGTAAAAACCTTATATTCCATGTTTAACAGGGAGATTGCATGAAAAGAGTCTGCCTTACACCGCAGAACGCCGTAGGCGAGGACGAGGGAGGACATAGCAGATGTTTTCACGCCCCTTGAGAAATGGTGAATTGCACCACGAACAGAAGAATATAATAAGTAACAATTACCTGCACACGCTACCAAAAACGCTCACGCCCCAGCGTCTGTGCGACACCCGTAAGGCACACAACGCCAAGAAGGCGGCAGTGGATAGTTTCCTTCAACAAACCAGTTGACGGTGGCCCTCCGCCCCCCCCCCCCCCCCCCCCATCCACCCCCTCGGTTGCGCAACAAGAAGCTAAGAAAGAAGGCCACAGCACGATCAGACCTTGGGTGCCAGACCTCTGTCCCACAAATTTATTTCTTAAACTTTGACCGACTGACAGCGCCATGATGAGACTCCAGGAAACCATAGCCTGGATTCGAAACGCGTTGGCTTGTTATAAAAGAGTAACTGCGATTTTAATTCTTTATACCAGCAACTGCTGGTGGCAATAACGGTCATAAATTGACTCGACTCCTTCTCATTCTTTCTTTTTCTTATGCTTTATTGATGTTTCATTCATTTATTACACTTGTATAGAATCACTTTTTCTTTTGCACATGTATAAATTGTTTTCTGTCTGTATTAGATTTATCTTTTGACCTTTTCCATGACTGTTTGTGTCAAGTTGACAACACATTTTTGTAGATACAATTGCAACAATTTTGGTGTAAATACGTGATGTAGATATTGGTTTTTGTATGCCTTTAATCACTTTCTTTGAAAAACTTTGATCAATTATGAAATAACTGGTATAAATAAAAGTACCTTGTCGAACTTGACAGCTAGTGTTTTCGACATTCCTCAAGTGTGGATGTAAATGTAGGTGGCTAGGCACTTTTCATGTTCTTGCTTACTGGGGTCCTTAGCAGGTTTTAAGATCGAAACTATCATGGCCTCTATCCACGCATCAGGGATCTGCCCAGCCCTCTGATGTACCGAATTAAACTGTGTCTTCCATTCTGGAGCAATCTCCTCCATTGAAAGCTTATGAAGCTCTTCCGTCAATTTAAAAGAAAAGGAACCAGGCGCTTTTTAGATTTTTCCTTGTTCTAAGAAAACTTTACAACTGTGTTTTACTACTTTTTGGACACAGAAACACAATCTGTTCCCCTTTAACCCCTTCACTGCGGGGCTAATTCCCCCCACTGTGCTGGGGGGAGGGAGCGCCCAGTGCTCATGACGAGCTGAGCTCGTCATGAGCAGGTCCGTTCCAATGGAACGCCCAGCACAGCAGGGGAATTATCCCCACGTGGGCGCGGCGCATCGGTCATTATGAACTCAGCTCGTCATGAGCACCCGGCCACCTTGGCTCATGACGAGCTGAGCTCATCATGAGCATGAGAGAGGTTAAAAAGCCAGACACTTTTTAGATGTTCCTTTACCCTAAGAAAAAATCTAAATACCAAACCAAAACTTGGGAAAGGTTGGTTAGCCACTTTTACTGGCCCCAGATGAACCAAAAAGTGAAGGCGTTTGTGAGCTCCTGTGTTACCGGTCAAGACAGTTGCAAAGCCAAAGGCCTCCCTGATACCACTGCCAGTAGTGGGTGCCCTTTAAAAGGGTAGGTGTGGACATTGTGGGTCCACTTGAACCTCCCACAGCCTCTGGGAACAAATTCATTCTAGTAGTAGTGGATCATGCTACTAGGTATCCTGAAGCAATTCCCCTTAGGGTTACTACAGCTCCTGCAGTAGCCAAGGCCGTCCTAGGTGTCTTCATCTGAAAGAAACACGTTAGTGTTAGATTCCTTACCTTAGAATATCCCCAGGCGTCAGTCTGGATCCGGAAACTTTTGCGTAGCAGTACCCCTGCGCGTCGGTAGGCGTCGTCTGCAGGCGTCCCCTGCGGCTCCGCGTCCGTCGTCGGCGTCGTGATGACGTCGCTGGAGTATATAGACGCCGCCTCCGCGCGCTGACGTCAGTTCTTCTTTTTTCCGCGCCAGTAAGCGCAGATCCGAAGAGCAGTACTCTGGTCTTTTGACCAAGTTTGTTAACTTTCTAATCTCTTTTTGGTGCCTGGTAGGATGCCCGGTTTCAAGAATTGTGACGGTTGTGACCGCACTATGTCGGTCACGGACCATCACCGACTCTGTCTCCGGTGCCTGGGCCCCGACCACGACGTGGACGCCTGCGCCGACTGCCGGGCTCTCACTAACCAGGCTAGACGGGAGCGGTCCCGCAAGCTACTTGAGCTCCGGGTGTCGGCCCCGCGTCGGGAGTGGTCCCGGTCCGGCCGGAGGTCCAGGGAGCGTTCGAGGTAGCGGTCGCGGAGCCGCGCCGAGCGCTCCGGAAGTAGTCACCATTCGTCGGGCTCTTCAGGTAAGAAACACAAGAAGTCGGGGCGTCGTCATCGTACCCCCGACTCCCCCAGACGCTCGCGCGATGCGGCCGGGGGTTCGGGTGACCCCAACCCCGCGGCTCCGCGAGAGTCGCCGGCGCGGCCTGCCCCATACCCTCCGGTCCCTGGGCAAGGTGCGACGATGAGGAGATTGAGGCGTTCCTCATGGCCATGAGGGCACTCAGTTCTCCGACGGGGCCTACGGCGCCTTCGGGCCCAGTGCTACCGTCTGAGGGCCCTAGCGGGTCGGGTGTCCCTGACTCGACGCCATCGGGTGCTTCGGCCCCGGTGCCGTCGACGGCTCCGACCCCGGCGTCGCAAGGGCCTTCGGGGTCGACGCCGGCTCGTCTGCCGACCGTTCCGGCGTCGATTCCATCGGGGTTACCCCCGACGCCGTCCCCGCGCTTAGCCGTTCTCCTGTGCCGGCTGCGGCCGGCGCCGTCCCCATACCCTCCCCGAATCCGGACGCGGAGTCGAACCGACGTCGCTCGACGCCGATGAGGCCTGTGAACCCCGAGAAGCCGGTCTACATCGTTGACTCCGAATATGGAGATGATGAAGCGTACGGGGAAGGCTGGGAGGGGTCTGAGGACCCTCTGTCACGTGAGTGCCAGTACGACGTGGACTGGACAGGTGATTTGGGGGATGCCAGTGGTCTGGACGACTCTCCTAACCCTGGCTTTGTCTCTCCTCCTTCCGTGGCATCGGAGGAGGGAGCTGCTTATTCAGTGGTGTTTGAGGGCTGCCAAGGCTTTACACCTTGAGCTCTTTTCAACTCGGTGGCGGCCGTGGAAACCGCTGTGGAGGCGGTCGGGGTCAACGACGGGGTCAGGCCACACCTCCCCCCGCAGCATCTGCCTCCAAATCCTCCTAGTCCGAGCTTTCAGGCCCATGTGACGCCAGTGGGTGGCAGGGTTCGCCATCACCACACCCGCTGGCGCACGATCACATCGGACAGGTGGGTGCTGCAACTCGTCCGAAGGGGCTACTCCCTCCCGTTCGAGACCACTCCTCCAGCCATGCCACCGCAGAACCACCGTGTGTCGGGGGACCACTTGACACTTCTGCAGGAGGAAGTTACGGCCCTCTTGGCCAAGGGGGCCATCGAGCGCGTTCCTGGGCCAGACGTAGGGCGTGGTTGCTATTCCCACTACTTTCTGGTGCCCAAGAAGGACAAAGGGGGCCTACGTCCTATCTTGGATCTACGGAACGTCAACGGCTTCCTCCGGAAGGAGAAGTTCAAGATGTTGACATTAGCTCAGGTCTTGGCTGCTCTAGACCCACAAGACTGGATGGTAGCGTTGGACTTGCAGGATGCGTATTTTCACATCCCCGTCCTGCCGGCCCACCGGCGTTACCTGCGGTTCACGGTAGGCCAGGAGCACTTTCAGTTTATCGTGCTCCCCTTCGGCCTTACCAGCGCCCCACGGGTGTTCACAAAGGTGTTGGCGGTGGTCGCAGCCCATCTGCGCAGGTTAGGGGTTTCAGTCTTTACCTACCTAGACGACTGGTTGTTGAAGGCGGGCTCGCCCCAGACAGTCGTCCACCACCTTCAGATGACGGCAGACCTCTTGCACGACCTGGGGTTCTCCATCAATGTGCCGAAATCACACCTGTGTCCCTCTCAAAAGCTCCTCTTCATCGGAGCGGTTCTGGACTCGGCGCAGTTTCGGGTTTATCCTCCGGAACGGCGGGTCCGGGATATACAGGCTTTGATTCCCATCTTTCAGCTGCTATCCCGGGTTTCGGTCAGGTTGACGCTGCGGCTGCTGGGGCTGATGGCTTCCTGCATCCTTCTGGTGCATCACGCCCGGTGGCGGATGCGGGCTCTGCAGTGGGACCTGAAGTTTCAGTGGGCCCAGCATCAGGGCAACTTGTCCGACCACGTCTTGATCTCGGAGGGCACTGCGAGACAACTGCAGTGGTGGCTCATGGACTGCGATTGGGTCAGAGGCAGATCCCTCTCCCTTCCCCAACCGGAGCACGTTGTCGTGACGGACGCGTCCCTCCAGGGCTGGGGAGGCCACTTGGGAGAGGCGGAGATCAGAGGCATCTGGTCTCCGGCGGAGTCCCGGCTCCATATCAACCTGTTGGAGCTACGGGCGATTCGTCTAGCACTGAAGGCATTCCTCCCCTTTGTCAACGGGAGTGTAGTGCAGGTGTTCACGGACAACACCACCGCCATGTGGTACTGCAACAAACAGGGCGGGGTGGGGTCGTGGACCCTTTGCCAGGAGGCTCTGCGCCTCTGGCAGTGGCTGGAACGTCAGGGCGTGACTTTGACGGTTCAACACCTGGCAGGTTCTCTGAACGCCAGGGCGGACGAACTCAGCCGTCGGTGCTCGATGGATCACGAATGGCGTCTGAACTCGGACGTGGCGCAAGGCCTCTTTCTGCAATGGGGAGAGCCTTGGTTAGATCTATTCGCCACAGAAGAGAACGCGCAATGTCATCAGTTCTGCGCGTTGGAGTTTCCAAGACGGCACTCGCACGGCGACGCCTTTCGGCGTGAGTGGAGTTGCAGTCTGTTATACGCCTTTCCGCCTATACCACTTCTGCCCAGAGTGCTGAAGAAGATCAGGCGCGACCGGGCCCAAGTTATCCTTGTGGCTCCGGACTGGGCTCGAAGGTACTGGTATCCCGAGCTACTCAGCATGTCAGTCGGTCCCCCGATCCGCCTGCCCCTTCAGGAGGACCTTCTGTCGCAGCAGCAGGGGACGGTCCTCCACCCGAACCTGTCCAGTCTCCACCTCCATGCTTGGAGATTGAGCGGCGGCAGTTGAGGCCATTTGACTTGCCTCCTGAAGTCTGTGATGTAATTCTGGCAGCCAGGCGTCCCACCACAAAGTCGGTATACGCCTGTCGGTGGAACAGGTTTGTGGCATGGTGCACAGCAAAGGCTGTGGATCCTCTTTCTGCCCCTCTTTCCGAGGTTCTTCTGTTTCTTCTCTCTCTTGCCCGGCAGGGCTCTGCTCTGGGCACTATCAAGGGCTACCTTTTGGCCCTTTCAGCCTTTCTGAGGCTTCCTGATCAGCCTTCTTTGTTCAAGTCCCCAATTGTAACGAGATTCTTGAAGGGCATCACACACATGTATCCACCTGTTCCGTTTGTGATGCCTCAGTGGGACTTGAACCTGGTTCTAACCTTTTTGATGTGTGCTCCCTTTGAGCCCCTTCATTCTTGTCCTCTCCGTCTCCCGACTTTAAAGACGGCTTTCCTGGTTGCCATCACCTCTGCCAGGAGAGTGAGTGAGCTCCAGGCTCTTTCTGTCCAACCTCCTTTCCTGTCCATTCATCCTGACCAGGTGGTTCTAAGGACTAAACCTTCTTTCCTGCCCAAAGTAGTTTCTGCTTTTCACATCGGGCAGTCCATCACCCTCCCCTCCTTCTTCCCGCCTCCGCATCCTTCGAAGGATGAAGAGCGGCTCCATCGTCTGGACCCAAAACGTGCGCTTTCATTTTATGTGGATCGCACACGCCAGTTCCGGGTGGATGACCAACTGTTTGTTGGCTACGTGGGTGCGAAGAAGGGACGGGCGGTGCATAAACGGACCATCTCTCGGTGGGTCGTTCTGTGCATCAAAGCGTGCTACTCTTTGGCTCGGAAGGAGCCTCCTGTTGGGCTGCGGGCCCATTCCACTCGGGCCACGGCGGCTACTACTGCCCTGGGCCGGGGAGTCCCTTTGCAGGACATTTGCCAGGCGGCTACGTGGGCCTCGCTGCACACCTTTGCGAGGCACTACTGCCTGGACAGTCAAGTCCGGAGGGATGGCTTCTTTGGCCGTTCTGTCCTCCAGGACTTTCTGGTGTAGGAATGTATTAGTTCGCAGACCCACCTCTGGGGTTGGTATTGCTGGGGTATCTATTCTAAGGTAAGGAATCTAACACTTCTCTTCCAGGGGATCCTCATCAATAGTCATAAGCACTGAATATTCCCGCCCATGTGCGGGACCCCGGAAACAATATAAAAATATATATGTATAAAACACATATATCTCGCTCCACATATATGTATGTACATATATCATTTTTCTCACATCAATGCAGCCCCAAAACTGAGGCTAAACAATGCAAACACATATACATGAACTGCAATTAGTAAGGAATCAAAAAACACATTAGGTCAAAAAACCCTTGAACTTTGTGTTTTAATGTGTCAAACCACTCATAAATCCTGAAAATTGCTTATAAATAGACATTGTTAGCCCTCAGGCTGCATTGCAAAACAATAGCATAGAAAATGAAACCATTTTCACAATAACTGGCACCGTGCCTTTAAGGCAGCCATGACCCCAGGCTTCCCATCATGCCTCAGGGGTGACAGTTAGGTCAGTTGTTCTTTCCGGCTCCTTCAGTCAGGACCCTGGTGAAACAGCTCCTTTCTTTTTTGGCTTTCTGTCAAAAAATATTCAACTTTAACTACAATTTTTGCCTTCACTCGACGTCTTTTTGACATAGTGTTGCTTAAACCTTTTTTAGGCTTAAAAAAGGTAATTTTTCTGTCAAGGATGCCTCTCTTTGACAACTGTCCTTCATGTGGAAGGAAAAAGGCCAAGTCTGATACTCATTCAGTCTGTATCCTGTGCCTACCGGAATCTCATTCCTCTAAAACCTGTGAACACTGCCAGGTTTTAACTTCCAGGACTCTTAAAGATCGGGAGAGGATTAGAGTTTATGGGCTTTCTGAGAGAGGAAGATCTCCCAAGAAGCAGAAAAGTCGGAAGACGCGGTCGACGTCGAGAGGAGCCCCGACTGGTTCACATTCGACGTCGGGATCGGTGTTGGAGAAGCAGTCGACGGCGACGAAGAAGATGTCTTCAGCGTCTACGTCTAAGGTACCTCCGCTTCAGTCAGCGTCGAGGGACAGGTCACCGTCGAGGCGGAAGAGCCCGACGGCGAGCCGTATGACGTCGAAACAGCATCGTCATGCTGTGACGTCGAGGCATTCTCCGTCGACGCCAGGCCATCGGCGTTCGGCGTCGAGTCATCCTCCGTCGACGACTAGTCATGGTCGTTCGACGTCGAGGGAGCCTCTGTCGACACATCATCGGTCGACGTCGAAGCAGCCTACGTCAACGCCTGGGCAAGTGCGTTCGACGTCAAAGCGGCATTCGGAGTCGAGGCACGCCCAGTCGCCGTCGAGTCAACGGCGATCGGCGTCGAAACAGCCTCCATCGACGTCGAGCAGACAACCGTCCACGTCGAAGAAAAGTCATCGCCACCCGAGGTCGACGTTGGAGAAATCACGGTCGACGTCGAGGGAACGCCTTCCTGCTCGGCGTCGATACGACCTCCGTCAAGGGATCATCAAAGGTCCAGGGAGCGAAGTTCTTCGCAGCCACAGAACGTTACTCCTACAAGGTCAAAGGAGAGGTCGCCTGTGAATCAGGTGGTTCAGGACAAGGAGAGTGACTCATTGGGCCATACTCACGACCTAAGGCCACAGTTGGGTTCTCCAGGTTCAGCATCGTCTGCGGAGGTGGAACAATCTCCAGTGCAGGATCCGCCTGCCAAGAGACGGAGGATTGCAGAAGAAAGATCTCGGTCGAGGTCTTCCTCTGGATCTCTGGTGAGTCTTTCCTCATCCTCCTCATCATCTCGGAGTGGCAGATCTTCGGATGAACAAAGCGGCGCATCTAATAGGGGGAGGTCCAAATCCCCTGCAAGATTGCAACAGAAACGAACGGATCAACCTCCACGGTCACGTACACCAGTGAAGGACTCCATCCACAAATCTCCTTCTATTCATCTTTCCCCAAGGTGGAATAGACCTCTTCACCACTGGGCAAAGGACAAGGAGACGGCAGATCGCCTAAAGCGATATCGAGACAAGCCTCTTCCCCGCAGAGAACGGTCTCGTTCTAGGCACTCAAGTACAAGGCATTCTCGTCACAGAGAGCGGTCTCGTTCTGAGTCGCGCTCAAACAGGAGATCTAGGTCCAGGAGGGCACGTAGCTCTTCAAGTTCGTCGAGAACACGATCTCACAGGGAGTACTCCCCGACTCTTACAAACAGTCCACGCTCGAGAGTATCTCCAACGGAAGATATTTTCTCATTCCAAGATATCTTGGGCAGGGGAGCCCTGAAGCTGGGAGTACCGATGACAACTCCACAAATCAAGACGACTGTCATATTTGAAACCCTGCAACACAGAACAGCCCCCAAACCATTGTTGCCGATGGTTCTGGGTATAATGGAACCTGTGAACGAAGTCTTCCTCACTCCGGCTACGGTGAAGTCCGTTCCAGCGAGGATTCTCAAAAAGTATCGTCCTCCGGAAGAGGATCCTCTGTTCCTCAAAGCTGACCCCCCGCCAGACTCAGTTATAATCACGGCGGCAAGAAAATCCAATGCGTTGGCTTCCTCGTCCACTGTCCCTCCGGATAAGGAAAGCAAGGTGCAAGACTCATGGGGGAGAAGGGTGAGTAACACCTCAGCCTCTTTCCTCAAGGTCTTAAATGCGGAAGCCCTACTCGGCAGGTATGACCGGTCTCTGTGGGACTCACTTCAGAGGTTTGCCGCAAAACTTCCTCAGGAAGATAGGAAGGACTTTGAGGAGGTTCTGATGGAGGGCAGTCAAGTCTCCAATCAGATTATAGGGGCGGCAGCAGATGGAGCAACACTGGCGGCGCATGGCTATGTGCACGGAGTTACAGCAAGGAGAACATCTTGGTTACGCCTCACAGCATTAAAACCAGAGGCTCAAGCCAGAATACTGAACCTTCCTTTTTCAGGCACCTCTCTTTTTGGAGCAAGTGCGGATGAGGCGATGCAACGGATGAAGAACGAGTTGGACACCCTCAAAGCGGTCGGGCTCGAGAAGAAAAAGGAGTTCAAGAAAAAATTCAGTTCGAACAACAAAGGTTCTTCGAAGCAGAGGGTTCAAACCCCTCACTGGCAGAACGGCCAGACCCAGCAGGGTCAACAAAAGTCACAGTACAAGGGCAAAGGCAATTCCAAGGGAAATGGAAATCAGCGCCAAGGCAACAACTTCAATAAATCTCAGCAGAAGCAATGAGTCTTCACTTCCCCCAGCGCCGTTACCCACTTCAGTGGGGGGAAGCATTGCACATCACAGGACAGAGTGGCAGGCCATCACAAAAGATCAATGGGTTTTGTCTACACTGCAGAATGGGTACTGTCTTCGTTTCCATCGTCTACCTCCACCTGTTTCCCCGATGTCGACATCAAGCCACCAGCTACAAAGGTTAAAGGCAGAAGTAGCGACACTCCTCGAAAAAGAAGCCATCGAGAGAGTTCCGGTGTCCCAAAGGGGGAAGGAGTGTACTCGAGGTATTTTCTGGTCAGAAAAAAGGGCCAAAAGGAAGAATACAGGCCCATTCTGGACTTAAGAACACTCAATCTGCATGTCCGAAAAGAAAAGTTTCGCATGTTGGCGCTTCACCAAATATATCCACATCTCAGGCAGGGGGATTGGATGTGTTCGGTGGACCTGCAAGATGCGTATTTCCATATACCAATACGGCAAGATCACAGGAGATTCCTTCGTTTCCGGGTGGGGACCTCTCACTACCAGTTCAAAGTCCTTCCGTTTGGGTTGAAGTCGGCTCCCAGGGTGTTCACGAAGTGTGTCGCAGTGGTGGCGGCAGCTCTACGCCGCAGGGGAGTCTTCGTATACCCATACTTAGACGATTGGCTGTTGAAAGGTCCAACTCCAGACAATGTAAGGAATCAATTCCAGACATGCATGGAACTTTGTCAACGTCTAGGACTGCATGTAAACTACAACAAGTCTGTCTCACAGCCCACTCAGAGGATCCACTTCCTAGGAGCTCTGCTAGACTCCGGAGTAGGAAAAGTGTTTCCTTCGGAGAGAGACAGTTTTCGATAGCCCTCAAGTGCCAGCAAGTTCTTCTCCACAGGTCCCAGAAAGTGCGGAAGATAGCCTCGCTCTTGGGGTCGATGGCTTCCTGCATCTTTCTAGTCCCGAACGCCAGACTTCGGATGTGTCCTCTTCAGCAGGATCTGGAGGACAAATGGGACCAACACTCAGATCGATGGGACGATCGGATCACTTTGTCGGAGGTAGCTCAATCTTCCCTCCAGTGGTGGACGAAGAAACAGAACTTGCAGGTGGGAGTTTTCTTCCATCAACCTCCTCCAACACAAACGATCATCACGGATGCATCATTACAAGGATGGGGGGCTCACATGGGACCCCTACAAGTGCAGGGTCTGTGGTCTCCCAAGGAAAGCACCTATCATATCAACTTGCTGGAATTGAGAGCGGTTCACCTGGCTCTCAAAGCGTTCCTTCCCTCGCTTCAAGAGAAAATGATTCTAGTACAGACGGACAACACCACCACAATGTACTATTTAAATAAGCAGGGAGGAACATGCTCAAGGACTCTGTCTCTGGAAGCTCAGCGCATCTGGCATTGGCTTCTGGCTCGCAAGTTGTCTGTTCAGGCAGTCCACCTCCCAGGAGAGCAGAACGTGAGGGCGGACGCACTAAGTCTGCACTTCGAAGACAAAGAAGACTGGGTTCTCAACGACGAAGTGCTAGACGACATTTTTCAGTCTTGGGGTCGTCCTTCAATAGATCTCTTCGCGGACGACGAAAACACCAAATGCCCAAGCTTCGCCTCCAGGTTCTATCGACCAGGAACGAGAGGGAATGCTCTTTTAATCGACTGGTCAGGGCAGTTTGTGTACGCCTTTCCAACCTTTCCGCTGATCCCGAAGGTGGTGAGCAAGCTGAGCCACTCGTGCACAACGATGATCCTGATTGCCCCCGACTGGCCGAGGCAATGGTGGTACACAGACCTACTTCACCTGTCAGTGTCTCCTCACAAGAGGCTTCCATGCAGGCAGGACCTGTTGTCGAAGATGAACGGGAGGATTCACCATCCCAACCTTCCGTCACTGACCTTGGCAGCATGGCTCCTGAGGTCATTCAGTACGGACATCTAGGACTGCCACAGGACTGCATGGCTATTCTGAAAGAAGCACGACGTCCTTCCACGAGACATTCTTATGTGTGCAAGTGGAAGAGATTCTATATATGGTGCATGCAGAATGGTCACAACCCAGTAAAGAGTCAGGAAGAAGCAGTTCTACCATACTTGTTGTACCTGACTAAAGCGGGTTTGAAGTTTAACTCCATTAAGGTGCATTTAGCCGCTATTACAGCTTATAGGCGATCACCTTCACAAACTTCTTTTTTTCAGCTTCCAGCAGTAAAAGATTTCCTGCAGGGTCTAAAGAAGATGTACCCTCCTGTACGGCCTCCTGCTCCTCCTTGGGAGCTGAACCTAGTCCTATCAAAATTGATGGGCCCTCCTTTTGAGCCCATTCATAAAGCTACTTTAGAGCATATTTCCTGGAAAGCGGCTTTTTTGATAGCGATTACATCAGCCCGTAGGGTGAGCGAAATTCAGGCCCTATGTACTAAAGAACCGTATACAGTCTTTCATTTGAACAGAGTGGTGCTTAGAACGCATCCTTCTTTCCTGCCGAAAGTGGTATCAGATTTTCATGTCAATCAGTATATCTCTTTACCCACTTTCTTTCCTAATCCCTCTACTCCAGCTGAGAGGGCATTACACTCTTTGGACCTGAAAAGGGTTTTAAAGTTCTATCTGGACAGGTCCAAGTCTATTCGACACTCTGATCAATTGTTTGTTAACTACGGATCGATCAGAACTGGTCATGCAGCCTCGAAACGTTCTATCTCCAGGTGGATCGTTTCGTGTATCAAGCTTGCTTACCAATTGGCGCAGAAGCCTTTAGGGGGTACTCCTAAGGCGCATTCTACTAGAGGTAGAGCAGCCACGGCGGCTTACCTGCAAGATGCGCCCATGTCTGAGATTTGTAAAGCGGCGACCTGGAGGTCGGTCCATACATTTACCAGACATTACTGTCTAGATTCTGACACGAGAGCAGATACCCAGGTGGGCCAGGCCTCCCTGAGGAATCTGTTTAACAGCTGAAGATTTGGCTGTTATGCTCTGGTTGGGTCATGTACTTCTCATTTACCTGCAGGTGGTTGATGGGCTTGCTATTCTATTCAGTGCTTATGACTATTGATGAGGATCCCCTGGAAGAGAAGGATAAGTTACTTACCTGTAATCCTAGTTCTCTTCCAGGGGTATCCTCATCAAAGTCATAAGCAACCCACCCGCCTCCCCAGGTAAATGAGATTTGGTACTATTTCAGTATTGTGGTTTAGCCCTGTCTTCAGGGTTATGCAAAGAACAACTGACCTAACTGTCACCCCTGAGGCATGATGGGAAGTCTGGAGTCATGGCTGCCTTAAAGGCACGGTGCCAGTTATTGTGAAAATGGTTTCATTTTCTATGCTATTGTTTTGCAATGCAGCCTGAGGGCTAACAATGTCTATTTATAAGCAGTTTTCAGGATTTATGAGTGGTTTGACTCATTAAAACACAAAGTTCAAGGGTTTTTTGACCTAATGTGTTTTTTGATTCCTTACTAATTGCAGTTCATGTATATGTGTTTGCATTGTTTAGCCTCAGTTTTGGGGCTGCATTGATGTGAGAAAAATGATATATGTACATACATATATGTGGAGCGAGATATATGTGTTTTATACATATATATTTTTATATTGTTTCCGGGGTCCCGCACATGGGCGGGAATATTCAGTGCTTATGACTTTGATGAGGATACCCCTGGAAGAGAACTAGGATTACAGGTAAGTAACTTATCCTAACGTGTTTCTTTCAGATGAACAAGTTACTTACCTTCGGTAACGATATATCTGTAAGAAACATTAGTTAGTGTTAGATTCCTTACCGAACCCACCCTTCCTCCCCGTTCTGCGAACTGATACCTAGGGTTAAGGACATCCCTTTCAGGGCCCTAGTTTCAAATGGCACCAGTGTTGGTTCTCACATGGCTCTGCGTTTTCTGGCGCGGAAAAGCTGTGTACAAAGAACTGACGTCAGCGCGCGGAGGCGGCGTCTATATACTCCAGCGACGTCATCACGGCGCACGACGCCGACGACGGATGCGGAGCCGCAGGGGACGCCTGCAGACGACGCCTACCGACGCGCAGGGGTACTGCTACGCAAAAGTTTCCGTATCCAGACTGACGCCTGGGGATATTCTAAGGTAAGGAATCTAACACTAACTAATGTTTCTTACAGATATATCGTTACCGAAGGTAAGTAACTTGTTCACCAGGGTGAAGACACGGGTATTTAGAAAAAGAGGACAGGAATTAGTTAGAGTGAAAGCTACTTTCAAATAATTCCATTAAATGTGCCCTTGATGCAGCCGAAACTGCGGCTATAAGTATAAATATCAACATTTTACTTCATAGATATGCTTGGCGTAGGGTCTCTAGTTTTGAACCAGAAGTTGAACAAGCTGTCCTCAATTGACCTTTTGATAAGGAACACTTCTTTGGGCCTCAGGTTGACACGGCCCTCGAAAAAATAAAGGACACAGATGTGGCAATCTATGGGGGCACTAGCACATTTTGTAGTTCCTTTCGCTGCCCATCATTTAGAGAAGGTGCTAGGTCTGCCACTACCGACACATCAGCAGCTTCATACAAAAGCGAGATCCAATCCTTACCTTCTAGAAGTTTCTATAGAGAATCTTACAGACTGAACAACTTCAAAGGGTGTGGTCGTGGAAATTCCACACACACAGCCAATAACAATAACAAACAATGACTACATTTACGTTCTCCCCAAACATTTAACACCTGTATGGGTACATCTTCAGTTTTGTTTTTTACCGCAATGGAAGGACAATACTACTGATCATCGGGTGTTGGATATGATCCTACTGCTTTTTTGTGGACGGTACTTGAACAACCCTATATTCCTTCACATGTGACAGATTACACCAACTTTCTGATGCGCAAAGAACAGAAATGGGTTTTCAAGCTGGGCACCAACAGAGTTGGACTCAATGATGACATTCCTTGGTCCGCGCTCTAACTATGCCAGCTCAGTCATTATTATGAGATATGAGTAGTAGCACTAGTCAACAACAGATGGTCAAAAATCACTAGTATAATCCTGATCATATCAATGATTCTCTAGGTGTTTAGCCCAATACAATATTTGCCATCTAATTTAACATGTCTCAAAGATAAAGAAACTACATGTCTATTAGTCTGATCGAATCACATCTTCAACTGGTGAATTTTATCATTAGACATCTCTGCGTCCGTTTTGGATTATCTTTAATGGAGGACTATAATTCAAAACACACGATATCCATATAAATCTTAGTTCCAATTTCAATCGCCAGAAAGTCAACATAACAAATCGTGTTTCCTGGCAACCAAGAAATGATTGTCCAATAAACACTTTAGATACACCCAAAAGGTCCGTCCACGTGACTTTCTGTGGACCTATCATAGCCCGTTTTATGTCTTCACCGTAACACACCCATTACAAGCCTTCCGATTGGTCCGCCTGGATCATCTGACAGGTATCAGACCAATCAGCAGTGGGCTTTTAATCGAAGCCTCAACGCCACTCCGTTACCTCCCCACCGGCTCAGAAGGTGGCAACGAAGTACCGACAGAGGTAAGAAATACGAAGAACCTGTTTTTTCGTTTTCTCCATTCACTTGGCAGTTGTCACGTAAATGTATGGCGAGTGCTTCACTCGATATTGCACACGAGACGCATTCGTTGTGAGAACCACTATTACCACACACCTGGCTTTTTCAATCAAAACCAGGGTGCTTCTTTCTTGCGATACCACTTAAATTACGCTACAAGAGACTGAAGTTAAGGCGCGTGAAACGCTTTTGAACTGTAAACATCCTTAGTTCTTTTTCAAGTCTCTCATCCTTAGTAGCACGTGGTACACATGCCGATCATGACCATCTCCATAGCACTAGACTCTTAACATCAGTCAGTATATATTTTCCCTGCTTTCTTGTGATGATACCGGTGCACATTTGTTTTTAACAAACTAAGGAGGCGATGACATTGCTTGTTCCTTGCTTCCTCCCTATAGAGCGGTGCTTCCCTCGAGTCCTGAGCCGTTGCCAGGCGAGGTGCAGCCTTCTACTTCGACTATAATGGTAAGGCGAAGTATACAATTTCCCATGTAAGAATTACAGCATCTTCATGTGGATAACCTAAGAAACCAATGTGTTTTTGATAATAAGACTAATTATGGTTAAATGTGAACTAAGCACATGCTAACCTTATCAAAGCTGGAGGCGCTAGGGGGCGCACAGCGGAATGGCTGCCTGAACTGCAGCTCCGCCGGGCGATCACCAACAATGTGATCTATTGCCGCTCCAACCCCGCTAACCCACTTTCCACGACCATCCACGTGTGGGGGAAGATGTGGAGCATCAGCGGACGTGGAGAGACTCGACCTCTACTCCTGTTTTTTGGACCTTTGCCGTGAACATTGTAGTGCGCAGCGGCCCGCCTGACAACAAGGCCGACATCGGCTTGCGGACCTCCGGCATGCACAGCAGCCTCGGCGTGGGATCGACCTACTAAACCAACATACGCAGTCCGGGGTAAGAACCTGCTAGCTGGACCCGAGTGACTATTGTGATTTGCTTTCACCCCCGAGTACTGCCAGTCGATTCTGCCGTCACCCCGAACCACGCACCTGACAACATGGCGGCGCATCATGCCGGAGTGACGCAGCCGTCGCCTTCGCGCCAGTGAATACAGACTCGGCCGGGCTGGGCTCGCCGCCCGGCGGATCAACGGGGATCACCGCTGGATGTGTCACTGCTCGGCGTAAGTGCTTACGAACTGCTCTCTAACGGCGTACCATCACCGCCCGACCTAACGAGCCAGCGGGAGGATAACCGGATTCGCAAGAAGCTTCTGCGACAGGGAGTCTCGCAAGGTAGGCCATGATCCCACATCCTGCTGACTGAGGTGGGGACCCAACCGGAGGTAAAGGCGCTCCCTGTCGCCTTAGATCGCGTTGCTGCTGGCGTCGCCTGGCCACGTCCCCCCCATAGCCCACACGATCTGGCGAGGGGCACCTGGTGGCCATTTGACCTGTCGCAGAGGCGATACCACGTGCAGCTAATCGCTACCCTTGCCGGTGCATCACGACGACGGCGGTCAGAGTCACGAGGGCGTCTGGGCCCGCATTCAGGAAAGCGACTTCTCCGGCCGCCACAATGGGGAAACCTGATAAACAACAACCAAAGATATCATTTGACAACAGAAAGGCGACAAGGCCTGCAGAGGATATGGTGGAGTCCGGCGGCTCTACCGAACCACTGCCAAATAGCAACATGGAGAAGATCCTTTTGGCTATTCAATCGAATCTGCAGGACATAAACGGTAAGCTGGACAACCTGACGTGCAGAATGGATAGCATGGCCGCTCGGCAGGAGAAGCATGGCGAACGTTTGGATGAGGCGGAGACGAGAATATCGGCCGTTGAAGACGAAGCGCGAACCTCCACCACCAAATGCGCGGGAATGGAACGAATCCTGGAGGTGATTAAAGCGAAGGAGGAGGATTTGGAAGCGCGTTCGAGGCGCAATAACGTGAAAATTACTGGCCTGCCGGAGTCGACCAACACTGGGCGGATGGAGCAATACGTCGAAAATCTATGCAAAGATCTCTTTGGCGCGGAGGCCTTGTCGCCGATCTTCATTGTGGAGCGGGCCCATAGATCGTTAGCCCCCAGGCCACCGCCCGGTGCAACGCCTAGGCCAATTGTGGCGAGGATACTCGATTATCGGGACAGGGACACGATCCTCAGACTCGCAAGGGAAAAAGGCAAAATCACCCATCAGGGCAACTCCCTGGAGTTCACACGGTCGCAGTTCAACAAGCACGTAAGGAATACACCTCCGTGAAAGCTAAGCTGCGTGATCTGAACATTGGCTACTCTATGTTATATCCAGCCCGACTTCGAGTGGTGTGGAAGGAGAAGACAATCGTGCTGGCAACACCCAAAGCGGCCCAAGACTTTGTTAAGAAGGTACAGCGTGAGTCGAGGTCGGAGTCGCAGAATGATCAACACAGGGACTCGGACTGATGCCGCTGGCGGTATCCCTCGTCGAACAGCGGTGAGTTTTGCTGCAAAGATGGCTAAAATGGATTGCTATATGGCCACTCTAAGCCGTACTGGGCAGTTCCGCCTGGTGCAAGACTCCTAAAGTGAAGGCTATGGCGCTTTTACTCGAATCTCTGTGCATCGGAAGGGCTGGTATGCATTGGGGTAGCGAGGGCTGGAGTACACTCCTGTCATTTGACTGTGGCCGTTACCCGTGGCTGACCCATGCTACCACGCTCTCCCCGCTGTGTATTTGTTCGCAAAGCCAAGTCAGACTGGTGCATTTTCTGGCGCTCAGGGCGACTGTCCAGGTCCTTCCCCATCAGTAAGGTCGTAAACCCTCCTGTCGAGAGCAATGGGGCAATGGGGGCGGAAGAGCATTCAACACTACGCTGCACACAACATTGCGGTGTGTAAACTTGCAGATGTGCGCTCGCTCCTGAACGCCTCAATTGAACTAGCTACTTGCGACCACACACTTGATGTGTGGGGGCGAGCTGGACACTGGACGCTATGGGACTTGTTATTAGCACAAACGTCTGGTGGCGTCAGGATTTAGCTGTGCTTCCCCTATAACAGCGCTGCTACTTGAGTAATGCTGCGGAGTCGTTGAAGGGGTGAGGGGACAGTGGTTCAATGGACACATGTATTACGAATATGTACAGTTTTCATAGTATCGCCTGCACCCGTCCACCGGGTGAAGGGTTGTGCTCCTGGCGGTACTCCATGAGGGTAATAACCACCACGAGTTCTCAGAATGGGCACTGAGTTGTTGGTTATGAGTTTGTGGGATTTGTGCTCTGAGGGGCTATGTCTTCGGCAGGTTGGGGTTGCTGGAGTGGGTGGGGTTAGGGGAGGGGGGATGTTTGAATGTTTACGAAGACCGAAAGCATTGCATATGTTCAACTTCTTAGGTTCTCCACCGAGATGGACTGCCATTGGTGCGTATGTTCCGTATACTGAGAATGGGCAGACACCACATGTAGCATTGGAATGTGCAGGGATGAGATGTTTTGCATTATCTGATGACACCGGGTTCTAGAAATGAGGGCAGACTGTGCTTGAACGTTCTTACTTGGAACATGGGTGGAGTCGACATACAGGGCCTCCTATTCCTCCTACTCCCGTGGGGTGCTTATTTTGATTAAGAAAGGGGTTAACTTTGAGGCACAGCACGTGACGCATGATCCCTCTGGCAGATACGTGCTTGTGACGGGTACATTGAGGGGCCAACACGTGACACTCAACGTATATGGACCGAACACTGACGCTCCAGAATTCTTTTGGGAAGTCTGGGGGCATTTGCAAAAACATACCAACACACACATGTTATGCGGGGGGACTGGAACGTGACATTACAGGACGGACTGGACCGCTCCTCTCATTCGTTAGAGCAACACAAGCAGTCGAGGCTGATGGTGGGTCACATGATGGAGGACCTGGCCTTAGCGGATCTTTGGAGGCTGCAACACACTGACGCGCCAGGCGCCACACACATAACAGCGTCTCACAATAGCTGGTCCAGGCTGGATTACTGGCTGGGTTCTAGGGACATGGCTCTGTGGGTTCGTAAGTTACAAGTACTGCCACGCACATTGTCTGACCACAACCCTGTCCTGTTGCAGATAGAACTTCCACGTTACACCCCCCCCCCCCCCCCCCCCCCCCCCCCCCCCCATTCCAGTGGCGGTTTAATTCCCAGGCCCTCTCAGACTCAGTCTATGTTGACACCTTAAAAAAGGCAATAAAGGACTACTTCGATAATAATTCACAGACAACGGAAGACCCATGTCTCCTCTGAGGTGTCTGCATTGGCACCACCATAGGGGTACTCCAAGACATCAGGCGCCAGATTCGCCGCTGCAAATGAGGGACTTAGAACTACTATATGAGACAACGCAGGATGTTTCACTGTTGCCCAAGTTGCGCGACTTACATACTGAGCATGCTGACTTTCGGAGTCCGAAATAAAATACTTAGACCGCAAACATGTAGCTAGAACCTTTGGGGAAGGGGCCAGGCCAGGGGGTATGCTGGCGCGGAAGATATGTGAAGGACGGGGACAATCGGCGATACTCCGAGTC
Source organism: Lissotriton vulgaris (assembly GCF_964263255.1). Taxonomy (NCBI): domain Eukaryota; kingdom Metazoa; phylum Chordata; class Amphibia; order Caudata; family Salamandridae; genus Lissotriton; species Lissotriton vulgaris. Next base: position 1,255,712,077 of record NC_141685.1, on the reverse strand, counting down.
AAATCCGGGGAGGGTATATTACAAACACACTCCGCAGATATATTGAAATGCTTTGTGGAATCCTTTAGCTCACTATATCAATCGCAACCCTCAGCAACAGCGGAAGAAACGTATGACTACTTACATGATGTGGCGATTGGCTGGCTATTGGATGCACAAAGAGAGCACTTGGCTAGACCCATCACAGTGGAAGAAGTAACTGAGGTGATCAATTCGCTGCCAAATGGCAAGGCACCGGGCCCTGACGGGTACACGTCTGAATTTTATAAACCGTTTGTGGACATTATCGCTCCCTATTTAGTGGACATGTATGGTACCTCCTTTGAGAAATCGTTACTTCCCCCCACTCTGCGAGAAGCACTGGTCATTGCTCTCCTAAAACCATCCAAAGATCCGGAGGAATGTGATTCCTACAGACCTTTGTCCCTGATTAACGTGGACTTGAAAATCCTCGCAAAACTTCTAGCGGTTAGGCTATCCCCTTTGATGACCCGCCTGGTCCTTCCGGATCAGTCGGGGTTTGTTCCCATTAGGTCCACCTCGCATAACACCAGATCCCTGTTTGCACTTTCTCACTACCTGCGACCCTCGGTTAAAGCGGTGGCTGTCATGCTTGACGCCGCGAAAGCATTCGATTCCATTGAATGGCGTTATATGCTCACCGTCCTAAACAGGATGGGTTTCCCTAAGCGGTTTGTTCAATGGATTTCCTTGCTATATACAAAACCATGTGCCAGGGTCTGGATCAATGGCTATGTCTCAGCTCCGTTTGGCATTGGGCGGGGCACGCGGCAGGGCTGCCCCCTATCACCCCTGCTATTCGCGCTGGCGTTAGAGCCCCTAGCGTGCGTAGTGCGACAAAACTACAAAGAATCGGCACTGCAATTCGTAGCCAGACCGCTCCACATATCACTCTACGCAGACGATATGCTGCTATACGTCCGTGACCCTGGAACCCATCTAAATCCACTGCTCAGAGAGTACATCCGATTCGGAGGACACTCGGGGTTAGCGATTAATTGGTCCAAATCCTCCATAATACCTCTAACTGACACTACAACTCCCTTTGAAGTTGATTACCCGCTGGAGTGGCAACAGGATCCGATACGCTACCTAGGGGTCATGTTTCACAGGGATCCAGAGGAAGTCATGCGGGCAAACTATGGGGTGGTACTCTCCAAGCTTGAAGATAAGGTCCACCGGTGGATCCATTTGCCTCTATCACTAGCTGATAGAATCGCAATCGTCAAAATGAACGTGTTACCCAAATTGCTATACCTTTTTAATAACATACCCATCACGCCAACACGGGAAGTCTTCCGCCGCATTATATCCCTGGTGCTGACCCTGATATGGGCAGGTAAACAAGCTCGTATTGATCTGAAGACACTGACGCTCCCGTTTGTGCAGGGCGGCTTCGGTGTGCCTGATTTTCTCCTCTACTACCTCTGTGCCCAGGCGCAGTATGCGGCATATTGGTACCATGAGGTCCCCTATCTCACCCACACGGCCATAGAAGAGGGTGATGCCCATCCTGTCCCCCTATCTGCGATCATATCGCACACCAGACCACCACTACATGCAAAGGACATAAACACTGTAGACACCACGGTCAAAGCATGGCGCAAACTTGGACAGTTAGCTCACAAAACCCTGTTGTATGCGCCGGACATGCCATTACAGTATCATCAGGCGCTGTCCGTCACTAGTGAAAAGGTAGGGATGTCTTTGCTGAGTAGAGCTGGAATTGACAAGCTGGGTGATGTGTTTAAAGAAGGCACATTCTTAGGCCTCGACCAATTGACTGCTATCCAAAACCAGACTCCCATGTTTCGCTTCATGTACTATAGTTTAACCAGAGCGTTAAGGGAACATTACCCGACATTCCCTACAGAACCAGAATGCCTTGCACCTCTGCAACTACCGATCACTACACGGGACCTATCACATCTGGTGTCCAGACTATATACTGCTGCACAATCGGAAATAACGGGGCACACACTTAAGGCTAAGGGGCGGTGGGATGCGCTATTAGACACTCCATTAACAGATGAGGAGTGGCATAGCACCTGCACGTTAACGCAGATACTGACGCCAAACGGCAATTTGAGAATTATACATTTTAAATTTATTCACCAAGGCTACTACACGCCAACAAAACTGCTTAAATTTGTCTTACAGGAGGAAGACAGGTGCAAGAGGTGTAACAGGGAGGGTGCAGACTTTGTACATCTGGCCTGGGCTTGCGCGAAGGTGGCAGGGTACTGGGGGGAGGTCACTACCACACTAGCTGTCATGTTGGAGGAAGAGGTACAGTGCACGCCTAAGGTCTGTTTGCTGGGTATAGTGCCCCAATTCAGAGCGCTAAAACGCAAGTTCTGTGCAATTGCTTTATTGTTAGCGAAAAGGCAGGTGGCGCAATGTTGGCACAGCCGTAAGGTACCGACGAAGAAAGTGTGGCTTCATGACATGTCCACCTGCCGGGACAAACTGCAAACATATGAGGAGCAATTACCAGCGAAATCCAGACCGAAGGACATATGGTGTTTCTTAACAGACTACCTTAGCTCACTGCAGGACAGTGAGGAGGACTAGCTAGTCTTCTGTTTCATTCTGGCATGTGTAATGTTTGGTGCACGAGATCATGTCTGATGGCGGCTGACCCTTGGGGGGAACCGGAACCACTGTTGCACTTACTGTCTGGGTTGTGTGTGATGGCAATGTAAGGTCTTAAGTTGGGGTATGTTGAATTTTCTTTTCTCTATAAAATGACAAAATGTAAGACTCATATCACCTGTCAGCTAAGAGTCCTACGGAGGGTGTGAAGGGCGGTTCTACCTAAAGTTTATACGCTATTCTTCATGGCTAACTTGTTACTTCTTGGATGACCATTATAACGTGGCGAGCCGGCCCCAGGGTTGTAGGCTCATGCTGTGTACTTTGCTTTGTGTTAATAAAGGTCTTACACAAAAAAAAACCTTATCAAAGCTAATGTGGTCATTTTACTGATGTTTGTGTTTTTCTCCACCAGTGACATACATCAACTGCGAAATAAGACGATACCTAGGGATCCAGGTGATCTTTTTTCATGTTGCAGATTGCTTTATATGTAGTCACTTTTTCTTCAGTATACACTTCACTATTTATCTTTGCAGTAGCTATATTACAACTTAGGTCCTGATGAATGCAACGGACTCTGTAGTCCCTAGATTTGCAGAAACATGTTGACCCCTATTACATCCTGGTAAATATTTGTTCAATTTACCTTTGCTGCTTTTTAACATTGGAGGAGCGAGCAAATCACAGAATAAATGTATTTTTCCTGCTCCCTCACCCAATTTTAGTTTCACCTAGCACTTTCTTTCACTTGCACTGCAAATCAGTCACTCTCATTTTTCCAGCCAATGAATGACCTGTGACACTCTAACCATACAGGGCACCACTAGGTTCATAAGAGGTATGTATCTACATCCTACCCTCTATCTGGAACCAGTGCTGTACCAACAATATGGTCAACAGGAATCCCAAATGATGAAGGGCGGTTCAGAGTGGTGACCGATGGGTACCCTGTTAGGGATCACAAGGTGCCTATCATTGCTTTCTTTATTTTTTTGGTGCGGAATTCCACTAAAACTTTTCCAGTTCTATGTACCACATTTTCTTGTTTAGACCCGCTGACATTTTTTGTGTTCTGTATATTACTTAGGGAATATGTCACTGCATGGTCTCTAAACTCCCTGAGGCCTCCCCCTAACGTTAGTTTTTTCTGTTCCGGCATCTTGTATAGCCATAGTTCCACATGCTAGACTACATATGAGACCGCTGCAAGAATGCCTTTCATGTCCAGGGATTCATTCACAGGATCAGCTTCAAGATCTAGTGTTGATAGACTGCCGCACACGTTACTCTCTGCATTGGTAGAACCTACAAAACCTATCCATAGGGCGGCCATTTCTAGACCCAGTTCCCCAAGTCCTTCTCACAACAGATACCTGTCTGACCGTTTGGGGAGCTCGCCTGCAACATCTTACCATCCAGGGGATATGGAATGTACAACACCTGAGTCTCTATATCAACTACCTAGAGCTGCAAGCTGTTCATCTAGCATTGCAAGCATTCCTAACTCGCCTACACAAAAAAGTTATCCTAATACGATCGGACAATATGACAACAATGTATTATTTACAAAAATAAGGGGGCAAACACTTTTTTCAGCTATCACGCCTAACACATTTAATATGGCATTTAGCTTTACATCACAACATTCATCTCCTAGCAGAACATGTCCCAGGGACAAGCAATCCAGTTGCAGACCTCCTCAGTAGGATGCAGCAACAAGTCTACGAATAGGAACTTCAACCCTGAGTTCTACTCACATACTTTTGCAAGTGGGGCTTCCTCCAATAGACCCCTTTGCAACCCCAGAAAATGCAAGACACCTTAAGTTTGTAGCCAGATTCTCACACCCACTATCCAAGTGCGATGGTCTATGGATGAATTGGTCAGAGATATTTGCTTACACATTTCCACCTCCCATTACTTCCATTTGTGGTCAGGAAGCTACAACAAATCTCACTTAAACGAATACCAGCGGCGCCCACATTGGCTCGTCAACCATGATTCACCACTCTGCTGGAGCTTTCTCGGGTACCACACTAGAAACTTCTTCTCCATCTGGACCTTCTCATATAGAACCTTGGAGAAATAAGACATCCTGAGGAAATGAACCTTGCAATAAGACTCCTGAAGTCATAGAATCTGGGTTGCTTAACCTTCCACAATCTTGTATGGCTTCTTTTAAGGGGGTGAGTAAACCTACAACGAGAAAGTGTTACGCTGCCAAATGGAAAAGGTTTTTTACTTATTGTCAAAGCTATAATTGCAATCTTTTTGATATACAAGTACAAACAATTAATTGTTACCTTTTACATCTACAAACATCAGGTCTTGCGTACACATCTATAAGACTACATTTAACTGCAGTAGCAGCCTATTTATAAAAATAGACAACATACATCTTTATTTAAGTTACCTGTCATTAAGGCTTTCATGGGAGGACTTATTCCTCCCAAACTAGCACCAGCTTGAAATCTTAATGTTGTGTTAGCACAGCTCATTTGACCCAATGCATTTATTTATTTTTTTTGTTTAAGAAATTTTTATTAGGCATTAAAAAGTAATACAAAAAACATGTCATGAAAAGTTAGAAAAAAGTACATATGAATATTATATCAAATGACATCAGTCCAGAGGAATTTTGAGGAAAAGGGGGAGAGAGAAAGAAAGAAAGAAGAAAACAAAAGAGAAGGAAATAGTAGAGGGGAGAGAGAAGAGAAAAAGAGGGTAACCAGAGGAATCATGTGGGAGTAATAGCACGTGGTAAGGGAGAGGGATTAGAGGAAAGATATGAAGTGAAGGGAAGCCATAACAGATCGGATTTAATTTTTAGAGGTACAGAGGTGGAGGAAGCAATAGAAATTCTGTGTTAATCACAAATGTAGTTCCACCATGAGTGGACAGATAGTTTAGAATTATCTTTCCAACACGATAAAATAACTTTAAGTGCAAGAGCAATAAATAGGTCCAATAATTTAGCAGAAGAGGGTGTAACAATATTAATATCATCAGATAAAGAACCTAAAAATATGTGCAAAAAAGATAATGGGGAAGAGAGAAATAACATTTTCATGCAAATATTCCAAACAGTAGTCCAAAAAGATAAAACAGGGAAAAATCGTATAGTTGGTGTTTTAGAGTGCCTGGAACTTTGGAACAAGACCAGCATAAAGGAGAAGAGGCATGAGAAAATTTATGAATACTAACCGGGGTAATAACAACTCTATGATATATAAAGAGTAAGGATTGGGTAATGCGTGCAGCAATAGAGACTTTAAAAATCTTGGACCATAACCGATCCCACATTGCAATCTCGAGGGAGACATCAAGATCAGTCTCCCAAGCAGTCTCTACAGTAGATTTGGAGCGATCAAAGGTATTGGATAATAAAATTGAATATACAAGAGCAGCTTTAGGGAGTTGAGTAGAAAATAAAGGATAAAGTGGAGAAACAGGAGTGAAAGAAGAGAAAGACTCTGAAGAAGAAGATAGGGAAGACAAGTGAGATTGAATAGCAGATTTTATAATAGTATATTCAGAGAGAAATGTTGAAGGTAAATGAAACATGTTTTGCAATACTGGAAAGGAAATAAGAGGAGTCAAGAAAAAATTGATGTACAAACAGTATATCCTTTTCCTTCCAGTGTTTAAAATAGAACGATTTACCTTTATATCTAAGAAATTTGTTATACCAAACCACAGAGGATAAAAAACATTGGAGAGGGGAAAGGGTAGAGGAAAAAACAGTTTGTAATAGAGAATGGGAATATTTCAAAATGGGATATTTGGATAGAAAGGTACAATTTGACATAAAGGTAATATGTTGAAAGGAGAAATCTTTCAGAAGAGAGCGTTCCAAAAGAACCCACTTAGGGACAGGAGTATCAATGAAGTCATAAGCCAAGGAGAAGGATTGTTTGATCAAAAAGGCAGAGTGGTATGAGTTAAAGTCAGGGAATCGAACACCACCTTAATTTTTAGGTCGGATCAACTTATGCAAACCAATGCGGGGATGTTTATTATTCCACAGAAATTTTGTACATAGAGAATTAATACGAGAAAAATAGGATTTGGGAATTTTGAAAGGGAGCATAGAAACTGTGTACAAAACATGTGGGGTGATCATCATTTTGATGGTGTCCAATCTACCCCACCATGATAGAAATAAGGGGGACCAAATTTGAAGAAGAGATTGAATTTTGCTAGTCAGTGAATCAAAGGTTAGTTTAAGGGTATCCTTTAAAGAGGAAGAAAACCATATACCAAGGTATTTAATTTTAGATGGGCACCATGCAAAATCAGTGTTATTAAACATGTATTGAAAACATATTGAGTTAAGGGGGAGAACTTCCGTTTTGGATAGATTAAGCTTATAACCTGATATGGAGGAATACAACTGAACTTCATTTAAAAAAGGTGGAAGGGAGGATTCCGGATTAGACATGTAAATGAGGACATCATCCGCATACACAGATAATTTAGTTTCAACAGAGGAAAATTTGATACCAGTAATAGCAGGATTGGAACGAATACGTTCTAGAAATTGCTCAAGACATAAAATAAATAACAAAGGGGAAAGGGGACAACCTTGTCTTGTGCCTCTGGTCAATGAAAAGAATCTGGAAAATTGGTTGTTAACAAAAATGCTGGCACGGGGGGAGGAGTAAAGGAGCTTAACCAAGGATATAAAAGTTGGACCAAAACCGAACCATTTGAGGGTACGGAACATAAATTGCCAATTAATACAATCGAAGGCTTTCTCAGCATCTAGGGAAAGGGCTGCCAAGGGGGCTTTGACATTTTTACTATGAGCAATAACATTAGAAAAAAGGCGAGCATTATCAGCAGCAAGTCTGCCCTTAACAAAACCCACCTGGTCTGTTTTGATTAAGCGAGGGATAATGGAATCAAGGCGAGAGGCAAGGATTTTAGCAAAAATCTTACAGTCATAATTGATTAAAGATATGGGGCGATAGTTTTTGCATTGCGAGTGATCCTTGTCAGGTTTGGGGATAATGACAATAAGAGCATCTAAAAAGGACCCAGAGGCCTTAGCTTCTGAAATAAAAGAATTAAATAACTGAAGGAGTTTAGGGGCAAAAAAGGAATGGAAGGAGGAATAAAACTCGACAGGCAGACCGTCGGGGCCAGGGGCTTTTGATTTTTTGAGAGTGGATGGCTGTAGTAATTTCCTGGAGAGTAATTTCACGTTCCAAGTGAGAGAAGTCCACCGGAAGGGAAGGAGGGGGAGGAAGGCCTTCAAAAAATGTCGTTAAGTTTGCATCAGAAGGATGTGTATCATCAGAGTAGAGGGCTTGGTAATAGTTGTGAAATACTTCAGCAATGTCTTCATCAGAGGTAACCAATTTATTAAGAGAATCATTAAAGATTGGGCCAACAGCTTTGCGCTCTGACTTTATTTTCAAATAATTGGCCAGCATTTTCCCTGCTTTGTTCTGGCCACTATGGAATTTAGATTTTATTTTAAGGAAGGTGTGACGAGCTTCATTACGGATGATTTTGTTAAGGTCTGTTTTGGCGAGAATCAAGTCCTGGAGGGCAGAGGAGGATTTAGAAGTAAAATATATGTGTTCAAGGGTTTTAATCTGTTCTTCATACTTTTGTCTATTAAGCTTCTTTTTTGTAGAAACATATGAAATAGTAAAAGCTCGAAAAGAAGCCTTAAAAGCATCCCAGGTGATGGGAATTGAGGTATCTGAGGGCTTATTAAAGGAAAAGTATTCATTGAAAAATTCTGTACTTTTTTTCATGAAAGTGGCATCAGATAAAAGAAAATAATTAAATTTCCAGCGACTAAATTTAGGGGGGGTAAGGGAAAGATCTAGGGTAGTGTAGACAGGAGCATGGTTGGAGATAAAAATAGAGCCAATAACAGATTTTTGAATGGAGGGCAGAAGAGACTTACTAACCATAATATAATCAATTCTCGAGCGTGTGTGATGAACATTAGAAAAAAAAGTATATTCTAATAAATCAGGGTTACACATTTTCCAGGAATCATATAAAGGACGTGAGGCAATGGCAGATTAAAAACTCTTATGAGATTTGTCAGGCTGAAATTTACTAGAAGACAATCGGTCTGAAAAAGGGTCTAACCATTGGTTAAAATCGCCAGCTACAATAAAATCAGGGCAATCTATGGATGCAATAAGAACTTTGATATCTTTCCAAAATTTTGGGTCTGGGCGAACAGGGCCATATATGTTCAGCAAAACCATTGTCTTGTTGTGTATAATAACCTTAGCCATTACCCAACGTCCGTCATCATCATTTTGAGAGGAAATAATCTGAACATTTAAAGCTTTGTGAAACAATATAGCAACCCCTCCCTTTTTGTGAACAGCAGGAGAAAATACAACCTGACCCACCCAATGTCTCTTAAGCTTAAGTGATTCAACATCCTAGCAATGTGTTTCTTGAAGAAAAGCAACCTGTGAATGAAATTTGGTTAAGTGAGACAATACTTTCTGACGCTTGACAGGATGACCAAGACCTCGCGCATTCCAAGAGACAAAATTACACATGTTGGGAGGAGGGGAGGATGGGCGACAAATGGAAGCGACACATGGCAAGGAAATCACTACAAAAGGAAAGACAAAAAATACCAGTGAAACAGTGGATTCGTAAGACGCTCACAATAACAGAATCAACAAGAGTCAAAAAACGAGGAAACAATAATTATAAGAATAGAGATAAAAGTAGAGACCACTTAGGAAAAAAATAGTAAAGAGAGAAGAGAGAAAAAGAAGAAAGATAGGTAAGGACAGAAAGAAAAAGAGTGAACAGATCAAGGCTCGAAGGCTTGATCTGAGAAAAAGAGAGCAACCAAAACATATAAGGCGAGGGTACACCAGAGAGAACTCGACCCACGAGCAGTCAAGAAACGGACAATAGTAGAAGGAAAAACACAAGGATGTGAGGGAAGTATTTCAAGAAAATAGATAAGGAAGGTAAATTAACAGAGGTCAGATAGAATAGTGACAATAAAAAGGGAGAACAAAGAAATACATAGAAGCATTAGCTAGCAGTGTCCATTGTAGAAGGAGAGACACTCAGAAGATAATCGCGAAGTTTCAGCCGATCATCATAGGATCTGGTACGTCCATTGTGTGTGATCTTGCAGAAGCAGGGATGTAGGATTCCATATTGAATGTTCAGCTGTCGCATCATGGGACGAAGATTCAAGAATTCCTTGCGCCGAGCATTCATAGCAGATGAAAGATCCTGTGAAATAAAAATATTATGACCAGACCACTGGAGAAGACGTTTGGCCCTGGCAGCCTTTAAGACAGCCATTAACTCTGTGAATTCCAGGAACAGCATGATGATGCCACGTGGTTTGGAGGAATTGGAATTGATACGGCCAAGACGGTGCGCTCTTTGGATGTTGAGAGGATGTGACGATGGTTGGAGGTCCAAAAGTTCCTGAAGAAATTTCCGAATAAAGGAGACCATGTCAACACCCTCCAAATTTTCCAGAACACCATAAACGCATAGATTATTTCGTCGATTACGATTTTCCAAATCCTCGGTGTGAAGTTTGAGCTTATGGATCTCTTGTTCCAGTAATGGAATCTTAGTTGAGAGGTCTTGGATGTCGCTGACACGCTGTTCTAAGTTCAAAACTTTATTTTCCATAACCACCCAGCGCTCCTCAATCTGTTGAAGTTTAGCATTAGTAGCAGACATAAAAGGTTGAAGACCACGCACCTCTTCAAGGATGGAGCCCAGTACAGGATTAGTCGAAGAGTTAATGGGGGAGGGCGGGTCATTTTTAGGCCTTTTAGGTTTGGTTCCGGTCTGTGACATTTTCGGCGAGGTAGATACATTCGCCATGGTTGAGAACACCAAAAGCAGATATGAAGTAAATATGTACCACTGTAAGAAGCAGAGTCCAGTGAAACTGTGGTATTTGAACTGGCTTAGAGATGCACGATGATAATAGGGGCACACAGTGTGTGGCAAAGATGAGGCGAAAAAAAGGAACCACCAAGAAAAGGCACTTCACTTCAGTGCTAATTCAAAAAAAAGCCACACAGCACCATAGGAGAGGCATCAACCAAGACCAGTACATGGACAAGATGGTATAGCACAGCACTTAAGAAGATGTCGGACTGGAGGAAAATATATAATAAAAGTCGTAACACAGTATGACTTGTAGTGGCAAGTATAGTCGCAGTAATATCAGAATGCAGGAGGCAGGTGATCATGGGAGACCAGTAGAGCGAGTGCCACGAAAAGACAGCGAAGCAATCATTAAAAAGCTCTCATTTAGAAGTAGAAAACATCGCAGTCAGGAGACCCAAAATGGCGTCCGTTTTCCCTCAGAGGAGCAGGTTAGCAGTAGGATTCAATAGCGCACAAAGTAAAAAGAAACTCTGAGTAGTCTGTAAAAGAGAGCAACACCATAATATTATGTCCAAAACGAGCTAACGCTGGAATGGAGAAAGAGGGACTGAAGAAACGGCGGAGAGAGACATTCACGCGATCGGCAAACAAAATGGCGGCCATCCATGATGCGAGGATAGAGAAAAATTACCGCTGTAAGTATTCGGTGAAATGTCGCTCGTAGAGACTGCACAAGTGCATCATTGTAGACTGTCCACCTTCCGACACTGCTGTAGACCAGAGAAGCCGTCCGAAAAACGGCAGGAAGGATCCTCACGGCATCCGCGGATCAGTCCATAGCGGAGCTCACGGGAAAGACGTCCTCTACAGATGGCGCGCAAGCCACGCCCCCGACCCAGTGCATTTATGTCTGCTCCAGTTCTCACCTTGGAAGGTTGTGTGTTTTTATAGCAATTACTTCACTTTGAGTTAGTGAGCTCCAAGCATTAACCTTAGAAGAACCATTCTTCCAACTGCATAAAAATAAGGTGGTCTTAAGGACAAACCCAAAGTTCCTTCCAAAAGTCCTCTCCTTTTCATATGAACCAATCCATTGAACTAGCTGTGTTCTTTCCAAGCAAACTTCTGTGCAAAAGGATTTCTTCATACTCTGTCAAAAGAGCTTTAATGTATTATTTTGAGAGAACTAAGGGTTTCAGAAATACAAAGCAACTATTTGTTGCATTTTCACCTCCACACACTGGGAGACCGATTTAAAAAAAAAAAATGGTGTTGCCAGATGGATAGTTAAATTCATCCAAACATGTTATGCTAAAGCTAAAAGACAACTAAGTTATCCCTAAAGCCCACTCCACTAGAAAAATTGGAGCTGCTGTGGCATTTTGAGGGAACATTCTAATTGCTGAAATATGTAAAGCAGCAACTTGGTCTAAGAACACATACTCAGAAAACATTGTATGTATGTGACAGCACACCAACAATCTAATGTTGGACAGGCAGTACTAGGAACTCTACTTCAAGCAACTCCAACCCCCACAGGATAGCCACCACTTTGTGAGAGGGACTTTTTTATAATCTATGCAAAGCATGTGTATCTACAGCCTCACATACCTCAGATTGTTACTTACCCAGTAAGCATCTGTTCTAGGCATGAAGTGCTGTAGATTCACATGCGCCCCCTCCTCCCCGGATAACTGTGTGGTTGGTAGTTTACATTAAATTACATTACTTGCACGGACATAACATAACTTACACTATTTCAAACTCCATTCTCCCCCACCTACGAAAAAACAATCTAACAATGGAGTTGATGCCCATGCTCAGTCTTACTGAAGGGAGGAGTCACTTAGCCTCATGACTCGAAAGAATTCTTTGAAGAAAAACAACTTGTGATTATCCGATCTCAACACTAGCTGACGGACTTATGCAAAGCATGTGAATCTACCCCCTCGGTTGTCCCTACAAATGACATGCATAGACTAAAATGGCCCAATGTTGTAATCAATCAACGGTCTATAGATGTAATTAAGGCTGAGGCGGTTAAAGCGATAAAGGGCATGGAGCAGGTCAATCCGAGTATTCCATGTTTAGATATAGTTACGGAAAGCCATGATAACTGTTTTCCGAAATCTGGAAATATTTTCTGAAATCAGTTAAGGGGATTAGCAGGTAGATTATAAGCCGGCAAAGTGGTATAATTCTCAGTGTAGGAATGCCCGCCTGGCTTTAGGCTCCGTAATTAAGAGGAGAGCTTTGACGACTATTCATATTGCTAGAAAGACTTACAAGGATAGCATACTTGCAGCCAAGAAATTGTGGGACGAGCTCCATTGGAACGAGCTAAAGGAAGCAAGTGAGAAGAAAGACTCCGGGCTTTTTTGGAATATTGTATAATGGGGCAGGGGTGGAGTCCCTGAAATTCCCGTAAATAACATTTCGGAGGAGGACAGGGTTAATTACTTTAAGCCCCAGTATGCTGAAACACAAGTCGGCAGGGAGATGGCTGGGTTTAGGCCGGTTTACTTTAAAGACATCTCCTTTAGTAAGAATGAAGTAATGGTGGCCCTTAGCTCAGTAACTAGTGGCAGAGCCCCACTCCTGGATGGGGTCCCTGCGGATCTCTTCACCAATGATAGAGCTGTGGTGCAAATATATCCTTCTTCTTGCTAACGCAGTGGCTCAGGGTGCTCCTGTTCCGACATCCTGGCAAGGTGCAATCATAATACCTGTATTCAAGAAGGGAGAAAGATCCAAACCCGGGAATTATAGGCCTATAAGCCTAATTGACACCATCCAAAAGGTGGTGGAGAGGATGGTTGTCAATAAGCTCCTGATTTGGGTGGAGGAGAACAATGCTCTGTCTCCGTTCCAGGCCGGGTTTTGGAAGTGCATAAGTATGATGGACCAGGTATTCCGATTTACCTTACTACAGTGGAGAACTGTGTTGCTGGGCGAGGGCAGCCTGTACGCGGCTTTTGTCGATTTGGGGCTGCCTTCGACCTGGTGCCAAGGACTAAACTGTGGTCAGTACTGAGGAACCTGGGTCTACCGGAAGATCTATTGACAATGATAGTGCGATTGCATGAAGCGAATTTTGCCAAGATCCAGTGGGGGGGGGGGGGGGGGGGGCAAGGCTAGTCACTACAGACTTCCCAGTGGAGCGGGGAGTCCGGCAAGGATGCTCAATGGCCCCACCCTTTTTTCCCTGTTTATTAATGGGGTAGTAACTCGCATGTTGTCTGCAAATGTGGATGCCCCTTCTTTAGCTGGTACTAAGATACCGATTTTAATGTTTGCAGACGATACCCTGATTTTATCCAAGACTCCTAGCGGCCTGCAGCGTGCATTACTCATCTTTGATAACTTTTGTGGGGAGCATGTCTTAGAAGTCAATGTGGCGAAAAACAAACTAATGGCCTTCAATCCCCGTCGAGGATTTAGATCAAAGCTGAGTATGAATAACTGCCGTCTAGAGATAGTCAAGGCTTTTATGTATCTAGGTATTTTTATTACAGATGATTTTAAATGGTTTCAGCACATAAATACTGCAGTCTTAAGACATAGACAATTGGCTGGTGCCCTTAGCTCAGAGCACAGAAAATCTAGGACCAAACCAGTTAAGCCAGCTCTGAAGGTCTACGAGGCAAAGGCCCTTGGTTCTGCACTATATGGTGCCAAGTTGTGGGGCTTCGAGAAGTTTGGCCCGTTACAAACATCAGAAAACAAGGTTCTAAGGGCAATTACAGGTCTCCCCAAAAGTACTCCTTTACTCCCACTCAGGTACGATTTGGGTAGAAAGGCTGTAGTCGGTTCAGCGAGGCTCCGTCCAATACTATACTGGAGGAGACTCTATACCACTCCTGAGCTCCATCATTATGCGGAGGGATTTCGAGCTATAATTAAAGCGGATGTATTCCACAAAATTGGCTGGTTAAAAGTCCTTAGAACCATGCTGGGTGATCTTGGTCTCCAATTACTCTGGGATGACCCGGCAGGTGCCCCATTCCCAAGTAAAAAAGCCTTAAAAGAAATTTATTGGGAATATGTGGCTACCTGGAATTGGAGGACGACCAAGGCTGGTTCTATGACAGAAGGTTTTTTAGAAGCTAAACTGTACCCCAGTCTAGAACTTTATTGGGATACTATAACCTCGTCCTGGGACAGGAAGCTCTTTTTTCAAATTAGAGCTGGTGCGCTCCCCCTTAGGTCTCTAATAGGCAGGTGGGGGGTATAACTAATAGTAATTGCCCAGCCTGTGGAGCAAACCAAGAAACAATTGGTCATTTCCTGTTTGCTTGTAAATCCTATGCTGAACCCAGGCGCATTTGGTTAACACCATTGTGTAAAAACGTAGGTACTACTAGTAGTGATGTTGCCTTAAGAATCATTTGCACTAGCACTCATTTGCCCTTAGTTATAGCAACAGCTAAATATCTTGCATGGGCATGGACTATCAGACAGAGGGTTTTAGGCAACTGACTGTTTTAGTTTATCTAGGGATCGTCTGTATTTTATACGTATGTCCTGTGACAATTTTATATATGTATCAATTGTTCTCGAAGGTATTGATGCTCTTTTTACCGATGTTTTTATATTTGTGATTGTAACTGCTTTTATGAGAAAAAACTCGAATAAAGCATCTTTGAATTGAATTGTTATGCTAAAGCTATAATACAACTAAGTTATCCCTAAAGCCTACTCCACTAGAAAAATTGGAGCTGCTGTGGCATTTTGAGGGAACATTCTAATTGCTGAAATATGTAAAGCAGCAACTTGGTCTAAGAACACATACTCCGAAACCATTGTATGGATGTGACAGCTCACCAACAATCTAATGTTGGACAGGCAGTACTAGGAACTCTACTTCAAGCAACTCCCACCCCCACAGGATAGCCACCACTTTGGGAGAGGGACTGTTTTATAATCTATGCAAAGTATGTGTATCTACAGCCTCACATGCCTCAAACAGATTGTTACTTACCCAGTAAGCATCTGTTCTAGGCATGAAGTGCTGTAGATTCACATGCGCCCCCTTCCTCCCCGGATAACTGTGTTGTTGGGGCTTTACATTAAATTGCATTACTTGCACGGACATAACATAACTTGCACTATTTCGAACTCCATTCTCCCCCACCTACGAAAAAACAATCTAACAATGGAGATGATGCCCATGCTCAGTCTTACTGAAGGGAGGAGTCACTTAGCCTCATGACTCGAAAGAATTCTTTGAAGAAAAACAACTTGTGATTATCCGATCTCGACTCTAGCTGACGGACTTATGCGAAGCATGTGAATCTACAACACTACATGCCAAGAACAGATACTGTGTAAGTAACATCATTATTATGCTCTTTACATAAGCGCATAGCACCTCACCATTCTTGATTAGGCCTTGTGCCATATCTTGGCTTTCACAGCTCTTTCCTTCTTGCTCCTCCATCAGTTAATAGGTGTAGAGTTTTCACCCCTCAGCCTCCTCTTAAAAAATGACAAGCGTGTGGACAAATGTCCTTTTTAGTGCCTGAATTTTTCCCCTTCTTATGTGAAGGAGGGGGATGTGTTCTAGGGACTCAGCTACCCTCAATACTAGTCTCTTTGAGTCTCTGGGCCCTCTTTCTCTTTTCTCAGTTTGCTGGCTTGTGGCCATTATCTTATTGCATGGCTTGAGGACTCTGGATTTCTGCCTCATTAGTGGGGAGTTGGGTGCCCCTTCTCTCCCTCATGTCACAAAAGGGCATCATCGTTGCTGCTTTGTTTTGGCCCAAGGGAGACTTCCTCGGAGCTGGTTAAAAAATCTACCTCGAAACTCCACTTCAAAATATACAAATCTTAACACACAACACAAATGTTATTTAATTATTCAAACAGACAACATCATTATGCAAATACATCCTAAATTAATATGCAAGTTAGTGTCACATTTTCATGTTAACCAAGCAGAGCAAACTCAGTTTTTCGTTAGGGGTGCTTCCTACTCTGGATGCAGACGCTCTACAATATATTACATAATTTTTGTTGCACACACAACTTACACATGAGGTCCAGGTGTATCTAAAGGAACTTTTGTCATTTTGATAGTCCAGACTGTACAAGCATGTTATAAACAAATATTTAAAAAGCCAAAAGGACATTCTGGAAGAAAGAAAAAGGCAACTCTAGCATTCATTTCTAATGTCTCAAAGCGAGACATGTCGCAGCAATATGGTCATCAAAACACACAACAAAAAATCGAAAACTGTCATGTTAAGGGTATTGTGTGCTTATGGTGTAGGTCCTAGTTAGCCCCACTAACTTCGACTATGTCGACGCTCAGTAGGTGGTGGAATAATGCACACAATGTGAATCTAGAACAGCTTCAAGCTGCAAACCCTTTGTTACAGGTAAGTCGCTGGTTCAATTCTCATCTGTTGCCTGGATCACTTTACTTCGTGTTTTGCTGTGTTGACTTGTCACCTTGGGTTGTCAGATTTTGCTTGTGTTACAGTAGTTTCACTGACTCGAACTTCTAAGCATGTCTCTTCGGCTATTGACAAAATTCTCCTTCTACACTCTAATCTGCTTCCATACAGTCTGCGCTGCTGGTTGCAGTCTCACACAACTTTCAATGAATTCTTCCCCATACACCTTTATTTCATTGTTAAAAAGGCCTAGGTTGGAAATTGACCTTTGATCTGTGGGCTACCTTTTTTCACGTGAGAAATGGTAGGAATCACAACAGGATACGCCTCTATGCATAGTACTGAGAAAAAATCTCCTATCTTGCAGAACCCCTGGGCCTCACCCACCACTCCCATTTTTCCTGTAAATATTCAGTAGGTCTTTCAGTTTGCCCCTTACTCTATCAACCTGCTTTTTTTCTCTTTCTAAGGATTACCCAAAGAACAGGCATCCTGGATGGAGTAGGGGTTCAGTGGCGTACCATGCAGGTGAGTAGGACTAACTTTTCTTAAAGAAGTGCTTGGTCCGTGTTGCTCCTTCTCTATCTCGCTCTCTCTCTCTCTCAGCTACTTATCAAAAACGTTCTCCTACATTTGTTTGGAAAAAGGAAAAAAACAAAGCTCAATTTCTGGTATGAATTCTATTAAGGGGTTAAGACCAGTCTTGTTTATGTGTAGGCTTAGAGCTTGATCACGAGTAACATGTAGCTAAAATACAGAGAAGTGATTGAGTTTTACACAGCAATGATTTTTGTAGGGCTTGCATTTGGAGGAGTGTGAGATTCTTTACTGGAAACCTTCTTCCCTATTCCATCAAACCCAGCCTTTCTTTATGTATTGAAAAACACTTTTGCTTCATGAACACTTTACTAAGCTACATTAATCCACTCATATAGAAAGACTCGTACCTGCATACTTAAATGTATTTTCATTGATTTCTAGTTGGAAAATGGATGCCCTCATTGAAATGTTAGTTAGGTCAAATATCCAACACACCCTTTAGAGAGTGGATATTTATCGGAGAAAGCACCAGCACCTGAGTGGGTTCTTCTGGTTTCTTTTACGTCTCCTCAACTACCTATTCATCTTTCAGGGCCTCCATGACACAGTAACTTCATCACTTACTCTGCCTGCTAATTGGCTGAGATTTATACATTCTTTGAAACTGTTACATTGGGCTTAGAATCAAATGCTTTGAATTAACAGTGAAGAAAATCTCCAGAGTAAAATCTTTAGAAGATTCATCTGCTTTGAATTTTTCTCAGTGCCACTGTGGGAATGCCCACTAAAATGCAACATGGTGCTGTTAAAAAAATATATGCATTGAAGGTAATGGTAAAATTAGCCTACACACTGCATTGTTTGGAACTTCTAAGCGGCAGAGGTGTTTTGAGACTATGGACGCCACTTTCACTTGAAGCCATTTCTTTGAAATTATCCCCTGCATTCCTTGCGAAGGGAATTCTCATATTAAGCTCTCCTCTTTACAACATTCATAGCTATGAATAAGAAAATGTTGATGATTTTACTCCATGCAGTTAGGGAAGCTCACTCAGTTTCAGGCTTCCTGGGCTTTTTCAGAAGCAATCTTTATGGAGTAGGTATGTGGCATGTTAGCATATTTCTTTCTTCTTGGTTGCGTATCCTTTCTTTGTTTTATATGGTGACTTGTTAGCACCCCAAGCCAAAGAAGTGGCTTATCGGATGTTGCAAAGCCTCCTTCCCTAAGGAAATATTTGTGGATAGTCCTGATTGAAGAACACTTGTATTACTTCTCAATCAAGTGCATTACTTTGATAAACATTAATAAGTGGAAAATCCATAGTTAAAGATGCCCCTGTCTGATCTAGCAAATTAACCTTGCTTCTCTATTTGTGTTCCTGCCTCTAAATGTAGACCCTCTGCACTGGAGAGACGTTCTGCTATCTAATTGGCCGTAGTCCTGCCAGTGACCCAATCGAGGGCGATTGGGCCTCTTTGACTCCATCCCGGACTTGCTTCTCAGGGTGTCACACAGCCTTTGGTGAGGCCTTGCCCATACTTACTGAGGGTTCTGGGAACTAGTCTGACACAGCTTAGCAATTTGCTTCTCCTTTATACTTTTGTCCAGCTCTGTGAGGTGGGCGCTATTGTTCTGGGACTCCCTGGCCCCTGCCTAAGGGCTATGTGGTCTGCAGCAGGCCTAGTTGAAAAGGGGGGGTACCCTGACTCTAAGTTGACAAAGGTGTGGATTGAATAGCGTGGTGACTCTCGAGTGCCATGCTGGTCCCTGCCACAATCTCCATGGCGATAGTACTTTCTCCTGTGATCAGATTGATGGAGACAGCCATCTTTGTTGTGCAAATGGAACTAGAACTTTTGAATGGTATTTTCTTCATTGCTCTGGTTGCTAAATGCAGACGTCTTTATAACCTTCTAAATTGGACTGCTCAATTTAAGTTTGCTGGATAACAGTACTCCTACCTACCTTAGAAACAACCAACCTCGTAAAAAGAGCAACTGTTGAACACACAGAAGGCAGCCTTTGTAACTGATTGTGAAATTTAAATGCAATCTTAAGTTTGTTAGAAAATTTATAATTACGCATCTCTGAAACAGAAAGGCATCCTACACACTCCCTTAAAGGGAATTGACCAATTAATGTTTACCTAGTACGCTTACCTGGTACACATGGAATATCAACATATCCCACATTTGTCTCCTTTAGCTTGACACTGGTAGTCCTCAGGACATAAGAATCATAACAGTACTCAGATTAGATGACCAGAAGACTGACACACTTTTTAAAGATTGTTTGGTCCATCTTAATGTCCTTCGATAAGACCACACTTTTTCCTCATGCTATTCTCCTCTCCTCCTAACATGCCAAGCTTGGAGCGAGTACCTTCTATCTAGATCCTAAACGGCCCATGATGGATCACCAAAGCACTAACCCCTTTCTCGGACATTTGAACAGAACCGGTTCTATCTCGCACAAAATTCCCTACCCAATGAACCTATTTAAAACTGTCACAAAAAACTTAAAGCACATTGTCATGAAAGAAGTTCCCGAAACACTCTTATGATCAATTTATCAGTGGTGGGAATGGACACTTCAAGCTTGATCAACCTCTTCTTCACAAACACCAAAAGCTGACTGGAAAAGTTTGGGGGGGGGGGAGGAATCTCGGATTCAAAGGAAATCTGTGAGTGATAAAACCAACCATCAGCCCCTCATCAAGCCATTATAGAAACTTGATCTCTATCTATAATAATGGTAATATTATTATTCAGTCTTCGAACAACACTGACCCATGTCAACCTTGGTTTCAAGACCCTCCTATAGCCGTAGAAAGTGATCTTGATCACAGCACTCCCCCCCCCCCCCTTTCCCCCCTCCCCCTCCTCTGTAGAACCCATATCTCTCTATCTGCTGTCCCTCCGCCAACAGGCACACGAAATCCACAACAGTGCACCACCTCCTCACTGCTGCGAACGACCCCAGTAGATCTTGTTTCTGCATTTCACATGGACACTGTTTCAAGCCTACCCCCAACGCCTGTTATCACTTTCTGTCCTCTACTCTTTCCTAAGTCACACCAGCCACTATGCAATCAACCCTACTAATTAATTAAACAAAACCTCTCCATTCAAGAGTTGCACATAAAAATCCTTATGTTGAGCAATCCAACACTTGAGCGGCATTGCCCTCAATCTTCTCCCCAGACAAATCAGCAGTCCTCAGTTGCCAGAACCTAGCTCTCCTACATCCTCTCGCATAGCACCCTTTCAGAGTATCACCAACCAAAGGCTGCATACCTCCCGCCCCCTCACTTCTCCCAAACTGATCATTTAACATCTGAGAGAAGCTTGACTCACTCCAATCTGAACTGAAACCGGTTTTAGAAACTCAGACGTCTGCTTCATAGAATTTTTATTGATAGTCATAACAGTTAAAGTAATTCCCTGCTTATTTTGGGAACACAAGTCCCTCCGCCACTATTAAATATCTTTAGCATTTTTCATTAATAATCAAAAATGAGACATATTCAGCATGTTCCTATGTTGTGGTTTGCTTTTTGGAGGCCTATGTAAGAGATTTTTTGAATCGCAGTTTTTAAAAATAGACTTTTTCTCAGACTAAAATTTCAGCAGTTCAGTAAAACTCTACAGTTACATCCTTAACAGTGTGTGGAGGAACACAGCAGGATAGTTTTGCATGAGGACAGATAAAAAATTGTGTTCGAGGCATATGAGCTGCAGATAGTACACTGTGCATTAGATCGCCACCTGGTGTTGGGCTCGGATGATTGCAGGTTGTTGTCTTCTTTGAAGAAGTCTTTGCTAGTCCCGATAGGTGACTCCTCCCTTGGACAATACTGCGCATGGGCATCGGCTCCATCCTCAGATTGTTTTTTTCCGCCACTGGGTTCTGATGAAAGTTTGTCCGCTCCGGCCAGAAACAGTTTTTCTGCAACTTCGACGCGCAGAACTTCATAAAACAATTACCTGCCTTCGACAGACGGCGGCACCTTTCGACGCCAAAGTTTCCATTCTGGTCATCCAAGTGGGCCTCTGGGCCTATCGACACCGTGCGGCCTACACCATATGGAAAGGACTCTGTGCCGAAAATGCCCGAAATGTCAAGCAAAGTTTCCACATAGCGACCACCACGAGGTCTGTAACCTCTGTCTGTCGCCGGACCACAACGAGTCGACCTGCACAGCCTGTGCTTCCTTCCGCTCGAAGAAAGCCATCCGAGACTGGAGGGCCCGTCGACACAAGATGAGATCAGCCCCAGTACCGGAAGACATCTTCGACGACGAGGCTCCACTCGTTCCCGAAGAAGACTCACCAGATCGTCTCCGAGGCAGATGACTCTGACGACTCCATTCCATCGGGTCAGCGCGTGAGAACTACTGCCCCTACACCACATACGCCTAAGCAGAAGGCAAAGGTCAGCACTCCGCCCGCTGGGCCCAGTCGAGACCGATCATCTACTTCGAAAGTCCCGCCTTCTGGCTCGACTCCGAAGAAATTTTCCACGCCTTTCGGTGCCTCGACACCGACCAAGAGTCTTCCCTCGGCTCCGAAACAAGGTCCTCTGCCTTCCGGTGCCTCGTCACCGAACAAGATTCCGTCGACACCAAAGCCAAAACACCCTTCAACTCCGACACCGAAAGATGTGCTGACACCGAAACCGAAACATGTTTCGGCCCCGAAACCAAAAGACGCACCGGCTCCGAAGCCGCACACGGTGCCGAAAACCACAAATCCTGATTCTGAGGCCTCCGAGCCCCCGAACACGCCTCCCAAGTCAAAATCGACGCCTCCGGCGCCGAAACCCAAGCCACAGGACCCTCTAATACCTCCTAAGGCTAAAGACACTCGACAACCTACACCAGCACCGAAAAAATCAGCGCCGAAGAAAGTTGTGCCTCAAGAGGACCTTTTTCGACCAGATCCTCAACAGAAAAAAGATCTTTATCGACCCGAAAACCGGTCATGTTGGTGCCACACAACTCAAGAAGAGACCTGCAGCTACACCACCTACACCTGTGGTTCCTGCAAAGGACTGTGCAACCTCTCCTCTGCACTTTTCCTTTTCTGTCTCTCCCCCTTCTCCCGCTCCTCCCTATGTTTCACCTCAAAACTCTCCTATACAATCTCCATTATCATTACATTCACCACAGAATGATGATGAATATGATTTAGGTGGAGGGGACGGGGAAGGAGACACCACATACCCTGAAGGTGAGGGCACATGGACTTTTCCATACACAAAACCTGCGCCTGGGTGGGGTTTCCATACCCTGCAAGTGACCCTGATGTCCCTGAGGCACCCTCATACCCATCCAAACCTTCTCCTCCTGAGGATACTATTGGGTTTGGCCAGCTGATCAACAGAGCTGCTACATACCAAGGTGTTGTCCCCATGCATTCTGAGGCCATTGAGGAAGATTTTCTCTTGGATACTTTTGAGCAGTCTCAGCGATCCGCTCAAATTCTTCCCATGATCAAAGGGGTGGTTAAGCATGCTACTGAGGTCTTTAAAGATCCTGTGTGTACCAGAATTTTAAACCCCAGAATCGAAAATAAATATAGACCTGCACCCTCAGTCCCAGTCTATATTAAAGGACACCTACCACTAGACTTATTAGTGGTGTCCAACGCACGTAAAAGGGCCAATTCTCAGACTTCTAGAGAAGCACCGCTGCCTGACAAAGAATCCAAGATTATTGATGCATCAGGCAAGAGAATAGCTGCGCAGGCTTCAATATATGGCGCATAGCTAATACACAAGCCCTCTCTCTCGTTATGATAGGGCTCACTACGACCAATTGGAGAAATTGCTTGAACACCTCCCAGATCAGTACAAAGATCAAGCTACTGACCCCATACAGGAAGGCAAGTAAATATCTAATGCTTCCATCAAATGCGCACTAGATGCCGCAGACACAGCATCTAGGGCTATTAATACCAGTGTCGTTATTAGGAGACATGCGTGGCTACGCATTTCGGGGTTCAAACAGGAAGTACAAACCACCATTTTGAACCAGCCTTTTAACCAAAACCAGTTATTTGGTCCGGAGGTAGACACTACCCTCAAAAAGACACAGACACTGCCAAGTCTATGGGGGCCTTACAGTCTACTCCAGCTCGAGGCTCCTTTCGTCGCTCCTTTTACAGAGGAGGCTCCAAACAAACTGGAACAGACGCTAACACGTCTTTCAAGACACAAACTTCCTCTACCAAGAGTTACTATAGAGGAGGATACAGAGGCAATAATACCAAGGGTAGAGATAATAACACTCGAGCCTTTTCCGCCCCTAAGCAATGACTTCCCTACGCTCCCCCCGCAGCATTCCACTCCTGTAGGTGGCAGACTAACACAATTCCTGCCTGTCTGGAACTCCATTACAACAGACAAGTGGGTAAGACAGATTATCCAACATGGCTACTGCCTAGAACTTACAGCAACCCCTCCACACATACCTCCCAGACAGTGTCCAATGTCTACCGATCATCTAGCTCTGCTCCAGCAAGAGGTTCTATCCCTTCTACAGAAGGGTGCGATTCAGGTAGTCCCTTTACAGGAACAAGGGACGGGGGTTTACTCGTTGTACTTTCTAATTCCCAAGAAAGACAGGACCCTGAGACCGATTCTAGACCTCAGGCCCCTCAACCATTACATACAATCAGATAATTTTCATATGATCACTCTGCAACAAGTGCTTCCACTGCTGCAACAGGGAGACTTCCTTGCTACACTAGACCTGAAAGACTCCTACTTTAACATCCCTATACATCCTGCTCACAGGAAATACCTAGGGTTTGTACTGGAAGGGCAACACTATCAGTTCACGGTCCTTCCATTAGGAGTGACAAGGGCACCAAGAGTATTCACGAAGTGCCTAGCAGCAGTAGCAGCACATCTGAGAAGACAACCGATCCATGTCTTCCCTTATCTAGACGATTGGCTCATAAAAGCCAAATTGGCCAGCCAGTGCGTTGCGCACACACACACACACACACACACACACACACACACACACACACACACACCAAACGATCCAAATGTTGCACAACCTAGGGTTTACAATAAACTACACCGTCGCACCTAGAGCCTTCGCACGTACACCAGTGTCTAGGGGCTACAATAGACACGTCTACAGCTCTAGCTTATCCCAGTCCAGACAGGATACAGAGCATTCAAAACTTAGTTGCTATTTTTCAACTCCAACAATCTCTCCCAGCCAGAGTGTTCATGAAACTCATAGGCATGATGGCATCTTGCATCTTCATAGTTCCACACGCAAGATTGCAAATTTGTCCGTTACAAGAGTGTCTAGCACGACAGTGGAACCAAGCTCACGGTCAATTAACAGACCTGGTGTTGGTGGACAGCCGCACACATCGCTCTCTGCAGTGGTGGAACACCGAAAACCTGACAAAGGGGCGGCCGTTCCTAGAGCCAGTTCCACAAGTAGTGCTCACAACAGACGCATCCCTCACGGGAGGGGGAGCCCATCTCCTATGACATACCACTCAGGATCAATGGAGCGCTCAACAGCGGCTACTCCATATCAACCATCCGAGCTGCTAGCAATATTCCTAGCACTCAAGTCCTTCCAACTTCACGTGCAAGGCAAGGCTGTCCTCATCCGGACGGACAATATGACAGCCATGTATTACATTCAAAAACTGGGGGGGGACACACTCTCTGCAACTGTCCCAGCTTGCACAGGACATTTGGAGATGGGCCATTCCTCAAAACATACATCTGTTAGCAGAACACCTTCCAGGAGTTCACAATCAGATAGCAGACCTGTTGAGTCGACAGTCACCACAGATTCACAAATGGGAATTGCATCCACAAGTTCTTCAGCCATTCTTCCAACAGTGGGGTCATCCACACATAGACCTGTTCGCCACCCACGAAAATACAAAATGCCCAGCCTTCGCCGCCAGGTTTCCACACCCACTGTCAGAAGGCAATGCAATATGGATGAACTGATCAGGCAGATTTGCGTATGCTTTTCCGCCTTTCCCACTCATTCCATTAGTGGTGCGCAAGCTCAGACAACAGTTTCTCAAACTAATCCTTGTAGCTCCCACGTGGGCACGCCAACCGTGGTTCACCACGCTGTTAGAACTCTCTCTAGTTCCACACCAAAAGCTGCGGCTCACTCCATCTCTGTTAACAGAGAACCATGGCGAAATCAGGCACCCAGACCCGCACCAACTGAATCTAGCAATCTGGCTCCTAAAGTCCTAGAGTTTGGTTACTTAAACCTATCACCAGACTGTATGGCCATTATTAAAGAAGACAGGAAACCCACTGCCAGATGGTGTTACGCTGCTAAATGTAAGAGAGTCGCAATTTATTGCATGAATAATCAAATTGACCCTCTGGATGCTTCCATCCAGAATATCATTTGTTACCTTCTACATCTACAGAGATCTGAATTGGCATATTCTTCCATACGCCTGCACCTTGTAGCAATTGCAGCTTACTTACAGAACAGACAACATCTGTCTCTCTTCAAAGTTCCAGTGATTAAAGCATTCATGGAAGGCTTAAAAAGGATAATCCCACCCAGGTTGCCTCCTTCTCCTGTGTGGAACCTAAATCGTGTCCTTACCAGACTTATGGGACCCCCTTTCGAGCCCCTACATAGATGCGAGCTGCAATTCCTAACCTGGAAAACTGCTTTCCTTGTTGCTATCACCTCTCTCAAAAGAGTAAGTGAAATACAAGCTTTCACTATACAAGAAACCCTTTTTCAAATACATCCCAACAAAGTGGTTCTTAGGCCTCATCCGACATTTCTCCCAAAAGTAGTCACTCCTTTTCACCTCAATCAGTCTGTCGAGCTACCTGTGTTTTTCCAAAACCCAGACTCAGTAGCAGAAAGGGCTTTACACACCCTAGATGTTAAAAGAGCTCTACTCTACTACACTGACAGGACTAAATCATTTCGAAAAACTAAACTGTTTGTCGCTTTCTCTCGTCCGCACAAAGGCAACCCCATCTTCAAAAAAGGGATTGCACGGTGGATTGTAAAGTGTGTACAAATATGCTATATAAAAGCTAAACGTACACTAACAGTTCCTCCTAGAGCGCACTCCACTCGTAAAATAGGAGCCTCTATGGCTTACTTAGGAAATGTACCACTAGAAGACATATGCAAGGCAGCAACATGGTCTACACCACACACCTTCACTAAACACTATTGTGTTGATGTGAAAGCCAAGCAGCAAGCTGCAGTAGGCCAAGCTGTCCTTACAACTCTCTTTCAAACTACTGCAACGGATACAGGTGACCACCGCTAGAGGGGATACTGCTGCACAATCGATGCACAGTGTACTATCTGCAGCTCATATGCCTCGAACGGAAAATGCTACTTACCAGCATGCATCTGTTCTTGGCATGTAGAGCTGCGGAGTAGTACACGTCCTCCCGCCTCCCGGGGACTTGTATCCGTTCCAGTTCTCATCTTACTTGGATGCATACGCATGGACATCCTTCTTTTCTTACTTCTACTCACTCCATCATTTCCCATCATGGCGAAAAACAATCTGAGGATGGAGCTGATGCCCATGCGCAGGATTGTCCAAGGGAGGAGTCACCTATCGGGACTTGCAAAGACTTCTTCCAAGAAGACAACCACCTGCAATCATCCGAGCCCAACACCAGGTGGCGATCTAATGCACAGTGTACTACTCTGCAGCTCTACATGCCAAGAACAGATGCATACTGGTAAGTAGCATTTTCCTCTTCCCCTTTAGAGCTCAGCAGGTTTCTGCTACCTATTATGTGTTCTACTAGAAGCAGTCATTTCTTTTTTTTTTCCAAATCTGATAACTTCTGGGCCACGGGAACACTCTGGTGCTATCACACTTTTTTCTGAGAAACATCTCTCATAGATTGTGTTTTTCCTTGCTTTCACTTGTTGCCTTTAGAGTATAACAATGTTTGCCGTGTTTCCGCTCAAAATACTATCTTATTTGTGAAGTTCCTTATGTAGATGGTAGAAGACTGATTCGGATCCATATTAAATGTGTGGTGTGCTTTCCATCTTTTCACTCTGTCACAAAGTGTGAATTGTGCCGAAAATGTCAATGAGAACACTTAAGTGACAAGAAAGGCGTTCAAGCCAGACATGACCCACAGAGCACTCTCTGGATCTGCTGGGAAGGTGGCAAGTTCTCTTAAGGAACCCCCCCTCCCCAAACAGAGGGCAACCCTAGGAAAGGAATGGTAAAAATAAATTAATGCAGTCTCTTTCACCACTGACAAACCCGTTCCTGTTCAAGACCGTTGTACCAATGTGTTAACCATCAAAAGGATCGATGCAGGAATCTCAATGAGCTCATTACCTTCAATGTAAGTCATTGTGGTCAAGGTACACAATATCACCACCAACACTGTGACATGCGACACAGCTGATAGCATACCACTCACCATCAGTACAGGCCTTTCAGTCAATGGCATAGAATTACTCCTCAGCGTCACCACCAACGGGAAGGAATCTCTTGATGTCGCCAGATTACTCTACTTCGAGAAGCTCAACATCACTGTTTTCACCAATCCCAAAGAAGAGATTGAGGCTGCCTCCTGACACAGTCACCTCTACAATTTCTAAGATCCCTGAGGTTTGTGATTACTGCTAAAGGTCTATTACAAGTTCCTCCAGAAGCTCTTGATGAATTGTAACCAGTCATAAAAAGGCCCCTCTCTCCTCACATTTTAGGCGGTCATACTTCAGTCAGGATAGACATTCTCCCGGAGGAAGAATAAGTATGAGATAATCACTGTAGAGAGCGAGGGTTTAAGGGGCAAGTCCCATCCCCTAATATATGATAATGAAAACGACTTGGACTGGCCCACTGTGTGGAAGTAGTGGAATACTGATTAATATTCCAGGTCACTTGTAGCATGAGCTTCTGAGCTGGGCACAATGAAGTTTGTTTATAAACCCCTCACACACCAACCTGGTTGGTGTCATGTTTCATCATTGGGGTCCAACCAGGCAGCCGAATGCCGCCTGGTTGTGCTTCAACGCCTGACTACAGCGGAGCGGGTGTGGTGCAGTAGTGTGATGGGGATGAAGGTGAGTAATAAAATACACCTCTGGGGATCCTTGCCCAATGTTTTATTCGTGGCGGCCCAGGGTGTGAGATAAAAGTATGTGATGCAACTACAAGTAGAAAAATTATGACTACTTAGTTGGCTTAAGTGTTGGCGGTCTACATGTTTCAGTCCCAGGAAAACGTAAGCGGGACTTTCGTCAGGACCAGGTAGTGAGTGGAAAAGTAGTGCCACGTGTGGTTAATATCCTACACACGCGCTAAGTTGTGTGGAAAAAGGTAAAAAAAAGCAGTTGTTTAACTTACATATACTGCTGGAAAGTGAGAAAAATCCTATAGGGAGGAAAGAGAACAAGACACAATAAGACATTCTCCGGGTCTGCTGAAGGCAGTACCAACCTTATAGAATTCAAGAAAATGTGACATGCATGGCTGTGCATGTTGTGTTGAGAACACGTGACAGTAGTTGGGGCATGCAAACAAGGCATGCTGGCTTAAAACAGGCTGTGTGCGTGGTGCACGGTGAAACGCCATTACACGAAGGCGCATACATTCACATTATCGAAAGCTCGGATTGTCTCGATTTCTCTCAACACGGTTTCAGGAGGGATCACAGCACTGAGTCAGCCCTCACCATTGTGTTGGATAGCATACGCACACGGGTTGATGAGGGCCAGACCACCCTCCTGATCCTCCTAGATCTGACAGCGGCTTTCGATACCCTCTCCCCCTCAGTACTAACAACTCGGCAGAGGGAGATTGGGGTGCATGGAGCAGCCCTGGATCTTCTCACGTCTTTTCTCACCCACCGAGTACAAAGAGTGAAGCTGGGGGACTATTTATCTCCATCCCTTCCTGTGCAATGTGGGGTCCCTCAGGGGTCGGCTTTAAGTCCGACCCTTTTTAACATCTACGTGACCCCACTTGCCAGGCTGATTAGATCTTACGGGATGGAGATAATTTCCTATGCTGACGACACCCAGATCCTTGTCTCTCTCTCCCATGCTAGCGCTCCGACTGCCTCCAATTTAAGATCCTGTATGGAGGCGGTCGGCAAATGGATGATCACAAACTCGCTTAAACTAAATGGAGAGAAGACAGAGGTGATGGTGTTCGGAGGGAAAGAGGAAGTAGGTCTTCTAGCTGGTGGCCAGAGTCACTAGGAGCCTGTCCCACCCCTACTGCCTCTGCCAAGAATTTGGGGGTCATGATTGACCCTGCCCTTGACATGAACAAGCAGGTTAGTCGTACCATCTCCACCTGCTGGGGCATTATCCTTATCCTGAGAAGGATCAGGAACTACCTCTCCCTTCAGGCCAGGAAACAACTAGCAGTTGCTCTGATAGGCTCTAGAATAGACTACTGCAACGCGCTGTACGCGGGCCTGAAAAAGAGCCTACTACTACGCTTGCAGGTAGTCCAAAATGCCGCTGCCAGGTTCGTCTTGGACCTTCCCAAGCGCTCCTCAGCCACAGCAGCTAGAAAGCTGCTACACTGGCTCCCTGTAGAGGCACGGATCCATTTTAAGATCGTATGCCTGACATACAAGGCTCTGGCCAGAAACAGCCCCTCTAGTCTAGGCTCCATTCTGTTCCGCTATCTCCCCACCAGGAATCTACGGTCCTCCTGTAGACTTCTGCTAACGACCCCCTCGTTTCAGGAGAGCGAAATGGGGCGGCAGAGCCTTTTCCACCTTGGCCCCTACTTGGTGGAATGCTCTTCCTCTGGAAATAAGATCACTGCCTTCCCTTCAGGCTTTTAAAAGGGCCCTGAAAACTCACCTTTTTACGCAAGCGTACCTGTAGCGAAGCAGCAATCTTTCTTTTGACCTCTTTCTGTTAGGCGCCTTGATACCTTCGGGTTATTGTCTGCGCATTATAAATTTTACTCATTCATTCATTCATTAACAGCGATATTTAGTGTCTATCACAGGGCCGCTCCTTGTAGTGAAGGTGACAGGCCCTGGTGTCACTGTTTTTTAGGGAATACGTAGTAGGACAATACGGACACATAAAAATTACCTGTTATCAGCGTGCGCTATAAATATACAGTGAGACAAACACACGAGCATAAATTATGGAGGATTAAAACATTGCACCGGTATTTACTTCGCTATGGGTTCTAGCGGCATTCCGGCTGATATTGAGCGGCCGAAGATGATAGCTTAAATGTTATCGTTTGGCCGGTGGGAGCCGCGGGAATTACTGGGAGGAGGGGCCGCGCAAATGAGCGCATGCGCTGTAGTGCCGAACAGTACAGTGTTCCTGCGCAGGCGTGGTCCATGGTAAACTATGGGAATGGTGGCCATCTTGGGATGGGCTGCGCTCAGCGTGAGGGGTTCGCGCCTGCTATAGGGACCTAGGAGGCACTGATGTAGGTGATGAGGAAAAAACACAATTGAGAATAAGTACTCCTTATTGTCTAATAAAAATATTACATAATTCATCCACTACTCGGGCTTCCTCTCGATAATCCACCCATTCCTTTTTTTCCTACACTCCAACCTCTCGCACAGCGTCACTGACCAATGTCCCTCATATGAGTGACTTTACTACCTTCTATGTTTTCTTGGTAGTAGGGGCATAATATCCCTCTAGACAGTCAACTAGCCTAAATATCCATAATAATGGAAGCATTGCAGCCAAGACCAAAATTGAGACATCTATTTGCCTGATTCATGCTGTGCATTTAGTTGTTGGGTCCAGAATGCTTCTTAGTCTCTTCCTATTTTTTTTTTTATGTATGTGGGTGTCTAATGCAATTTGGTGTCATGTTCGTTCCCTTGTGACGCCTTGTGCGTGGTCACCATCTTGAGATTATTTATTTCACCATTCAGTCTGACAGCAACAGCCAAAGCCCTGCAGATGCCAAGACAAGTTTTTCAAGAGACGTTGGCAGATAGTTGGATAAAACAAAGTGAATGATAGTTAAAACAGAGGTGAAAACCAAAGATAACCGTAGAAGTAAGTTGACTACATGGGGCATCGACCATACCATCGGAGAATGCACAGAAGCATGAAGTCTGCAATCTCTGCCTGCCAAGAGACCACGACACACACAATTGCGAAACGTGCACCATGTTCAGGCCAAAAACCTTGTGGACAAGAGAGAAGCAGAGGTGGGTCTACCACACAATCATGCAGACACAAAATAAAGGGAGCTAGTCACTAAGGGACCCCTGCCTGGTGACCGAGCATGAGGACTATGTTGAAGATACAGAACTGCCCCAGGTGGAAGGCTCCACATCTGAATTATAAGTCTGCGTAGTTGAAGCAAGCCAAATGGAAAAGAAGTCCAAAGTGGGAGAACCTCGAAAGCATCCTCTGGTAATGTCGAGAAAACATTCTGGGGCCAAGCCAAAGACTTTGGATTCCAAGCCCTACTAGACTATCTCAGTGTCCAAACACTTGGCGACTGAAGGGATATTGAAACTAAAGAACACCAAAGATCCCACAAAAGGACACCGATGTTAGACGTCCCTCCAACAAACCTTCAACATCAGAAGGCAATTGGAGAGAAGGAGAGGGTAACGTAGTACCTTACGAGCATGCTGGACCTGAAGAAAAAGCCATTGAAGATACTCTAGGCCGAGAGACAAGCACTTGAAATAAATGGGGGAGAAAAGGAAGCTTGAGGCAAAAAGGAGGTAGATCTTGCAAAAAAAAATAAAAAATTGAGTACATCAGAGAGGGAATGCCGAATCCCTTTGAAATCTCCCAGGAAGAACATAGAGGGAGGAAGAGGAGCAAGATGTGCTCGAACCATGTGCAAACACCGAGCCACAAGAACAGGGAACGTTCTTCTATGAGAAGGACCAGGGTATCTTCAAGGATGCTGAAAGCAGCAAGCTTGATTACAGGAGCTCGAAGCAGACTCATAGGAGGAGGCAGTCGACACATACCCCTCGAGGCCATCGCCACCCAATGATATTGCAATTGTTCTGTATTCTGTCCGTCAGTTGTTGTTTTTGCAGTTGTAAAAAGAGCAGCAGATAAGTAACTCGGTACAGTTGGAGGATGAAAGGACACAGGCTTATTTCCTCTCATAGGCAACCCTGCCATCCCAGACCAGAAACCAGTACCTCCCTATGCTGCCAAGCATTCTAGATCAGGGAAGGAAAGCTTTCGGGAGCCAGAATCCTTCAAAGCAGTAACATCAAGAATTGAGAAAGTACAAGCCTTCCTACTAGGACCCTCTATTCATTAAGGGCAATGCAGTTGCCACGGTGAGAAAGAGAGCAAATGTCTCAACATCCACAGGACCTCCTCCCGAGAAAGAGGTAAAGAGTGCAGATGGTAGCCCGCTAGTGAGAGAGTGAGGCTGTGACACAATTGAGGGTTGCAAATGTGTGCAAACTTTTCAACCACTGTCCCCACAGCCTTTAGGAAGAGGTGTGAAAACTTTTGATATATCTCCCAGAGTATCACCAGAAGAAAGGAGCTGCACTGGTAGAGAAGGAGAAAATAATTGGCAACGCATTCCTAAAATCAGCTTTGGATGCGTTAGACGGCTAGCAGGCAACTAGGAATGGTAACAACCTTGTGGTGACACCACTGGGTACAGGTGTCCAGATTTAAGAATAAGGTTCAAGCCAGCACCATGACACACGCATTTATGGAAATAACCTATTTGAAGATCGAGCTGCTAAGAACACCACCAGTTACGTGACCGAAAAAACGAGCACACGGAAGGAGGAAAAAGTATTCAACGCAGAGTAGAAGAATTTATACAGAAAAAAGCAACAGGAAAGGTGCCCCACACAGACCTCAAACAGGGAAACTGTCCTCATGCTTTCTGATTCCAAAGCAAGACAAATCACTTTTACCAATACTGCTCCTGTAGTTCCTAAACAAATATAAATAAAATGCAATCATTCAAAATTACTTTGCTTTAGGAAGGTATTCCACTATTGCCAGAAAAATAAAATTATCCCACTACTGCAGGAAAAAGAATTACAAGGCACCAATAGAAATGAAGAATGCCTACTTATACATCCCAATGAATCCAAGGCATAAGCGATTCTTAATCTTTGTCATAAGCCAAGTTCTCATCCAGGGGATACTCATCAATAGTCATAATCTGACTAATCCCCGCCCATGTGCGGGGAATATTCATAGATTATGACTCTGATAAGTATACCCCTGGATGAGAACTAGGATTACAGGTAAGTAGCTAATCCTACTCTACCAATTTAAAGTATTTCCTTTGATTCCGAGGGACTTTACCAAATTCCTGGCATCAGTAGCAGTGTATCTCATAGTAAAAGGGATCCACTTATACCCTGCTTATGCGAGTGCCTAGAAAAGTCACGCTCATTTCTCTGAGTGCAAGAGGAGCAATAGGACAGTCATGGACATGTTGCACAAGCTTAGTTACGCGATCAACATAGAAAAATCATCACCACCTCCAGAAGGAAAAGGGTGTTCCTAGGAACCAGGATCAACATTGGAGACCAGAGTCTTCCACACCCCCAAGAGGATACAGTTTATAAGAGTGAGCACGCCTCTGCTGCATTAGGCCGTCTCTGACAGTGAGGACAGTGGGAAGGGTGATGGGCATGATGGCTTCCTGCATCCTCCTAATCCCACAAACAAAATTGCACATGAGACAATTCCAGGAACGGTTCCAAAACTTATGGTCACAGGCACTGGGCATTTGGGACGTTCAAGGGGTTGTAACACAATGAGTGCAAGAAGAGATGGCATGGTAGAACTATAAAAACATAGCAATGGGAAAACCTGTTTTGCACCTAATCCCAACTGTGACAATTACCACAGATGCATCCCACACAAGTTGGGGAGATCACATGGGGAATCCGAACATCAGGACACCAAGGAAGTCACAGGAACCAACTCAACACAAACATTCTAGAGCAGAGGACAGTCTTCATAGCCTTAAAAGTGTTAGACACAGGTCCAGGCGAAGTCAGACCCCGTCGACATCTCAACTGACAACGACCATGGCAATCTCCGGACCCATACCATTAACGAATATATCTTCGACGCCGTCATCATCGACATCTGCCCAGTCTTTGCAGTGTTGACCATTTCAGTGATGAAGCTGTCTAAGATACTGTCTATGTCCACACTGTCGACCCCACTTCTGTCGCTGACGACGACACCGTCGACGGCAGTTTTGTCGACAATATCGACGAGGCCATCAACTGCGTCACTGTCGACGACGATACCGTTGACGATGATTCCGTCCACGATGATTCCATTGATCGTCAACAACAGGATTTTCAGCAGCTGTAATTAGAAGCCTGTCAACGCTACCGTCGACTATGATTAGGGTGACAAAGAAATATTTACATCCTGAAATGTTGGCTTATAGTAAAATCTCTGTTACCTCCAACGCACCTTTTGGAACTTCAGGAGTCTGATGAGGATGAGGATGAAGAGGAAGATGACAGTATGTACGGGGCAGCACAGTGTCCTTCAGAGCTGTTCTTGAAGTGCCAGGATTTTGACAGACTCCGAGGACCAGCAATACTACCTACCATATCTGGCACCGCCGCGTCATTATCAACACTACGAATACCAAGAACATAGCCCTAGAGGGGTGGCTCATCTCCCGCCAACCTTAATTCAAGATCTTCAAGCTATGCTAGCAGATTACAAGCAAAGATTTCCATCGCAAAATGTTCCCAAGGAACTACAGGCGCAAACACAAATCCATGACAAACCCAGTTCACCAGCAACATCTACAGTACCATGAGAGGCTGATCCGTTCGACCCTTCCTCTTCTGACGAAGAGCGAGAAGAAGGCGAAATCCCAGATCCAGCAGCGGATCCTGGGAGGACTACATTATTCCTACTCTTTCACCTCCATCACACCATCCCGCGGATTCCCCGCCATAAGACATAGGGGGTTTCCACAAATTAATGGAGAGGGCTTCTAATAGATTCCATCTCCCCATGGAAATTAAACCTACAGACTGCTTCCTGTATGACTTTAAAGAGGAAGCTAGAAAGTCAATGCGCACAATTCCAATTATTGGCTACTTTTGGCAAGAGGGTGTGAAGATAATGACCCCAGCAACAATACCACCAGTGCACTCTCGCTTGGAGAAAAAGTACAGAGCCCCAAAAAATTTCCCCTTCTTGTCTGACTAGCCATCCGAAACCGGATTCTGTAATTTCGCAGGCAGTACAAAAGAGTACTAAGAACCCGGCCACCCCGATCTCCACTCTTCCAGACAAAGAAGGGCATAAACTTGATGATGTTATGGGAAAGCGTTTCTCCACCATGGGTGTGACTGCTATAAAGGCAGCTAAGTCTTTGGCTATCATCAAACGCAATGACGGACAAATGTGTTCTGATATGGCTTCTCTACTAGACCTTATTCCTGGGGACAGAAAGCAGGAAGCCAGAAATATCCTCATAGAAGGAGAACGGACAGCCTCAGAAACAATTGGTTGCGCTATGGACATAACCAACACGATGTTCCCCCAACTGGCAGGGGTGGCTGTATTATGACGCCATGGGTGGTTAAAAGCAACCACATTTAGAACAGAGGTCCAGTCACAAGTTCTGGATATGGCATTCGATAGGGATGCCTTATTCTGAAAACATGTAGATGAGGCGCTTCGATCCATCAAAAAGGACACAGATACTGCTAAATCCTAAGGTTCCCTCCAATACAGAAAGATACTGTTCAGAGGGGCAAAAGGACGTGGTTTTCAGGTCTTGCCTAGCCGAGCAGAGTATGCGTTGCAGCCTTGGCGAGATCTATTGTCTTGGCTTTTTCAGCAGAAGGGGGACAGGAGATGTGCACGTGCCCAGACAGGCGATGGGCACGTGTATGGCTCCCGGCGTCAGGTATTTCATGAAAAGACCGCAATTCTTGTCACAAGGCTCAAAGACTGTTTCTGATGAAACTCCGCACAGCGTGTCAGTCCGGCAAGAGCTACTGATAACCAGACACGGGCTAAATCCACATGGATGCGAGATTTCACACTGCAGGAGGATCTGATACTGAAATATTAGAATGTGGATGGAATCTTCCCGTTTTAGTAGCTCACTCACTTTAACCTGCATGAAGCAATGCTTTTAATGCGGCTGACGTGTAGTAAAGCCCCCTCCTCACATTTGAACCCTCGGCTTCACATTTAAGCACATGATTCTCGCCCATGAGCAGCAAGAAGAGATCATACGATCCAGTAAGGGTGGTGTAGGGTGCACCAGCCGAGGTGTCATCCAGGCTCTTATGCTGCACTGTATCTATCCACCGGAACAAGTGCTGACCTGGGAGAATTCCTGCTAGTCTCGGCTGTTCGCAAAGGCTCACTCCACCGCCCTCTGCTGGAGATTCATAGACGTCACACTTACCGTAGACTGCCTGTCGCAGTCAGAGACCTCATCGACTATCTGTCCATCGAGCAGGCCAGGTGTCTAGTAGTAACACACAGAGCAGACACCAGCCGGGACTGTGACCGACTGGAGGTAAACAGTGGGTGATAGTGAAACATGCCAAGACAGCAACGATGCAGAGTTATATCACATTATTTAACTACACTCCCGTTCCTAAACTAGTTTTTTAGCTAGATCATTTGATTTTGATCCAAAACATGTCCCAAATGTTATACGCATGCTTTTATTTTTGCATTGTTGTATTGAAAACATTTTGTGTAAGCACGTATATTAGACCGAATGCATTCAGACGAGTAGGTGGTTAGACGGGGAATAGAGTTGGATGGAATAAGAACAAGCATTTGCAATGCACTAGGTCTCGCATTTATGCAGGTTCATTGTAAATGACAATGCCTTTTTTTACATTTTGAAAACCAAACCATAAATAAAGGGCAATGTCATTTATAATGTCAATAGCTCAAACTGCATAAATGCGATACCCATTGCATTGCAAATGCTTATTCCACTTACAGAGGAAACTACCAAAGAGCGCAGCAATACCAGCCCTACCGGACACAATAAAGACAATCCTATCCACTTGCTATCTATCGTCAACCGACTACAGCTGGTTTCTCTCGCCAAGGGGGCCGAATGAGAACCTTGACCCAAGGCAGGAACATTATAAGAAAAGTGATTTTACCAGGGTACCAACTTCCCCCTCAACCTACCCTGCCGTGGGTGCAAAGATATCCAGTTTCCTCCAGCAGTGGGAGAGTATAACATCGGACCGTTGGGTATTGAATTTGATCGCCTGCGGTCATACACTGGAATTTGGTCAAAAACCTGCAACTACGCCACCCAGAGGAACCCCTCCCCCTCACCTTCACTTATTGCAGAAGGAAACAAAGATTATGCTCGCAGAAGGAGCAATAGAAAAAGTTCCAGCTCTGCAAAGAGGGCAAGGTTTCTACTCCCGTTTCTTCTTGATTGTGAAAAGTCAGGGGAATGGAGACTAATTTTGGATCTCAGAAAGGTAAACATATTCCTAAGGAAACAAACTTTCAGGGCGTAACTTTAACCGAGATCTTACTATGTCTCAACAAAGGAGATTTCATGACCTCCCTCGAATTGGAGGACGCATATTTCCACATCCCCATTCATCGGAAGCATCAAATTCCTCAGATTTGTGGTGGCTGGTACCCACTACCAATTCAAGGTTCTCCCTTTCGGCCTCAAATTGGCACCCAGGATATTTACAAAATGCCTGGCACCTGTGGCTGCAGCTTTGCGTTCTCAAGGCCTTCAAGTATTCCCATTTTTGGACAACTGGCTGTTCAGGGCTTCTACGGCAAAGCAAGCATCCGAAACCTGCAACTCTTGTTTACGACTGTTCAGCAAACTAGGGTTGACCCTCAACGCCACAAAGTCCTCTTTCATTCCCAGTCAAATCGTACCATTCCTGGGAGCCACATTGGACACAATCCAATGCAAAGCATTCTTGTCGTAAGAACGTTAAACCCGACTACATCTTTTGGCTATGGCCATATCAAGAAAAAAGTCTGTTTCAGTAAGGAAATACAAGTTACATGCATGGGATGTTCTCTTCAGCGACCCACTTAGTTCCCTTGACCAGGCTCAAAATGAGACCTCTCCAGAAAGCATTACAAAAACAATGGCTTCAAACATCAAGATCTTTCTAAGACCTCAATCGTGTTACTTTGGCCATTAAGATAGCAATGAAATGGTGGTGCCACACTCCAAACCTTTCAAAAGGGTTGACTTTCTTACGAGACGCACCAGATTTCATCCTGACAGCGGATGCCTCCATTGCCGGCTGGGCAGGCCATTTACAGGACCTTCAAATTCAAGGCAAATGGCCCAATTCTCAAAAATAGTCATATCAACAGCCTGGAGTTGAAGGCCGTATTCCTCTCCTTACAGACTTTCCTGCTGAGAATAGCAGGCGCCCTCCGTACTGGTCTGTACAGACAACACGACCAGTATGTTCTACATAAACCGGGAGAAACAAAATCTCTCATGCTTTCTCTAGAAGCGCAAGAACTGTGGAGCTGGGCAACAAAGCACCGGATCCCTCTCAGAGCCAAGCATGTTCCAGGTCTACACAACATGCTGGCCGATGCTCTCAGCAGAGCTACAGGCAATTGCCGCAAATGGGAACTCAATTCCAGTAGGGTGGAGTATTTGCTCTATGGGGGAAAGCAGCTCTGGACCGGTTTGCCACGAACATCAACCCCTAATGCCAGTCCTATGCCAGCAGGTAACCCCTCCCGGAGTCTCAGGGCAATGCCCTTTCGATGCTATGGGCAGGGATATATGCTTACGCTTTTCCTCCATCCCATTGATTCCCAGAGTACTGACCAAAATGAAGCTGGAAGGATGTTGCCTGATTCTCATTGCACCCAGGTGTCCCAGGCAGCATTAGTTTCCGGAACTTCTTCACCTCTCAGAAACTAGACCTATTTTTCTGCACGTATTTTCTCCTCTTTTGTCCAGGAACAACAATCAAGTGCACAATCCGAATCTGGAGTCTCTGCATTTACATGCCTGGCTCCTGAATTCTTGGAGTCTAAAGACATGAGCATTTCTCAAGAGTGTAGAGAAACTCTCTCAAAATGTAGGGAGGACAGCACCAACTAGACATACAAACTTAAATGGAAGAGATTCTGTGTCTGATGCCAACGAAATGACCTGCATCCATTTAAAATATCCCCACAACAGATTTTTCCATATCTTCTCTCTTTAGCAAAATCAGGTTTAGCCTTCTCTTTGGTAAAGGTGCATCTGGCTTCCATCTCACGCTATAGAAGAGCTCCCAGTGGCACTTCTCTTTATGCCTCAATCCTTATCAAACCATTCACAAAGGGGCTGTTCCTTGCTTTCCCTCCAGTGCGAGCACCTTAACTGGAATGGAATTTAAACGTGGTTCTTGCTCAACTCATGAAAAGACCATTTGAACCCATTCATAAAGCTGAATTGAAATACCTCAAATGGAAAGTCGTGCTTCTTCTAGCCCTCACCTCAGCCCGGAGGGTAAGCGAAATCCAGGCCTTCACAATTAAGAACCCCTTTTTAATATTTAAGGCGAATGCTGTAATTCTAAGGACTTAATCCCACGTTTTTCCTAAAGTGCCATCTCAGTTCCACCTCAATGAGCCGGTTATTCTCGGGTCCTATTTTCCGCAACCATCTATATACACTTAATGTCAAACTCTGCCTCAAGTTCTATCTGCAGAGAACAAAGGACATTCGAAAAACTGATCAATTACTTGTTGCCTATGGCCAAGGCAGTGAATAGACAGCAATAACAAAATCCACTATCACAAGATGGATATCGCTGCGATCCAGTTCTGTCATATCAAAGACAACAAACCTTTAAGGATAGCAAAGGCTCACTCTACCAGAGCGGTTGCAACTTCAGCTACCCCTCTTCTCAGGAGTAGCGTTGAAGAAGATCTGTTGTGCTGCCACCTGGAGTACCACTCATACCTTCAGGCAGCACGATTGCCTGGAATCTACGCAAGATGCAGCGGTGGACCAGGCAGTCCTTCGCCATCTTTTCCATTAAGGTAAGCCTCTTTCGCAGGGATCCGAGACAAGGCCCTGGAATGGACCACCTCCTTCCTCTCCGGCAGAACCCACAGCGTCCCCCTCCCCCTGTTCAGATCCGAAGCCTCCGAGATCTGCGGCGTACCCCAGGGATCATCCCTCAGCCCGACACTGTACAACATCTACATGGCCCTGCGCACACGCATCGCCCGACAGCACGACCTCAACATAATCTACGCCGATGACACTCAACTGATCCTCTGCCTCACCAAGGACACTCACCGCCGAATCCAACCTCCACGAAGGAATGAAGGCCATTGCCGATTGGATGAAGAGCAGCCGACTAAAGCTGAACACGGACAAGACGGAGGTCCTCATCCTCTGCTCCAACCATTCAGCCTCGGACGACTCCTGGTGGCCTACGACACTGGGGGCAGCCCCGACACCCACCGACCACGCACACAACCTGGGAGTCATCCTCGACTCAACGCTCTCCATGGCCAAGCAAGTCAATGCAGTCTCCTTCTCCTGCTTCATCACCCTCCGCATGCTCCGCAAGATCTACAGGTGGATCCCGACCGATACAAGAACAGTCACCCAGGCCCTCGTCAGTAGCAGACGCGACTATGTAAACGCCCTCTACGTGGGAGCCCCGGTCAAGCTCATGAAACGACAGCAACGCATTCAAAATGCCTCGGCACGCCTGATCCTCAATGTACCACGCCACCACCACATCGCCCCCCACCTGAGAAACCTGCACTGGCTCCCCGTTGACAGAAGAATCTCCTTTAAACTTCTCATCCACGCACACAAGGCACTCCACAAGACCG
Organism: Lissotriton vulgaris; assembly: GCF_964263255.1. NCBI lineage: Eukaryota > Metazoa > Chordata > Amphibia > Caudata > Salamandridae > Lissotriton > Lissotriton vulgaris. The sequence goes on along the minus strand of NC_141685.1, from coordinate 1,255,670,832 downwards.
GCCCAGTCTACCTCAACAGACGGCTCTGCTTCTACGTCCCCAACCACCAGCTCTGCTCCGCGACATCTCCCTTGCCACCGTCCCCTGCATCCGAAGATCCACCGCAGGCGGCAGATCCTTCTCCCACCTTGCCGCCAAGACCTGGAACACCCTCAGCCTTTGACAGACCTAAGACTTGCTGACCTTCAGGAGGCTACTCAAGACCTGGCTGTTCGACAAGTAGCCTCCCCCCCTTTCTTCCCTTTTTTTATTCCCCAGCGTCTTGAGACCCTCGCGGGTAAGTAGTGCGCTGTACAAATTCCATGTTTGATTGACAAATTCCGTGATTGATTTCTAGCTCTTGGAAAGGGTCTTTTGTTTTTATGGTGGTTGCAAATACTAGAATTATTTTTTATATATATATATATATATATATATATATATATATATATATATATATATATATATATATATATATATATATATATATATATATATATATATATACACACACACACACAGTAAAGTATACTGTTGGTTAAATTATTATTATTTTTCCTTCTTTCCCTCTCACTAATACTATGTATATGGAGATGTTACGTAAGGGATGTTTTACCATGCTTTTAAGAGTATAGTCTGTGCATTCATTCAAATACATTTCACACAGTTATAGCACTCAGGGGTTTTGTTCTTGTTACCAAAGTTTTTTGGGTTCAATATGTGTTGTCTCCCACCATCCGCAACAGACAAACTGAAAGATTGGATGTGACTGCTTGCTATTCTTCAGGCATGCGAATCTACGAAAAATACCCCAATACTGGATAAGAAAATGTCACTTAACTGGAACTACGTCTTGTTGGGCAGGTATGGAGAAATCTGGGAGCAGTTGATTTCTGGGCCCATTTTCCAGAAAGTCTGGTGGGCAATGCATAGAGCTTTAAACTTCACTCTGTCCCTAACAGGCAACCAGTGTAAAGTTCTTAAGCCAGTTTTTATTGAGGTCCTCCGTGGGACTCCCAGTAGCGCCCAGGCAGCACAGTTTTGAGTGCGCTGAAGTTTTTGTAGGGTGTAGTCTGGTGCTCCAAGATAGAGGGCATTATTAAAGTCCAGACGGGATTGGATAAGGCCCTGTATGATTCTGCTGGGAAGGTTCTAGAGGGTGCTAACAGCCGATTGGCTGTATTCAACCTTTGGTCCTTTTTTTAAAAGGACATCGATAGGCTATATGAGTATGGCTCAGGGCCATTATAATCTATGACATTATTTGAATATTGCTTGATTATTATACTGTGGGACTCCCATCTCGACAAAGGGGAATGATTCAGTCATGTGAATCAATGAAAGATACCAATACTGGATAACCGTAGCTACAGGTAAGTAACTTATTTTGCTATTGCTGGTGTACAGAGTGGAAGGTGATCTGTAAATGCTGGTGCAGTATAGGGGACAGACTGTGTGAGCCAGTTCTTTAAAGCTTTTTGGAATTCTAGATTGGAATATAATTTTATGATCTGTATCGGGAAAGTATTCCAAGGCTTGGCTTTCGGTGCCTTTAAGGCGATCTCATTGATGCTGGACTTTCTCAACATGGTAATTGGAGAGTGCAGTGCAGGACTTGATCTGAGTGCTCCAGTAGGTTGGTTTTTTGTTGTAGGTTGTGGGTTTGTTGTAGATCTCCAGGGATGAAGTTTGTTATAATTTATTGGAAGTATGAAAGTCTGAGACAAACACTCCCAGCAAGTTACATTGCCCTTCTGTATGGAATCACTTTTGTGCTTTAAAAGGTAGCTAAGCCTTCACTTGTTTGTGAGAATGTGGTGAGATATTATGTCTGTAGGTGTGCTGGAGTGGCGCTACAGTTGCATCTGCCACCAAGGTTCTACAGTTGCATCTGCCATCAAGGTTCTTGGAGTATTGCCTCATAATTTTTCCAATGATATGGTGCACTTATGCCATTTTAATCAGCCCTCTCATTTACCTGTTTGCTGGCTCCTCTTTGACACCATAGACCCCCAAGGCTTATTTAATTTTAATAACGGTGGTTTCACGTGCTTCTGTTGCAGATGATGGAAAGATCTTCCATGGCAGTGGAGTGGGAGACCCATTTGGGCCTCGATGCTACAAGGGGGACATAATGGGGTGTGGCATCATGTTTCCAAGGGATTACATTCTCGACAGTGAAGGTAAGGGTCTATCTAGGTCTGCTGTTCATTCTCCATATCAATGTTTTTAAAGTATTTATTTACATGGATTAATTGAGAAAAAGTTATCGGAGTTAAGGCTGTACTGTGGACAGTACAAATATAAATAACTGTAAGGGAATGGTATCTTAGAATCTTGGCCGTGGCGTTCTGCGCATAGTCCTTTCAGGCCAAGGGCGAACGATAACCAGATTCAGCTCTCACCTTGACATCTACAGGTGTTGGTGGAGAGCCTTGGGGATCGGAATATTTGTCCTTTAAAAAATATTTTTGTCTGTAGGAGCGCTACTAAGTTCACACTCTCTTTTTATGGAATGGTTATTTAGACTGTTTTTTGGGGCCTTCTTTGAAGCCATAAATATTCCAATGTTGAAGCTTTTGTTCCTACTACTATGATACATTTTAAAAGATAACATTTTTAGCTATGAAAATGATCTTGCAAAGGAATCATGCAGAGGTTTTCACTCCATTAGGGAGCATGATATACAAAGAATGTGAAACTTTACGATGCCAAGAATAAGACGAGCGTCTCACATTAACGGTCTAATCCAGTTTCCAGAGTTGACAGATGAGCTCCGAATCATCCGGTAAGTGCAAGAAATATAAAGTATAAGAAATGTGAGTCGTCGAAGAAGAGTTCCACTTCCTCATGCCACTCACATACACCTGAAGTGGTCCCAGATAGTCGAACAATTAACTTGGCAATAAAATTACTTGAGTGAATACAAACACAATTATAACAACATTGTTTTTAATCACAACTTGTATCGTAAAAAATCATTCATAAAATAAATACATAGTAAATTACATGTAATGCCCCTAAAGGATGAAATAGGGAAGGGTAGTGTTGGGATAGTGTAGGTATGGGAATTGCAACAAAGGTCACCGAGACCTGAATACACCAGAAATAATGGTAAGTTAACACAATGGAAACAATAACTCATCAGTTAATTCAGTAATCATGCCTCAAATAAAGTAAAATCATAAATGATAAGTCCAGGAGGAGGCTGAACACAGGAGAAAGTGTCGACGTTTCAACCCAAGTGGATGCAGGCGTAGTATAAACCTTGCTAGAGGGTCTTCATCAGGACAGGGGAAAATGGGGCAACTAATCTGTATGGGAAATCAATAAATTAATATTACTATGGGTCACACACGGATCCCAAAAAGCTCCTAACATAATAAAAGGCAGAGAAGGGAAATACAAGGTCATATGTTGAGATCACACGAGGAATACATTAGAGAAAAAGGTTATCTTGACCGATAGTTGTTGCGGTCTGACGCATCATGTGAGGTAAACCCAATTATAGGGAACCTCAGCACAAACACATGGTCGATTGGTCATAGAGATGTAATAAGTAGTTGCATGGTTACTAAGGCAGCACATAGCAGGCTCAGGACATTGATAAAATTATGTTAAGGACAAGGCTGCAAGATGATAAACGTCTCTAAGAAGAACAGGCAGCAACTGGTTACCTGATCTGGGATGTTCGATCAGATAATGCAGAATTTCGGTCCCAAATGGAGAATTGGGGAGATGCACTCACAGCCAATTGGGCATTGAAATGCAAATAAATATTAGGTATATGTAAATTTGCCTACCTTGAGTTGGTACAGTAGTGCAATGGGTTGGTACGATAGTGCAATGGGTTAGGTTCACTAGCGGTAGGCTCTCAAGAGTACGACAATGTGGCTGCGTCTAAAATTCCGAAATTATCAAGTGTTTATTAGCGCAAAAAATTGCTTGCACATAGAAGATATATTCAGGTTTAAGAAATCACGCATACCTGATGTTAGTACCAGATTTCTATAGATAGCGTCTCTCGGTGACGGATTGTCAACCGGAATACCGCGTCTAAGTAAAATAGAGAGATAACAATAGAAGGGCCATTGAGTAATATACTCAAAAAGGGTTTCTCCGCAGTTACGGCATGAGAAGGTGATAGGAAGCATACCTTTCGCCAGTGCTGTGTGTGGTATTGAAATGACTGAGCTTTACATGTTAAGGAAATCTATGGAAAAAAGGAGAAAACCCATGAGTCAGTGAGGGCACCTCCTAGGTGTGCATGCAATATTCAAGGCAAAGCAGTTCACACACAATGCGTGCAGGTTGGCATACCTGTTGGGCAGTGAAACACCGCAAAAAGTGAACTGCTTTGCCTTGAATATTGCATGCACACCTAGGAGGTGCCCTCTGTCCCTCTAGGCCGGTCACCCCACGCACCGCGCACACTCGTGAGTGAGCCCAGGCTGCCCCCGTTCCCGCCAAGTGCCGCCACTGCCCGCAGCTGTGCTCCTGGTTCCCGCCGAGTGCCGCCGCTGCCCGCAGCTGTGATCCTGGTCCTCCGCTGTTGCTGCTCTTGCCCCGCTTGCGCTGAGATTGTATTTTCGTTTCGTTTCGTTTGTATTTTCCCTGTGTAAATTGCTCCTTGCTTAGTTTCTGTATTTGTCTCTCTGCCCCGTGTTGCTTTAATTTTGTTATTATTGTACTCTCCCTCTGTTCTCCCCTTGTTGCGCCCAGCCCCTGCTGCGCTTCCCGCCACCTCCCCGCTCCCCGCCGCTGCCCCCTGCGACCCCGCCCCCTTCCCTTGGTCGCCCTTCCCATTCGCCGCCCGCTCCCGCCTCCCAGGTGCTCCTCCCTCGCTCCGCCCCCCCCCCACTCTCCACATATGGCAGAGTGGCAAACGCGCAGCGTTGACGCGCAGCGGGCGCGCCCTAAGGTAAGCCCGTCTGCGCCTGGCCCACGCCCAGCGCCCGGACCCCTGGCCCCCGCAGACATTAGCCCACCCGCCGGACCTACAACGCCACCGAACTCCACGCACTCAACACCGGCCGGATCCCTGGGTGCTACCGAGCCACGCCGAGACGCACCCACGGAACCTTCAGCTGCCTCTCCTGCAAGTTCTCCTGCATCCGCACCTGCACAGCACCCACACCCACCAAGCCGAGAACCAGCACCAACCACCAGAAGTGCATCCTGCTCAACACCCGCTCCGTCCACAGACACGCTGTGAAGCTCTGGAACCTGCTCAACACAACATCACCAGACGTCGCCTTCCTCACGGAAACCTGGATGAACGCCTCCTCAGCACCCGACATCGCCATTGCCTTCCCGGACGGATACAAGATCACCCGGAGGGACCGCGGCAACCAGACCGGAGGAGGCATCGCCATCGTACACAAGAACACCATCCGCATCACGACCAACACAGACGACACCCTCGCAACCGCCGAACACCTGCACTTCCAGATCCACACCGACCCCAAGACCACCCTCAGAGGCACCCTCATCTACAGACCCCCGGGACCCCGCACACAATTCAGCAAAGACATCGCCGACTTCATCAGCCCGCACGCCCTCCCCTCCACTGACTACATCCTCATCGGGGACCTCAACTTCCACCTGGAGAACAACAACGACCGCAACACCACCACCCTGCTGGACAACCTCGCCAACCTCTGCCTCAAGCAGCTGGTGACCACCCCCACCCACCACGCCGGACACCCACTCGACCCCATCTTCTCCTCCAGCAAGGACATCACCTTCAGCCACACCACCGGACTCCACTGGACGGATCACAGCGGCGTCCACTTCAGCTTCAGAAAGAACACGATCCACCACCACCAGCAACAGGTTGCACGCAGAAGCTGGAACAAGATTACTACCGACCAGCTCGCCGCATCCCTGAACCAGGACCCCCCGCCAGCTCAGCGAACCCCACCCAGGCCGCCAACAACCTCACGAAGTGGATCAGCAACTGCTCAGACTACCTCGTCCCACTGAGGACCCCGCCCAGCAGACCCGGCAGCAAGAAAGCACCTTGGTTCACCGACTAACTCAAGAGCTCCAAGAAGAACTGCCGAGCCCTCGAGAGAGAGCCTGGCGCAGAGACCCAACATGACCACCCTCAAGCTCGCCACTCAAACACCACCAACTGATCCACGCCACCAAGAAAACCGCATTCAAGGAACGACTGGACAACGCCCACAACAACAAGGAACTCTTCAACATCGTCAAAGAGCTCTCCAACCCCAGTGCCGGAAACAACGACATCACCCCATCAAAAGACATCTGCAACTCCCTCGCCTCCTACTTCCACAACAAGATCGCTGATATACACAACAGCTTCAGCACACAGCCGACGCACCCCACGACCGCACCTGCACCCCCCACAACCACCCTCCGCGCCTGGACCCCAATCAACACCGAAGAAACCCTACGCACGATGAACTCCATCCACTCCGGATCGCCAACCGACCCCTGCCCTCACCACGTCTTCAACAAGGCCGACGCTGTCATCGCGCCCCACCTGCGGGTCATCATCAACACCTCCTTCGACACCGCTACCTTCCCGGAGAGCCGGAAGCACGCCGAACTCAGCGCTCTACTGAAGAAACCATCAGCGGACCCCACCGAACTCAAAAACTACTGCCCCATCTCGCTCCTCCCGTTCCCGGCCAAAGTCATCGAGAAGACCGTCAACAAGCAGCTGGCCGCCTTCCTCGAGACGAACGGATCCCTCAACTTCTCGCAGTCTGGCTTCCGGGCCAACCACAGCACCGAGACCGCCCTCATTGCAGCCACTGACGACATCCGAGCCCTGCTCGACAACAGGGAAACAGCGGCCCTCATCCTCCTGGACCTCTCCGCGGCATTCGACACTGTGTGCCACCGCACCCTAGTGCAGCGCCTCAGCAACGTCGGAATCCAAGAGAAGGCACTAGAATGGATCATCTCCTTCCTCGCCAGAAGGACACAGAGTCCGCCTCCCCCCGTTCAGATCAGAAGCCACCGAAGTCATCTGCGGTGTTCCTCAGGGCTCCTCGCTCAGCCCCACCCTCTTCAATGTCTACATGAGCCCCCTTGCGGCCATCGCACGCCAACACAACCTCAACATCATCTCTTACGCCAACGACACCCAGCTGATCCTCTCCCTCACCAACGACCCCGCCACCGCCAGAGCCAACCTGCACGAAGGGATGAAAGACGTAGCCGAGTGGATGATGAACAGCCGCCTGAAACCGAACTCAGACAAGACGGAAGTCCTCATCCTGGGATCTTCGCCCTCCGCCTGGGACGACTCCTGGTGGCCCCCTGCCCTGGGCAGCGCACCCAAACCAACAGACCACGCACGCAACCTGAGCTTCATCCTGGACTCCTCCCTCTCCATGACCAGACTAGTCAACGCCGTCTCCTCGTCATACTTTAACATCCTGCGCATGCTACGTAAGATCTTCCGGTGGATCCCCACCGAGACCAGGAAGACAGTCACCCAGGCCCTCGTCACAAGCCGACTGGACTATGGCAACTCCCTCTACGCCGGAACCACTGCCAAACTCCAGAAGAGACTCCAGCGGATCCAGAACGCCTCAGCAAGACTCATCCTGGACATCCCCCGACACAGCCACATCTCCGGACACCTGAGAGACCTGCACTGGCTCCCGGTCAACAAGAGAATCACGTTCCGACTCCTCACCCACGCACACAAAGCCCTACACAACCAAGGACCAAGATACCTCAACAACCGCCTCAACTTCTACACTCCCACACGCCAGCTTCGATCGACCAACCACGCCCTCGCTGCCTTCCCCCGCATCCGAAGAGCCTACCTGGCCGCCAAGACATGGAACTCCCTCCCGACCCACCTCCGCCTGACCCAAGACAACTTCGCCTTCAGGAAGCAGCTCAAGACCTGGCTGTTCGAGCAGTAGCGGAACCCCCTCCCCAAGCGCCTTGAGACCCTCTGGGTGAGTAGCGCGCTATATAAATGCTTTGATTGATTATCACCTTCTCATGCCGTAACTGCGGAGAAACCCTTTTTGAGTATATTACTCAATGGCCCTTCTATTGTTATCTCTCTATTTTACTTAGACGCGGTATTCCTGTTGACAATCCGTCACCGAGAGACGCTATCTATAGAAATCTGGTACTAACATACCAGGTATGCGTGATTTCTTCAACCTGAATATATCTTCTATGTGCAAGCAATTTTTTGCGCTAATAAACACTTGATAATTTCGGAATTTTAGACGCAGCCACATTGTCGTACCCTTGAGAGCCTACCGCTAGTGAACCTAACCCATTGCACTATCGTACCAACCCATTGCACTACCGTACCAACTCAAGGTAGGCAAATTTACATATACCTAATATTTATTTGCATTTCAATGCCCAATTGGCTGTGAGTGAATCTCCCCAATTCTCCATTTGGGACCGTAATTCTGCATTATCTGATCGAACATCCCAGATCAGGTAACCAGTTGCTGCCTGTTCTTCTTAGAGACGTTTATCATCTTGCAGCTTTGTCCTTAACATAATTGTATCAATGTCCTGAGCCTGCTATGTGCTGCCTTAGTAACCATGCAACTACTTATTACATCTCTATGACCAATCGACCATGTGTTTGTGCTGAGGGTCCCTATAATTGGGTTTACCTCACATGATGTCAGACCGCAACAACTATCGGTCAAGATAACCTTTTTCTCTAATGTATTCCTCGTGTGATCTCAACATATCACCTTGTATTTCCCTTCTCTGCCTTTTATTATTTTAGGAGCTTTTTGGGATCCGTGTGTGACCCATAGTAATACAAATGTAATGATTTCCCATACAGATTCATTGCCCCATTTTCCCCTGTCCTGATGAAGACCCTCTAGCAAGGTTTATACTACACCTTCATCCACTTGGGTCGAAACGTCGACACTTTCTCCTGTGTTCAGCCTCCTCCTTGACTTATCATTTGTGATTTTACTTTATTTGAGGCATGATTACTGAATTAACTGATGAGTTATTGTTTCCATTGTGTTAACTTACCATTATTTCTGGTGTATTCAGGTCTCAGTGACCCTTGTTGCAATTCCCATACCTTCAGTATCCCAACACTACCCTTCCCTATTCCATCCTTTAGGGGCATTACATGTAATTTACTATGTATTTATTTTATGAATGATTTTTTACGATACACGTTGTGATTAAAAACAATGTTATAATTGTGTTTGTATTCACTCAAATGATTTTATTGGCAAGTTAATTGTTCGACTATCTGGGACCACTTTGTATCACCCATCCACCCAGGTCCCAGTGACTTTTTGGGTTAACCCGTGTTCTTACAGCACTCACATACACCTGAGCAAGTTTTGGGGGTGGTGCCAATCCTCTCGATCTCACTCCCGAAGTGTGAAGACTTAGAAGATGATTCCACAGCTAGTTCTGGCTCAGCCAGAGAGTTTCTGAGTCCTCCAGTCTCGCAGCATCTGATCAAGTAGTTGTGGTTCTTCGCCTCTTAGAATCCCTGCTGCCTCCCTCTGATGAACCTTCGAGCACCAAGAAGCAGAGATGTTTTCCTCCTGGTATACCTCCGGTGAGTTCGCTCTTGGCACTAGCTGCCTTAGATTCTGCTGCTGATGCCATGACTCACGCTGCCCCTGGGCACTGCAACGCCGACTTTATCACCTGAAAAAGTTGCTCCAATTGTCTTCATTACCGGTCCGGCCTCGACCGACGTAGTATCTGAATGTGCCCGGGGTGCCGATTTCAGCCCAGCCCACACCCCCTAAATTACCACAAGCTCAGTAACACTATTCAACACTTTCAGTTTTTGGGACCAATTCAGATAACCGTTCTCTCGGCTCTACCAAGATTAAACTGTGCAAGGACTTATAGGAGCTTAGTGGCCTCTATACCTCCCTAGAGACAAGTCTTTTTTTAAATTTTTTTATTTTTTCCTGAACTAGCCACAGAGGAATCCGCCTCCTATGTCTTGGTAATGCGTAGGGCAACGGAAATACTTGATATGTTTCCCCTCACCTTGGAGATGAAAACTGTTTTGATTGATCTCCAACCGGGGCAAACGTCTTCTGAGTCCCTTTGGCTCATTAACAAAGCACTGACCCCACAATCAGTAGACAATTGCCAGGCGCCACCTCCCTACTCCTAGTGCCCTAGCAACCCTCTCCAGAAAACCTAGTGGTACAAGCTTGCATCAACCAATCTAATCCTAACACATTACCCACCCCTGATAGCGAATCTAAGGGAGTGGAAACCTACCTCAAACATGTCTTCAACTACCAGCATGGCCCTCTGATCTGTTAACTTCAGCTGCTTGATGGGATGCTACTCGCATACCCTTTGGGATTCGGTGGCACAAGTCCTTCCTGGTGTGCCTGAAGTCCTTCGTCCTGCACTCTCTCAGGTGATTGAAGATGGCAACTATGCTGTTAAGTTCCCTATTTGTTGTGGCTTGGACATTGTCAGTACAATCAGGCGAGCCAAAGGCATCAGCAGGGCCATTCACCACCATGCTGGCTGCACTTGACTGGGATGTCTGGCAATATCCAGTCCCCTTTGAATGGACTCACCTGTTTGGGGAAATGGCTGCTTGCTCCCTTGAGTGATATAAGAAAAGCAGGCCTACTGCTTAATCCCTGGGCCTTTCCACCTTATCTCCTGCAACAGTTTCACCGCTCCTTTTGTGGCTCTGGTAGAGGCATCCCTTACGGTTAGCCCATCCACCCATCACAGGGACTCAAGGAGTTTTGCAGTAGAGGCTGCAAGGTCAGCTCACCGTCCAGCCATCTTCCTCCATCTCCCTGCCGTTGCACACCTCTTGCCAAACCTCTTTAGCATGCCCTTGCAGGAACACAGCTACCCGGTGGGAGGCAGAATCCACAGATTCTTACTGGGCTGACAAACAATCACGTTGAATAGGTGGGTCCTATAGATTGTTCACAAGGGACATGCCTTACTTTTTCTCTCTTTGGTGCGCACCTTTGTCCTGACTGAGGGCCATCTTTCGATTTTGCAGCCGGAAGTTCAAGCCCTTTTGGCCAAAGGGGCGTTAAGAGGGTGCAGTGCCAGACGTAGGGTGTGTTTGTTATTCCTGCTTCTGTCTAGTGCCCAAGAAGGATGGGAGTCTTCAGCCTGTATAGATCTTCACACTCTCAATGCCTTTCTCTGAAAGGAGAAATTCAGAATGCGCACCTTAACCCAGGCCTTGTCTTCCCTCAACCCTGGATACTGGATGGGAGTGTTGGACCTGCAAGACACTTATTTTCATATGCCCGTTCTGACTGCCCACCAGCGCTACCTGTGGGTCATGAATTAATGAATGAATGAAAAGACATTTATAGAGCGCATGGCTACCCGGGAATCTCACAGCGCTGAGCGCCAACAAGGAGGAGAGCGAAGCTAGAGAAACAGAAGAGTCTTGAGATGTTTACGGAAGGTCAAGTGATTGGTGGTTGTGCGCAGGTAATGTGGCAGGGAGTTCCAGAGCTTGGCGGCATTGTAGCAAAAAAAAGCCGTCCGCCGCTTCTAGCCTTCGTTACTCTGGGGACCTCAGCCAGGCGCAGTTCATCTGACCGAAGTTTTCTGTTTGCTTTGTATGGGTGGATCAATGTTGCGTTAATAGAGGGGCCGGTCCCTGACAAAGTTTGGTGTGCTATGCACAGACTTTTTAATCTGATGCGTTCTTGCACTGGGAGCCAGTGTAGGGAGCGTATTGAGGGTTTTGCTGATTGTCTATTGGGTGCTCCTGTCCGAAGTCAAGCGGCTCTGTTTTGGGCTAGCTGGAGTTTGGAGATAACTTAGGCGGGAGAGCCCAGATATAGTGCGTTCCCGTAATACAGTCTGGAGAGTATAAGGGATTGTACCAGTACCTTTTTTGCTAGGGAGGGAGAAGAGGGAGGATTTTGCGGGACATTTTGAGTTGCCGAAACAGGTCGCTGCTGTCTTCATGTCCTGTGTCCTGAAATTCAATTCCTGATCCAACCAGATGCCCAGGCTCTTGATCTCAGATTTTGGAACCGGTGGGGGACCCATGCCCGTGGACCACATCAGGCTGGGGTTAACCTCATGCGCGCTAGCAGAATTCTGCTCGCACGCTGAGATTTTAAAAAACGCATGTTACGTGACGAGCTGGGCTCGTCCTCAGCGTGCGAGGAGGCTACGCTATGACGAGCCCAGCTCGTCATCAGCGTGGAAGGGGTTAAAGCTAAGAGGATTCCCCAGCACCATGATCTCCGTTTTTCCGCCATTCAATTTGAGCTGGGATGTATCCATCCACCTCGATGTTTTCTAGGTCGGTGTGCAGGCTGTTGGTTTTAAGGTCTGCCTGGTTGAGTGCGGCCACCTATTGCGTGTCATCAGCATAGGTCACTATGCGGATATTAGAGGGGGCTACTATGGCTGCTAGTGGGGCCATATATACATTAAAAAGGGTGGGGCTAAGCGAGGATCCCTGGGGGACCCTGCTTGTGAGGTGGGTTGGTTTAGATAGGGCATTCTCCTCGAAAACCTGAAAGGTTCTTCCCTCTAGGAAGGAGTGCAGCCATTGAAGTACGGTTCCTGTGACTCCTATATTCCTCAAACGATGAATTAGGGTCTTGTGGTTCACCATATCGAACGCTGCGCTTAGATCGAGGAGAATGATAGCTGTAGAGCCACCCGAGTCTATTATTTTTTGCTTTCTTCTACTACTGCCAGCAGGGCCGTTTCGGTGCTCTGGTGAGGACGGAACCCAGTTTGGGAGGAGTGAAGCAGGTTGTGGTTTTCGAGGAATTCAGAGAGGATTTGATTGACATATTTTTCCGTGATTTTACTTATTCCAGGCAGGAGAGATATTGGGCAGTAATTGCCCAGTTCTTCTGGGTCAAGGTTCGTTTTTTTAAGTAAGGCCTTGACCATGGCCCTTTTCCAGCTATTGGGGACCTTTCCTGTAGCTAGTGATGCGTTAATAAGGTTGATTATGTTGGTGGCTAAGGTGGCCACTGCTTGTTTCATGGTGTTAAGTGGTGCTGGGTCAGTTGGAGATCCGCTCTTGACCAAGGAGAGCAGGGTAAGCAGGGTTTCTGGGGACAGGGAGGGGTAAAGGTCTCTAAAGTGGGTTCAGGATTTTGTGGATCTGGGTTAATCAGAGTTTCCACTTCTTCATCCTTCTGTGGAAGGGATTCAAGGATTAATTGTACCTTGGTATTCAAGAATGGTACTAATTTATTGATTTTTGGCCAGATGAATCAGGCGCGATACGGGGGGAGGGTGTTTTAAGTAATTTTTTAATGATGGATCTTGTCCTCATAGTAGGCGGCTTGGGCTTTTTTAGTTTCTACCTTATACGTGCGGATAGCAGCTCTGTATTCTGCTTTTTTTTTATGGAAGGAATTCTTTCCACCATAGCCTTTCCTTGATCTTGCATTGCTGTTTTAAAGTCCGCAGATCGAGGGAGAACCACGGTGAGTTGTGGGACCCGTCAGACTTTTTTATTCTGGTCTTTCGACGAACTGATTACGGCGATTGTGCTATCCAGTTTGAGAAGTCTTCGTTAGCTGTAGATGGACAGGGGTTGGGTCTGGGTTTGGTTCTTTCAAGTTCTTGAATCCATTTCGCTAAGGGGAGTTTGGACCAGGGGCGGCCAAAAGTCCATGTGGGTAGATGGGGGCTTTGGTTCAGTGGGAAGACCAAGAGAGGGCGACCAGGAAGTGGTCTGACCATGGGAGGGGGTAGGGTCAGATCCGTGTAGGTCCTCTAGACTCGAGAACACCGGGTTTAGGAGGTGACCTTTCGCATGGGTAGGGTGTGTAATTTTTTGAGTTAGTTGGAGCTCTGAGAGATCCCTTGTTAGCTCATTAGCGTTGGTTGCTTGTGCGTCGTCAAAGTGGAGATTAAAGTCTCCTAGGAGCGTGAAGTTAGGCGCTGAGCTAGCTAAATTGGCTACGACCTCCAATAGAGATTGGCTGAAGGATCCTATCGCTCCGGGTGGCGATAGATGAGGATGCCTGAGAACAATAGGAAGGGTGAGAATTCGAGGATAAAGTGGGCATTTTCGCAATCTGCGATTGGGTTCCCGAGCAGTCGGCAGGTGAATTGATCCTTGGGATAACTGCTATCCCACCCACTTTGCCTATTGTGCAATCGACCCTCTGCATTACAAAGCCCTGAGGAAGTGCTTGAATGATGTCTGGATCGGAGCAGGTGTTAAGCCAAGTTTCAATGAGAAACAGCACATCAGGGTCTGAATCCTTGAGAAGCACCCAGATCTCTGTTGTGTGTTTGGGGAGAGATCTGCAGTTTAGTAAAATAATTCTGATTTGTTTTAGGAGGGGGATGGATTCTGGCCTCTGTGGGTGTCAGTATTGTTATGTCCATTTGTGTCTTTTCTTTTCCTCACAGGGTCCCATTATTTTTGGTATGACCTGGTGACACTCAGAGAAGGTTTCTTCTTCTCCATTGATTTGTCTGTGACATTCTCATGTATTTATCTATGCATTTCTTTTTGCAGGTTTTTTCGCCAACTGGGCGCAACTGCATTCGCTAACACTTAAAACACTGTTAGGAATATTACACATTGTGGTAATTTTGTAAATTTTTAATACACTTTAACATTCTGCATGTGAGTAAGGGGAGGGTAAGTGCATAACCCTTGTCCTGAAGAAGGAGGCTGTGACCTCCGAAACATGTTGACACTTTAATAGTGGTTTTCGATACCTTAACTCGTATCTACCTAACCACGCCCTGCACTTCTTTTAATAATACCAGCCGGGGATTAAATTAAAATATTTTTTCCTCCCACGTGCCAGGTATTTTTTAACCTTTCACTCTTTTTCACCTCACCTCACTCACACCTTGGTTCTTTATACACACACCCCCACACATAGTTCACTTCTAAGTGCTCCTGCGTATCCGCGAGTCGTAGCACGCCGCATCCCGTAGAGGGGTGCGAAGGCCCCGATGATGAAGCATGACACCAAGGGGCCTGTTGGTGTGTGAGGGGCATTTAAACAACACTGTGTGTTTCCCCATCACTTTAGGGATCACTACCACTTTGAGTGGATTCCACTTTGTTTATTCATACATTTAGGGAGACTGAATCCACTGACTCTCTCTCTCCCCCCCTTTTGTTACAATTCGTGAGGGTGTGGTAGACCCCCTATCTTCCTCCCCCATCTAGAGCTGACAGTGGTGACCGAGGCATCACTTTTGGGTTGGTGCAGCCATCTGTAAGAAGTGGAGATCAGCAAAGTCTTCGCTCCACATTAATCTAGTGCTGAGGGCCATCTGCTTGGCATCGAAAGCCTTCCTGCTGTCCATCAAGGGGAGGCTGGTACGGGCGCTCACGAACCACACCAACGCCATGTGGTACTGCAACGAACAGGGTGGTTGGGTCATAGACCCTGTGGCCAGGACGCCTTGCTCTTCTAAATGGGATTGACTACCAACAAATTACCCTGGTGGTGAGCTGCTTGGCAGACTCAGTGAATGCCAAGGCGGATGAGCTCAGATGCCAACACCTAGCGAACCACGAATGGCAGTTGCACCCGAGGTGCGCAAGGTCTCTTCTGCAAATGAGGAGAACCTTGGCTCGATCTTTCAGCCACCCATGAGAACGCCCAATGTCTACACTTCTGCACTTTTTAGTTTCAAAGGCGTCTGAGAAGTGCTTTGCCTCAAGTCGAACTCTGGTTTCCTGTATCCCTTTCTGTCAATACCACTACTGTCCAGAGTTTTTAAGAAGATCAGCACAGACCAGGCCCAAGTTATCCTAATGGCTCCAGTTTGAACACTAAGAGAATGGTATCCAGAACCTGTGGGCTTCAGCATATGTTCTCCGCTCTGGCTTCCCCGCTAGAGGTTTGGCTGTCACAGCAACAGGGCTGGGTTCTGCACCTGGCCGTTGCAATCTTCCGGATCTAGTCGGACACCTGGGAAAATTCTAAGGTAAGGAATCTGCTTAGATATAGACAATACCAGATAAGACATTACCAAAGGTCAGTAATTTGTTCATCTAGAGGTGTGATCCAGACCCAATATTCTGCGGATCGTGGGGGGTCCTTTAATCTGCAAATGTCGGCAATATTTGAAGCATTTGTTGACACCCTCCTCAGATTGCTGCTCGGATCGAACAACTAATCCCCACTCCATTCCTTTCCTTCTCCACTCCCACCAAATTGCTCATTTTAAGGAGAGGGGCACAGCACTGCACCTGGCAAGGAAGCAAAACTCTGATACATGAACTCAACACAGTCACACTCTTTCTAGACTTGAACCTAGTGGTGCAGTAGGTGTGCCTTCAATACCTGCCTCTGAAATGAAAACTTAGACAATCCTGCATTTTCTGTGCTCTGCTCTATCTGGTACACTACAAAATCACTGAGATAAACCCCTTGTGTTCCTCATTCTACAAAGCGACTCAGTTTGCAAAAGAGTACCTTTTATCTCTACAACAAGCTCTGCAAAGGAATCAGGCAGATGGCTGTGTTAGCGATGTGGAAGAACAGCACAGCCCGGACCTAACATAACAAGTTGCAGACCACTTGCGCCATGAGATTGTGAGTCAATTTCCCCAAGACTAGCGTGGACAACTACTCGAACCCTACAATGAGAAGTTTCTGAACTGTCCAGAACAATGGGAGGGTATAACGTGGACGGCCCCATGGTAACAAAATCACAGGTAGATCCAACTCTGATAGCCATCTTGACTGCTGTCAGCTGCTGACTTTAAGACCACTACGTCAGTGCTCTGAGATAGGTGGTGTTGCACTGCCGGCACTCAGGCCTCCTTCCACCCTTCAATGATGACCCCATTATGGTTTGTTAGTTACTGACCTGCACAGCGGGTTGGTGGTGTTTGTTTCATTTGGTTTGGGGAAAATACGCTGGCTAGTTTGACTGGCTCATCTTCGAGAGGGGTGGGAAGCGGGACCTATCAGTGATTGATGGAAAGCCCACGGTCAGCAAGTTTCCATGTGCTAAGTTAGCGGTTAACAGACATCATCACACAGCTCCATCTAAAAAGATTAACCACACACACATAACTTGCGACGCACAACTACACTACCCACCACATGACAATTAGATGTTCGAGGCATGTGGGCTGCTGAATTCATATCTTGTGCATAGATCGCCGCCTAGTGTTGGGTCCGGATGATCGCACATTGTTGTCCTGGAAGAGTCTTCGAAGTATCACAAGATAGGTGGTTCCTCCCCTGGACTACAGTGCGCATGGGCATCAACTCCATCCCCAGATTTTTTTCCGCCATTGGGTTCGGATGTTATTGGTTCACGGAATCGATATAAAAGTTTCTTACGGCCAAAAGGCATTTAGTTTTTTGTCGGTTCAAGTTCAAGTTCAAGAATTTATATAGCGCACTACTCACCCAGAGGGTCTCAAGGCGCTTGGGGAGGGGGTTCATTATTTATCGAATAGCCAGGTTTTAAGTTCTTTTCTGAAGGAGATGTGGTTCTGTGTAAGGCGGAGGTGAGTGGGGATTGAGTTCCAGGTCTTGGCCGCCAAGTAGGAGAAGGATCTACTTCCCATGGTGGATCTTTGGATACGCTGAACTGCGGCGAGGCCTTGATTGGAGGGTCTTAGTTGGAGGGTGGGTGTGTAGAAGGATAGTAGAGTGTTGAGGCATTCGGGCCCTAGTTTGTAGAGGGCCTTGTGTGCGTGGGTGAGGAGACGGAATGTTATTCTCTTGTTGATGGGAAGCCAGTGGAGGTCTTTCAGGTGGCCGGTAATGTGATCTTGGCGAGGGATGTCCAAAATGAGTCTTGCCGATGCGTTTTGGATGCGTTGGAGTTTTTTTCTGTAATTTGGCTGTAATTCCAGAGTAGAGGGTGTTTCCGTAGTCTAGTCGACTCATAACCAGTGCATGGGTGACGGTCTTTCTTGTCTCGGTGGGGATCCAATGGAAGATTTTTTTGAGCATACGAAGTACGTTGAAACAGGAGGATGAGACGGCGTTGACTTGTCATCGAGAGGGAGAAGTCTAGGATGAAGCCTAGGTTACGTGCGTGGTCTGTGGCTGTGGGTGCTGAGCCCAGATCTGAAGGCCACCATGAGTCGTCCCAGGCAGAGGGGGATGATCCTAGGATGAGCACTTCCGTTTTGTCTGAGTTAAGTTTTAGGCGGCTGTTTTTCATCCATATGGCTACTTCTTTCATGCCTGCGTGAAGATTGGTTTTGGCGGTGTTGGGGTCTTTGGTGAGGGAGAGGATCAGCTGGGTGTCGTCCGCGTAGGAGATGATGTTAAGGTTGTGTTGACGCGCGATGGAAGCGAGTGGACTCATGTAAACGTTGAAGAGGGTGGGGCTGAGTGATGATCCTTGTGGTACTCCACAGATGACTTCGGTGGCCTCTGATTTGAATGGGGGAAGTTGGACTCTTGAGTTCTCCCAGCAAGGAACGAGATGATCCAATCCAAGGCTTTTCCTTTTATGCCGATGTTGTTGAGGCGTTGTATGAGGGTACTGTGACAGACAGTGTCGAAGGCGGCGGAGAGGTCGAGTAGAATGAGGGCCACTGTTTCTCCGTTGTCCAGTAGTGTTCGGATGTCGTCTGTTGGTGCGATGAGGGTGGTTTCGGTGCTGTTTGGCTCGAAAGCCGGACTGTGAGGGGTCGAGGGAGTTGTTGGATTCGAGGAAGGCGGCGAGTTGGCTATTGACGGCTTTCTCAATGACTTTGGCCGGGAATGGGAGGAGGGATATGGGGCGGTAGTTTTTAAGTTCAGAGGGGTCTGCTGTGGGTTTCTTCAGGAGGGCGCTGACTTAGGCATGTTTCCAATTTTCCGGGAAGGTAGCAGAATTGAAGGAGCAGTTGATGATATCACGGAGATGGGGTGCGATGATGGAGTCTGCTTTGTTAAAGATGTGGTGGGGACATGGGTTGGTTGGCGAGCCAGAGTGGATGGAATTCATTAGGCGGATGGTGTCTTCAGTAGTGATTGGGTTCCAGGCGCTGAGGTTGTTAGAGGGCGGTTTGGGTTCTGAGGGGGGTGGAGGGGATTGTTCGTTAGAGCTGTTTTCGAAGCTGTTATGTATGTCGGCAATTTTGTTGTAGAAGAAGGAGGATAATGAGTCGCAGAGGTCTTGGGAGGGAGTGATGTCGTTTGAGACTGCGGTGGGGTTGGTGAATTCTTTGACAATGTTGAATAGTTCCTTGCTGTTATGGGCGTTGTTGTCGAGTCGATTCTTAAATGCTGATTTCTTGGTGGATCGAATCAGCTGGTGGTGTTAGCGGGTGGCTGCCTTGAAGGTGGTCATGTTGTCGGTGGTTGGGTTTTTTCTCCATGTTTTCTCGAGAGTACGGCATAGCTTCTTGGATTTCTTAAGGTCATCGTTGAACCAGGGGGCCTTTTTGCTGTTTTGTTTGGTGTGATGGTTTTTCAAGGGTGCTAATTCGTCAGCGCTGTGAGTGATCCATTGTTTGAATTTGATGGCAGCTTGGTTTGGGTCCGATGAGAGGTCGGGTGGGTTTTTGGTTGAGCGATGTGAGGAGTTGGTCGGTGGTGATTTTGTTCCATTTTCTTCGGGGGATAGGTTGTGGGGGGTTGTGGGTCGAGGTGGTTTTGTAGCTGAAGTGAACGCCACAATGGTCCGTCCAATGGAGAGCTGTGGTGCGATCGGAGGAGATGTTTGCTGGAGGTGAAGATTGGGTCGAGCGTATGTCCGGCTACATGGGTGGGGGTGTCAACAAGTTGTTTGAGGCCAAGATTGGCCAGGTTGTCAAGAAGGGTGGTGGTGTTGCTGTCGTTTTTCTTTTCCAGGTGGAAGTTGAGGTCTCCTAGTAGAATGTAGTTCTCGGAGGTGACGGCATGTAGACTGATGAAGTCAGTGATGTCTTCGCTGAATTGTTTACGGGTTCCTGGAGGCCTGTAGATGAGGGTGCCTCTGAGTTTGGTCCTAGGGTCAGTGTGGATCTGGAAGTGGAGGTGTTCGGTTGTAAGATTATCGTCGGAGCTGGTCGTGATTTTGATGGTGTTCTTATGGACGATGGTGATGCCTCCTCCTGTTTAAACGGTGCAGTCTTTTCGAATGATCTTGTAATTGTCCGGGATGGCAATGGCGATGTCGGGTGTTGATGATGCGTTCATCCATGTTTCAGTAAGGAAGGCGACGTCCGGTGATGTAGTGTCTAGTAGATCCCAGATTTCAGTGGCGTGTCTGTGGACCGAGCGGGTGTTCAGCAGGATGCACTTCAGGTGGTTAGAGTCGGAGCTGTGTTTGGAGTTAGTGGATGTGGTATGGGTCTTGACGCTGGTAAATTTGCAGGAGTGGCAGGCAAAGGGACCGTGGGTGCGTCCCGGGGCAGCTTCGTAGCATTGTGGTGTGTGTCCGGGGTTAAGGGCGAGGAGAGTGCCGGCGTTATACGCTACGCGAGTGGGGTGGGTATGGCGGGGACCAGGGGGACTGGCACTGGGCGCGGTCCAGGCGTGGACGGGCGTAGATGGGCTTAACTTTGGCGCACCTTCGGCGCGCATGGGGCGCGACCACAGCGCGTGAACGCTGCGCGTAGGTTGTTCTGGCATAAGTGGAAAGTGGGGGGCGGAGCGAGGGGGGGTCAGCTGGGAGGCGGGAGCGTGGCGGAGAGGCCGGCTACGAGGCACACCAACAAATGGCGGATAAAGCCAAACCGAAACAGGACACCAGGACACCAGGACGAGATTGGGGCACAAAATACAGATACGCTATGGGCAGTGGTACAGGCACAAACAGGCAATAATTTCAATTTGAAATAAGAGCGCTAAATAAGCACAGAGCGCTATTACAATGCGAGGCAATAATTACAAATTAAACTAGATGCGTGCGCTAGATATGCACAGAGCGCAATTACAATGAGAGCAGTAGCAGGCACCAATATTATTAAAAAATTCAGGCACAGCGCTACGATACCCAGGCTTGGAGCGTGGGGAGCAACCTCCTCTCAGAGAGTCTGGATGGTCACAGCGCCGAACTCGACGAGGTGAGCCTAAGGAGTCAGTGGGAGGGGGGTCAGCTGGGAGGCGGGAGCGGGGCGGAGAGGCTGGCTACGAGGCACACCAACAAGTGGCAGATAAAGCCAAACCGAAACAGGACACCAGGACGAGATTGGGGCACAAAATACAGATACGCTATGGGCAGTGGTACAGGCACAAACAGGCAATAATTTCAATTTAAAATAAGAGTGCTAAATAAGCACAGAGCGCTATTACAATGCGAGGCAATAATTACAAATTAAACTAGATGCGAGCGCTAGATATGCACAGAGCGCAATTACAATGAGAGCAGTAGCAGGCACCAATATTATTAAAACAATTCAGGCACAGCGCTACGATACCCAGGCTTGGAGCGTGGGGAGCGACCTCCTCTCAGAGAGTCTGGATGGTCGGTATAGTCTAGCGTTCGGTGCCCGATTACTTCCAGCTCCGTTCGGAGCCGGATTTCCAAGAGAGCCGCGTCTTTTCGACGCTGAAGGCCCAGTCGACGCCAGAGGCCTTATCGACGAACTATCATGGAACGGAGCCCGTTCAAAAGATGTCCTGTGTGCAACTCAAAGTATCCCCACATCGACGTCCATCCGATGTGCAACAAGTGTCTGTCGCCGGATCATGATGAAGCCAGCTGCATGACTTGTTCCCGTTTTCGATCCAAGAAGACACTTCTGCATCGACGCGCTGCGCGCCAGGAGGCCCAGCAGACTGCACCGGCTCCTGTGGACATATTCGATGCCGGGGATGATGAAGGAGCTGACCGGGAAGTTTGTGAGAACCTGTCTAATCCAGCGTCGGAGGTTGACTCCAACTACGACGAGGATGTTAAAATACTCGAAGCGGAAGAAGTCGTCAACGAGGTAGGAGACAACGACGGGGCCTTTGGGGCCATGGAAGATAGCTCGAGCGAGGAGCTAACTCAAACTGACATTGGGGCCGAAACGCTTCCTAAGGCTCAGGTCGAGGGATCGCCACTAGGTCTTACCCAAGATCTTCCAATAAGTTCTACGGCCCCGCCTTCGGGCTCGGCTTCGGACATTACTATGGATCCGCAACCTGCAAAATCAAAACTGAAAGTGAAAGCTCCGGTCTCGACCCAAGTGAAAGCCCTGGTGCCTACATCGAAACCAAAAGTGCATATTGCTTTGGTGGGCTCGAAGTCCTCGGATCTGTCGGCACCGACAAAGCAGAAGGCCGTTATCGACCCGAAGAAACAGCTCAAGGGCGTCGAGACGAAGTCTATCGCGCCCAAGGCAAAAGTCAAGGCAGTGGACCCGAACAAATCGGCGCCAAAGACAGTCGACACCGAGAAAGGACTCAGTGATCCGAAGGTCCTCGAACCTCCGCGTCGACAGGACAAGGCCAAGAGTAGACCGGCCCACGAGTCCACGTCTGGGGGCGCCTCGGAGGAATCCGTCGGGTCGACGCAACCGTCCGCCTCATTCCTAAAGCAGGTGGCAGACTCCCTGAAACGCATCAAGGACAAGGCCTCAGGTGTCGGGCCTAAAGATCCTCCACCTTCGAAGCCTGCCGACAAACAAACCTCAGGAAAAACGTCGACGCCCATCCACTTCACGCTGCCGCCGAAAGTGGCGCCGAAGGCTTTCGCCCCTAAGATGACCACCGACGTGCCCAAGAAGGCGTCTTCGGTGCCAAAGGCCACAACGGCTGTCCCAGCCATAAAGCATCCACAATCCTCGTTGGAAGAGCAACAGAAACACTTTATCGATGCCGAAAGAGGCAGACTTTCCATTTATAAGCGGAAAATCGCCCCGGAACAGCCAATGAAGTCCTACAAAATTCCACTGAAGAAGAAAAAGGACTCTACTTCGACGCACGTTCTTGTAGAACCGGTGTCTTCGCATGGCCAGGATGTCTCACCCACTTATTCGGATGTGGACATTGGGGAAGGTGATGATGATGATGATGATGAATACAGCTATCCTGTCTACACTGATACAGATGATAACCATGAACCCTGGGCAGCTGCTGCTGACCCAGGTGACCCTCACTCTATCCCAGACACTCAAATGTATGCGGTAAAAACATTCCCCCACTGAGGATTCGGCTGCATTTAATGCCCTCATTGAGAGGGCAGCTAAGAATCATGACGTCCAGCTCCATGCTGACCCCATTGAAGTGGACTTTCTTTTTGACACCTTTTCCGTCTCAGAGAGGACTGTCAAGACTCTGCCAATGCTGAAGGGTGTCTTGAAGCATGCTGGGGAAATCGTTAAGGAGCCTACAAGAACCAGGGTGATAAACCCCAGGGTTGAGAGAAAATATAAACCGGCGCCTAGTGACCCTACTTGCATCAAGGGACAGTTGCCGTTGGACTCCCTTGTTGTTTCTAACGCCCGGAAGAGGGCTAATTCACAAACGACTGGTGATGCTCCTCCCCCAGATAAAGAATCTAAGGTGTTTGAGGCATCAGGGAAAAGGGTGGCAGCTCAAGCGGCCAATATTTGGCACATTTCAAACACTCAGGCTCTTCTAGCCAGGTATGACAGGGCACACTACGACACACTTGAGACCCTGTTACAGCACCTCCCAGATCAATATAAAGAGGCAGCTGAGATGCTCATCCAAGAAGGGAAGCTCATATCTAATGCTTCTATCAAATGTGCACTGGACGCAGCAGACACCGCGGCCAGAGCAGTTAACACTAGTGTTATGCTGAGATGACATGCCTGGCTCAGAATCTCCGGGTTCAAGCCAGAAATACAGACCACCATTCTCAATCAGACAGTAAACCCTGATCATCTATTTGGCCCGGAGGTGGACACCACCTTGGAAAAAATCAAAAAAGACACTGACACTGCTAAGTCTATGGGGGCCCTGCAGTCTCAACAGTTACGGGGTGGTTCTTTTCGTCGCTCAAGCAATAGAGGTGTTTCCAGAGGCCAGCTCTCCCAAACACAGTACTATAAAGGCGGCACGCAGAACACATACACCAAGCAAAGTCGGGGTGGATATCGTGGAAACAGCGCCAAAGGCAGAGGTCGTGGAAACAACAACTCCAGATCCTCCGCCACTACCAAACAGTGACGCCTTGTCACTGCCCCCCGAACACGCAACAACTGTCGGGGGGAGACTTCAACAGTTCCTGCCAGTCTGGAAGTCCATCACCACAGACAGGTGGGTCACACAGCTTATCCAGTACGGTTATTGTCTGGAGTTAACATCCACTCCACCCAACATACCCCCAAGACACCGTCCTATGTCCGCCGACCATTTGCACTTATTGCAGCAGGAGGTACTAGTCATGCTGCAAAAAGGGGCAATCGAGCTCGTGCCTGTGGACGAAAGAGGCACAGGAGTTTACTCACTGTACTTCTTGATGCCAAAGAAGGACGGGTCCCTCAGACCCATACTGGACCTCGGACCCCTCAATCAGTACATTCTGTCGGAGCACTTTCACATGCTAACGCTGCAACAAGTCCTACTGTTGCTCAGTCAGGGGGATTTTCTAGCAAAGTTAGATCTGAAGGATGCGTATTTTCATATTCCGCTGCACCCGTCACACAAAAAATACCTCCGGTTCACCATCCAAAACAAGCATTACCAGTTCAAGGTTCTACGTTTCAGAGTCACCACGGCACCCAGGGTGTTTACAAAGTGCCTGGCGACGGTGGCGGCGCACCTACGGAGACAAAACATTCACGTCTACCCTGATCTGGACGACTGGCTAATCCAGGCAAAGTCAGCCCAGCAGTGTGCCGCCCACATGTCCCACACCATTCACCTTCTTCACGATCTGGGATTCTCACTGAATTACCCAAAGTCCCACCTGCAACCCGCCCACATACGGCAGTATCTGGGTGCGACCATAAACACACTGGCAGCCACAGCACAGCCAAATTCAGTGAGGGTCAGCAGCATTCAATCGCTGATACAGAAATTCAGACCTCAACACTCACTTCCAGCTCGAGTGTTCATGCAGTTGATAGGCATGATGGCCTCCTGCATCTCCATAGTCCCGCACACAAGACTACACATGCGTCCGCTTCAGGAGTGCTTAGCACATCAGTGGACTCAGGCTCACGGACAGTTCAAAGACCTAGTGTTGGTAACCGGTCGTGCATACAACTCTCTGCATTGGTGGAATCCACAAAACCTTTGCAAGATACGACCGTTCCAGGAGCCTGTGCCACAGATCATTCTGACGACGGACGCTTCTCTCCAGGGTTGGGGAGCTCATGTACTTCATTAAACTGTGCAGGGACTATGGACACCACAGCAAAGGAAGATGCACATCAACGTTCTAGAACTGATGGCTATCTTCATGCCAATGAAAGCATTCAAGGTACATCTGTGCAACAAGGTCGTGTTGATCCGGACGGACAACATGACGGCCAACATGACGGCCATGTACTACATCCAGAAGCAGGGAGGTACACACTCTCCACAGTTGTCTCATCTGGCTCAAAGCATGTGGAAGTGGGCTATTCAGAGGAACATCTTCCTCATGGCGGAACACCTCCCGGGCAAGGACAATCAGATGGCGGACCTGCTCGACAGGTATAGCCACCAAATGCACGAGTGGGAGATACATCCGTCAGTATTCTACCCGTACTTCCTGAGGTGGGGTCATCCAGAGATAGACCTGTTCGCCACAAAGGAGAACGCCAAATGCCCAAGCTTCTACGCCAGGTTCCCACACCCACAGTCGCAGGGCAATGCGATATGGATGAACTGGTCAGGCAAATGTTCGTACGCTTTTCCCCAGCACCTCTAATACCGCTGGTGGCACGCAAGCTCAGGCAGCACTCGACTCTCATCCTGATTGCTCCAACGTGGGCTCGCCAACCATGGTACACCCCGTTTCTGGAACTGTCCGTGGTACCGCATCAAAGGCTGCGCCTCACACCCAAGCTTTTGACGCAGAGCCATGGCGACATTCAGCATCCAGATCCGCAACAGCTCAACCTGGCGATCTGGCTCCTGAAGTCTTAGAGTTTGGCTACCTCAACTTACCTCCTGACTGTATGGACATAATCAGAAAGGCAAGAAAGCCCACCACCAGAGCATGCTATGCGGCGAAATGGAAGCGGTTTGTCATTTATTGTGCAGACCACAACATTGACCCGCTGGATGCATCTATTCAGAACATCATTTGTTATCTTACATCTGTACAAATATAATCTGGCCTATGCTTCCATTCGGATACATCTATCCGCAATGGCTGCCTATCTCCAAAACAGACAGCACCTCTCACTTTTCAGGGTGCCGGCCATTAAAGCCTTTCTGGAAGGACTCAAACGAGTCATTCCACCGCGGACACCACCAGCTCCCGAGTGGAACCTAAATGTGGTCCTCACCAGGCTGATGAGTTCCCCTTTCGAACCACTGCACTCATGTGAGATTCAGTTCTTAACATGGAAAGTGGCTTTCCTTATAGCGATTACATCGCTACGACATGTTAGTGAACTCCAGGCACTAACTATACAAGAGCCATTTATTCAAATTCATTCCAATAGGGTGGTGCTTCGCACTAACCCCAAGTTCCTTCCTAAGGTGGTTTCTCAGTTCCATATCAACCAAACTATAGAACTACCTGTGTTCTTCCAAAATCCGGAGTCCGTTGCGGAGAGAATGCTCCACACACTAGACGTCAAAAGGGCCTTAATGTACTACATTGATAGGACCAAAGATTTTCGGAAAACTAAACAACTATTTGTTGCCTTTTCGCCACAACACAAAGGCAACCCCATATCCAAGGCTGGTATAGCCAGGTGGATCGTTAAATGTATTCAGATCTGCTATCAGAAAGCCAAGCGCACTCTCACCATTCCTCAGAGGGCCCACTCCACCCGAAAGCGGGGGGCCTCCATGGCTTTCCTTGGAAATATTCCTTTAGAAGACATATTTAGAGCAGCCACATGGTCTACCACACACACATTTACAAAACACTACTGTGTTGATGTGCACTCCAAACAGCAGGCAGCTGTAGGGCAGGCTGTTCTAAAAACACTTTTCCAAACTGCTGCAGCTGGCACAGGCGGCCGCTGTTAATGGAGGGACTGCTATGTATTCTATGCACAAGATATGAATTCAGCAGCCCACATGCCTCGAACCGAATATGCTACTTACCAGTATGCATCTGTTCTTGGCATGTAGGGCTGCTGACATTCATATCGCCCGCCCTCCTCCCCGGCGGCTGTAGCGGCTGCAGTTTTTCACACATACTTCTAGCCTGGTCATCATTCACATAGTTTCACTCCATCTTTGCCACAATGGCTAAAAAACAATCTGGGGATGGAGTCAATGCCCATGCACACTGTCGTCCAGGGGAGGAGCCACCTATCTCGTGATACTTCGAAGACTCTTCCAGGACAACAATGTGCGATCATCCGGACCCAACACTAGGCGGCGATCTATGCACAAGATATGAATGTCAGCAGCCCTTCATGCCAAGAACAGATGCATACTGGTAAGTAGCATATTCGTTTTAACCTGGAATAGCCGGTATTAAGTAACTCCCATAAGGCAAGGCTTGTATTGCGAATCTAGATAGACACAAGATCGATATAGCCTTTATACAAGAAACACACTTTGCGAGGGGGCGGCTCACTTTGCCATGGAGCAGTTCAAAACTACTAAGCAATCTGTGTCATCAGTGGATACCTTATGGGAAGCTTTCAAGGCATTTATGAGAGGCATAGGCAAGAAATTGAGTGATTCAGTAAACTTGAGTAAGAACTTCGTACACTCATGAGCCAGAGGACAACAGTCTCTTGCACAGATGTGAAATTTGCGTTCGAGGCATATGAGCTGCAGATCTTACACTGTGCATTAGATCGCCACCAGATGTTGGGCTCTGATGATTGCATGTTGTTGTCGTCTTGGAAGAAGTCTTTGTAGTCAGGAGATAGATGACTCCTCCCTTTGGCGACAGTGCGCATGGGAATCGGCTCCATCCTTAGATTGTTTTTCGCCATGATGGGAAATGGAGTTTGTAGAAAGAAGAAAGGATGTCCATGCGTGTATATCTAATTAAGATAGAACTGGAACAGATACAGCATCTCTACATGCCAAGAACAGATGCATACTGGTAAGTAGCATTTTCCGTTCGACGCATATGAGCTGCAGATCTTACACTGTGCATAGATTGTACAGCAGTGTCTCCCCTTTGTGGTGGTCACCTGTATCTGTTGCAGTAGTTGAGTGTTTTGAGGACAGCTTGGCCTACTGCTGCTTGCTGCTTAGCTTGCACATCAACACAATAGTATTTAGTGAAGGTGTGTGTTGTAGACCATGTTGCTGCCTTGCAGATGTCTTCTAGGGGAATGTTCCCTAAGATAGCCATGGAGGCTCCTAGTTTGCGTGTGGCGTGCGCTCTAGGAGGAACTGTTAGTGTACGTTTTGCTTTTTGATAGCTTATTTGTATACATTTTACAATCCACCTTGCAATTCCAGCTTTAGAGATGGGGTTGCCTTTATGTGGTGGAGAGAAAGCTACAAACAATTGCTATGTTTTGCGAAAGGATTTGGTCCTATCTATATAATAGAGGAGAGCTCTTTTAACGTCTAGTGTGTGTAGAGCTCTTTCTGCTACAGAGTCTGGGTTTTGGAAAAACACTGGTAACTCTACAGATTGGTTTAAATGAAACGGAGTAATGACTTTTGGAAGGAATTTAAGATTTGTCCTGAGAACCACTTTATTACGGTGTATTTGTAAAAATGGTTCTTGTTTAGTGAAAGCTTGAATTCAACTTACTCTCCTAAGAGAGATAATAGCTACTAGAAAAGCTGTTTTCCATGTGAGGAATTGCAGTTCACATTTGTGTAGAGGTTCAAAAGGTGGTCCCATGAGCCTTGCAAGAACAATGTTAAGGTTCCACCCTGGAGAGGGTGGTAACCTGGGAGTAATGATTCTTTTTAATCCTTTCATAAATGCTTTAATAGCAGGCACTCTAAATAGAGACAGATTTTGTCTATTTTGTAAATATGCTGCATCCTGATTTATACCAGGACGCTCCACTACTCCTATCCTGAGAGCAGTATTTTGTCTCCATCCACTGAGGCCAGATTTGGCTGTACTGGCTATTTTTTTTTTAAGATGCCTCCAAGACATTTGACTCTTTAGGGTGGGAGTTCCTGTTTGCAGTCCTAAAAAGAATGGGCATGTCTGCAAATGTCATAAACTGGATACTACTGCTATACTTGGACCTTACTACTATGTGGATAAAATGTGGATAAAATGGACTCTGTTGGATTGATTTGTATAGCATACTACTCACCCAAGAAGGTATCCAGTTTCTTAGGCGGGTGTGTAGATGTTTGGTCCCCAAGGTTTTTATATGAAAACCTAAGTCTCTTCCTTCTTGCTGGACTCAGGAAGAGGGGAGGGGAGGGGGCTCTGATGTGTTGAGGGAGATTGTTCCATGTCTTGGGTGCGTTTTAGGAGAAAGTGCCGCATCCAGTTTTCTTTTTACGGTTCAGGGGAAAAGTGTAACAGTGAGACAAAGCGTAGGTGACTGGTGGGTTGGTGAAAGTGTATGCAGCCCTTCAGGTTCAGTGTTGTGTAGGGCTTTCTATCTGTGCTTGATAAGTCGTCCGACCCCCTTCTCATAGGAAGAGGCAATTCCACGGATGCCCAGTGTCCCTGTAATTATATGCACTCGGAACAGAGCCATTTGCTTGTACAATGCAGCAATTATGTGGCCAAAAAGGCCTTATGTTCTCTCCAAGAAACCTCTTCATTTTCCTATACACAAATTACATTAAGCTGTATCTCAGAACCGGCCCTAAACTTGAGCCTCATCATACTCAAATTTTCCATATTCAGAGCACTAGCTGGAATAGTTATCAGTTGTAATAAATCCACAATATCCGCCCTGGCACAGGCAACACTAGTGCAAGAGGTGGAATTCCCCCTCTCATGGTGCACTACTACAATTAAATATCTGGGGGTGTGGGTAAGCAGCAACAAAAACGAGGTGATCACTGAAAACTACGGCAGAGCCATGTCCCATATTGAGGAACAGGTGAAGAGCTGTATACATCTACCTCTGTGCTTAATTCAAAATATAGCACTTATGAAGATGGTGATTTTGTTTAAATTATTTTACCTATTTATAAACATTCCTATTATTTTGAACTAACAATTTTTCCAGCCCCTTAAACCCCACTTTGTTACATTAGCCTGGCAGGCAAGCAACCTGGTATGTTGAGACACCGTTAAACTACCCTGCAAGCAGGGATGTATGGCTGCACCAGACTTCAAACTCTACTACCATTGTGCCCAAGCACACTTAGTCCACACCTGTACCCATATAGGGCACACATAATGGTAGAATACGACACCGCCATACCAACCCCATTCCCGATGTCCGTATGAAAGATACAAAGGTGCAGTTGCTCCAAAATCATTATTGTCAGAAACCAGCAAGGGGCGTGGGACTGGATTAGAGAAAGACTAAACCATCCAGATCTGTATGCCCAGGAATGATCACTAACACACCATCCTCTGGTAAACCTGACAAAAAAAAGGTAGGGCAGACACTGCTAAAATCGGGTATCCACAAGATGTTATATTTTTCCAGGCTCTAAATACCTAGGCACTCTGAGTCAATAGGAGAGTGAGGAGCCTACTTTACTGGAAGCCTTTTATTATCATTGCCTCGGAGCGCTCAATAAAAGTTCTCCAGTATTACGGGTGTCTTTCATAGATTCACATGCTTGAATATTCCCTGTCGTCGAAGTGGTAGTCCCACCGTACATAAAAATAGCAATAAAAATGCTAAAATATGTATGTGAGAACATAACATAAGAAATAATAAAAGTAAATACACAACTAAAACCTCTAAAACAATTCCTACATAGGAATGCATCATAGAGAGAAAACACTTGCAACATATCACTGTCATTATGTTAGTCCAAACTACAGCCAATCAGGCGCCAGCACCCTTTAGAACCTTCTCCTCAGAAGCTCAAGCCCTCAGATTTTCTACCGCATGTCGTGTGAAGGGAGTTTCCCTGAGCTCTGCTCAGTTTTTTCCTCAATTCTTCTAGTTTCCAGTCTTCTCATCATGTCAAGAAGTCTTTATTCCGACCTTGCTCTTCTTATGGGAAGTTGAGTCTTTTTAAAGAAGACCCCCACAAGAAATGTATTTATTGTCTCTACCCTGAGCATGAAGTTTGCAGCTGCAAGTTTTGTAGAACCTTTTCTACAAAAACTCTTAAGGACAGGGAAGGCCGTCTCCTCCTTTGGCTCCAACATTTTAAGGACAAGGATTCAGCTCTGTTTGATACTGAGAGTTTTCAGTCTGGACCTTCCACTGCAGCATCTAAGCGTAGTAGTGTGCAGGATGTGCCCTCTCCTTTTCTGAAAAGGAAGAAACTTGCCCTGCCTTTGGTCTCTGTGGTGTCCCCACCGGCTCCTACTACTTCTACGCCCACGAGACCTGGGTTCGAGGCATGTGGGCTGCTGAATTCATATCTGTGCATAGATCGCCGCTTAGTGTTGGGTCCGGATGATTGCACATTGTTGTCCTGGAAGAGTCTTCGAAGTATCACGAGATAGGTGACTCCTCCCCTGGACTACAGTGTGCCTGGGCATCCTCTCCATCCTCCGATAGTAACATCCGAACCCAATGGCGGAAAAAAACAATCTTAGCTCAAGTTAGGAAACTTTCTACAAAGCCAAAAGGCTTTCGACAGCGTCGGTATCGTTTCGTTCGGTACCGATAACTTTGCATCGAGAGGACATCGAGGAATCAGACGTGTTTTTTTTCCACACTCGACCCGATCTTCGATCTACGATGGAAAGAAGCCCATTCAAAAGGTGTCCACTTTGCATTGCAAAATACCCGCACATCGATGTCCACCCGGTGTGCAACAAGTGCCCATCCCCGGATCACAACGAAGCCAACTGTATGGCCTGGCCCGGTTCGGGTCGATGAAAACTCTTCGGATTCGACGCGCGGCTCGATTAGAGTCGCAGAGATCAGCGCCTAATCCAGAAAACCTCTTCGGGACCGAAGACGAAGAGGTCATTGATCTGGAGGATCGGGAAGAACACTCGGATCCTGTTTCGGAGCATGACTCCAAGTATGACGCCAAAGATGAAGAGATATTGGAAGAAGAAAACGTAGTCGATGAGGTAGGAGACGACGCAGAGGCCCTTGGGGCCGTAGAAGATAGCTCAGGCGAGGAGCTAGGCCCAACCGTCGATATGGGGGCAGACAATGAAGCACTCGATAAGGCTCAGGTCGAGGGATCGCCACAAGGCCTTACCCAAGATCTATCCAATCGTTCTACAGCCCCGCATAAAGGCCCGGCTACGAACATATATAAAGAGCCATTGGTATCAGAAATGCCATGGGTCGATTCAAAGAAATCAACCGAAAGCATCACTACCAAAAACGAACCCAAAAGTGCAGCTGACTCTGGTCGGTTCCAAGGCCTCAAACCCCTCGGAGCCGAAGAAACAGAAGAAGGCCATCGATACCGAGAAGTTCAAAAAGGTAATCGAGCCGAAGGTTGGGGCACCGAAGACCAAGGTCAAGGCTGTCCAACCGACGAAGTCGGCGCCAAAGAGAGTCGTCACGGACAAGAGACTCGAACCGAGAGAGGGGGTCGATCCTCGGACTAGGCCTGAGACCAAGACCAATACTGGCTCCAAGGACCCTGTCGAGTCGACGCAGCCGACCCCGTTCGTATCCAAACAGGTGTCGGAGTCACTCCAACGCATCAAAGAAAAGGCTACGACGGTCGGACCGAAGAAGGCCCCAACCCCGAAGTTGGTCGTAAAAATTCAGACCGCATCGACACCAATCAAATTCGGGTTGCCACCGATGCTGCGACCGAAGATGTTCGAACCGAAAAAGGGTATCTGAGCCATTAAAGGAGTGTCGATGGGACTTGGGGCTACAGAGGAGCCTGGAGAACAGGAGTCGAGGCAGTTCATCGACTCGGACACTGGTAGACTATCCATGTATAAGAGGAAAATAATACCAGAAACACCTATGGAGTCATATAAGATTCCATTAAAGAAGAGGGATTCAACCACATCACCAGTTCTTGTGGAACCTCTGCAATCCTATGGACAAGAACCTCAGTCTTTTTCACCCACATACTCTGATGTGGATGCAGGGGATGACGATAATGAGGATGCCACTTATCATGTGGACACTGATCCCGACGATCAGAACCAACCATGGGCAGACCCAGCTGACCCAGGGGAACCACAGAATGCCCCTGACACACATCCATACAATGTAAAAACATCTCCTACTGAGGACACTACTGCCTTTAACGCCCTTAATGAAAGAGCGGCGGGTAACCATGATGTGCAACTACATGCTTACCCTGTTGAGGAAGATTTTCTGGTCGATACCTTTTCCACTTCGGAAAGAACCGTCAAGACTCTGCCCATGCTAAGAGGGGTCCTCAAGCATGCTGATGACATTTTTAAGGAGACCATCAGAGCAAGGGTATTAAACCCTAGAATTGAAAAAAAATATAGACCGGCACCTGTGGATCCTACTTATATAAGAGGACAGTTGCCATTGGACTCATTAGTTGTTTCTAATGCACGTAAGAGAGCAAACTCCCAGACTACAGGTGATGCTCCTCCTCCTGACAAGGAGTCGAAAGTACTGGAAACTTCGGGAAAAAGTGTGGCAGCGCAGGCAGCTAACATCTGGCGCATTGCCAACACTCAGGCACTATTAGCCAGATATGACAGGGCCCATTATGATACCCTTGAGACACTGTTGCAACACCTACCAGATCGGTACATGGAGGGAGCGGAGCTGCTAATCCAAGAAGGAAAGCTTATAACCAATGCTTCCATCAAGTGCGCGCTAGACGCAGCTGACACTGCAGCCAGAGCCATTAACACTAGCGTCATGTTAAGAAGACATGCCTGGTTAAGAATCTCGGGATTCAAACCAGAAATACAAACTACTATCCTCAATCAGCCAGTTAACCCAGACTACTTATTTGGACCGGAGGTTGACACCACCCTTGAAAAGATTAAAAAAGACACAGAGACTGCAAAGTCTATGGGGGCTCTGCAGTCACAGCAGTTTCGGGGTGACTCTTTTCGTCGTTCCAATAATAGAGGACCTTCAAGAGGCCAAAACACACAGCAGACACAGTATAATAAAGGAGGTACACAAACCACCTACAATAAACACAACCGGTGTATATCGTGGAAACAACATCAAGGGCAGAGGAAGAGGAAACAACAATTCCAGATCCTCTGCCAATAACAAACAGTGACGCCCTGTCACTGCCCCGACCATATAACACCTGTCGGGGGGGAGACTGCAACAGTTCCTGCCGGTCTGGAAATCCATCACCACAGACAGGTGGGTGAGAGACACTGTCCAGTACGGGCACTTTCTAGAGCTGACATCCACTCCACCCAACATACCACCAAGACACCGTCCTATGTCCGCAGAGCACTTACACTTATTGCAGCAGGAGGTCGTCAGCATGCTGCAAAAAGAAGCCATAGAGCTCGTGCCTGTAGAAGACCAAGGCTCAGGGGTGTACTCTCTGTATTTCTTAATACCCAAAAAGGGCGGGTCTCTTAGACCCATACTGGACCTAAGGCCTCTAAACGGATACATTCTGTCAGAGCATTTTCATATGCTCACTTTACAGCAGGTTCTACCGTTACTCAGTCAGGGAGACTTCCTCGCAACACTAGATCTGAAAGATGCGTATTTCCATATACCCATACACCCATCACACAGAGTATCTCAGGTTCACTATTCAAGATCAGCATTATCAGTTCAAAGTCCTCCCTTTCGGAGTAACGACGGCACCAAGGGTGTTCACAAAGTGCCTGGCGACAGTAGCAGCACACCTAAGGAGACAGCACATACATGTCTACCCTTATCTGGACGACTGGCTTATTCAAGCAAAGAGGCCCAACAGTGTGCCAGCCACATGTCCCACACCATTCATCTTCTTCACAGTTTGGGATTCTCGCTGAATTATCCAAAGTCACATCTTCAGCCCGCCCACGTGCGACAGTACCTGGGCGCGACAATAGACACTCTGGCAGCCAAAGCTCAGCCAAATTCAGTGAGGATAAACAGCATGCAATTGCTGATAAAGAAATTCAGACCCCAACACTCGCTTCCAGCCAGAGTGTTCATGCAGTTGATAGGCATGATGGCCTCCTGCATCTTCATAGTCCCGCATGCGAGACTACATATGCTCCCGCTTCAGGAGTGCTTGGCACGTCAGTGGAATCAGGCTGAAGGACAATGGAAAGACCTAGTGTTGGTGAGCGGTCGGGCATAAAACTCTCTGTATTGGTGGAACCCACAAAACCTTTGCAAGGGCCGACCGTTCCAAGAGCCTGTTCCACAGATAATACTGACGGACGCATCTCTCCAAGGATGGGGAGCTCATGTACTCCATTACACAGTGCAGGGACTATGGACGACACAGCAGAAGAAGATTCACATCAACCTTCTGGAATTGATGGCAATCTTCATGGCAATGAAAGCTTTCAAAGTACAACTGGGAAAGAAGGTCGTGTTGATCCGGACGGACAACATGACTGCCATGTACTACATACAGAAGCAGGGAGGAACACACTCTCCACAGTTGTCTCATCTGGCTCAGAGCATGTGGAAGTTGGCCATTCAGTGGAACATCTTCCTCATGGCGGAACACCTCCCGGGCAAGGACAACCAGATGGCGGATCTGCTCAGCAGACACAGCCACCAGATGCACAAGTGGGAGATACATCCATCAGTACTCCAACCGTACTTCCAGCAGTGGGGTCATCCAGAGATAGACCTATTCGCCACAAGGGAAAACTCAAAATGCCAAAGCTTCGCCGCCAGGTTCCCACATCTGCAGTCACAGGGCAATGCGATATGGATGAACTGGTCAGGCAAATTTGCGTACGCTTTTCCCCCAGCACCCCTGATACCGCTGGTGGCACGCAAGCTCAGGCAGCACTCGATGACCCTCATCCTGGTTGCTCCAACATGGGCTCGCCAACCATGGTACACCACGTTTCTGGAACTGTCCGTGGTACCGCATCAAAGGCTTCGCCTCACACCCAGCCTTCTGACGCAGAGCCATGGCGACATTCAGCACCCAGATCCGCAACAGCTCAACCTGGCTATCTGGCTCCTGAAGTCCTAGAGTTTGGCTACCTCAATCTTCCCCCGGATTGCATGGACATCATTCGGGAGGCAAGAAAGCCCACTACTAGAGCCTGTTATGCGGCCAAATGGAAGCGGTTTGTCATTTATTGTGCAAACCACAACATCAATCCACTAGATGCTTCCATTCAGAACATCATTTGTTACCTGTTTCATCTGTACCAGTGTAATTTGGCTTATACTTCCATCCGCATTCACCTGTCTGCGATGGCCGCATACCTACAAAATACACAGCACCTTTCACTTTTCAAGGTGCCTGCTATCAAAGCTTTTCTGGAAGGACTCAAAAGGGTCATTCCACCACGGACCCCTCCAGCCCCTGAATGGAACCTCAATGTGGTTCTTACACAGCTGATGGGTCCTCCCTTTGAGCCACTGCATTCCTGCGACATTCAATTCTTAACTTGGAAGGTGGCTTTCCTAGTAGCAATTACATCGCTACGGAGGGTGAGTGAGCTGCAGGCCCTCCCAATTCAGGAACCTTTCTTCCAGGTCCATGCTAACCGGGTAGTGCTCCGCACTAATCCTAAATTTCTACCCAAGGTTGTGTCTCAATTCCACATAAACCAGACAATTGAGTTGCCAGTGTTTTTCCAAAATCCTGAGTCACTGGCAGAGCGGATGCTCCACACCCTTGACGTCAAGAGGGCACTAATGTATTACATTGACAGAACCAAAGATTTTAGGAAAACTAAGCAGCTTTTCGTTGCCTTTGCGTCACACCACAAAGGTAACGCTATTTCAAAGGCTGGTATTGCTAGGTGGATCGTGAAGTGTATTCAGATCTGTTACGCAAAAGCTAAACGTACTCTTACAATTCCACCAAGAGCTCACTCCACCAGAAAGTTGGGGGCCTCTATGGCCTTCCTTGGAAACATTCCCTTAGAGGACATATGTAGAGCAGCCACATGGTCTACCGCACATACATTTACAAAACATTACTGTGTAGACGTGCACTCTAAACAGCAGGCAGCTGTAGGGCAGGCTGTTCTCAAGACACTTTTCCAAACTGCTGCAGCTGGCACGGGCGGCTGCCGCTAATGGAGGGACTGCTATGTATTCTATGCACAGATATGAATTCCGCAGCCCACATGCCTCGAACTGCAAATGCTACTTACTAGTATGCATCTGTTCTTGGCATGTAGGGCTGCTGACATTCATATCGCCCGCCCTCCTCCCCGGCGCCTGTAGCAGCTGCAGCGTTCATGTATATGCTCATAGCATGGTCATCACTCACATAGTTCACTCCATCTCGGCCACAATGGCTAAAAACAATCTGGGGATGGAGGCGATGCCCATGCGCACTGTAGTCCAGGGGAGGAGCCACCTATCTCGTGATACTTCGAAGACTCTTCCAGGACAACAATGTGCAATCATCCGGACCCAACACTAGGCGGCGATCTATGCACAGATATGAATGTCAGCAGCCCTACATGCCAAGAACAGATGCATACTAGTAAGTAGCATTTGCATTCACCGATGGGGTCGTCCGTCTCTAGACCTCTTTGCGACACCAGCGAACCGGAAATGCTCGTCCTACGCAAGTTGGCATCCCCACCCCGGATTGTGCGGGAATGCCCTTTTGATCGATTGGTGCTATCTATCCGCTTAAGCCTTTCCGCCGATCCAGTTAGTGCCACTTGTGCTGTGGAAGATGCGGAGGCAGCCCTGCCACATCCTCCTGATCGCCCCTCGATGGCCCCGACATGCGAGGTTCTCGGAGTTGCTCCTTCTGTCCCAGTGCGAGCCCATTCCTCTTCGTCCTTGTCCAGACCTCCTTACGATGGACAGAGGCCAGATTTGCCATCCAGATCCATCCACTCTACAATTGTCAGCATGGAACCTGAGCACCTTGAGTTTGCGCATTTAAATATCTAGCAAGACTGCAGAGAGATCCTCGCTCATGCTAGAGCTCCATCTACCGTCAAAACTTACAAACTCAAGTGGAAGAGGTTTTGTCATTAATGCGTGGCGGCAAATGTCCATCCAATCCATTCTGCTCCGGAGCAGCTCCTTCCGTTCTTTTTGAGTCTAGCTCAATCTGGGCTCTCGCATGCTACCTTGAGAGTTTTCCTAGCTGCAATCTCTTGTTTACGGCAAGATGGCTCCTCCTCCCTCTGCTCGTCCAGAATTATCTGTCAGTTTTTCAAAGGTCTTTTCCGGAAGTTGCCCCTCTTCAGGGCCCTCCTCCAAAGTGGCATCTCAACGTTGTTTTAACACAACTAATGAAAACGCCATTTGAATCAATCCATAGGGCGGACTTTAAGTTCCTCACCTGGAAGGTTGCTCTTCTTGCTCTGACCTCATCTCGTCGCGTGAGTGACCTCCACGCCTTTACTATCAAACCACCATTTCTTCAATTCAAACCGGACGGCGTGGTGCTTCGCACCAACCCATCTTTCCTACCAAAGGTGCCTATGGACTTGCATCTAAATGAGCCTGTGTTCTTGAAAACTTTCTTTGCTGAGCCAAAGTCTCTGGCTGAACAGCGATTACATTCCTTGGACATCAAACGATGCCTTAAATTTTACATAAACAGAACTGCACCCTTCCGCAGGTCTGACCAACTGTTCATTGCTTACGGACGTATGCGTAAGGGGCATCCAATTACTAAGCCAAC
Source organism: Lissotriton vulgaris (assembly GCF_964263255.1). Lineage (NCBI taxonomy): Eukaryota > Metazoa > Chordata > Amphibia > Caudata > Salamandridae > Lissotriton > Lissotriton vulgaris. The sequence continues at coordinate 1,255,632,145 of NC_141685.1, read as the reverse complement.
GATTGCCCGTTGGATTTCTTCAGCCATTGTCTTCTGCCATCAACAAGCTGGCAAGACTTTGCAGTCTTCAGTGAGGGCTCATTCTACCAGGGCAATGTCTTCATCCACCGCCCTGTTTGCTGGTGTACCGCTTCATCAGATCTGCCATGCAGCCACATGGTCCAGAAGGCACACATTCACCAAACTTTACTGCTTGGACGCCATCAATGAGGCGGATACGGCAGTGGGACAGGCAGTACTTCGTCATCTTTTCAAATAAGGTGAGCCTCTGTTCCCTCCTCCTTTATGATTTTCTGTGATTGCTATCAATGCTTCCATGACTGTATTATTACTGTCTTTGAGCTTTTCCATGCTGTGCTTAGCAATCTCAGCTCTTCGGAGGTTACTGCTCTCTACTCTAGTCAAGCATGTGAATTCTATGAAAGACACCCCTAATACTGGAGAAGAACAATTGTTACTTACCTGTAAACAGGTGGTTCTCCAGTATTGGTGTCTTTCATAGATTCACATGCGACCCAGCCTCCTCCCCTCAGAGGCTCTCTTCTCCTCATGCACTCTGGGTCACTTTGGTGCTACGAAAGTCTGAGGGCTTGAGCCTCTGAGGAGAAGGTTCTAGAGGGTGCTGGCGCCTGATTGGCTGTAGTTTGGACTAACATAATGACAGTGATATGTTGCAAGTGTTTTCTCTATCATGCATTCCTATGTAGGAATTGTTTGAGGTTTTAGTTGTGTATTTACTTCTATTATTTCTTATGTTATGTTCTCACATACATATATTTTAGCATTTTTATTGCTATTTTTATGTACCGTGGGACTCCCACTTCGACGACGGGAAATATTCAAGCATGTGAATCTATGAAAGACACCAATACTGGAGAACCACCTGTTTACAGGTAAGTAAAAATTGTTCTTATTAATCAACATTTCTGGAAGAAACGACTTCTTGTTGGGCACACACACAGTCTTACAGCCACAAACGCATAGTTACCAAATGTTATTACATGATACAAAGTGAGCACCTAGGGAGGTTGCCGCAGGGGAAAGAGATATGGGAACAGGAACTGGTTAGTGACCTCACAAACTCAGAGTGGACCTATTGTGATAAGTTTGGCCACCTCCCTCAGCTATTTTTGATGCAATTTAAGTTAATACATCAAATCTACCACACCCCAAGGCACAAATCCTTGGTGATGCGCTATGTGAAAGGTGCTTAGTGCTAAAGGCTGACTTTTTACCCCTAGCTTGGCTCTGCCCAATAATCAGCAGATACTGTGTAGAAGTTTTTGAAACTCTGACAGATGATTGGGGAGACAGTGGCACCATCTCTGAAAATGGCATTGTTAGTTATTCCAAAGAGATCTCACAACAAGGAAATTTGTCTCTTGGGGTTTGCTGATTGCTAAAGGGAGGGTGGCTTGTGTCTGGGGAAGATCCTGAGCCCCAATCGTACAACAATGGGTGAAATACCTGTTTTTTCATTGTGAATGACTAGATCTCTATAGTACTGTCCTGCCGCAGACCCAAAGACATTTGGGGCCCACTACCAGCTTACTTGCTAACTCGCGAAGCATCAAGAACTGACAGTGGTCGTCAGCAACCCGACCACTAGGCAGTTCTAAAGGATATAAACCACAAAGCTGTCTTGTCCAGGAGAAGCAAACCATGGCAATACACAATGATAGTAATGTTCGTTTTCTCGGACAACGTTTGTAGATTGCACAAACGGGATGATGAATAGTGCGAGTTGGGGCGGAGTTCTTTTGATTCTTATGTTGTCTAATAAAACACTGATGTACAGTTTTTTAGCCAGAAAACTACCAATAAGTACAGTTAAAATAACTTTGATAAGGTTGTATGAGATTGCTTGTGTTGGGCGAGTTTAAGTGAAACACTGTAAATGCCCAGTTTGCAAAACCAAAGGTGAGAGTCTACAACTTCTGACTACTGAGAAGCCATGACGTCCTTGCCTGTTCTTGGAGCTATGCAGTTCCTTGGAAAATGGCACTGTTAAAGGTACCAAAGGATTTTAGTCAAATTACAGTTTGGGAGGCACATCCAGTAGCTTCGAGGTCAAGCCAGTTTAAATTTTCTTAAGCATAATCTGACTCCAGAGACAAAGGTTCTCCTGTACCCTAGTTAAGCATGGGCCCAGGACAAAGACTAATTGTGGAGCTTCAGACATGAACACTGAGGACCACCTCTAACACCCTCCATCTTTGATAGAAGGCTGTCTAAATGACTAATGAAAGCCAGCCCTCCAGGAATCAGCCTCAGAAGGAGTCTCCACTTCAGACCAATGTACGGCTTTGAAAAGAACGCCTTGTATTGGCCAAATAGCCTCCTCAGGGGGCTTGAGGGTAAGCTCAAACTTCCTTTGACTGAGCACATCCCTGACCCTTTTTGGAATCCAAGACGACCTCACGAATCAACTTGACGTCATAATCCAAACCATTTGAGCGTTGAAGTTGAACTCAAATCACACAAGGTCCTTGACTCAGATTGTGGTTTCAGCCTCCACACATGACCATTGTGAGGTACCTTACACACTATGAGATAGATGGTGTGAGAAGTTGGCCTGATATATGATGTTCACTAGTTCAAGTGACCACCTTGTATCAGTCCAAACAACCCTTATGGTGATTGGTTGTAAGTCAACCTTATAGACCAGCTATCCTAGTGGTAGCGTGGACAAAGCAGTCTTAGGCTAAACTCTTTTGGCATGTGAAGCCAGCTGTATTACCATATGTAACCCCCTTGAACACCAAGTGAAAGGACACCACACAGGATATATATTCAAAATATATATGTATTTATTACTACAAATAGTCCTCTGAACTCTTTATGAGCACAGAAGCAAACACGTTAAAACAATTCAATTGATAAGTATACAAAAGTAGCGCAATTATGGATAGGCCCGGGTGGCCCCTAAAACCATATACTAAAGAAGTGGTATAAGTACCACGAGTCGAAAGGAGGTAAGGCCTAGGGCCTTGGGAATCGCTGGGGCTACGCTGGACTAACACAGGTTAGGAACTAGGAGGCCCACGGGATCTGGTTTGCAGTGCGCAAAGTTAGAAGCAGTTCACATTGGATTCAATGGATGCGTGAAAGTTAAAAAGGTGAAGGTAGGAAGTCTTCCGGTCAGTCTAGGACTTAACCCTTTGGAATCTGGACACTAGGAGTGTTAAACTACTCGGGGGCACCGGAGTGCCAGCGTTACCTCACCCACAGGAAGCGGGTGCAGTGGTGCCAAAGTGTGTCGGGATTCTGCAGGAGTCCTGATGGTGCCTTGGAGTGTTGATGCTGCAGGCGACCTGATGTGAAGAGTTCCGGTGGATCCAAGGGTGGATCTGAAGAGGTGAAGACCTGAAACCAGAGGGGACAATGTTCACAGTCACTAGCCAGTGACCGGCGTGGAACCAGGAAGGAACCAGGTGTTGTCGGGTGCCAACAGGTGATCTCGTGAAGCTTGTCTCTTCAGCAGCGTGGACTAGGCGACGATGACGACGACCAGGAGTCACTCACGAGCTGTCCCACATAGGCTCTAGTTGATGGCAGTGTCGGCTTCTTGATCTGAGCAAACAGGCCTTGGCTAGTGCAAGCCACGCAGGAAACAGAGAGAGCTTCTCACTCTGACCAGCAATGTCAGAGGGGTTGCAGCTTTTGGTAGCAGCAAGGGCCAGTCTGGAGCAACCAGACCAGCGGTGGAAAGTTGTCGTTTGGTCGCCAAAATGGCCACTAGCCAACGGACTAGTAACCGGATAGGCGCGTTGAGTGGAACAAAGCAGAAGGGCCCCACGCAGATCTCATGAGAGTTGGAGGGCTGGTCCTTGGTGCAAATGTAGCTCGGTGGTGGGGCTTCTCAAGACCCCAAGCACAGCAATGAGGGTACATCAGGGGCTGCGCAGTCCGCTTCTCGTGGACTTTTCAAGAGGTCCGGTCCCATGTCTCAGGTCGCCTCCACTCGTCTCAGCTTAGCAGGGACTGTGGATCGGGCTGTTAGATGTCTGGGAGTCTGGTTCTTGTCAGGCTCTGGGCTCGGGCTCCGGCAGGAGGCGGCGGCAAAGCAGTCGTTGATTGCTGGATGGTGCCTGTGTTCACAGGGTGGCCACTCCTTGGTCACAAGGGAGATTCTTCAGTCTTCTGAGCAGCAGAACGTCAAAGGTCCAGAGTTTCTTCTTCTTGTAGTCGAATTTCAGGGTAATCTGCCCTCTTGGGACTCAGCTCCTACTTTTAAACTAATTCTAGGGGCTGGACTACCTACTAGGTCCCTCCTATGGGTGGGTCCAGGAAGGGGGGGTGGTTACACCCCCTTTCCTTTGTCCAGTTTCGTGCTGGGGCTGGAGTGCCCCAGCACCGGTTTGAACTTGCCTATGCACGGGGACACCTTGTGTGCCCCGGGCATGTCTGATTCTATTCAGCCCTACCTAACCAGATGCACAAAATCCTGTCTGGGGTGGTGTTAGCACCTCCCAAGGCAGGAAACCCTTTGTCCCTCGCTGGAAGGACTCCCAGCAGCAGGAGGTCAGACTTGTGTCTGTGGTGGCAGCATCCATTTTGTGCTGCTGAGGCTCTGTTTAACTAACCGGGGTTCAGGTTCTGTACATGTCGTGTCCCTCTAGAAGGGTGGAATGCTACCCCGTCGCCAGAATTGGCGAGGGGGTAGTATTCCAATTCGTATGACACCTTACTCGACATGTTTTGATAATGTCAAACCAGAGTTAGCATTTAACCGCGAGGTTCATAATGCACTTAAGAGTATATGGTATGACGCTATCAGGAAACAGCTAAAGGTCATGGTTCCGAAAGCTGCAGACAGGCTCAGCTCATGCTAGAGCACCATCTCACACATAACCAAGCACTCTGCCTCCAGGATTGATAAGGCCTGCCATATGAGTGACTTATAGGTTACTGTGTGTCCTTGTATGTGTTAGATATAGAGATACTATATCTAAAGCAAAGGGTTGATTACACCACCTTGCCCCAGCTGAGTGATCAGCCAGTTGTGTCAAATAGTAAGGCCAGGCCAGGGGTGGCACAATACGTGCTGCAGCCCCTGGTAGGCCTTGGATGCACCTATGTCCTGGGTACCTAGAGTACACTGTACAGGGGCTCACAAGGTGATCCATGTACCAATTGTTAAGGCACCTAAAGTGCCTTGGCATAAATTTAGAGAAAGAACAGCAGGCTGTGGGTCTGATTGGCAGGCCCACAGCCACATTAAGTCGTAAACCAGTGAAGCAAAAAGCAAAAATCTGAGGTGACCATAGGATAGCAGACCCTACGCTCCTACATATGGCAACTTCATAGGCCCAACATTGGTCATATTGCTGTATGTCCTCCACAACACACACAGCCATCTCACACACTTGTGAGATGGCCCGTTTGGCTGCTAATCTCAGGCTCACACCCAAAAATTCTACATCCCTCATCAACATACTGTTTGATGAACAACATATATTTTTACCTCAAGTTGATGAATCCTGTGAAAAATAAAAAAAGATATGGACACGGCTAAGTAAATGGGTGCCCTTCAACATCAACAACCATATTTAAGTTTTTGGTGGACACATAGATATTCTGCACCAATCTGCAGGATAAGTAGCATAAGGCAATCATATCAACCGCTGTAGTACTTATTCTGAAGGAAAGTTGATTATAGATTCCTTACCTCAGAATTACCCCCATGTGTCAGACTGGATCTGGAAAGTTTTTCGTCAGCAGTACCCCTGCGCGTCGAAAGGTGGCTCTACGTACGTCTTTGGCGTGGTGGTTGCCAGGATGATGTCGCAGTAGCTTCATAAACGCCGCCCTCACGCTGACGTCAGTTTACTTCCAGTCCCTTTTTGACTGACTTTTTGCCAACTTTTGTTGGCATAGTTTTCGAGTCAAGGCCTGCGGTTCCTGTAGCCGACTGATGTCGGTGACTGATCCGCACCGCGTGTGCCTGTTCTGCCTGGAGTGCGCAATCAACCAAATTGGGGGACATGGAGCTTTTTGTAAGGTCCAGCATACATGCCCAGGCAGATACTAGAGAAGCAGTTATGAAGTTCCTTGACGGGTACGGAAAAGGGGAGAGAGTTGCAGGATGCTGTCACAAGGGCTAAAGGAAGTCCTAATGTGATGGGCGGGACCGGGGATTCCTCCCTCCGGAACTAGGGTCCTCACACACACAGCTAGCTAGGTGTCATTCTTCATCATTGGGGCCTGCTCCTCGTTGGGTCGGCGCTGCAATACCCGACGGGCACCTAATGTGGGTCTCTTTGGCGGAGATCTTTTGTTCCTTGCCGTATTGTGCAGTGAGGGTGAAGGGCCTAAAAGGGTGTAGATGTGGTGAGGTGAAGGTGAAAGAATAACACATCGTGGTAAAAGTGAACTGACCTACCTACCATGTTATATCCCTGCAGGAAAAGTACCCAAGCAGAGGACGACCTATTAGCTATAGTAGCCACACGTCAACAGTATCCGGCAGGCTGAGACACATTTAATTATTGTGTCCTCAAATCCGTGTTATTCGAATAGGCGACCTACCCCTCGCCACCTGGAGTGTGACCATGACCCCAAGTTGTGCTCCGACTGCCGGACCATGAATCCGGAGTCTTTGCAGGAGCGGTCCCGTAAGCTTCTCAAGGCCAGTCATTCTGCTCTGCACCGTACGAGGTCCCGGTTGTGTAGCCATCATCAATATTCATCTTCCAAGTCTTCGCACGTGGGGGTCAGGTAAGTGGAAGCACATGAAGTCGAAGAAGCATAGTCGCTCTTCGACTACTCCCCGTCCGTCGACTCGACGAGGGATGCGGGTGGTGCCCCTCCAGCGGCTCCACGTGCAGAGCCCGAAGGTCGACTGCGGTCTTCCCTCCCTCCCTTCTGGAACCTGGTGCGACCCCTGCCCAGCTGCGTCAATTTTACCAAGCTATATATGCCATCCTTGGGCAGCCCACTCTGCTGGCGTGCCATCAGGCCCCGTGGACTCGGCAGAGGGCCCTGGGCCTTCGATGCCGGCTGCTCCGGCCCCAGCGCCGCAAGGTGCCCTTGGATCCAGGCCTGGATCTGGATCAGTGCCGGTCGACCTACCCCGGTGACGATTCCATCGGCACCACGTCCACAGCAGGCGTCTGCTGTGTCCCAAGCCGACGTCGACCCCGGCCTCTACCTCGATACGGAACCGGACCGACATCGACCAATGCTGGATCCGGTGCCGACGAGTACTTTTTTTTCCCATACTCTACTCTGGCTCTTTTAGACCAGATTGGCAGTCAGAAGAAGTTGAAGAGGGGCTGGGAGGGGTCTGGAGACCCTTTAACTGACCAGTTGGGCTACGAACCGGACTGGAGAGAGTAACTGGGGGATGCCAGTGGTCTGGATACCTCACAAGTTCTTGGCATGTTGTTTCTTCCTACTGTGGCTATGGAGGATGGCACGTCTTACGATGTGGTGTTGCGCAGGGTGGCAGAGTCTCTCGAGCTACCTACAGTGGCAGTCAGGACTAACCTCCTGACAGTGGTGGTTCAACCAGCTGCGAGCTATTTGGCGTTCCTGCTACTGTCTAATGAAGCCTTCACTGACATCCTTTTGGGCACCTGGTCCAGGCCCAAGTCAGGCGCTCCTGTGGATAGCATGATTGCCCAATGCCACCACCCGGCCCCGTTGACCCAGCTTTCCTCTCCCAACACCCCACCACTGAGAGCTAGGTGGTCCAAGCCTCCACCTCCGAAGGCGCATTCCCTAATGCACCCTTCCTGATAGGGAATCCAAAAAGCTGGACCATCTTGGGAAGAAGTTTTCTTCCTCCAGCTTGGGACTGCGATCGGTAAACACTGCATGTCTGTTGGGCCTTTACACCCACTCCATATGGGATACGGTGGCACAAGTGCTGCCTTAGTGCCCGGAGGAGGCCCGGTCCATACTCTCCTGTGCAGTTGCCGTAGGAAGAGATGCAGCAAAGTTTACAATCTGCTGTGGGCTTGACACCGCCGACTCACTAGTCAGGACGATTTCCGCATCAGGAGCCCTTCGATGCGACTCCTGGTTGAGGTCGACTGTTTTTTCAGGGAATGTCTAATCCACTCTTATGGACATGCCCTTTGAGGGCCGTCACCTATTCGGCGACAAGGCGGACAACGCGCTGGAGCTCTTTAAGGACTATGGCTACGGCCAGGTCCTTGGGCCTAACGTTCACCTGCCCTGCTTAGTCTGCTTTTCGCCCCTTTTGTAGCTACGGAATGGGTGCCCCGCCCTGCCACGTCCCGCCCAGAGCCACAGGCCATCGTAAGCAGTTCAGCCCCTGTGCAGCCGGGGACATGGGAACCACCTCCCTGGTTCTGGGGGCCAACGGGCGGGCCAGTCCACCACAGCCCCCTCTGCTGCAGCCTCCAAACCCTCCTTGTCTGACCTTTCAAGGCCACCAATCGCCAGTGGGCGGCTGTCAGACCTCCTTCACCCAATGGTCTCAAGTCCAAGAATCTGTGTCCTGAATCATTCCAGAACCAAAGATATCAAAAGATTTGCCGCAGTTAAGCAGAGTTGGAGTTCTCTGCTTTATGCGCGGAATTCAAAGATGGCCGCCGACGTTGCCGACTCGCAAGAGGAGGTGACGGTCTAGTGCTCGAGATGGAAGATCCAGGTGAAGCGCTTGCGCTAATGGAAATGCGCACTTTACCGAGTATGCTGAACGGAGTAGTCGTGAAGTCTGGAGTTTCCTGAGGAAAAAGGCAGTGAAGACGCAGATAAGATTTAATTATCTTCATAGTATCGTAGTCAGTTAAAATTGTCAGCGCGTAATTGAATCTCCCCCCCCCCCCCCCCCCCCCCCGTTTTCCTGTTTCTTCCTTCTTCCTCACCTGAATAGAGTGTAGTTGGCAGCAGAACAGAAGACCAACGAATCACAGAAGACTCGTCCAGTGGCAGCTCGTCCTGAAAGACAAGAGAGAAAAGGTTACAATTTGAACTTTAACAAGCTCATTGTACAGGAAATATACATTGACAGGAAATTACCGCGAGAAATAAGATAAAGAGAACTTTGGAACCAGAGTACTTACCAAGGTTAAGGAGCAAGTCTAGTTCAGAAAAAGAAGATACAAGAAAAAATTAGAAAGAATAGGAATAAAATAAGAAAATCCTCATTAATAAATAAAAGGTAAGGAAGCTTAGGTAACTTAGCAATAGAGCAAGTAAAAGTAAGTATGAGACAAAGTGCAAATCTCACTGAGGTAATTTTATTACAGACAAGAACAAGACACAAATCGTGAGAACAGAAGAAAGAAAAGACTAGACAGAAGAGGAGCTAGATCTCTGGAAACATAGGGTAGTTAGTCAAGGAGTAGGTAAATCGGAGTAAAGTGTTAGGGAGGCTAATACATGTTTTCAAATGTGTTGTGTGCATTAGATTGAGAGAATCCAGATCAAGAAAAGTCAGCTAAACAAGTGACGCTGAGGAACAGTTCCAGAGCAGTCTCTTATTTGTTATTTTATCCAATATCCCCCTTCCCCCCCTGAGGAAGCATTAGACTCTGGCTGTAAGAGCGGATTCTGTGTTACCTTGGGGTGGAGTTGGGAACCAACATCTCCTGCTCCTGTGCAAGCTGTGGTAAGAATTCACTTGAATATTTGACAGCGGCAGGATTCACCATCACCTCCCTCACTGGCGCACCACCACGTCGGACAGGTGGGCTTTGCAAATAGTACGAAGGGGCTACTCCTGCCCCTTCGAGACTACACCTCCTTCCATGCCACCTCAGTACCATCACATGTCGGAGGATCATCTGGCCCTTGTCCAAAAGGAAGTTTCAGCACTCTTGGTCAAGGGAGCCATTGAGTGAGTTCCTGTCCCAGAAGTAGGTCATGGTTGCTATTCCACTACTTTGTGGTGCCCATGAAGTAAAAAGGCCTACGTCGTAACTTGGATCTCAGGAACGTCCACCACTTCCTCTGGAAGGAGAAGTTCAAAATGTTGACGCAAGCTCAGGTCCTGTCTGCCCTCGACTCTGGAGACTGAATGGTAGCGTTGGACTTCCAGTGCACTTACTTTCACATCCCTGTCCTGTCGGCCCACCAGCGTTGCCTATGGTTCACGGTAGGCCACGAGCACTTTCAGTTTACCATGCTATGCTTGGCCTTACCAGCTCTCCTTGGGTGTTCACAAAAGTGATGGCGGTGGTCACAGCTCATCTGTGCAGATCAGGGGTTCCAATCTTGCCCTATCTCGACGACAGGCTTTTGAAGGCGTGCTCACCCCAGGCTGTCGTCTCCCACCTTCATACTACGGTCGACCTCCTGCATCTGATCTTTCAGTCTCTATCCCGGATTTTGGTCAGGATGGGCCTCTGGCTACTGGGCCTGATGGCCTCTTGCATCCTGCTGGTGGACCATGCCAAATGGCATATGCGGGCTCTGCAGTAGGACCTGAAGTTCCAGTGGGCACAACATCCGGATAACCTGTCAGATTGCGTCCAGATCATGGAGGGCACTGCGCATCAATTGCAGTGGTGGCTAACGAACCAGGATTGGGTCGACGGCAGATCCCTCTCCCTTCCCCAACCAGAGTTCACAGTAGTGACCAATGCATCACTTCTGGTATGAGGCAGCCACATGGAGGAAGCGGAGATCAAAGGCCTCTGCTCTCCGGCGGAGACCGGGCTCCACATCAACCTTCTGGAGTTTCGGGTGATTCGTCTTGCACTCAAATCATTCCTTCCCTCTGTCTGGGGAAGAGTAGTGCCGGTGTTCCCGGACAACACCACCTCCATGTGGTACTGCAACAAACAAGGCGGGGTGGGGTCGTGGACCCTATGTAAACAGGCCTTCCGTCTCTGGACATGGCTGGAACATCTGGGCATATCCCTGGTGGTTCAACACGTGGCAGGTTTCCTGAACGCCAGGATGGACGAAATCAGGCACATGCGCATGATAGATCACACATGGCGTCTTCACTCAGAGGTGGTACAAGGTCTCTTATAGCAGTGGGGAGAGCCTTGGTTAGATCTATCCGCCACCGAAGAAATCGCACGTCAGCAATTCTGCACGTTTGAATTTCCAAGATGGTACTCGCTAGGTGACGCTTTTCGTCTTAAGTGGAGTTGCGGCCTTCTATACTCCTTAACGCCTATACCACTTATACCCAGAGTGCTGAAGAAGATCAGGCACGACCGGGCCAAAGTCATTCTTGTGGCTCCGGATTGAGCCTGAAGAGTCTGCTATCCCGAGCTGCTACACATGGCCATTGATCCTCCTCCTGAACCTGTCCAGCCTCCACCTCCTTGCGTGGAGCTGCGGCAGTTGACGTTGTTCACCTGCCTCCTGAAGTTTGTGATGTTATCTTGGCAGCCAGGCGTCCCTCCACTAAGACTGAATACACCTGCAGATGAAACAAATTTGTGGAATGGTGCACAGCAAAGGCTGTGGATCCCCTTTCCCCCCCCCTCTTTCGGAGGTCCTATTGTTCCTCCTTTCTTTGGCCCAGAGGGGTTCTGCTCTGGGCACTCTAAAGGGCTACTCTTAGCCATTTCAGCCTTTCTTAAGCTTCCTGATCAGCCTTCTCATTTCAAGTCCCCTGTTGTAAATTGCTTCCTCAAGGGCATTACTCATCTTTTTCCTCCTGTTCCAGTCGTGATGCCTCAGTGGGACTTGAATTTAGTTCTAACATATCTTATATGTGCTCCCATTGATCTGTCGCATAAATGTCCTCTCAGGCTACTGACTTTGAAAACTGCCTTTCTGACGGCCATCTACTCTGCGCGCGGGGTGAGTCAGCTCCAAGTCAAGTACACTTCTTTGCCATCTCATAGGCATCTGTATGTGAAAGGCAAAGACCACACTTCGTGGAGATGAGCACTACCTAGGGGTTCATACCATCCTAGGGCATGTTTCTTACACAAACTACATTTAAACAGGGAAAATGGTAAAGTTATTACCCCAAGGATGAACCCAGGGGATCTAACGTTGAGACAATAAAAGACGCTTTTGCAATCAATGATTGTTACTCTTCAAGTGACATATCTGTATGATTGTTCCAGGTGCCATAAGCGTACAGATCAGGAATTTTAGGGGCATTCATTTGTTTTGAAGTGACCAACCCAAAACAGGTAGTTTGATAAATTGAAAAGTATTTGGTTAGGGATAAGGCACGTTCGATGTGTTCAGAACCCCAAGCAGATTTAAGATCAACAGTATCTTTCCATAGCACATACCCACCTATAGCCAAATGATCAATAAAAGATTTGGAATTAAGTAATTTTTGTGGGTGAGCCTTACTTTAGAATTGAATGTAGAATTCATTTTTTAAAAAAAAGCATCAGGATTGGAAGTTCGAGGCATATGAGCTGCAGATACTACACTTTGCATTAGACGCCACCTGGTGTTGGGCTCGGATGATTGCATGTTGTTGTAGTCTTGGAAGAAGTCTTTTGTAGTTACGAGATAGGTGGCTCCTCCCTCGGACGATAATGCGCATGCGCATGGGCCCCATCCTTGGATTGTTTTTTTCCGCCACTGGGTTCGGATGAACTTTTTCCGCTCCGGCTCCAAATCTACTTTTCAAGTACTTTGAAGTGCAAAAACATATTAAAACTTCACCTAACTACCTTCGATATCAACTAACATCGTTTCGTCTCCATCAGCTCGATTCCGGTCGTCGACATGGGCCGTTAGGCCTATCCACGCCGTGAGGCCTACACCTCATGGAAAGGACGCCGTTCAAAAAATGCCCCATGTGTGGAGCAAAGTTTCCACGCAGTGACCACCACGAGCTCTGCAACCTGTGCTTATCGCCAGAACACATCGAATCCAGCTGTACAGCCTGCGCGTCCTTTCGATCCAACAAAACCATCCGAGATCGGAAGGCCCGTCGACATGACATGCAGAGATCCGCTCCGGAACCGGTGGATATCTTTGAGAAGGTTCCGCTCGTTCCCGAAGAAGATTCCAATGATCTCCAAATCGTCGTATCAGAGGCAGGCGACTCAGATAAATCCATACCATCGGGTCAGCGCGTGAGTACTACTGCCCCTGCACCACACACAGCACCCAAATTGAAGGCACGGTCAACACTCCGCCTCCGGGGCCCAGTCGCGGCTGAAAAACCACTTAGAAAGCCCTGCCATCGAGCCCGGCTCAGAAGAAAATAACTAAGCCTTCCGGTAGCTCCTTACCGCGCAAGCCGCACGTGCCGATCCCACCAGCTCCATCGGCACCACAACCGAAAGAAGTCTCTGCTCCGAAACAGTCAACTTTTAAAGACAAACCAATGAAGCCAGCGTCCGACGCCTCGAAGCCGACGAGACTAGCTCCCACGCCGAAGCCATCGTCTTCAGAACCGAAACCTACAAGGCCTGATTCCAATGCGCCCAAGCCCTCAAAACAGCCTACGACACCAAAAACATTACCGTCCGTGCCAAAATTGCACCAAAGGACACTGTAGCACCTCCTAAGGCTAAAGACCAGCAGCAACCTTGTTCGGAACCGAAAATATCAGTGCCGACTAAGGTTCCACAAGGAGAAGAACTTTTCCATCCTGATCCTCTACAAAAGAAGATCTACATTGACCCAGAAACAGGTCATGTATCCACCACACCTCATAAAAAGAGGAAAGCAGACACAGCACCTACACCTGTAGTGCCTGCCAAGAAGGACTCTGCCACATCTCCTATGCACCCTTCTTCTCCTATACTTCCTTCTCCTTCATTTCCTGCTCCTCTTAACATTTCACCACAGGTTTCTCCTCCTCATTCTTCACATTCACCACAAAATGATGAGTATAGTCTAGGGAGTGGGATAGACCCAGATGAGCCTTTCCAATACCCTATGGATGATACAGACTGGGAGTACCCAAACCCGCATGATGTATCAGATATTCCTGACCCTCCGTCATATCCATCAAAACCTTCTCCCCCAGAAGATAACATTAGTTTTGGGCACTTGCTAAACAGAGCTGCTATTTACCATGGGGTCACTATGCATTCTGATGAAGCAGTGGAGGATTTTTATTTGAACAATCGCAATGGTCTGTTCAAATTCTTCCTATGATTAAAGGAGTCATTGAACATGCTCCAGAGATATTCAAAGACCCTGTACGTACTAGGATCCTAAACCCTAGAATAGAGAAAAAATATAGGCCTGCACCTTGGGATCCAGCCTACATTAAAGGACAACTACCATTAGATTCATTAGGTGTATCAAATGCTAGTAAAGGGCAAATTCACAGACATCAGGTGAAGCACCCCCACCAGACCAAGAATCTAAGGTAATAGATGCTTCAGGCAAAAGAATAGCAGCACAAGCTACCAACATATGGCGTATAGCTAACACACAAGCCCTCCTTTCAAGATATGATAGGGCTCATTATGATCAGTTCGAGAAACCACTAGAACATCTGCGTGACTAATATAAGGCGCAGGCAAACGACCTTATACAAGAAGGCAAGCTAATTTCCAATGCCTCAATCAAGTGTGCACTTGATGTGGCAGACACTGCATCTAGAGCTGTAAACAGTAGTGTCCTACTTAGAAGACATGCGTGGCTACGCATTTCAGGATTTAAACAGGAAGTGCAAACTACCATTTTAATCAACCATTTAATCAAAATTAATTGTTTGGACCAGAGGTAGACACAGCACTTGAAAAGTTGAAGAAGGTTACAGATACTGCCAATTCTATGGGAGCTTTACAGTCCACACAAGCTAAAAGTTCCTTTTGTCGCTCCTTCTACAGAGGAGGCTCCAAACAGACTGGAGCAGACAATACAACATCCTTCAAATCTAACACACAAACATCCTCTTAACAAGGAATATTTTAGAGGAGGATATAGAGGAAACCACAACAAAGGAAGAGGTCGGGGTAACAACAATATTCGAACCTCTTCCACCACAAAACAGTGACTTTCCTCTGCTCCCCCAACAGCATTCCACTCCTGTGGGGGGCTGATTAACACAGTTCCTACCTGTCTGGAATATTAAATACCTGTCTGGAATTCCATCACAACAGACAAGTGGGTAAGAAAAATTATCCAGTATGGCTACTGTCTGGAACTTACAGCAACCCCTCCACACATACCACCCAGGCAGCGTCCAATGTCTGCAAAACACCTTACTCTGCTCAAACAAGAAGTCCTGTCACTTCAAAAGGACGAAATAGAAATAGTTCCTTTACAACACCAAGGAACAGGGGTTTACTCGCTGTATTTTCTAATACCCAAGAAGGACTGGACACTAAGACCAATTCTCGACCTCAGGCCCCTCAATCATTACATACAATCAGATCATTTTCATATGATCACTTCACAACAAGTGCTCCCACTGCTGCAACAAGTCGATTTCCTTACAACACTAGATCTAAAGGACGCCTACTTTCACATTCCTATACATCCTGCTCACAGGAAGTTTCTAAGGTTTGTACTGGAAGGACAACATTATCAATTCAAAGTCCTTCCTTTCGGAGTTACAACAGCACCAAGAGTATTCACAAAGTGCCTAGCAGTAGTAGCAGCACATCTCAGGAGACAACAAATACATGTATTCCCTTATCTAGACGATTGGCTCATAAAAGCTCATAAAAGCCAAGTCATTCAATCACTGTGTTCAACACACTCATCAGACAATTCAAACATTGCACGACTTTGGGTTCACAATCAACTACACCAAGTCGCACCTACAGCCCTCTTATGTACATCAGTATTTAGGGGCTACAGTAAACACATCTACAGCTCTAGCATATCCCAGTCCAGCAAGGATACAGAGCATTCAAGCCTTAGTCACAAAGTTCCAACATCAACACTCTCTCCAAACCAGAGTGTTCATGAGACTAATAGACATGATGGCATCTTGCATCTTCATAGTACCATATGCAAGACTGCAGACGCGTCTGTTACAGGAATGTCTAGCACAACAGTGGAACCAGGCTCAAGGGCAACTAACAGACCTGGTGTTGGTAGACAGCCGCACACATTGCTCTCTGCAGTGGTGGAACACCAAAAGCTTTACAAAGTTGCGGCCATTCCTCAAACCTGTTCCACAAATAGTACTCACAGCAGACGCATCTCTCACAGGATGGGGGGCCCATCTCCTACATCATACAACTCAAGGGCAATGGACCATTCAAAAAGACTTTTCCATATCAACCATCTAGAGCTGCTAGCAATTTTCTTAGCACTCAAAACATTCCAAGTACAAGTACAAAACCAAGCTGTCTTAATCTGGACGGACAACAGGACAGCAGGACAGCTATGTCCTCCTTTTTTCGACTGAGGCACTGAGGAAGCACGTGGACGCCGGGCATGTGGCGGCACTAGTGCTCCTGGACCTCAGTGCAGCCTTCGACACTGTAGCACATCATACGTTGCTACAGTGTCTGAAGAAAGGAGGGGTGACAGGCGCGGCCTGGTTATGGCTGGAATCTTTTCTTACTAACCGTAGCTTCTCGGTGGAGCAAGGAGGAGCACGCTCCGACACCTTTGACCTCGGCCAAGGAGTGCCTCAGGGATCAAGCCTCAGTCCAACCCTTTTCAATTTATATGTCACCCCCGTGGCTACTACTGCGGAACGCTATGGGGTGGAAGTAGTGACATACGCAGACGACACTCAGCTGGTGGTCGCTCTGACCCAACCTGCTGAACAAGCCGCCGCGAACTTCTCATCATGCCTCCAAGAGCTGGCTGGATGGATGGCGAAGAACTGCCTCCGTCTGAATGGAGACAAGACTGAGGTGCTGATTGTAGGAAAACCCCCCTCAGTCTGGTCATCTGCCTGGTGGCCGCAGACCCTGGGGCCCCTCCCTACCCCCAGTGATCAGGTCAAGAACCTTGGAGTATGGGTGGACTCAAAGCTTAATTACGACTACCACACCAGACGGGTAGCTGGTACGTGCTTTTCGATTCTACGGAAACTCCGTAAGACCCTGGACCTGCTCCCAGAATCCTCAAGGAAGACCCTGGTCCACGCTCTTGTCACGTCGAGACTGGACTACGGCAATGCCTTGTATCTAGGCGCCAACGCCACTAGTCGGCGTCGACTGCAGACAATCCAGAATGCTGCCGCTCGCCTGGTCCTCCGGCTGCCCAGAAGAGCCGCCTCTAAAAAATCTCTACAAATACTACATTGGCTTCCGATCAATGAAAGGATCGACTTCAAGGTCCTATGTATTGGTCACAGGATCGTACATGGCAAGGGCCCGGCCTTCCTTCGGAACCTTCTCTGCCCCTATACGCCTACCCGACAACTCCGCTCATTAGGAGCAGGCCTCCTCGCTGTCCCCAGACACAAGAGAGCCAGAATGGGGGGTAGATCCTTTCGTACTTTGGCGGCACATAAATGGAACTCTCTCCCCCTGAGCTTAAGAGTGGAAACATCGGAGCTCATCTTCCGCAGGAAACTTAAAACATTCCTCTTTCCTAAAGAATAGCCCCGTCTTCTGACTGACGGAGCAACTAGCTCTTCTGACAGCGCGGGGACACACTGACAGTGTAACCAGGCGCTATACAAACTCAGAAATAAATAAATAAATAAATATGTATTATATACAAAAACAGGGGGGACAGACACCCTTTACA
Organism: Lissotriton vulgaris; assembly: GCF_964263255.1. Classification (NCBI taxonomy): domain Eukaryota; kingdom Metazoa; phylum Chordata; class Amphibia; order Caudata; family Salamandridae; genus Lissotriton; species Lissotriton vulgaris. The sequence goes on along the minus strand of NC_141685.1, from coordinate 1,255,614,610 downwards.
ACTGTCCCAGCTCGCACAGAACATTTGGAGATGGGCTATTCCACAAAACATATATCTGTTAGCAGAGCACCTTCCAGGAGTTCACAATCAGATAGCAGATCTGTTAAGTGACAGATACACGAATGGGAACTACATCCGCTAGCTCTTCAACCATTTTTTCACAAGTGGGGGCATCCAGACATAGATCTGTTTGCCACACACGAAAACGCAAAATGCCCAACCTTCGCCGCCAGGTTTCCACACCCGCTGTCCAAGGGCAATGCGATATGGATGAACTGGTCAGGCAGATTTGCGTACTCTTTTCCGCCACTACAACTAATACCACTAGTAGTACGCAAGCTCAGACAACAGTCTCTCAAATTAATCCTTGTAGCTCCCACATGGGCACACCAACCATGCTTCACCACACTGTTAAAACTGTCTCTAGTTCCTCACCAAAAGCTACGTCTCACACCATATCTGCTAACGCAGAACCATGGAGACATCCAGTCTCAAATCGGCTGAATCTGGCGATCTGGCTTCTGAAGTCTTAGTTTGGTTATCTTAACCTACCACCAGACTGTATGAACATCATTAAAGAGACCAGGAGACCTACTACTAGAGCTTGCTATGCTGCTAAATGGAAGAGATTTGCCATGTATTGCAACAATAACCACATTGATCCTTTGGATGCTTCTATCCAAAATATTATTTGCTACCTTCTACATTTACAAAGATGTAACTTGGCATATTCATCTATACGCCTACATTTTGCAGCAATTACAGCATATTTACAAAACAGACCACATCGGTCTCTTTTTAGAGTACCTGCTATTAAAGCATTTATGGAAGGATTAAAGAAAATCATTCCCCCCAGGTTGCCACCTTCTCCAGTGTGGAACCTAAACGTTGTTCTTGCAAGGCTCCTGGGACCACCTTTTGAACCTCTACACAAATGTGAACTGCAATTCCTCACATGGAAAACAGCTTTTCTAGTAGCTATTATCTCTCTTAGGAGTAAGTTGAATTCAAGCTTTCACTATACAAGAACCATTTTTACAACTACATCGTAACAAAGTGGTTCTAAGAACTAATCCTAAATTCCTTCCAAAAGTCATTACTCCTTTTCATTTAAACCAATCTGTAGAGTTACCCGTGTTTTTCCAAAACCCTGACTCTGTAGCAGAAAGAGCTCTACACACACTCGACGTTAAAAGAGCTCTTCTCTACTATATAGATAGGACTGAATCTTTTCTAAAACAATTGTTTGTATCTTTCTCTCCACCTCATAAAGGCAACCCCATCTCGAAGGGTGGAATTGCAAGGTGGATTGTAAAATGTATACAAATAAGCTATCAAAAAGCAAAACGTACATTAACAGTTTCTCCTAGAGCGCACTCCACACGCAAACTAGGATCCTCTACAGCTTTCTATGGGAACATCCCCCTAGAAGACATATGCAAGGCAGCTACGTGGTCTACAACACACACCTTCTCTAAACACTACTGTGTTGATGTGCAAGCCAAGCAGCAAGCTGCAGTAGGCCAAGCTGTCCTTAAAACTCTTTCAAACTACTGCAACAGATACAGGTGACCACCGCTAGGGGAGACACTGCTGCACAATCGATGCAAAGTATAGTATCTGCAGCTCATATGCCTCGAATGGAAAATGCTACTTACCAGTATGCATCTGTTCTTGGCATGTAGAGCTGCAGATTACTACACGCCCTCCCGCCTCCCTGGGACCTGTAACTGTTCCAGTTTTATTTTATTTAGATGCACACGCATGAACATCCTTTTCTTTACTTCTGCTAACTCCATCATTTCCCATCATGTCGAAAAACAATCTAAGGATGGAGCTGATGCCCATGCGCACAATCGTCCAAGGGAGGAGTCCCCTATCTCGTGACTACAAAAGACTTCTTCCAAGAAGACAACAACATGCAATCATCCGAGCCAAACACCAGGTGGCAATTTAATGCAAAGTGTAGCAATCTGCAGCTCCTCATGCCAAGAACAGACGCATAGTGGTAAGTAGCATTTTCCTTATTAAAATCAGTGAATTTTGTACATTTTTTCAAAAGGGTATATGAACTGCCTTCAATGGGAGCTGGGCAATGTTCCCATTGTGTATAATTAACCACATTTTTAATGTAATAGCTTTATGCAGGAAATGTCCATAATGCTGGTAGCAAAATAAATCTGCATATTTAGCATAATTTCAAATACAAATCTTCAGCATCAAAATCAGCATAATACTTTAAATCGGAAAATAAAAATTGCACCGCTTGAACCTCCCGATCATCAGAGCGTATGTTTTGTTTCACTACATTCCCCATAGAAACCCAAAGTACATTTGAGACATTAACCACCTCGGTGGGGCCATGAATTTGGAACTTTACAGCATCCCAAACAATTCCATCCAAAACTGGCAAGGCAGTGATGTTTCACAAAAGTCTGGTCTTGTTTCATGATGTGCGAAGAAGTGTGGTGCCAAAGTTCCATCAATCACCCTCACAGAAGAGCTTACAGTAAGGTAGTGACCATTGATTAGAAGGAAAAAGAATGTCACAAATCCAATTGACATGAACAAAAAAATGGTGATAAGGACAAACCAGATAGAAGTCCAAGGTGGAACTAAAAAATGTTTAAACGAGGTGACAAAAATAGAACATTTTGAGGTGGAACTCGATGTTGTGGAGTCGGTGTCGAAAGAAAAATGGGACTGGTTGACTGCATCGGTCTCCAATCCAGGCAATGACACATCAGTGGGATGCCTATACTCAGTATCTTCATGTGGACTGCCAGCCGGGGGATTCAACAATGGATTAGTAAAAGTGGGCCTGATGTTGTTCGTCGAGTCCTAGACCAAATTCCTTAACATTGCTGGGTAAGAAACAGCTGGAGTCGTACTAAGAAGAATCAGCCATTTGCTGTAGTTTGACATTGTCCACTGAAGTATCTGTTATCCTTGCTAACAGGAAGTGGTGGTAAAATGACTGTACGAGTACCCTCCATGCCAAGCACTGGAACCAGTGCACGATAAGAGGTGCCAAACTCTTTCTTGTTCTCCACCTTCTCACGGACCAGGTCACAGACTTTAGGTAGCCAGCCAACTACCGGAATCTGTAGTGCAGCTTCAGTGGCGGAGGGCAAATGTTCCTTTGTAAGACTGTCATTAGTCTCTTGTAGGTTCTGTAATACAGCAAAATGATTATCTACGTCAAGGCTGCGGCTGTCGCCGCCATGTCTAGACCATCAAGGTCCGGCACAAACATTTTAATACCAAAGAGCATTTTGTATGGGGTCCGCCCACCCAGAGATCTTCTAGGGAGCTAATTAAGTGCATGTTGTACGCTATACAAATGGGCGAACCAGTTCCTGCCAGTACCTATGACTGTAGCTGTAAAGGATTGCTTTAAGTCACGGTTCATTCGCGCCGCAACTGAGTTGCCCGTAGTCCTGTATGGAGACGAAAATTTGACCTGCCCCCCCAATGACCTCATGGCATCCTTGTACGCCTTAGAGGCGAACGCGGGACCCTGGTCCGAATGGAAGGTGCCACATGCAAAAATTCCCACAAAGACACGCCAATCCCTGATGACAGTTCGTTCGTCAGCACTGCGTTGTGGCCAGACCTTTACAAACCGTGTGCACGAATCAACTGCAACGAAGATACACTTATACGCAGTATTTGAAGAAAGTGAACCACAGTGATCTAAATAAACACAACCGAATGGTTTTTTAGATATGTACAGCTGTGTTTGTGGCGGGCGTGCAGCAGTTGAAGGTTTAATCTTCTGACAAATGTCACATGAAAGCACATAATCACTGGTTTGTTTATACAACCCACGCTACCAGTAATGTTGCTGTAAAATAGAAATAGTCGCCGAACCGCCTGCATGCGCCAAGGCCACGCCATTGTGTGCTGCTGTTATCAATGAAAGTCTGCGGTCCGCGCTGGGATGCAACCCGTCACCAACGTCATTTATTTTCACATAGGGAACTTTATCGGGACTTAAATGATGAGTATTTAGAAGGGAAACCTTTTGGGTAATTACCTCCCTTCTCTGTAGCTGCTATCGCTGCTAAAATGTCATCATCAATCTTACTCCTGGACCTGTAACTGCTGCAACTGTGTATGTTGCCACTGCTGTTTAGCTGCTCCTTCAGCCAAACTGTTGCCAATCGTGTGTACTCCTGTGCGCTGATGACCTAGAGTATGATTTACATGCATGAGGCAGACGTTCTTTAAGCTCTGCGACTGGAACCCAAAGTATTTTTGCTTAATTGTGCTACCTTTGGAATCACAATAGTCATTCTGTGTCCAAAAGAATACGTTGTTGTTCAAGGACTGAACACAGTAGTAAGAGTCACTTACAATGGAAGTTGTCACAAAGCACCAGACCACTCAGCTCCGCTAACTGGGCGGTACAGTCCCCTTGTGGCTGCGTGTGCACAACACTGGATTTGAACTCACCATTCAATATGGTACCAGCCACTTTAGGGTAGGCAGCTGAAATAGAATGTTTAGATTCCGTCGCCGGTTGAGCTGAACCGTCTGTGTAAATGATTCAATGGCACTCCTCGAGCGGGCACATAGACAGAGGACCAGATGAACAAATTCATAGTGTAAGAACTCCTGAGTTTGCAATGAGGAGTCAGCAAAGTAACCCATTGTATCCAACGAGGATGTAAAGTTTTTGAATTTTGTACACTGGCTATCGTAACTGCTTCAAGTGCAGGTGCAGGATATGGTATTACAACCAACATGTGTTTTCCTTGCGCCAGTGCGCAATCCTTAAGGATCGCCATCTGGACCACTGTCAAGACTTTTTCAACTGTTGAAAACCGCATTTCAGCCAAAGTGTACAAATGTGACTTGTAAGCAATAGGTACTGTCTCCTTCATTAAACGTCAAGTCGGTGAAACCCACTGCTCCTTGAACAATTCTTATTACTAGGTTTGTGTGGTTGTCACGTGTCAATAAGTATTTAGATTCAAGACGATCAGACTGCAAAGATTGCAGTATAGCAGAATATTCCTGAAGCCAGCAGGCTTTTGTAAAAGTTTGTTGTATCAAGGCATATAGCGGTTTGATACACTAGGCATATTCAGGAATGTAAAATCGACCAAAGTTAAAAAAATCCCAGCAAAGATTGTAATTTTTCAGGGTTGTTGGAGAATGCAAACGTGATCATTTCTCTAAGAAGTGAGGCGCCAAGCCTCTACCTTCATTGTTGAGCTCAGAGCCCAGAGTTGGGCTACGACCTCAACAAGGAAACAACACTGTCTACTCTGCAGTATGTGATTTAGCAAAGTTAAATTTGTAACCGTAGTCTGCAAACAAAACTATGATGCGGTCCATGGACCGATGCGGCCATAATTCGTCGTCTGTGAGATAAATATCAACGTACGAGTACGCATCAGGGTCAGTGTCTTCTAACAAAGAGACGACATGTGCGTCAAAAATGCCTGGGCTGTTCTTGTACCCCATGGTCAATCTTTTAAATTGTTTTTGTTTGCCGCCGGAAGTAAAGGCTGTCCATTGACTACTTATAGAGGACAGGTTATGACTAAAAAAGCCATTTGAAATGTCGAGTGTGTGTTTTTTTTATTCTTTTTTTTTATCCTCATCTCACCCGTAAGCTTCTGCATATCTTAAAAAGCCATCAATCTACAACTGGGCGCCCTATGGCTTACTGCACTTGCTTAGGTCAACCAGACTGGCCCAGATTTTATGAGGGCTAGGTGTAATCAAAGGACCATTGGAGGAGCCAGCAAAGATTATATAAATCTCAAATCTCGGCCCCAGCTCAATAGGGGCTTCCAGATCTTTATAGATCTGGCCTCAGTTCCGTCGTTTAGGCGATCCATAGCAAATTCGTCATTAAACTAATCTACTCTCTTCTGAGGATGGGGATCTTTCCACTTCATACATATTTATTTCCGGGCAAGTAGCATCAGGTATAGAAGCAACCCACTATGAATCTATAATAGGTTCGGAGTAGATATGCCGTAATTTCCAAAAAATACCAATGATAGATTTACCTCAATGTTTACTTTAAAAATGCCACGGAGAGTATCCCCACCCCCTTCCAGAAGGCTCTTAATTCCGGACACTCGTAGAAGATATGGATGTCATTAGCGTTAAGTGCCTTTTGGGCTGGGCAGCGGGGCAAACTTGGCTATCTTAGTTGGCGTGCAGTAAAGTCGATTGGTGACGAAAAAACGATTTTTCTTTAGGCTGGCTGGTTTGATAAATTTGTATAATAATTTCAGAGAGGGCTCGAGTAGATCTCCAATGTTGGATTCAAAGGGGGATTGATTCCAGACCGAGGATTGTGGTGGAAGATCCAAATCTTCTGCATCTAGGGACTTCTTATACCAAATAGACATTTTTCTTTTTTGGCTGTACTGATGGGAAAAGAATCTCCGTATCCCAGTCTCCAGTGTTTTCCCCCTTTCCTGCTTCATACCAAGATTTAAGTTGTACATACTTAAACTTATAAAACCCAGGGCCTATCTTGGCTCCTAGTAACTCCCAAGGCTGAATTCCTTCTCCGTCTACCAAGTCGGACCAGATGGTTATACCTGCTCGAGTGTGGTTTTAAACCTTTTTCTCACAACACGACGGCAGAACTACGGGGGCTTGTGAGCCTGATGTTTCCTGTGAAGAAGTAGGAGAACGCTGATCAGGGACCTGAAATCTATCAGGAGACCTAATTCGCGCGCAGTCGGGCAAATCATAAGTGCGCTCAGCGGACTCTGGTACAGTGATGTAGCACGCAGCCCTTGTTTCTGTTGTTGCTTCCCCTGCATCTTATTTTTCCAATTCTTTTTTGGAAAAACTGGACGGTCGTCTTTATCAGACTGCGCCGTCTGGGTTTGCGGTTCGGCTGTTTTAGCAAAAGGCTTAAAACCCGAACTATTGCGGCCAATGGTCTTATATGCCTCAGCAATAATCTTCGGTAACTCACTGGGTTTCGCGGCATCTGAGACAAGGCGCAAAGCATTAGACACTTGATAGATAACCGCATCTCCCTTTACATTCGCAAGGATGAGATCAGCAACTACATCAAACAATCTGACAAGCCTCATACCCAACTCAACTGCCGCCTCCAGACCGTGCTCATCCTGAACACACTATCACGGAGGGCAGGACAGTCATAGAAGGTGTGCCGAAGCACTTTGCTTACACTGATGTGAATACTTTACCCCAATTTTCACAATCTGTGACCTCTGGTATTATAAGTCTTTATGCAAACTTATGAGTATCCTGTGTTTTTCCACAGGCGTAGTATGAGGAAATACTGCTTCCAACTGGTCAAATTTCTCAGCAAGCCAATAAGGTAAATCATCCCTATTCATGAGACGCTTGCCCATAGCCAAATTAACCATGACGGGACTAATAGACACCCCGACTGGTCTAGCTGGATGCGCTGCAACCCCAGGTGCTCCCACCTGGAGATTGCAGGAAACCTATTGAACTAGAGCCCTATGTACCTCAACTAAGGAGGTATGCAAAACATGCAATTCACCTACAGGGACTGCTAGATAACGTGGATGTGGTGTGTACCTGGCCAAAACTGGCCAAGTGGCCCCAGGGATCGACAAAGGGCCTAAACAGACCGGAGTCACGGAGTGGGGAGGGCGCCATTAAACCAAATACGATGTTGCCAAGCCGAAATTAGCTGAAATCGGAAATTCAAGTGTCTTATATGGCCGATATGCTACAGGTATCGCTGTGGGAGTATATGAATAGAATAAGTTATCTCCATTCACAGCCTCAAAGGTAACCCAAGAGTAGAAAATCTCAAATTGGCACTCTGCTTTAGCAACAACCACAAAAATAAACGCAATACCTGTGTCAGGCACTCCATATTGTGTCAAATGACGATGGAGTGCCGCACTGCAATGCGGTGTAATCTCGACTGCCATAACGATAAAGAAAAGGAAACTACTTAAACGTGTGGTAGCACAAAAAGGGTTAGCAATTCGATATAATAATGTGAACCTTTTTAAAATCTCAAGCATGAATGAACCTATAACTCATCCATATAGGTAGGTTATGCCGTCACAACTGTTAACTGGAAACAGGAGTGAGGGTATTGTGGACAAGTATAAGCACTACTAAAGCGTCTTGAAAATAAGTACCAGAGCAAACGTTAGGTGCGACGTGTGCCAGGGATTCTGCTCATGCACAGAACTATGCGCAGGAAACCAGGACCTCGATGTATTGTGGTGTACCAAAAAACCCACCTCCGTGCCTAGAACCCCGATCCTACTAGCATTAGTGTCTCATTCGTTCTCTGTACTACAGCGAAGCTACCAATTATTAGACCACCTAGAACATGCGACTTAGTAAACTCTCAGGAATAGTGGGAATCAAGAACACTCTTTCGCTCGAACACTCATACCAGTCCACAATGTGAGTAATCAGACACAGTATAGTTTAAAATGTTTATTTTAACTAACGTGCTCTAAGATGCAGTAGGATTGTTACAATTCCGTAAGGCACAAAAGGGGAAATCATATTATGATGACAGTGGAAACAAAATTATAGCGCTGTTACCACCCTCCCTGTGCTTGGAGCTCATTTTAATTATTAATAGAATAGGCTTTGATGGGGGACCCCATACCTCCAAGATCAGATGGAATGAATCACATCCCAGGACAAACACCACTCCTCGAGGTTGGAAAAGTTGTCTTCAAGTTCCTCCTCATGCATGCAATGCAATATTAAAAGCACCCAAGTTTGAGCAGCTGCCTTTTCTGTTATGTCTATGTGCGTGGAACTGATCAACATGAATTAACAGCATACATTGTTATTTGACCTTTAATACGCTGTGCAGACTGAGGGTACAGAGCTAGATATGTAAAAACACACAGTTCTCCTGTGAAAGAGCACAAGCAGTCTATTTACGAGAACAGAGCTATGTAGTTTTGTGTGCAAAAGCAACAAAATGGCGTTTAGGCATATAACTCCCTTATGCTAACATAGCCTTATCCTCACTACACTCCTTAAGAATATACATATAGTCCTTGAGAAATCCTAAGTGTCTATATTGGAGGAATTCAGGAGCCATACTGCCAAGTTAACGGAGGAGAGGTTGGGAAGAAGTATCTGTCCCCCGAACAAGGACAGGAGATCCTGTTGACAGGGGAAGCCTCTCTGAGAAATTTTTTATTTTTTTATTTTTTTTATTGACCTATCAAAGAGTTAAAATCAAATGGCAAAAACGCTGACAACCTTATCTGCATAAGAGCACTAAAACATTTCGACGTGCGCATTACTCGCATCAAGATCTGCTTTCCGGCAGATGCTGCAATCCCCAACACATCATATCTCCGTAGGGAGGACAACATAAATGTAATCAGTGTGCACCCCTCCCGTACCGCTGCCCACTTCCATCTCTCCATCCAACGTCATGAATAGAAATAATCAGTCCAGAAGATACAATCAACAAACTACATATAGGCACAACAACGAATGATGATTATTGCAGAAAAATGTTTGACCCAAAACATACATACTCCTCATCAATGACAATCCAGGATGTACATGAATCTATGTCTCTACCCTGGTATGCTGTGGTGCATGCGCCGTCTCCAATTCTGACCATGTGTCCCCAGAGTGTCTGTCGTCTGCAACAGACCTCCTCTCCGGGTACAGTGCCCAGTAGTTCTTTGGCCGATTTAGGGGGAGGGGGAGGGTTGTAATAGCTCACTGTATAATCCCGTCTGTGTGCAACAGTATAGCATATCACATGACCATCTGGATATTGTCTGGGTTTGTCCTCATCAGGTGAGCGCTACGCAGCGCTTGGCCACAAGGAAAGCCATATCCACCAGCCTGCGAAAATCAGGTGCTATGTCCTTGGAATATCCCAGCAGCGCAAGCAGCGGGGAGGGGGATAGCGATAAGACAGTGACCCTGTTCACCTCGGTGAATACCGCGTGCCAGAAATCCGTGATCGTAGGGCAGAGCCAGGCGAGGTGTAAAAAATCTGCAGATTGCGCCGAACACCTTTCACAGTTAGGAGACTTGCGCAGACCGTATCTGTACAGACGTTCAGGGGAATAGTACACCCTATTGAGGAATTTAAAATGCAATAACCGATGCCGGCCGTTAAGGGATACCCTCCTGATGTTGGCACAACAATAGCTCCACTTATCCTCGGGAAGATCAAGCTCTAAGTCTGTCTGCCACGCTAATCTAGGTTTAGCATAATGCGTTGTTTTCTCCGCTAGTGTGTCATGATAAAGGCGCGAGATTAGACGAGCCGGGGATTTAGCCGTAACTACATAGTCGTACGCTGATACCGTTGGGGGCTCTGCCATGTCCTCTCCTAGCAAATCCCTGAGAGCGAGTCTCACCCTGTGAAACTGGAAGCGAGGGATGGGGCGCCCGGTCCGTCACCTATGTCTACCTCCTCCCACAGGCGAGCCGTGCCATTAAGGAATAGATCTCTCATTGTATTTAAATTCAATTTAGCAAGCGCCAACAGGACTCCCTGGTCCTTGCATGGGCCAAGCCACGAACACCATTCCAGCCTTGCCCCCGGGGCATACAATAGCGAGCAGGCCTTTGCGTACATCAGATAGTGCCAGGCAACAGCATTTAGCTAATCTGAGAGGCCCGTTCTTCGATCGCGAGGACGAGCCAAGAGTGCCGGCAACTGTGTCGGTCGGCTACTATCTTTTCAATACGTATGTGCGGGGCGGTACGCGGGCCATGCATCCAACCATACGCGTGGGTGCCCTAGACAGCAAGATAGTATAATTCCAGATCCGGAGCCTGTAGGACCCCGTCCTCATAAGGACATATGAGGATATCCCATGCCACTCTGGGCTGCTTACCAGCCCAAACCAGTCGCAGTACCAGAGAATGCAATTGCTTAAAAAATGCGCTAGATAATACCATCGGAATATTATTAAACAGAAATAAGAAACAAGGGAGTACGACCATTTTTAACAACGATATGCGGCCCATGAGGGAGAGGGGAAGTCCAATCCATTTTTCCACATAGTCCTCCAGGTTGGAAATAGCCACCCCGTAATTTTCTCTAAGGACCACCTCCGCATCCGTGTGAAGCCGTATGCCCAGGTATCGGACAGAGTCAGTGGTCCATTGTATGGGGTAGTCCGAGTCGACTCTACCCGTAGCCGGGGTGAGCGGGAACATAACGGTTTTGCCCCAGTTTACATGGATACCGGAAAGGGAGCTGAACAGGACCACTTCTCTCAGCACTCTCGAGAGATTGGCCTCCGGATCCCGCTCGTAAAGCAAGGTGTCATCCGCGTATGTGGACACTATCAAATTGTACCCAGGGAAACGGATACCACGATGACCGTGATTCTCCCGCAATGCGCAGGCAACGGGCTCTACGACAAGGGCATAGAGGAGGGGCAGCCCTGTCTAGTGCTGCGTCCTATAGGGAAGGGCTCAGTCGTGAGCGCTCTTATATGGACGCGCTCTGTTGGGGATGCATAAAGCGTGTTCAGCAGTTGTATAAAAAGATCCCCGACACCCATACGTTGCAGCACCGCACGGAGGAAGGGCCATTCAACAGAATCGAACACCTTTTCCATATCAAGAAAGACCGCTACAGCTGGTACTTCCTGTCTGGTGTGTTGGAATGCTGCGAACACCGTACTCAAATTATAGGTCAAAGTCCGGTTGGGGACAAAGCCTGCCTGTTGGGGGGCCACAAGAGTCGGGATCAGTGGGCTGATACGATTAGCAATAATTTTTGCGAAGATCTTCGCATGAACATTAATAAGAGACAGCGGACGGTAGGAGGCACCGTCCTCCGGAGGCTTACCCGGCTTCAGTAGAGCTATGATAATTGCTTCACGCATCGTTGGGGGCATTTCACCACTCTCTGCCACCTGCTCAACGAGCATCAATAACTTAGGTATCAGCAGGTCGGAAAACGTTTTATAAAATGAGGCAGGGAAATCGTCACTACCCAGAGCACTGCCTGCCCTCATAGATGACCATGCCCAGACAATCTCCTCCCTCTCGAATGGCCGCACAAGAAACTCACGGTGTGTGTTAGTGAGCCAAGGTAATTGAATATATGTGAGATAATCCCCAATACGTTCCTCCGACACTGGCCCTTTAGAGGCGTAGAGAGCAGCATAATATTCGGGAAAACGGGCCGCCACCTGAGCGTCAGTCAGTTCTTCTCCAGTGTGTGGATACCGCAGAGCAGGCATAGCCGCAGTATGCCTGCGCTGTTCAGCCATCCTGGCCAACACTGCGCCTGGGCGCTCACCTTCCCCATACGACCTGGCAATGGCGTACTTCCCAAGATGCTTAACCTCAGCGTCCGCCTCGTTGTGGTATTCTCGGATCATTTGCGCTAGCTCCTGTGTCAGGTCCACGCTTGGATCACGCACAAGACGTGCCTCTATACTCTTCAGTCTATTCTCTAGAAGTGACAGGCGATCCCGAATGGATTTGAGGACTCCAACGTGTTTAGAAATAATAACTCCGTGAATAGACGCCTTAAATGACTCCCACACAGTAAGGAAGGACTCCACCGTACCCTCATTCCTGCTAAAAAAAAGTCATCAATGGCAAACGCCAGTTCTTCGCGAAAAGTGTCAAGAAAAAGGGGGGAGACGCGTCGGGCCGCGAAGGGTAATCAGCACCGGGGAATGGTCTGAGTAAGTGCGTGGCATCACACACGCCTGTACCCAGGAGAGGAGATGCGAGGAGAGGAGCCAATAATCAATGCGGGTGTGTATGTCATATTGTTAAGAGTAATGTGTGTACCCCCCTTGTGCTGGATGTTTAGTCCTCCAAACATCCTGTAATCCCAATCGGGTCATCTCAGCATCCACGACGCAAGATGAAGCCCAAGGTAGTCTGCTAGGCCCGTCCGACCGATCTAGAGCTGGCTGTAGTGTTAAGTTAAAGTCACCTCCCCACAGGACTTGTCCCTCTCCCAAATCTCTAATTTTGCTAGCAAGTGTCACATAGAACGAGGGGCAGTAAAAGTTAGGGCCATATGCATTGATCACTTGGAATGTCATTCCTTTCCCGGTGCACTTGGTGATCACATAATGTCCCTCAGCATCCGTTTCAATCGGCATGAGTGTCAGGGGGGACCTCTGGTTCACCCACGTCAGCACTCCCCTGGCGCTCGAGGTAAAGCTGGCAGCATGCACACGACTATGAAGGGTTCTATAGCGTAGTGTCGGACTGTCCGGGCGCAGATGGGTCTCCTGTAATGTCAATCTCGTGTCTTGAGAGGTATTGGAGTACACACCTGACTTTCCTGTGGTCATTTAGTCCCCTAACGTTCCAGGTCATCAGAGTTATAGTGTCATTGTCCGGCGGTTGTTGTGTCAGGTGAGGGGATGTAGAGCACGACTGGGATACATCACTGCCCTGTAAATGTTGAGCCGTTGCTGGGGTACTGTGAGAGTGTCAGCAAGTGTGTCCCCACATGTCAATAAGCAATGCGCACAACTGCCAACGTCCTTGTCAACAAAGTTCCCTAGCCCATCTGTAACAATAATGCATTGTGCCATTTGCATAAACAACAACAAGAAAAAAATCATGCAATTTTGCCCATCCCCCCTGTGAGAAGTTGGCCTGGTATATGATGCTCACTAGTTCTAGTGATCACCCTGTACCATGCCAAGCAACCCTTATGATGATTGGTTGTAAGTCAACCTTATAGACCAGTTATCCTAGTGGTAACGTGGACAAAGCAGTCTTAGGCTAAACTCTGAAAGGCATGTGAAGCCAGCTGTATTACCATACACAACCCCCTTGAATACCAAATGAAAGGACACCACACAGATATATATTGAAAATATATATATTTATTAACTACAAATATCCCCTGAACTCTTTATGAGCACAGAAGCACAAGCGTTAAACAAAACACAGTTTAAAATACACAAAAGTTGCACAATATGGATGAGCCCTAGGGGCCACCTAAACCATATACTAAGAAAGTGGTATAAGAGATACCAATCGAAAAGGAAACGGGCCTAGGGCCTTGGGAATCGCTGGAGCTGATCGGGACTAGCAGTGACTAAGTCGGGAAAGGCCCGCGGGACTCGGGTGCAGTGTTTAAAGTGCACGCACTCACCAATGCAATGTCTATGGTGCGTAAAAGTTAGAAAGTTAGTTAGGAACCTTCCGAGTGACCTATGATGCTGAAACTTAAGACACAGGCCCTATAGGTGTGTACCAGTGTGGGAACAACGGCGTTGCTGAGTTACCTCACCCACAGGAAGCGGGTGCATAGGGTCGAAGTAGTGTTGGGTTTCGTCACGCTGGTCGATGGTGCTTGGAGCAGAAGATGCTGCAGGCGGCTCGATGTGAAGAGTTCCGGTGGATCCAAGGGTGGATCTGAAGTTGTGAAGATCTGAAAGCAGAGGGGACAATGTTCAAAGTCACTAGCCAGTGACTACCGTGGAACCAGATTGGAACCAGGCGATGTCGGGTGCAAACAGGCGTTGAGGTGTAGCTTCTCTCTGCAGCCCCGTGGACACGAAGAGGTCAAGGACGTCCAGGAGTCGATCACGAGCTGTCCCACGCAGGCTTCTCGCTGTTGGCGGTGTCGGCAACTTGATTGAAGCAAACAGGTCTTGGCTAATGCAAGCCACACAGGGATCGAAAAAGGCTTATCACTCGGACCAGCAAGGTCAGAACGGGTGCTCCCTTTTACAGGAGCGAGGGCCAGTCTGGAGCAACCAGACCCGCAGTGTAATTCGTAGGTTTCGTCGCCAAGATGGCCGCTGACCACGTGGCAAGTGGCCAGGATGGCGCGTCGAGTGGCACAATGCAAAAGGGCCCCACGCATATCGTGGAGATCCTGGGGGGCTGATCTTCGGTGCAAGGGCTGCTCAGTGGTGGGGCTTCTCAGTCCCCAAAGCACAACGTCGAGGATGCCTCAGATGCTGCACAGTCAGCTTCTCGGGGGTCTTTCAAGAAGTCCGGTCCCACGTCTCTCGGTGCCTCCACGGGTCCCTTCTTTGCAGGGACTGTGGATCGGGCTGTGAGAAGTCTGGGAGTTTGGGTCTTGTCAGGCTCTGGGCTCGGGCTCCGGCGGGAGGCGGCGGCAAAGCAGACGTCGAGTTGCTGGATGGTGCCTGTGTTCACAGGGTGGCCACTCCTAGGCCACAAGGGAGATGCTCTTCAGTCTTCTGTGCAGCAGAATGTCGAAGTCCAGTCGTCTTCGTTTAAAGTTGATTTCAGGATGATCTGAGGTGCTATGGCACTGCTCCTACTCTTATTCCCAATCTGAGGGGTGGATCACCTGCTAGGTCCCTCCTCTGGGTGGGACCAGGAAGGGGGGCTGGTTACACCCCCTTTCCTTTGTCCAGCTCCTCGCCAGGCCTGGGTCTGGAAAGTCCCAGGACCGGTTTGGACTGGCTTATGCACGGGGACACCTTGTGTGCCCCGGGCATGTCTCAATCTATTCAGCCCTGTCCTACCCAATACACAAAATCCTGTCTGGGGTGGTGCTCGCACCTCCCAAGGCAGGAAACCCTTTGTCCAAGCCTCCCTCGCTGGAAGGACTCCCAGCAGCAGGAGGTCAGACTTGTGTCTGTGGTGGCAGCATCCATTTTGTGATGCTGAGGCTCTGGTTAACTTTAACCGGGGTTAAGGCTACGCACATGTCGTGTCCCTCTAGAAGGGTGGAATGCTATCCCCGTCGACAGAACTGTTGAGGGGATAGTATTCCAAATCGTATGACACCTTACTCGACATGTTTTGATAAAGCCAAACCAAAGTTAGCATATAACCGCGAGGATTATAATGCACTTAAGAGTATATGGTATGGCAATATCCCGGAACAGCTAAGGGAGTGGTTCCCGACAGCTGCAGACAGGCTCAGCTCTTGCTAGAGCACCATCTCACATATTTCCAAGCACTCTGCCTCCAGGATTGATGAGGCCTTCCATAGAAGTGGCTGATAGGAACATATGTGTCCAGTTTAGGTTAGGTATAGGTATACTACACCTAAGCAAGAGGTGATTACACCAACTTGCCCCAGCTGATTGATCAGCCAGTTGTGTCAAATATGGAGGCCAGGCCAGGGGTGGCACAATACATGCTGCAGCCCCTGGTAGGCCTTGGAAACACCTATGCCCTGGGTACCTAGGGTACACTGTTACAGGGGCCAATAAGGTTAACCAGTTCCAATTGTGTATGCACCTAAGGTACATGGAGTCCATTTTAAGGAGAGAGCAATTAGCCTGGGGCCCTGAATAGCAGGATCCCAGGCCAACTATGTCAAAAACCAGTTAAACACCAGGCAAAAAGTTTGGGGGTAACCATAGTCAGATATCCACCTTCCTACACCCCCACCCACGCTTGCCCAACCCCAGCATGGCCGTGCCCTAGTTCCCCGCAAGCCTCTGAGAAATTTAGTAGGTCTGTGAACCACCATTGGCGAGGCCAGTCTGGGGCTAGGCGAATCATCCTGGTGTGAGACTAATAGAGCTTCAGTATCACTGTGGGAATGAGCGGAGTTGGTGGAAATGCGTAAAGAAATCTCCCTGTCCAGCTTATCAAAAGGGCATTTCCCTGTGACCCTGGTTGGTAGTATCTGGACACGCAGCTGTGGCATTTTCTGTTTTGGAGGTCTGCGAACAAATCTATGTGAGGATAACCCCACTGCTGGAATATTTCTTGCAAGACGTCGTCTCTGAGAATCCAATTGTGGTGGTCTTGAAAATTGTAAAAGATGGTCTGTTTGCTTGTTTTGAGCTCCTGGCAGATGGATGGATGGCAGCTTTTGTGAAATTCCTGGCTAATAACAATTTCCAGATGGTTTAAGCCGCCTGCAAGAGAGGAAGGGAATGTGTCCGTTCGTCCCCCACCCCTGTTTGTTCAGGTAATGCACGGTTGTCCTGTTGTCTATTGTAAGTGTGCAGTTGGTCGTGAGTGCTGAAAAGAAGGACTTAATGCTAGCTCGATGGACAGCTTGGATGTACGTCACTACCACGCACACTTTTACAACGCGTACCATTACAACGCGGTTGTAACAACGCAAGTCGTTACAGCGACTTGCGTTGGGGGGCGCAAATTTAAAAAATATAATTTACTATTCCAACACCAGTCCCGAGGATAGTAGGGAAGGTGTTGGGATAGTAAATTAAATGATTTACTATCCTTGAGCGCCACCCAGCGCAATTCGTTGTAACAACTTTCGTTGTTATAACCGCGTGGTAATGGTACTTCGTTGTAACGCTCGCGTTGTAAACGTTGTATACCGACAGCTTTGAGACCAAACATGTTTATGTGGTACGTTTGTTCCTTGTCGGACTACACACCCTGAGTCTGCAGGGGACCCATATGCGCTCCCTATTCCTGAAGGGAGGCGTCTGTGACTAGCGTTTGGCAAGGCAGTTCCTGATGAAAAGGTACCCCATCATGAGACTGTCCCTTTGAGATCACCATAACAGAGATTGGCATGCCACTTGTGTGTAAGTCGGTATTCACAGCGATTGGACACCTGATTCAATAGATCCTTCAAATACTGCTGTAGAGGTCTCATGTGTAACCAAGCATAGAGGACTATGAACATCCACGAGGTCATGGACCCCAGAAGAGATGCTATTTGCCTTGCAGAAGGACGAGGAGATCTCAGAAGAGTGTGACACTTCAGAGTGATAGATAATAGTCTCTCCTCCAAAGACACTCTTACGGAGTGAATATCCAGTGTAGCCACTCTTCCTTTAAATTTGTCACCCCTACTATCGGAGCGGGGAACAATGAAGGAGGAAGAAACTTTTCAGTTGCTGCAGCTGTGCACAACTTCCTCTAAATGGCCTATGACGGTGTTAGTGACATCTTGTCTGCTGCCACTGCGGGATTTGAACCCTCTGCTGATAGAACCACCTGTTGTAGGCCTTTACAGTTTCTTGAAATCTTTTCTTTTTTTCGAGGCCCACTCCTTTCAGAGTGTCTAGCTCGGTATTCTTCTTGGACAGCTCTTAATCTACGTGAGAGCTGAAGAGTGTTAACAGAAAACTGGAGGTTTAGAATGTAATGATGCACCTCAGGCTTCAGTCCTGAGAGACGCAGCCAGGAGGATCGTCTGGCGCATATTCCATGTGCATATCCATGTGCTGCCAAGTCCGATGCATCTGCACTTATGATCTAGTTGGCAACCAGTCCACTTTCATCAAGAACCTCCAGGAAGTCTTGTGGGTCCAGTTAGACCTGGTATCATTGGTGTGAGTCTCCCTTCCATTTTGACGGATTGCCTCCTGTTTTTTATATGTTTTTGCTGGATTTATGCTTTGGGCACTGTGCCACTGCTAATTAGTACCACAGTGCAAGTGCCCCCAATGTTAAATTGATATACTGATTGGATTCCATGATTGGGTTATTTGATTTACCTGTCAGCCCCTAGTACAGTGCACCATGTGTGCCCAGGGCTTGTAAATCAAATGCTGCTGGTGGGCTTGCATTACTGGTTGTGCCACCCACAGAAGCAGCTTGTAAAGTGTCTCAGGCCTGCCCTCGCAAGGCCTGTGTGCAGTCTAGCACTGCCATGTCCATTTGGCCAAGTGCACCCACTTGCCAGTCCCTAAACCTTCCCTTTGCTTCATATTAGACACCCCTATGATAGGCCCAAGGCCAGGGTGCATTGTAAGTACAAGGTAGGACATGCTCTGATGTGTGTAGCATGTTCTAATAGTGAATTACAGCCTTTTTTCGTTTTTCACTATTGAAGGCTACCTGTTCTCATAGGCCAGCATGGGCAGTTAAGATTGTTACATTCTTACAATCCTAACTGACTCCGGGAACATGGTAGAAATTCGAATTTAGTATGTCTGAACTCAGAATAATAAAATACATCTTTTAGTAAAGTTTGTTTTAATATTCTGTGTTTGCAAATACCACTTTTAGAAAGCAGGTATTTGCTTGCCTAACCATTTGAGCATGCCTCTGCAGAGTTGTGTATTCCTTTTCTGGGTTTGTGAGTGACAGGGCTGGGGAGTTCCAGGAGACAGGCTGGGACAGCCCAGTGGTGAAGTGAAATGTACATCCAGATGGGAGGGAGGAGTGCACCTAGGACCTGAATAGGGCTGGGCCTTCCTTCTACAATGCTGGCTCCACCCCTGTGGCTTGTCTGATGTCTCTGTCCTGCACTGTGAAAGGAGAGGAGGAATCATGTCAACAGAGTGCTCCAGAGCTGTATCTTCCCTCCCCTGTTCTGGCTCCACCTCCTGTGGGGGCGTCTTATGTCTCTGCCCTGCACAGTGAAAGGAAGAAGAGAGTCATGTAAACAAAGTGCTCAGGAACTGGTTTGGACTAGGCCTCTCTGCCTTGAGAGAACAAAGGATTTTAGGGTATAAATATTGGGGCTCTGATCCCAAGAAATTAGATCACTTCTGGAACAAGAAACCTTTCTGCCATGGAGAAGAACCAAGGAAGCTGCAGGAGTTTGGACTGCCTCTCTGCCAGTGTGCTGTTTGCTGGGTTTGCCTTCAGTGGTTGCTTCATTGCTAAGGCAAAGGAGAAGGAACTTTGTAAGGTCTCGTCTACCGAATATTCTCCAAGGGCTTGAACTGTGCTTGCCTCCTGCTGAAGTCTCAGGGCCAAAAGACTTCACCACCAGCTCCCTACTGAATTTCCTTGCTGGGAATTCTGACTCCAGTCACTTGCGTGCCGCTGGAAGCGCGACGCATCAAGACGAAGCGGGTCGCCGCCGCAGCTGAAATCTTCGCAACGCCGGAGAAGCGAGCCTTCGACGCATCTCCCTGGAAGCGTGTGTTCATCGAAGCTGCCTGCTTTCGCATCACCGGAGAAGCGTGACAACATCGAGAGAGTCGCCATCGCATGAACGGAGAAGCGTGTCGCAGGGCCTTTTGCGGCTCCAAAGTAGTCGTCGCAAGGCTTCCAATGCGTCATCGTCATCGCATCGCCGCATCAAGGGCGCCATCTTCTCAGATCGCAACTGGATCATCGCATCAAGGCGCCATCTTGGGCACAGCAGCGGGCCCGTAAGCCGAGAATCTACGCATCACTTTCGCTCCGGTAAGGCTCACAACGAGTCCCCTACTCTGCTCAAGCATTGAGGAAGGACTCCACTGTTCCCCTGGATCACGGAACCGACACATCTCCCCTTTTGCGAGCCTTTTGTTTACTTTGTATTACGCATCCAGGTACTTTGTTGAGAACTTAGTCGCATTTACCAACAACTTGAATTAAGGGACTTTAATCATCTTTTAAGTAATCTTAAGTGTAGTATTGTGGATTTTTGTCGTTTGTGGTCTTGTGTTTAAGTCTATTTAAAGAATACTTATTTTTATAAAACCTGTGTTGTCCATCTGTTGTGTTTTCACTGTATTACTGTGTATATTCACAAATGCTTAACACACTGCCTCTGAGATAAGCCTGTCTGCTCATGCCACGCTACCAAGGGGGTGAGCAGGGGTTATTAAGGAGTGTAATCCCCTTACCCTGACTTAGAAGTAAGGGTCCCTATTTGGACAAAGGTGAATACCATTGCCAACTAAAGACCCCCAGATCTAACCGGTCCTCTTTTGGTAATTTTTCAGTAATCCTTGAAAGAGAATCTCAGAGGAATTTGTCGTAGTGCCCAATGAGAACTGAGCAACTTGCTGCCTTCATGAAGGATGCAAATGTGCCACACATTTTCTTTCCCAGTGCACCCATCCGTTTGCTTTCCTTATCTGGATAAGTTAAGGATGATGATGTAACAGCAGTGTGTGATTTATGTGAGGCTGCCACTTTGGCAGAGTCTGGAGGGGGTTAAGCCCTTAGTAATAATGGGTATTTTTCCTGAGCCTTATACTTTTTAAGTATCCCAGAAGGTGTGGATCTTAAGCTGCTGGTGTGAGGAATAGTTGTATTGTGGACTGTAGCAATCCTGGCACAAGAGAAAGGGGTGGCCGTGACATTGCCCTATGATATAGATTTTTGAAAATCACAGAGGATGGGGTAGCAGGCGTCTGTACATCCATATTCAATTTTGTGGCATCTCCGATTAAGACGTCATTAACAGTTGGGAAGTCATCCACAGGTGTGAAATCCAGGATGGAGGTGTCAGAGAGTGGGCGAGTAGTCTCTCACTCATTATCTTGTTGTTGTGAACCCAGACGATGTCCATCTGTGCCTGATGCGAGATCCAGACCTTCTATTCTTTTCTAGATCTTGGTCTCTCACGTGGTGCAGGAATAGACGCAGGAGGTGTAGAGGCATTGCTTGGAGAGAAACAAGGTGAAGGTATCCTCTTTGGAGATGGCATACAAGGTCCAGAAGCTGAATATGCTTGTGAATATTCTGAGTCTAATGTCACAGGAACTGGCCTTTTCTTGAAGTTGTCCACATTCCTTGGAGTTGAACAGGAAACATCTGTTTAAGGCCGTAAGGTCACCACTGACTCTATATCTACATCCAGAGATGTCCCAGCAACATTTTTCTCTCACAACGTAGATTTGTTTTTTTTTACTTTGTATGATGTGTAGCCCTCTTCAGTGATTTTGTCTTCGAGACTGGAATTCCTGAAAGCTTCGACGCTGTATAATTGACGTTTGCTGATCGCGTCGACGTTGACCTTGACAGGGTGAGGTGCATCGACGTCGAGGAGTGTTTCAGCGGTGTACCGATGATTGCGCCAACAGCTGTCTTGGCATAGATGAATGGTGCCACAGCGGCAATATGGCCTTCTACGTCTAGGGCGTTCAGACTGTGAGCGATGTCCTTTCGAGCAAATAGGCACTTTTCTTGACGTTCTATCATTCTTCGTCGACCGGTACATCGACCCATGCTGTTTTTCTCTGGATCTGCCTCTCTGTTAAATCTCACTGTTGCGTGGTTACTCCCAAAGGAAAATATTCTATTTATGGATGAACTCTTTGTTATTCCTTTTTGCTTCAGGGAAAGTAGTTCTCCTGATGTAGTCTGCCACTAGGGGGACAGTGTACTCTTTTTCCTGTTTAATTCCAAATTTGAAATGGCTGATGGTAAGTAATAATTTGACTTTCTCTCAGTGCGTACGCGTCTATTTCGGTCCTATGCCAAGAGGGTCTACACCAGAGCTTTCCCAACTGTGTGTCCCGACGCAGTACTGTGTCGCCTGCAAGTGGTGGGTGTGTCGCGGGATGACACCAGCTCTTAACAGATTACTGCTGCTAATTAAGATCAACTTAATCCACTTTGAAATAGTAAGATTAATCAGGTGCGCTGGCTGGCAGCTTTATGGTTCTTAGTACCTGCCTCACTGTCGGCTTTGAATTTAGAAAGACACGGCAAATAGGCACTGTATTTTCTGTACTCTGTCACCAATTATGTCGCAGTCTCCAGGTTCTCACTCTTGTTTTTTAACTGCGTTTTTGAATTCTTTTCACTCAGCTCGGTTGCAGTTGACTTTCACTTTTCACTGCATTGATGAGCGGACATAGAGAGCGAGATAGGGAGGGAGAGAGCGAGATAGGGAGGGAGAGAGCGAGATAGGGAGGGAGAGCGAGAAGGGGAGAGATAGGGAGAGGGAGGGAGGGAGAGAGATAGGGAGAGGGAGGGAGAGAGATAGGGAGAGAGGGAGAGAGATAGGGAGAGAGATAGAGGGAGGGAGAGGGAGAGGGAGAGAGATAGGGAGAGGGAGGGGGAGGGAGAGAGATAGGGAGAGGGAGGGAGAGAGATAGGGAGAGGGAGGGAGAGGGAGGGAGAGGGAGGGAGGGAGGGAGATAGGGAGAGGGAGGGAGAGAGATAGGGAGAGGGAGGGAGAGAGATGGGGAGAGGGAGGAGAGAGGGAGGGAGGGGGAGGGAGAGATATAGGGAGGGAGGGGGAGTGAGAGATATAGGGAGGGAGGGGGAGGGAGAGATATAGGGAGGGAGGGGGAGGGAGAGATATAGGGAGGGAGGGGGAGGGAGAGATATAGGGAGGGGGGGAGGAAGGGATAGGGAGGGGAGGGAGAGAGGGGGAGGGAGAGAGGGGGAGGGGGAGGGAGAGAGGGGGAGGGAGAGGGAGAGGGGGAGGGAGAGAGGGAGAGAGGGATAGGGAGAAAGAGGGATAGGGAGAAAGAGGGATAGGGAGAAAGAGGGATAGGGAGGGAGAGGGATAGGGAGGGAGAGAGGGATAGGAAGTGTGAGAAGTTGGCCTGATGTATGATGTTTCCAATTCTGGAACCACCTTTGATCAGTCCAAACAATCCTTTAAGGTGTCTGGTTGTAAGTCAACCTTATTAGACAAGCTATCCTAGGGGTAGCATGGACTAAGCAGCCTTAAAGGCTTAACTTAAGAGGTCGTGTTGTTAAGAGGCGAGCTATTTTACCACATACAATCCTGTAATATCAAATGAAAGGACACCACACAAGTATATATTATAAAAATATATGTTTATTTCTAAATTAATCCCCAGTACTCTTTATGAGCAAAGGGGCACAAGCGTTAAATCAAAAACACAGTATAACATACAAGTTGCACAATTATGGATGAGGGCGGGTGGCCACTCAAACCATATATTAAAAAAGTGGTATAAGAGATACCAATCGAACAGTGGTTAGGCCTAGGGCCTAGGGAATCGCTGGGAGCAGTCAGGACTAGCAATGCTGAAGTGGGGAAAAGCCCGCGGGATTCGGGTGCAGCACTTAAAGTGCGGCTTGCACCAATGCAAAGTCAATGGTGCGTAAAAGTTACACAAAGTTAGTTTAAAGATTCTTCCGCTGAACCTAGAGGAACAAAACTTAAGACACAGACCCTAGAGGTGTGTACCAGTGTAGGAACACCGGCGTTGCAATGTTACCTCACCCACAGGAAGTGGGTGCACAGGGTCGTAGTGGCGTCTGGTTTTGACACGTAGGCTCTTGGTGCTTGGAGCTGAAGATGCTGCAGGCGATGGGAAGCAGAAGTGTCCGGTGTGATCCAAGAGTGGATCGAAGTCGAAAAGTATCTGAAAGCAGAGGGGACACAGAGTCTGGGTCACTCAGCAGTGACCAGGACAGAACCAGGCAATGTCGGGCGCAATCAGATGGTTGTCGAGGAGCTTCTCTCCGCTGTCACGTGGGCTCTGGGGCATCTGCGACGTCCAGGAGCAGGTCACGATCTGTCCCACGCAGGCTCTCGCCGTCAGCGCCGTCGGCTTCAAGATTGCAGCAAACAGCACTTGGCAAAAGCAATCCACGCGGAACCGGGAGATTGCTTCTCACTCAGACCAGGAGGGTCAGAGCGGGGGCTCCTTTTCACAGGAGCTGGTGCAAATCTGGAACAACCAGAAAAGCAAGTCGGTTTAAGGTTTTCGTCGGCACAGGGGCCACAAGCCAGCTGGCAAGTGACCGGGCCAACGCGTCGAGCCAACACCAGCAGAAGGGCCCCACGCAGCACTCGTCGAGTGTGGAGGGGGTAGCTTCGGTGCAGGAGTAGCTCTGGGTTGGGGCTTCTCAAACCCCGGTGCACAGCTTCGAGGGTCACTCGTGGGCTGCGCAGTCAGCGTCTCGTGGCCTTTTCAAGATGGCGTGCCCCACGCTTCCGGTCGCCTCCACGGGTCTCCGCTCTGCAGGGACTATGGATCGGGCTGGAGGAAGGCAGGCAAGCTTGATCTCGTCGATCTCTGTCGCTCGAGTTCCGGCGGGAACTGCAACAAAGCAAGGGTCGAGGTGCTTGATGGTACCTGTTTGCACAGGGTGGTCACTCCTTGACCACAAGGGAGATTCTTCAGTCTTCTACGTTGAGTAGGATGTCGAAGGGTCCAGAGTTTTGTTTCTTATGTTTCTTCAGGATAATGTGAGTTGCATTGGCACTGCTCCCACTCTTATTCGAATCTGGTGGGCTGGATTACCTGCTAGGTCCCCTCCTATGGGTGGGACCCAGGAAGGGGGTGGATACACCCCTTTCCTTTGATCCAGGCCGCGCTGGGACTGGAGCTGGTGTGCCCCAGAACTGGTTTGGCCGGATTATGCAAGGGGCAACCTTGTGCTCCCCAGGCAGTGTCTGGTTTCTTTGAAACATCCCTGCTACAATCCACTATCTCCTGTCTGGGGTGGTGTAACACCGCCCTGCGACAGGAAACCCTTTGTCCAGACCACCATTTGCTGAGTTTCGGTCAGCAGCAGGAGGCCAGACCTGTGTCTGTGGCAGAGGCATCCATTTTGTGGATCTGAGGCTCTTTTAAAATCAACCGCGTTTCAGTAAAGTAACATGTCTTCTCCCTCTAGAAGGGTGGAATGCTACCCCCATCGCCAGAACTGGCGAGGGGGTAGTATTCCAATTCGTATGACACCTTACACGACATGTTTTGATAAAGCCAAACCAAAGTTGCTATATAACCGCGAGGATTATAAGGCACTTAATAGTATATGGTATGGCATTATCCCGGATCAGCTTAGGGAGTTGTTCCCGACAGCTGCAGACAGGCTCAGCTCATGCCAGAGCTCCATCTCACATTAAACCACACACTCTGCCTCCAGGATTGATAAGACCTTCCATAGGAGTGACTCACAGGTTTATATGTGTCCAGATATAGGTATACTATATCTAAGCAAGGGGTGATTACACCCACTTGCCCCAGCGGAGTGATCAGCCAGTTGTGTCAATTTAAAAACCAGCCAGGGGTGGCAAAAGATATGCTGCAGCCCCTGGTAGGCCTTGGTGGCACCTATGCCCTGAGCACCTATAGTGCATGGTACAGGGGCTGACAAGGAGTCCATTTCCAATTGTGGTATGTACCTATAGCACATGTATTATAAATTTAGAGAGAGAACAGCAGGCTGGGGGTCTGATTAGCAGGCCCGCGGTGCTCCACTGTAAAGTCTATCCCCTGTAGGGAAATGGACCACCTGAGCAGTTTGGGATTTTCACCCTTCATCTGATTTAGCCACAAGAGGGGCTTATGGTCTGTCTGAATTAGGAAGTGAGTACCAAACAAGTATGGTCTCAACTTCTTCAGGGCCCAAACCACAGCAAAGGCCTCCTTCTCAATAGCTGACCAACGTTTCTCCCTGGGGGTCAGCCTTCTGCTAATAAAAGCAATGGGCTGGTCTTGACCATCTTTATTAAGTTGTGAAAGCACAGCTCCCACCCCCAACTCAGAAGCATCTGTCTGTACAATGAACTGTTTGGAGTAGTCAGGACTCTTTAGGATAGGTGCAGAGCACATGGCCTTCTTCAGGTCATCAAATGCCTTTTGACAGCTAACTGTCCACTGAACCTTTTTGGGCATCTTCTTGGATGTCAAGTCATTCAATGGTGTCACAATGGACCCATAGTTCTTTACAAATGTTCTGTAATACCCAGTCAGGCCCAAGAAGGCTCTGACTTGTGTCTGGGTAGTTGGGGGAGCCTAGTCCTGTATGGTCTGGATCTTGCTCTCCAATGGTTGAACTTGACCCCCACCTACTAGGTGGCCCAAGTACACAACCTTGCTCTGCCCTATCTGGCACTTGGTAGCCTTGATAGTCAGGCCTGCCTTTTGCAGGGCCTCCAGAACCTTCTTCAGGTGGATCAGGTAATCCTCCCAGGTGGAGCTAAAGACAGCAATATCATCTAGATGTGCTGCGCAAAAGTCATCCAACCCAGCAAGGACTTGATTCACCAACCTTTGGAAGGTGGCAGGTGCATTCTTCAAACCAAAGGGCATTACCACAAACTGATAATGTCCACTAGGGGTAGAAAATGCTGTTTTGGCTTTTGACTCTTCAGCTAACCTGATCTGCCAGTAGCCAGCTGTCAAATCAAATGTGCTCAGAAACTTGGCTGAAGCAAACTTATCAATGAGCTCATCTGCTCTTGGAATGGGATGTGCACCTGTCCTAGTGACAGCATTGAGACCTCTGTAGTCAACACAAAACCTCATTTCTCTCTTGCCATCTTTGGTATGAGGTTTTGGCGCAAGGACCACTGGGCTAGCCCATGGGCTCTCAGATGGCTCAATCACTCCAAGCTCCAAAATCTTTTGCACCTCAGCCTTTATACAATCCCTGACATGGTCAGGTTGCCTGTAGATCTTATTCTTCACAGGCAGACTGTCACCAGTGTCCACCTCATGGGTGCACCAGTTAGTCTGGCTGGGTGTGAGTGAAAACATATGCCTGTGGGCCTGCAACACCTGTCTGCAGTCCACCTGTTGCTGCTCAGTGAGGCTGCCTGCCAAGGCTACTCCATCAACTGAACCATCATCAGGGTTCTGGGAAAGCAGGTCTGGGAGAGGGTCACTCTCTTCCTCCCGATCCCCATCTGTGGCCATGAGGAGACTCATGTCCTCCCTGTAAACAAATGCTTTCAAACGGTTTACATGGAGCACCCTGTGGGGGCTCCTAGGGGTTCCAAAGTCAACCACATAGGTGACTTCTCCCTTTTTCTCAATGATAGGGTAGGGTCCAGTCCATTTGTCCTGGAGTGCTGCTGGGCCCACTGGGTCCAACACCCACACCTTCTGCCCTGGCTGGAACTCAACCAGAACAGCCTTTTGGTCATGCCAAGCTTTCTGTAATTCTTGGCTGGCCTCCAGGTTTTTGGATGCTCTCTCCATGTATTCAGCCATCCTGGAGCAGAGACCAAGTACATAGTCCACTACATCTAGCTTAGGCTTTTTGAGAGGTAACTCCCATCCTTCCTTCACCAAACATAGGAGACCCCTTACAGGGTGACCAAACAAAAGTTCAAAAGGGCTGTATCCAACCCCCTTCTGTGGGACTTCTCTGTAAGCAAAGAGCAAGCAGGGTAAAAGGGTGTCCCATTTCCGCCTAAGCTTCTCTGGTAGTCCTTTTATCATTCCCTTTAGGGTCTTGTTGAACCTTTCCACAAGCCCATTGCACTGAGGATGATAGGGTGTGGTAAACTTGTAGTTTACTCCACACTCTTTCCACATTACTTTTAAGTATCCAGACATAAAGTTAGTACCTCTGTCTGAAAGAACGTCCTTTGGAAAGCCCACTCTTGAGAAAACTGCAATGAGGGCTTTTGCCACCACAGGTGCTGTGGTGGTCCTCAGGGGAATTGCCTCTGGATACCTGGTGGCATGATCCACTACCACCAGTATAAATCTGTGCCCAGATGCTGTTTGAGGATCCATGGGACCCACAATGTATATTCCAACTTTTTCAAAGGGTGCCCCCACCACAGGTAGTGATATCAGGGGGGCCTTTGTTGTGCCACCTGACTTACCACTGGCTTGGCAAGTGACACAGGAGCGACAAAACTCCTTGACATTTTCTGACATGTGAGGCCAGTGAAAGTGAGGAACAAGCCTGTCCCAAGTCTTGTTCTGGCCTAAGTGTCCTGCAAGGGGAATGTCATGGGCCAAGGTGAGAAGGAAACCCCTAAACTTCAAAGGTATAACCAACCTCCTGGTGGCACCAGGCTTGGGGTCTCTAGCCTCTGAGTAAAGGAGTCCATCATCCCAATAAACTTTATGGGCACCTTGAGCATTCCCTGCAGCCTCAGCAGCAGCTTGCTGTCTGAGGGGTTCAAGTGAAGGGCAATCTAATTGGGCCTGCCCCAGGTCTGCCCTTGAGGGTCCCCCTGTCCCCAGAAACTCAACCTGATCAGGTTCAAGCTCCTCAGAGACAGTCTCCTCTTGGACTGCAGAATCAGTTTCCTGTGAAACCTGATCCTCAACCTGGGGCAAGTGGGAAGGCACAGCCTTAACCCTCTTGCTCCTTCTCTTGGGTTGTGGTTGGTCTAATGTTTCAAGATCCACCACTGGTTCAGGAAGGCACTTCTTAGCCTGAGACCTTGTCACTGCAAGGACATGAGCTGAAATCCCTAGCATTTCTGCATGATCCGTACTCCACTTCTGACCAAACTGAGCTTTCAAGATCATTGCCTAA
The DNA here is from genome assembly GCF_964263255.1 of Lissotriton vulgaris. Taxonomy (NCBI): domain Eukaryota; kingdom Metazoa; phylum Chordata; class Amphibia; order Caudata; family Salamandridae; genus Lissotriton; species Lissotriton vulgaris. Next base: position 1,255,585,852 of record NC_141685.1, on the reverse strand, counting down.
CAGACAGTCTACTGGGAGGTCTGCACTCACAACAACTTTCTTTAGGCCATTTACCCCTCCCCAGGAGAAGTTCACAACAGCCACACTATGTGAAGTAGTGGAGTTGCTTGCATTGGTCACTAGGTAACTTTCACCTAGTACAATCTGACCAGGGTCCACAAAGTCTGGTGTCACCATAGTGACACTGGCACAAGTGTCCCTGTAGGCCTGAGCCAGTTTCTCATTGATTAAGGGAGTCTGCCTATATTTGCCCAGGTTACTGGGACTCACTGCAGTGGTCAAAGATAAGTCCACATCATATAGGAGAACTGCCTGTGTGGGGATTCTGACTAGGCCAGATTCCACCTCAGTACCCAAGGTTAACCCTACTAACCCCTTAGGTTGTGCACTGCCACTGCTGACTGTACTAGGGGGTGCAGTTGCTTTAGGAGCTGCAGTGGCAGGAACTGGAATTTTCTTAGTGCATTCACTGCCCCAGTGTGAAACTGATTTGCAGGTATTACACCAAGGTTTCTTTGGGCCATCATTCTTTTTCTTTTTGTCATTTTGGGAACCACCCTCCTTATTACTAGTTTGGGGGCCTGAAGACTTCTGGTCCTTTTCTTTATCTTTCTGATTCCCACCATTCTGGTCTGTTTTCTTCTGGTCACCATGGTTCTGGGGTTTCTGCTTAATCCTTGTTCTGACCCATTTGTCTGCCTTCTTTCCCAATTCTTGGGGAGAGGTCAGATCAGAGTCAATAAGGTATTGATGCAACAGCTGGTTCTGACAGTTATTAAGGATCTGCTCTCTCATTATAAGATTGTACAATCCTGTATAGTCTGAGACTTTACTTCCCTGCAGCCAACCCTACAGAGCCTTAGTGGCACAATCAACAAAATCAGTCCAGGCCTGAGTCTGTGCTTTTTGGGTGTCTCTGAACAACAACCTGTATTGCTCAGTGGTTAGGCCAAATCCTTCAATAAGAGCACTCTTCAGGACAGAGTAGTTTTTGGCATCCTCAGGTCTAACTGTGAGGAGCCTATCCCTCCCTTTCTCAGAAAAGGAGTACCATAAAATTGCAGCCCACTGGTCCTGAGGAACCTGCTGTACCATGCAGACTCTCTCAGGAGCAGTCATCCATTTGTGGATGTCATCCCCTTCCTTGTAGGGGGGGCACCATTTTTGTCAGGTTTCTATTATCATAGCTCCCGTCTTTCTCTTTAGGAATATTGCTGCCACCAGTGGGATCTAATCCACACAACTTTCTTTCTCTTGCTAAAGCAAGTTTAGCTTAAACCAAGGCTACCTCTTCCCTCTCTATCTGGAGTTGGACAGCCCTCATCCTGGCCCTATGCTCTTTCCTCTGGGGGGGGGGGAGTCATTCCCCTTTGAGATTCTCTTGAGACACTAGAAACATGAGAATCCCCTGATGAAGATCTCCTCCTTCTATTGCCTGGGAGAATTAAGTTATGGGATCTGGGGAGGTGCTGGCCCTCTCCATTCCCATGTAGGTCCAAGTTGGTCTGGTTAAGCCTGCCAACCTGTACCTGGGTCACCCTCTGATCCTGATTCTCAGGCTCCTCTATCTCTGAGCCTTCTTCCTCCTCTTCCTCCTCCTTCTGGGAGAATCTCATTCTCAGGGGAGTTCACCCCCTCTCCTGTCTCTAAGTGAGCCTGACTCACCTTATCTAAGTCATCCTTTTCCAGGATGGCTATCAGGGAAGGAATGGTAGGGCCTCTGCCCTTCTTTAGCCCTCTTGCAGTGCACAAGACACCCAAGTCTTTGTGGCTAAGGTTGTCATATCTTGAAGTTGCCTTGGTAGGGTCAACTGTCACAGGGACAGAGCCTGAAGCTCCACCTGCGTCAGACATGACTGCTAGTGAGGTGTAAGTGGTGCACTTACCTACACTAAGTGTTTTCCTACTGTACCTTGCTAGTGAGTTGTAGTCAGGGTGTGCTAATCCCTTTAATCTAAAACTACTAAGTTCAGTAGAACTTAATATGCTAAGCTTTTGATTTATATGTACCTAAGGTACTTGATGTGATCTTTCAATTTGATAAAAAGATTGCAATGGTAAAACAGCAAGCTCAAATCTGCACCGCTGCGCACCAATGTGAGAAGTTGGCCTGGTATGTGGTGTTTCCAATTCTGGAACCACCTTGTATCAGTCCAAACAATCCCTTATGGTGTCTGGTTGTAAGTCAACCTTGTTAGACAAGCTATCCTAGGGGTAGCATGGATTAAGCAGCCTTAAAGGCTTAACTTAAGAGGTCGCGTTAAGCGAGCTGTTTTACCACATACAATCCTGTAATATCAAATGAAAGGACACCACACAAGTATATATTATAAAAATATATGTGTTTATTTCTAAAAAAATGCCCAGTACTCTCCAGGATTGATAAGGCCTTCCATAGGAGTGGCTCACAGGTTTATATGTGTCCAGATAGGTTTAGATATAGGCATACTATATCTAAGCAAGGGGTGATTACACCACCTTGCCCCAGCTGAGTGATCAGCCAGTTGTGTCAATTTAAAAACCAGCCAGGGGTGGCAAAAGATAAGCCCCTGGTAGGCCTTGGGTGGCACCTATGCCCTGGGCGCCTATAGTGCACCATACAGGGGCTGATAAGGTGACCCAAGCCAATTTAGTTATGCACCTAGGGTACATGAAATCCATTTTACAGAGAGAGCAGATAGCCTGGGGCCCTGATTAGCAGGGAACCAGGCCAACTAAGTCGAAAACCAGCTAAACACAGGCAAAAAATCTGAGGTAACCATAGTCAGGTAGCCACCTTCCTACACAACCCCCCCCCCCCCCCCCCCCCCCGAACGAAAGGAGATAAGGCTATCCTTGGCCAGGTAAGCCTATATTGCCTGAGCGGCCATATAAGGAAGTACCTGCACTAGCATGGGTACCCCCTGTTTCATGGTCCACTAAGCAGTCCCTCACCCTAGGGGTATTATAGGGTCTCCACCATAGGGAATCACTACCTTGGGTGTGTTTATGCAAAGTTAAAGGCTGGTTTGGATATGGAGTATTGAAGTGAGGCTCCACTAATTTTGGGCTCAACTTCCTCCAATCATCTTCCACCATGGGTGCCTTTCTTCCTTCAACTGAGTTGCACTGAGCTCTCAGGGTCAACCTCTGGCTACCTAAAGCTGGAGGCTGGGTCCCTCTGTTTGGCTTGCTGGAGGGACAGCTCAGGTTTGGGCCCTTTAGGTCACAGGTTTGGCTGTGCCCAACATAATCCATCAGTGGGAGGTCCCCAACTGTTTTTAAGGGGGCTCCCTCAGGATTTTTTTTAAATTTTCACCTTACTAAGGCTACTAGTTTTGGTGCTTTCTGTTGATGGGGTGCTTTATTTGACAGGAGGCCCTCTGGGTCTTGCTGTCCTTCTTGTCCTCTGCAGCCCTGGTCTGACTAAGGCAAGGTAGAGAGGGGCAGGTTACCTGCTCCAGACTGGGTCCCACCTGAGAAGGGTCCACTGCCATCAGAGGCTCTGTCAGGCCAGGCCTAACAACCTCTGGGGCAGTTCCTTCATCAGGGGTAAGATCAGTTCCCTGAGGAGGCTGATCCTGTCCTAATGTCTGGTGAGGGGAATATTTCTCTTCCTCCTCCATGCTCTGTTTGGGTGGAGTGATCCATCATTTCAGGCTTCACAACAACCGTATCTGTTTGAGTTTGGGCTGTGGCCATCACAGCCCCACCAACCTTTTCAGGAGGTGACTTAGTTTGGGTTTCTGCTGTTATCAGAACAGCTTTGCTATTCTGTTTAGGAAGAGCTTCTGCTAAAGATGGGGCTGAGTCTTGCACAGCCCTACCAACCTTTTCAGGAAGGACATCTTGAATTGGGACTATAGCCAGGACAACCCCACTAACCTTTCCATTGGAGTTTACCATTCTAGAATGGATTTCCTGTTCAATCTCAGCCCAGGCTGAGATTTCTAAATCATTACCAAGTAGGCAGTCTACAGGCAAGTTTGATGACATTGCCACTCTCTTTGGGCCAGTGACACCTTCCCAGCTGAGACTTACTACTGCCATAGGATGATTTGTTTGGATTCCATCAATGTTTGTAACCTTGTATGTGACACCAGGTAAAAGTTGCTTAGAGGGGACTATACAGTCAGCCACCATGGTGATGCTAGCCCCTGTGTCTCTAAAGGCTTCAACTTTCAAACCATTGATGATGGGTTCTTGTCTATATTTGCTCAAGGTATTTGGGCAATCAGAGAAGTTGGCAAACCCCATGCCAGTCTCATAAACAAGATCATTGGGTGATGGGGACCTGGATAGGCCAGGGTCCACCTGGGCTCCAAAAGTAAACCCACCCAGATTCCTGGGTGTGCTCCCACTTCCTGGGGGATTACTGCTGACAGTAACAGGAGGTGCTGGAGCTGACTTTGGAGGTATGTTTTCTTTATTGCCATTCTTGGGACAACAGCTGTCTGTTTTGTAATGCCCAACCTGTTTACCGGTATGACAATAAGGCTTTTTCTCAGTTGAAGTGTCTTGGGACCCACCCCCATTCTTGGAGTTTTGGGGCCCTGGGTAAGTCTTTTCTTTACTTTTATCCCCACCCTTATCTTGAGGCTTGGTAGACTCCTTCTTCTGGTTACTGTCCTGATTCTTAGGCCTAATCCTGGTTCTGACCCATTTATCTGCCCTCTTTCCCAATTCCTGGGGAGAGGTCAAATCTGAGTCCACCAGGTGCTGGTATAAGAGCTGGTTCTGACAATTACATAGGATCTGCTCCCTCATAATCAAATTATACAATCCTGTGAAGTCATGTACTTTGCTGCCATTTAGCCAACCCTCCAGAGCATTAGTTGCACAATAAACAAAATCAGTCCAGTCCTGTGTCTGTCTCTTCTGGGTGTCTCTGAACTTCAACCTGTATTGCTCAGTGGTTAAGCCAAACCCATCTATTAGAACACTCTTCAGGACTTTGTAATTGTTGGCATCCTCATGTCTGACAGTGAGGAGCCTATCTCTCCCTTTCTCTGAAAAGGAGTACCATAAGATTGCTGCCCACTGTTCCTCAGGAACCTGCTGTACCATGCAGGCTCTCTCCAGAGCAGTCATCCATTTGTGGATGTCATCCCCTTCCTTGTAGGGGGGCACAATTTATGTTGGGTTTCTACTATCATAGGACCTGGGTTTCTCTTTAGGAATATTGCTGCAACCAGTGGAATCTAATCCACACATTTTTCTTTCTCTTGCTAAAGCAAGTTTAGCTTGAGCCAAGGCTACCTCTTCCCTCTCTATCTGGAGTTGGACAGCCCTCATCCTGGCCCTATGCTCTTTCCTCTGGGGGGAAGTCATTCCCCTTTGAGATTCTCTTGAGACACTAGAAACATGAGAGTCCCCTGATGGAGATCTCACCGTTCTGTTGCCTGGGAGAATTAAGTTATGGGATCTGGGGAGGTGCTGGTCCTCTCCATTCCCTAGTAGGTCCAAGTTGGCTTGGCTAAGCCTCCCCACTGGGACCTGGTTACCCCTCTGACTCTGAGCAGGCTCATCTACCTCTGAGCCTTCTTCCTCTTCTTCTTCTAGAGAAATCTCATTCTCAGGGGAGTACACCCCCTCTCCTGTCTCTAAGGGAGCCTGACTCACCTTATCCAAGTCATCCTTTTCCAGGATGGCTATCAGGGAAGGAATGGTAGGGCCTCTGCCCTTCTTTAGCCCCCTTGCAGTGCACAAGGCACCCAAGTCTTTGTGGCTAAGGTTGTCATATCTGGAAGTTGCCTTGGTAGGGTCACCTGTTACAGGGACAGAGCCTAAGGCTCCACCTGCATCAGACATGACTGCTAGTGAGGTGTAAGTGGTGCACTTATCTACACTAAGTGTTTTCCTACTGTACCTTCCTAGTGAGTTGTAGTCAGGGTGTGCTAATCCTTTTAATCTACAACTACTAAGTTCAGTGGAACTTAATATGCTAAGCTTTTGATTTATATGTACCTACGGTACTTGATGTGATCTTTCAATTTGATAAAAGATTGTAATGGTAAAACAGCAAGCTCAAATCCGCACCGCTGCGCACCAATGTGAGAAGTTGACCTGATATATGATGTTTCCAATTCTGGAACCACCTTGTATCAGTCCAAACAATCCCTTATGGTGTCTGGTTGTAAGTCAACCTTGTAGACAAGCTATCCTAGGGGTAGCATGGACTAAGCAGCCTTAAAGGCTTAACTTAAGAGGTCGTGTTAAGCGAGCTGTTTTACCACATGCAATCCTGTAATATCAAATGAAAGGACACCACACAAGTATATATTATAAAAATATATGTTTATTTCTAAATTAATCCCCAGTACTCTTTATGAGCAAAGGGGCACAATCGTTAAAACAAAAGCACAGTATAACCTACAAAGTTGCACAATTATGGATGAGGGCGGGTGGCCACTCAAACCATATAATAAAAAAGTGGTATAAGAGATACCAATCGAACAGTGGTTAGGCCTAGGGCCAAGGGAATCGCTGGGAGCAGTCAGGACTAGCAATGCTGAAGTCGGGAAAATCCCGCGGGATTCGGGTGCAGCACGTAAAGTGCGGCTTGCACCAATGCAAAGTCAATGGTGCGTAAAAGTTACACAAAGTTAGTTTAAGGATACTTCCGCTGAACCTAGAGGAACAAAACTTAAGACACAGACCCTAGAGGTGTGTACCAGTGTACGAACACCGGCGTTGCAATGTTACCTCACCCACAGGAAGTGGGTGCACAGGGTCGAAGTGGCGTCGGGTTTTGACACGCAGGCTCTTGGTGCTTGGAGCTGAAGATGCTGCAGGCGATGGGAAGCAGAAGTGTCCGGTGTGATCCACGGGTGGATCGAAGTCGAAAAGTATCTGAAAGCAGAGGGGACAGAGTCTGGGTCACTCAGCAGTGACCAGGGTGGAACCAGGACGGAACCAGGCAATGTCGGGCGCAATCAGATGGTTGTCGAGGAGCTTCTCTCCGCTGTCACGTGGGCTCTGGGGCATCTGCGACGTCCAGGAGCAGGTCACGATCTGTCCCACGCAGGCTCTCGCCGTCAGCTTCAAGATTGGAGCAAACAGCACTTGGCAAAAGCAATCCACGTGGAACCGGGAGATTGCTTCTCACTCAGACCAGGAGGGTCAGAGCGGGAGCTCCTTTTCACAGGAGCTGGTGCAAATCTGGAGCAACCAGAGAAGCAAGTCGGTTTAAGGTTTTCGTCGGCACAGGGGCCACAAGCCAGCTGGCAAGTGACCTGGCCAACGCGTCGAGCCAACACAAGCAGAAGGGCCCCACGCAGCACTCGTCGAATGTGGAGGGGGTAGCTTCGATGCAAGAGTAGCTCAGGGTTGGGGCTTCTCAAACCCCGGTGCACAGCTTCGAGGGTCACTCGTGGGCTGCGCAGTCAGCGTCTCGTGGCCTTTTCAAGATGGCGTGCCCCCCGCTTCCGGTCGCCTCCACGGGTCTCCGCTCTGTAGGGACTGTGGATCGGGCTGGAGGAAGGCAGGCAAGCTTGATCTCGTCGATCTCTGTCGCTCGAGTTCCGGCGGGAACTGCAACAAAGCAAGGGTGCTGAATGGTGCCTGTTTGCACAGGGTGGTCACTCCTTGACCACAAGGGAGATTCTTCAGTCTTCTACGTTGAGTAGGATGTCGAAGGGTCCAGAGTTTCGTTTCTTATGTTTCTTCAGGATAATCTGAGTTGCATTGGCACTGCTCCCACTCTTATTCGAATCTGGTGGGCTGGATTACCTGCTACGTCCCCTCCTATGGGTGGGACCCAGGAAGGGGGTGGATACACCCCTTTCCTTTGATCCAGGCCGCGCTGGGACTGGGGCTGGTGCCCCAGAACCTGTTTGGCCGGATTATGTAAGGGGCAGCCTTGTGATCCCCAGGCAGTGTCTGGCTTCTTTGAAACCTCCCTGCTACAATCCACTATCTCCTGTCTGGGGTGGTGTAACACCGCCCTGCGACAGGAAACCCTTTGTCCAGGCCACCATCTGCTAGGTTTCGGTCAGCAGCAGGAGGCCAGACCCGGGTCTGTGGCAGTCATCCATTTTGTGGATCTGAGGCTCTTTTAAAATCAACCGCGTTTCAGTAAAGTAACATGTCTTCTCCCTCTAGAAGGTTGGAATGCTACCCCCGTCGCCAGAACTGGCGAGGGGGTAGTATTCCAATTCGTATGGCACCTTACACGACATGTTTTGATAAAGCCAAACCAAAGTTGCTATATAACCGCGAAGATTATAAGGCACTTAATAGTATATGGTATGGCATTATCCCGGATCAGCTTAGGGAGTTGTTCCCGACAGCTGCAGACAGGCTCAGCTCATGCCAGAGCTCCATCTCACATTAAACCACGCACTCTGCCTCCAGGATTGATAAGGCCTGGTTTATATGTGTCCAGATATAGGTTTAGATATAGGTATACTATATCTAAGCAAGGGGTGATTACACCCACTTGCCCCAGCTGAGTGATCAGCCAGTTGTGTCAATTTAAGAACCAGCCAGGGGTGGCAAAAGCTATGCTTCAGCCCCTGGTAGGCCTTGGTGGCACCTATGCCCTGAGCACCTATAGTGCATGGTACAGGGGCTGACAAGGAGTCCATTTCCAATTGTGGTATGTACCTACAGCACATGTATTATGAATTTAGAGAGGGAACAGCAGGCTGGGGGTCTGATTAGCAGGCCCACAGCCTCAGTAAGTCGAAAACCAGTGAAGCAAAAAGCAAAAATTGGGGTTACCATAGGATAGCAGACCCTACTCTCCTACAGAGAGAGAGGGAGGGAGAGAGAGGGAGGGAGAGAGAGAGAGAGAGAGAGGGAGAGATAGGGAGATGGAGAGAGGGAGGGAGAGATAGAGAGAGAGGGGGAGACAGAGATAAAGAGGGAGAGGGAGAGAGAGAGAGAGAGAAAGAAAGAAAGATGTGTGTATGCCTGGTCTGGTGGCTCAGTGGAGGAAGGCATCTTCTGCAGGGGCCTGTGTTTAACCTCATGGTTACAGTTTATGTTCTAGCCCTGCCCCTTCCCCACTGACCCTGCCCCCACCGGTGCGGCCCTCGGCCACAAACCACACTGTCTACGCTGCCTTACTGTGTCCCAAAATGATGCATCTCCAAAAAGTGTGTCACCAACATGAAAAGTTTGGAAAGCTGTGGTCTACACCTCTGGAGCTGCCTGAGTCTTCGGAGCATCTCCCAGGCTGTAAACTGCCTGACCCAATATTTAGTCGCCAGGTCAAGTGAATTTTGCCATCATTTCCTAGCGGATCCCGAATGGTAACTGAACTCAGAGGTGGCACAGTTTGTCTTTCAATAAAACAGCGAAAAGGAGAACTTTGTCTCGATCTTTTCGTCACCACAGAGATCATGCAGTAACAAAGCTTTTGTGCGATGGGGAATTCTGCCTCAGAGAGGCCTTTCGGTTGAACTGGAGCTCAGGGCTGATCAACACCTTTCTGTTTCTACCCTACCTGCCCAACATTCTGAAGATCAGAAATGACCAACCCCAAGATATCCTAGTGGCTCTGGGCTTAGCCAGGAGAATGTGCTAGCCAGAACGTCTGCCTAGGTCTTCTGATTTTGCTCCCTCTTCGGGAAACCTACTATCACAGCCCCAGGTCAGGGTCCTGCATTCAAGACTGCACAACTTTAACCTCCATGCTTGGAAATTGAATATTGATAGTTGATGGCCTGCGGTATCCCCCTAAAAGTGGTAAATGTGATTTTGGCAGACAACCGTCTCTCTACCAAGACCATCTGTGCAGGATGTTGGATATGGTTGTTGATTGGTGGTCTTCCTGGCATATCCAACAGTTAAAGTCTCAATTGTCAGATGTTCTCATTCTACGATTTCCTGATCAGTCATCTCTGTTTTAATCACCTGTTGTGATGCTTTTCTTCTAAAGGGATGACCCATTTGTACCCGCCAAAACCCTTTATTGCCCCAGTGGGATCTCAGTATGATTCTCACATTCTTGATGTACACTCTACTTGACCAATGCACAGGTGTTCTCAATGGTTGCTCTCATTAAAAACAGTGTTTGTCATTTTGATCTTGTCTGCTGGTTGTGTGTGCAAGCTGCAAGCACTTTGTTCATCAACCATACACCTCCTTATTTCTAAACAGGTTAGTGCTAATGATCAAGGTGGCGCTCCTCCCTAATGTTGGAACACTTTTGCACATTAGGCAGTCTGTCATCCAACTGACATTCCTCTGAAAAGTCAGTGGGCTTATTCTACCAGTGCCAAAGCTTCTACCAGTGCGTTGGCATTCTAAGTGCTCATTTTGGATATCCGCCAGGCTTCCAAGTGTTACAGGGAAAATGGTCCCAGTATGTACAATTCTTGAAGAACAGATCGTTTTTTATGCTTCTTATTGACTGAAAACAATTTTACAACTGGTAAGTGAGAGATGTTATTTAATCACATACTCATTACAACATATGTATGACAAAAATCTTCATACAATATGAACAATGTGCCCGGAAAGGGGGTGAGGTAGATACATGATTTTGTGAGGATTGGGGTTGAGTGAAAAGTTTCAAAGGTTCTGTGTGGTCACAAAATGCAAAGTTGACATCACAAGTGCATGTTATTAAGCCACATGTTCATCATTTATGAACCTAGCCCATATATTGAAACACAGTTATAATAATCTGTTGTTCATGGATAGGTATTGAAGCAGAAAGTCGACTTTTCGACCCCCAATGTGTGTAGGTTGAGCTCCACCTTACTGTGGGGTCTTCCTCAGGACTGGGATGTGTAGGGGGGGGTTTCGAGGGGCATCAGTAAGCCGCCACACATGTGGCGCTGAATCAAGGAGAAACTAGGTGGGCCAAGTAGGCTCTTCATAAAAGAGAGCGGGATAATACCTCGCTGTAGATATGTACATTAATCGTACTGTGGGGATGGGATCGGGCCTCGATAATGTGACAACTTCAATTTTTGAAACAAGGGGGACAACTTGTGCCTTAATCGCGGGGGAGAAAAAGTGTCCAGCCTCTGGATTCTATCAAGGCGAGTCAAGTCTTCCAAGTTGGCGTTGGTTCACACTTTCATTTAACGCATGCTGCCTGTATAGTCTGGTCTGGCAGGAGGGGCACTTTGCCCATTCAGTCACGCCGGATTTCCTGTCCGAACCATTTCACACACCCACCACCTGGGGAGGTACTGCTTTGGTTTCTATTCACTAGGTGAGCAATTTGCTGTTAGAAGTAATCATCAGAAGAACAAGTTCCTAACATTCTGTAATGCTGTTTCTGGTGAATACTCGTATCCAAACGCATACCTCAGCAACCCACCTCCTCCCCATTATGTGGATTTTACTTCTTTGATACATACTAAAAAGATTACTGATTGAGATCTGCCTACTTGCACAATCGAATTACTAAGTGCTCTGTGTCCAATAGCGTGGACACACACATCAGAAAGAAACTAACAATATGCAGAGGTGGCTGATAGTAAAGCCTCCATGTCACTTCCAGTACTATGTGGGACGGATCCGACACATAGCTGCATGATATCACTCTCCGATGTGTGAGGAAATTGCTGATAAAAATCTGAGTCCTGGTGGTATTCTCAAGAGAAAGGAATCTGTGTTAAGAGTATTCACCAGAGTGTTACCGAAGGCAAGTAACTTGTTTGTGTTAAAATAGATGTGTAGCTGATTTACATAGTACTCTCTATGATACCAGATTGTCTCATGGCCCCAGAGGCTGAGCTTTAATCTCATCCATTGATCAGCAAAGAAAAACAAACTTGTGAATGGGTGAAGTTTTGGATATTCTCAGACCATTTAAAAAAAAAAAGTGTTATATAATGAAAATACCCAGCGTGATGCAGAAATATTCAAAGCTTATGAATCTGTGTTTCTGCTGATGAGTGAAAGAACAGTAGCAATAAGATCAAGATAGTGAGATTAATAGAATATACCCTCACTGTTGTCGCTGATATTCTTCTTTTACTTTTGCCTCCCTATCATCCCTTAGATATGTAGGTTGCTTTCTTTGACTTCACACTGACTGGAGCACTCTATAATTTTTCGGTGCATGTAAAGCATCAACATTATCTATATAGGGCTTTCTTTGGCAAGAGCACACATTTTGTGTACTTATCTTTCAAAAGGGGACAGTGATGACAGCTGTGACACAATGGACATAAAGCCTAAAGTCAGAGGAGTCCGCAATGTTATGTATCTCCACCAGGAGCAAGAAGAGGAGGAAGAGGAAGAAGATGGGGAAGAGTTGGACCAAGAACATGAGGGAAAGAAAGTTGTGGTGAGTAGTGAGAACAACATTCTCTTGCCCTCTCTAGCTCCTCCTGTGTTGAGGCGACATCCGGGTCTGTCAGTGTTACTAGCCAAATGCAGTGCTGGAAATAAGATAGTGAGACTTAAAACTATGACATTGACGTCTGTGTTTTTTTTAAAATCATTTTTATAATGGAGAGCTGTTTGCAGGTAAAACATGTGAAAGCCACCTAGATTTTATCAGGGTTAACATAAAAAATAAGAACAGAAAATAACTTGCTGCTCATCTCACTTGAACTCTGCATTATGGTTGGTAACTCAGTCTAGGACAGAGGATATCCATTGGAAATTTCGAGGCTTTAGCATCTCTGCTCCATTGTATGACAGGAAGGATGGATGTGTTAAGTACTCTCACCAGTTCCATTGTTGGGAGTAGAGAGACCCTACCCTGCATCATACACATACAATGGTTGTGACTTTTAACAATTAAAATGATATTCATGCTTTATGTAGGCAAATATGAGTAGGGAACTGGCCAGCATCAAATCTTCTTATGTTCACATCCTTAGGCTTTTTGTCCGGGGAATGATTTAAAAAAGGAAAGAAATCCAGAGTACAGTTTTTTACATTTAAGCCGTGTTACAAGGGCAATGTAGGTTTCCGAATACCATTAAAAATGTGCATGTAGTCCTTAGTATCTGAGGTGAAACTAAAACTTAAAAATATTTGTTGGCAGGCTGAGACTGGCAAAAGTAAACCCTGAGACCATTTATGTTCTGTTAAGATTAGGGAGAGCATGGGTCACAGTGGAGGAACCTCTGCTTCTGTGCCTTCCATCACAATGTAGGTTTCTCAGCCTTTCCACCAGGTGTTGTGGGTAGCATTTGGGTGCCTTTTCATTAAAGATGTAGGGAGATGTTTTCACTTTTTACGGTTTGAATTATTTTTCTGAATCCAAGCATTTTTTTCATCAGTGAGTTGCCTTTATGGTTTCCATCTTAAGTAGAGAGCTTGCAATGATATTTTATTTATTTTTTCAAAGATGTTAAACTAAATGCCTCCATTTCAACTAAAAAAAACATCAGAAAATTGATATAACGTACGTTTTCCTTCACCATGAATTAATATACTGCACATTTCTAAAGTTCTTAATAAAGTCTCCACTGCTTTGCCACTTTGATCTAGAAAGTCATCCATGCTCTAACGCAACCTGCAGTTAACATACCCCATATACTAAGCCTTTCAACATTCAGTGTCTTGTTGGGTATTAAAGGTGTTGATAACACCTCTTGCTATCCAGCCAGCTGGATACCATTTAAGAACATATTTTATTTTAGATCTTAGACTTTGTAAGATGTTTGAATGCTAATACACAATTTGTTACATAACTTGAGTGCTTTTTTCCCCTCATATTTTGAGGTCTTGTCCTTTCAGGCTAACCCTGTCATGACTGATCTGTCTCAGAATGTCTTCACCCAAAGCGTTTGATATACTTGTATGGTTTTCGCTTTCATGCTGTAAGAGAGCATCTTTCAACTATATTGCATTTCAAATATATTTTTTTCTCTTTTGAGAGACTGGGTTTTTTTCTTGTTAAGGACTTCTCCCTGACACTTCTGACTTTTTAAAATATTTTTTTACTCCGCACACGCTTCACAAAAAAGAGCCAACCAATGTGTATGGGCTAGTGAAGGGAGCCCTACGAAGAAAAAAGGGTAAACAAATTAAGAAAGGTCACAAGATAGTAGGTGAGCGATGCAAAGAGGGAGTCGTAGAAAAAGTTTAATATAGCATGAAAAATGACTCCAAGCCAGAAGATGTTGGGTTGCTGCTAAAATGACTAAAATCAGGTAAATCATAAAGTACAGAAACAAGCTGTCTAAATTGTATAGATCCCCTTGACCACACTTTTGTAGCTTAGATACTCTGACAAACTCATCACTTTTATATATCCCCATATAGTTAAGTTTGAATTGCTCTTAAACCGTCTTGAATTAAGTCTTTCTTAAGCTAATGCTGTCTGCAGTCAGATGTTTCTTAGAGCTCCTTTCGTGATTCCAAAAACGAATAAGACTGTCTTTTTATTATCATGGCCTATGAAGATCCTTCCCTTATTGGAGACATACATTTCTGCCTAGATACTAATACAGGGTTTGGTACTTGAGTAAGAACAACAATTGGCTGCAGTGAGGAATGTAACATGTTTTTTGCTGGGATCATGATTCAGTGAGGTCTTTTCACTACTGGTAACTAGGCAAAGGAGGGAGGAATCCTTAGACATCGAAGATTTATCTGCTGGCTTGTTCTGGTGCTTCCACAGGGAACAAGTTTGCTCCTACCTTTAGCCAACGTCAAGACATTGAAGACTGAATGGGAATGTCTGAATGAAGCCTTCCACCCTTTTCGTCTTTTCTTTCCAGTTGCTGTCCTTTCTAGCAGGGCTTTTATTCTGAGACAGCTTGTCAGGTCTCTGGTATGTGAAAAAATAGTATTTCTTTTATGCCCTCACATCCAGCTTTGCTTTGCTGGCCACTGCACAGCTCCTGACTTCTATGTTTGTTCCTTCCTTTTGTGTTTCTCTTGCATCTTTTTATCAGTTGTCATGGACTCCTTTTCCATACACCTTACCCTATTTGTGAGAACCTCCATCATCTCCCCTACTGCTTTCACTGTTTCAATACTTTGAGATTTAGCTTACAAATATGTGTGCAGTGCTTATACTGAGCAGAGAATGTTCCCCATATCCATTATCTTATCCTCATTTAGGGAGTTTAGGGTGTGGCGAGTGTGCTGCAGGGGTGGGCGGCATTTCGGGCTTTTGTTTTACTTTCTTCCCTTTGTTTGCCAACACTGGTGGGTCTTAGAGAACTCTTCCTTTTGCTTCTGCTTGTCTACCATCGTAGTTCTTCACCCATTATTTGTCCAGTGCTCCAGGATTCTAGAAAGAAATATTGCATTACTTACTGGCTCCTATTTTTTTTTAATCAGATTTTATTGCTAGATCACATAGAAATCGCAGAGCTCTGTTCCCCAGAGACAACTGCCAATCATGTAAATATAATTAACGCATTGCAATCCATCATGTCTTTTACATCAAAAACTATAAAATGAATGCAATTAGCCACCCTCCCTCCGGCGATTAGGGGCTCTTATTAAACATTAATGTGTATGGTTAATAGGGCCTGTAAACTGGATGCAGTATGCAGACTGTGTGGTTCAGAACCAGATCAGGGCATGATTTATGATCTTACATTCTGTCATACATCGCAGTAGCAGCCAAACCGTCTCACCAGAATGCTTTAGACATGCAGTGTCCTCGTCAAAAATTGATTGAGCAAATCCAGTGTTTTTTCTCTCATCTCTTTGCAACTCCTGAGCCAGCCCTCACTTGTGACATCCGCTTGGCTGTTCAACGGATGGATTAACAGTGTCCATTCATTTCACTTATGCACTCTGATCATTCTTTGCAAATAGGTGTTGGAGGCCCTAAAATTAGCATTGCCAAGGACTTTCCATGATCTCCCTTCTCTCCACTAAATCCATGGCACCCCCCGAGGACTCGAAGAGAAAAAGACAGTAGCGATTGCAGGAGCTTAAGAAACCTGCAGCAATCTTAAACTTTAATTTTATAGAGATGGAATGAATCTTACAATCAATTGAATGTAGACTTATCAGTTGGATCTGGTAAAGCATGTTTCCGACTCATGCCTCTACTGATCTGATTCCCACACAAACTGAAATAAAATGTACAGATCGATAATCTGACCTCTGTTTTCCTAACTAGTATCTTCTGGCTGACTCGCTCATCTGTGGGAAATCACTTCCCTTATGATCGTAGTACAACCTATATCATAGATGGGTATTGCTGACTCCCTGATTGTGTCAGGTGCAGGAAATAAATTCAGAAGTTGGAAATCACTTTCCTAATGATCATGGTACTACCAATCTCCCTGTCGGAGAATGTGGATCACTATTTTTTGTCATCACAAATGTTTGCCTGCAAAGGGTTAGTTTAGTTATTGTACATGCAGCAAATGCTACCTATCATTCCTGCAGAATTGATTTCAGTCGCTAAGGCAAAAAGGTTTTTCTGAAAGACAAAATAATGGAATCTGAATCGCTTCTTATTGAATGAAAATATCAGAAAAGTTAATGGGGTTCTGCGTATATGGCTTATCTGATCTTAGGGCAAGTCTGACACAAAGTGGTTGTCAGTTGACATTCCTGGGCAAGGCTATATCCACAAAAACTGAAAGTATCGTTTTTTATTGCCATCTTTCCTTTGACAGTTCTTTTAAAAAAAAACTAGTGTGTCAATTTGTGGCTGTTGTACAGATGAGGATGTCCAGAGAAACAAGGAACAGTTTTACCAATCCTCTTTTCAACTAGGTAAACATAGCTATGGAAGTGCAAGACCAGCAAAGAATGTTCCTTCAGCAAATCTGCTTCTAGAATGCTGTGATGGTCTGTCTTAGTACTTTCTCCCCACATCTACCACGATGTGGAGAATGGTGAAGTTCCATCTTTATGTAACAAGTGCATCATTGTGTGGTTCCTCTTTTTGGGATACAGTAACTGTTTTTCAGTGACTACTGGAAATGCATTTTTCCCTGGGGTTTGACACTCAGATAGCCTTGTTGCCCCAGTATTGGAACTTTCATAGATTCCCATGCTTTTGTATCATTCCCCGTTCTCGGAATCTGAGTCTCTGTAACAAAAATAACATAGCAGTAGGTACAAAAGAGAAAGAAAAAGGCCTAGGCCTCATTCCCTTTTGTAGCCCATCACTCTCTTTGTGTAAAAGAGTCCAAACTTTGGCATCAGCCAATCAGAAGAGCCTCGCACCCTCCTGAAGGAGCCTCAGATTTTCTACCGCACGTTGTGCTTAGGGAGTCTCCTTTGAGCTCTGCTCAACTTTTACTCTTCATGGAGTTTCTTCAAGGTTTTTTCTTCAGATTCTTTTCAGATTCACTTCAGATTGTTAGCTAATCCTTCCAGGATGCCTGACAAGGAGAAGAAAGCCCTTTTCAAGTCATGTTCCACCTGTGGCAAGAAAAGGTTTTTCATGGAGGATAAGCATAAAGACTGCATATATTGCCTCTATCCTGATCACAAGGCTGCGGACTGTAAGATCTGTCGCACCTTTTCAACCAAGACCCTCCGGGACCGTGAGGGTAGGCTTCTGACATGGCTCCAGAAGTTGAAATCCAGGAAAGATACTGTCTCCAGTGACAGTGAGGATTCGGCATCGGCATCTTCCTCAAGAAGGTCAGTGAGAAGGGGTAGGGGTTCCCCTTCTCCTTCTGTGGAGCGTCCTTCTAAGGCCTCAAAAAAGACCCCCAATGAGTAGGAGAGCCAGGGTCCAGGCAAATCTCCTCACCGAGGTGAAAAGGAGAGGTAGGACCATCTACGCCTTCTGAAGGGTTGAAGACTGATCCGGCCTTCAAGAAGCCCTCTTCCCATTCTTCTGACAGAAGTTCCAAGTCGTCGACGAAGGAGTCGTCATTGACGGAGCCTCCGTCGACAAAGAAATTGAAATGGAAGCTGAAACTGGTTCCGTCAACGGGATTGTAGACGACTGGATCGTCAACGACCGATACAGCAGCCTCGACGAGGGACTCGTCGACGAAGGCGTCGAAGACGGCATCGTCGACAAGGGTGACAACGGCGTTGACGATGACAGTGTCGAAGACGGTGGCGACGACGATAGTGTTGTCGACGACAGCAACATGGACGACGACGGCTGGGATGTCGACAGTCTTATCGTCGACTGCATCGACGACGCCCATCTCATCGTCGAGTGTTTTTGTGTCGACGACACATACTCTATCGACGAAGCAGACGACAACTGCATTCTCAATTCCATCGTCGACGGGACCGTCTACTATTTTGTCATCGGAAAAGAGGATCACAATTTCAATGACCAGGATTACCCCGGACATGACATCTCCCAGGAGGGTAACCCCTCTTCCTCCAGCTCTACTGTTCGATGAGGATGAGTCCACAGAGTAGGATCAGGACTCATATGGCTATGCCAACAGCCCCTCTCCACTGATGGTTAAATGCCAGGAAATGGACTCGGACGGAGGATATGACCAAGAGGGGGGCTATGAATGTCATGCTGCCCAACCACATCAATACTCTGGTCAAGAGATGGTTACTGTACCATCATCTTTCCTACAGAACCTGCATATTATGCTGCAAGAATATAAGTCTATGGCTACACACTCTGCTCCAGCTCCTGTAGAGCACGGCATGCCTGTCATGGCACCAGGCCCATAGGGAGCGAAAATCTTTAGGCAATTACACGAAGGGAAGTTTAGGATACAGCAGAGGGAAAAAATAAGGGATTCTCTGCATGAGAGATAGTCATGAGAGGTCCAGTGGAAAGCAGAGAGCATAGGCCACAGCAGATGTGCCTTAGTCCTTATCTTCTTACGTTTTCTATGACAGAATTACCTGCTCCATAGGGCTAGGCTCTGATACCCCATGTCTCAGGTCTAGTTCGCGCTATATTAAACTCTAAAAAAAAATAATAATAATAAAAAAAAAATGATCTGCAAGCTTTTGTGAAAACTTGTCACTTAAGGCAGTTTCCAATGACACCTTGAATGACCAGTGCACAACCTTTCGTCAAGTCTAATGCCTTTCTTCCAGCACCTATGAATTATGGTGAGGACATGCCAATCTGCCAATCCTGGTAGTACATAATACTGTTACCTTTTACTAACCTTCATGCCAGTGATTTCTACAGGAGCAGAAGAGTTTTTCTAATCCTTCTCCACTACATCAAATGCCCAAACTTTAAGAATCCAGCCTCTATAAACCAACAAGGGGAGGGGTTGTGTAATGAGAAATAGAGAGACTGCCTTAGAATGTGGTACATCTTTGAATTTGTCGAACTCCTCTTCTCAGAACTCGTTCATGGAATTGGAAAAGGGTACTACTCTGCACCTACCATTAAGCACAATGCCATTCTATTAAGAAACATTTTCTTTTTACTATTAGCCCTTTTTCAGTATGCATTCTTTAGCATTCTCAAATTTATATACTATTCCAATAGCTAAGCATTTCAAAGGTTCTAGCTCCTCTCTCTTGTAGTGTAACTTTTCTTAAGACTCAAATTTCAATGGAAGAAGTTGTTGGAATAGATTGTCATTACCTAAAGCACAGTTCAATTAAGGCCTGTAACCAAATTCTGCATCTGTTCTTTCTGCTAACCATATAGTCCTGAAATCTCTGAAGTAAACTGTTCTCAAATTAAGAAGTATCTAAAACGTTAATCTTTAATTACGGATTTCGTGAAGGTTCTTTATCCCAGGTCCACAACTCATCTGTTCTCCCTTTCTATTCCGTTCTTCTCCCAGACTGTTGGGAAACGCATGGATAGAATCAATAGGAAAAAATTAAGAATACCCCAGGTGCATACATTAAAGGAGGTGATACAACATGCGGAATAAGGCTCCCAGAACATACCCATTCCTAAAAATCAGGGAATTATACAGAAATTCAACCGGCGAGTAGGCGCGTATTCGAGACACTGCCTTCTCAGGGATTTCAGTTGAAGTGTGCTGCGCGCATGGAGTCCTCTAGTACAGCTCGTGCTGATCTGATAGACTAGACTGTTGCTTTTAAAAAGATTACCGTACACCATACTTGAAATTCTTGACTCTGTCCTGGTTGAGGTGTCTTTGACATTTCCTTCCTGTAATTCTTCATGAGATTTTGACTGATTCTCCACTATGGGTATTTGTTCACTCTAGATATTTTAACATGTCTTGATGCTCTGTTCAAACTGGTCATGATCACAGTAATGGTGTTCCTGTCAGTCCCTATTGTGAATATTTCAGTTCTTGGATGCAAAATACAAGTACCTTGCCTTAACATTCTTTCATTGAAAATTTCTGTAAAGCATACATTGGAACATGAAACATATAAGTTAAGTTCAAATTGTGCTTTATGCTATGCTTACATTTAACAAGTGTTCACATGAAACTAATTTTTAATCGGCACAATAGGATAAAGCAGAATTTTCTGTGCGTATCAAATCTATGTAGAGAAATTTCGATCATGATAGATTAAGTCTTGCCTAGATTGTGTGTGTCTCAGTGTGTCATGACATTACAAGGTTGAGTGAGTGATAAAGAATTTTTGAAGGATACCCTAAGTGAAAAGAAGGAAAAGTTGAACTATTGTTTGAGCCTTAATGGTATACTGGGTGTTTTTTTAGAAAGACAGCCGATTACATTTCATACAATCTGAAACACTCGGAAGATTCTCAGTGTGTGATTTGCAAATGGGTCAGGTTTGTCTTTTTGTTTCTCGACATCATTTTAGCCCTTTCCCAAGATACTAGGGTCTCATTAGGACTGAAATGTACCGTGGGACCGAGGAAACATGTATAATTACAAATTGGGACATATAATGATGGCTCAAAGGGAACAATTTAATTGAGAAGAGTACATACTGACTGGGTTGTAGAATTGGTCTTGGCCAAGAATAAAAGGACCACTGGGATGGACTGTGTACGGGGATGATGGCCGGTGGCCTGCAAAAATAGCAAGCCTTTTAGGTTCTGGATAAAGGTGGTAAGACGTTTAAATGCCATAGCATTGGGGCCAGCCTACCAAATAAAAATGTTTTGTCTGCAGAGTGAAACTATCCTGATACATGATTGTAATACCTAGTTGGATGAGGCATTATGTTCATAAAGTTGGCCCTATAGATACAAAAGAAAGCATAGCTAATGAATCCAAGGACATGATCCACAAAATGAATTCATAAGCCATAGTACCAGGGGCTGTTTACTACTTGCAGTGGTGCTTGACATGCAGAATTAACTGCCCTGATATTAAGGTAAGGTTACCAAGTTGGAAGAAGCTATTTGTTTATAGAATCCGCCCTGCAGAGAAAAGGGGAAATGTCCCTAATGAATATAAAGCCCACCGCGGTAGATCGAAGTAAATTGTGAGAGGGGCTTGTAGGGCATTCTTACCCATTGTATATTTCAATATAGAGGCATCCGTCAAGGGATTAGGTGAAGAAGATTCAGACAGCCCTGTTGAAAGAAAAAAACAGCAATGGCATAGCCAATAGGTCTCGCTATTGGGACCTTATAAGTATTTAGTTATGCAGCACAATATCCTTTGGGCAACAACAGCTGTTGCATGGCTAAGCACTTATAAGGTCCCAAAGGCGAGACCTATTAGCTATGCCAATGCTTGTCAGTCCGTGTTGCTTGGCAGATGTTCCTGGTTTGGCGAACAGACAGGCTTAGGAGTTATCTTGACACTCCTCCATGGTAGGTTTAGATAGTTTGGTCTGTGGTGTTGACACTGAAATGAGATTGCAGTGTTAGCACCTGCATCTGTATAGTGCAGCCAGTGTTTTCAGAAGGGTAAGCCCATGACACAATGCCATAAATTCTGCATGGTGTCCACTCTTGCCTGTATGAACTTTCCCATTTTTTTTTTACCTGTGCCCACATATGCCCTTTACCATAATCTGTCCTACTACGCAGGTAGTGTTGGCCGAGCTGCAGTCTGTTCGCTTCCCTGCAGTGTTTATGGATAGCTACAGTCTGTCCTTTTAGGAAGCTGCTGGCTCAATATGTCTCCAACAGAAGGTTAATGTGAAGTGCCGGCTGCCCTCGTATCTCATGGCGGGTCCAAAATGCGCCTCACAGGATGGAAGGCTTCTTTTGCAGCGTGCCCTCAGTAGCAGACAGCACAGGCCCGCCTGCAGTGCAGTGTCCCCCAGCGTCATTGGTCCAGGCCGAGTCACCTTGAGATGTGACTGGCGATGCCAGACTAGGACAGAGGGTACTTGTGGCGCTGCCTTCACCCTGCCCCCCCAGCCGCGCTCGGACTGAGGTGAGCGAGCAAGGACACCTCCATTCTAATGCTCGGAGCTTTACGTGCAGGGCATGCACAGGCTGCAGACGAAACACTGTGCCTTTCATGGCGCTGAACGATAGCAGCCACTTCAATGCCGTCCCTAGTGACAAAATGGGAAAGAGACCCTTGTAACGCACAGCATATGAAACGCATTCTTCAGGGATGCACATCACGCAGCCCTCTTGCCGCCCTTTAGAGAACGCTTTCACCCCCTGAATCAAGACCCAAGATGTCCATGCACACACAGGCACTGATATCACATTTTTGCGTGATGACAGAGGTTGCGCATTGGGTGGAGGAGGTGGGTGAGCCAGCAAATTTACGGAGAAAGACTAGCCCAGGATCTGACGTGGCTCCAACGTCATAACAAGTCGAGCAGAGGGCATATTTCCATGTAAATCACGCAGCAAATAACATTGAAAAGTATGATAAGACATTCAAATACAAAAATTAAAAAAAACTTTCTTTAACACCCGGAAGCTCCCATGCCGCATACCCGGATTTGTTGGGAAAATGATGAAACCAGAAGGGGAGAAGGGTGGGGGGACTGCGAGCAGAGGAGCATGATTCACAGCGATCTAAAACATACACAAATGAAGCTGACCAGGAGGGAGGGGGAAAAGGGAGGGGGTTGTGCAAGCAGAGGGGCCTCTTTAGAGCAATAAAAACACAGATGGCAGCTGTGCACGTGCACACGCTCGCAAGCTGGAGGCCAGCAAGAGCCTCTGGTGGCACTTTTAAAAGCCACTTACTAAATGTATCGAAGAGACCGCATGCGCTGTCTCAGGCGAGACCTAAAAAAGAAATGGGGCAATCGTTGGTTTACTTATTCGGCCAGTAGCCTATCACAGGGCATATATGCTGTGGCCTAGAACAAGGATCTCTTGATCGGAGATAAGATAATCTGCCCACTGAGATGGGTGCTGTCAGGATTGAACACTAAATCCTGCTTCTGTGTTGAGATGTTCTGGCCTTTGTTTGTTATGTCATTTGTCCTATATAGGTCAGACCACAAGTACACCATATACAGAAAATCGCATTTGTTGATGCACAGTTTGTGGGATGTAAGGTGGTTTGTATATGTCCATGTATGAAGGTCTTTTTGTTTGTGATACATTGGCATGAGCGACAATTTCCACATTTAAAGTGGCCCATGATGGGATTAAAACCCCCAGGCAGACAGGATAGTGTCAGTTTACCTTGTGATCTGAGTTTGCATGAATAAGGTGACATTTCATATATCCTTCAAAGACTAGAATGCAAGTTGATAGATAAATGTGAATCACTAAGGAATGGTTCGAACACTATGGAGGAGTGGCGCAAATTAAATTGCTTGATGAACTGCCACCCTGTCTCTCCACGTGATGCATGATTTCCTGAACAGAATACTCATGCTAATATAGTAATATTAACTGACAGGACATTTTGACTAACTGTTGTCATTTATATGGGCCTTTGCAGTGTCTATGTATGTCTGTACCCATGTGTACAGGTCAGTTATTTAATTGTTTATTAACAAAGCGTCTAAGAGAGGTGTTCCCCTCAGCTCCTGGCGACCCTAAGGATGTGCCTGGCTGAGGTGGACACTCCTATTCTCCTTACTGGGGGCTCACCGCCAAGCGTTTCTGTTCCTGCCACGGGGAGGTGTGAAGCACCTCCTCCCAGAGTAGGTTTTGTTCCTGATCTCAGAGACCACAAAGGCTCTCACCCCATGAGGTCAGAAACCTGTCAGGTGGTGGCTGGCTGGCGGGGACCCAGCAAATACACTAGAAGTTGGTCGTTTTTAGGGGGCATCTCTTAGATGTTCTCTGATTGCAATTTATAAAAATCCCAACACTGGCATCAGTGTGGGTTATTATGCTGACGTTTTGTACCAAACTTCCCAGTGTTTAGTAAAGCCATCATGGAGCTGTGGAGTTCGTGATGACAAACTCCCAGCTCATATACTCAAAATGGCTTCACGACACTTCAAAGGTCTGTGAATGACACAGATGCTGTTGGGGTATATTGCGCATGCAGCTTTGGCCTCACCGGTGCTTGGGTGCACCCCGCCTTAGAGCTGTAAGGCCTGCTAGAGGGGTGACTTACCCATGCCACAGGCAGTGTTGGTGGGCATGGCACACAGGAGTGTTTGCCATGTCAACTCTTCAGTTTTGTCTGCACCAAAACACGCGACCTGCAGCGGTTGTGTGTGAGTGTTAAGGTGAGGGGTCTCTGAGGGTGGCATAAAACATGCTGCAGCCTTCAAAGGCCATCTCTGGTTACAAGGCCTTTCGTTCCATGGGTACCTTTTACAAGGGGCTTACCTGTGACCCAGAGTTGTGCCAATTATTAAAATAATTGTTCAGTTTTGGGAAAGATCACAGGTGCTGGGGCCTGGTTAGCAGGATCCCGGCACACTCCGTCAAGTTGGCATCAGGTATCTGGAAAAAAGTTAGGCAGTAACCATGCAAAAAAGTACTTTCCTACAATTGGTAATGCCCATCTGAGGTTAAGAATGCAGATTTTACGTTGGCTCTTGGGTTGAGACCAAGTGCCTGGAGTGCAACCATGACCCGAAGTCATGCTCCGACTGCCGGGCCATGAATCCAAAGTCTTTGCGGGAGCGGTCCCGAAAGCTTTTGGAGGCCCAGCAGTCTGCTCCGCGTCATTCAATGTCCCTGTTGAGCTGAAGGTCTCGGGACCAATCGAGGAGCCATCGCCCTTCATACACAGTGGAGTTATGTAGGGAGGCTGAGGCCTTGGGCTTGGAGATTCCTACGGTGACAGTCAGGACTGACCTCCTGACAGAGGTACTTCAACTGGCAACGGCCTCTTCGGAGCCCCTGCTGCCTTTTAATGAAGCCCTCACCGACTTTCTTCTGGGCACTTGGTCCAAGCACCGCACAGGGGCTCCTGTGGACAGGATGATTGCCCGACGCCACCGCCTGGCCCCGGGCGACCCACTTTTCCACTCCCAACACCCTACCCCCAAGAGCGTAGTAGTCCAAGCCTCATCTTCTAAGGGTGCTTTCCCTACTGCACACCCAGATAGGGAACCCAAGAACCTGGACCACCTTGGGAAGATGTTTTCTTCTGCCAGCTTAGTGCTGCTGTCAGTGAACACTGCATGCCTCTTGGGCTGTTATACCCATACGGTGTGGGATATGGTTGCACAAGTGCTGCCACAGTGCCCGGAGGAGGTGCAGGCCGTTCTCACCATCGCAGTGGCAGAGGGTAGAGACACAGCTAAGTTCATCATTCGGTGTGGGCTGGATACCGCCGACTCTGGGCTGAACGGTTTCTATGTCGGTTGCCTTGATACGCTATGCCTGGTTGAGGATGTCTGGTTTCTCTGGGGATGCTCAATCCACCCTTTTGGACATGCCCTTTGATGTCCGCCCCCTGTTCTGCGACAAGGCAGACTCCATTCTCGAGCGCTTCAAGGATTCTAGGGCTGCTACCTGATCCTTGGGCCTCGCAGCAACCTCTCACCCCTGCAGTCCGCAATTTGCCCCTTTCGTAGCTGTGAGATCTAGCGACGTGGGTCTGGGGGCCAGCGGGTGAGCCTGTCTAGTCTACCCATGCCTCCCTCCCCGGAGCAGCCTCCAAACCCTCCTAGTCTGACGTTTCAGGGCCCCCAGAGGCCAGTGGGCGGCAGGATTTGCCACCACCTCCTCCAAAACAAAGCATCGGACCAGTGGGTTTTGCAGATAATCCGAAGGGGCTACTCCCTTCCCTTCTAGACTACCCCTCCCTCCATGCCACCAGAACTCCATTGCATGTTGGAGGATCATTTAGACATTCTCTGCCAGGAATTTGCAGCTCTCTTGGCCCAGGGGGCTCTCAAAAGGGTCCCTGTGCCAGAAGTAGGTTGTGGTTGTTACTCTCCCTCCTTTCTGGTACCAAAGAAGGACACAAGCCTGCGTCTTATCTTATACCTCGGGCCCACAACCGCTTCCTCCCGAAGGAGAAGTTGAAAATGTTCACATTGGCTCAGGTCCTGTCTGCCCTCGATCCCAGAGACTGGATGGTAGCGTTGGACTTGCAGGACGCCTATTTCCACATCTCCGTTCTGCCAGCCCACAGGCGTTACCTAAGGTTCACGGTAGGCCACGAGCATTTTCATTTTACCGTTCTCCCTTTTGGCCTTAGCAGTACCTCTCTGGTGTTCACTGAAGTAATGGCAGTGGTCGCAGCTCATGTGCACTAATCTGGGTTTCCAGTCTTCCCCTATCTCGACTTGTTAAAGGCAAGCTCGTCCCAGGTTGTCGTGTCCCACCTCCAGACTATGGCGGACGTCCTGCACTAGCTGAGGTTCACTATCAACTTGCCTTAGTCACACCTGATTCCCTCTCAGGAGCTCCTTTTCATCTGAGCATTTCTGGATACAACGCAGTTTCGGGCTTATTCTCCGAGCAGAGATTCTAGGATATTCGGGCTAGGATACCAATGTTCTAGCCTCGATCCCGGATTTTGTGGAGAATGACCCTGAGGTTGTAGGGCCTCATGGCCTCCTGCATCCTGGTAGTGGATCATGCCAGGTGGCATATGCGGACTACTCTGTAGTGGGACCTGAAGTTCCAGTGGGTGTAGCATCGGGGGAATCTTTCCGATGTCGTTAGGATCTCGGAGGGGACTGCACGTCAATTGCAGTGGTGGCTCACGAACCAGGATTGGGTCATCAGCAGTTCCCTCTCCCTTCCCCAAACAGAGTTCACAGTAGTGACGGATGTGTCATTCTTTGGATAGGGCAGAGATCAGCGGTCTCTTGTCTCCGGCAGAGTCCGGTCTCCACATCAAACTTTTGGAGCTCTGGGCGATCGCCTTGCACTGAAGGCATTCTTTCCTTCTGTCAAAGGGAGAGTAGTGCAGGTGTTCACAGACAACACCACCCCCCTTGTGGTACTGCAACAAACAAGGCGGGTGGGGTCATTTACCTTATGTCAGCTCTTCGCCTTTGGACATGGCTGGAACATCAGGGCGTATCTGTGGTGGGTCAACACCTGGCACGTTCCCTGAACACCAGGGCGTAGAAACTCCTCTGTTGGTGCATGAAAGATGTTAAATGGCGTCTTCACTCGGAGGTGGTGCAAGGTCTCTTTTGGCAGTGTGGAGAACCTTGGTTAGATCTGTTAGTCGCCGAAGAGAACGCGCAATGTCGGCAGTTCTGCGCATTGGAGTTTCCAAGGTGTCTCTTGCTTGCCAGTGCAATTGCGGCCTCCTGTACGCCTTTCCACGTATCATTTCTACCCAGAGTGCTGAAGAAGATCAAGCGCGGCCAGGCCCAAGTCATTATTGTGGCTCCAGACTGGGCATGAAGAGTCTGGTACCCTGAGCTCTTGAGCATGGCCATCGATCCTCCGATCAGACTGCATCTTCGGGAGGATCTACTGTTGCAGCAGCAGGGGATGGTCCTTCACCCGAATCTGTCCAGCCTCCACTTCTTTGCGTTGTGATTGATCTGCGACAGTTGACAGTTTTCAACCTTCCTCCTTTTCATCCTTCCTCCCGAAGTCTGTAATGTCATCTTGGCAGCCAGGAGTCCCCCCCACTAAAACGGTATATGCCTGTAGATGGAACAAATTTGTTGCATGGTGCACAGCAAAGGCTGTGGATCCTTTTCCTGCTCCTCTTTCAGAGGTTCTCCTCTTCATTCTATCTTTGGCCTAGCTGGGCTCTTCTCTGGGCACTCTTAAAGGCCACCTTTCGGCCATCTCTGCATCTTCCTGATTGGCCTTCTCTTTTCAAGTCTCTGATTGTAAATAGATTTCTTAAGGGCAATGGGACTTGAATCTTGTTCTTACTTTCCTTATGTCTGCTCCCTTCGAGCCACTACATAATTGTCCTCTTCGTCTTCTTACCTTGAAGACTGATTTCCTACTTGCCATCAGATCTGCTCACAGGGTGAGTGAGCTTCAGTCTTTCATCCAAGTCTCCTTTTCTTGCAGTTCATCTGGACAGAGTCGTCCTTCACAATAGGCCTGCTTTCCTGCCCAAAGTATTTACCTTCTTCACGCCTCCTTCCAAAGTGGAGGAGAGACTCCACCGTCTGGACCCAGAACGTGACCTGTCCTTGACAGCACTAAAGATTTCCCGGTGGATGGTCAACTCTTCATGGGTTATGTGGGCACCAAGAAAGGTGGGGCCGTGCATAAACGTACCATCTCTCGATGGGTTGTCCTATGCATCAAAACTGCTATCCTTTGACAAATAAGGAACCTTCAGGAGGACTGTGCACCCACTCTACCAGGGTGATGGCAGCTCTAGTGCTTTCGGACATGGAGTTCCGTTGATTGACATCTGCCAGGCACCCATGTGGGCATCCCTGCACACGTTCACAAAACATTACTGCCTGGATAGCAAGGATTTCATCTCTCTCCCCCCCCCACTCAGAGTCCTGGATCTCCGAACTAGCTGACTATTTTACCAGCAAAATTAGGACTATCCAGACCTCCTTCAGGGCCTCTAATACGAGTAACCCTCCCTTCACATGGCCTCTCGATTTCCCCCCCAGACCTTGACAGCTCCCTCCCTCTGGAACCTTCCTCCACTGTCCCTCCAGTCCTCCCTAGACCTCCTCTCCAAATTAAAATCTGGCTCTCCTCTCGACCCATGTCCTGCCAAATTTCTTGCGCAAATGGCCTCAACTCTTAACCATCTCATTAATCCTATTCTCAACCTCTCGCTCAACACAGGTGAAGTCCCGCAATCTTGGAAGCAGGCCCTCATTATGCCTCTTCTGAAGAAAGCCAACCTGAACCCTGAATCACATGCCAACTACAGACCCATCTCCCTTCTGCCAGCTTTGGCGAAAGTGGTTGAAAAACATGTCCATACTACCCTGTCCCACTTTCTAGAATCAAATGATATTTTACATAAACCCCAATCTGGCTTCCGCTCTAATCTGAGCACCGAAACAGCTTTGCTTGAGGTCACCGAAGTGATCAATGAAACCTTGGACAGGGGAGGAAAAGCTATGCTGGTGATGCTTGACCTCTCCGCAGCCTTAGACACCGTCCCCCATGACCGCCTCCTATCTAGACTCTGGGAGGTGGGTCTAAGGGGGACGGCGTTTAAATGGTTCAGGTCATTCCTCTCCAACCGCCAGCAAACGATCTGGGCCCCACCTTTTTCTGCCGCCATGCCGCCTCTGGAGGTCGGAGTTCCGCAGGGCTCGATTCTAAGCCCTTCGCTCTTCAACATTTATATGACCCCTCTGGCGGCACTTGCGGAGGACTTTGGGGCCCAGATCGTGTCGTACGCCGATGACACTCAACTCCTGTTCACATGCGACAGGGGTCACGACTTCGACGGGGCATCTATTCGGGGCTGCCTTGGGGCTGTGTTCGACTGGTTTAATCGTCACAGCCTCAAGTGTAACTCCGACAAATCCGAGGTGCTCTTCTTCGGATGCCCCGCTGACCCCAAATTGAAAGAGTGGTGGCCTTCAGCCATGTTCCCTCCCGTTAGCGACTCAGGGGCTGCAAAAAACCTGGGTATTCAGGTCGATAACTGCCTCTCCTTCAGGGCTCAGGTGTCGGGCCTAGCCGGCAAATGTTTTGCCATCCTGCAGATGTTGAGAAAGTTCCTGCTGCTCCTTTCCTTGGAGCACAGAAAGACCGCTGTTCAGGCCCTGATTGGATCGCGGCTGGACTACTCTAACGTCCTGTACCTAGGACTGCCGGATTACCTCCTATCACGTCTCCAGGTTGTGCAGAACTCGGCGGCCCGTGCCATCTTCGGCCTCATTAGGAGAGCCAGGGCCAGTGAGCTCCTCAGAACCCTTCACTCGCTGCCCATGAAGAAGCGGATCACTTTCAAGGCCCTGACCATCGCTTTCAAAGCCCCTCATGGCACAGGTGCCCGCTATCTTCAGAAATGGATCAGTTTCTACTTGCCGTCCAGATCCCTGCGCTCTTCAACCCAGGCCAAGGCAGTAACTCCTATGATCCGTCGTGCTCGCTGTGGGGGGGGGCTCTTTCAAACATCTCGCCCCCCGGCTGTGGAACGACCTTCCTCTTTCTCTCAGATCTAGCCCCAATCTGTTGGCTTTCAGGAAAGTCTTGAAAACCTTGCTTTTCCTGCAATTATACCGCCCCTCTGAGCTACGCTCCTTTCATTCGTCCTTGTTTTCCCACTCTGGACCTGTGAGGCTCCGACAGCGCCGGTACACTCCTCGGAGTAGCCGTGCGCTATAGAAGCACCCCCTATAACATAACATAACATAGCCAAGTCCGGTGAGACTGCTTTTTTGGTTGTTCTGTTCTCCAGGACTTTCTGGTGTGAACTTAGTTCGCAGAATCTCCTCCGGGGTTGGCATTGCTGATGTTTTTATTTTAAGGTAAGGAATCTATAACTGATGGTCTCTTCCAGATGAACAAGTTACCTTCGGTAGCCATGTATCTGTAAGAGACTAACATTAGTTACTCCAGTATTGGAACTTTCATAGCTTCACATGCCTGAATTATTCCCCGTCGTCGAGACTGGAGTCTCCGATACATAAAAAAGCAATGCATAGCAGTATAGCAAACTGAAAAGAGGCCTAGGCTCATTTTCCTTTTGCAACCCATAGCCTTCGTTATGTAAAAAGGCCCAAACTTTTCCCTGAACCAATCAGCTGTCCTCACCCTCTAGAACACTCCTGAGAGAACCTCTTACCCCTCAGAATTTCTACCGCACGTTGTGCTAGGGAGTCTCCTTTGAGCTCTGCTCAAACTCTTCATTTTATATTCTTTGACTGGAATTTGGGGTTCCCCTTTTTCTAGAATGAGTTATTGGAAACTTCTCTATTTCTTCTACCATGACTGAAAAGGAGAAGAAAAGTTTATTTAGAGCGTGTGCCACCTGCTCTAAGAAAAGGCTTTATACAGATGATCCTCATGAAGACTGTATATATTGCCTTTACCCAGATCATCAGGCGAAGGAGTGTAAGATTGGCGCACTTTCTCCAATAAGACCTTGAGGGATCGTGAAGGAAGGCTTCTACTCTGGCTCCAGAAAGTGAAGGCCAGGAAGGAGATCCTCTCAAGTGACAGTGAGGAGGAGTCAACATCATCCAGGAGATCTCAAAAGAGTAGAAGATCTCCACAGGCTCATACCTCAGGTGAAAGGCCTCAAAAAAACCCTAAAAAGACCACACTGGGGTCTTCTGGTCGCAGTCCCTCAAAATCTCCTTCAGGAAAGTGTAAGGAGAAGAAGGGTCATGCTTCAGAGGAGAAACAGGCTAAGAAAAGTTCCTCAGAGCGGTTTAAATCTCCTCCAAATGTAAAAATTACCATCCAAAAATCATTTTCTACACCTTCTGAGGTGAAAAAATCGGTGTCGTTGATGGGAGAACACCATTGTCGACAAAAACACCATCGTCGACGAGGAGAACATCATCGCCGACAAAAACACCATAGTCGAAACCCGTCGGCGCTTCCGCTGTCGACGACGACACGCCCTTCGTCGACGAAGGCAGTGACGACCATGACTATGCTTGCGTCGTCGACTGGATCGTCGACATCGACCATGGGACCGACGACTGTGACGACAACGTGTACGATAGCGTTGACGGTTATGATTTCGCCGACGGCAGAAAAAAAACTGGAGAAACGTTTTTTGGGGCTGGGAAAGAACTATAACGCCAGAAGTTACGTCGCCAAGTAAGGTATCCCCATTGGTTCCTTCTCACCTTCTAGAGGAGAAAGATTTGGAGGAAGAGGATGATAGTGGTCCTTTTGGATATGCTAGCAGCCCATCTCAACTAAGGGTTAAGTACCAGGAGGAAGACTCACAAGATGAGTGTGAGGATTTTCAGAGTCATCCCCAACATCACCACTACCAGGAACAACGAGAAGAGATGATAAATGTGCCCTCTTCTTTATTGAGAGATCTTCAATCCATGCTGGAAGATTATAGAAGAAGATATCCTACACCTCAAACGACTAAGGAAATCCCTGACGTTACACCTCAGCCACGCTCTGTACCGGGTACGCCGGTGCGCAGGTGAGAGATCTTGCCAGAGCCCTTGCCCTAAGTCTCCACCATCAAGACCTCAGCGGGATCCCGACACTACTGATGAGGAACATGAGGATGGGGAGATTACGGATCCTAGCAAGGAGTGGGACAATTACCTCATTCCTTCACCTTCGTCCCCTTCACCGAAACCCGTGGATTCCCCACCAGAGGACATTGGGGGGTTTCATTACCTGATGGAAAGGGCCACTAAAAGATTCTCGCTTTCCATGATGGAAAATAAGGCTGAATGCTTCTTATGACTTTAAAGAAACCTATCGCAAATCGGTTCGATCTTTGCCGATTTTGAGTCATATTTGGGAGGAAGGTCTAAAGGTGATGGAATCCCCTTCTACAGTGACCCCAGTACTTGCGAGATTAGATCAAAAGTATAAAGCGACGACAGATGCCCCAGCCTGCCTTTTGGGTCACTCCAAACCGGATTTGGTGATTACACAAGTGGCACAACAGAAATCAAGAAACCCGTCCGCTCCGATTACAACACCCCCGGACAGAGAAGGAAGGAGGCTGGACAACGCAGGGAAGAGATTTTCCTTAATGTCAGCTCTGTTAGTAAAGGCCGCAAATGCTCTAGCCACCCTGGGAAGGTCCGACAGGCGAATGTGGTACGACCTGTCACCTTCTATTGACCACGTGCCGGATGCGGAGAAGGAAGAAGCCCGAAAGTTTCTTCAGGAGGGAGAAAGGACTTCGGCGGAAATCATAGACTGCGCTATGGATATAGCGGCTGCAGCTTTCAGGTCTCTAGGAGGAGCGGCAGTGCTGCGCAGACGAGGGTGGTTAAGGGCAATGGCATTCAGACCGGAGGTCCAGAATAAAATCTTGGATCTTCCGTTCAACGGTGAAGACTTATTTGGCAAGCATGTGGATGACGCGCTGCAGAGTATCAAGAAAGACACTGATACTGCCAAAGCTTTGGGAACTCAGCAATACAGGAAGGTTCCTTTTCTTGACTCTAAGGGTAGGGGCCAAACATCATACAGAGGAGGATATCAGCAAGGGAGATATTCTTCTTATACCTCCACTTCTCAACCCTACCGTCGGCAGTATACACCGGTACAATCACGAGGTTATACCAAATCTACTCCAAGAGGTAGAGGAGGTAGTCAGGGTAAGGACAACGCCTGACGACAATGACAACATTTGGATGCTGATCACACCGGATACACTGAGATCGTATGTTCCCCTGGGTGGAAAGATTTCCAGTTTTCTTCACAATTGGCAAATAATAACCACGGACCGTTGGGTCCTCAACATTATTCGATTCAGCCACACTCTAGAATTTCTTCAGACCCCCCCTCGTACGCCACCGATGCATCACAAGATCAATCATTTGCATCAAATCCGGAAGGAGATTCGGACAATGTTCCGAAAGGTAGTAATAGAACCAGTACCGAATTCTCAAAAAGGATTTTACTCCCCGATTTTTTTCTTGTCAGGAAAAACATCCTACAATGGCGTCCTATTCTGGGTCTCAGATTCCTGAATACCTATCTCAAAAACCGTAATTACGGATGATTTCTCTACAGGACATCCTTCTACTTTTAAACGTGGTGGATCATATGACCACCTTGTACTTACAAGACGTGTACTTTAACGTCCCAATCCATCCTGTACACAGGCAGTACCTTTGTTTCATGGTGGCCGGGGAACATTACCAATTCAAGGTACTGCCTTTTGGCCTCAAATCAGCCCCAAGAGTGTTCAAAAAATGCCTGACTCCAGTGGCGGCTGTTTTAAGGAAACAAACACATCCGGTATTTCCTTACCTAGACGACTGGTTAGTCAAGGCGCCAACAGAAGCACTAACCAGAGCGTCAACGAGGGCGTGCATAGACTTGTTCACCAAGCTGGGATTGACTCTGCACAAGAGAAAATCATCCCTTCAACCAAAGAAACATAACTTTTCTGGGAGCAATCTTAGACACAGAGAAAAACAAAGCGTTCCCCTCAACAGAAAGACAACAAAAAATAGTGTCCCACTTCCAGAGATTTCTAAAAAGAGTATCTTTCAGTACGCAGATACAAATCATTGCTGGGGATAATGTCATCTTGCATTCCCCTCGTGCCTCACTGCAGATTAAGAATGCGGACGTTACAAGAACAGCTCGACCTCCAATGGCGTCAAGCACAGGGGTCCTTCGAGTATGTGGTGCGAGTGACACCGGTCATGCTGCAGGCAGCAGCGTGGTGGACACAACAGCAAAATGTCACTCAAGGACTCTCATTTCTCACGGCTCCAGCCCCATTGGTAGTGACTACAGATGCATCCCTGGAAGGATGGGGGGCATTTCTGCAAGACCTTGTCAGCGGTGGATGGAGGTTACACGAGCAACAACTGCATATAAACTTGCTGGAACTAAGGGCAGTGCGCCTCACGTTGCTGGCTTTCCTGCCATGGATCAGAGGTTCATCGGTGTCGATCAGAACAGACTACACGACTGCGATGCACTATTTAAACAAACAGGGAGGCACAAGATATCTCTCCCTTTCTCAAGAAGCGCAGAACATATGGAAATGGGCTCTACAACAAGGAATATCCATGTCTGCAGAACACCTACCAGGGAATCAGAACACCAAAGCAGATACACTCAGCAAGCTCAAAACTTCCTGCCACGAGTGGGAGTTGGGCCAGGTAGTCCTGGACATCATTTTTCGGACATGGGGCAAACCAGCGGTGGACCTCTTCGCCACAAGGGAGAACAAGAAATGCTGGTTCTTCGCAAGCTGGCTTCCCCAGGGGGGATCCTGGGGGAATGCGGTTTCGATGGCATGGTTTGACGTCTTTGCCTACGCTTTTCCCCTCGATTCCCATCCTGCCAAGGGTCCTCAGGAAGATAAAGAAAGAACCGTGCAGGCTGATCCTGATAGCCCCTTGGTGGCCCAGACAGCACTGGTTCGCGGAGCTTCTGCTACTTTCAGAAGTGCAACTTATTTGCCTCTAGACGATACCATCACTTCTGACAATGTCCCAGGGACCTGTGCTCCATCCGGACCCGAAATCCTTGCACTTAGCACCCTTTCTCCTGAGCACTGAGTTCCAACATCTGAATATTTCGCAGGAGTGCACAAAACCTCCTATCGAAGGCTAGGGCAGAGAGCGCAAACAAAACCTACAGGATGAAGTGGAAGAGGTTTGGTCTCTGGTGTCAACGGAATGGT
The DNA here is from genome assembly GCF_964263255.1 of Lissotriton vulgaris. Classification (NCBI taxonomy): domain Eukaryota; kingdom Metazoa; phylum Chordata; class Amphibia; order Caudata; family Salamandridae; genus Lissotriton; species Lissotriton vulgaris. The sequence goes on along the minus strand of NC_141685.1, from coordinate 1,255,550,588 downwards.
ACCCATCCTCTGACGGCGGCACCTCATGAAATCATTCCATACATTTTGCTATTGGCAAAGTCTGGATTAGCTCACGCTTCTTTAAAAGTGGATTTAGCTGCAATATCCCGATACAGGAGATCTGCATCAGGCCATTCCTTATGGTCAGCCAGGATCATTAAGCAGTTTATGAAGGGATTATTCAGGGTTTTCCCTCCAATTAAACCTCCACCAACGCTCTGGAATCTCAACCTAGTATTGTCTCAATTGATGAAACAACCTTTGGAACCCATACACAGAGCGGACCATAAATTTTTATCTTGGGAAGTGGTGCTTCTCCTCGCTCTAACTTCAGCTAGGAGAGTAGGAGAACTACAAGCTTTCAGAATTCGAGACCCTTTTATGCAGTTCAAAGAGGACAGAATGATTCTGAGGACTAATCCAAGATGTATTCCTAAAGTGCCTACTGATTCCATTTGAATGAGCCATTGGTGTTGAAACGTTTCTTTCCTCAACCAAAAACAGCGGCGGAAAGAGTCTTACATTCATTAGACGTTCAGAGATGTCTCAAGTTCTATCTTAAAGAAACCAAAGGTTTTCGAAAATTTTCACAGCTCTTTGTCGCCTTCAGTGCACCCAGGAAAGGTTTTCCTTTATCAAAACGTGGAATTGCCAGATGGATTTCCAGTGCAATTGTTTACTGTCATCAAGCTGATGGGAAGCCTCTGAACTCACAAGTTCGTGCCCATTCGACGAGAGCAGTGTCCACGTCCACTGCGTTATTTGCAGGAGTGCCTATACAGGATATCTGCAGAGCAACGACCTGGGCATCTACACACTCATTTACCAAGCACTACTGCTTGGAAGCAGCCGCAGAGACGGAAGCGACAGTGGGAGAAGCGATGCTGAGAAAGATCATTCCGTAACGGTGAGCCTTTTTTACATCCCTCCATCCTTTTGTCTTGTTACAAAGTCACATTTATGATACTGTACTAAGCTTATAATGCACAAGTTGTATTGCACAAGGTTGAAATGTAAGGAACAAATGTGCTTTGTGATGTTACTGCTCACTATTCTAATTCAGGCATGTGAATCTATGAAAGTTCCAATACTGGAGTAAGAAAACAAGTTACTTACCTGTAAAAGTAGTTCTCCAGTATTGGAAGCTTTCATAGATTCACATGCACCCACCCTCCTCCCCTTAGAGGCTCACCTTGGATTTGGCACGACAAGTGTTTGGTAGGCACAACTGCGCGAAAGTCTGAGGGGCAAGAGGTTCTCTCAGGAGTGTTATAGAGGGTGAAGACAGCTGATTGGTTCAGGGAAAAGTTTGGGCCTTTTTACAGAACGAAGGCTATGGGTTGGAAAAGGAAAATGGGCCTCGGCCTCTTTTCAGTTTGCTATACTGCTATGCATTGCTTTTTTATGTATCGGAGACTCTCGTTTTGACGACTGGGAATAATTCAGGCATGTGAATCTATGAAAGCTTCCAATACTGGAGAACTACAGTTACAGGTAAGTAACTTGTTTTCTTATAGATTCCTTACCGCCCCACCTATCCTCCCTGTTCTGCAAACTGACTTCTAGGGACTCCCTTCCAGGCCCCTAGTTTTGTGTACCAGTGGTCAGTGTCTTGCATGGCTCTGCACTTCTGGCGTGGAAAGTTGTGTCAGAACTTCCGTCCCGGCCAGTAGGTGGTACGGATATGGTCAGTTGTATTTTAATAGTACAAGAATAAAAATCCAACTTTTCTTAAGATCTGACACTCGCGCCAATCCACGTGACATGCTACTGCCGTATTGGGAGCCAGTGAGGACACACATAGGCATCCGTACTTGTGAATCTACCGGGCGATACTGATTTTCCTTAGATATTCTATTCATCAACACAACGCTGATTGGCGTGAGTGTCAGATCTTAAGAAGAATTGGATCTTTATTCTTGTACTGTTAAAATTCAACTGACCATATCCGTACCGCCTACTGGCCGTGACGGAAGTATAACCGGCTTAGACGTTATCGTGATATTTTGCCTCAAGGCAGCCCTGGGGAAGTCGTGGGTGTTATTCCCCAATGACGAAACACGTTTTGGCTGGAACATCAAAGAAAAAAAATAATTAAAAAAATCACAAGAAGCTGAACAGCTTTTTGAATACCTATGTTGTAGTTAACAAAAAGATAGCTGGATATATGTGTACTCGGGTTTGGTGTTTATTTGTTGATATATGGTGAAAGACGATTTCTTAGGTGCGCAAGAAGAGACAATGGAGGCAAATCGGGTCAGATATATCCTTAGATAACACGTGATATTTGTCTGAGAAGCTCACATTTAAGATGGATGCTGCATGTACCCGCTAGTTTTGAGTGAGAAAAAGATAACTGTGCACATATTAAAAGTTCGTTTTTTATGTGGAGCAGAATTGAAGATGGCCAGTGCCATGGGCCTGATCCAATATGATTTAGAAGTCTCTCGTGCAGTAAGTGGTCTTTTAAATAATGACTGTCTGTACATAAAGCCATCTAGATTTACACAAACTCAATACGCTTTTGACTGTTGAATGCTCCCAACCCCTTGGCGGTAATTCCGCCGCAGGGGAGGGGGGTCGCGCGGCGCCGCCATGCTCGTGATGGAACCACTCCGTCATGAGCCACGGGCGCGCTGTGCTAGTGACGGAGTGGTTCTGTCATGGCCCCGCCCGCTCATCAATTCAACCACGCAGGCGTGAAATTGATGCAGCGTGGGCGGAGCGGCCCCAGCGTGACGGAACCACTCCGTCACTAGCACAGCGCGCCCGTGGCACGGAACAGGTTAAAGTGCCCTCTTTTCCATTTTATTTCCTTAGTGTTCCATTTTATTTCCTTAGTGTATATATTCTCACACACATGCATATCACACAGCACACTGTATTCATAAGGGTGTTTTGAAAAAATTCATGTGTAAGTTTCTTTCGTTGTCCTGCATTATCCTATTAGCACAGTGGCTAGGCTACTTGAAATGATTCATCAGATTCTTCACTGCAATTCCCTGTTTATTGATTATGGCTCACATCTGGGATTGCCTCTATCAATATACAGTAAATAATACAAGGGAGATTGAGAAACAGCTGTCTATCTGTGCCATGACGTGTTTTTCAAACGTGGCTTGTCTAAATGTTCTTCATCCACATTTGATAGCTTCAAGTGTTTTAAAATGCTTTTACTGATTGTTGGGAAAGTTTGACTGTATCTTCTGATTGTAGGCAGGTTGTTCCTTTCAGTCCAATGAAAAGGTTGCAGAAAGGCTTCTCCATGGTTAATCATAGCTTGTTTAACCAAATTCAATTAAAATAGTCTGAATGATTGGACGTCTTAAAATAGTTTGTGAGCATTTTCTTGGAAACAGTAGGTAAATTCTAGGGTCATGGCTTGAAGGGGAAAACTTATGCAGTGCAGCAATACATTTTTGTCAGTTTGTTTTGGGAATAATTTTGTCTGGATAAGCACTCTTAGGATACCAGATTCACAGAAAACACTCCTGCTGCATTGGTTTCATGAACCTCTTGCTTTTCAGTGCTACAGTGATAGACTGATCAGCTCCACCAATGTTTTTTAGAGACTTGATTACAAGAGTTTCTGCCAGCAAGAGCTGATATTGGAGAATTTGTTTAGCTCAAGTTAGCTTTTGCAGCTAGTTGCGGAAGCAAAAATCTACCAGTCAGACGTTCTCAACTGGGTTTGCTTGGTTATCAATCTGATGGTTAATTGTTCATATATAATGTTGTTTCTCACTCTTCCTATATCTTCCTTTCTCAGGTCTTCTTCACACGAAATGGGAAGATTATTGGTAAGAAGGATGCAGTGGTGCCAGCTGGGGGCTTCTTCCCTACCATTGGTATGCTGAGCAGTGGGGAGAAAGTGAAAGTGGACCTCCATCCCCTCAGTGGTTAGAAGGAGCCAATCGCATGCAGCCAATACCCTCGTTTCTGTGTTTTCTTGGTTACATCATCCCTCTTTTCCAGCAACATGTTGCCTCCCAGGGACATCTGAAGCCGTGTCCTATGAAGGAGCTCCCCTGCTGCCTCGGATCCAGTGGTTTGCACATCTTGGAAGACAGATGTTCCTTGAAAATTACCCAATTCCTCTTTCAGACCACAACCTCAGGGCTTCAAGTGTGATCTTGATGGGGGTTCTGAGTCCCACTGCTCCTGCTCGGTACGGTACTTCTCTTTTTTGCCCTCCGTCTGTCTTAACGAACGACCATGCTAGTCTTTGCACAGTGATGGCAGAAGCAGGATCGGGGTGCACTATAAATGGCGAGTAACCAACTGTAGCTGTTCTATCCTAAAAAACAGCTCTCAGATGTTAGCTGTTGTTACATTGGACTTCAAGCAGCCACAAGAGGCTCTGAATGGTCTCACTTCTGTGTTGCGTTACCTGAAGAGTTGAATAGCACCGAGACTGCACGAAACATTGGGCAGAACTGCATGTATTGTAACATTAATGTCATTTGTTTACGTTGGGAAGATGAGGGAGGATTCAGTTGGTCAAGGGTAGTGCCTGCCTTCCAAACAGTTAATGGAAATAGGAAGACATGTGCTGTAAGCTAATGCATTTGTCCAATTCTGTGCCACATACCCGAATGTCCCAGCCTCCACCTCTTTATAAAAGACATAGGATTCTGTCAGGGTCTGTCTGCCTTTACCATTTAACTGGGTATAGGCACCATATCTCTTCAACAAATCCCTTCACTTCTAGCCACTGCAGGCTGTTACTGTTCACTAATTTCCAAATGGAGTGGAAACGTGCCTGGTATTTCCGGACACTGAGAGCACTTTGTAGCTGTCAAATAGACAGTATCTACGGAAAATATAAAAAGTTACTCTGGAAGTGCTGATAAGACATCTGTTGTTCCACAATAGGAGATATGGAATCACACTGGTAGCCCATGCAACTAAACGGACAGGGTACATTCCTTTTCTCAAACAACCAGCCACAGCTCCTGATTGGGGGTTGCTGCCCCCCATCCATCCAGCCGCCCTCCCCTCACGCACACAACTTATCAAAGTCACTCTTGTATATCCCAGGATATTCATTGTCTTTTGCTCATTTGGAACTTTCAGATGGAGTGTAAGATGAATATTGTGTCTAGTTTTTCCACTGTGCTTCTAATGGCAATCTTTACCTATCTCCTTGAGATTTAAGGATGCGTTATTTTAGGGACCGAGAATGAAAAATGGGCCAATTTTATAAACCAAAAATTCTGCTACTTTCTCCACAGTTTAAGTGGGGATGAATGTCGGTTGTGAGCAGTAAATGAAAGTGTTTGTCATATGTCAAACCTGGAAAGTCAAAGAAGGAACTGTCTGGAAGCACCAACACCTTTCCATACATTTCCCCCTGCATCTATCACTGTTCCTAGTAACAATGTGCACTATCATGAAAAAAATATATATATATAAAATAAAACTGTATGTATATAATTTGGAGATGTTTATACACATTCAATAAATAAGGTATCCATATTTAAACATATGTTGTCATTGAGACTTTTGTGTAGTCTTGGCTTTGCTATGCTAATGTCTAGCAGAATGTTTGGGTAGACAGAATAGAGAAAGGGATCTAAGGTTTTTAAGACTGGAGCTGTGTACATTGAAATGTTGCACCTGCTCATGCGATTCAAACTCATTATAAGAAAATGGGTGTTCGAGGCATATGGGCTGCAGATGATACATTATGAATAGATCGCCATCTGGTGTTGGGCTCGGATGATTGCACTTGTTTTTCTCTTGGAGAAGTCTTTTTGTCGTCACGAGGCTGGTGACTCCTCCCTTGGGTGCTAGTGCGCATGGGCATCGGCTCCATCCTTAGATTGTTTTTTCCCGCCATCTGGTTCGGATGAGGACCGAAGCGCTCCAGATCGACTTCGAGAAAAAGTGATATTTCGGCGCGTATTCCCTTTCCAATTCGACGGTATTGTTATCGAACGCGATATCATTTCCATTCCGACGCGTTTCGACTCCAACAATAAACATTTTCTTCTACGTCGACGAGACCGGGAGGCCTTTCTCAACGTAGTCCAGCCCGGAGTCCATGGAAAGGACTCCATTTAAGAGATGTCCAACGTGTGGTGCTAAGTTCCCACACAAGGACCTACACGAGGTGTGCAATCTCTGCCTATCGCCTGAACACGAATCCAGGGACTGCGAAGCCTGCGCAGCGTTCTCCTCCAAGTCGGTGATCAGAAACCGTCGAGCCAGAAGACACGAGGTTTCAAGAATGCAGTCGGAGGCAATCCCGGAGCTGTTCGAAGACCAGCACCTCGAAGAAGAGGAACATGAGGACGAGTCGGGGTCGGAAGGGGACGAGTCTTATGTCGAGGGAATCGACGTCCAACAAACCGTGAGTGATGACGTCCCCTTACCAAAAAACCGACCCCGCCTTCGAGCCCGGTCAGACCACCGAAGAAAGTTTCCGACGCCCCGCCTTCGGGCCCGGCAACGAAACCGAAACTCTCGGCCTCCCACCATGTCGGATCCGAGAAACGGTAGACATCGACACCGAAGCTCCATACAAAAGAAAGCTCGGCATCGAAACATTCCATGTCGAAACCTAAACATGTTTCGACGTCAAAGACTTACTCGACACCGAAAAAATCGGAATCAAGCAAATTTTCGGTGCCAAAAAGACAGAACATTGACGGTCAGAAGCAAAGGCACCTTTCGGAACCAAAAACTTCGGTACCAACACAGGAGCAGCAGACAGATCCAAAACAAAAGACTTTGTCACCACTTTGCCAGTTTGCGGATCGATAAACAATCACCGAAAAAGAGGAAGAATGAACTAGATGACAAAGCTCTTCCTCCTAAAAAGAGAACAATGGGGACAAATACAACTCCTCCCTTTCTCCTCAGCCTAGAGACTCACCCTCTTCTCCTATTCCTCACAATAGGCCAACTATTCCTCCACCTTCTACACCAAGACCATCTACACCTCAAACAGATGTAGACAGTGATGCAGGGGAGGGAGAACCTCATGGAGATGACGACACTATCCCAGATGAGGAAGACCCATGGGAAAATTATGATGCAGGGTGAGACGATTATAACGACCCACAATTATACCCCTCAAAACCTTCACCACCTGATGATAATACAGGTTTTGTGCAGTTGATTAATAGGGCAGCTAAATAACATAAGGTAGATTTACATACAGAACCTCAAATAGAGGATTTCCTTTTAGAAACGCTACCTGCTGCACAAAGAACATCAGGCACACTACCTATGCTAAAGAGTCTTCTCAGCCACACAGCAGACATATTCAAAGACCCTGTGAGGGCTAGGGTATTAAACCCAAGAATTGATAAAAACTATAAGGCAGCCCCAAAGGACCCAATATTTATCAAAGGACAAGTACCTCTGGACTCGCTTGTAGTTACAAACGCTCGTAAAAGAGCAAATTCATTTTCTACAGGAGAAGCTCCTCCTCCTGATAAGGAGTCCAAGCTAATAGATGCATCAGGCAAAAGGGTAGCATCACAAGCAGCAAACAGCTGGCGCATAGCTAATACACAAGCGCTACTGGTACGTTATGATAGAGCGCATTATGATGAGTTAGAAAAACTCATCACACATCTTCCTAAGGAACATCAAAAAAGGGCAGACCAGCTTATACAGGAAGGGAAGATAATAACTAACACTTCCATTAAGTGCGCTTTAGACGCAGCAGACACTGCAGCAAGATCCATCAACACTAGTATCATGCTAAGAAGACATGCATGGCTTAGGGTCTCAGGGTTCAAACAAGAAGTACAAACATAGTTATTGAACCAACCTTTTGACCAAAAAACACTTTTCGGCTCAGGAACAGATGAGACTTTAGAAAAGATGAAAAAGGACACAAACGGCTAAATCAATGGGAGCATTACAACAGCCAACTCAAAGAGGTTCCTTTCGTAGGTCCACCTATAGAGGCGGGTCAAAAAGTACAGACACAAGCCAACAATCTACCTCTTTTACACCAACATCACCCAGATGTAATTCAAGAGGCAGTTACAGAGGTAACCACAACAAGGGTAGAGGTTGCGGAAATAATAACAACCGCAACTCCCCAACCCCAAAACAGTGACGTAATACAACTCCCCCCAGACCATATAACACTGGTCGGGGGACGTTTATCACAGTTCCTACCTGTCTGGGAAAACATCACATCAGACAGGTGGGTGAGACAGATTATCCAACATGGTTATTGCCTGGAACTCACAGCTACCCCACCAAACATCCCCCCCAGACAGCGTCCAATGAGTCAAGATCATTTAACATTGTTAAAACAAGAAGTACTATCACTGCTACAAAAGCATGCCATAGAGAAGGTTCCAAAACATCAGCAAGGGACAGGAGTATACTCTCTATACTTCCTAATCCCCCAAAAAGACGGGTCTCTAACACCAATCTTAGACCTCAGACCTCTAAATGCATACATAAACTCGGAACATTTCCACATGGTCACGCTCCAACAAGTACTTCCTTTACTGAAGAAAGGGGACTTTCTTTCTACACTGGATCTAAAAGACGCTTACTTTCACATCCCAATTCACAAAGCCCACAGAAAATACCTCAGGTTTGTAGTAGAAGGACAACATAATCAGTTCAAAGTCCTTCCATTTGGGGTCACACCAGCACCAAGGGTGTTCACAAAATGCCTAGCAGTAGTTGCAGCACACCTAAGAAGACAAGAAATACAGGTCTTCCCTTACTTGGACGATTGGTTAATAAAAGCCAAGTCACAGGAAGAATGTCTTCAAAACACACAAAAGACCATTCAATTGCTGCACCAGCTAGGGTTTATGGTGAACTACACAAAATCCCACCTACAACCAAACAAGATTCAACAATATCTAGGGGCTACTATAGACACAAAAAAATCCAAAGTATACCCCAATCCAGTCAGGATCCAAACAATGGTCTTGCTGATCCAAAAATTTCAACCACAACAATCACTAACAGCTCGAGTGTTCATGCAGCTGTTAGGGATGATGTCCTCCTGTATACTGCTCATACCATATGCCAGACTACAAATGCGTCCACTGCAGGAGTGTCTAGCGACACAGTGGAATCCGGCTCAAGGTCAGATTACTGATCTGGTGTTGGTAGACGACCGCACACATCGCTCTCTGAAGTGGTGGAACACAATAAACATTTCCAAGGGACGGTCGTTCCTAGAACCGATCCCACAAGTGATACTGACAGCGGATGCATCGCTCACCGGATGGGGAGCGCATATGGAGAAATATACAGTACAGGGAAAATGGAGTGTACAGCAAAAAAGACTGCACATCAATTATCTGGAACTACTAGCAGTGTTTCTAGCATTAAAAGCTTTCCAAATGCAAATACTCAACAAAGCAGTCCTGATCAGAACAGACAACATGACTGCGATGTATTATATTCAAAAACAGGGAGGGACACACTCTCTCCAACTATCCAGACTAGCACAGGACATTTGGAGATGGGCCATTCCTCAAAAGATCTATCTGTTAGCCGAACACCTACTAGGAGTTCAAAAACAGATAGCAGACATCCTAAGCAGAGAGTCAGAACAAATACACGAATGGGAACTGCACAACCAAATACTGCAGCCATTCTTCCAAAGATTGAGACAACCAGAGATAGATCTTTGCCACTCATCAGAACGCAAAATGCCAAAACTTCGCAAGCAGGTACCCACACCACCTGTCCCAGGGCAATGCGCTATGGATAAATTGGTCCAACAAATTTGCTTACGCTTTTCCCCCTCTCCCACTAATTCCATTAGTGGTTCGGAAACTCCAACAACATTCAATGACAATGATACTAGTAGCACCCACGTGGGCAAGACAGCCGTGGTTCACCACACTACTGCAACTCTCACAGGTGCCACATCAAAAATTTAGATTATTACCCATGCACCTTGCACAGAACCATGGAGAAATAATGCACCCAGATCCCAAACAATTAAACCTAGCGATCTGGCTCCTGAGGTCATAGAATTTGGATACTTGGATTTACCTCCAGACTGTATGGAAATCATTAAGCAAGCAAGACGTCCTACCACCAGAGCATGCTATGCAGCAAAGTAGAAAAGGTTTGCTGTATACTGTTACAGTAACAACATCAACCCTCTGGACGCATCCACTAAATTGATTATTTGCTATTTACTACTACACTGCAGCAATGTAACCTTGCCTACACCTCTATTAGAGTACATCTTGCAGCTATAGCGGCGTACCTACAAAACAGACAACATCTTTCCCTGTTTAAAGTACCAGCAATAAGAGCTTTCATGGAAGGCCTCAAAAGAGTCATTCCACCAAGACTACCGCCTGCCCCAGTCTGGAATCTCAACATAGTACTTACCAGACTAATGGGACCACCTTTCGAACCTATGCATAGGTGTGAAATACAATTGCTCACATGGAGGGTGGCCTTTCTTATAGCTATTACCTCACTCAGAAGAGTAAGCGAGTTGCAAGCATTTACAATACAAGAACCATTCATGCAGCTACACCAAAATAAAGTGGTTCTTAGAACAAACCCAAAATTCTTGCCTAAAGTAATTTCAGCATTCCACATCAATCAGTCAGTGGAACTACCAGTCTTCTTTCCAAAACCACAGACGGTAGCAGAAAGAGCCCTACATACATTAGATGTCAGAAGGGCAATATTGTACTACATAGAAAGAACACAAACTTTCAGAAAGACAAAACAACTATTTGTAGCGTTTTCTCCTACACATAAGGGCAATCCTATCTCTAAAGCAGGCATTGCCAGGTGGATTGTAAAATGTATACAAATATGTTACTTAAAAGCAAAGAGAACATTAACTGTTCCTCCTAGAGCTCACACGTAAACTAGGAGCATCTATGGCATTCTTAGGAAACATTCCCCTAGATGGCATATGCAAAGCAGCTACCTGGGTTACACGACATACCTTCACAAAACACTACTGTGTAGATGTGCAGACAACACAACAGGCTAGAGTGGGACAAGCAGTACTAAAGACTTTATTTCAGACTGTTGCAACAGACACTGGTGGCCACCGCTAGGGAGATAACTGCTGTATAGTCTATTCATAATGTACCATCTGCAGCCCATATGCCTCGAACGTAATATGCTACTTACCAGTATGCATCTGTTCTTGGCATAGAGGGCTGCAGAGTGGTACATGCCCTCCCAGCCTCCCTGGAAACCTGTGTCTGTTCCAACACTATCTTATTTAGATACACTTACATGGGCATTTCTATCTGTATTCTATCATACTACTCCATCTAACCCTACTATGGCAAAACAATCTAAGGATGGAGCCGATGCCCATGCGCACTAGCACCCAAGGGAGGAGTCACCAGCCTCGTGACAACAAAAAGACTTCTCCAAGAGAAAAACAAGTGCAATCATCCGAGCCCAACACCAGATGGCGATCTATTCATAATGTACCACTCTGCAGCCCTCTATGCCAAGAACAGATGCATACTGGTAAGTAGCATATTCCTTTCTGATTATCATTGTTCTGTTTCTCACCATTACTGATATCTCAGTGATTTGGGAGGTTGTGTTAGACTCGTCTATTCAACTGAAGTATTTCAGGGCAATCGCTGGTTTTTTTTTGTTGTTTTTTTTTTTGTTACAAAACTTAACGTACTGAGAACATTAACTTAATTTTTTCCGTTTTTTTTTTAACCCTTTCGATGCTCATGACGAGCTCAGCTCGTCATGAGGCACAGTTGAGCTGTGCTGATGACGAGCTCAGCTCGTCATGAACAATAGGATACATCAAATATCAGCACAGGAGGGTAAAATGCACAGCAGCCAAGGTGTTAAATAAGGGGATTGCAACTATATTATTTAGCCTCTATGCTTGGTACTTGACTTTGTGCCATGAGCTGTTGGCGCAAGGCATGACTTTTTGTGCTTTTTAGCAGTTTGAAATAGTTATACTGTTTGAGCTGCTCTTGTACTTTTTGTACAAAATCTGCGGGACTGACTTTTGAGCAATCCGAAAAGGATCTTGAGTTGGACCAATACACTTAACTAAATTGAAATGTGGTGCAAATCTGTTGAGTGAACGTTGTCCTACATTTGGCAGTGTTTTAGGAATTAACATATGGAAATACACTTTTCCTCCTCCCCTTTATTATTTTTAGAAGTACCTGTACTCTGACCATCTTGATGTTTGCCACCTCTGCTTCTCCCTGGACCATGAAGACGCTGCATGTGAATTTTGCCTTGCCTTCCGGTTGAAGAAAACCTTATGGCACTGAAGGGAGAGGCGATGGGGAGAATAGCAAGATGCACCCCCAAGATGCCACCTATAACTCTAACCGGGTCAGTGAATAAGACACTATCAGCACAGACGGAGAGGACGCCAGCCCTTCCAGCATGCTGATGCTCTAAGCCACAACCAGCCCAGGTGCTATCTCCTCCAGTGCCTCCAACCCAGAGGAGGAGGAAGTGGAGGCTCTACTGGCCTCCAACACCAGCAGCCTTTGACTAAAGATCACACCCAGGGTTGGCCCGACACCTATTCAAAGCCCTCATAGAAGCTTCGTACTGAGGCAGAGCAAGAAACTACTGCCTGCCTCCTCATTAAATAGTGTTGATCCATCAGTGTTGTAATGCACATTGTGATTTACTGTGGGCTCCAAGACGTTCTGACTCATTCAACGTGTTTAGCGCCCTGAGGAAGGTGCGACCAGGGTTCTAGAGTCATCACCGAAACTTGCATCAGCAGTCTGCAGACAAGACGAGAGGACCAATATACTTCGCTATCGTTTAGAATGTATAAATAAGTCTATTGGAGAAAGTGTTAACTTGCAGCACTCTGAGTAATGACATTACCACTGCTCTTGAGAAAGAGCGGTTTGTCTTTTTAGGCCTTCTCGGATAATAAACATTTCTTGTTCTTCAGATGTTCGTCATATTCAGTGTTTTTAGGGCTCGTCCTACGTCTCACGAAGTGGGCGTGTCTTCAGAGTCATTTTGTGAGGACTTCGAAAATCTAACCTACGAATTCCAGAGAAGCTCGTGATTTTTGGTCGTTATTTATGTCAGCTGCATAGCAATTGGCCCTCGCATGGCTGTGTTTTTACAAGCCAGCACGCAATAGGCCATAGGCTGTAGAGTTGCTCTGCTTCCTGCATATTCCGTGCGGACACGTGCATCCGAAGGCCATATTTCTTCAATTACCGGCTGTCAGGGACCGCGGTAATTAAAGAAAGATGCTGGGCGCGCGTGCACCACTCTCGAGTTTCTTTTTCCCCAGCTGTGTGTGTGCGCGCATGCCGGCTCCCGGCCAAACCTTGACTTCAGTCTGACATTAAGTGTTTTTATTTTCTTGTAATCCCTGTTGTTGGGATCATTTCCTTGAACGTGCAGTTTAACGTTTGCAGCTGGGCTGCGGGGAAAGCGGCCTGCGAAAAGATAGCTCCTCGACCTTGAAATACTGGGGGTGAAGGAGACTGCGGCCATGCTGGAGGGAAACAGAGAGGCTTTTAACATAATGATGCCAGAGCGGAGCGTGGCCTGGTGCGAGCAGGCGTGTGCGCGAGGCGATGCCATTTATTATAGTGCCGCCCGAGCGGGACACCTCAGTGGGTCAATGCCCATGCTGGAGAGCCCTGGTAAAGTAGCTCTGCGTCAACCATTACCATGCATCGCTTAGTGCCTGCCTCGACGAGTGTCTCGAAGTGAGAGGAGCAAGTGGGGCAGCGGAAGTGACATCATACCCGCTTTGAACTAACTATGACATCACCAAATGACACGTTCTGCTGCATGTAGATCCTCGTCCTCCCGAGCCTCAACCTTGAAATACTGGGGGTAAAGGAGACTGCGTCCATGCTGGAGGGAAACAGAGGCTTTTAACATAATGATGCCACAGCGGAGCCTGGCCTGGTGCGAGCAGGCGTGTGCGCTAGGCCGATGCCATTTATTATAGTGCCGCCCGAGCGGGACACCTCAGTGGGTCAATGCGCATGCTGCAGAGCCCTGGTAAAGTAGCGCTGCATCAACCATTACCATGCATCGCTTAGTGCCTGCCTCGACGAGTGTCTCGAAGTGAGCGGAGCAAGTGGGGCAGCGGAAGTGACATCATACCTGCTTTGACCTAACTATGACATCATCAAATGACACGTTTTGCTGCATGTAGATCCTCGTCCTTCCGAGCATCGACCTTGCTGTTTAGGAAACAATCTTTCTTTCCGTCCTGCCACCGGAACTGCAGATTGCATAACACTGTGAGTGTTTCTTCTAAGAAGTGTCACGGCACCCTCTGAAACCGAGCACGTCACCCGGAGCAGCGCCCGGCTCTCCCTCCCCGGCCGTGCCAAACTAAACACTGCAGCAACAGACTGGGCCCTGAAAGTAGCTGGCAGGCATCGGAGAGCAGAGTGCTGTTGAGTGCTGTTGAGTGCCGAGTGCTGTTGAGGGCAGAGTGCTGTGTGCTATGTACCCTAATGTATGGTGAGCAGTGTGTGTGTGTGCTGGGTGAGCAGTGTGTGTGTGTGTGTGCAGGGTGAGCAGTGTGTGTGTGTGTGTGTAGGGTGAGCAGTGTGTGTGTGTGTGTGTAGGGTGAGCAGTGTGTGTGTGAGCAGTGTGTGTGTGTGTGTGTGTAGGGTGAGCAGTGTGTGTAGGGTGAGCAGTGTGTGTGTGTGTGTGTAGGGTGAGCAGTGTGTGTGTGTAGGGTGAGCAGTGTGTGTGTGTGTGTAGGGTGAGCAGTGTGTGTAGGGTGAGCAGTGTGTGTGTGTGTGTAGGGTGAGAAGTGTGTGTGTGTGTGTGTGTGGGTAGGGTGAGAAGTGTGTGTGTGTGTAGGGTGAGCAGTGTGTGTGTGGGTGTAGGGTGAGCAGTGTGTGTGTGTGTAGGGTGAGCAGTGTGTGTGTGTGTGTAGGGTGAGCAGTGTGTGTAGGGTGAGCAGTGTGTGTGTGTGTGTGGGTGTGTGTGTAGGGTGAGCAGTGTGTGTGTGTGTGTGTAGGGTGAGCAGTGTGTGTGTGTAGGGTGAGCAGTGAGAGTGTGTGTGTAGGATGAGCAGTGTGAGAGTGTGTGTAGGGTGGCAGTGTGTGTGTAGGATGAGTATTGTGAGAGTGTGTGTGTAGGATGAAAAGTGTGTGTGTGTGTGTGTGTGTGTGCAGGGTTAACAGTGTGTGTGTGTGTGCAGGGTGAACAATTCCAATCCAAACCACATAATTCCACTACACACCACATGCATACACTCCATAACACATGGCTAAAAGACATTGCCATTTACAATGCCATTTGCTCTAACTCAAAAAAATCCGAGACCTATTGCATTTTCAATGCTTGTTTGTTTTAGCAGATAGTTAATGAGGTATGAATGAGAATATGTGAGGCTTGCATGACCAGATGTTTATATCGTTTTTTTGGTGTTTGATCCACAGTTTCGTTATTTTGCTACATATAAGAATGTATGTGTTTGGAAAATAAATTATATAAATAATCTTTTTTACTTAAACATTAAAAATTATAAACGAAAGACTTATCATAAACTTGTCTATTTGTCCATTTACGTTGAGACATTATGGCTATATATAGATGTGTATGTTTCTTGGCTCCTTTAGGATCTTAGCAAGCATTTATAAGTTGGTGAAATATTCCACCAATTAATAACAAAGAAAAACCAAAGGTGATGATGGACGGAGCGTTGACAATACAAACACTCCACCCCAGTCAACTGATCTGGGTTTAATCCATCACCGTTCTTTAACTCACTCCGCCACTCCAGTTCAGACATGGCCATATGCAAATCAGTCTGACCCTGCGCCTCCTGGGAACAGTCCAGCCCGAACTGCCAAGCCATGTCTTCCCTGGACCGGAATCAAGCTTCCCAGGACCGTTTTCTGGCATTACAGCCGTCTTCAGCCGGGCTTGCTTGAATCCAGTGGCAAAGTGAGCAAGGGGCTCACGTCTTAGCATACCCTGCCAACTTAGGGCGAACAAAGAAAAACCAAAGGTGATGATGGACGGAGCGTTGACAATACAAACACTCACCCCCAGTCCACTGATCTGGTTTTAATCCGTCACCGTTCTTTAGCTCACTCCGCCACCCCAGTTCAGACATGGCCATATGCAAATCAGTCTGACCCTGTGCCTCATGGGAACAGTCCAGCCAGAACTGCCAAGCCATGTCTTCCCTGGAACGGAATCAAGCTTCCCAGGACCGGTTTCTGGCATTACAGCTGTCTTCAGCCGGGCTTGCTTGAATCCAGTGGCAAAGTGAGCAAGGGACTCACGTTTGAGCATACCCTGCCAACTTAGGGCGAACAAAGAAAAACCAAAGGTGATGATGGACGGAGCGTTGACAATACAAACACTCACCCCCAGTCAACTGATCTGGGTTTAATCCTAAGTCAGCTGGATTGCATGGGGTGGGTCACAAGGTAGTAGTACGCAGACCTTCTAAACATGTGTTTAGAAGGCTCCCACTTGCGGAGGACCCTCTTTCTCTACAGCAAGATGGACACCTGCAACCTTATCTCAATAACGTACCCCTTCCACGCTGAAATTGAAGAGCAACAGTTAAATTTGATTGATTTGTAATCCTTACTACCGTACAAACTTCCACACAGTCTATCTATGCTGGGTGCTGGGATAAATTAATTTCCTGGTGTTGGGCCAGAGATTCCAATCTATCTATTACAAGTGAAGCTCTTATATTCTTTTGTTTGTTCTCTTCTTAGCCCATCAAGGCCATACAATGGGCACCGTGAAAGGTGACCTTTCCAGCCTTCTGTTTTGGCAGAACAAACAGTCTTTGTTTAAGTCACCAGTTGTGATGCATGTATTAAAAGTTTGACAAATGCTTCCTTCAAAATTATGTGTAATGCCCCAACAGGACTTTAACCTTATCTTGGCATTCCTTTTGTGAATGTTTTTGGCGCCTATGCTCTTGATGCTGAACACGGTCTTCTTTATCACCATTACGCTGGCCTGCCGTTTGAGTGTGCTTTAGGTGTTGTTGGCATAACCACCCTGCACTAAGTTCTTCCTTGGTATGTTGCTATTAAGGACCTGGGTGGCTTTTCCCTATAAGGTCTCAACCTTTCAACACTGGTCAATCAATCATGTTGCCTGTATTCTTCCCTCTGCCTTCGACCTCGAAAGAGAAGAGGCTCTATCAACTTGATTCAAATAGAACGTTGAGCCTTCACATCAATCGGTTCACCGATCAGTATAGATGACCAGCTCTTTGGCTGCTTCTCAGGTGCAAAGAAGAGCAGGGCAGTGCTAAAAAGGACCCTTTCAAGGAAGATGGCCCTTTACATTAAAATCTGCTTTGCACTGCGAAGGAAGCAGTTTCCCAGAGGGCCTAAGGGCCCGTTCAACGATGGCCAAGGCCACTGCAATGGTGTTGGCGTAAGTTCTCTTGAAATCTGCTTGCTTAAACATGGAATCCAGTGCATACGTTCACAAAGTATTACTCCCTCAACAGCCAGGTCCAACCAGAAGGTCACTTCACTCACTTAGTCCTGAAGGGCTTTTTGGTCTAAGTTCTCTCCCTAGAACCGCCACTTTTGGGGGGTACTGCTTATATGTATTCTAAAGGTGAGGAATCTGCAGTTTGAAGTATCTAGTAGACGAAAAATATACTTCAGAATGGGCACACTGCCTCACAGTCCCAGCACAGTTCGCCCCTTTGCATCCTGGTAAATAAGAGAGCAAAGAAAAATCATCAGGGGTTGCTGGAAATGCTGCCAAGTTGCTCTCCGGTCACAGTACCACTCACAAGCACACAGGTGCATCTCCAAAGCTAGTCAGCTTGCTGGCTCAAGGGAGCCTTTTAAAGAGAATGGGGGTTGGGAGCACACTGCCTCACAGTCCCAGCACAGTTCGCCCCTTTGCATCCTGGTAAATGCAGTACACAGTTCAAACTTACTTAAAAAATAGCTGGAGTTTTTTACCAAGTTTAGTGCAGACATTGCTGAAAGCAAGCACACAGGTGCACCTCCACAGCTCGTCAGCTTGCTGGCTCAAGGGAGCCTTGTAAACAGAATGGGGGTTGGGAGCACACTGCCTCACAGTCCCAGCACAGTTCGCCCCTTTGCATCCTGGTAAATGCAGTACACAGTTCAAACTTACTTAAAAAATAGATAGTTTTTCACCAAAGTTAGTGCAGACATTGCTGTATATCTCTAGATACATGTTTCTGGGTTGAGCCCGTCATCAGTAGAGAGCAGCAGTATTAGAGAGCAAAGACTGTAATCTCAACTGATGACGGTTAAAGAACCAGAAACACGTGTCTAGAGAGCAGCACTATCTGCGCCAACTGTGGTGAAACACTCAAACACTCCTTAAGCAAGCAAGTAACTGAAACTGCATTTACCACAATGCCAGGGGCGAACCTTGCTGGGAGGTGAAGCAGTGTGCTCCCACCCCTGTTCCTGTTTAATAGTACTCCTGTGAGTCATTGAGCTGACGAGCTCATGGATGAAGCACCCGCATGCCTGTGAGAGGTACATGAACTGAGAAAGATGTTGGCAGACTACTCGGCAAACCCCAAACTTGAAAGACTGTAATCTCAACTGATGACGGTTAAAGAACCAGAAACATGTGTCTAGAGATCAGCACTATCTGCGCCAACTGTGGCGAGACACTCGAACACTCTTGAAGCAAGCAAGTAACCGAAACTGCATTTACCACAATGCCAGGGGTGAACCTTGCTGGGAGGTGAAGCGGTGTGCTCCCACCCCTGTTCCTGAAAAATATACTTTAGTAATGCTTTTCCTGGTGGATACTGTAGCTGCTGATCCCACACTGGCCTCCCATCTCCATATTCTGTGGATTGGTCTTCTCTGTGTCTGTGGGAACAAAAAACCAATTGGTGTCAGACTGTTGTACAGGGATGGCACTTGTATGCTGCTCTGCTTCATCACTTATGAGGTGGCATAATACCAATGCAGAGCTGTTTGACTCCACTAGTCTGCGTGCAAGGAGCACTGCTGTGGAAATTCTCCTGATCCACTCTGGTGATAATATAGAGGTGAGGAACTTGCAGTTCTATTTCAGGGGATCCTCATCAAAGTCATAAGCACATGAATATTCCGGCCCATGCGCGGGACCCCGGAAACACATAACATATGTGAAAACCATATATGCGGCTCTATATAAATGTATATATACATATATAAAAACATACAATGCAGCCTTCCCTAGACATGCTGAACAATGCTGCAAGAGAAGTCTTTGAACATAAATACATTCCAATAAAGCAGGGACAAAGAAAGCCTTTGAAAACTGCTTTATTATAGAGCAGAAAAGGTAATCCTGCAAGGAAAGTAAAAACATTGTCAGCACATAGGCTGCATTGTAGAGAAAACATCAGTGTAGAAAGCTGAAAAGCTAACCCATATAAAAAGTAACAATAAGCTGGCACTGTGCCTTTAAGGCAGCCATGATCCCTAGCTCCCATTATGCCTCAGGGGTGACAGTTAGGTCATTTGTTCTTTCCGGGTCCTTCTGACAGGACCCTGGTCTCTACAACTCTACTTTTTTCAGATTTTTGTCCGAACATTCAATTTTGAGGTTAAACCTTTTTCCTTCGACATCTTTTCATTGTTGAAGTATTTTTCAACTGTTTTTGAAGCGTTTGGGCATTGTTTTTCACACACAAATGCCTTCCCTTTTTGATCTTTGCCCCTCTTGTGGCAAAAAGAAGGCAACAACAGACTCTCACTCTGTCTGTATTTTATGCCTGCCTTCTGATCATGATCCACACAACTGGCAGCATTGCCAGCTACTGTCCAAAAGAACCTTGAAGGACAGAGAGAGGATTCACCTCTATGGGCTGGCTGAGAGGAGAATATCTTCCTCCAGAAGCAGGTCACTGCTGAAGGAGAGAGCATCCACAAGTAAGATCGCAGTGTGCTCTTCATCTGCATCGGGCTCGGTGCCTCGAATCACTTCTTCAGCGTCGAAAACGTAGAAGAAAAGACCATCGACGGGGGGCTTGCCGTCGAGGATCACAGGTACGTCGATCCCTCCGCCGTCGTCAACCAGGCGACGATCGGCGTCGAGGTGGGCTCGCCCAACATCGAGAGACGGGTCTCTATCGTCGGCGTCGAGGTGGTATTCGACGTTGAGGCATGCTCCGTCGTCGCAGGCTCATAGATGTCGAAGCGTGGATCTCCGTCTGCGTCAACCAGGCGACTGTCGATGTCGAGTCAAGCTCCGCCGTCACAGGTACATCAGCGACCGGTGTCGAAGCATCCCTCTCCGTCGACGTCAACAAGCCGTTGTTCGAAGTCGAGACCGGTACCATCGCCTCCGTCGGCGTCGAGGTGACATTTGGCGTCTAGGTCTAGATCCCCTCCAGTGTCACATTCGACATGGAAGCCAAGAAAGTCGTTCGATGTCGAGGAGGATTTCTCAGTCGAACCGGTCATCTGGGAGATCACAGGCACGCTCACCCTCAAGGGCAAGGTCTATAGGCTCCGGGCATTCGGCGTCACTCCACTCAACGTCGAGACGTACAGAAAGGTCGACATCGGTGAGGCGTTCAGGATCCAGAGTCTCTCCCATTATAGTGACGCAGAGCCGATCAACGTCAAGGCACTCGCCAACGATGGCTCATTGTGACATAGGTTGTGCTCAAGAACCCATGGGGCCTCTTCGCATTGCATCAAAAGTTCCCCACAAACAATTGCGTAATCTCGCAGTGCTTCCTTTTATTCTCAAGAGCCTGCAGGTCGCCACCAAGGGGTTCTTCGAGGAGGCAGAGATCCCCCTCTGTACTTTTCTCTCTCCCAGATGGCTGCAACCCCTACATCATTGGAAATCAGCATCTGCCGGTCTTACTCAAAGGGCGGCGGAATAATCAAGCCCATTGCATAGATCTCCTTTGCAGCTCTTGGTGCAAGAAGTGGACAAGTCACCTAACACTCACACCAGAGCGCTCCGGGGCAGATCCCCTAATCGCAGGTCAGCACATGGGAATCGCAGAAGGCGGCGTACACCATCTTGGTCATCATCCTCAACTCACTCATCTAAGAGGGATTACTCTCCCACCCTCACAGATAGTCCGCCTAGCAGAGTGTCGCCCATTGACGACGTGAACACTTTCCATAATGTGCTTACCAGGGGGGCACAGAAGTTGGGCTTTACCAAGTCCACTTCTCAGACGACTACGTCCATTATCTTTGAGACGCTACATTAAAGATCTGTGTCAAGACCACTGCTCCCCTTGGTACCGGGAGTCATCGAACCAGTAATGGACTTCTTTCTAGCTCCAGCTTCAGCAAAAGCAGTTCCTGCACGTATCATAAAGAAATACAACCAAGCTGCATCGGATCCTCTATTTCTGAGATCAGATCCACCCCTTGATTCTGTTATAATTGCAGCAACTAAGAAAACCCACTCAGTGTCGTCTTTTTCCTCCGCTCCTCCCGATAAGGAGAGTAAAGCTCAAGACTCTTGGGGGAGGAAAACCTGTGGCTCAGCGGCATCCTCTTTACAGGTTTCCAATGCTGCAGCCCTGTTGGGTAGAAACGACCGATCCCTGTGGGATTCGTTGGATCATTTTAAAGAGAAGCTTCCAAAGGAAGATCAGCAGGACTTCTCGGAGATTATTCAATAAGGCGCTCTGGTTTCAAACAAAGTGATAAGCACGGCAGCAGATGGAGTATCTCTGGCGGCTCATTCATATGCGCATGGCAGATGTGCACGTCGTTCCTCTTGGTTACGCCTCACTGCATTAAAGCCTGATGCACAGCAGCGCATATTGAATCTCCCTTTTTTGGGTACTTCTCTGTTTGGGGCCCATACAGATGAGGAAATGGGGAGAATGAAGGACACATTTGAAGGCTGTGAGCCTAGAGAAAAAGAAAGTACAGGAAGTGGTACAGGCCCTATAATCGTAAAGGTAACCAACAGAGGGTTCAAACCCCTCAATGGTCACAAAGCAAGCATGGGAAATCCCAATACCAGGGCTGACGCTCCTCAAGGGGAAGAGGAGGACACCAGCAGCAAACCTCCTCCACAACAAAGACCACAGGAAAGCAATGAGTCCATGCTTTCTCTATCACCGTTGTGCACTCCAGTGGGAGAAAGTATAACACACTATGTTTAAGAGTGACGCAGAATAACGAAATATCAATGGGTGCTAAGTGTACTAACAATGGGTACACGTTAAGTTTTTGTGCAGCTCCAAGAGACTCTCCTCCGGTAAAATCTCAACAGCATCATCTGGACCATCTACATCAGGAGGTGTCGACCCTTCTCGAAAAACAAGCAATAGAAGAGGTCCCCTAACGCAGAGAGGGAAGGCAATCTATTCAAGCTACTTTCTTGTTGGGAGCAAGATGGCGGCCATGACCTCGGCAGAGTGAGCTGGCGTTCTGCTCTCCTGATCCGTGGCGGACCTCTAGCTGACTGTCCTGTATTTTGTCTCAGCATTATTAACAACAAATCAACATTGCTGAACGAAAAGCAAGCTCGCCGCTTATGGCTTTTACTTCCCGTTTGGATTCTGCTAGGTCTGGGCTCTCTCTGAAGCTGCTGTTGATCTGCCGTGCCGCCCATCGCTCCGGCCTCCGTCCACCTGGGTCGGTGTTCCGGGCGGCGTTCCCTGCTTCTGGAGTCAGCTGCTGCTCCTCTCGTCATGATTTTCTGCCACCGATTACATCGAGCAGTATGCCTCCAAAGGTCTTGTCAAAGGCGGCCGCTGCCGCTCTCAAGTCCCGCAGCACTACCCGGAGCATTCACGAAGGCGACTCGAAAGTCACTGGTATCAGCTCCGCGGCTTCAATTAAGAAGGGATGCTTGACGACCGCTGACAAATCCGATAAATCCGATAAGTCTTCTTCAGCTGCTGCCGCTGTTGCTGTCTCTGTTTCTAAAAAGGGCCAAACGTTACCGGAGCTGGTGCAAACCCCGGCATTAAACTCCGGCTTGGTTGATGTTGAGAGGCTGCAAGGATTAAAGACCGCCAAAGGTTCTGCTGGTAAGGAGGGGGCTAAGCCGAAGGGTAGTGAGAGCGCAGCTTCGGTGCCAGCACGGCAGTCTGCAGTCTCCCATACAGCTGATTCAACCGGCAATGGCGCTGCTGCTATATCACAGAGCGATTCTCAAATCTCACATATATCAGCGCAACCCATTTTGGAAAGACCATTACAATGTGCTGCTTCCTTTGAGCTTCTGGGCCTGATCAATCCTGCAGTGGAGCTAGCAGTCTTGATCTCCGACCCAGATTCAGATTCTTCTAATGTTCTGCACTCTACTACACAATGCATTCTGGGTAATGTAGTCCATCCTCCTAATTTGGTTATACCCCCTTTAGAGCTTCCTGTAGAGCGATCTTTGGACACAAGGGGTTCAAAGGTCATTGAGTCACTGACGAGTTCTATTCGGTCTCTGATCATTCGATATCCGGGGGGGAGGATCCAGAGCTTCAGTGGTCGGACTATGACAGTGATTCTGCTGACTGGCGCCTCAGTGAGGCCTCAAAGGACTTATATACTGTCAGCTTTACTGACACAGTTCGAAAGGCTCCTGGTGTTAAAGCATCTACACAATTGATTGAACACGGCCTGCAGAATATTTCATCAGTAGAACAACCTGTAATAACCACTCATGATATAGGTGGCAGCACGGAGGATACCCCGACTGTTACTGAAGAGGTTTCTCTGGCAACAATTTATCAGACTATTATGATGCATAGAGAGGCAACAAGGCAGGAGAATGTGCGTACTCAAGGGGTATGTCGTAAAATGCAGAACTCTCTCCGGCGAGTCATTAAAACCTGTACAGAGACCACCGCAAGGGTTGCTGAAGCTGAGGAACGGATCTCGGCTCTTGAAGACGCTGCAGCGGTTCAGAAAGATCTGGTAATAGAGATCAAAGAACAGCGTAAGGACATCTTATGGAAACTTTCAGACCTTGAAAATTGAGCCAGAAGGAGTAACCTCTGAATTTTAGGGATAGAGGAAAACAAAGAGGGCGACGATGTCCGACAGTTTATAGTGGATCTTTTCACTGAAGCCTTCCCGGAAGTTACTCAATGGGATTGGAATCTTGAAATACAGAGAGCACACAGATACCCATTTAATAAAAAGCAATCCTTTACGAGTGCCAATAACAATCCCTATCCCCGAGCTATTCTTGTTTGCTTTAACAATTTTCTTGCCCGCGATTGTATATTCGACCTAGCTAGACCTAATAAGCGGGCTGCTAAGAATTGTCAATTTTTCGTTCGGCCTGACTTTTGTTTGGAAACAGTTGATCGTCGCTGGCATCTCCGGCAGCAGATATCGTTATTCCAGGCTAAGGGGGCCCAGGCATTTCTGCTCTTTCCAGCAAAGTTAAAAGTTATCTTCAAGGGCCAAACAAAGTTCTTCTTATCGGAGATACCGCTAAGGAGTTTTTGGACTCAATATAGATTGACTTACTCATTGTAAAATGTTTTCTTTTTTTATAGGATAAGGACAGTTAGTCATCGCTCTGTAATTGATTTAATCTTAAGATGATCTGATTGGTATATACAAAAATTCTGAAATTTTTATTTTTTTGTTTGTTGTTGACGTAGGATCATCTTCATTGTCTAGATTGGGGGAAGCCACAGGCTCAGTGGAGTGTGGGGAGACGCCAACTTAACCATCACAAGGACCATGGTCCTGATGCTCCGTATGGGGGGTGAAGGGTGGGGGGTGTAGTGGTGGCTGGGTGGGCTTAGTTGAGGTGGTTGGGGTGGGGGTGTGGGTGGTGTGCTGGTGGTGGTCAGGAGACTGTTTATTTTTTCAGGAATTGGTCTGACTTATCAAAATGTATTTAAGATGGTGTTAACTACTGTAAGTAAGTAAGTAAAATATCTTTATTCGATTGTTTACATGTAACAATCATAAAAGTACATATCATAAACATTTAGTCACAAAGAACAGTTTGTGCAAAGAGTAAAATATGTTACCACATCAACGTAAGCATGAGCACAAGCGGAAATTTCAATATTATAGTTTAAAAACAGTAAAAAATATACAATATAAAAAAGAGGGATCACATCGGGAATAGAGTTGATTAGCCTTCCATGCTTTTCCTGTGTTTAAGTGCAAGTTTTAAGAAACTACATAAAAACAGGGTGCTATCACTGTTTAGCATTTGAAGGTAATAAAGTGCCGGTCTGTATTGTGCAAAATGGAGCCGTTGTAGTAAGGGTTTTAAAAACAATTTACGAGGGACTATATAGTATGAACAAAAAAATAAAAAGTGTGCCAGATCTTGTGGAGACTTGTTGTCGCAGCCACAAGCTGGCAACACTTGGCCCCTGTGTGCCCCACTTGGTACAGCTAGCAAAAGATGGAACATGTCAAAACGAAACCTTGTGAGCAAAAAGCGTTCGTGTCCAGACAAGGGCCAGACTAGATAGGGTTCTATATGGAGGGTCGTTTTGGTGAGAGCGTGCAATCTCACACTGTTTTTCGCATACTCTCTTTCCTCCCTTGCTAAGTATCTGGTTGCCATAAAGGTATTCTTCACGAAGATGACATCAGATTTAGTTATGTTCTCTGGGACTAGGAAGAGGTCAGGCCGGCCTAATTCAGAGAGGCATCTTTTAATGTATTTTAACCACGGGATCTTGTATTTCCCTTCCCACTCTAAAGCCTCTTGCAGGATGTTTCTAGTGAGGGGTATATCTGGATTTAGCCAGCTGTTTAGCCAGCATAACAGGGGATTTACCGCAATCCTGTCACTTAGATAAGGCATACCTAATTCTGTGTGGACAGAGAAGTTTGCCACACCCCTAGGGAGTCTTAGAACTTGCTTTAAAAAGTTATTTTCGGTGACCTCAAGGGCATCTATGGATTCAGAGCCCCATAATTCACTCCCATAGCATGCGACTGCAGTGCTTTTGGCTTGGTATAACTTCAGAACAGCGGCCACTGGGCTATTACCCATTTTCTTGGCAAAATCCATTATACCTGCGTTTACACGCACTATCTCGCCCTTTTTCTTTTGTATTGCAGGTGCCCAGGATAGTTTGTGGTCAAAAAGGACACCAAGGTACGAGAAAGTCCTAGTTGTTGGTATTTTTTCGTTATTAACAGAATGGGGGTAACTTTTTTTGGGGCCTGAGCCGGTCATCATGGTGAAAGATTTCGAGTTATTAATGCTCAGGCCACGGGAATTCATAAATACAAAAAAAGAATCAAGCAGAGTTTGGAGGCCATTCGCTGTTCTAGAGATTAGGACGGCATCGTCAGCATATAGCAAGACGGGCACGCCCTTCCTCCCTATGTATGGGTAGTCTGCTCCAGTTTTTAAAAGGTGTTCCTCCAGGTCGTTAATATAAAGATTAAAAAGAAACGGGGCTAGGATGCACCCTTGTCTAACCCCGCGGTTTATCCTGAAGTCCCTAGTTACTGTCATATCCTGTGTGAGGCGAACATTTGCTCTGGTGTCCGAATGTAAAGCTGATAAAAACTTTATGAGATTTTGCTCCACGCCCATTTCTTGCATGACCTCCCAGAGCCTACCTCTGTCGACGCAGTCGAAAGCGGATGATAAATCCATAAAGGCCATATGGATAGACCCTTTTCTGGCCAAGGTGTATTTGCCGTTTATTAGATACAGGTTTAGACATTGCGCGATCGTGGAATGGCCTGGTCTAAACCCGTATTGGATGGGTGACAGAATGTTATTTTCCTTAGCCCAGTGTACTAACCTATTTAAAATGATACCCCCCACCACCTTGGCAATTGAGTTAATCAATGATATTGGCCTATAACATGTTACGCTTCTACGATCCCCTTTCTTGAATACAGGCACTATGGTCGAGGACCCCCATGATTTCGGGCAACCTTTGGAGATCCCGGCATTTATTACTGCGGTGAGGACTGGTGCCCATAGCTGAGTGTCTGATTTAAAAAGGTCAGGGGGAAGACCATCAGGGCCTGGTGCTTTATTGGTAGTCAGGCCCTGGATACCCTTTACTACCTCCCCCACTGTAAAACACAGTAATTCTTCGTCAGGGATATTAAAATCAATGTCCGCTTGTGCATCGTCACTTTGGAAGATTGTTCTAAAATGAGTTAACCACTCATCCTCGGGTATATTTGTCCCAATCACAGAGTTACTGGGGTCATCGAACAGAGGCTGATTTATAATCTTCCAGAACTTAGAACTATTACCCAGGATTGCTGGATCGCTCAGAGAATCCCAGATGCTTGCCTTCACTTCTTTCTTTCGGGCTGCTAGAGATGTCTTGTAGATGTTTCTCCGTTCTTTTACAAGAATAGGATCTCTGGGGTTAGCTTTTAGTGCTTTTTTTAAGTTTCGTCCAGCCTTTGAGCAAGCTTGGTCAAACCATTTCGGATGAGGTTCATGATGTCCCTTTACTGGTATAGTTAACAGTTCACCAATTCTGTCTACCACAACTGAGAAGGCAGTTAAGGTCGCTTCAGGTAAGGTGGTGGGGGAGGCACAAAGTGCAAGTTCTTTACCGCAGCTGTTATTGATTGAATTATACAGGGTAGCACTGTCGACTTTAGACCACTTCAAACGACGATTTCCATTTATTGGCTTTAAACGGCCACAGTCTTTCCTAGGCTTTCGAAGTTCGAAGATACCTCCTCTGATTTTCATGGAGATGGGATTATGATCACTAAACAAGCTTGTTTGAATTTCAAAGTCGGTTACTAGATCAGCCAGATCTCTGGAAAGGAGAATGTGGTCTATATAAGTACCGTTTCTTGGACCTTTATACGTGGGGACGTCAAAAATGTGAGAATCCTCTGATATAGTCATTGCAACTGTCAGGTTCCTATCGTCGGTTAAGTTGTTAACATGGGTACCTCGTGGCGAATGATCAAAGTGGAAGCCAGATCTGTTATTGCATCCTAAAAGACCAATTGGTGTTTCTGCAGGGTTACCACATGGGTGCGTATTAAGGTCTCCAGCAATGATGGTGCTGCGGGGCAGACTTGATGATTTAACTTTAAGGAGGTTATGTAGATGAAGAATGTTGCACTCCCTGTTTGATGATACAGCGTTGTAAAAGTTAATAAGGGTCAGAGCCCTTTTGCCCCTCCTGAGTACCAGAATTTGAATATGTCTATTGTTGGATTCCCTTTTTGAAACCTGACAGATGAGTGCAAGGCTGACATAAACTGCCAGGCCCCCCTTTGATCTTCCACTGTTCGATGGAATTGCTGGTAGGAAGAAGCTTTGGAAGCCTTCGATATGGGCATTTACGTCTTCCAGCCATGTTTCTTGGAAACACAAGATGGTATAGTTTTTTATATGTGATACCCATGTTGGATCCTTTACCTTGGAAGCCAGGCCTGCAACGTTCCAGGACAAAAGTTTTATGGAGCTTGGTGATGTATCATTTAGGTTTACAACCTGGGCGTTGGTTATAGGTGGTGGTGTCACTTGGTTCCCTTGGTCAGTTATTGTGTCTGGTTGTATATCAGTGCTGGGTAGAGAGTTTACGGCACCGACAATAGCGCAATGGACTTGAGTAGGCGGATGTGAGGGACTGGGCTCATGTAGAGGAGGTGTGCTCTCTGTCTGATTTACTAAAGAAGCTGCCTCATGTATTTCAACTAACCCTTGAGTGGAATTATGTGTGCACTCTGGTATAATACTCACTAGATTATTGGGAGCTGTTTCCATGCATAGAAACTCTGAGTGTATGGAAAAGGGGATTAGGGGTACAGTATGTCAATCGATCTCGTCCAGATATTCTGGGGCATAAAGCGTATCATATCTGTTTGAGACGGGGACCCCATAGTACATGTTTGGTTGTTGAGGATATTGATAGTGCTGGAACTGTGGGCGGGGTACAAACTTCCTTCTCTCCTGATGGTTTGTGCGATGTCTATTTTGCCTGTTAAGCCATAAGGGTTCATCCCTCTGGTTAGTGTGGTCCAGCGGAGTAGACGGTTCATGCAACCATGGGGTGTCCCTAGCTAGATGGAACGCCATTTGCTCAGGCGGCCCCCCCTGTCCATAGGTTAGATGTGGTTGTTTTACGTTGTGACCGGGGTTGTTTGAGGGGTAGAAATAGCTTAGATCCATTGTACGGATCAGGCTATTGGTCATGCCACTTTTCCAGCTGTTCACAAAACTAGCTGCGCGACTGTCACCGAAGGTTACCACGATGCAGTCACCCTCAGTAGATTTAAATCTGGTGCCCACCCAGTCTACTCTTTTCACATGTGAGATATGGCCAGTTATGTGTTGTGGAATCGGTCTATGAATTGTCAGCCAATGGCTGACCTTATTTTTTAGTTCCGCGTGAGATTCTGTTTTCTCCTCCGGTAACTTAGGAACCCCAATCATAACGCTGGTATAAGGACTGGATTCTGGGGGGAGATTTATGTGGAATGGTCTTTTAGCTGCCACTGGTTTTGGCAATTTATCCCCAGTTTGCAGTATAGGGATGCTCAAATGTGTAATTGTAGTTTGACTCGTTTGTTCTAGGTGGGGTTGTACTAGTTTGGCTGGGGAACTTTCAGCGGCCCATTCACTTTCGTCGGTTTCATTGTCTGGTGGAATTTGGACATTTGTCAAGGTAGTGGCCACTATGGAAGGGGGGTTGGGCACCGTGTCTGGATTTTTTCTCGACTTAGGATGAGGAGTTTTATCCAGGCAAGCTGGCAGAGTGTGGTTATTTGCAGTGTTGTGAGTGGTTTGCTTTGGCCTTGCTGCTCTATTATGGCTTGAGGCAAGTGAGCTGCGAGCTGGTACAAAGGTGGAAGTGGTTTTTGGTGCGTTCAGTATTTTAAGTAATGTGGAAGTTGCATCATTTTGGGCCCTTTCGAATTTCCCTAGTGCCTTCTCGATGTTAATGACTTTCTCACTAATGGGCTTCAGGAGGGTCTTGAGTAGGGCTTCTAGTTGACCCAGAAGAAGCTTATTGTTTGTCAAAATGTTGTCTGGCTGAACTGAGTGGGCAGCAGTCGTATCTATAGGGTCTGTCTGCTGCTTGCTCGGGGACGACCCTAGCTCCTGACTGGTTGAGGGAGAGCAAAGATTTACTGCTGGGTTAGCCAGTCTAAAAGTGGACCAGATATCTTTGGCTAGATGATGTTTCTTGGCCTTTAAACAAGGTATTTTTTTGCCTATGGTTGTTTTTTTTTTATTTCGCAGTCTGCAGGACCTGTTTGTATGTTTTGGCCCTGATCTCTTGGCCGAAGAAGGTACTATACCTGTAGGTGCAGTAAATGTTAAACCTGCCGAGATTAAATGCCCAGAATTTGAGTGGTCTATAGGCGGCAAGCATGTATTAGTTCCATTGTTGCTAGGCACTATAAGGCTATTGTCCCTGCTGCTGCCTAGGGAGGGAATAGTCAGGGCAGTTGAAATGTTGTCTCTTGTTTGAGGACTTGGAAGCCCTGTGAAGGACAGCATTAAGATTGATTCTTGTGAGTTCATTGTATTGTCTTTAGAATTAACATTTTCGGTGGTGTGAAGAGAAAGGTCCGGGAAACACAGATCTGGTGTTAAGGATAGTCGTCTTTCAGTGTCCTGGATAGCGTCAGCCACCACGCTAATTGTTTTCTGTAACATTAAGTCAATAGCGGTTATTGTAGGAAGAGGGGTTTTAGGAGCACTTATTATTCTTGTTACAGATCTAGTGGCCACAGGGGTCTTTCTGTTTTTTGACATCTTCACGTTGTTTTCCGATGTCTGACGATTATGATGGGCTCCCCTTTAGTGTGTTGCAATTAGAGAGCAAGGGGTATTAGGGTACCTTAACACAGATGAAAAAAGGGGGGGCCCGTCCCGTCCTCCTCGGTCCCCGGAGGGCCACAGAGGGCCCGCCCTTTGCGGCCACAGAGGGCCCGCCCTTTGCCCGGGCTTAGCCCGGCGCTGCCCCGCGCGCTCCCGCGACGCGGGTGTCGTAGGCTGTTTTTAAGCGCCTCCTGGCGCGCTCCGCCTCGACGCGACTTCCGGTCGCGGAGGCTGCTGGGAGGTGTAGTCTTTCCCTCACCCCCACTCGGCGGCAGCACAGGTGTTGCGAGGCTGCGGCGGGGGGGGAGGTACTCGACTGTGGAGCTGCGGCAAGGTCGGCGGCGATGATGTTGCTCCTGGAAGGGCTCTGCTGTCAGGGATCACGATACTTCTCCTGGTGAGTTCTCAGACGATTTAGTTGTTTCCCAGGGCTTTGGCGATTCAAGGCTGCTTTTAAGCGCCTCCTGGCGCGCTCCGCCTCGACGCGACTTCCGGTCGCGGAGGCTGCTGGGAGGTGTAGTCTTTCCCTCACCCCCACTCGGCGGCAGCACAGGTGTTGCGAGGCTGCGGCGGGGGGGGAGGTACTCGACTGTGGAGCTGCGGCAAGGTCGGCGGCGATGATGTTGCTCCTGGAAGGGCTCTGCTGTCAGGGATCACGATACTTCTCCTGGTGAGTTCTCAGACGATTTAGTTGTTTCCCAGGGCTTTGGCGATTCAAGGCTGCTTTTAAGCGCCTCCTGGCGCGCTCCGCCTCGACGCGACTTCCGGTCGCGGAGGCTGCTGGGAGGTGTAGTCTTTCCCTCACCCCCACTCGGCGGCAGCACAGGTGTTGCGAGGCTGCGGCGGGGGGGGAGGTACTCGACTGTGGAGCTGCGGCAAGGTCGGCGGCGATGATGTTGCTCCTGGAAGGGCTCTGCTGTCAGGGATCACGATACTTCTCCTGGTGAGTTCTCAGACGATTTAGTTGTTTCCCCAACTACTGCGTTATTTGATGTAATATCTATTGAAGTAATTAGTTGTATAAAAGGTCAAATAGTTTCTCAAGGTCATTTGTTTTTGACCAACTTTAATGGGGGGGCTAGGCTGATATGTGCAACCTGGAATATTTGCGGATTGATTGCCTCTAAAAAACGCAGGATTTTTCATAAAATGCTCCAGGTTATGCAGGTAGATTTAATCTGCCTGCAGGAAACTCATATTCCTTGGAGTAGTCGTGGATTTCTTAGATTTGTAGGGTATGATTTAGCTGCTTGTACTCAACAAACCTCCACAATTAGGGGTGTTGCTATTCTTTTAAAAACCGGGGTTGGGCGGGTCAAAAGAATAAAGGAAGATAACCTTGGAAGATGGGTAGTTGTAGAATTAATGGTGAACAATCGTCCGCTGTCTGTATGCTCGATTTATGCTTCTAACCTCGACGACCCTCAGGTGCTCAAGAATCTAAATGTTGAATTAGCTGCCTAGCCCCATCGAATGTTGCTTTGCGGCGACTTTAATATCAATATTCTTAGTCAGATTGATATCATAACGCATAGTGCTTATGTAGGGCAGAAACCCCAAGTCTATAAGGCTTTTCTGACCCTTTTAGTTGAACATGGCTTGATAGATCTATGGCACTATCATCATCCAAATAAAGATGGTTATACTTTTTATTCTATACCCCACAATAAAATGGTCCGTATTGATTTCGTTTTTTTGTCCGATCTAGGTGCCCGTTCTGCTAAGATAGAAATTAATCCCAGGACCCTGTCATTGTCAATCTTCTATGGGACCGTCCTGTCAACCAGATCAGATCGTGGACTTTTGACAGGAAACTTCTCTTAGACAAACAGTATCAGGAACAGCTCACTGCCTGGATTCTAGAATTCTTTAAAATTAACAGTGGCACTGCGTCTGTCTCTATTGTCTGGGATACATTTAAAGCCGCCTTGCGCGGAGAAACTAAGATTTGCTTCTTATCGATGAAAAATAGAGCAGCAAACGGCCAAAATTAGAATAGAAGCGCTCCAACAAGCAGAACGTGATCTAAGTATCAGTATCCGCATGGGGCAAGATGTCGCAGCCACCCAGAAATTGGTTGCAATAGCAAAGTCCAATTTATTAGAGCCCTTTTATAAAGACATTGCAGCTAAATATCTCCAATTTCGAACCTCAATGTATGAGTTTGGGGAAAATTCGGGCAAGGTTTTAGCAAAATGGCTACAACAAAGGGCCGTAGCAAGTCGTATTGTCAGTCGGGGACCAGTCGGGTATCATTCAAGAAACCCCCGGCGGTGTTCTGAATGCTTTCACTCGTTTTTACTCGACTTTGTACACTGAGGATCCTAATATTATTTTACAACAACAAATTATGTTAGATCAATTTTTTCAGTCATTGGATACTCAGAAGGTTACAGCTGAGCAAAATGAAATCCTGTCAGAACCCATTAGCTGGGAGGAAGTTGAAACCGCTATGAAATCTCTCTCTAATGGCAAAGCAGCTGGTCCTGATCTCATTCATTTAGAATTCTGTAAGACTTTTTCATATTTATTCAAGCAAGAAATGCTGGAGGTCTTCAGGCTTTCGCAGGCTGGGTGCATCCGTGATTCCTGGCGACGTTCAACAATTATCCTTTTTAAAAAAATGGGCAAGGATGAGCTGAGCCCCGCATCATATCGTCCGATAGCACTTATCAATACGGACAGTAAAATCTATTCAAGGATATTAGCCTTTCGATTAACTCAAACTATTCTCCCTCTGGTCTCCCTTAGTCAACATGGGTTCATTCCTGGGAGGGACACAACCGATCATATTCGGCGTGTCATCGCTCTCTTAGATTGGGCTAAGGTTACAAATTCCCCCCTCGGGGTGATCCTGTTGGCCTTCAACAGGGTCTCCTGGGGGTATCTATGGGGTATCCTGCACTGGAAGGGTTATACTCCAAATTTTATTCAGGCTCTTCAAGCTTTATACATATCTCCAGCTGCAGCAATCCGCATTTCAGGGACTGAATCTGATTACTTTTCTATCAGTAGGGGCACCAGACAAGGTTGCCCCTGTTCCCCCCTCCTTTTTGCTTTGTTCATTGACCCGTTCCTTAGCATGATTGAAAAGTCTTTGAATATCTCCCCTATTAGAGTTCATGAAACTGAATATAAGGCATTGGCATATGCCGACAACATTGTTGTATCAACTGACAATGTCGCCGGATCATTTCCAGCACTGGAGGCTCTTGCAGCCCGATTAGGCTCAATTTCGGGTTACAAGTTAAGCGTTGCAAAGACGCAAATTCTGCAATCTGCGGCTACTCCAATCTCTCAGGTACCCATAGTTATAGAGGCAACATATTTAGGCATTCAAATCTCAGCCGGTGTAGATCAGATCTCTGATCTGAACTACTCTTCCATCATTGGTTCACTCCATAATAAGTTAGAGAGACTGGATCATCTGCATCTGTTGTTACTTGGTCGCTGTAACATTTTAAAAATGTTTGTCCTCCCCAAATTTTTATATTTTTTCAGATCCATTCCACTGTTAATTTCTAAACCAATTTTAATAAGAGCAGAAAGGATCTGTCACCGATTTTTATGGGGGTACCGTAAATCAAGAAGGGCCGCTAAGTGGACCTGTCTACCGCAGGACCGGGGTGGCTGGACAGTCCCGAATCTGATATATTATTATTGGGCAGCCATAATGCAACATTTCGGTGTTCCTTTGCTGGGAGATTCAGCTGATATTCCATTGCATATGTCGCCATCAATATATGCAATAGCGCTCGGTGATGCTACTAAAGGAGTTCATACTCGCATCCTCGAACCAAGTTACTTCAAAAAGACCCAATTTAAGGTACTTTAGGCTCTATTTTTGGTCTGGCAAAAAGTTTGTCGCCATTTCCATATTTCAAGGCTTAATTATTATACTCCACTAGATGCTACTGGTTTATTGCTTTTAATTTTCCAAGAGGGAGTTATTATTAGATGGAAGTCTGCAGGTCTGAAGGAAATTGGTGACTTGGTTCATCTGGGACAGATGGCCTCTTTTTCTTTTTTGAAGGAGAGGTTTCATCTGCAGTCTAATCATTTTTTTAAATATTTGCAACTCAGAAGTTTTTTTGATTAGAATCTCCCATTAAACCCTAAAATGTTTGATAAAATTATTGTTCTTGAACTAGTTCGAAGCAAAGCGAGATTAGGGAGTTTATACCAATCCCTCCTATCCCAACTTCCAGACGACTTAGCTGATCAGAATAACAAGTGGGTGGGCAAATTCGGAGTACCTTGTGTTGATTTAATATTTCCGTTGGCATTAGCTAGGTCTGTTTTGGTTTCAGGTACTCTTTGTACTCAAAGCTATATGTCAATGTTTAATCTCTATTACACTCCTGCTAAATTTGACAGATGGGGAGCTGTCAGTGGGGGTAAAGGATCTTTTTGTGCAAGATGTAAATTCCCTTCGGCAGACTCTGTCCATATGTTTTATGCCTGTCCTGAGTTGTACTCTTTCATCAATCAAATCGAAGCTTTTCTCATTCAGATAACTGAAATTCCGGTTAAAATCTCTGCGGAAATGATAACTGGCTATGAATATTCAACGGCCTCTGAAAGAACAAGGTATATTCAGGCTTTTTTGTTTATTGCTTTGGCCATGCTAAGACTGTGTTACATCACAATGGATTAATCCTGAACATCCTACTTTTTGTCATTGGAAGGCCAGGATGTTGGCATGGTTTAAACTAGAGACTTCTGTTCAGGCGTTCAGAGGGAGGAAAAGACGTCTGATCGCTGCTAAGAACTGGGCACCATTTGAGAAGTGATTGGTCAATTAATAATTTACATCAAATACAATTGTATAACCTTTTATGTATAATTTATGTATTACCTATGTCTGTATAACCTGTCTCCCACCACCATGGGATAAAACAAAAAAAAAATTAAAAAAAGATACTTCCTTGTCCAGAAAAAAGACCAATCAAACAAGTTCAGGCTCATCTTAGACCTGCGGATTCTGAACAAATACATCAAAAAAGAAAAATTTCGGATGCTGTCTCTTCATCAAATATTTCCACACTTGAATGTGTTCGGTAGACCTTCAGGATGTGTACTTTCACATCCCGATCACAGCACATCATCGCAAATTCCAACGTTTTTTTTCTCTAAAGGCTGAAAAGGGTATATAGTTGGAGTTAAATTTGAATAATATGTCTAATTACTGTTGGTGAATTGGAGTATTCCATGTAAAATTACCTTAAAAATATATATCCATATATATTGTCTCCCATGGACAAGGATGGATACAGCATCCAAAGCATTAAGGGGCATTAGGAGGCATGGAAATGACTATATTATTGATCTACTGTTTATACTTTTGACTGTGTTTGATCTACACGTATCCTTACTTGTAGCTCTAATGTCCTATGCCCATGAATTGTAAAGCGCTCGGATACCTTCGGGTCTAGCTAGTGCTATATAAAACTTTAAAACAAAAATATTGAAAAAGGTAAAATCCAAAGGTGCGACCCTTATAGGTTGAGGCCAGTGGCTCACAATTTAAAATACTTATAAATTAAAACATCCCCTCTAGGACTGTAGATTGCAAAGGGCACTCCAAGGGATCGTCCTTTCATATTATATGGTTTATGTTGTTACTTTCATCATAGTCTGACATTTTGAGCGTAATAGTTGTGGATTTCTATACAAATCAGGTAATACAACAACTGTCATTGGCCTTTTCCCAGGATGTTGTGCATTTCTGAGTGAGAATGAGTGTGCTACCTCACATTTCATACGTCACATTACCCACAAAGCACTCTATACGGATAGCCCCAAATACCTTGCAACCAAACTATCAAGAGTAGCTAGAGGCCGGATTCTGAGAAGCTCCAATTCACTTCTACTCATACTCCCTAAACTGAAAAAGAAGCTACCCAGGTACTCTCCTTACCAGGAAATGCTCCAAAGATATGGAACTCACTTCCAGAAGATCTCTGCTGCAACCCCTCCTTTTTATTGCTTCAAAACTGACCCAAAATCTCTACTTCTAAACGCCTATTTCAACTTGATCACATGTGGATCCACGTTTTCCATAAACTTTATCACCTTGTATTGACTCTTCCATTACGGTCACTTGGAGTATTCAGATACTATTTTTGCTATAACGTCAATATCTAATGATGTTTTATTATGTACTTGTTGATTATTCTCACTGTATTATTGTTATACTGTTTATATTTCTTTTGATTCAGCCACAGTTGATGGGACATTCTCTACAGTAGAGGAAAGCAGTGTTCACACAGTTGCCAGGGTAGACTAAACCTTGATTAAAATAATATTTTTTGTGGGTAAGGATTCAGTATGTTAACCAGTAACTAACACCTTATTGTGGCTGGGAGACTGCATTTAAATTTAAAGGTGATTAATTTGAAATATTGTCCAAGTGGTCTATGTTCTGGGAAGGCACGCCTCTATCTTTAGTAATCCTGCCCATCTCCGAAACACCACAAGATACATGGAGAAAAATATCAGTTTCTCTTTTCAAAGATAAGATGTTTGACGTTGATAAGAGCACACCTCCAACCTGCCTCCTGTGACGAACCAATATGACAGTGAGAATTTAAACCACATTTAAAAGGTTTTGCTTTTAAGACACTTTGTTGCAAGGGCATGGTGAAGTTTGAAGGCCTATACCTTGAGTAGTACTGCTGTCTTCTCCAAAAGAGGGTCCAGAAAGTAAGGCTTCATAGGAACCTAAAAGTCCTTCAAGAGGTAGGATGACATTGGTGCATTTCCTGCTTCTCACATCATGTATGCCCGAAACGTTTACACAATGTCATGACCTAGTGTTGCACCCAGAAGAAAGAGTGCAGTCTTTGTGGCTTTGTATGCTATGGTGAGTGCATAAATTAGAAGATGCCTTGAGGCACTATGCATACATGTAAGGGCTTAGAGGCATATTTTCTTATGCTTAACGGAATGTCTGTTTTGTGTTTACAACATCTCCTCCATGTATGGTATCCTGGTGAATTGTGCAGCCAACCTCAACATCTTAATATAAGCTAACCTAACAAATTTTTCATGAGTTTTCAGTCCCCCCCCCCCCCCCCCCCCCCCCTCCTACAGACAGCGTACGTAGCTTTCTGTTGTTAAAAGACCTATTGTAGACATTACCAATATTTGAAGTTTGATTTCAGGCAGCCAATTGCATATCAATGGTTAGCTTACTTACCTATCACATTTGCTTGCTTACTAGTCTTTGGCTTTCTGTCCCCTACTTGTGTTTGTCCTTCTCTTGCAACATTGCTTCTTTACCCTTCTTTTGATTGAATGAATTAAATCCTTCCACTACTTCCATTCATGGAACCTAGGGCCAGATGTACTAATATAGAAGTTGCAAAAAGTAATTGCAATTTGCGCAATGATTTTGTGTGTGAATTCTATGGCATTTTGCAAACTTACCTATGTACAAATAAGTCGGTTCACAAAATACAGTGGATCGCAGTTTGACCTACCTCATGATTATTAATAAGGTAGGTCACATATTGGGCCTCTGACAATTGTCCGTCAAAGCCGGTATGGTGGCCTGCTGCGGTCAGCTGACACCATATCTGTGATTGCTTTTAATTAAAGCATGTTTTTTATGATAGACTTCTCACTGCTGATTACTTTTGAATGCTTCCCCCGGCATCAAACTGTATCCAGAAACTTCTCTTCCAGGGGATACTCATCAATAGTCATAAGCACTGAATAGTCCCGCCCATGTGCGGGACCCCGGAGGAATAGCCAATAATATGAATATATCTACATATATACATACATATAAATATACATAAACACCCATATATATATATATAGATAATATGCATATTAATGTACATATGCAGCCTAAAATACACCATACTAGGCTCAAAACTGCCATTATTGCATGTAAAACTTTTTTTTTTCCACAACCAATTTTATTGAGCAAAGCAGACAATAAAATCGTGGCACCCCACAGATCGGAGATCACCACCAACAGTGAAGACACAATGCATCAGATGTATAGCAAATGTTCAATCAGGCACTGAAAATAGGCTCAATATGAATTAACCCCCAACCCTCCCTGCCAACTCCCCAAACTCCCCAGTTCCCAGAACCACCCCCTTCCCCCCGCACGTGTATATGTAGCAGCAAGTAAAGGTTGTAGGTGTAGTGCGACAGGTGTGTCGCAGATTCAGGCCAACAATTTTAGTACAATCAAATGTCCTCTTCCCGTTCCGCTGGGGGATCCAGCGTTAGTCCTCTGTAGTCGGCCCATCGCTTCCAGATTTTGTAGTGTTTGCGTGGGCAGCCCCTCGCCTCAAAGATCGGTTGCTCAAGTCCCATGTAGTAGTCCAATCCTGCTTTCCACGCAGACAAGGGGGGGGGGCCCTCACTCCCTTCCACGCCCGGGCCAGATCCCGTTTGGCAACAACAAGTCCCAAAAGCAGCAGGTGGCGTTTATAGATGTTTCCACCAATGCCCTCCATAACATGCAGCAACCCCAGTCGGTGAGTGCGGGGAAGATCCCAACCCAGGACCTCGGATAAACAGCTCCACACACCTCTCCAAAAGCCAGACAATCGAGCACACAACCACACCGTATGCATCAGGGATCCAGGCACAGCTCCACAGCGCAGGCATTCTGGGGATTCAATCAACCCAGCTTTCCACAATCATTCACGGGTGTAGTAGGCCCTGTGCAGGTATTTGAATTGGATAAGCCGGAGTCGTACAGCGATAGCGGTCCCACGCAGGGATTCCAGGGCCTCCCTCCAATCGTCCTCATCCAGGGGGCCCACATCCACCTCCCATGCCGCCCGAAGAGGGAGCAGGGTAGAGGAGCAGTGAATGACCAGTGTCTGATAGATACGGGAGACCTTTCTATCCCCTAAGTCCCCCATAAAGACCTTCGCCTCAACCGGGCTAAACTCAGGAAGAGAGTCCAGATGGGCAATCCTCGGGGTGAGGGCGTGTCGCAGTTGTAAATAGCGGAAGAACTGGGACTGAGGCATTTGGAACTCCGTGCGAAGTTTCTGAAAAGATTTAAGGGTAGTGCCGGACATCACCTGGCCCAGTAGCGAGATACCAATTGCCTCCCAACCCTCAAACCCGGCCAGGGTCAAAAGCTCCGGGAGCAGGCCATTATGCCA
Organism: Lissotriton vulgaris; assembly: GCF_964263255.1. Taxonomy (NCBI): domain Eukaryota; kingdom Metazoa; phylum Chordata; class Amphibia; order Caudata; family Salamandridae; genus Lissotriton; species Lissotriton vulgaris. Next base: position 1,255,510,785 of record NC_141685.1, on the reverse strand, counting down.
GAGCGGCGTCTCCGCCGTCAATTTATCCCACCAACCCATGCGGCGTAGGGCCTGTCTCCACACTGCAAAGACCACTCTCGTGACCGACGGCAGTGCACGTCGCAAGCGGGCTGAGTATAAGATGGTGTGTAGCGTGTTATCGCCCATGAGCGATCGCTCCAATGCATAGGCCAGATCTCCCCTGTCGCTATACCACCACTCGTTAAGGACAAGTAGTTGAGAGCCTGGTAGTATGATAGGAGATCAGAAGTGGCCAGGCCCCCGCAATAGGTAGACAGGAAGCATGTCTTCAACGCCACTCTGGCCGCACCTCCAGCCCACAGAAAACGGCCTAGCGCCGAATTAACCTGGCAAAACCACTGCGGGCCAATAGGGTAGGGGAAATTTTGTAGCTGGTACAACAGGCGCGGGAGCGCCACCATTTTGAAGATGGCCGATCTCCCAAAGATAGTGAGGGGCATCCTGGACCATGTTTTGATATCGGCCTGGACCCGTTCCCACACTGGCAGGATACTGCGGTCCCAAGCGACGGCGCGCGACTCCGAGAGAAAGACACCGAGGTACTTCAGCCCATCCGTAGCCACGCATAGTCCTGCCGCCCAGGGGTCCGCCACAGCCCCGCCGCCCAGCACCCATAGGGTCGATTTGTGAAGATTGAGCCGAAGGCCGGAGACCTCGCCGAATACGCGCATGACCTCCAGAACCCGGGGTCCTGAGCGCTGCAGGTCCGTGAGGAAAAAGAGGATATCGTCCGCATATAGTGCAATTCTATCCACCAGTTCCCCCAGTTCACACAAACCCGCGTATCTGTGCATCAACACGCACCCGAGATGCCAGGGGCTCCATCGCCAGGGCAAACAGGTACGGGGACAGCGGGCAACCTTGCCGGGTCCCCCGACCAATCTGGAAGCGCCCGGACGTGGCACCGGCCACCCGGACCGAGGCCGTGACATTGGTGTATAGCAACTTCAGGTACGATAGGAACACCGGGCCCAGGTTGAGGCGGGGCAAGAGTGCAAACAGGTATGCCCAACTCACAGAGTCAAAGGCCCTGTCCATATCCGCTAGCAGGAGTGCTGCCTGCTCGTCCCGGGCCCCCATGGCATCCACCGCCGCCTGTGCCCGCCGGATGTTGTGGCGAGTGGCTCTACGGGGCATGAACCCGGCCTGGTCGGGGTGGACCAGGTCCGTAATATAGGGAAGAAGGCGGTTCGCCAGGGCCTTCGCCAAGATTTTGGCTTCTATGTTCAACAACGAAATGGGCCGGTACGAGTCGTGTCTGTCAGGGGCCCTGCCCGGCTTCAGAAACACCACAATCTCGGCGTGGCGCCAATTCGGCGGTAGCTCCCCACGAACCCGTGCTGCCTCAAGCGCGCGTCTGTATTGAGACCCCAGCTGGAGGGGGAACTTCTTGTAGAACTCGCACGGGTAGCCGCTCGGTCCCGGCGCCTTCCCGGTATTGAGCTGTCCCAGTGCCTCTCCGAGTTCCTCAGCAGAGAGCGGGACGTCCAGTGCAGTTCTAGTTTCATCAGAGACGGCCTGTGGCGACAGATCATCTAGGAATGCGGATACCTCCTCCGCCCCCAGGGAATCTCGAGGGGCATATTGTGTCTCAAAATAGTGGGCAAAGCTAGCCGCGAGCCGGGTCTATCACCACCGAGCCATCCTCTGCCGTGAGGCCCGGTAACGTAAGCGGCTGGAAAGTAGCCTGACACAGCCTGTGGAGCATCGTGCAGGACTTGTCGCCCCATTGATAAATCCTGCTGCGTGTGGCAAGCCACGCTTGTCTGGCCTCATCGTGTAGGACTGAGGCATAGGACCGCTGCGCCTGCAGGAGCAGCCGTATCACAGCCTCATCCCCCCCCTCTCGGCCACGCTGTTCCAAGGTCTCCACCCGAGCGGCCGCGGCGGTAATAGCCTCTCGATGCTTCTGGCGGGCGGCTGCACACCAAGCGATGTCCACCCCCGTATCGTGGGCTTCAGCGCCTCCCATACCACCACCGCGTCGATGTCCCCCACGAGGTTATCGCGCCAATAGTTATCAATCGCCTCACGCAGGTGATGAACATAGTCTGGTTGCTGTAGATGCCATGAGGACATCCACCACCGGAACGGCTGCCGTTTCTTGGGAAGGTCTATGGTAGCCACAACGGGGGAGTGGTCGGACAGACCCCTAGGCAGGATAGCAGCGTCACTCACACGACTCAGACAGGCACCAGGCATAAAGATATAGTCTAGTCTCGAAAAGGAGCCATGCACAGCCGACACATACGTGAACTTGCGCGCTGCCGGATGGAGATGGCGCCACACATCCACCCAGTCCAAACTGTCTGCAGTCGCACGCAGCTTAGTATGCGGGGCAGGGGGAGAAGGATCCACAGCCACTGGCAATCGCCTCTGGCAGTCCGAGCCCACATCCATAACCTCATTCCAATCGCCCCCAACCACCGTCAACACATCCGGGATCTCATCCCATATCGCAAATAGTCTCTCTGACAGGGCCCACTGCAAAGGGGGGGGGGGCATAAACACTACCAAAAACCACAGGTTCAGCACCCATCCTTCCCTTGATAAAGACAAAGCGGCCCTGAGGGTCCACCCACTGCTTTTCATGAACATAGGCCACTCTGCGGTGAACCAAGATGGCCGCCCCTCTCGATCCTCTCGTAAAGCCGGCATGGTAGACCTGCTGAAAGCCAAACCTCTGAAGGCTAAGGACCTTGGAGCCCAGCATATGCGTTTCCTGGAGCAACAGCACAACCGCAGCTTCCCTTTTCCCCCAGCGCAACACTGCTCCACGTTTGATTTTATCTAGCATCCCCCTCACATTCCACGTTACAACACGTATGGACTTATTGTGAAGCATAGCAGTCCGATCAACCATTATCTAGGTAATCTCCCCCACCAGGCCCCCTGCGCAACCCCAACGCACCCCACCACCCACTCAATTCAGCAGCAAAATACACGTGCGGTTTCACCCACCCCTCCCCGGGCCCCCCCCCAACCCAGTCCTGACCCCCCCCAACAACAAACTAACGCTCCCCACATCCCCATCCCAACTCCCCCCACCTCTATACCTCATAGAACACTGAAGTATCTGTCGCGGTATGGATAGACCCGGATCCAAAACCGAGGATCCAGGGCCAGCCATACCAAAGGATCCCAACATCCCGTTCTCAACACACACACACCCCCCCCCCCGACAACTCCCACAACTCGTGAGGGTCAAAGGCCCCTTGGAAGTCGCCTCCCGAACCCCAACAACGTCACCATATATAGCCACAAAGAGTCCCAAAAGTAGGCAGTCCGGCATCAACGGTTCCCCCACACAAACAGCCCCACTAGATGATCCATTACAAAGTAGGGCAACACATTACCAGGAAAGAGCAGGGTCCAGGCCCCGACAGGGTTCAACTGCCAGTATCTGAGTGTTCAGAGTCCATTGTTCCACTGGTCTGTGTCTCACTGGCAGAGGCTGACCTCTTGCGTGATCTAGACCTTCGATGTCGTCCTTTTCGGGTTTGGCGGTTCATCCGCTCCTGCGATGATCCCCTCGACCCGCCCGGATCCAGCCCCGGCTGGGCATGCGGCCTAATCCTCACTGCTTCGTCCGTCCACCGAAAGACCTCCTCAGGTGAATCAAAGAAATGTGTCCGGGACTGGTACACCACCCGTAGGCGAGCCGGGTACAGCAGAGAGTACTGGAGCTTCAGGCCCCGCAACTTGGCTTTGGCGGCTACAAACGACTGTCTTTGCTGTTGCACAAGCCTAGTATAATCAGGAAAGATCATGATGGTGTGATTTTCAAAAGAAAGTGGGCCTTTGATCCTTGCTTCCCGCAGTATGACATCGCGGTCATGGTAATTTAGAAGTCTTGCAATGACAGGCCGAGGACGCTCACCCTCCGGCGGCCGCTGTGTCAGGGCCCTGTGTGCATGCTCGATCACAAAACAAGAAAACAGGGCCCCCGGCGGGAGCCAGCCCTCCAGCCATTGGGACAAAAACTGCTCCATATCATCCTTCTCACACCTCTCCGGAAAACCTATAAAGCGAAGGTTGTTCCTGCGTGCGCGCCCTTCGGCGTCTTCCACTCGGGATGCGAGAGTCTTTTGAACACGCTCCATGTCCGCCATTTTCTGCTTCAGCGTGCCAATGTCCGTCTCCGCCACCGAGATTCTGGATTCCGTCTCTGTAATCCGCTCCACCGCATTGCGAAGGTCCTGGCGCAGTAGTGTAACGTCTGCACCCACAGCCCCAATCTTAGCGTCGAGCATGTCCCGGGACTGGGTGATGGCCGCTAAGAGTGCTGCGTTGTCCGGCCCTGCTCCGCCGCTACCGCCGGGCGCCCCAGATCCACCACTAGGCCCAGTAAATTTGTCGATAGGACCCTGCTTGGACGGGCCTCCGCCCCCACCTCTGGTCATGGCCGCTTGCAGTCCCAGCTGCACCACTCCCTGGGCGGCCGCCTCCGGTACCGTCTCCGGAGTCCTCCACCCGGCCTCGAGATCAGGACGCACACCGTCTGCAGCGGCCCCCAGGGAATCCCCGAGAGCAGACCCACAGCGTCGGGCACCGGAGGCTCCGAGCCCTGGGCCAGGGCACTGCTGATAGTGTCTCGGGAAGAAGAGCGTCGACCAATGCGCCCAGGTCCAGGCCGGCATCAAGGTCGCGAAACTCGAGGCCCCGGTCTCACAAGGGCGGGACAGGCCTCCACCACGCTGTGTCGTCCAGGAAGGTTCTCCAATGCACGGCGCCAGGTCGTAGGGCACCTCTACAGTTCGTCGGCTTCCGGAACTGCAACTGTCGGACGGGGACCCACCCAGCTGAAGCGATCTCCGGCAGTTTGCCACCGACCACCACCCGGCCTCCTGAAAATCGAGGTCCCGGCGTCACCGCCAACCACCAGGCCGCAATCAGTCGCCGGCGCCTCCGGTCCCCGGAAAGGTTGGAACTGCGGGGTCAGCACACCGGAAAGGTCAGGGCACCTCTAGGAACAGATGCCACTCACGTGGTGTCGTCAGCGGGCTCGGGGGCCAGGATAAATAAGCAAATTGTGTCCGGGCCGGCGGGAGCTCTACAAGGCTGCGACCGCCATCTTCGCCCGCCAAGCCACGCCCCCGCATGTAAAACTTTTACATTTGCCAAATAAAGACATATAATTCACATTATATGATAATGTACAGAAGAATACTGCCCTGGGTTTCTTTGAAACAAACAACCTTTATTTCCAAAGGTTAAAAACAGGCAGGATCATAGAGGCTGATTTAGCCTAGATAGGCTGCATAGTAACAACTGAAAAATTGGCGCCATGCCTTTAAGACCTCCATGAGCTTCCAGGCTCCCATCATGCACCACAGGTGACAGTTAGGTCAGTTCTTTTTTCCGGCTCCTTCTGTGAGTATCCTGGAGCATTGAGCTCGCCAGTTTGTGATATTTTATCACTTTTTTTCTGGTATATCTCACATTTTTTCGTCTTCACTCAACGTCTTTAGTCATTGTTTGACTAATTCAACAATTTTTTCCTGGTTTTTGCTTATTTTTCCAGTCATAGTGCCGGCCTTATTTGTTAAGTGTCCGGCCTGTGGTAGAAAAATGGCCAAGACAGACCCTCATTCGGTCTGTATTGCTTGTTTACCATCTTCTCACAAGCCAGAACTCTGCTACCACTGCAGCAAGTTTTGTAACAGAACCCTCAGGGAGAGGGCGAAGATCAGACTGCAGTCCCTGTATGACAGAGGAGAAACAGTGAGTGGAAGAGAAGATTTTCACTCCTGAAAGACTTCTTCTCATCACAAAGAGTGCAAGGACAAAGGGGAGAAGAGAAAACATCGGTCTCCTTCTCCGTCGAGGGACAGATCTTCCTCCAAGGTACCTCTGTGCTCAGAATCTGCAACCAAATCGCCGTCGAGGCGTCCGTCGTCTGCGAAGCATCCCTCGCCGTCGAAGTTTTCGCCGTCTAAGCAAGGTGAGAAAAGACAGAGAATGAGGTCTCCTCCTGCGCGTAGGCGGTACAGGTCTGGCTCGCCTACGACGGCAAGAGGTCGGGACTCGACGTCGTCTCATCGACGTCGACGGTCGCCGCCAAGAGGCTCGGAACAAATGTCAAGACCACCGTTGAGAGGTGCCATGACTTCGACGTCGAACCGCCCAACAGAGGTTTCGACGTCGAAGAGCCCCAGCCATTCGACGTCGAGGCACACAACGCCGAGAAGACCATCGCCATCTAGGCACACAACGTCGTTGCCTAAGAGACCATCGCCGTCGAGGAGTTCGTCGCCAAGGAAGTCACCGCCGAGGAGGTCGCAGTCGAGGAGGTCGCCGTCGAGGTCGCAGTCTGCTTCTCCTGCAACGAAGAGGCCTAGAACGGTGTCTAAAGACCGGTCTAACAGTCCTACTGTGTCTTCTGGGAGTTCCTCTTCCTCCCCTGGGCTTCAGATTGTACAGGTCTCTCCAGAGCCCTCGAGAGCACAGTCTCCACTTCAACCAATAACTAATATCTCGCCAAGATGGCTGGGAGATATTAAAGAGTGGAAGATAAGGAGAGTTAATCTTCCAAGGTCTTCTTCCAGGTCAAGGTCACCTATTATTGACCGTTCAAGAGCTGCATCAAGATCAAGATCGCCCCCAAGGCAGTTGGTGCACTCTCCAAGGAGACGTGAGCGTACTCCTCCAAGGAAATCTCCATCAGTGAGGAGGCGGTCCTCGCCCTCTCCCAGAACATCACGTCACCACTCTTCGAGGAGGCACAGTCATAGATCCTCGACAAGGTCTACGAATTCGAAGAGGGACTATTCTCCAACACTGTCATCAACTCCTCCGTGTAGGATATCACCAATTGATGACGAGATAACCTTTAATGAGGTTCTCTGTCGTGGAGCAGCTAAACTTAATATCGAAAAGCCGGTCTCTACCACCAAGACAACAGTGATATTCGAAACCCTGCATCAAAAGTTAACTTCAAGGCCTTTACTTCCTTTGGTACCAGGTCTGTTAGAGCCTGCGCAACACAAGTTCCAAACTCCAGCAGCGTTGGGAGCGGTCCCATCTCGGATCTCTAAGAAATATAAAGCTCCGGACAATGATCCGTTCTTTCTTAGGGCTGAACCACCACCTGATTCTGTGATTGTCTCAGCGGCACGTAAAAATCAAACCGGAGTGGCGTCATCTTCTGTGCCGCTGGATAAAGGCCGTAAAGCTATGGACTCTGTAGGGAAGAGAATGTGTACCACCTCTGCTTCCTACATGAAGGTCACCAGTGCTTCGGCCCTGCTGGGTCGCTATGACCGCACACTATGGACTCCATGTCTTGTTTCGCAGAAAAGCTTCCTAAAGAAGATAAACACGACTTTCTTGAGATCCTGCCTGAAGGTGGGCTAGTAGCGAACCAAGTGATTAGTGCAGCCGCTGATGCTTCTGATCTATCTGCGCATGGTTACGCACATGGACTCTGTGCCAGGCGCGCAGCTTTGTTGAGGCTCACGGGTCTTAAGCCTGAAGCACAACACTGGATACTTAATCTGCCTTTTAACGGAACATCGCTCTTCGGTTTTCATACTGACGATGAGATGTCACAAATTAAAACAGAGCTCGATACAGTGAAGGCTGTTGGTCTTGAAAAGAGAAAAGATTTTAAGAAGAAATACCGTCCTTACGACCGGAGATAGAACCAGTAGAGGGTTCAAACCCCTCAATGGCCGTCACAGCAAAATCAGGGAAGATCTCAGTTCTCCCAGCGTCACCCTGGTAGAGGAAGAGGCGGCATTTCCAGGCAGTCTGCACCTGGTAACAAGCAACAACAACAAAAACTGTTAGTTTTTGCTTCCCCTGGGCCCGTTACCCACTCCGGTGGGGGGAAGTGTTCGTTTTTGCCTGGAAGAGTGGACAAACATCACACTAGACAAATGGGTTCTGAATATTGTAAGGAATGGGTATACCATCAGATTCAAGTCCCCCCCCCCCCCCGCCACCTTCCATTCCTCCATAAAAGACTGTCACCCATCGTATACATCTTTTGAGACAAGAGGTTTCTGCTTTACTCCTAAAGAATGCCATCGAGGAGGTCCCAAGAAACCAGTGTCGACAAGGCAATTACTCCCGATACTTTCTGGTTTTAAAGAAGGGTCCAAACAAGGAGTTCAGGCCCATACTAGATCTCAGAAGTCTCAACAAATTCATTCGGCGAGAAAAGTTCACAATGCTGGCGTTACATCAAATAATTCCACTTCTGCATCAAGGGGACTGGATGTGCTCCATAGATCTTCAAGATGCTTACTCTCACATTCCCATCGCCCCAAAGCATCAGAAGTTTCTGAAATTCTGCATCCAAACAAGCCACTTCCAATTCACAGTTTTGCCCTTCTGGCTAAAGTCAGCTCCTCGCACCTTTTCAAAGTGCATGGCAGTAGTAGCGGCTTTCCTGAGGAAGAGACACATTTTCGTCTACCCTTACCTAGACGACTGGCTCCTAAAGAGTGTGTCTCCGATTCTGCTACAGCAACATCTCACGTTCTGCATACATCAGCTGTGGAGAGTTGGCCTGCACGTAAACTTCAAAAAGTCTATCCTCAATCCAACACAGAGGATATACTACGTGGGCGCACTTCTGGATTCAGAGGACGCAAAAGCGTATCCTTCGGAGGAGAGACTATCCTCCATTCTCCTCAAGTGTCGGACACTACTGAAGACTCCTCGACCCACGGCCAGGCAGATCTCTTCTCTTCTAGGGTCTATGGCCTCCTGTATTTTCCTCGTTCCAAACGCCAGGCTGCACATGCGACCTCTGCAGCAGTCTCTGGAGGACCAGTGGTCCCAGTTTTCCAATCGTTGGGAGAACAAACTGTCACTACCCCTGTCAGTACAGATCTCCATCCGATGGTGGATGTAACTGAGTCATCTGGTAGTGGGAGTTCCTTTCCCAGCAGGACATGCCAAGACAATCGCTGGTGACGGATGCGTCCCTTCAGGGATGGGGCGCTCAACTGGGGTCTCTTAAAATTCAAGGAGTGTGGTCAGAAAAAGAGCGACTGTATCACATAAACATGCTGGTACTCAGAGCTGTCCACCTAGCTCTCAAAGCTTTCTTTCCCGCAATCAATACGGCCTCTCTGCTTGTTCAGACCGACAACACAATAATGATGTACTATCTGAACAAGCAGGGTGGAACGAGATCCAGATCTCTGTCGCTGGAAGCGCAAGCAATCTGGAAGTGGCGACGCATTAAGGGCCAGAGAGCCATAGGAAATAAAGCTTTACTAATGGCTCTGCTGAATTGTAGGTCCCTTCCTAGTTATTCAATCGAAATCAACTCCCTCGTACTAGATCATGAGTTGGATATCTTGTCTTTATCAGAAACCTGGACCACGTCTAGTTCGGGCCCAGATATGGTGCAAGCTCTCCCCCCTGGCTATCTAATTTATCATCTAGATAGGCCTATTGGACGAGGAGGTGGTATTGCTATCATTTATAGGGACACGCTGGTCCGCAGAGCCCAGGACGGGGGGGGTGCTCGACTGTGAGAGCTGTCAATTCTCACTACGGATGTCAGCCACGACCTCCATACCAGGCCTCCTAGTGTACCGACCTCTGGGGTGTGTAGGCAATTTCGCCAGTTCATTTATGGAAACTGTTACGCTCTTGGCATCGTCAACTGCCAATTTCGTGGCACTTGGAGATTTTAATCTCCATTTTGACGGCCCTGCTGACACACTCGCTGTCGACTTGCAGGGTGATGTGAAAACCTTTGATATGAGCCTAATCAACTCAGGGGCCACGCATTGTAAGGGTCACTTACTGGATCCAGTCTTTTCGAATATGGACCGGATTGAAGCCTCGACTCCCTTGGCTTTACCGTGGTCAGACCATTTTCTGGTTCCTTTTAATTGGCAGTACGATTTAACGGATGTAACTATTCCTAGGACCTACTTGGTTGAAAGGGCTTGGTCCAGGTTACCAGTAGAGCGCTGGATTGCTAACCTAGATGCTACCTGCCCGCTTCCGGTGTTGGATCCACTAATTACTGATATGAACTTGGAAAATTGGCTAAACAGGTCCCTGGACGCCAATCTCCCTAAAAAGAGAATGCCGAAGAGGGAGGAGAGTGGGTTCAGCCCCTTGGTACACCCAGATGTTAAGAACTCTTAGGAAAGGCTGTAAAAGGCTAGAGAGGATTTGGAGAAAGGATTGGGGAGAGGCAACCCGGAATGAGTATCGTATGGCAATTAGAGGATATAAAGCCGCTCTCCGGGACGCCAAATCCAAGTTCTATGAGGAGAGAATTGGCAACTCTGCTAATTCCTTTAGAGAGTCCTTCAAGGTCTTTAGAGACCTTTTGAAAACTCCGGAACCGCCAGTGAGCCATGAGAGTCCTCAAAAGAAATGTAAGGAACTGGCTAACTACTTTCACATGAAAGTAGAAAACATCGTAAGTTCCTTACCACGACCAGCCCAGAAATCAGATATAGGCGAACAGCGAGGTGATGTTCAGATCAAGCTTGACGTCTTTGGTCCAGTGACCACTGACGAAGTTCTCAAGGTTCTAGGGGCCATGAAGAGTGGTTCATCTAGGGATCCTGTTCCGATGAGATACCTCAAGCAGATAGTAACTACTATTGCTGCACCAGTAACAGATCTTATCAATGCATCTTTTGCGCAGGGAATGGTTCCACCCAGTTGGAAAAAAGTGGTTGTAAAGGTCCTTCTGAAAAAGCCTGGTCTAGATCCATCGGACCTGGCTAATTTCAGACCGATTTCCTTGCTGCCCGGGTTCGGTAAGATCGCGGAGAGACTGGTGAACAGGCGACTGTCACAGTTCCTGGAGTTCAATGGCTTGTTGCGGAATTCCCAAACGGGATTCAGGCCGGACCAAGGCACTGATATTGCCCTTCTGGCAGTCGTGGAAGAAGCCAGGAGCATTCTGGATTCAGGAGGATCGGTGGCAGTGATCCTCCTGGACCTTAGTGTCGCTTTTGACACCGTAAACCATCAGGTGTTGCTCCAACGATTGTCAGAGGTAGGCCTGACTGGAATGGCCTTGAAGTGGCTCGCGTCGTTTCTGCACCAACGAACCTACCAAGTATGGGAAGGTAGTGCACAATCTGCCCCCATCCCCCTTCAATGTGGTGTGCCTCAGGGCTCCTCCCTGAGCCCCACATTGTTTAATGTCTATATGGCACCATTGGAGGATGTGGTGGCACCACTGGGTATCAAAATTATCAGCTACGCTGATGATACCCAGTTGGTGGTGGCCCTTTCCCAATTGGTGGATCATCCGGACCTGTTGCACTCCTGCTTGTCCAAGGTGTACACTTGGATGGGCAATTCAGCTGTAAAACTGAATGGCTCTAAAACAGAGCTGATGTTGCTGGGTCATGTGGGGCCTTCTTTGCCGCCAGGCAGCTGGCCGAGTTGTCTTGGCGATTCTCCAAGCCCCAAAAAGGAGATCAAAAGCCTGGGTGTGTGGCTTGAACAAGACCTGTCTTTCAAGACCCATGCAAAAATAAACTGCTGGAGTCTGTTTTGCTCTGCTCCGATCAGCCCGTAAGATTTTACCCCTTCTCCCTCCGACCTCCAGGAAACTTCTTATCCAGGGGCTGATTGTCTCGAGGTTGGGTTACAGCAATGCGCTTTTTTTTGGGCGCTCCAGAAGCAACGCTCAATAAACTCCAACAAGTGCAGAATGCAGCAGCAAGGCTGCTGATAAATATTCCAAGGAGACAGTCAGCAAAACCGGCATTAAGAGCATTGCATTGGCTTCCGGTACGGGAGAGGATAACATTTAAATCTCTCTGTACGGCTCATAAAATCCTGCGGGGGAAGGGTCCTCCCATCTTGGATAATATGGTGCTCCCTTACAAGGCTGCTAGAGCCCTACGCTCTGACCACAAATCTTTGTTACAAGTGGCCAGAGTGAAAAGAGCCCGGACGGGCGGTTGAAGATTCTCGGTGAACGCAGCCAAGTTATGGAATGCGCTGCCTTTGAATTTACGGATAGAGACTGGTACTATTCGGTTCCGAAAGCTACTCAAGACCCACCTGTTCCCCGCTTAATGCTGTCTTCTTAGCTCCATTCCCTTGAGTCATGAACGAGCGCTGGGATGCCCGAGGGTAACCGTGCGCTATACAAGATTCCAAATAATAATAATAATAATAAGTGGCTTCTGGCTCGAGACATGAAAATATCGGCGGTTCATCTGCCGGACGTCCTCAACGTCCAAGCAGACGACCTAAGCAGGCATTTCGCAGAAGCACACGACTGGGTCTTAAAAGAAGTGGTGCAAGACATCTTCCAGGCCTGGGGAACACCAGAAATCGATCTATTTGCGGACGCCGAAAACTCAAAACGCGGCATCATCGCATCCAGGTACCCTCAACAGGGGTCCAAGGGGAATGCTCTGTGGATAGACTGGTCAGAGGCATTACTCTACGCTTTTCCACCGATTCCACTCATTCCTTTGGTGATCAAGAAACTGTACAAGTCCAAGACAGACATGATCCTGGTGGCTCCGGATTGGCCTCGCCAATGGTGGTATCCGGACCTTCTTCACCTGTCCAAAGTACCACACAGGAGGTTGCCTTGTCATCTGGATCTGCTGACCAGAGCGAACGGCAAGGTGTTCCACCCCAACCTGCCGTCCCTGAAGCTAGCAGTATCGCTCCTGAGTTCGTCCAATACGGACATTTAGGCCTCTCGCAGGACTGTATGCACATTTTAAAAGAGGCAAGGAGAGCTTCTACGAGAAAGTCGTATGCTTTCAAGTGGAAGTGTTTTTTCATGTGGTGCACTGCGGAAGGTCATGACCCTATTCGAGGCCAAGAACAGGTACTGTTGCCATACTTACTTTCTTTGGCCAAAGCAGGTTTGCAGTATTCGTCAATAAAAGTCCATCTGGTATCTTTCTTCCAAATGCCAGTTGTGAAGGATTTCCTGGAGGGTGTCAAGAAGGTCTATCCTCCTGTGAGGGCCCCCTCACCTCCATGGGAGCTTAACGTGGTTTTGTCCAAATTGATGGGTCCTCCATTCAAACCTATTCATAAAACTTCCCTCCAACATCTGTCGTGGAAGGCGGCCTTCCTAGTAGCTATCACTCCTGCGCGCAGGGTGAGCGAGATACAGGCTTTTTGTTCTACAGAACCTTATTTCGTTTTCCATGCGAATAGAGTGGTGCTCCGTACTCACCCGAGATTCCTTCCTAAGGTAGTCTCGGATTTTCACATTAATCAGTCAGTCACACTACCTACCTTCTTTGCCAGTCCGAACACTCCAGCTGAAAGAGCTCTGCACTCTTTGGATTTAAAGAGTGCTGAAATTTTATCTTGATAAAAACCAAGCGTGTTCGGAAGTCTGATCATTTGTTTGTGAACTACGGGCCTCTAAATACAGGCTTGCCTGCGTCTAAGAGGTCCATTTCTAGATGGATTGTGTCATGTATAATGTTATCTTATCAGTTAGGCACAGAAGCAGCTTCCGGGCAAGCCGAGAGCGCATTCCACTAGAGGAAAAGCTGCTAAGATAGCAATGCTTAAAAATGTTCCAATTCATTACATTTGTAAGGCAGCTACATGGCGTTCGATTCATACCTTTGCACGCCACTACTGCCTTGATTCTGATACTCAGCCGGATGCTCAGGTTGGTCAAGCATCCCTGAGGAATTTGTTTGGGTAATAATGATTGGCATACTGTTTAGAGAGACTGGTATTCGTCCGCAGGGTATGAGATGGGCTTGCTATTCTATTCCGTGCTTATGACTATTGATGAGTATCAATAACAACAAAGAAGGAGTCCCCCTATATGAGAGGAAGATAGCAGTTAGCCATATCCTACAGGAGATCTAGGTTAGCCATAAAAGGCCCCAACCCGTTTACCGGACAAAGCTTGTCCTTTGAGAAGACCCCTCACTCACCAACCTGGTTGGTGACATGCTTCATCATTGGGGTCCCACCCCATAGGCCGAATGCCCATAGGATGTGCTACGACACCTGACTACAGTGGAGCGGGATATTGTATGTTTATATGTGCTTAAAACTACAGTGAAAGGGTATATTAAAAGGGGCCAGTACTACTCACTTCAAGACTTTATTCTTGAGCGACTGAACCCCAATAAAAACAGATGTGGCACCAGTGCCTATTTAGGAAGGCTTTGATGCTTTAAGAAGTGTAATGTATTAAAAATAGCGAAGTGTGCTATGTGAAAAAATTATAAAATAAAATAGGTCTACATGTTTCAACCATTTAAAAAGATTCTATGGTTTTCGTCAGGACCGTGAGTATTACACGGGGTGGTACGCACACGCTAAGGTGCGCCCAGTCCACGTGCAATTTAAAGAACACAAAAATTGTGGTCTATTGTAAAAGAGTGTGTTTTGTCCTTGTTTCAGGAAAAAACCTGTAAGAAAGGAAAGAAACGGGTGTAGGGATAGCGTACAAGGGAAACACATATACAAGGGTGTACATATAACATAAAAGTGTGCCAAATGTGAACACCCTCGTAGGGTGGTTACCTATATTATTATTCATATAGGTTATGCTGATTCTGAATAGATTTCAGTAGCAATTATTGTGTAGCGCTTCAGTGGGTACCTTCTTGAGAAGTGAGTTCTGTGAGGTACTGGGTTAGATTAAGGTCTTGGTCGGAGTGATAAGTGATCGTTTTTACGTATTTACGGGCAGTATCTGAGTGAGTTTATCGAAAGTGACGGGAAACGGTTGGGATGTGATTCTTATCCGTCAACTTTTCATTACTCCAACTTGACTATATTGTGCGTACTAGTTTAATAACAGTGTATTGGCAGAAACAGAGACTATTCATGCAATGCTCACACTTGAAGCGATCGTTGTTGCTTCACGGGCTTCGGATCTACCAAGACGGCTATTGTCCGACACCTGCAGAATTGAAAGTAAAGATATGCACAAGAGGAAAAATACATTGGTCATAGTTGCCTCTAACTCGTAAAGACGATGCAGGTATACCGTAAACAATGGGGGGCACCATTGCAATTGCGGCAAATATGTACTCCCTTTTAGGTATGCGATCATCAGGCGGTTAACCTACTTGGTAACTGCACTCAAAGCCCTGCTGAATGATCGTTGCCTCGACTATGCCGGTAAAGTAACCTGCTCGCCACTTCCTGGTTTGGGCATGGTGTGATGTGTCACAACCTCAGTAGCCAACCGGAACGTAGTATTAGGGCGTGCCTATCTTCCGTTCCGATCACGAGGCTACAGTGGCGTTACGTGTAGCTAGTTGGTTACCATAGTAACCACGCTTTCAGTTCTCATGCTAAAAGATACGTGCCCTCTCATCGCTGGAATGCTGATCCGGTCGATGCCGATCACGTGATTTATGATTCAGTGGCATGTGGGGTCTAGTAATCATGTGGAACATGTAATTAGCGCATAACATTGGGATCGCGTGCACATGCTCGTTTGGTGGATGAATGGTTAACAATGACAGGGCAGGAACATGTCAGGACTTTCCCCAGTAGGGACAAAACAAAAATTAAAATTGAAAAGGCTTGTAAGCAACAGAGGCAAAAGAGACAAACCCTTATTTCTCAAATGTACAGTGACATTCGAAGTCATTTGATCTCACATCACCGTGTGCCAGGGAATGTTATCGTTTAAACCAGTTTTATGCGTGGATAACCTGTACACCCATCTCTGCTCCTTTTCGAATAGGCGTTGATTCAGATTGGTTCCTGGTTTGATTTGTTCTATAATAGTCCATCGAATGTCATCCGGTGTGTGCCCTCTTGACAGATAATGTTCAGTCAGTTTGCTTTCTTGCAGCGGATGTTGCTCCTATGCTCACCGATGCGTAGCTTGACCTTTCTGCTTGTCATCCCTATGTAGTGTAGGTCACAGGGACAGGTTATTCTGTAACCTACGTTTTCACTATCACAGTTGGTTTGCCCCCTGATTATCCAAGTTTTGTTGGGTTCTAGTTGTAAAGTCTTGGTGTTGTGAGTGAAAGGGCATACGCTGCAGTTCCCACATTTGTAGTGGCCTGTCACTTTTGGCAAACCCCATGTATTGATCACTGTTGCTTGCTCTCGTATTTCTTGTTTAGGTCGGGTATTGACTACTGCATCCTTGATACTGCGCGCTCGTTTATATGAAAACAGCGGTTTTTCCCACCTTAGGTTTCCTGTGTTCAGTATACTCCAATGTTTCCCTTTTATTTTGGTGACTGTGTTGGAGATTGTGTTATATGTCGTAACACAGGTCAGAGGTGGCTCCTCCGTTTCTCTGGTTTGATTCTCCAGAAGAAACTAGACGAGTTGAACAAAGAGATGTCTGACTATAAGGACAACCTGACACAACAAAAAGTGTCGAAATTCCAAAAAGATCTGAAGAGGTTCTCAATGGTGAAAGCATATCCGTATTCGGATCCAGAATTCAAACCACCATCCAAAAGTGATGATAACTCTGATGCCTCAAGCAACGCATCAAGCAATACCTCCAATTCAAGTGGTAATTCAAATGGTGGAAACAACAAACAGAGAGGCAGGGGACGCGGAAGAGGAAGGGGCAATTGGCCCACTTTCAATCCTATGCCCATGCAGGCCTTCCCAGACCCATATAACCACCTTTAAAACACTTCCCAATGTATGGGTGGCTACCGCCTTTCCAGCAACCGTTTTATACACCAAACCCCTACAGACCGCCTTTTTTACACCGGGGCGGGAGAGGAAGGGGAAAAAGGAAAAACAGCAACCAGGGCAACCAAGTACACTGGGCACAAGAGGACGAGAGCACGAACCAAACCCGGAACAAACCCCAACAAGCGGGACCGAGCAATCGGAAAACCTAGTCACCAACCTATCATCTAGACCCCTCAGCACCCATGAGATGTCGGTCTTGAATAAAGGTCTAGGTTTTGTACCAACGGCGAACCTAGATAAGTTCAAATTGCAGTGTGAACTAGCTTCCTTTTTCAGGAAATTAAGACTAAAAGCCTTTTTTGAGAAAAGAGCCAACACTGAAATAAGTCAAGAGACAAATGAGACTGGCCTACGGAACAAATCCAACTTCATGCCTCCACCATACATGATCCCAGTAGAAGTATCGACATTCGAACAAGCGGTCTTTAATGACGTGGAAACGCCACTCCAAAGAAAGCATTTATGAACCTCACACATCAGGAAAGGATTGCCATGAATAAACTACAAAACGATAACTCAATTGTTATCAAACCTGCGGATAAAGGCGGAGGGATAGTCGTGTTAGACAAATCATCATACCAAACAGAATGTCTAAGACTATTGGCAGACCACAACAACTACCGAAGATTACCGGTTGATCCTACAGAAGACCTAAGAAGGGAGATCACTTCACTGGTGGAGTACGGAGAGTCTGAAGGCTATATATCCAAACAGGAGGCGGATTTTCTGTGTAAAAGTGAGGGAAAGGTACCTTACTTTTACACGATCCCAAAGATGCATAAAAACAAGACACCACCTCCAGGCAGGCCAATTGTCTCTGGTATTGGTTCCCTATTGGAACCACTATCACGGTTTTGTGATGTTTTCTTCAAAGCTTAGGTGCAAAAAACCAGAACATACCTACAGGACACCAAAAGCGTCCTACAATTGCTGGACACACTGACGATAGATGAAGATACCATCCTAGTCAGTTTCGATATTAAGAGCTTGTATACAAGCATTCCTCAGGATGCCACACTGGAGGTCCTTAAAAAAGCTCTGGAAAAAGAAAATTGGACGTCAAGAACCCCCAGGGAATTCATTTTGGAATGTGCAAGGCTGGCGCTCAAGAGGAACTATTTTGAATATGAGGATCAGATATACCTACAGATCGGAGGAACATCGATGGGCAGTACGTTTGCACCGAGTGTGGCGGGCCTATATGTCCACGATTTTGAAGAGAAGTACATCCTCAGCGATACGAACCCCTATAGCTCAAACATCCTGCTATGGAGGCGGTATATTGACGATGTGCTCACGATCTGGAACTGCACTGAGGAAGCTCTAGTGTCTTTTTTCAATTGGATCAATACAAGTGACAACCATCTGAAGTTCACGTATGTAAAAGATCCCAAAACCCTGGTCTTTTTAGACCTAACCATCACAAAAGAAAACGGCAAGCTAACAACTGTCACCCACCACAAAGCCACTGCCAAAAACAACCTGCTACGGTTCAAAAGCTTTCACCCTAGACCGTTGCGAGAGAACCTGCCCTACGGTCAATACCTGCGACTTCGCAGGAACTGCAGCGAACTGGCCGAGTATAAAAAACAGGCACAAGACCTCACCATTAAACTAAGAGATCGTGGTTATCCAGAAAAAATACTGAATAAAAGCCAAAAACGCGCCCGCAATCAGCCTAGAACTGTCCTCCTGGAGAATCAAACCAGGGAAACGGAGGAGCCACCTCTGACCTGTGTTACGACATATAACACAATCTCCAACACAGTCACCAAAATAATAGGGAAACATTGGAGTATACTGAACACAGGAAACCTAAGGTGGGAATTACCACTTGAATTGGAGGTATTGCTTGATGCGTTGCTTGAGGCATCAGTTATCATCACTTTTGGATGGTGGTTTGAATTCTGGATCCGAATACGGATATGCTTTCACCATTGAGAACCTCTTCAGATCTTTTTGGAATTTCGACACTTTTTGTTGTGTCAGGTTGTCCTTATAGTCCGACATCTCTTTGTTCAACTCGTCTAGTTTCTTCTGGAGAATCAAACCAGAGAAACGGAGGAGCCACCTCTGACCTGTGTTACGACATATAACACAATCTCCAACACAGTCACCAAAATAAAAGGGAAACATTGGAGTATACTGAACACAGGAAACCTAAGGTGGGAAAAACCGCTGTTTTCATATAAACGAGCGCGCAGTATCAAGGATGCAGTAGTCAATACCCGACCTAAACAAGAAATACGAGAGCAAGCAACAGTGATCAATACATGGGGTTTGCCAAAAGTGACAGGCCACTACAAATGTGGGAACTGCAGCGTATGCCCTTTCACTCACAACACCAAGACTTTACAACTAGAACCCAACAAAACTTGGATAATCAGGGGGCAAACCAACTGTGATAGTGAAAACGTAGGTTACAGAATAACCTGTCCCTGTGACCTACACTACATAGGGATGACAAGCAGAAAGGTCAAGCTACGCATCGGTGAGCATAGGAGCAACATCCGCTGCAAGAAAGCAAACTGACTGAACATTATCTGTCAAGAGGGCACACACCGGATGACATTCGATGGACTATTATAGAACAAATCAAACCAGGAACCAATCTGAATCAACGCCTATTCGAAAAGGAGCAGAGATGGGTGTACAGGTTATCCACGCATAAAACTGGTTTAAACGATAACATTCCCTGGCACACGGTGATGTGAGATCAAATGACTTCGAATGATACTGTACATTTGAGAAATAAGGGTTTGTCTCTTTTGCCTCTGTTGCTTACAAGCCTTTTCAATTTTAATTTTTGTTTTGTCCCTACTGGGGAAAGTCCTGACATGTTCCTGCCCTGTCATTTTTAACCATTCATCCACCAAACGAGCATGTGCACGCGATCCCAATGTTATGCGCTAATTACATGTTCCACATGATTACTAGACCCCACATGCCACTGAATCATAAATCACGTGATCGGCATCGACCGGATCAGCATTCCAGCGATGAGAGGGCATGTATCTTTTAGCATGAGAACTGAAAGCGTGGTTACTATGGTAACCAACTAGCTACACGTCACGCCACTGTAGCCTCGTGATCGGAACGGAAGATAGGCACGCCCTAATACTACCTTCCGGTTGGCTACTGAGGTTGTGACACATCACGCCACGCTCAAACCAGGAAGTGGCGAGCAGGTTACTTTACCGGCATAGTCGAGGCAACGATCATTCAGCGGGGCTTTGAGTGCAGTTACCAAGTAGGTTAACCGCCTGATGATCGCATACCTAAAAGTGAGTACATATTTGCCGCAATTGTAATGGTGCCCCCCATTGTTTACGGTATATCTGCATCGTCTTTACGAGTTAGAGGACAACTATGACCAATGTATTTTTCCTCTTGTGCGTATCTTTACTTTCAATTCTGCAGGTGACGGACAATAGCCGTCTTGGTAGATCCGAAGCCCGTGAAGCGACAACGATCGCTTCAAGTGTGAGCATTGCATGAATAGTCTCTGTTTCTGCCAATACACTGTTATTAAACTAGTACGCACAATATAGTCAAGTTGGCGTAATGAAAAGTTGACGGATAAGAATCACATCCCAACCGTTTCCCGTCACTTTTGATAAACTCACTCAGATACTGCCCGTAAATACGTAAAAACGATCACTTATCACTCCGACCAAGACCTTAATCTAACCCAGTACCTCACAGAACTCACTTCTCAAGAAGGTACCCACTGAAGCGCTACACAATAATTGCTACTGAAATCTATTCAGAATCAGCATAACCTATATGAATAATAATATAGGTAACCACCCTACGAGGGTGTTCACATTTGGCACACTTTTATGTTATATGTACACCCTTGTATATGTGTTTCCCTTGTACGCTATCCCAACACCCGTTTCTTTCCTTTCTTACAGGTTTTTTTCCTGAAACAAGGACAAAACACACTCTTTTACAATAGACCACAATTTTTGTGATCTTTAAATTGCACGTGGACTGGGCGTACCTTAGCGTCTGCGTACCACCCCGTGTAATACTCACGGTCCTGACGAAAACCATAGAATCTTTTTAAATGGTTGAAACATGTAGACCTATTTTATTTTATAATTTTTTCACATAGCACACTTCGCTATTTTTAATACATTACACTTCTTAAAGCATCAAAGCCTTCCTAAATAGGCACTGGTGCCACATCTGTTTTTATTGGGGTTCAGTCGCTCAAGAATGAAGTCTTGAAGTGAGTAGTACTGGCCCCTTTTAATATACCCTTTCACTGTAGTTTTAAGCACATATAAACATACAATATCCCGCTCCACTGTAGTCAGGTGTCGTAGCACACCCTATGGGCATTCGGCCTATGGGGTGGGACCCCAATGATGAAGCATGTCACCAACCAGGTTGGTGAGTGAGGGGTCTTCTCAAAGGACAAGCTTTGTCCGGTAAACGGGTTGGGGCCTTTTATGGCTAACCTAGATCTCCTGTAGGATGTGGCTAATTGCTATCTTCCTCTCATATAGGGGGACTCCTTCTTTGTTGTTATTGTTAATTTCGGGGGCCAGGAGTTCCCACCTCACATAGTATATGTAAACATCCCTGATTCTCCCTCTTGTTCAATACATATTGATGAGTATCCCCTGGAAGAGAAGGATAAGTTACTTACCAGTAATCCTAGTTCTCTTCCAGAGGTATACTCATCAAAGTCATAAGCAACCCACCCTCCTCCCCGGACGAATACCAGGACTGTCTATTTACATGTTACCCATGCTGTTATCACACTGTTATACACCGTCCAAAAGAACTGACCTAACTGTCACCTGTAGTGCATGATGGGAGCCTGGAGGCTCATGGAGGTGTTAGAGGTGCAGAACGCGGCCGCAAGATTGATTGGTAACATTCCTTACAGACATTCGATCTCAGCATTTCGCAAAGAGCTTCATTGGTTGCCTATAGCTAACCGAATTAAGTTCAAAACGCTCATTCTCGCCTTTCGAGCGTTGAATGGAACTGGCCCAGACTATTTAAGAAAAAGACTGAGGCTGTCCTACTCGGTCAGGGATCTCCGTTCCAACAATCTGCGCCTCATGTGTGTGCCTAGATTCCGTCGCACAAGAATGGGTGGCAGAGCCTTTGCCGTCCTTGCAGCCAAATACTGGAACAGTCTACCTATTGATCTTAGATTTGCCCCATCTGAAGTGATTTTCCGCAGACGCCTGAAGACTTGGCTTTTTGTATCTGTGTAGTCTACTTCCTCTCTCTTCTGCCAATCAGTTTTTAGCGCCGGGACACCCCCATTGGGGGTAGCCGTGCGCTTTACAAAATCCATAAATAAATAAAAAAATAAATAAATAAAGGCACAGCGTCAATTTTTCAGTCGTTACTATGCAGTCTATCCAGGCTAAATCTGCCTCTATGATCCTGCCTGTTTTTTACATTTGGAAATAAAGGTTGTGTGTTTCAAAAAAAACCAGGGCAGTGTACATTATCATTTAATGTGAATTATATGTCTTTATTTGGCAAATGTAGAAGTTTTACATGCAATAATGGCAGTTTTTGAGCCTAGTATGGTGTATTTTAGGCTGCATGTGTATATTTATATGCATATTATCTATATATATATATATATATATTACCTACTGGCGGTCGCCAGTAGGTAGTTATAGTTAGGATAATTTTCAATGTTAAATCTCAACATTCTATTTTGAATAACTTTGGCGCCGGTTGACGAATCTGCCTGAAATTTTCAGGAAAATGGTCTCATGGCGGTCCGGTCCTTCCCTGAAAGTTTGGGGGGGATTCGTCAAGCGGGGGCCGAGATAAAAGGGGGGTCCCAAAACGCGTTTTCCCCATGTTAATTTCCATAGGGCGGTCGATTTCACTTTTAGCCCGAACGGCTGAATGGATTTCCACCAAACTTGGCAAAATTGTAGGGACTGGTAGCCCGATGTGCCTTTGCTATGTCTCAAGATATGTGCTCCAGTGGATTTTGAGTAATTTAGGTTCAAAAAAATATATATATCTATAGGCGCTCTCCCGTGCGCGCACCCGAGTGCGCTCCAGGCGCGGCACGCGACTTGCGCGCAGGAAGCTGATTGGCTCTCAGTTGTCTGTAAACATTCTAAACAGTCCGGAGCGGCCGCCATCTTGTGTCTCGGTAAAATCGAGACACAAGGGGTTTGAAAAAAAAAGGGGCAAATGACCATAAGGGGGAAGAGTAGACCCCCTCTGACCCCCTAGGTTTGATGTAGGGACTAAAATAGGGTCCTGCAGGGCATTAAAATTTTTTTTTCGTTTTGCGCGGGGGAAGCGCATGGTACGCGCACCGGCGAAGCACGGGGAAAATCCAGGATTATATTTATGAAGGCCTTGCGCTGTTAGTTTTGCGCTTCCTGTGCGTCAATTTTTGTGACGCACCAGCGGTGTAAAAAAATGCGCATTGTTATGCAATATTTAAAAAGTGACGCATCTATCTAGATGCGTCACTTTTTAAATATAGTGCAACGAGGTACATTTTATTACACTGCTGGTGTTATGCGTCACTTTTCTGTGCGCACTCCTTATGACATTCCAGATGTGTCATATTTAATGTATGACGAATCATGTTGCAGATACAATATGGCGCAGAGTTTTAAAAAGTGACCCATGTACCTAGATGCGTCACTTTTTAAAAATAGCGTCAGGTATAATGCATGCAGAGGGGGTGTTCTCCCGCAAAAAGCTTTGTAATAGCGACGCAGTGAAATCTTTCAGATTTCACTGCGTCAGTTTTAGGATGCTGTTGCGTCAAAATCTTGTGCCTGCTTTACAGCAGGTGTTAGACTGAGGCAAGACCTTTCATATGCTGCTTTCCCCATTTGAAAGGACACATTACTGGAGTTGCGTCACTTTTGTGACGCACTCCAGCAATGCGTTACTTGGAATGTCATAAGGAGTGCGCACAGAAAAGTGACGCATTGCACCAGTAGTGTAAAAAAATGTGCCGCGTTGCGTTATATTTAAAAAGTGAGGTATCTAGGTAGATGGGTCACTTTTTAAAATCAAGCGCCACATTATATCTGCGTGAGGTATAATGCATGCAGAGGGGGTGTTCTCCCACTAAAAGCTTTGTAATAGCGACGCAGTGAAATGTTTGAGATTTCACTGCGTCACTTTTAGGATGCTGTTGCATCCTTTAAATATAGTGCAACGAGGCACATTTTATTACACTGCTGGTGTGATGCGTCACTTTTCTGTCCACAGTCCTTATGACATTCCAGATGTGTCATATTTAATGTATGACGAATCATGTTGCAAGGAGCTACAGATACGTCAGTATTTCTGACATATGTGTAAACATAAAAGTGATGCGAGGCCGGCGCAAAATTTTGACGCAATAGCATCCTAAAAGTGACGCAGGGAAATCTCATAGATTTCAGTACGTTGTTATTACCAAGCTTTTTGCGCGGGATTGCCCCTCTGCATACAATATACCTGATGCAGATACAATATGGCGCAGAGTTTTAAAAAGTGACCCATGTACCTAGATGCGTCACTTTTTAAAAAATAGTGTCAGGTATAATGCATGCAGAGGGGGTGTTCCTTGCAAAAAGCTTGGTAATAATGACGCAGTGCGTCACTTTTAGGATGCAGTTGCGCCAAAATCTTGCGCCTGCTTCACAGCAAACCTTTCACATGGTGCTTTTTCCATGTGAAAGGACACATTACTGGAGTTGCGTCACTTTTGTGACGCACTCCTGCAATGCGTTACTTTTGTGTTTACAGATATGTCAGAAATACTCCAGTTTATTCACTGTGTCATAACTTTCTTTTCTAACACTCACCTTCTTTCATTCCTCCTACTTCACTTCCTTTCACCTCTCATACCTTTCTGTTCTTTCTTACTCATTCTCCTTTCAATTATCAATGCACTATATTTCACTTACTCTTCATTTTTTAAGATTATAGCTCTTTGATGAGAATTGGAGGTAGTTCTGAAAAGAACTTTTGGTTTTCTTCTTTTAACTGAAGAGGAACAAAAACAGGGAATAGAAACTGCTCAACAGGAGCAAAAAGAAAAGAAAAAAATTAGGGGTGGGAAGGGCAGTGATGGTTCTCCAATGCCCGAACCATGAGCAGGACACTTTGCTCCCCATAGGTGAGGAGTTGATTGCAGTATCTGCATTTGACGACCCCATGGTTGAATGCAGGTTGAATGTTTGCTACCTGCCCCTGAGATTGTTCTCTTCCAGAAGAAGTTGCTCCTCCTGTTGATGTAGAGGCCCCATCTCTGGGAACCTCCTGTGCCAGAGCCCTGACACTTTCCCGGGCAAAATTCTGGGGGTGCCTCCTCTCCACATGTCGGATCATCGTAAAGTTCCCAAAAGAGTATTTTTTTTGGGGGTTACCCCGTGACAGGACCTGTTTGCAGATCCTGCACTCTACTTTTGGTGCATTCACCTTCTTCTGGCCTTCTGGAAACTTAAAAAATTTCCAAATGAAATGTTCCTTCACCTTTGGGGTAGGAGGCTCTTCATCAATGAAGTCATCTTCACTGCTGGATGGTCTGGCAGCCATGATGAATCCAGGAATATGGAGCAGCAAAAAAGGCAGGTCTTTCAGTCACAAAAGTGAAAGAAGAAGTGAAGGAAATGGGTGGGGATTTCATTCATTGTAAAAAAAAACTGTTAGCAACCAATGAAAAGTGTTATTTGAGGGTCACATGACCCGACGCGTTTACGCTGCGCGCTCCGGAGCACTTCCGGGTGCGTTTACGCAGCGCGATCGTAGGCGCTTCCGGGGCGCAAACGTGGCGCGATCGTAGGCGCTTTTCCGTGCGTTTATGCGCCGCGCACGTATGCGCTTCCGAGGGCACTTACGTTGCGCGCCGAAGTGACGTCATCAATCTTTTATAGAAATGCATAATCATTTTCCATATTAAAAAAAACTAATTTTATTTGTATGGTACGAAATGTTTTGCATTATTATTAACTTTTCATTCATATTTTTTTTTCACGAACGACAGTTGCGCTCTGGGTGCGCTTTCAGATGAGCTCTCGGAGAAGCTTACAGGAGAGCTTAGCTGAAAGCTTCCCGGAGCGCGCACCCAGAGCGCAAAAGAAAAAAATTATAAGAAAAAATGAATACTTAAAAAAAAACAGCAAATTGTAAAAAAAAAAAAGGTTAGAAACTCGATATACAAAGGAATTAGCATTTAAAAAACCTATGAAATTCACTGAAAAAACCATAGGTTTCACACCAGTTATAGTTAGGAATTAGCATTTAAAAAACCTATGAAATTCACTGAAAAAACCATAGGTTTCACACCAGTTATAGTTAGGAATTAGCATTTAAAAAACCTATTAAATTCACTGAAAAAACCATAGGTTTCACACCAGTTATAGTTAGCTGGAAATTTTACTGATATAAAACCATTGAAATTCCCACGTTATAGTTAGTCGGACTCACTATAACTTGCGCGTGCAATGCACTGCTGATGACATCACATATTACATCACTCATGACATGGTCAGTGACATCACTCATGACACCATCCTTGTGACATAGTGACAGACCTCCTTTCACTATAATGTAACCCTTGAGACACATATTCAAAAATAGAAACTGAAATTTTTAATAAAATGGAGATACCTATATCAGTTACAACAAGCAATTCAGTAATTCCACTATCTATATACACATCCACTCATTCACCAACAGTTCTATATAGTCACTCATACATATACTCACTCATCATATGAAGTGATACACCTATACATCCTGTTACACACCGACATTCATCCAAAAGTTACTCACACACATATTCACACGTGCAAATAAACTATTGGACATCCATTTATTTGAATATAGAGTTATACACACACTTCCACCTTACTTCTATTTAAAATTACACATATTTATTCTCTTAAACAATCACTTATAGAAACACATACTTATTTAAACAGGAACTCTTACAATCTCTTACTCTCACATATACTCACTTATATACATCAATATTCATATATACTAGATTAAAACATATGTAGTTACTGATAAAGACACTAGTGAGACAGTCATTCACTCACTAACAAACACATATAGACACTCATCCACCCATACAGTCCTGTACATATGTTGTCTTCAAAACACATACAAACAAAGAGTCAGTCACTCATGCATCTATGTGCTAAGTAATACCCCCACCAAACCATATAGACACTCATACTGATACTAATAAAAATATCTAATAACCCATATACATACACATGAGTGGATGTGTATTAGATGGTGATATTACTGAATTGGTTGTTGTAACTGGTATGGGTATATCCACTTTTTTGAAAATATTAGTTTCTATTTTTGAATATGTGTTTCATGGGTTACATTACACTGAAAGGAGGTCTGTCACTGTGTCACAAGGATGGTGTCATCAGTGATGTCATGAGTGATGTCACTGACCATGTCATGAGTGATGTAATATGTGATGTCATCAGCAGTGCATTGCACGCGCAAGTTATAGTGAGTCCGACTAACTATAACGTGGGAATTTCAATGGTTTTATATCAGTAAAATTTCCAGCTAACTATAACTGGTGTGAAACCTATGGTTTTTTCAGTGAATTTAATAGGTTTTTTAAATGCTAATTCCTAACTATAACTGGTGTGAAACCTATGGTTTTTTCAGTGAATATATATATATATATATATATATATGGGTATTTATGTATATATATGGGTATTTATGTATATTTATATGTATGTATGTATGTATATATGTAGATATATGCATAATATTGGCTATTGATCCGGGGTCCCGCACGTGGGCGGGACTATTCAGTGCTTATGACTTTGATGAGTATACCCTGGAAGAGAACTAGGATTACAGGTAAGTAACCTATCCATTTTTACCATACCTCTGCACCCTTTTAGATGGCACATGATGCAGTTTCTCTCTGGAAATGAGAGAAAGAGCTGATGTAGGCTCCACTCCCACACGCTGACGTCCATTCCTTTCTGTGGCACCAGATGCAGATCCAAAGCTACCTATTGTTTACTTTGAGTCCCATTTACCTCAAAATTACAAAGTGTGCAAGAGAAATGTGAATCCCAAAGGCGATGGGGTTTAAACCTTGTAAGGACTGTCGCAAACAAATGTCTGTGACAGATCCACATCGGATTTTCCTGTGGTGTCTGGGTGGGGGCAGTATTCTAAGGCCTGCAGTGACTGCATCAAAGAACCTGAAGGCCATTAGGGATGCATTTTAAAGCTATATATATATATATATATATATTTATATATGTATATCCAATCATTGTGAGGCTCCACGTCGAGACCAATCCAAGTCCGAAGGTTGGTCTCTGTTCTGTTTATAGTGCATAAGTCAATCTTGAGCTATAGTCATCCAGCTCTAAATCTTTGGCCAAGTCGAAGAAAAGACATTAAAAAAAAAAAACCAGGTCCACTCCGCCCATTCCCTCCACTCTCTTACACCCAAGAAGGAGTAAGGTCGTCACCATGTAATGTAAAGTTAATTGGTAGAGTGCTGTTTGTCACCCATGAGGGTATCCAGGCTCTACGTTGGTGAGAGTAAGCATGTGGTCAGTGAGGCTGGGCTTGAGTACAGGCGGTCTCGATGATCGCTCAGGAAGACTAATTGAACAAGCACTGGCGTTGCCGATAGGTTTCACTTTTGGAAAGTTGGAGCTATTGGTTTTGTAAATTACATTTTATATTTATATATTGTTATTGACAATGCCAATAACGATATATAAATATGAAATGTCATTTACAAAACCAATAGCTCCAACTTTCCAAATGCGAAACCTATTGGCAACGCCAGTGCTTGTTTCATTTGGATCTTTGTAATTGCAGTGGGGAAAAAGAAAAAAAAAAGGAATGGAGGAGAGGACAAGCAAGGTGACCGGCAGCGGGAAGGGGCAGGGGGTAGGGAAGGAGCCGGTAACATCCCATGACGGTTGAAGAGGCACGGGAAAGCAACCACAGGGGCGCGGGAGGGGACAAGCGACAGCGGGAAGAGGGTGATTGGGGTACAGGAAGGTGCTGGATTCTAAGCATTAAAACGTTGGTGGGAGAGATGGGGCTTGCAGCCATGGGGGCGCAGGAGATACCAAGAACCAGTGGGAGCAGAGTGACTGGAGGACGAAACAAGAAAAAAATGCAGTGGGGAGAGCAATTTCAAACACATGCAAGCGCTATGGCTGAAGCAGCAGGCGGGGGAGGGAATGGGAGGAGGGAAGAACAAATAGTATCTCAATCACGTGGGGAGCAGCGGACGGTCACGGATTAAGTTGAATAAATCAGTGCTTGGTCCCTGCTGCATCGGAAGTGACGTTTCAGCTGCACTTATCAATAATGGTGCTGCAAAGAAGAGTGACGCAGAAGCAGACAAACATGGTCAAAGTGAATCGCATTGGCTTCGAAGCGCCTCTGTAGCCGTTGTGAACGGATAGCATGCCGGAGGGAAGCCGGATGGGGGCGGGAGAGCCTGGTGGGGGGGGGGGGGGGGCGGGAATGCGAGCGAGGGGAGGGGAAGTGTGGCAGGCGGATTAGGGAGATGCGCGGAGGGAAGCCCCATGGGGGCGGGAGAGCCTGGTGGGGGGGCGGGAATGCGAGCGAGGGGAGGAGAAGTGTGGCAGGCGGATTAGGGAGATGCGTGTGCTTCTGTGGTCACGTGACCTGCTTTTGTGGTCACGTGACTCACATGCACTGTGAAAAAACCGCAGTGGTTTGACGAGTCGATGGAGCACTTGAATTCTCGCCTATTACATTCGCAAGCGAATGATAATAGGCGAAACCTAAAAACCAGGTTATCAGCTTCTTGAATTAAAAAAAGTGAGGAAGAGGTCCTGATGTGTTGGGGTAGGTCGTTCCAGGATTTGGCAGCTTGGTAGGAGGATGATAAACCTCTTGTTCTGCTTCTGTGGATGTGTGAGTGATGCTGAGCAAAGTTGTATGTTGGGTTTGGGGAAGTAAAGCTGCCGATTTGAGGTATGAAGGTCTTGTTTTGTGTAGTGATTTGTGAGTGTGTAGAAGTTTCAACTGGCATGGCTTTTTGCAGGGAGCCAGCAGAGCTTTCTGCAAAGTTGTGGGGTCAAGGTGGCAGGTAGAGGACTAGTCTGGCAGAGGAGTTTAGGATGGTTTGAAGTCTGTGAAAAAGATGGCGTCGTAGAGTGTGTTGCCGTAGTACAGTCTGCTTGTGATTAGGGCTTGTGTGATGGTACATCTGGTGTCCAGCGTGAGCCACTTAAAGATTTTAAGTAGCATGCCCAGGATGTGGCAGCATGCAGAGATGATGGCATTGATCTGGAACTTCATGGTGAGGTTGGTGTCTAGGATGAGGCCTAGGTTCTAAGCGTAGTCTGTTGGGTTGGATGTGGGCTGAGTTCAGCCGACCACTAGTAAAGACCTCGGGTGAGTTCTCACCTCCCTCCCAAAGTCGATCAATGTCTGAGCCAATCCTGCAGCCCAACCCAAAGTTCTAGGCCAATCTGTGACACCGAGGCAAAGCCAAGATTTCCGCAAGTCCATGTTGTCTTTTTATCTCTTTTGGTTCCTTCTGGCTTGACTGCAGACCTCTGAGCTGAGAGGTCCTCCTTTTGGGATACCACTGGTGTTTGTCCTCGACACCAGTTGTACCCTGTGACAGTCACCGGACCTTAACTGGTGTCTTTGATTCCACCTCCACAATGGTCCCTGGAATGTTGACGCTTATGCCAACTTCATCTTTGCCGGAAGACAAAGCACAACCCATTGTGCTCTCCAACTCCGCCGAGGCCGCACTCTGCGTCCATTGAACCACAACCTTTGATCCCTCTAAGCCACTGGTATCGCTATCAATCGCCAGACCTGATTGCAATCAACAAGTTTATCTGGCAATGTCCATTTGTCCCTTATGCACATGCCCTTTTATGACACTCACCTTTTTGTTGACAAAGCAGATTCTGCTCTGGAACATTTCAAAGAGAGTAGGTCCACAGCATACTGCTTGTGCTTGTCTGCTCTGCCACGCCAACCAACACATTCCTTTACATTGTTCTGTGCCTGTGGCAGCGGTACCCCATATAGACAGTCACTTAAACCTCAGCAGTGTTTCCAGCTGTTTCATAGCATGGTACCCACCAACTCCGCTGTTTGGGACAGTTTCTTGCAGCTCTACCTACCAAATCCCGTCAGCAGGCCCTTAGAGGAGTAGAGCCAGCCAGCCAGAGGCAGGATTCAGCAGCTTTGACTAGGCTGGCAGACCATTACAATGAACAAATATGTAATCAAGAATATCTGGATGCTACAGCACATCTTCCACCATCATCGGAACGACTGATGGAGGACCCTATGGCCTTCTTATGACAGCAACTGCAAGTCCTTTTGCTCAATGGACTTTTGAGACGGTGTCTCCTTCGGAAGAGGGTCATGGTTGTTACTCCTTCTACTTCCTGGTGCCACAGAAAGACGGAGGCCTTCATCCTATTTTAGACCCGCCCCCTCCCAGCGCCTTCCTTCTCAAAGACAAGTTGAAGATACTCCCTTTGGAACAGGTATTATCTGCCTTTGAACCCTGAAGACTGGATGGTAATGTTGGAACCACAGGACCCTTATTTTCACATTCCCATCCTGTGGGCCCACATGCGTGTTCTGCAGGATGTTGTTGAGATGCTATGTGAGGACTGGAAGCGCGGATTTGGCTTTTTCTGTCTTGCTTTATTTAATCCAGCAGCCATATATAAGAACAAACTACATCTCCCATAAAACCTCAGGAAATGAACAAAAGAAGGTTCCACAGATAATGTCCAATCAGGCAGAGAGTGCTACAACAACTTCCGGAGGACTATCTATCCTCCTCTTTCTTCGCACTCTAGGAGCCCAGATAATTGTTTTTGTGCCTCTCCTTCATATCACTGAACATTTTTGGTGAATTTTATTCTGTATTTTGACTGTTCATGCTGATCAGTATATCCAGGCTTGTGCAGCGTTTGTCTTAGACTTTTACTGTGCTTACTCTTTGTTTATTCAACAGCTACGCGGCCGCAGGAGCGTTCACGCTTCTTCATGGCCGCTCGTTCGGCTGTCTGGCTCTCAACGCGGTGTGGTCTTCCAACCGCTAACGGAACCGAGTTATTGATTTACGCGCACAGCATGTCTTGACACCCCCCCCCCCCCCCCTTTGCTCGGCGTGCCTCTTCCGGAAGCACAGTGATACTGGCGTGGCCTCTGCTCTGCCTAAACGGGGCAAGTTTCAATATGTAGATTACATGATTTGAGAGCCTTGTTCAGCCTGGAGTGTAACACCTGTTTTAACGGGTAAAAATCGCGTTCATCAGGGGACTGTTCCATCCATTTAATACCCTTGTTATTCAGAAGGGAGAAGTGGTCCCAGGTCATGGGCCGTTTCCCTTGTTCACCCCTTGGGTTGTGTGATACTGTGAACTGCAGTCTAGTGTTTGGAGGGTGGAGTCAGGGGTGTAACGGGAAGAGGAGGAGTGAGAACCGGAAAGGGGCAGATAGAGTATGGACGAGATGGGAGACAGAAGCAAGCAATAAAGCTCCTTAAACATATTGACTGTGTCCTAGAGTTATTGGCTAGTGGGACCCTACAACTGGCGACGAGGGATGGATGGTCACATTATGCCATCCACGTAAATCCCTGGAGCTGAGCAATCCTTCCCATGAGGCACTGGCTGAAAGTCGCTGCCGCGACAAACGTGCCCAAGTGAAGGCTGCTGAAAAGGTCGATGCAGATGACCCAGTGATCTGGGCCCCGTAGCTCTGAAGCCGAAAGAACCAGAGGCAGTGCCTGCCTGGGCGCGCTGGTAAGCGCGAGATCGAACGTGCCGTCGAGCGCCAAATCGTAGGTGCTCACCCCGATGCGTGAGGTTGCGCATGGTCGCGCATAGCGAGCACGGCGAAGGACGTCAGGAGCCCACCGGTCCTACCTGCTCTGTGAAGTCGTTTGAGGCTGAGTGGCCTGACGAGGAAGCCCCGGAGAGCCTGCACGTTGGCTGGGCGAGTGCCCAAGTGAGAGCAAAGTTGCAGGAAGTATAATCTCGTGAGACACGAGAGTTCCACTTTGGCGGCCATCTTGGAGTCAGGCAAACTCCTCCAATCCAGGACATAGAGCGGCCATTTTAAGGCCAGGCGACCAGTTTCTCAGCAACAAGCATTGGCAAATACAAGAGAAATCACGCAACAAGCACAAGCAAGGGCAAGAGACAGGCACAAGCACAACAAGCAGTGGCAAATACAAGAGAAATCGTGCAATAAGCATGAGCAAATGAAAGAGAAAGTAGAATGAACGAGGCCGACCAGCAAGTAGTAGGCTGAACACACCTAGAAAAGAACAAAATGACGACATCACCGCCCAGGCAAGCAGCGGGCCCAGCTGTGCACAACGAACTGGTGTAACAGGCGTCTCATAGTTATGCACCCCAGAGCCACTGACACTCACATCAGGAGGAGGAATGGGCCTCAGATGGCAGGAATGGCTTGAGGATTTTGAGGATTTTATGCAGGGATCTAAAGTCACTGAGGACGACCAAAAACTAATTGCTTTGCGAAACCTAGTTGGGAAAGAGATCAGCAAAATAATCAAAGAAATGCCTACAGATGATGCCGGCTCTTTCGTCAAAGTACGAGACGCTCTGAACAAGAAGTTCTTATATAAGAAAAATGTGGACTATGAAAGATACACGTTTAATTTGGCCTGTCAGGAAAAGGAAGAACCAATGAGCGTGTTCATAGCGAAGCTTCAATGGCTCTCCCGATACTGTGAGTTTGACAACTTCTCAACAGAAGATGCAATCAGACTGCGAATCATTGAAGGTTGTCAGTCGGAGACCCTCAGAAGACGTCTGTTGCGGAAGAGTCATACTTTAGATGAGATCGAAGAAATGACCAGAGTCCATGATCAGGCGGAGGAGCACGCAAAGAAAATGGAAGCGGGCGCTCTGAAAAACGGGAGCAAGCCTACCGTCTACAAACCAGTACCACCCGCAGGCGCTCTCGAGACAGACGGCAGACCTCAAGACACAGCTCCCGTCAGAAATATACAGGACATAAGCGTCATGAGTCCAGCCGAGGAAACAAGAGATGGGAACGTCCACTCGCTCACTGCTATCGGTGCGGGTACGACTTCCCACATACGGATGCTTGCCCAGCGCTTGGACAGCAGTGTAGAAATGCGGACGAGACAACCACTTCGAGATTGTCTGTAGTTACTATCGTAAAGACAGGCAGAAGGAACAATCAAGATCCTCTCGCCCCACTACAAAACGACATTATGCTAAAGCCGTTCAAGACCGTCAAGGGTCTTCCTCAGGGTCCTCCCAGTCGAGTAGGGAATCTCGAAAATCACAATGGATGAGTAGATCACTGTCCCGAGAATCAAGGTCGGCGTCTCCGGAGGTGTTATACAGTGACGAATATATCAGCATGGTAGCTGATCCAGACCAACTAAAGAAATATCCCAGGTTGGACATCTGCATAGGAAAACACGCAACCAAGTTTGTACTAGGCAGTGGTGCATCGCTAAATTACTTCCCAGTGACCGAATACAGGAAAATGGTACCGCCACCTACCCTGAGCCCAGCATACGTCAGAGTGTACACATGGATGTCAAAACAACCTCTTCCATGTCTGGGTAAATTCGCAACCACTCTCACGCACAAAGACACGTCTGTGCCTGCACATATCCATGTCATCGAAGGGCCGGAAGCTGATTGCCTCCTTAGTCTAACCACAGCTGAGCGTCTCCGTTTAGTTGAAATCTTATACCGAGTGAGCGATGACCCCGACATCATCCACAAATTCCCTAAGCTGTTCTCCGGACTCGGGAATATGGCGAAACGTCAGATTCGCCTACACATTAATGAACAAGTACGGCCTGTTGCGTAACATCATAGGCGAGTCCCTTTCCACCTCCAGCAGGCCGTAGAAGATGAAATCCAAGAAATGCTGCAAACAGACATCATCGACCGGACAGAAGGCCCAACCCCGTGGGTTTCACCCGTGGTGATCGTGCCAAAAAGGGGCACACCAAGAAAGGTGCATCTGTGCGTGGACATGAGGGTCCCAAACCCCGCGATCGAGCGGGAGCGTCATCCGGGACCCCATTTAAGTGACATGATTTCAGCTCTCAACGGTGCGCAAGTCTTCTCCAATCTGGACTTAAACAAGGGATACCATCAGTTGGAACTGCATGAGAAATCGCGATATATAACCACATTTGCCACACATCTCGGACTTTTTAGATATAAGCGACTCAGTTTTGGAGTCTCGTCTGCTGCGGAAATTTTCCAAGAAGCCATTCGCCAGACCTTACATCACATACCAAATGCACTGAATTACAGTGACGACATACTGATATACGGTGCAAGCACCCATGAGCACGACAAGGCATTAGACAGGGTGTAACATGCTGTGAGAAGTTGGCCTGATATATGATGTTTCCAATTCTGGAACCACCTTGTATCAGTCCAAACAATCCCTTATGGTGTCTGGTTGTAAGTCAACCTTATTAGACAAGCTATCTTAAGGGTAGCATAGACTAAGCAGCCTTAAAGGCTTAACTCAAGAGGTCGTGTTAAGCGAGCTGTTTTACCAATCACAGTCCTGTAATATCAAATGAATGGACACCACACAAGTATATATTATAAAAATATATGTATTTATTTCTAAATTAATCCCCAGTACTCTCTTTATGAGCAAAGGGTCACAAACGTTAAATCAAAAGCACAGTATACCATACAAAGTTGAACAATTATGGATGAGGGCGGGTGGCCACTCACACCATATATTAAAAAAATGGTATAAGAGATACCAATCGAACAGTGGTTAGGCCTAGGGCCTAGGGAATCGCTGGGAGCAGTCGGGACAAGCCCGCGGGATTCGGGTGCAGCACTTAAAGTGCGGCTTGCACCAATGCAATGTCAATGGTGCGTAAAAGTTACACAAATAGAGTTTAAGGACACTTCCACTGAACCTAGAAGAACCAAACTTTAGACACAGACCCTAGAGGTGTGTACCAGTGTGGGAACACCGGCGTTGCAATGTTACCTCACCCACAGGAAGCGGGTGCATAGGGTCGAAGTGGCGTCGGGTTTTGACACGCAGGCTCTTGGTGCTTGAAGCTGAAGATGCTGCAGGCGATGTGAAGGAGAAGTGTCCGGTGGATCCAAGGATAGATCTGAAGTGGTGAAGACCTGAAAGCAGAGGGGACAATGTTCAAAGTCACTGACCAGTGACCACCTTGGAACCAGATTGGAACCAGGCAAAGTCGGGTGCAAACAGTTGATGAGGTGTTGCTTCTCTCTGCAGCCACGTGGACACGAAGAGGTCGAGGACGTCCAGGAGTCGATCACGAGCTGTCCCACGAAGGCTCTAGCTGATGGCGGTGTCGGCAACTTGATTGAAGCAAACAGGCCTTGGCTAATGCAAGCCACGCAGAAAGTGAAAAAGGCTTATTACTCGGACCAGCAAGGTCAAAGCTCGTGCTTCTTTCTACAGGAGCGAGGGCAAGTCTGGAGCAACCAGATCCGCAGTGTAAATTGTAGGTTTCATCGCCAAGATGGCCGCTGACCACGTGGCAAGTGGCGGGGATGGCGCGTCGAGTGGTACAAAGCAAAAGGGCCCCACGCATATCGTGGAGATGCTGGAGGGCTGATCTTTGGTGCAAATGCTGCTCGGTTGTGGGGCTTCTCGAACCCCAAGGCACAGAGTCGAGGGTGTCTCGGGTGCTGCGCAGTCAGCGTCTCGGGGGTCTTCCAAGATGTCCGGTCCCTTGTCTCTCGGTGCCTCCACAGGTCCCTTCTTTGCAGGGACTGTGGATCGGGCTGTGAGAAGTCTGGGAGTCTGGGTCTTGTCAGGCTCTGCCCTCGGGCTCTGGCGGGAGGCGGCGGCAAAGCAGACATCGAGTTGCTGGATGGTGCCTGTGTTCACAGGGTGGCCCCTCCTAGGCCACAAGGGAGATGCTCTTCAGTCTTCTATTCATCAGAATGTCGAAGTCCAGTCGTCTTCTTACTTTAAAGTTGATTTAGGATGATCTGAGTGCTTTGGCACTGCTCCCATTTTTATACCAATCTTGGGGGCTGAATATCCTGCTAGGTCCCCTCCTATGGGTGGGACCCAGAAAGGGGGTGGTTACACCCCTTTCCCTTTGTCCAGGTTGCACTGGAGCTGGGGCTGGTGTGCCCCAGAACCGGTTTGACCGGATTATGCAAGGGGAAGCCTTGTGCTCCCCAGGCACTGTCTGGTTTCTTTCAAACCTCCCTGCTACAATCCACTATCTCCTGTCTGGGGTGGTGTGACACCTCCCTGCGACAGGAAAGCCTTTGTCCAGGCCTCCTCCGCTGAGTTTCGGTCAGCAGCAGGAGGTCAGACATGTGTCTGTGGCAGACGCATCCATTTTGTGGATCTGAGCCTCTTTTAAAAATCAACTGCGTTTTAGCAAAGTAACATGTTGTCTCCCTCTAGAGGGGTGGAATGCTACCCCCGTCACCAGGACTGGCGAGGGGGTAGTATTCCAATTCGTATGACACCTTACACGACATGTTTTGATAAAGCCAAATCAAAGTTAACATATAACCGCAAGGATTATAATGCACTTAATAGTATATGTTTTGGCATTATCCCGGAACAACTAAGGGAATTGGTCCCGACAGCTGCAGACAGGCTCAGCTCATGCTAGAGTCCCATCTCACATTAAACGACGCACTCTGCCTCCAGGATTGTTAAGGCCTGCCATAGGAGTGGCTTATAGGTTTATATGTGTCCAGTTAGGTTTTAGATATAGGTATACTATATCTAAGCAGGGGGTGATTACACCACCTTGCCCCAGCTAAGTGATCAGCCAGTTGTGTCAATTTTAGATAGCCAGCCAGGGGTGGCAAAAGATATGCTGCAGCCCCTGGTAGGCCTTGGATGCACCTATGCCCTGGCACCTATAGTGCTCTGTACAGGGGCTGATAAGGTGACCCAAGCCAATCTAGTTATGCACCTAGGGTACATGGAATCCATTTTACAGAGAGAGCAGATAGCCTGGGGCCCTGATTAGCAGGGAACCAGGCCAACTAAGTCGAAAACTAGCTAAACACAAGGCAAAAAATCTGGGGTAACCATAGTCAGGTAGCCACCTTCCTACACATGCCCTCCTGGAAGCCAATCTAACGCTCAACAGAGAAAAATGTGAATTCCACAAGTCCACCTTAAAGTTCTTCGGACACATATTCTCTGGAGAGGGAATGAAGCCTGACCCTGACAAGGTGATAGCTCTCAAGGACACGAAAAGCCCACAAGATGTGAGTGACATCAGATCCTTTCTGGGAATGGCAAGTTACTGTGCAAGATATATTAAGGAGTATGCCACCATCAGTCACCCGCTGTGCAATCTGACCAAGCAGGGGCAGCCGTTCACCTGGACCCCTCAATGCGAGCATGCATTCCAGGAGATCAAAAGAGCTGTGGAGTCCGCTGACAACCTAGCCTATTTCAGCTCTAAGAGAAAAACAGAGATCACTGTCGATGCCAGCCCAGTCGGGTTAGGTGCAATCCTCGCACAGTTTGATCAAGAGACAGGTCAGAGACACATTGTGGCATATGCCAGCAGAAGTTTAACGGACACTGAGAAGGCCTACTCTCAACCGGAGAAGGAGAGTCTTGCCGTTGTGTGGGCCTGTGAACACTTTCACATTTTTGTATATGGAAAGCATTTTACACTAGTGACTGATCATCAAGCTCTAGTTACCATATTCGGAAATCCCAGGGCCAAGATGCCACCTCGAATAGAACGCTGGGGTCTACGATTGCAGGAATACACCTATACCATTGTGCACAAACCTGGGAAATCAGCTAATCCTGCCGACTATATGTCGAGACACCCTCGGGTGTCGCCTATGCCACTGGGTAAAACACTGTCACTCCGCATTTTTTACTCTGCATACCATTACTCCTCATACCATGATAACGCAGGTACCGTTACTCCGCAAAATTTTAAAACGCATGTCATTATATATTATATGCTTTTACCACGCATGCTTTTACAACGAAATTTGTTGGAAAAGCATGATTGGTAAAAGCATATGTTTTTTATATTTAGCTGTATGGTAAGTATATGGTTTTAGTTTGGGGGTGTTGGAGTATATGTTTTTGGGGTTCAGGGGTATTTTAAGGGTGGGTTTGGGTTATGGGGTGCAGGGGTATTTAAGGGTTAAGGAATAGGTATGGGTATTGGGGTATAGCGGTATTCTTATGGTTCAGGGGTATGTTTGGGTTTTGGGGTACAGGGGTATTTTTAGGGTTCAGGGGTAGGTTTGGGTTTTGGGGTACAGGGGTATTTTTTGGGTTCAGGGGTAGGTTTGGGTTTTGGGGTACAGGGGTATTTTTATGGTTCAGGGGTAGGTTTGGGTTTTGGGGTACAGGGGTATTTTTAGGGTTAAGGGGTAGGTTTGGGTTTTGGGGTACAGGGGTATGTTTAGGGTTTAGGGGTAGGTTTGGGTTTTTGGGTACAGGGGTTTTTTTAGGGTTCAGGGGTAGGTTTGGGTTTTTGGGTACAGGGTTTTTTTTAGGGTTCAGGGGTAGGTTTGGGTTTTGGGGTACAGGGGTATTTTTAGGGTTATGGGGTAGGTTTGGGTTTTGGGGTACAGGGGTATTTTTAGGGTTCAGGGGTAGGTTTGGGGTACAGGGGTATTTTTAGGGTTCAGGGGTAGGTTTGGGTTTTAGGGTACAGGGGTATTTTTAGGGTTCAGTGATATGTTTGGGGGTACAGGGGTATTTTTAGGGTTCAGGGGGAGGTTTGGGTTTTGGGGTACAGGAGTATTTTTAGGGTTCAGGGGTAGGTTTGGGTTTTGGGGTACAGGGTATATTTATAGGGTTAAGATGGGTTAGTGTTTAAGGGTGTTGGGGTATTTTAAGGAGTATGGGTGGGTTTGGATTTTGGGGTGCTGGGGTATTTTAAGGGAGTAGGGTGGTATTAGTTTTTAGGGTGTTAAGTGTATTTTTTTAAATTGTGTATATATATATATATATATATATATATATTTTTTTAATTATTTTAAAACAAATATAAATGTAAAATATTTATTTACTTATTTACATATGCTTTATTTGGTTTTTTTTTATATATTTATTTTTATTTATATATATATATGTATACACTATATATATATATATATATATATATATATATATTTGTGTGTGTATATATATATATATATATATATACAGTGAAAGTACATTTTCTAACTTTTCCCCACATATAACTTCACCGCACATGCCTGTGCGTTGTAAAGGCATGCGTTGTTAAGTTATATGCTGGGTTAAATTTTGCGTAGTGATTGTACTGTGGAGTAATGGCTCTGCGTTGTAAATAATGCGGAGTCATGGTATGCGGGATTTTTGAATGCGGAATGGGATAATATATACGTGCCAATGTCATCCTTAGCAGAGGAATATATTCACTTTGTTGTGGATCAAGCCAGACCACCAGCGGTTCCCCTGGAAGCAATATGGGAAGCCACAGCCCAGGATGCCGTCCTGCAACAAGTGAAACGACGACTACTGACGAACAGGTGGTGCCAGTTCAGTGAAGATGAAAGCGAGGATCCAAACATCCGACAAGAGATACAGGCGTTTAGACATGTAAGTGATGAATTATTGGCTACCGAAGAAGGACTCCTATTGAGAGACCAACGGTAGTCATGCCCATGCAACTCCGTCAGGGCGTCATTAATCTT
Organism: Lissotriton vulgaris; assembly: GCF_964263255.1. Lineage (NCBI taxonomy): Eukaryota > Metazoa > Chordata > Amphibia > Caudata > Salamandridae > Lissotriton > Lissotriton vulgaris. The sequence continues at coordinate 1,255,470,415 of NC_141685.1, read as the reverse complement.
GCACTTGAGGGCCACCGTGGAGTGGTAGCTACCAAACGAGCGCTTCGGTGAAGGGTATGGTTTCCTCTACTAGACCAAATGGTCGAACTCACTCTAAAAGAATGTCCCCAGTGCCAGCTGGTGAATCAAAGAGATCCTCCTGCTCCCCTCCAAATGTCAAGACTACCAAGTGGTGTATGGCAAGAACTTGCTCTGGACTTCTATGGACCTCTTCAGTCTGGAAAGTATGTCTTAGGTCTAATGGACGAATACTCCAGATTCCCCATCGCACAGTTTGTGCCGTCCACCAATGCCACCAGCACCATTGCAGTTCTGCATGGGGCATTCCGAAGGAAGTAAAGACAGATAATGGACCGCCATTCAATGGAAGTTTGGGGAGTTCGCGAAACATCTCAACTTTCGACATCGCAAAATCACCCCGTTATGGCCCCAAGCCAACGGAATGGCGGAGAGATTCATGGCCACTCTAAAAAAGACATTCCAACAGGCCACACCTGACAAAGATCTGCAGGTGGCTCTAAATGAAGTCCTGCGAGCTTATTGCACAACTCCTCATGCTACAACGGGAAAACGTCCGCCACCCTCATGCTGGGACGACCGATTCGGACACGGGTACCCATGTGGGAGGACAAGCTGCGCCCAGTGTCTGCAAATAATGCTCACGAGGAACTGACTGTAACCGACTGCAAGAACAAGGACAAGATGAAGTCCTACACCGATGCTCGGCGAAGGGCCAGGTCCCCCTCTATCCGAGAAGGGGATTGGGTGTTGGTCATGCAGGAACAGCACAAGAAGACAGACTGTAAATTCCGAGCTGAACCTTTGGTGGTGACACAGCAAAAGGGAACCATGGTAACGGCAGAGTCAGAAAACAAGAGAATCACACGAAATGTCTCACATTTTCAACGATGGAATCCGGCAGTCAAAGACGCCCTCACCAAAGCGGCAGAAAGACCAAAGCAAGAGACGACTGAAACTGACTCTGTAGCGCTGATGCTGGAAGACCAGACCGAAGCTGAATCTGGGAATGAGGAGGTGTCTCTGCGACCTAAACGGACCATCCGCAGACCAGTTCGGCTAATTGAAGAACTATGACCAAGTTAGATGTTATTTTCATTTGTTAAGAAAGGGGGAGATGTGATACTGTGAACTGCAGTCTAGTGTTTCGAGGGTGGAGTCAGGGTTGTAACGGGAAGAGGAGGAGTGCGAACCGGAAAGGGGCAGATCGAGTAGGGACGAGATGGGAGACAGAAGCAAGCAATAAAGCTCCTTAAACATATTGACTGTGTTCTAGAGTTATTGGCTAGTGGGACACTACAGGTTGCATTTAACAGAGGTTTTCCTTTAGTCTTTATTCCTCTATCCTCCACAGTCCTTAATATAACTCCACTAATGGAGGACTTTGATAACTATTAAAAAGAGGAAGAGGTAACATACCTACCCATCGTTGATCATTCCTGTCAGGTGATTGACACGTCCATCTTCAAGGCAGTTTCCCAGGTGGTGGCACCCCTGGAGATGAAAATACTCCAACTCCAGGCCCAATGCCACAAACCCTTCGAACCGAGGGAAGACCTTCATGGGGCACAGAACCCCTTAACTCCAGGGCAGGCCTCCGCTTTAGACCCCAAGTGCGTGGAAGACACAGGCATAGACACCTTTGCACGGCTAAAGAAAGCCTTTATGGATTCTCACGCTCCCCCTAACCTCTCCCACCCCGTGGAGGATCTGGGGGGACCATCCAAGGTCTCGGCACCCCACCTAAGGGGACCCAGATGACTCTCACCAAACCTCGAAATGAGACGAGGACTCAGGCAGACCCTGGCACCCTTCACCGACGGGCCCAATATCTGATCCCCTGGACCAGGGGACAGACATGTTGAATCCGGACGACTTGCTGCACCCCCAGATCTGCAGAATGGACCACCCCGCTGCAGGTGGATGCAAAGATGGCCATCTTTCTGGCTGTTTGTTCGAGATCCCAAGAAAATAATCGATCGATCGATTGTGCCAAGATAAGCTATTAGACACCGCTGGTCCCTTAGCTAAGATTCTGGATACGGTGAAAAACGCCAAGACTTTGGTCGCACTGATTTCTCCTGAGGCGCTTTCCAGGTGGGCATAAAGGGCAATATTATTTCTGGGGAATGCTAATTCCACAATCTCCACTGAGGGATTGTGGAGGGCAACCTTTTGGGGGCCCTTTATGAAAGACTTAGGAAAATTTGTAAATACAGTTAATTTCCTTGACAAGGTTCAATCATCAATCAAGTGTATTTTTACTCCTTGTGTTGTTGGTGCAGCCGGCCATGGCCGGGGGCGCTCTACCGGCCGTTCTTAACACAAAGCCCCCTACAAGAGTGCAGACTCCTGCAGAGTACAGTGGCAGGACCCGGCCAAGTTCGGGAATTTCTACCCCAGAAAATCATATCTGCGTCGATAGGTTGGTAGAGGAAGATGCAATGGGTCCTACAATACCAAACAAGGTGAGCGTTCCGAGCCCAATGGGTATCAAAATTGGGAGCACACTACAGCTCTTTGTGGGCAACTGGGCCTCGTTGACCTCAGACGCTTGAGTCCTATAGGCGATCGGAGGTTTCCAAATACACCCCAAACTCCTCACTTTTTCCTTGAAACAGATGGAACTGATAGATGGAGAAACCTCTGACCTGTTGACAAAAGGGGTGGTGGTGCATTCTACCCTCCACCCCAGGGATTTCCTCAGCAACAGTTTCCTGATTGAGAAGAGCTGCTGGGGTATTGTCCAATAATAAGCCTCCGAGAGTTCAACGAGTGGCTGATCTATCAAGATGAAGGGTATCCACCTCCTCAGATCGTCCCCTCCTTTCGGTCTATCCTCTACTCCATGGTGCTTCACCAAGGTGGTGAAACCCATGGTGGAACACCAGAGAGCGGGTGGTTTCAACTCAGTCTACTTGGACGACATACTCCTCATGAACCAGTGCCCTCAATGCTTACTCTCTCACGTTCAACGGGTGTTAAGTTTACTAGAGTCCCTGGGCTTTGTGATCAACAAATTAAAGTCAAACTTCATTCCCTCTCGGAAGATTCAGTTCTTGGGCTTTATGGTGGATTCAGTCACAGCTACCTTAAGCCTACCATCTTGCAAACTCTCCAAGATCAGACACGAGCGCTGGCAAACCTCACCCAAGACCACAGTCTCACCACGCCACCTGGCCAAACTGGTGGGCCTTCTCTCGTCGTCAGTACCTGCCATCTTCCCAGGTCCCCTGACATTACCGGGCACTCTAACACCTCAAGGCTTCACACTTAGCCAAAGGCCTCATGTACTCCCAATTTGTTCCTCTGTCTAAGGAGGCAAAGACCGAACTGAGGTGATGGATTTCCCATATGGAGGCGTGGAATGTCGCACCATTTTTGGTTCTCAAACCGACATGGTAATCGAGTCTGATGCCAGCAACTCTGGTTGGGGGGCTCGTTGCGGGGATATTTCCAGGAGGAAAGTGGTCCTCAGTAGAAAAAGGCCTTCACATAAACTGTCTAAAGTTATTGGCGGGGTCCTTGGCAGTGAAATGCTGGGCAAGGACAGAGTTCAATGCTGCGTCCTGCTCAAAATGGACACTGTGGCAGCTGTCTGCTATATCAGTCATTTAGGCATTGCGAAGTCAAAGACCAATCAGATTGCAGGTTAGCACTCTTGTTACTGGCACAACTTCAGCCTCTGGAAGCTAAACCCCACTGTGTTTCAGACTCTTCAAGCCCGTTGGGGTCCATTTTTGATTGACCTCTTTGCCTCCTGGCTGGACAACCAGTTAAAGAGATATTGCAGTTGGTGCCTGGATCCAGGCGCGGTGGATGCTTTACTCCAGAACTGGAGCAAGGAAATGGGTTATGCATTTTCCCCCCTTTGCGATGATCATGAGTGACAGCAAGCTGATCTGGTCCTGATTAACCCAACCTACAGGTCTCAAGCTTGGTTTCCAATTCTGATGGACCTGTCTTGGGATTTTCCAATCCCTCTACCCCCTATCTCAAGATCTCCTACAGGATACCTACAGGAACCCACATCACATACTGCTAACAGGGGTGCTTCACCTGATGGCTTGGCGGGTTACAGAGAGCGCTGGAAAGTGCCAGGCCTTTCTGCAGCAGCTGCCTCTCTTCTCACAAAATCTTGGTCTGAAAGCACCAATAAGAGATACCTTTACGCCTTGTCGGCGCGAAGGGGGGTGGAGGGGTGTTGGTTCCATCAACGACAAGTGTATCCAATGGGGGGGGGAGGGGCGACACTGTCCATATACTGACTTTCTTGGCTTCTTTGGCGGCGGACGGACTGGCCTATAGGTCTGTTAACAAATTCAGGTCCCTGTGAATTGTCATCCGGTGGGGGAACACCCACTAGTGTGCAAACTGTTAATGGGTATCGGACTATCTGTGCCTTCTGAGCCCAGGTATTTTTAGTCTTTGGGATGTGAAAAAAGTTCTGAATTTGTTTAGATCATAGCTTTTTACAAATATCTTTACCCATAAGTTAATGTCAGCAAAATTGGTGACCCTTTTATACCCGATTTCTTGTCAAAGGTTATCAGAAGTGAGAGCCCTCGACATAACAGGTAGGATTTTTACTCCAGAAGGGGTCACTTTCTATATATCCAGAAGAACGAAATGTAACTCAAGGTTAGTAACCTATCTATCCTTCCCTGATGTCTCAAAACTGTGTGTGGTACGGGCGCTTAAAGCTTACAAGGTTATGACGTAAGATATTTACCCATAGGGCGAAAGACAGCTTTTTATTATCCTCACAAAACCTCACATAGCAGTATCTTCACCAACTATTGCGAGGTGGGTCCGCTGGGCCATGCAGGAAGCTGGGATAGACACCTCCAAATTCGGGGCCCTTTCGGTCAGGGGGCGATGGCCTCTAAAGCATTCTCTCTGGAGGCATGGCTGGTGGACATACTAAATACCGGAGATTGGTCCTCAGATTCCATCTTCAACAGGTTCTGTTTCAAACCGGTGGTAAATCTTGCCTTCTTGGTGGTGGGCAGGCCTTAAACTAGCCTAATCCTCGCCTCTGTTCCTGAAATAGAATGAAAAATTTCCCAGCTATCATAAAGGAAAGTTTCAATTCTATTAAGGACTCTGAGGCGAGGATTACCCCATCCAAGTTCTTGACTCTTCTCACCCGGAATATTGTCATTGCTGATGTCAGTAATCCTCTGATTATTCGTGGTTATCAAAATGGAATGTTTACTGTTTTGTAAATGACTATACTGTTTAGACAGTGTTGGTTTGCACTCTCAAGTGGTGACTCCGCTACTTTTACTTCGTAGGAATGGAATCTAATAGACACGAGTGAAACGGAAAGTAGTCTGCCGTGTTTGCAGGAAGAAAGAGGAGGCTAGAGCATCCTTGGGGGAAGTTGTTGGAGCATTCGCTGCCTGATTGGACATTATCTGTGGAACCTTCTTTTGTTCATTTGCCTAGGTTTCATGGCTGCTGAATGAAATAAACCAAGAAACAAAAAGCCTTATCCTCGACTCCGAGTCCTTAATAGAGTTGAAAATTTCCTTCACGATAGCTAGGACATTTCGCTTCTCACTCTTAGACTCTCCCTTTCATCAAAGCTATTCTGACATGTTCCGGTTTCATGCCTTTGCCCAAGAAAGGAGAGTCAAGTAAATTTATGCTATGATCCATATCTTTTGGTCTCTGTCCTGGATTTCAATGTGATTGAATCTGAGGCTTTGGGTGAGACTGCAGAAGACCTGGAGTGGTGGTTGCTCCACCGCAGTAAGGTCAGTGGCAGACCACTCTCTCTACCCCACCCAGCTCTGCCAGGCGTGTCCGACTCATCGTTTCTTGGATTGGGGCAACCACCTAAGAGAGGTGGAGATTAGAGACATCTGGCCTCCTGAGGAGTCCTAGTTCTACAACAAAGTTTTGGGGCTGCGAGCCATCAACTTGACTTTGAAAAGCCTTCCTGCCATCCATTAAGCGACAACTGGTGCAGATGGTCACAAACAACACCACTACCATGTGGTATTGCATCAAACGGAGGGGTGGGGGACCTTGTGCGAGGAAGCAGTGCACATCTGGAAATGGCTTGACCATCAACGAATCCGCATAGTGTTGAACCACCTGGCAGGATCTTTGAATGTCAGGGCAGATGAACTCAGCAGTCACCAGGAGGTGACTTAAGGACAGCAGGGCCACAATCCCATTGTTGGGACTCTACTGTCCCACGCCAGCCCCTCGCTGCCTTTCACCACTTTGGTGGCTACGGTAGGGGCTACCAACTGTCCTTTTCTGCCCGGCCAGCAGGCTCCCTAGTCCTTTTCTGGCAAAGGTATCCCCAAGCCCCGAGATTTAAGGCGAGCTTTCTCTCGGAGGACTCGGATCTCCAGCGGAGTTTCGGCTCTACATTGAATTCTTTGAGTTAGTAGCCATTCTCCTGGCATTGAAAGCATTCCCTCCTTCCATTAAGGAGAGGCGGGTTCAGGTGTTCAAGTACAACACCACGTGGTACTGCAACAAGCTGAGCAGGGTGGAGTCGTGTACCTGGTTTCAAGAGGCTCTATGCCTCTGGGCAGGGCTGGTATACCAAGACATCTTTCTGGCTGTTCAACATCTGGCAGGGTCTCTGAATACCAGAGCGGACAAACTTGGCTGACGATGACTTGCGAATCACGTATGGCATCTCCATCCAGAGGTGGTGCAAGGTGTCTTCTGTGACTGAAGAGAACCTTGGTTAGATCTGTTCGCCACAAACCTATGCGGCTCTATTTTGGAGATGCATTTTGTCTTGAGTGGAATTCAGACCTTTTTTTTTGCCTTTCAGCTGATACCACTTCTGCACAGAGTTCTCAAGAAGATTAACGTCCAACCAGTCCCACGTCATTTTTGTGACTCCTGACCATGAGCATTATTCCTTCGGTCTGGCTGCCCCTTTAGGAGGATCTGCCTTTGCAGCAACAGGGCAGGGTTCTACACTTAAACCTGCGCACACTCTGCCTTCATGAATGAAGACTGAGCAGTGGCAAGCTGACAGCCTTTGACCTCCCTCCAGAAGTATGCAATGTCATTCCGGCAGCCAGTCCGCCCGCAACCAACACCGTATACACATGCGCTTGGTACAAGTGTGTGGCTTGGTGCTCCAACAAAAATATTGATTCTCCTCTCTGCACGTTTGTCCAAGGTCTTGTTTGTTCTGTCTTTAACCCTGCTGAACTCTGCTTTGGGCACAGTTAAAGGGTATCATCTGATACAGACTTCTAGCCTCAGAATCCTTTCCTTCGAATGTTCTCCAGGTGTCAGACTGGGTCTGGAAATTTTCGAGCAGTACCCCTTGCATGCAGGTTGGTCACGTCATTCATCTCTGCGTCAGCTGTGCTGGAAGTGACCTGTACAGTGCTTATATAGGCACTACCCCAGAGCTTTTACGTCGGTTCTTTTCCGCGCTAGCGTTGATCCGTGACTGTTTTTTCTCAACTTTTTGTTGCCACCTTTTTGAAAATGTATTCTCCTGGTATGACAATTATGTCCCCTAAGAAACCTACTGGTGTCAAGCCATATTGTCCCTGCCACAGGCCGATGTCTGTGACCGACCCACACTTGATTTGTCTTTGGTGCATGGCGCAAGACCACAACTCCAAGGATTGCCCTCATGTACCCGAAGGTGCTGGGTGAGCGTTTCCGCAACCTCCTCGCTGCCTGACGTCTGTTAACCCTGAGACATTCACGATTGTAGTCGAGTGGGAGGTTCCAGGACCACTCTTGGAGCCACACATGGTGATCTTCATCTTGATCCAAGTTGTTGGGTAAGTCCCACCTCAAAAAGTAATTGAATAACTCTTCAGCTTTGCTGCACCCATCCCTCCTCTGTAAAGCCTGTTCCAGAGTCTGCTCTGTGCCTCTGATTTTCCTGGAATCTGAGCAACCCTGCCCAACTAAGAGTTCTATAAGGCCATGCATCTCATATTTTGGCGGCCCAAGTCCTCTGAAGCACCTTCGGGCTCCATGGGTTCGGGAGGGATCCCCATTGGATTCACCATCGGGATTGCCCTCAGCGTCAGTCGGGCCCCCTGGATTCAGTGCCAGATCCAAAGCGACAACAACCCCCATAACATCACAACCTTCCTCTGCACACGCTCCAGTATGGACGCTACCAGCACCATAGATACTTCACTGTGGCACCGTCCCCATTGTCATTCCCGCCTCTGGCAAGGAACCAGATGGTCTTCTTCCAACGTCTGCTCCATCACCGACCAGGATCATGCACTTGCAGTTGGAGCCAGTGGCTTTTTCATTCAACATACCTGGAGAAAGAGACGAATGGAAGGGTTTTAAGGACCCTTATGGGAACCACTATCCCCTAGATGAGACAGCGGACAGTTTGTATGAGGAACTAGCTGATGGCAGTGGGTTAGACACCTATCCGGACAATGGCTTGGTCTTCCCTCCTACCATGGCTACAGAGGTGAGGACAGCTGGGGTATTGGACTTTCAGTTGCCCTCAGCGGCAGTCATGATGAACGCTTTTACAAAGGTGCTTAACCCGGGAATTGCACCCTCCGAACACTTATTCCCATATAATGAAGCACTTACCGATGTCCTACCCGGGGCCTGCTCCAAGCCCTGTACATCGGCTCCTGTGTACAGGACAATTGCCTGCTGCCATCGCAATGCTTCAGAGGACCTTAATTTTCTCACCTAGCACCCCACCTCGGAGAGATTGGTTGTCCAAGCCTCCTAATCCCTGAGTAAACCCTAGCATTTTCCCTACAACTCCACCAGGTAGGAAATCCAAGAGTCTGGTTACATTAGATAAAGGTTGTTCTCTTTCGCCAGCCTAGCAATAGTGTTTTGGGCTGATACACCCTTGCGGTCTGGGACTTGGTTGTGCAAGTGCTGACCATAGTATCGGAGGAGACCTGATGTATACTGTCGCGGACAATTAGAGACGGCCGGGATGCAGCGAAGTTCACCATCAGATGTGGGCTAGATATGAAAGTCTTGTATGTGCAGAGCCATTTCATCATCGATGGCCCTTAGGCGCCAGACTTGGCTTAAAACCACTGGCTTTTCAAGGGATGTCCAAGTATCGCCCATGGAGATGCCCTTTGATGGCTATCCTCTTTTTGGTGAGAAGGCTAACTCAGCGATGAGCGCCTTAAGGATAGCAGAGTTACGGCCAGGTCCTTCGACCTACCTATGGTACCTCCGCAACCCCAGCTTGCCTTCTGCCAATTTCTTGGCCACAGAAGGGGCTCACAGCTATTTTCTTTCCCACCTAGCCACCACAGCCAACAGGCTTCTTAGCCTTTTTGCGGCTGAGAACATGGCTCCTACAGACCACGTGGGACCAGAAGCCAGAGGCTGACCCAGCCCAGGCCTCCCCCAACAGGCAGCTGCAACTTCCAAGCCCCTTGATTGTGCCCTTCTAGCAATATAAGCTCCTAGTGTGGGGCAGGATACGATATCACCTGCACCACTGGCAGTGGCTAACATCTGACAGATTCGTTTTAAAGATAGAGGATGGAGTAGACCCTTTGGACTTTCCGGACATCCTTCCACCCACTTACAACCAGCTGACAGAGGACCATCTCTCCTTGCTCCGTCAGGAAGTGTTGGCTCTCATGATCAAGGGAGCCATGGAGAGGGTGCTGGCTCCAGAAGTAGTTTGTATTTACTATTCCTGCTACTTTCTGGTGCCCAAAAAGGATGGAGTCCTTCACCCTATTGTAGAACCGTGCCTTCTCAATTTATTCTTGAAAAAGTTCAAAATTATAACACTAGCTCAAGTCATGTCTGCTCTGGAGACTGGATGATGGCATTGACCTTGCTGGGCTCATAATTCCACATTCCCTTCCTGCATGCCCACAGTCATTACATGTGGTTCATGGTGGGCCAACAGAATTTCTAGTTTGCTGTGCTCCCTTTTTGCTGCACCACCACCCTGAGGTTGTTCACAAAAGTGATGGTGGTGGTTGCAGCTCATCTGCAGAGATCAGTGCTTTCAGTGGTCCCTACCTCAACGTTTGGGTGTTAAAGGTGGACTTGCCCCAGGCAGTCAACCCCCACCTCCAGACTATGTCGGGCCTCCTACATTTGCTGGGGATCACTATAAATGTGCCTAAGTAACACCTGACTCCCTCTCAGATTCTCCCTTTAATCCGAGCTTACTGGACACAGTGCAGTTTCGGTCCTCCTGAATAGACAAATCGAAGAAATTCAGGCTTACATTCTATCCTGGACTTCGGTGAGAATGACTTTGGCTGTTGGGCCTCGAGGCCTCCTGTATCTTGCTAGGTACAAATGCCTGTTGGCATATGCGGGCTGTGCTGTGGGAACTGAAGTCCCAGTGGTACAACATCTGGGAAATCTGTCTGACATGGTCCAGATCTCAGAGGGAACTGCAAAAGATCTACAGTTGTGGCTGACAAACCACGAGCTGGTGCCGGTGCAAGTGCTACGGTACTCAAGGTAATGGTGCAGGGAAGCTCTGGAGCGTCTAGCATCTAGAAACCCGCACAAAGACAGAGCTGACCTCCTAAAGCCACGAAGACCTCCTTCTGATTTGATGCTCCTTCGGTTGGCCGATTGACAGCAACACGATGAACTGAATGGATGTGGTCGATGCCTGCAGTTGCAGGGGGGAGGCTCCTCCTACCCAAGGGAGAAGTTCACTGGTTGTATATGTTCTGGACACAGTCTTCAATCTGTTGGGCATGATGCACAGCTGCAGGATGAGTTGGAGTCTTTACAATTGTCAAGGAGCAAGCAGCCAGGCTGGTTTTGGAGCCAGTTTCAGTGCAGGTCCTTAGTTCTTGAGGTGTCTCTTTTTTGTCCTTTTTTCCTTGCCCTATTCTGTTCCCAGAAAATCAGATCTGAAGACCTGGTGTCGGAGGGACCCATAAATGCTCAATTTATGGGTGGGTAGGGACGCATATGGAAGTAAACAATGGGCTCCCTACCACTAGGTTGACTACACCCCCTATATGACCACTTTCTGTGTGGAGTGGGCATACCTCTTACCCAGAAGGCTCTATTTCACCAAAAATCAAGGTGGTAAAACCTTTCTTTGGCTGTTCCCTTCAGGTAGCCCACCTTAGGGGTGTGATTAGCTTGTTAGTGAACGCCTCACGAATATCTAATTTCCCACCTGCTCTGGTTTCAAATGGGCCCTGGGACAGGGGGTAGAATTGCCCATGTCTAGGGTAAAGCTGGTGTCACAAATTGTAGGCGGTAGAGACTTTGAAACCTCAGCCTTGAGATGTTAATTCAGTACCTAACCTGCTAGAGGTGGGAACACCTTCTGCAGAGAAGGCATTGTTCCTGACCTCTGAGTGCGTGGGTTCTCCCTTGTAGGGGGTCAGAAACTAGTCTGTGATGGCAGACAGGAAGATACCAGTCGGCCAACACACTAATTGAGTAGTAGATTTACAGGGGGTAGCTTAGAGGTGCCCTCTGGGTGCAGGTCTTCATAAATCCGATACTGGCTTAATATGGACTGTTAGACCAGGCACCATTGGCATGAGTCTCCCTTCCATTTTTCGCTTTTGTCTCCTCTGTGTTTGCTGGTATTAAGACGCTCTGGGCGCTGTGCCACTGCCATTCAGTCCCACAGCGTGAATGCTCCCTATTGTAAATAGACTGTATGAATTGGTATAAACCTAGCTGACCCAAGGAACATGATAGGAAAGTCAAATTTGCTATGCCTGAGCTCCAAATATGAAAGTGCATCTTTTAGTGACGATTAGATTTATATTCTGTGATCGAAACACCACTTTTAAGAAGTAGGTATTTTCTTGCCTAAATCTGCCAGTGTGCTCTGTTATGTGTATTGGCTGTCTGGTTTTGGAGGGTCAGGGCAGGCTGAGCCAGACCTGGATTGAATAGAGAGATCGTCAGTAAAGTATGGGGAGAGGTGACCCTTTGATCTGAGCAGGGCTGTGCCTGGCAAGGTGAATGATGGCGCCACCTCCCACTGTGCATCTGATGGCAGACCCGGTCTTCCTCAAAGGCATGATGCAGCCTTGTAAACAAAGTGCTCCAGGACGACACCAAACTGGTCCTAGCTGGGTTCAGTGATTTGTGACTTTTCGAGAACAAAGACTTTTGGGGTATAAAGATCTGTGCTAGGACCCCTAGACGATGTATTACTTCTGGATGTCAAGACGAACCTCTGTCCGCGTAACTAGAGGGAAAGGATTCTGAAACTTTCATCTTTCTTGCTGAAGCAACTACCCAAGGGCCTGATTTGAGCATGCCTCCTGCCGAAGTCTCCGGGACATTAGAATTCACCCATCAGCCGTCCGCATTCCTATTTGAGGGGATTCTACTCGCAGGTGAGGGCTCTGTCGAGAATTCCAGAGCCTCTGGTTCTACTGCAGGGAACGCAGGCTGAAAGTCATTGCATCGCTTTTGTGGGCCACCACAGCTGAGGAGCTGTTGCTGCTGAGAGCCCGCGTTTGCCTGTGTTACCCAAGTCATCGACATCGCTATTGTGGGCTGCTGCAGCAGAGAAGCTGTTGCAGCTGAGAGCCCGCATTTGCCTGTGTTACTAAAGTCATCTTCATCGCTATTGTGGGTTGCCGCAGCTGAGGAGCTGTTGCTGCTGAGAGCCCGCATTTGCTGTCCTATGAGAATCATCGCTATTGTGGGCCGCTTCAGCTGAGGAGCTGTGCAGCTGAGTGCCCGCATTGGCCTTCCTATGAGAATCATCGCTATAGTGGGCCTCTGCAGCTGAAGAGCTGTGCAGCTGAGTGCCCGCACTAGTCCTTACTTCGAGGATCTTATCACCTGTGTGTGCCGCTGGGTGCCCGCCTTTTAAGTCCTGTCCCAGGATTATTGTGAGTGTACGCCACGGACCGCAACAGCTGGGAGCTGTGGCCGCTGCGAGTCTGCCTGTCATCACTGGGGCTTCCTCGTGAGGCTGCGTGCCGTGCCCCTTTAAATCTCAGATACATTGTGCACCACCAGGTCGCGTGGACCCCGGCCTCGAACTAAGTACATTCAACACGCTTTTTGAGTGCCTTTATTGCATTTGAAGTGAATCTGTAATTATGTGCTTTGTGGCTCCTTGAGCGTTTTTTTAGCCCTGTGCTCAGTCTATATAAAGATAACTATTCTTCTATAACTACTTGTGGTGTCTGTTCGTAGCGTCTTTCCTGCGTTATGTAAATGCAAATGTAATGTAAATGTAATGTAAATGCTTCACGCACTGCCTCTGAGATAGACCTGTCTGCTCATGCTACGTTACCACAGGGTTGAGCAGGGGTTATCAAAGGGTGTAGCCACTTACTCTGACTTAGGAAGAAGGATCTCTATTTAGACCTCGGCGCCAGCCGCTGCCAACTGGAGGTCCCCATTTCTAACATTGACTTATTAAGACAAAGTGTTTGATAACTAAATACCACTATTTTCAGTGGAGCCATGATGTAGCTGGGTAACTCGTAGTGACGACTTACCTTTAAAATTGCTTTCTGATCACTTGCAGTGCCTAGCAATGGAGCTAGGTGTAGGAAAGTAGGATCTTTCTGGAATAGATTACCCCCACTTTTTGCCTGGTGTCTGTTTTGACTGTAGATCACTGGGATCCTGCTAACTGGGACATCAGTAGTAGTGTTCTCGCCTATTAATTTGATTCCAAGTTCTTTGTACACCCCACAATTGGCATACTGGGGTACACCTGTAATTACCTAGAATATGGTTCTGAGGTACCCAGGGCATTGGTACACCAGGGGTCTCCCATGGGCTGCAGCATGTATTGTGCCACCCATGGGAGTCTATGCAAACTGTGTCTGCAGAACTGGTATGGCAGTCCGTGTGAAATAGTGCATGCAACTTTCACATTAAAATATAAGGTTTGCCTTGCATCCAAGTCACTGCATTTTAAACCTATAATTCACGCCTAAGATAGGCCCTTCAGTCCAAGAACAGAGAGCCTGGACCCAAGTGTGTTGGTTTCCCTGCACGAGCAGAGGCACCCCTACAAACCCCAGATTCCATTCTCTGGTCTTTGTAAGTGTGGGGCACCCATTTTAAGGTATGTAGTGGACACTGGCATGTCAAGGTGTCCAGCTACATAATGGCTACCCCTAACCTAGTCCTGTTTGGTATCATGCTACTACACTGATTCCAGTGTTAGTTTCATGATACCATGTACTGAGGGGGCTCCTTACAGGACCCTCCAATTCCTATCTGTGTAGCCTTACAGGGTCTGCCTGCAAGGATGTGCTGCTGCCGGCCTCAGACACTGTCCGTCTCCCCTGCTGATGAGTCTAACTCGGACAGGGGACACCGAACAAAGGATTTGCTGCGGAGGTAAGATGTGACCATCTCTCTTTTAGAATTGAGTATGGTGGGGGCTCTTCTGAGCACTACCAAACTTCATTGAAGGGTGCATTTGGTGTCCTCAATGCATAAACCAGTTTGGCCCAGTTTAGGAGCCCTTAGCTCCCTCTCTGGCGCAAAACCACACAAAGGACAGGGGAGTGTATACCCCCCTGTCCAGCTCCTCCCTGGGGAGGTGTCCAGAGCACCTCCAGGTGACCACTTGATTCTGTCATGTTGCATCTTGATCCCTGGGAACATCTGACTGGCTAGGCCAGCTGAGTAGCGTCCCTGGCCTCCCCGTGATAAGTAGGTCATCACGAAGGAGAACAGATAAGGATCTTACTTCTAGAAGCAGACCTGGTTCTCCTCTTGTGCCTCGATGGAGATCTACCTCCGGAAGTAGTGGATTACTGATTTTCTGAGAGGCCATATAGGCAAATCCTCTCTCTTCTTGTGAGTATGCCTGGAAAGATTTTTGCTATGTTGGCAGGTCTCGGGAGAATGTGTCCCAGGGACATTGAGAATATGAACAGTGAGAATCTGTTTTAGCCTTCTTTTTGGCACAAGAAGGGCAAGGACCAAAAAGGAAAGGTATATTTTGACAGAAGAAAATACAAAATTCTGGCAGAAAATGGTAGCTCCTCACTTCAACAAGTGAAAGACATTAAGTGAGCCGGAACTACCCAGTTTTTAGGTTTAAAGTATTTTATTAAGGTATAAAAAACATGGGGAAGGGGATAGGAGGTCAAGCGAACATACAGTACAAAAAGCGAGATGTTGCATCGGTTCAGAAGGAAAGTAGGGGGACAGGGAGCCCCAGAGGGTAACAAGGCATAAGTCTTAAGGCAATAAGGTATCGTGAATGACCCCCCAGGAGACCCCCATTCCCTTAGGAAGGCCGAGCTGAAGTAGCGTCCCGCAACACAGTAAAAGAAAACACACCATCCCTCCAGCCCCCCAACCCCGGAAAATTAGGAGAAAGAGAAGCAAAGGAAGTAAAGAAAGAAAACAATACCCCAACATCCCCGTCCGAAGGTCAGCATTAGAAGCATATAACCCCGCCCCCCACCCCCAGCCCCAAACCCCTGATCCCGCACATTCACTCCGCTGGAGCCGCCGGCGGCGTCAGCCTAAGAAGTCGCAGGTACCGTGGGCATGTAAGCTCGCGAAATTCCGTGGACA
Organism: Lissotriton vulgaris; assembly: GCF_964263255.1. Taxonomy (NCBI): domain Eukaryota; kingdom Metazoa; phylum Chordata; class Amphibia; order Caudata; family Salamandridae; genus Lissotriton; species Lissotriton vulgaris. The sequence continues at coordinate 1,255,454,911 of NC_141685.1, read as the reverse complement.
GCAGTGCCAAAAAGGGGTGCCAGAGTTCTTCAAACTGGTCAATATTCCCAGCCACCTTCAGCGACATCTTCTCCATGCCCAGTACCTGCCAGAGCCTGTGTAACCAACCAGTGATAGAGGGGGCAGTGGGGGTGCGCCAGAGTATCAGGATGTTTTGAACCGCGGAGCCCAGCGCAATCGCAATCTGCCTACCCCTGCGGGACTTCAGCGGGTACATCAGGTCATTGGGGAGGCCTAGCAAGACATACGCAGGGAAGCGCGGGAGCTCAATCTCAAAGTGCCTGTCCACCTCATCCAAGACCTCTTTCCAATAGGCCGACAGCACCGGACACCCCCAGAGAATGTGCGTGAGGGTACCCTCCTGTCCGCAGCCGCGCCAGCAACCTTTATCGCCGATTTTGCGCATCTCGTAGAGCCGCTCCGGGGTGTAATACCAATAGGTGGACACCTTGGTAAAGGTCTCCGTCAGCCCAGTGTGGTACGCAGAGTGCCTCGCCCGATACGCAATCCTGTCCCACTCTTTGTGGCTCAAGGTCCTGCCCAATTCCCTGTGCCAGCGCTCCCTCCCTGGGTTATGGTAATGAAACGGCGGGGGTTGGAGAAACTTGTACAAGTCGGTGATAAGCTTGGCATCCGAGGTCCGGGTTACCAGCCATCGCTCGTAGGGCGTAATCGAACGGGCAGCGACGTCGCGCACTGGGGGTTGTAGAGCCCAGTGGCGGACTTGCATATAACGCAGTCTGTCCCCCTCCGTCAGGCCAAACTCCTGTCGGAGCTGCTGGAAGGGGAGTACGCCCTCCGGCCCGTAGATCTGGAAAAGCGCCCTGCAACCCGCGCTCACCCAGTGGGAAAAGGCTCCCGGTTCCAGGCCCGGAGTGAAGTCTGGATTGCCAGCAATGGGAGTGAACGGCGATGGAAAAGTGGTGAGCTCGCGAAGCTCGCACACCGCGTCCCACGCTTTCAGCGGAACCCGGGTGAGGAAAGAGGCGTAGAGGTTCGGCGGGCGGTGAGTGCGCCGCAGGAACGGGACTTCCTGGAGTGTGCGGCCGCAACTGCCTGGTCCTGAAAGAGCCAGTGCTTGTCCGATTCCCACCGGCTCCACTCCACCAGATACCGAAGTTGTGCCGCCTGGAAGTACTTCCGGAGGTCCGGGACCCCGAGACCCACCGCCTCTGGGGCAAGCATGGAGAGGACCCGCTTCATCCGAGGCTTACGGCCCTGCCACACAAAGCGGGAGATGTCTGCCTGCGCCTGTCGTATCCAACCTACAGGGGGCTGGAGAGGTAGGGCTCGAAAAAGATACAGGATCTGAGGCAGTATCGTCATCTTCACCGCTGCAATACGGCCCAGCCACGAGAGCAGACCCTTGTTCCATCGGCCGAGTTCCTCTTTGATCTTTTTGCCCAGAGAGGAATAGTTAGCAGCGACCATTGCAGGCAGGGAAGGTGCAAGCAAAATCCCCAGGTAAGGCACCGTGGAGGAGGACCATTGCAGAGGAAAAAGACGCTGGAGGTCCCGCCTGGTGTCAACAGAGAGGGACACGTCCAGGGCGGCCGACTTAGACATATTCATTTTGAAGCCTGCCACGCGGGCAAACAAGTTCAGTTCCTGGACGCAGGCAGGGAGCGACCGCCTAGGGTCATCTAGGGTCAGCAAGACATCGTCCGCATACAGGCTGACAGTATGCGTGTATTGCCCCATCTTCACTCCGATGGCGTCCGGGTTATCACGAATCCTCTGGGCAAACGGTTCCATATAGAGGGCAAACAGGAGCGGTGAAAGGGGGCAACCCTGTCTCGTGCCACGCTCAATGCAAAGCTGCCTGAGCTGTGTCCGTTGACACGCACCGATGCTGACGGTCTCTTATAGCAATTAAAGATCATAGTGCGGAACTTCTCGCCGATCCCCAGTTTCCCGAGAGCCAGCTCGAGGTACGGCCAATGAACCCTATCAAAGGCCTTCTCCGCGTCTACCGATAGCAACATCCGCTCCCCCGGGACGCGTGAGGCCTTTTCCAGCACGTGCGTCACCCTCTTGGTGTTGTCGACCGTCTGCCTACCGGGTACAAAGCCGGCCTGGTCCGCCTCCACTAAACCTGGTAGATGTAGACCCAGTCTGGCCGCCAAGATCCCCGTGTACAGCTTGAGGTCCACATTTAGAAGCGAGATGGGCCGATACGAACCGCATAGAGTTCGGTCTTTTCCCGGTTTCGGGATAACCAACACGGTCGCCGAAAGAAGGTCCAGCGGGATGGCTCCCGGTTCGGAGAAGGAGTTGAATAAGCGAGCCAGGAGAGGCGCGACAGTGGGACAGAAGGTCTTGTAAAACAAGGCCGTATAGCCATCCGGGCCCGGGGCCTTGCCGTGTTTCATCCGTGCAATAGCGGAGATGACTTCCTCCACGTGAATATCCCTCTCCAGGTGGGTCGCCTGGGCGGGATCCAAGGCCGGGAGGGTTACTGATTCCAGATAGGCCTCAGCCTCTCCCGGTGGGGAGGGCTCTGCAGTGTACAGCGCCTCGTAAAAGGCACGGAAGGAGTCCGCCACCTCCGCGTCGCCGGAGACCGGGACCCCCTCTGCTCCCACCAGCTCCTTCACGACGTTGCGTTGCTGCGCAGCCCTGAGCCGGTGGGCCAGGAGCTTACCGCACCTATCTCCGCCGGTGTAAAAGGCATGTTTCAGGCGCAACGCCGCATACTCCGCCCGGTCCAGGTCCAACGCAGAGAGAAGTTTCCGAGCCGCCTTCAGCTGCCTCCAAACACGAGGTGCCCCCGTCCGGCGGTGAACCTGCTCAAGTTCCCTGACCTGCGCCGTTAATTCCTCCCTCTTGCGTTGACGCTCCTTGTTCTCCGCCGAGGAGATGGAGATAAACTCCCCTCTGATGACCGCTTTCAAAGCGGCCCACTGCGTTGCCAGGGACGTGTCGGGGTTGCTGTTGTGGATCAGGTACTCTTGAATGACCTCCTCCACTCGCTTCACCACCGATTTCTTATGGAGAAGCGTGTCCCGAAGCCGCCACATCCCTCTGGAGGGGGGGGCCGCCGGCCAAGCAAAAACTCCGGAAACCGGCGCATGGTCGGACAGGGACAAAACCCCGATGTCAGCCGCCGTGGCGGCTAAGCGGAGCGGGCCACTCACCAAGAGGTAATCCAACCGCGAGTAAGTGCGGTGTGCGTGGGAGAAATATGAGTAGTCCCTATCGGCGGGGTGCATGATGCGCCAAAGGTCATGCAGATCCATCTCCGCGATCTGGTCCTGTACCACTCTAGAAAGCTCCCCCGTCTGCGGAAAGCGCTGGGCCGACCTATCCAAGGTGGAGTCGAAGACCATGTTCAGGTCTCCCCCCAAGATGACGTGGCGGTCGGGCGAGGCAGTAACGTCTACCAACACAGATTCCAGGAAGCGATCCTGGTGGTCATTTGGGCTGTATACGGAACCAACCGTAAAGGCAACACCCCCCAGACGCATGCGATACACCAGGAGCCTCCCCTTCTGCTCGGCATGTTTATACAGCACCTCACCTCGGAAGGAGCTGGCTAGAAGAATGGCCACCCCTGCAGTCTTAGTCGCAGCCGAGGAAAAGAGTTGCGTGGGGAACTTGGCAGAGCGCAGCCTATGGCAATCTTTAGAGAGTAAGTGGGTTTCCTGCAGGAGGCAGATATCCGCCTGCAACCCTTCTAGCAGGGAAAGAATCGCCCTACGCTTCACAGGGTTGTTCAGACCCTTAACATTAAGGGTCACTACTTTCAGGGGCGGCATCACTCCCAGGGAAGCAAAGCGCTGTGCAGCAAGCTCGGGATCAGCGGAAGGGGCGCGCGGGGCAGGGGCGCAGGGAAGGCCAGAATCGGCTCCGCATGTGTTCGGACAGTATCGGACGGGACCCCCCCAACACCAAACCAACTTTGAAACCCCCCCAGAACCAACCCATGGCAACCTGCCAAAACCAAAAACAAGAAAAAACACCCCATAGTCTGTCTAGCCCAAATGGGCGAGTCTGCAGAAAACAGTCAAGTGGACGTCCAGCCACACACCTCCAACCTCTCCCCCCCCAACCCCCAGCCCCAACCCAGCATCGAAGAAGCTAAGAGTCTCTCCCCCCGGAGAAGAGTTAGGCCGTCTGGGCCACGCCATTAGATTCAGGCGAGTTCCTGGCCGCAGTCCTCAGGGCCTCCGCCATATCCGCCCTGATGGTAGGGGAGTCAGGGCGACTCGCTGTTGCTGACGATTGGCGCCTCCTCGATCTCCGCCGGCCCCGCCGCTCGGGGCGCCTCCATGCGGGTGTCGCCCCTTCTTCCTCTGTAGCTGTGAGTCCCAGCACCCCACAGACATCCTGTAAGGAGCGCAGCTGGTGCAGCACCCCATTCCATCGGAAAATAAGACGGAAGGGGTGACCCCAGGAGTAGGCCGTCTCATGCTCTCGCAGAAAGTCCGTAGCGATGCGGAAAGACCTGCGCTTCTGCAGTGTGATGGCGGACAGGTCTTGATAGAGCGCCACGGGTCGATCTCGGAAGGACAGCGGCTGCTTCCTGCGGGCCTCTGTCATAATGCGCTCCTTTAGGGGGAAATCCGGCAGGAATGCCAGGATATCAGGCGGGGGTGCCGATGATTGGCGCTGGCGGCCCACCCTGTGTGCTCTGTCTATGCGGATCGGGAAGTCCGCTCCTTCTCCCAAGATGTCGCGGAACAGGTCCTGCAAATAGGCCACTAGGTCCGCACCCTCATCCGCGGACGGAACGCCCCGCACCCGGATGTTATTCCGCCTGGATCTGTTCTCGAGGTCCTCCGAGTGGGCCTGGAGCTCGACACACTGCTCCCGTAGGCGGAGGACGTCCTGCTGGAGATGAACTATCTCCTCGTCGCGGCGCTGGGCCGCCGTTTCCACCGTGTCGACTCGTTCGCCCAGGCCTTCGATTTCTCTACGCACTTCACGGACCTCTCCCGCCACCTCGGTCTTGAGAGTCTGAAATTCCTCCTTGAGGGAGCTGAATAAGTCCTCCATGAAGGACCTCGTGACAGGTGGTTCGCCCCCGGTGGCGTCCGTTGAGGCCCGGGAGGACCCCGGGGACGTCTGCGCCCTGTCGCGTAGTTGCTGGGCCCTGCCGAGCATTTCCGGCAAAGTGCGATCTCCCCGTGCAGCGCCTCGTCTTCCGGCCATCCTGGCCTCCGCGGTGGTCGAAGCCTAGAGCCGGCCGTTGTAGACGCACCCAGGGGCTCGTGGGCACCAGATGCGAAGCCCCCGCCGAGGACAAGGGTAGTGCGTCGCAGGCGACAAAATGGCGGCCCGGGTCAGGGCGAGACGACCACCGGGCCAGGCAGGGTGGTCAGCAATGTCCAGGTCGGAGGCCCTCAGCAGTGCGCCCCTAGGGAAGACATCAGATGTGTAGGTACCAGGAGAAACCAAGGCGTCCGCATGACCAGGGCGCGGGCGAGGGTCACCAGCATTAGCTCCACAAAGACAAGATGGCGGGAGGGCGGAACCCAGGATGCCAGCCCAGGCCAGCCAGTCTATGGGCGACCCTCAAATGGCAACGGGTCGGGGAAGTACGAGCCCCACGTCTCCCGGTACCATCGGCCAGTACGCCCGGCCCGGGCTCCGCTCAGACTTCACCGTTCCACTCCTCCAGGCACGGGGTCCGCAAGGCGTCACACTCCGATACCCATGGAGGGGGGTAGATCGTCGTCGCAGGGCAGGGGTCTGTCGTCTAGCGCTGGTCCCGGCCACCAGGGCGCCGGCCAGGAAGCCTCCCCACTCCGCGAAGTCCGTCTAGTCCGTCTCCCGGGATCTCCAGCTTTCAGCACTCGACTCCGCCGAGGCGCGCGGACAGCGCCGCAGTATGCTCCGCCTCCAGGCCCTTCTCCTCGGGGCGACCCAGGCTCCCCTCCTCGGGTCGATCGCTGAACAGACTTTTCGGGGACTACCCCCGGGGCAACAGAGGTCAAGGCGGTATCAAAACGTGCCCCAAGAACTCCGGCTCAGTTCTCTCGCCCGCAGTGCGACCGCAGGGGGAGAGAAGCGCAGGAATCGGGGCTCGAGCTGAGCCGGGCCGGAGGAGCTACGGGAGGAAGCGTCCGCTCACCCCGCCATCTTGGCCACGCCCCCCCTACCCAGTTTTTAGAAGGAACCTTTTGACAAGAACAACTGATCTAACGGTCACCCCTGAGGCATGATGGGAAGCTGGGGTCATGGCTTGCTAAAGGCACTGTGCCAGTTCTTTTATTTTATATACTGTTATGGTTCCAAAGCAGCCTATGGGCTAACAATGTATGTATGAATTTATTTATATATTTTTTTCATGTACTCGGGGGTCCATGTGCATATTCAATGCTTATGACTTTGATGAGGATTCCCCTGGAAGAGAACTAGGATTACAGGAAAGTAACTTATCCATCTTTTCCTTCTCCCCGACTGTTGCGGTTTCCAAGGCTTGTTGGTGGTCCTGCCAGCCACTGACCTTCCTGCACTCTTTATCTTTCATGGAACAGCTCGTGGACGGCTCCTGTGGTCTTGTATCATCACCTGGGCTCCACAGCTGCTTTATCAAGACCGTTGTGCTACAGCAAGTATCTCTGACAACGGTGGCATTGTGCTCCTGCGCCTCCTGGACACCTCCGAATGGTTTGGACTTTGTCCCCTCTGCTTTCAGGTCCTTCTTGTCCAGAATCCATGTTTGGGTTGCACCGCCCTCGTCCATGAGTCGCTGCAGCCGTCTGACTTCCATTATCCTCCATTGGGTTCTACGGGCGGTTACGACACCACTTTGCACCTCTACAACCATGCTCCCTGATGTAGGTATCCTGGTTATACACGGTTGGATGGTTCTCCAACCTCCCTTGATCCATTTAGGGTTCTCGGGTCTATGGGAAGAGTTCTGAAACAAGAAAATACCAACCGCGACTTATCCTGTGTTATGCTATTGACGTTTGACCCGGTTTGACCAATCTTCACCTTGGGGTTCCTAGCTACTTTCCTTTGCTGGTCCTATGCTTCCACAGGACTTCTCCATTCTAGGGAATTCATTTCGTTACTTTACATACTACTTTCTTAGTATATGGTTTACCCACCCATATTTTTCTATGCTACTTACCTGTTTTTGAAATATTTGTTATGTGTTTTTGATATCTCCAGGTAGGATATATGCCAAGTTAGTTCCTAATGTTGTGCAATAAATACTACAGTATTTTTATAAACACTTGTGTAGTTCTTTTTTTGTGTGAAAGCTGAATGACGGATTATATGGTAAATGCACCCGCTTTACACCTTCCTGGATAAGCCATAGCTGCTCTCCACCGCTACCCCTTGAGAGCTTAGGTTATCTGGGACCTAAACACTGTCACTAAGGTTTGCATGGACTTAGTGCTCAGTGCATTACCAAAGGTGGACACTAATACTGGGCCAGCCTACTACACTAGGCATCGCAGGGGCACATCTGCTCATGCTCATATTACGCATCCTCCCTTAGGGCTCTAAATGCCTGCTGTAGGGGTGACTTACATGTAGTACAAGTATTGTTCTTGAGCAATGGCGCGTTTCCGGAATGTCTTGCACTATTTCACGACTCCTGCAATGGCAGTCTGCGTGGAGCTTGAGTGTGAGGGTCCCTTAGGGTGGCTTAATACATGCTGCAGCCCTTAGGGACTCTTTTTAATTCCCATGCCCTGTGTACCACGGGTACCATTTACCAAGGACTTACAGGGGTGCTAATGTCCTTGCCAATTTGGTTACAATTAACATTTGTGGAGAGGTGTGGCTCACTGGTTAGAGGCGGCAGACCCGGAAGCAGAGGACGGCCCGGGACCAGGGTTCAATTCCCGACGCGGCAGGGTCGTGGATCAGGGTCAGCGGACTCGATAATTCTCGCCTTGGTGCCTACTCTAACCAGGGACCACACTTGGCAATTCTGGGCATTAGCTTGCCTCATCTCCACAACGGCCCCCCACATACGCCGGGGATGCCTGGTTTCACCTTGGAGATACCCAGTAGGGACCATCTCACAGGGAAAGCCAGGACGGGTTCCCCAGCGGTCTACAGTGCGGAGATACCCCATGTGGGGTGATTCATGTGCTTTACAAGACATCATTACATTACATTACATTAGTCTTGTTTTAAGGAAAGAGCACTGGGGCCTGATTAGCAGGGACCCAGGGTGCGTCCAATAAAAAGCATCAGTACCAGTGGGCAAAAAGTTAAGGTACTTTCCTACAGTACTGCAACAAACAGTGCAATGTCGCGTGGTGGACCCTTTGTCAAGAGGCCTTGCATCTCTGGACATGGCTGGAACGCTTGGGTATTTCCCTGATAATTTAACACCTGGCAGGCTCTCTGAACACCAGTACGGAGGTACTCAGCCGTCATGTTTAGCGGATCACGAATGGCATCACCATCCAGAGGTGGTTTAAGGTCTCTTTCAAAAATGGGGAGAACCTTAGTTAAATTGGTTTTCCACTGCCAAGAACACGCAATGTCAGCACTTCTTTGAGCTGGCGTTTCCAAGGCTGCTCTTGCTCTGAGACACTTTGTCTCCAGTGGAGTTCCAACCTCCTGTAAGCCGTTCTTCTGATGGCGCTCCTGCTCAGAGTTCTCTAGAAAATCAATAATAACTGGGTCTAAGTCTTTCTTCTGGCTTTGGATTAGGCCGGCAGAGTCTGGTATCCAGTGCTGTTGACCATGAGCATTGCTGCTCCAGTCAGGCTGTCTCTTGGTGAAATTCTTCTGTTGCAGCAACAAGGGAGGGTCCTTCATCCGAACCTGTGCACCCTCCGCCTTCATGCGTGGAGATTAAGCATTGACAATTGACAACTTTTGAGCTTTCTGCCTAAATCTGCAATGCTATTCTGGTTGCCAGGCGTACTTCCTCCAAGGTGGTATGCACCTGCCTCTTCGACAAATTTGTGGCATGGTGTGCATCCAACAATATAGACCCTCTCTCTGTACCCCTTTCTCAGGTTTTACTGTATGTTCCCTCTTTGGCTTGCAGGGTTATGCCTATTTATTGGCCATTTCGGGATTTTTGCAGTTGTCCGGCTAATCTTTTGTGACTAGGTTCATTAAAATTTTCCAGCATATGATTCCTCCCAGGCCATTCAACATGCCCCAATGGCACTTAAATTTAGTTCTCACTTTTCTGATAGGCACGCCTTTAAAGCAGCTTCACGACTGCCCACTGCAGGTGCTAACAAAAAAGACAGCTATCCCAGTGGCTATAACATCAGCCAAGAGGGTTCGCAAACTGCAAGCGCTATGTGTGCATACTTCTTATACCATCTTTTTCCCAGACTGTCTGGTCCTGTATACCTCTTTCCATCGGAAGGTAGTGGCACCCTTTTATTTAGACCAAAAGACTGCCTTGCTTACCTTCTTTGCTCCACCCCACCCTTCTAAAGAAGAGGACAGACTCTCCTGCCTGGACCCCAAAAAAGCGTTGTTGTTCTACCTTGATTGTACCAATGCATTCCTGGTGGATGATCAACTTTTCATAGGCTATGTTGGATCTAAGAAGATAAACATCTTGCAGAAACGGACCATCCCACAATCTATTGTATTCTGCATAAAAATCTGCTATGAACTGGCCAAATAGCAACCCCCTTGAGGGCTTGCGTGTTTATTGCACCAGAGCCAAGCCTGCAACCACTGTGTGAGCTCTCTGGGTCCTTGTTCTGTACATCTGTCAGATAGATATGTGGGCATCTCTGCACATGTTTACCAAGCACTACTAGCTGGATTGTCAGGTCCATCGTAATGGATATTTTGCCCCTTCGGTCCTGCAGTACTTTTTGGTATTAATCTATTTCACAGATCCACATCCGGGGAAACATTGCCCGGGTATCTATTGTAAGATAAGGAATCTGCACCTAGAAGTCTATCAGATAATCAAATTCCGATCTTCGGTAACGCCTTATCTGGTAGAGACTAATATGTAGCTGCAGACCTCTTACCAGTCCTTGCCTCCTCCACTCTGTCAACTGATTATAGTGTGAGGGTTACCCTTCTAAGGGCCATAGAAATTCACACCAGTTGTGTTTTGTGGCTCCGGTCTGCTGGCGTGAAACATCATGGAAAAAACCTGATGTGAGCGTGCTGGGATGGCACCAATTTTGGCACTGCGCACATCACTTCTTGCGTGGCCAATGCAGAGCCGAACAACGCCACCTCAAAGGTACTTATCAAAAATTCCATATTCAGTCTGACGCCTAGGGAATATTCTAAGGTAAAGTATGTGCAGCTAGATAGAAATTAGGTGTTAACGACTAGTAACTTGTTATTTCCGACATTTCGTCTTTTTTACTGTTGTCAGATCAACCTTCCCCGTTCAGACACCAGTTGTGACCTGTTTGAAATTAAATGAAATGAAATTTAGATTTGTAGATCGCTGTACTACCCAAAGGTGTCTAGGCGCTGAAACTCAGGGAGAGGAACAGAGAATAGTAGGAGGAAAAGATCTATAAAAAGCCTGAAGAGCAGCGAGGCAGAAAAATCATTTCAGTAGATCAAATTGATTGAGCAGTCTACTTGTTGAACAGCCAGGTTTGTAAGGCTTTACTAAAAGTAGGCAGGTTTGATTCTTTCTCTGAGCGCAAGCAGCAAAGAATTCCATAGCCGAGACGTACTGCCTATGAAACGTCTGCCTCCCCATATTGCTTTTCTGACCTTTGGTATTACAAGATTGGCTTGGAGAGGAAACACAATGATCTTTTAGGTGCATACCTTTGGAAGTACTGGCTTAGAGATTCTGGACTGGTGTTGTGCAGTGCCTTAAATCCAATACACAAGGATTTGAACTCCACTGTTTTTTTTTACCAGGAGCCAGTGGAGTGCGGGAGGACATGAGACTGATTGGTACTTATGAATTGCCAGTAGTAGCCTGCGTTTTGGGCAATCTAAAGCTTGTGTAAAATTATTTTCTGATGGTTAATAAATAGCACACTGCAAAAGTCTATTTTTGCAAAAATCAGTGCTGTGAGTTTTGTCAACTATTTTTACGGTTTACCAACTAGGTTGTCGGATGTGTTCACGCAAGGCAGGATTCAAACCCTGCAGCGCCTGTCCCTGATCGTTGTCGGTGATGGGCCCTCACCTCGTTTGTCTTTGATGTCTGAAGTGCGACCACAACACCGGGTCGCACTCTGATTGCTGGGCCATGGCCCTGAAGACTTTGAGAGAGTGGTCCCTGAAGCTGCTAGTGGCCCGTCCTGCAACTGTGGAAGTCAAGATCCCGGTGAAGAGGAAGGTCCTGGGATCTTTTGCAGAACCCAAAGTCATCTTCGTCCCATTCAAAGTTCTCCGTTCACTCTGGTAGGAGGCACAAAAAGAAGAGCAAGAAGTCGAACAGCTCCTAGCTACAAGTTTCAAGTTTTATTTTATTTGTTTTGGTACTCTACTGAGGACCACAAATATTATACAGTAAAATTCAGTTACAAATACTTTTAGAATATTTTATATTAATACAAAGCTAAAAAAGGTTTTAAAAATATATGAAAGTTATAACAAACTAATTCATTGGGAGGAAATTTACATACAGTGATCAAGTCCTTTACGGTAGTGATACGGCAATTAATGTATATAGGATACAGATGTTTTGTCCTAGCTGCCACTACTTTTGGATTAGGGCATGTGAATAAAAGATGTTCTACATCTTGCTCCCCTTCATAGCAGAGGTTACATAATGAAGTACCATTTGGGTGCCAACTTGATGTTATAGTTAGCACTGGTCAAATGCCGAGCCGTAACAGGGTGATTGATCTCTTAGCGCCATGCGAGAGATTAAAGTCTATGTATTGTTGTACTTGCTTAGGTGCAATTGTTTCCGCAAAGCTTTTATACAGAGTCAGTTTGGCGCAGTGTGAAAAGTCAAGATCATAACTGAGTCTGGGAGTAAAACATTTTAAAAAGAGTTTCAGTTGTGATGGGGTCCACGTAAGCAACAAGTTAGCATTTATCTCAGCCAGTTTAAATGCAGTGGACATGTTACTGAAGAATACTTGTTTCAAAGCATCACAGTCGAAGGTCTCGGCCTTAAGTGGAGAACGGAGAGTTCCATCCTTTGCGTGCAGCAGGTTATATGCCCACCTGATGACATTTGCGATGGCTCTTGAATAGGAAGTCGTGATTGAGAATTCGAGGCGAAGAGCTTGCACCGGAGTGGATTGTGATACCTTCAGCATTTTCCTCAGTATCTTCCCTTCTTTTTGGTCCAGGAATGACCACTGTTTTATTGGAATATATTCCAAAGCGAATGATAAAACTGGAGGTATCTTTGTGCTATATACTTTGAGAAGGGATGAAAAATGTCGGTTACCTGAAGCCGCATATAGTCTTTGAAGGGCTCCGGCGTGCACCTCGGATTTCCGGGTCAGGTTATTAACCTGTGAATTGTTTTTTAAGGTCTTAGTGAAAATCCTGCCCAAGTAGGTGTATTCCTCAGTCTCTTCTATTTTTCCACCGCCGAGTCTCCAACAAAATTTGGTGCTTCTTTTTCTTCCTGAGAAGGAAACTATTTTTGCCTTCATGAGATTCGGGATTAAGAAGTTTTCCTGAGTATATTTGTTCAGAGTGTCTAGAAGTCTTTGCAGACCAAAGGGCGTGAGATCTAGCACTACGATGTCGTCTGCGTATAAGAGGACGTGAACGTTTTGGGCTGCGATCTTTGGAGGCAGACTTGGCACTTGTTGCAGGTGCTGAGGCAAATCACTGAGATATAGTGAGAATAACAAGGGGGCTTGGAGACACCCCTGCTTGAGTCCATTTGCTGTTGGAATTATGTTGGTCAGGCCCTTTTCACACCCCATTTGCACTTGACACCACATGCGGGAATGTAGTGTGATTATGATTTGTAATAATTGTTCTGGGATTCTTAGCTTCCTCAGTTTTTTCCAGAGAGATGGTCTGTCTACTCGGTCGAATGCAGTTGAAAAATCAATGAATGCTGCGTATACCAGCTGGGATTTTCCTACAACGTATTTGTCGAGGATTGTTTGTAATATCGCAATGTTATCAATAACCGAGGGCTTTGGCCTGAAGCCGGCCTGATATAGGGGGATTAGGTCCTGAGTAAATGCCTAATTTTTGAGTTGGTCCAATACTTCAGCGGCGAAGATTTTCCCCGTGGCATCTAGTAATGCTATTTGGCGATAGTTACCAGCCTGATGTCTTGATCCTTTTTTAAAAATCGGTATTATGATACTCCCCTTCCAGGATTTTGGCACTGATCCTGTTTTGAAGATGAAGTTAAAAAGGGGAGAGAGCATCTTACTCCAACCCTTGGGGTCTGCCTGAAGGACCTTGATTGGTATTTGGTCTGGGCCAGAGGCTCCTGTAGATCTTGCCTTTCGGATGTGCATTTCTATTGTAAACGGGGAGGCGGTTCCAATCGGAACGTTGTTTCCTTCGCTATTATTCCCAGTGTTATCAGCCTCTTCATTACTCGTGTTTGCTCTATACAAATCTGTCAGGTAGATTTCCCATTCTTGAGGTGGAACTGGGATGGCTTGCAGGACCTTTTTTGTACCGGTTTCCTTTGCGATTAATGACCAGTAAGATCGTTGGTTGCGCTGTTTTGCCGCAATTTGTAGGTCGACCCAGTTTTTGTCCTGCATTATTCTTTTTAAACGACGCTTTTCTGGCTTGAGTTGATTTTTCAGTTTACTAATTTCTGCCTGTCTTGAGAATGAACGGTCCACGTATTGTGCTCTAATAAGTTTATTTAGTCTTTTTGCAGTTGATGAATTCGAGGTTTTATTTTTATTTATATTCTTTACTGGTGCAGCTTGTTGCAGTTTGTTTTGAAAAGCTTGGTTTAGTTTCTCGATGATGGATTCAAAGTTTGTTATTGGATCAGCGGAATATTCTATGGATAAAAGATGGTTTGTGTCGATTAAGGTGGTTATTTTATCTAACATGGTTGAGTTCCAATAGACTCGCCTTTGGTTTATTTTTGCCTCTATTGTGCTATGTTTAAACATGATATGACTGGGTGAGCAGGTTCTTATTTTCCATTGCGTGTGTAATAACAGGATTGCGTGGTCACTCTCTTCAGTAAAATAGGTGCAAAAATGTGAAGCGGACTCAAACGACTCCAAACTGCAAATCATATATTCTAGGATTGAAAGAGTTCTATTTCCCCGTCTTGTGTGGGATGCAGGGATGTCACCTTCCACGTTCCCGTTCAAGATGATTCCATTTAGTATTGGAAGTGACGCTAATAACATTTTCCCCCTTTTGTCAGCCCTGCTTCTGATCGGGAATGTCGGCACCGGAATTTCTAGAGCTTCATCTTTGTACCAGTTCGCCCAGTTGGAGATTTCGGTGTTTGATATTTTACTGTTGAAATCACCCATGATCAGGTATGGCAAATAAGATTGAGCTTCGATTATTTGCTGAATGGCGTCGAAGGTTTCCTCAAATTGGACATCATTCTTTGATCCGGTAGGAACATATGCATTGAAGAGTAATAGACCTTTTTGTGGGTCTGAGGGGTGAGTCTCCAACCTGATCTTTATACACTGGAATTGCTTAGATTTGGTGTCAACAATCTCTTGAGCCCAGAGATACTCTTCCCTTAATAGGATGGCTATCACTCCCTTAGCGTGTCCCCGTTTGGCTTCCTGCGCGGGGGTATCGTAAACAAAATACCCGTCCTGGTTAAAAGGTTTTGTTGACCAGGTTTCCTGTAATGCCAATATGTCCGGTCGTTTTTTTGTGACTTCCGTCATTTTGTCTGTAGTTTTCCCTGCCATGTTCCAAGATGTTATCGAAAGGCTGTTGCTAAACGGTATGAGTCGTATACTTCGCATTTTTCCTACCGTTCAGTGACTCAGAGATCCATGACCATGACTGGAGCGTTTTTGCTGCTTCCTTTGCTTCTGCGTCGTGGCTCCAAACTTCTCTTTCTCCATTCTAAATTTGAATTTGTTGCTGAGTCTTCTGTGCTGTAGGTAGTTTTATTTTGAATATGGGGGTTTTTCCATAAAGGTTTTTTGAACCATTTTTTTGGATTGTTGACTGTGGTTTCCTGTGTTGGGATCAAATCATAGCCACATTTGTGTAAGGTCTCCTGTTCTCTTAAGATGATCCCTGGTAACACCGATGACCAAAATACTACCACCGCTATTTTGGTATTTTCTTTGTCTGGGAATATTACTAAATCGATTTCTTTTCTTGTTAAGGTTTGTAACGGAATAATGAGTTGGAGGAGGTTAACAATTCTACCTCGATTTAGTGGGACATTATCTGTGGGAAAAAGCTCTGTTATTTGTAAGTGTTTTGACGATGTTTCTTCGGGGCTTTTTTGTCATGGTCTTCTGGCCCTTTGAAGCGCTCCCTTAACCCTGTGGTTGTTGGATTGAGGTGAAATTCTTCGGCTCTTGGGTTTAAAGTAGTGTTTTGTTGAGGAGTTTTATTGTCTGCGTTTACTGCCACGTTTCGATTTATTCCCTTTATGGGAGTCGGTGTTTTCGTACTTTCTTCTTGCTCATGCTGAAATGCAGGAAGGATTATTGCTTTCTGGAATTTGAGCCTACGCGCTTTCTTCTTTTTTATTCTTTGTTGCGGCTTTCCTCTTTTTTTCCCAGCTCCTTCTTGGTTCTTCTTGATTTTTTGTGTATTCCTCGCTTGTTCGCCGTCGAGGATGATGTTAGCCTTCTTTCCTTGATCAGTCACCGAATTGGACGTTATTGGTTTATTTTTGGTGTTAGTGAAAATAGGATATTGATTATGGGCGTTCATTGGATCTTCTCTAAAGAGCTTCTTTAGAGAATATATAGTTGATTCCTGGTGGTTATTCCGAGTTCCCTTATATGATGTTCCTCTCGTTTGAGTACCGATTTCGCTTTTTCCCTGGACTTGCAGCGTGTTGGTGGTATTGTTGTTACTTATTGCCTCTTGAATGTTTACTGGCGTTTCTTGTATTTTTGTTGACTCGGTGTGGTCTTTTTTCCTTTTTTCTTCTACTAGGAATTTTAATATTCCTATTTGGATATCAAGAGTTTGGTCTGAATTCTCCAGAATATGGCCTAAGAGTGAGAGGACAGACTCTAAAATTTCTTGCAAGGTAAAAAGTGACAGACACAGGAGTGTTGTGATTAGTTAAGCTGGTAGATTTGAACATGTAGAGGTCTGGTGAATATTCGAGATCAACTTCTCGATCCGGGGATTTTTGTCGTGTACTGGTAAGTATCTCATCTGGCCTTATATGCGGTTCAAGCTTCTTATCGTCCTCCTTAACAATTGTTTCTGGACATAGGTTGTTACAGTCAGTACTGCGTTGGATATTTAACTCCATGGCTGCTAAGGCAATTTCCCTCCTGTGCTGGAAATTGCTATTTTACTTGTTTTATGACGAGCTGGGCTCGTCATCAGTGTGCGAGGAGGCTACACCATGACGAGCCCACCTCGTCATGAGCCTGGAAGGGGTTAATAGACTCGGAGTAGTTAGGCCAGATAAGTCTGATTCCAGGGGGGATTCCTCTATAACTGATGGACTGATTTTTTGTTCAGGTTCAAATTCAGGGTTTGTTAGGTTTTGTTCACCTGATTCGTCCTGTGAAGCTCGCAGTTTGTCTTCTCCACCCTCCTTCAACTCAGGTTTTATTCCTTCTTTTTGCGGTTGACTTTCTATTTGACCTTTGGTGGTAAGTGTGGAAAAATAATTGGTTATTGCCGGAGTCCTTGTTATCCGTCCACTTTTCACCGCTTTGTTGGAGGACTTTCTGATTGCCTCTTCAGTTCCCATTCGTTTCATGAAGATGGTTTGCGACCTCAGTTTCTTGAAAGCCATTTCCTTATCCTGGGGCGGTAGTTATTCCGCCTTCCCGGGGGTGTGTGGTTATTTTGGGCTACCCCACGTGTTATCAGGAGGATAATGGGCTATAAGGAAGTGTTAGAATCACTCTAGGAGTGAGATAAATGGTTAAGTGGATACTCTTTGGAGGTGTAGGGCGCTTTGGGGGGGACGCTGGGGCAGGGAATGGTAGTACTGACCGCTCAAGTCACCACCACCCCTTTCCCCGAGTCCCAGGTGCCCTTCTCACCGTCCCACTGCTGGAGATTTCCGTTCAAGTTGGCCGTCTCCTGCCTCAGAGTCCACCAGTTCTTGGGGCTTTACACTGGTGCTTCAAGCCGCTTTGGTGCTGGCGTATCGCTGGCACATCGGAGTGTTGTTTCAGGTCTTCTCCTCTTACTCCGGTCCGCTTCGATCCGTTCCTCGATTTCCTCCGCTCCGCCGGTCAACGGCAGGCCTTTAGCTGTGCAGGCCGTGTCCGCCGCTGGGGCCGCCCGCCGCACTGCGTTTCACGCTATAGAGACCCGAGTGCTTGGTCTCGTTTTGGTTGTCGTCGGCAGATTGCGGGTTGATTACCGCCACTTGGGCTGCCTGCTGCGCTTCGGATCGCGCTGCGGGGGCCCAACAGGCTGGCGAACAGGAGGGGTTGCTCTCGGTCGCGGAGTTGCCTTCGAGCCTCCTGCTCCGCTCCTCTCCGCTCCGCGCTATAGAGACCCGACTGCTTGGTCTCGGTTTGGTCGTCGTTGCGGGTTGGTACCGCCGCTTGGGCTGCCTGCTGCGCTGCGGGTCGCGCTGCGGGGGCCCGGTGGGCAGGTGGGCAGGCGGGGGTTCTTTCAGTTGTGGTATTGACGACGAGCCTCCCGCTTCGCTCCGCTCCACTCTGGTCGGCCGTCCGTCTCTCTGGTTCTGCTCTCTGGCGCCTTCAGTGGTGTACTCTTGCGTATGCGTCTGGCTAGCTACCGAACAGCTCCTAGACTTTTACTAGTCTGTTGGATGATGAGACTAGGCCTCATTTTCCAGAACCTGCTCCGATTCCGCACCTATCAGACACTCCCTTTCTTCAGGGCTGTTCTGGACATGGTGCAGGTTCGGGCCTATCCCACCGAACGGCGAGTCCAGGATATTCAGGCTATGATATTGATGGTTCATCCTCTATCCTGGATTTCAGTGAGACACTCTGAGGCTGCTGGGACTCATCCTGCATCCTGCTGGTGACATATGCCTGTTGGCATATGCGGGCTCTGGAGTGAGACCTGAAGTTCCAGAGGCGAAAGAATCAGGGGAACCTCTCTGATATGGTCCAGATCTCAAAGTGAACTGCAAAAGATCTACAGTGGTGGTTTATGAACCCCAATTGGATCAGTGGCATATCCCTCTCCTCTCCCCAACCCGATCTCATAGTGGTGACAGATACATCATTCCTGGGATGGGGCGGCCATCTCGAAAAGTTGGAGATCAGAGGACTGTTCTCTAGCGGAATCCGGGCTCCACATCAACTTTCTGGAGCTCAGAGCAATCTGATTCGCATTCAGAGCCTTTCTGCCTTCCATCAAAGGAAGTCTAGTGGAAGTGTTCACGGGCAACCCCACCACTATTTGGTACTGCCGACACACTGAATTAGGAATGTGAACCCTTTGTTAAGAGGCCCTATATTGATGGACATGGCTGTAACAGCAGAGCATATCCATGGTAGTTCACACCTGGCATGCTCTCTGAATGCATGGTGGACAAGCTCCATTGAAGATGCCTTGCGGATCACGAAAGGCATCTCCATCCGGAGGTAGTGTAATGTCTCTTTCAGCAGTGGGGCGAGCCTTGATTAGATTTGTTTGCCATCACAGAGAATGTGCAATGTCAGCAGTTCTGCGCAGTGGAGTTTCCAAGGCCCATGCTGGCCCATGCTGGACTGAAGGTAAACTAAAGAGGCTTTCACTGTGCGACTGCAGGTGGAGGGGAGCAAATTGGGCCGACTTCTGTCTTTGGGCCTCATAAGGTTTGTGGGAGCCGCGTCTGCAGCCACGAAAGGACTGAACCTGCTGCCTGTGATGGCTATGGAGGTGGGAGACACTGTTGGTAGCCCCTACCATAGCCATGAAAGGGACATAAGGCGGAATGCAGCTGTCGTGACGCCACATGAGCTCCAATGACCTAGCACTGGCCCTACTGTCCTTGAATCTCTCTGTGGCCGAATCTACCTTCTCACCAAAGTGGCGGGTTGTGAAGGGCATGTCCATGAGCAAGGTTTAAACATTCCCCCAAAAGCCAGTATTCTTCAACCAGGCGTGATGCCTCAGCACCACCAAAGTAACAATGGCTCTGCTCAGTGAGTCGGTCGTATCCAACCCGCATCTGATTGTGAACTTTGCTGTGTCTCGCCTGTCATCAATTGACTTGGAAAGAATATCCCAGGCCTCATATGGGACTATAGGTGGCACTTGCACAACGAATCGCTTGCAATAGGGGAATAACAGGCTAATAAGCATGTGGTGTTCAACGACTGCAGTACCAGACTGGCGGAAGAAAAAAATCATCTTCCAAAGATACCCAGCCTCTTGGATTTCCTATCCAGTGGTGTGATTGGGAACATGCCAGGATTGTTTTTGAACATTGAGGCCTAGACCACTAACTCATGGGCTGACGTAGTTCCCATCCCCACTCACTCCACTATTTAATAACCCGTAGTTCCACCTGGGTACCATTGCCAAGGCCCTTACACATTGGCGCCCCACCCCTTGCACAGCGTTGTCACTTATTTGACCTGGAAGGAATGATCCCATTTACATGTCACCGGACAGATTACGGTATACCAGAGACGGAGAGGCTGTCCTATCTACAACTAAAACCCTCTGCTCTTCAACCACAAGTCAGACCTGGGGCTCAGCGATTCCTAACTGCATACGAGACGTCTTATCACTCACACTGAAGACAAGAAACTCATTTCAGACCTTTACAAGCACCTACTACTCATCACTGTACACACATATAATGCAGGGCGAGTACGCTGGGAGAGGGACGTAGGCTGCACTCTCACTCATAGGGAATGGGATAGTATTTATTACAGGGCCAGGCATTCAGCGTATCACGCAGGCCTTACCGAGACACTGACTAAAGTAGTGACCTACTGGTATTACACCCCAGAGCGCCTCCACCAGTTTGACCCCCGTCAGCCAGTTGGTGGGAGTGTGGGGAGGTGGGTACATTAGAACACCTTCTATGGTGTTGCACTCAAATTCAGTCGTACTGGTCCCACATTTTATATGAACTGGACTTGCACCTGGACACACAACTTCCACGCTTCCCAGCCTATATCTTTCTGGGCTTACCCAATCCACTCATGTACCCGGCTCAGTCATGGAAAGGGCGCCTGATTGCTATCGCACTAGGAGCGGCTATCCAAAACATACTTGCACACTGGCGTTCCCCCCAGCCGCCTTCACACCCCGGATAGTTGCATAGACTTTGGATGGTGTTGGGTATGGAAAAGATGTCTCTCACTCTAGCGTGTAGGCGCTCTGAGTTCCCTGAACGGTGGCGTCCTTTCCTAGCGCTGCTCACAACAGAATTCAGGGAATTGACATGTCCCAGATATCTCCGACTCTTGCGCCTAGCGGATATACCATTACCGCACGAGAGTTCCGCCCAAGGGTCTCGCAAACCGCGATGAATCTTAAGATACTCTGTCCCTTCCCTTCTCTTTTAGTTTCTCCCCTTTTTTCTTTTTCTTATTCGTATTCATTTGGTGGACGAGGGGTGGGATGGATATGGGACTGTTGGGGTTTTCCAGTTGTTTGCTTCTTGCAGCGCCGTATACACCGGCTTTACCGGACCCGCTCCATGTAGACGTTACAGCACTACAGCTACCTAGGACACTTGTTGTCTGTACTAAGATAAGTTTGAGAGCTGGGGGTCATGCTCTTTGCTGTCTTATTTGTCTTTGAAACTAATAAAAAGATTTAAACCTTAAAGTAACGCATGAAGCTTGATTAAAGTGCACGGAGCTGCTCTGCGCTTGCCCCCGCTGTAAAGGTTTTGAAACGGTGATCACCTGCAATTAAAGTAACGCGTGAAGCATGTTTAGAGGGGTCTCGCACTAGCTCAGTGGACTAAGGCCTCACGTGTAGGAGTCTGTTTGACACAGGTTCAAATCCCGGTGGTGGTTCTGAAGTCTGTATTTCTGTAACTATCTTTTAAAAATGAGAATCACAAGTGAATGCAGGTGCATCGGGGTTTAAATCAGGTGCGGGTATGTAGCGTTCACACAAAGGAGATTGTATCTTAGGTGGCACAAGCCAGAGGCCAGGTTTCAGACCCGGAGGAGGGGGGAATAGTAGCCCCGGGTGAATCAATTTCAATCAGGAGCAATAACTCACAAAGGATATTTGTCTTTTGTGGTAAATAAGCGGATGGATCAGGAACTCTTGTGAAAGTGAAGCAGAGTGTAACCTTGAAGGCACATTTTAAGGGCAGTATTGATATTGGGCTGCATGCTGTGTTAACAGAAGAAGCGCAGTCGGCTAAACTGTGCACTACATTGGGGGTCTAAAGTTCAGTTGTGCACAGTGTGTGGAACTCAAGAAAAAGGTGCACTGCATTCAAGTGGTTGCAATAACAGCAACAGAGTACTGATTCTCCTGCTTATCATTATAGTCTGCGTACAAGGAGACTCTCTGCAGTAGGACATCAGAGGCATCAGAAGAGGACACAGACAGGCCTGCATTACATTGCTTCTGTGGGTCGCACAGGCTTGAGACTACTCGCCGAACACCCAGGTTAGCTGGTGTGGCGCGGCTCCAGTTGCATGGTGCTACGGCCGGTTTGTGTACCTCCAACAGTGCTAAGGTAATTACCTGGACAAGGTGCCAGGCCTGTGAAATATTGTGTGGTCTCTCTCAGCAGGTACATTTACTGAGGTGCAGATAGCATTGTTTACACAGTGTTATTTTCTAGCATTTTAATCATTGACCCTGCAAGTGGGAGCAGAAGCTATGGCCAGTAAGGCTAAATGTGGTGAAAAGCGCTCCCGCATGGAGCACATGATGGAAACGATGCTGCGCAAGATGGTGACCATGGATAGAACGTGGAAGAAAGTTGATAAGATAGGGCAGAGCTTGGCAGTCCTCAGAGAGAGAGTTGAGGGTCAGTGTGAGGCGGTTGAGAGGCCTAAGTGCACCATAGTGCCCCCCAGACCGAGGGGGGAATTATACCCAATCCCCAGGTGGGCTAGGCCCAAGAAGGGAAGATTCTGCCAAAAGCTCTTGTCAGTCCCCCATCTAGGGGGGGGGGATGCCTGGTCCATAGGGTGCGGTTCCTGCGGGGGAGGGTGACTCTGGGGTCCCAGTCCTAGTGGTCCCTATGGGGGGTGTCCCGCAGGGGTGGGTGTCACCTGTCCCGGCGGTACCTACGCTTTTCCCAGTGGTCCCCACACAGGTCCCAAGGGTCCCCACACCTGTCCCGGTAGTCCCCACACTGGTCCCAGTGGTCCCTACACCTGCCCCAGTGGTCCCTACACCTGTCTTAGTGGTCCCTGCACCGGTCCCAATGGTCCCTGAAGGGATGACCCCGCAGGGTGGAGTCCCATCAGGTGCCCCAACAGCCGCCAATCAGGTCCCACAGGAATTAGTGGCACTGCTAGCAGCGGTTCTCCCTTGCTTAGGGAGGGCGGGGATGTTGCCAACATCAGTTGGGGCAAAGGAGGTAGGGGAAGATCCTTTGGCGGAAGCAAAAAAGATGGTGGCACAGATTATAGCAACACCAGGTGGGGCGCCAGGCGAAGGGCCGGGTACTCCATCTCTTCCCCAACCAATTGGCGAGGTTCCCCCATTAGGAATCAACAAAGATGTGCTAGTGAGCAGCCTGGGGAAGGAGAAGCTGACTGAACCAGCTGGAGTGGTGTCAATAGATAAGGAAGTGACATTACCATTACTCGGCATTGGTGAGTCATGCACCGGGAGGGAACATTTGGCCAGGCATGTAACGCGGGAAGTAAAGGAACTTGTAAGGTCTGGTGGTTACGTTAATATGTTCTCTCTGCTTGTGGATGAAAGGGAAATGGAGTATTCAAGGAAACAGAAAGATTGGATGCTACCTAGTGAATGGCGTAGTGAATTGTTGAAATTCAGGGTAGAGAAGAATTTGAGCAACTGGATTAGGGCTTTCTCAGTATTCATGGCAATAACAGCTGAGCGTTCTCCCAACATACAAGCAGAGATGGCTTGTTACAGAGTAGGATTACTATGTCTCATGACAAATATGGGGGCATAGGGTGGAAGGAGTACGATAGAAATTTCAGGAAGGCTAGGGCAGCTGACCCATCCCTTTCCTGGGACCGGGTCTACACGATCGCTTCGTTGGATCAGTTTGGCCCAGGACAGCCTGCTAACTCAATGCAAACCTTCAATAGGGGTCAGGCATTTCCGTCTTCTCAGTCCTTTCAGCCACCTCAAACCATGGGCACAGCCCCTAGTCCAGGTACCGGGGGGGGGACGGAAAGGGACATGTTGGGATTTTAATAGGCGGGCATGCACCAGGGCCCAAGGCACCTGTAAATTCAGGCATGCATGCTCTATCTGTGCTAACCCATCTCACCCAGAATCCAATTGCCTAAAAAAATCAGGATATAGGGGAAAGAAGAAACAGGAGTGAGAAGGGGACACAACTTGTAGCACACTCACCCATTGACGTAACAGCTATGACTCCTTGGTTAAACAAATACCCAGATCAAGCCACGGCTAGGACATTGCAAGAAGGTTTTCTGAAAGGCTTTAGGATTCCTGCATTTGATTACATAGGGACACCAGATTGCAAAAATCAGCTTTCGGTAAGCACCAATCCTGTGGTGGCAGCAACAAAAATGGCAAGAGTTACGCTTGGGCAGAATAGGTGGCCCTTTTGATCACATCCCTGTACACAATTTTGTTTGCTCACCCCTGGGAGTGGTCCCCAAGAAAGAGGAAGGGGAATTGAATGACACCATCAGTGAGGAAATCTGTAGTGTTAAATATGCTTCCTTTGACCATGCAGTTGATATGCTAAGGGGTCTGGGCCCCGGGGCCTTGCTAGCCAAATCTGATATTGAGTCTGCCTTCCGTTTGCTGCCAGTCCACCCACTGGATTACCACCTTCTGGGTTTTAAATTTCAAGATAAATACTACATGGATATGTGCATGCCCATGGGATGCTCCGTCTCCTGCGCTTACTTTGAAAAATTCAGTTCATTTTTTTAATGGGTTTTTAGACAGGCGACGGGGCACCAATATGTCATGCATTATCTAGACGATTTTCTTTTTCTGGGGTCCGCTTGCTCTCGGGAGTGTGCTTGGGCATTTCAGGAATTTTGTGTGCTCATGCGGGGTTTCGGGGTTCCTCTGTCAATTGGAAAGACAGTGGGTCCAACAACCACAATCGAATTCATGGGCATCGAGTAAGACTCAGAACAGGGGGGTTTCCGGTTACCTATGGACAAAATTAGGAAGTTTAAGACAGCATTACAACAAAGTCTGGCAAAGGATAAGGTAACCTTACATCAGCTGCAACAGACAGTGGGTCAGTTGAACTTTGCGCTGAGAGTCATACCTATGGCACGACCATTCTCCCGCTCCATCTCACAGGCCATGGCAGGTCTCCAAGAAAAGCAACATCACCCAAGACTGTCGTCTGAGGTTCGCCAGGACATGCATATTTGGATGGCATTCCTGGGGGATTTTAACGGCAGGGTGGTGTGGCCCGGTCCTCCCACTACTTCTGCGGAGTTCGTTTTATGGACGGATGCTGCAGGCAGTGTGGGATCTGGTGCCATACTCCGTATTGAGTGGGTGGCGCAACAGTGGCCAGCATAGTGGGTGGAGAAGGGTGTGACCGCCAACATTGGTTTCCTGGAACTTTTTGCTATCTGGGTGGCACTCACGGTTTGGCCTGAACACCTGCGTAATCAATCTGGTTTTATGGTCGGACAACATGACTTTGGTAGAATGCATCAACCAACAAGCTGCACGGTGTAAAATGATCCTCCATCTGTTGAAGGCGATAGTGTTGTTATGTATGAAACTGAACATACAGTTTAAGGCTAAACATGTCCCGGGGGTCTTGATTAATGCCGCTGAGGCACTCTCTCACTTCAAGATGCAGGTTTTCAGGGAACACTTACCCTCGGAGGCAACCCCAACATTCTTCCCGGAAGTACTTTGGCAGATTGGCGCCCCCAACTACAGAACCTTGTGGCAGCTAGCCTAGCTCCCAAGACCAGGACAGCATATGAAGGGGCGTTTTGGGCTTACTGCGCTTTTTTGGGAAAGGTTTGGGCTGAAAGCTGGCATGACACCGGGGCATTCCTGTGGTATTTGAATAAGGAAGGGTGCTTAGCGGCGGCAGCCAGGCGACATGTGGCAGCAATCTCCTTCGCCAAATTAAGGGCAGGGGGATCCTATCAATAGTTTCATTGTTAGGAAGGCCCTGAAATGGTGGCGACTCCTCCAGGGATCAGCACCAGACACAAGACGCCCCATTGGGATAGAACTGCTAACATCTCTGCTAGCAGCTCTGGATGGCACTTCAGGGGAGGTGTTGCTATTCAGAGCCACCTTTTCATTAGCCTTTTATGGAGCCTGTAGGATAGGGGAATGGTGGCGCAAAATAAGCAGGATGTGCAAGGGGGGCTGCAGCTTGAACATGCAAAAGTGCAGGGCGACACTTTACTAATATCTGTTAAGAAATCCAAAACAGATCAGGAGGCCCATTGCAAAGGGATAGTACTCCACCATTCACATGATAATCCTTTCTGCCCCGTGACTCAGCTGGAAACATTCCTATGACAGAGGAATAGTACAATGGGGGAGCATTGCTAATACATGCGGATGGGATCCCGCTCACCAGGTTCCAGTTTAAGAGGGTCATGGACATGGCAATAAACAGGGCAGGTTTGGATCCTAGGTGCTTTGGAACGCACTCGTTCAGAATAGGGGCCTCCACTGAAGCAACAGCTAGAGGTTTGTACAGCAACAGTGTGAAAAGGATTGGGAGGTGGTCCTCCAATTGTTATAAGCGCTATGTGCGGCTACACATGCTGTGAAAATGGGGCGAGTCACACTTGTACTGATGCATGTTTAATCTCTGCTAGCTTTTAATTTTCTCAAACCTGTCACGCAGGGGGGAAAGTGGCGGCGGCGCACCAGGAGCAAGATCCAATACAAGGACAAGGACATCCACAGGAAGCAGGACCACATGTTGTTTGGGTCATTGGCCACTCATATGTAAGATGTTTAAAAGCAGTTTTTCTTTCAGGTAATTACAAACACAGAGTTGAACAGGCCGGTTTTAGGGTGTCATTTCATGGAAAAGGTGGGCTCTGCCTTAGTCAGTTCAGGGGTTTCGTCACAGATATTTTGGGTAAACATGGGGCTCCACCCAGCATAGTTATCTAGTTATCCTACACTTGGGTGGGAATGATCTGGTAAAACTGGGTAGAAGGGGGCTGATGGAGGCCATAATCTTAGAAGCGAGGTGGTTAGCTAAGACATGCCAGGGGTGCATCATAGTATGGTCTCAGATGGTACCCAGATTTAAATGGAGAGGGGGAGATTCTGTAAAAGCGTTGAGTAAGGAGGATCAACAATAAAATAGGGAAATTGTTCAGGTCTCCTCAACTACAGACGATCCCACACAGGTGTGCCAGGGAGGAGCCGTACTTCTTAAAAGACGGGGTTCACCTGACTAGGGTAGGGAATGAAATCCTGTTAGAAAATATAGTGGTTTGGCTGTGGAGTTTTAAGGACAGGGCATGACCTTTCAGTGAGGAAGTATAGGGTGGGCCAGATAGTCTGTCAACTACGCTGGCCTGTGGCGGGAAGGTCATGATTGGTGCGCAGTACATTTAAGGTCCTTAGAGGGCGGCGCCATTCTTGAATGGGGTCGCCTAAGGGGAGGGACAAGTGGTCTCTCCTAGAACTCCAGTGGCATTTACAGCCAGTTAGCTAGATGGGTGTGGGGGAGGGGGGAGTCACGCTTTATCTAGGCTGGTTGGCCATCCCGCACGTACGCTATGCCGCCAGTAAATGGCGCAGAAATGCTAGTGCCCCCTTGAATGGAGTTAAAAGAGCGTACTCTGGTAAGAGGGGGGAGTACCCTCACGGTAAACGGGCCCTCTGCGCATGCGCACTTCAACTGGAGGGTGTGGTTAATTGATAAGGATCTGACACCAGTTAGTGACCTTGCCACGGGGCGCGTTTGCACAGAGGTGAAGGGAGGGGCCAGGGCCTGAGGTGATATGTGTGCAAACACGCCCTGTGGCACGTTTGAAGTTGGGGAAATAATTCTGCGTCAATCCTGAGGGTCCCTTGGGCCAACTAGCCCACTAGGTACCTCCAGTAAGCACCACAGAGGTGCGTTGCAGAGAGGTGTAAAAAGGGGCATGGCCAACACCTCTCTGCAAGGCAGCTCCCTGACATATACTGGGGGTACATGGTGGGCTAGTTATCCCCCAGGGACCCTCAGGATTGAAGAGGAATTAATTCCCCACATTAAAACACGCCACTGGGTGTGTTTGCACACATGTCACCTTAGGCCCCGTCCCCTTCATGCACCACTGTGCAAATGCGCCCCCTGGCTAGTTATACGTTGGAGAATTAATTCCCCTTGAATACTAAGAGTCCCTGGAGGCCAACTAGCCTACCAGGTACCTCCAGGGAGCTGGGTTGCAGAAAGATGTTCAGAGGCCACGCCTCTTTTTACACCTCTCAGCAACACAGCTCTGTGTCGCTTACTGGAGGTGACTGGTGAGCTAGTTGGGGCCATCAGGGTTCAAAGAGACTTAATCCCCCAACTTAAAATGCGCCGCAGTGCGCGTTTGCACAGTGGTGAAGGGAGGGGGCGGGGCCTGAGGTGACGTGTGCAAACACACCCTGTTTTGCGTTTTACGTTGGGGAATTAATTCCTCTTCAATACTGAGGGTCCCTGGGGGTCAACTAGCCCACCACTTACCTCCAGTAAACACCACTATGCTGCGTTGCAGAGAGGTGGCCCAGGCCATTCCCCTTTTCACACCACTCTGCAACGTAGTTCCCTGGCGCTTACTGGAGGTAAGTCGTGGGCTAGTTGGCCCCCAAGGACCCTCAGAACTCAAGGGGACTTAATCCCCCAATTTACAACGCACCAGGGGGTGCGTTTGCACAGTGGTGCAGGAAGGGGGCGTGGCCTGATGTCACAAGTGCGCAAACGCGCCCTGTGACGCGTTTTAAGTTGGGGAAATAATTCCCCTTCAATCCTGGGGGCCAACTAGCCCACCAGGTGCTTTCAGTAAGCGCCACTGCGCTGCGGTGCAGAGAGGTGGTCCAGGCCGTGCCCCTTTTTACTCCTCAACAACGCAGCTCTGTGGCACTTACAGGAGGTACCTAGTGGGCTAGTTGGTCCCTAGGGACCCTCAGGATTCAAGGGGACTTAATCCCCCAACTTAAAACGCCCGCAGGTCTTGTTTGCACACATGTCATCTCAGGGCCCCCCCCCCTCCCTTCACCAGTGTGCAAACGCACACCCTGGCAAGTTTTAAGAGGTAGTTTTAAACCCCCTGCCCTATTATATACCAGGGGCTTACAGAGGAGGTCATGCTAATCACAGGGGTACCCCAATGCATAGTGTTCCCTAGTGTATGTAGGTGTTTTCACTGTATTCTAAGTGTCTTTTAGCATACCACTGGCTCTAGGTCTGGTTAGTCAGTCAGTTACCACCAGTACCCGTCTGAAAAAGTTGTGAGCACAGTATGATTTTGTAACACGGCCTCTTTCTGCTCCTCTGTTGGTTTTTTCTGTACATGTCTTGCTTCTTCCTGCACTTTTCTTCGTCTTTGAGGACTTCTGTTGCTACTTTCTGCATTTTTTTTCTTCTTTGTGTATTTTTCTTCTTTCTTCACATTTCATACCTCTTAGAAATTCACTGAAAAAACCATAGGTTTCAGGCATGTTATAGTTAGGATTTTGCATTTAAAAAACCTTAGAAATTCACTGAAAAAAAACATAGGTTTCAGGACTGTTATAGTTAGCTGGACATTTCACTCGTACAAAACCATTGAAAGTTATAGTTAGTTCTGCTAACTAGAACTCGCGCGCCCGCAATGCACTGCTGATAATGTCACATATTACATCATTCATGACATGGTCAGTGACATCACTGATGACATCTCAAATGACATCACTGATGACATCATCCACGTGACAATCTGATACATTTCATCACACACTAGTATAACTTTTGATCACTCACTGTAAAATAAAAAGTACCATTTTTGAAAGTTTTGAAAAACCAAGACCAGTTTCTAAAAGCCCACTCACTGATTCCTAGGTCTACACACACATCTATTCACTCACCTCTAGAATCACTCATACATGTCACTGATCAATAGAACACTATCAAATGCACTTATACACCTATATTGACATTGACACACCAGTACACATCCTAGTCAGTTGTGCAGTCATCCTACTCACTTATGCAAACAATCAATCACACTTACATTTACTCAGCTACACACTTACACAAACACCACCTCAATTATGCATACAAATAGTAACTCATACTTAGTGTCTTATAAAATCAATATTACAATTATACACTCATCCAGTCAATCACACAATCACTGACTCTTATGTATACTTATTTATATACAACAACTGTCCCATACACTGCCTTTTATTCTTCTACTTCTTTGGAGATATACCACTGAGAGATATATTTGCTCATAAACACTCACTCACCCAAACAACTGTTTCCACAGGTACTCTTAACCTCATACACCTAGTGAATCAACTACTCACACATCTTTGCACAGTCATACACCCCCCACCCAACCACACACACACATTCAGTCTCCTATACAAATACTCAGCCAACTAATCAATAACTAATATAGACTTTCATGTAGCTAGTGACCAACTGATGCAGCACCTTACACAACAGACAGAGTGATACGGACATTCACACAGTTTAGTCACTAACCAATGTATTTAGTAAGACACTTTTAATTACTCGCTTAAACAGTCAATCACACAGCTACTAAATCCTCCATGCAGACACATGCACATCCACTCATTGTTCATGCAGATTGCTATATATATATATATATATATATATATATATATATATATATATATATATATATATATATATATAATACATATTGCTATATATATATATATCTATATATATATATATATATATATATATATAATACATATTTAAATATCAAACAAAACAACATTCACTGGATGATGTCATCAGTGATGTATTCAGTGATGTCAGTGATGTCACTGATCATGTCATGAATGCTGTAATATGTGACATCATCAGCAGTGCATTGTGGGAGGGTGAGTTATAGTTAACAGAAATAACTATAACAGAGGAATTTCAAGGGTTTTGTACGAGTTAAATGTCCAGCTAACTATGACAGTCCTGAAACATTTGGTTTTTCAGTGAATTTCTAAGGTTTTTTAAATGCTAATTCCGAACTATAACATGCCTGAAACCTATGGGTTTTTCAGTGAATATAATATAATATATATCAGAAAAGGATCTCTCTGAGTGTGGAGAGAAGAAGAGATGCACACGTTACACAGGATGCAGGCAGCATTCTTTAATGAGCAGTTTAGAGGCACCTGACGCGTTTCGTTTTTTTCTAAAAACGTTATCAAAGGTCTTGCCCCCATTCGTCAGAGTTCCGAGTGGATTGCACGGAAGGTTTTAACATCTTTGTCATCCCTCTAGTGGACACCACGGCACTGTGGCTCAAAGCGGTAGATTGCTGAGCATGGTGGTCCCTGTAGTTCCACATATGCTGTTTGTCTTGTAACTCTCTGCGAGGTGGTCAGTTAGTTCGTTTTTCGTTTTTCGTTTGTCTGTTTGAAACTCTTTTAAGTTCTTAACCTCATCCGTGAGAAATCCAGTGGGTTGCAGGAAGATTCCAACAAAGAATACCAGCCCTCTAGTGGTAGCTCGGTATGATGATTTCTGCAGTTCCACGCATGCTGTTTGTGTGATGACTCCCAGCGAGGTGGTCGGTGAGTTCTTGACTGTCTTCCTGGAACTTAACAGTTTCCAGTTTGTGTAACTCCCTAGTGCTTCCCAATATTTTCAGGGGTTGCGAGGGACCCATACCAGGCTCCAGTGTCTGGCGGCAGCCTGTTTCTCCTTATTTTCGGTTTTGCCGACGCTTGCTTGTTTTGGTCCAGGTCGGGGAAAACTGATGGTGCTCTCTCTGGTGGTGCGTGTATATAGAAATCACTGCTCCAGCTCGCACCTAGGAAATGAGAGGCACTCCGACAAACACTCCGAGCTTCAAGCCTATGCCCCTTTTATTAGGTACGGGAGACGCCAGCATGCTGGTCTCTTTCACAGCCGTGTCACCTATGCTGCCTGACGCGTTTTGAAGTCATCTTCTTTATCAAAGGCTGTAGGTAAAGGGGAAAATGCACGTCTGGTTGCAGCCTCTTTATTTCCACATCATGGCGCGCCTCCTAATGGGCTGTTCTTAATTGAATCTGCGCTACGGTTTCTGGAAGTTGCGGTCCGGAGGGAAATGCGTTCCCTGTAATGTGCTTGATTATTCTGCTGAACACTTTACAAACCCACAGATGGGCCTCAGCACCTGGAATCTTCCTCAATCCTGTGTGGTTGCCCCATGCAGGAGACCGGTAGTTATCGACCCCCAAGGCCCTCTCTGTAGGAGGGGTGGTGCACTCTCGGTGGCAAGGCCACCTCCATAACATCACTGCTCCAGCTTGCACCTACGAAATGAGAGGCACTTCGACAAACACACCGAGCTTCAAGCCTAACCCCCTTTTATTAGGTACGGGAGACGCCAGCATGCTGATCTCTTTCACAGCCGTGTCACCTATGCTGCCTGACGCGTTTCGAAGTCATCTTCTTTATCAAAGGCTGTATGTGAAAGGGTAAATGCACATCCGGTTGCATCCTCTTTATTTCCACATTATGGCTCGCCCCCTAAGGGGCTGTTCTTCATTGAATCTGCGCTAAGGTTTCTGGATGTTGCAGTCCGGAGGGAAATGTGTTCCCTGTAATGTGCGTGATTCTTCTGCTTAGCACTTTACAAACCCACAGATGGACCTCAGCACCTGCAATCTTCCTCAATCCTGTGTGGTTGCCCCATGCAGGAGACCGGTAGTTATCGACGCCCAAGGCCCCCTCTGTAGGAGGGGTGGTGCACTCTCGGCGGCAAGGCCACCGCCATAACATCACTACTCCAGCTTGCACCTACGAAATGAGAGGCACTCCGACAAACACACCGAGCTTCAAGCCTTAGCCCCTTTTATTAGGTACGGGAGACGCCAGCATGCTGATCTCTTTCACAGCTGTGTCACCTATGCTGCCTGATGCTTTTCAAAGTCATCTTCTTTATCAAAGGCTGTAGGTGAAAGGGTAAATGCACGTCCGGTTGCACCCTCTTTATTTCCACATCATGGCGCGCCCCCTAATGGGCTGTTCTTAATTGAATCTGCGCTAAGGTTTCTGGAAGTTGCAGTCCGGAGGGAAATGCGTTCCCTGTAATGTGCTTGATTATTCTGCTGAACACTTTAAAAACCCACAGATGGGCGTCAGCACCTGGAATCTTCCTCAATCCTTTGTGGTTGCCCCATGCAGGAGACAGGTAGTTAACGACCCCCAAGGCCCCCTCTGCAGGAGGGGTGGTGCACTCTCGGCGGCAAGTCCACCGCCATAACATCACTACTCCAGCTTGCACCTACTACGTGAGAGGCACTCCGACAAACACACCGAGCTTCAAGCCTAAGCCCCTTTTATTAGGTACGGGAAACGCCAGCATGCTGATATCTTTCACAGCCGTGTCACCTATGCTGCCTGACAAGTTTCGAAGTCAACTTCTTTATCAAAGGCTGTAGGTGAAAGGGTAAATGCACGTCCGGTTGCAGCCTCTTTATTTCCACATCATGGCGCGCCCCCTAATGGGCTATTCTTAATTGAATCTGCGCTAAGGTTTCTGGAAGTTGCAGTCCGGAGGGAAATGCGTTCCCTGTAATGTGCGTGATTCTTCTGCTTAGCACTTTACAAACCCACAGATGGACCTCAGCACCTGGAATCTTCCTCAATCCTGTGTGGTTGCCCCATGCAGGAGACCGGTAGTTATCGACCCCCAAGGCCCTCTCTGTAGGAGGGGTGGTGCACTCTCGGTGGCAAGGCCACCTCCATAACATCACTGCTCCAGCTTGCACCTACGAAATGAGAGGCACTTCGACAAACACACCGAGCTTCAAGCCTAACCCCCTTTTATTAGGTACGGGAGACGCCAGCATGCTGATCTCTTTCACAGCCGTGTCACCTATGCTGCCTGACGCGTTTCGAAGTCATCTTCTTTATCAAAGGCTGTATGTGAAAGGGTAAATGCACGTCCGGTTGCATCCTCTTTATTTCCACATCATGGCTCGCCCCCTAAGGGGCTGTTCTTCATTGAATCTGCGCTAAGGTTTCTGGATGTTGCAGTCCGGAGGGAAATGCGTTCCCTGTAATGTGCGTGATTCTTCTGCTTAGCACTTTACAAACCCACAGATGGACCTCAGCACCTGCAATCTTCCTCAATCCTGTGTGGTTGCCCCATGCAGGAGACCGGTAGTTATCGACCCCCAAGGCCCCCTTTGTAGGAGGGGTGGTGCACTCTTGGCGGCAAGGCCACCGCCATAAAATCACTGCTCCGGCTTGCACCTACGAAATGAGAGGCACTCCGACAAACACACCGAGCTTCAAGCCTAAGCCTCTTTTATTAGGTACGGGAGACCACAGCATGCTGATCTCTTTCCCAGCCGTGTCACCTATGCTGCCTGATGCTTTTCAAAGTCATCTTCTTTATCAAAGGCTGTAGGTGAAAGGGTAAATGCACGTCCGGTTGCAGCCTCTTTATTTCCACATCATGGCGCGCCCCCTAATGGGCTGTTCTTAATTGAATCTGCGCTAAGGTTTCTGGAAGTTGCAGTCCGGAGGGAAATGCGTTCCCTGTAATGTGCTTGATTATTCTGCTGAACACTTTAAAAACCCACAGATGGGCGTCAGCACCTGGAATCTTCCTCAATCCTTTGTGGTTGCCCCATGCAGGAGACAGGTAGTTAACGACCCCCAAGGCCCCCTCTGCAGGAGGGGTGGTGCACTCTCGGCGGCAAGGCCACCGCCATAACATCACTACTCCAGCTTGCACCTACTACGTGAGAGGCACTCCGACAAACACACCGAGCTTCAAGCCTAAGCCCCTTTTATTAGGTACGGGAGACGCCAGCATGCTGATATCTTTCACAGCCGTGTCACCTATGCTGCCTGACAAGTTTCGAAGTCATCTTCTTTATCAAAGGCTGTGGGTGAAAGGGTAAATGCACGTCCGGTTGCAGCCTCTTTATTTCCACATCATGGCGCGCCCCCTAATGGGCTATTCTTAATTGAATCTGCGCTAAGGTTTCTGGAAGTTGCAGTCCGGAGGGAAATGCGTTCCCTGTAATGTGCGTGATTCTTCTGCTTAGCACTTTACAAACCCACAGATGGACCTCAGCACCTGGAATCTTCCTCAATCCTGTGTGGTTGCCCCATGCAGGAGACCGGTAGTTATCGACCCCCAAGGCCCCCTCTGTAGGAGGGGTGGTGCACTCTCGGCGGCAAGGCCACCGCCCTAACATCACTACTCCAGTTTGCACCTACGAAATGAGAGGCACTCTGACAAACACACCGAGCTTCAAGCCTAAGCCCCTTTTATTAGGTACGGGAGCCGCCAGCATGCTGATCTCTTTCACAGCTGTGTCACCTATGCTGCCTGACAAGTTTCGAAGTCAACTTCTTTATCAAAGGCTGTAGGTGAAAGGGTAAATGCACGTCCGGTTGCAGCTTCTTTATTTCCACATCATGGCGCGCCCCCTAATGGGCTGTTCTTAATTGAATCTGCGCTAAGGTTTCTGGAAGTTGCAGTCCGGAGGGAAATGCGTTCCCTGTAATGTGCTCGATTATTCTGCTGAACACTTTACAAACCCAAAGATGAACCTCAGCACCTGGAATCCTCAATCCTGTGTTGGTTGCCCCATGCAGGAGACCGGTAGTTATCGACCCACAAGGCCCCCTCTGTATGAGGGGTGGTGCACTCTCGGCGGCAAGGCCACCGCCATAACATCACTGCTCCAGCTTGCACCTACGAAATGAGAGGCACTCCGACAAACTCACCGAGCTTCAAGCCTAAGCCCCTTTTTTAGGTACGGGAGACGCCAGCATGCTGATCTCTTTCACAGCTGTGTCACCTATGCTGCCTGACGCGTTTCGAAGTCATCTTCATCAAAGGCTGTAGGTGAAAGGGTAAATGCACATCCGCTTGCAGCCTCTTTATTTCCACATCATGGCTCGCCCCCTAAGGGGCTGTTCTTCATTGAATCTGCGCTAAGGTTTCTGGATGTTGCAGTCCGGAGGGAAATGCGTTCCCTGTAATGTGCGTGATTCTTCTGCTTAGCACTTTACAAACCCACAGATGGACCACAGAACCTGGAATCTTCCTCAATCCTGTGTGGTTGCCCCATGCAGGAGACCGGTAGTTATCAACCCCCAAGGCCCCCTCTGTAGGAGGGGTGGTGCACTCTCGGCGGCAAGGCCACCGCCATAACATCACTACTCCAGCTTGCACCTACGAAATGAGGCACTCTGACAAACGCACCGAGCTTCAAGCCTAAGCCCCTTTTATTAGGTATGGGAAACACCAGCATGCAGATCTCTTTCACAGCCGTGTCACCTATGCTGCCTGACAAGTTTCGAAGTCATCTTCTTTATCAAATGCTGTAGGTGAAAGGGTAAATGCACGTCCGGTTGCAGCCTATTTATTTCTACATCATGGCGCGCCCCCTAATGGGCTTTTCTTAATTGAATCTGCTCTAAGGTTTCTGGAAGTTGCAGTCCGGAGGGAAATGCGTTCCCTGTAATGTGCGTGATTCTTCTGCTTAGCACTTTACAAACCCACAGATGGACCTCAGCACCTGGAATCTTCCTCAATCCTGTGTGGTTGCCCCATGCAGGAGACCGGTAGTTATCGACCCCCAAGGCCCCCTCTGTAGGAGGGGTGGTGCACTCTCGGCGGCAAGGCCACCGCCATAACATCACTACTCCAGTTTGCACCTACGAAATGAGAGGTACTCTGACAAATACACCGAGCTTCCAGCCTAAGCCCCTTTTATTAGGTACGGGAGCCGCCAGCATGCTGATCTCTTTCACAGCCGTGTCACCTATGCTGCCTGACAAGTTTCGAAGTCAACTTCTTTATCAAAGGCTGTAGGTGAAAGGGTAAATGCACGTCCGGTTGCAGCCTCTTTATTTCCACATCATGGCGCGCCCCCTAATGGGCTGTTCTTAATTCAATCCTCGCTAAGGTTTCTGGAAGTTGCAGTCCGGAGGGAAATGCGTTCCCTGTAATGTGCTTGATTATTCTGCTGAACACTTTACAAACGCACATATGGGCCTCAGCACCTGGAATCTTCCTCAATCCTTTGTGGTTGCTCCATGCAGGAGACCGGTAGTTATCGACCCCCAAGGCCCCCTCTGTAGGAGGGGTGGTGCACTCTCGGCGGCAAGGCCACCGCCATAACTTCACTACTCCAGCTTGCACCTAGGAAATGAGAGGCACTCCGACCAACACACCGAGCTTCAAGCCTAAGCCCCTTTTATTAGGTATGGGAGCCGCCAGCATGCTGATCTCTTTCACAGCCGTGTCACCTATGCTGCCTGACAAGTTTCGAAGTCAACTTCTTTATCAAAGGCTGTAGGTGAAAGGGTAAATGCACATCCGGTTGCAGCCTCTTTATTTCCACATCATGGCACGCCCCCTAATGGGCTGTTCTTAATTGAATCTGCGCTAGGTTTCTGGAAGTTGCAGTCCGGAGGGAAATGCGTTCCCTGTAATGTGCTTGATTATTCTGCTGAACACTTTACAAACGCACAGATGGGCCTCAGCACCTGGAATCTTCCTCAATCCTTTGTGGTTGCTCCATGCAGGAGACCGGTAGTTATCGACCCCCAAGGCCCCCTCTGTAGGAGGGGTGGCGCACTCTTGGCGGCAAGGCCACCTTCATAACATCACAGCTTCAGCTTGCACCTACGAAATGAGAGGCACTCCGACAAACACACCAAGCTTCAAGTCTAAGCCCCTTTTATTAGGTACGGGAGACGCCAGCATGCTGATCTATTTCACATCCGTGTCACCTATGCTGCCTGACAAGTTTCGAAGTCAACTTCTTTATCAAAGGCTGTAGGTGAAAGGGTAAATGCACGTCCGGTTGCAGCCTCTTTATTTCCACATCATGGCGCGCCCCCTAATGGGCTGTTCTTAATTGAATCTGCGCTAAGGTTTTTGGAAGTTGCAGTCCGGAGGGAAATGCGTTCCCTGTAATGAGCGTGATTCTTCTGCTGAACACTTTACAAACCCAAAGATGAACCTCAGCACCTGGAATCCTCAATCCTGTGTTGGTTGCCCCATGCAGGAGACCGGTAGTTATCGACCCACAAGGCCCCCTCTGTATGAGGGGTGGTGCACTCTCGGCGGCAAGGCCACCGCCATAACATCACTTACTCCAGCTTGCACCTACGAAAGGAGAGGCATTCCGACAAACTCACCGAGCTTCAAGCCTAAGCCCCTTTTTTAGGTACGGGAGACGCCAGCATGCTGATCTCTTTCACAGTCGTGTCACCTATGCTGCCTGACGCGTTTCGAAGTCATCTTCATCAAAGGCTGTAGGTGAAAGGGTAAATGCACATCCGGTTGCAGCCTCTTTATTTCCACATCATGGCTCGCCCCCTAAGGGGCTGTTCTTCATTGAATCTGCGCTAAGGTTTCTGGATGTTGCAGTCCGGAGGGAAATGCGTTCCCTGTAATGTGCGTGATTCTTCTGCTTAGCACTTTACAAACCCACAGATGGACCTCAGCCCCTGGAATCTTCCTCAATCCTGTGTGGTTGCCCCATGCAGGAGACCAGTAGTTATTAACCCCCAAGGCCCCCTCTGTAGGAGGGGTGGTGCACTCTCGGCGGCAAGGCCACCGCCATAACATCACTGCTCCAACTTGCACCTACGAAATGAGGCACTCTGACAAACACACCTAGCTTCAAGCCTAAGCCCCTTTTATTAGGTACGGGAGCCGCCAGCATGCTGATCTCTTTCACAGCCGTGTCACCTATGCTGCCTGACAAGTTTCGAAGTCATCTTCTTTATCAAATGCTGTAGGTGAAAGGGTAAATGCACGTCCGGTTGCAGCCTATTTATTTCTACATCATGGCGCGCCCCCTAATGGGCTTTATTTAATTGAATCTGCGCTAAGGTTTCTGGAAGTTGCATTCCGGAGGGAAATGCGTTCCCTGTAATGTGCTTGATTATTCTGCTGAACACTTTACAAACCCACAAATGGGCCTCAGCACCTGGAATCTTCCTCAATCCTGTGTGGTTGCCCCATGCAGGAGACCGGTAGTTATCGACCCCCAAGGCCCCCTTTGTAGGAGGGGTGGTGCACTCTTGGCGGCAAGGCCACCGCCATAACATCACTGCTCCAGCTTGCACCTGCGAAATGAGAGGCACTCCGACAAACACACCGAGCTTCAAGCCTAAGCCCCTTTTATTAGGTACGGGAGCCGCCAGCATGCTGATCTCTTTCACAGCCGTGTCACCTATGCTGCCTGACAAGTTTCGAAGTCAACTTCTTTATCAAAGGCTGTAGGTGAAGGGTAAATGCACGTCCGGTTGCAGCCTCTTTATTTCCACATCATGGCACGCCCCCTAATGGGCTGTTCTTAATTGAATCTGCGCTAGGTTTCTGGAAGTTGCAGTCTGGAGGGAAATGCGTTCCCTGTAATGTGCTTGATCATTCTGCTGAACACTTTACAAACGCACAGATGGGCCTCAGCACCTGGAATCTTCCTCAATCCTTTGTGGTTGCTCCATGCAGGAGACCGGTAGTTATCGACCCCCAAGGCCCCCTCTGTAGGAGGGGTGGTGCACTCTCGGCGGCAAGTCCACCTTCATAACATCAC
Organism: Lissotriton vulgaris; assembly: GCF_964263255.1. Taxonomy (NCBI): domain Eukaryota; kingdom Metazoa; phylum Chordata; class Amphibia; order Caudata; family Salamandridae; genus Lissotriton; species Lissotriton vulgaris. Next base: position 1,255,416,106 of record NC_141685.1, on the reverse strand, counting down.
AGCTTCAGCTTGCACCTACGAAATGAGAGGCACTCCGACAAACTCACAGAGCTTCAAGCCTAAGCCCCTTTTATTAGGTACGGGAGACGCCAGCATGCTGATCTATTTCACATCCGTGTCACCTATGCTGCCTGACAAGTTTCGAAGTCAACTTCTTTATCAAAGGCTGTAGGTGAAAGGGTAAATGCACGTCCGGTTGCAGCCTCTTTATTTCCACATCATGGCGCGCCCCCTAATGGGCTTTTCTTAATTGAATCTGCGCTAAGGTTTCTGGAAGTTGCAGTCCGGAGGGAAATGCGTTCCCTGTAATGTGCTTGATTATTCTGCTGAACACTTTACAAACCCAAAGATGAACCTCAGCACCTGGAATCCTCAATCCTGTGTTGGTTGCCCCATGCAGGAGACCGGTAGTTATCGACCCCCAAGGCCCCCTCTGTATGAGGGGTGGTGCACTCTCGGCAGCAAGGCCACCGCCATAACATCACTTACTCCAGCTTGCACCTACGAAATGAGAGGCACTCCGACAAACTCACCGAGCTTCAAGCCTAAGCCCCTTTTTTAGGTACGGGAGACGCCAGCATGCTGATCTCTTTCACAGCTGTGTCACCTATGCTGACTGACGCGTTTCGAAGTCATCTTCATCAAAGGCTGTAGGTGCTAGGGTAAATGCACATCCGGTTGCAGCCTCTTTATTTCCACATCATGGCTCACCCCCTAAGGGGCTGTTCTTCATTGAATCTGCGCTAAGGTTTCTGGATGTTGCAGTCCGGAGGGAAATGCGTTCCCTGTAATGTGCGTGATTCTTCTGCTTAGCACTTTACAAACCCACAGATGGACCTCAGCACCTGGAATCTTCCTCAATCCTGTGTGGTTGCCCCATGCAGGAGACCAGTAGTTATTAACCCCCAAGGCCCCCTCTGTAGGAGGGGTGGTGCACTCTCGGCGGCAAGGCCACCGCCATAACTTCACTACTCCAGCTTGCACCTACGAAATGAGGCACTCTGACAAACGCACCGAGCTTCAAGCCTAAGCCCCTTTTATTAGGTATGGGAAACACCAGCATGCAGATCTCTTTCACAGCCGTGTCACCTATGCTGCCTGACAAGTTTCGAAGTCATCTTCTTTATCAAATGCTGTAGGTGAAAGGGTAAATGCACGTCCGGTTGCAGCCTATTTATTTCCACATCATGGCGCGCCCCCTAATGGGCTGTTCTCAATTGAATCTGCGCTAAGGTTTTTGGAAGTTGCAGTCCGGAGGGAAATGCGTTCCCTGTAATGAGCATGATTCTTCTGCTTAGCACTTTACAAACCCACAGATGGACCTCAGCACCTGGAATCTTCCTCAATCCTGTGTGGTTGCCCCATGCAGGAGACCGGTAGTTATCGACCCCCAAGGCCCCCTCTGTAGGAGGGGTGGTGCACTCTCGGCGGCAAGGCCACCGCCATAACATCACTACTCCAGCTTGCACCTATGAAATGAGAGGCACTCCGACAAACACACCGAGCTTCAAGCCTATGCCCCTTTTATTAGGTACGGGAGACGCCAGCATGCTGATCTCTTTCACAGCTGTCACCTATGCTGCCTGACGCGTTTCAAAGTCATCTTCTTTATCAAAGGCTGTAGGTGAAAGGGTAAATGCACGTCCGGTTGCAGCCTCTTTATTTCCACATCATGGCGCGCCCCCTAATGGGCTATTCTTCATTGAATCTGCGCTACGGTTTCTGGAAGTTGCAGTCCGGAGGGAAATGCGTTCCCTGTAATGTGCGTGAATCTTCTGCTGAGCACTTTACAAACCCACAGATGAGCCTCAGCACCTAGAATCCTTCTCAATCCTGTGTGGTTGCCCCATGCAGGAGACCGGTAGTTATCGACCCCCAAGGCCCCCTCTGTAGGCGGGGTGGTGCACTCTCGGCGGCAAGGCCACCGCCATAACATCACTACTCCAGCTTGCACCTACGAAATGAGAGGCACTCCGACAAACACACCTAGCTTCAAGCCTAAGCCCCTTTTATTAGGTACGGGAGACGCCAGCATGCTGATCTCTTTCACAGCTGTGTCACCTATGCTGCCTGACAAGTTTCGAAGTCATCTTCTTTATCAAAGGCTGTAGGTGAAATGGTAAATGCACGTCCGGTTGCAGCTTCTTTATTTCCACATCATGGCGCGCCCCCTAATGGGCTGTTCTTAATTGAATCTGCTCTAAGGTTTCTGGAAGTTGCAGTCCGGAGGGAAATGCGTTCCCTGTAATGTGCTTGATTATTCTGCTGAACACTTTACAAACCCAAAGATGAACCTCAGCACCTGGAATCCTCAATCCTGTGTTGGTTGCCCCATGCAGGAGACCGGTAGTTATCGACCCACAAGGCCCCCTCTGTATGAGGGGTGGTGCACTCTCGGCGGCAAGGCCACCGCCATAACATCACTTACTCCAGCTTGCACCTATGAAATGAGAGGCACTCCGACAAACTCACCGAGCTTCAAGCCTAAGCCCCTTTTTTAGGTACGGGAGACGCCAGCATGCTGATCTCTTTCACAGTCGTGTCACCTATGCTGCCTGACGCGTTTCGAAGTCATCTTCATCAAAGGCTGTAGGTGAAAGGGTAAATGCACATCCGGTTGCAGCCTCTTTATTTCCACATCATGGCTCGCCCCCTAAGGGGCTGTTCTTCATTGAATCTGCGCTAAGGTTTCTGGATGTTGCAGTCCGGAGGGAAATGCGTTCCCTGTAATGTGCGTGATTCTTCTGCTTAGCACTTTACAAACCCACAGATGGACCTCAGCATCTGGAATCTTCCTCAATCCTGTGTGGTTGCCCCATGCAGGAGACCAGTAGTTATTAACCCCCAAGGTCCCCTCTGTAGGAGGGGTGGTGCACTCTCGGCGGCAAGGCCACCGCCATAACATCACTACTCCAGCTTGCACCTACGAAATGAGGCACTCTGTCAAACACACCGAGCTTCAAGCCTAAGCCCCTTTTATTAGGTATGGGAGACGCCAGCATGCTGATCTCTTTCACAGCCGTGTCACCTATGCTGCCTGACAAGTTTCGAAGTCATCTTCTTTATCAAATGCTGTAGGTGAAAGGGTAAATGCACGTCCGGTTGCAGCCTATTTATTTCTACATCATGGCGCGCCCCCTAATGGGCTTTATTTAATTGAATCTGCGCTAAGGTTTCTGGAAGTTGCAGTCCGGAGGGAAATGCGTTCCCTGTAATGTGCTTGATTATTCTGTTGAACACTTTACAAACCCACAGATGGGCCTCAGCATCTGGAATCTTCCTCAATCCTGTGTGGTTGCCCCATGCAGGAGACCGGTCGTTATCGACCCCCAAGGCCCCCTCTGTAGGAGGGGTGATGCACTCTCGGCGGCAAGGCCACCGCCATAACATCACTACTCCAGCTTGCACCTACAAAATGAGGCACTCTGACAAACACACCGAGCTTCAAGCCTAAGCCCCTTTTATTATGTACGGGAGACGCCAGCATGCTGATCTCTTTCACAGTCGTGTCACCTATGCTGCCTGACGCGTTTCGAAGTCATCTTCTTTATCAAAGGCTGTAGGTGGAAGGGTAAATGCACGTTCGGTTGCAGCCTCTTTATTTCCACATCATGGCGCGCCCCCTAATGGGCTGTTCTTAATTGAATCTGCGCGAAGGTTTCTGGAAGTTGCAGTCTGGAGGGAAATGCGTTCCCTGTAATGTGCGTGATTCTTCTGCTGAGCACTTTACAAACCCAAAGATGAACCTCAGCATCTGGAATCTTCCTCAATCCTGTGTGGTTGCCCCATGCAGGAGACCGGTAGTTATCGACCCCCAAGGCCCCCTCTGTAGGAGGGGTGATGCACTCTCGGCGGCAAGGCCACCGCCATAACATCACTACTCCAGCTTGCACCTACAAAATGAGGCACTCTGACAAACACACCGAGCTTCAAGCCTAAGCCCCTTTTATTAGGTACGGGAGACGCCAGCATGCTGATCTCTTTCACAGTCGTGTCACCTATGCTGCCTGACGCGTTTCGAAGTCATCTTCTTTATCAAAGGCTGTAGGTGAAAGGGTAAATGCACGTCCGGTTGCAGCCTCTTTTTTTCCACATCATGGCGCGCCCCCTAATGGGCTGTTCTTAATTGAATCTGCGCGAAGGTTTCTGGAAGTTGCAGTCTGGAGGGAAATGCGTTCCCTGTAATGTGCGTGATTCTTCTGCTGAGCACTTTACAAATCCAAAGATGAACCTCAGCATCTGGAATCTTCCTCAATCCTGTGTGGTTGCCCCATACAGGAGACCGGTAGTTATCGACCCCCAAGGCCCCCTCTGTAGGCGGGGTGGTGCACTCTCGGCGGCAAGGCCACCGCCATAACATCACTACTCCAGCTTGCACCTACGAAATGAGGCACTCCGACAAACACACCGAGCTTCAAGCCTAAGCCCCTTCTATTAGGTACGGGAGAAGCCAGCAAGCTGATCTATTTCACAGCCATGTCACCTATGCTGTCTGACAAGTTTCAAAGTCATCTTCTTTATCAAAGGCTGTAGGTGAAAGGGTAAATGCACGTCCGGTTGCAGCCTCTTTATTTCCACATCATGGCGCGCCCCCTAATGGGCTGTTCTTAATTTAATCTGCGCTAAGGTTTCTGGAAGTTGCAGTCCGGAGGGAAATGCGTTCCCTGTAATGTGCTTGATTATTCTGCTGAACACTTTACAAACCCACAAATGGGCCTCAGCACCTGGAATCTTCCTCAATCCTGAGTGGTTGCCCCATGCAGGAGACCGGTAGTTATCGACCCCCAAGGCCCCCTTTGTAGGAGGGGTGGTGCACTCTTGGCGGCAAGGCCACCGCCATAACATCACTGCTCCAGCTTGCACCTGCGAAATGAGAGGCACTCCGACAAACACACCGAGCTTCAAGCCTAAGCCCCTTTTATTAGGTACGGGAGCCGCCAGCATGCTGATCTCTTTCACAGCCGTGTCACCTATGCTGCCTGACAAGTTTTGAAGTCAACTTCTTTATCAAAGGCTGTCGGTGAAAGGGTAAATGCACGTCCGGTTGCAGCCTCTTTATTTCCACATCATGGCGCGCCCCCTAATGGGCTATTCTTAATTGAATCTGCGCTAAGGTTTCTGGAAGTTGCAGTCCGGAGGGAAATGCGTTCCCTGTAATGTGCGTGATTCTTCTGCTTAGCACTTTGCAAACCCACAGATGGACCTCAGCACCTGGAATCTTCCTCAATCCTGTGTGGTTGCCCCATGCAGGAGACCGGTAGTTATCGACCCCCAATGCCCCCTCTGTAGGAGGGGTGGTGCACTCTCGGCGGCAAGGCCACCGCCCTAACATCGCTGCTCCAGCTTGCACCTACGAAATGAGAGGCACTCCGAAAAACACACCGAGCTTCAAGCCTAAGCCCCTTTTATTAGGTACGGGAGACACCAGCATGCTGATCTCTTTCACAGCTGTGTCACCTATGCTGCCTGATGCGTTTTGAAGTAATCTTCTTTATCAAAGGCTGTAGGTGAAAGGGTAAATGCACGTCCCGTTGCAGCCTCTTTATTTCCACATCATGGCGCCCCCCCTAATGGGCGTTCTGAATTGAATCTGCGCTAAGGTTTTTGGAAGTTGCAGTCCGGAGGGAAATGCGTTCCCTGTAATGTGCGTGATTCTTCTGCTGAGCACTTTACAAATCCAAAGATGAACCTCAGCACCTGGAATCCTCAATCCTGTGTGGTTGTCTCATGCAGGAGACTGGTAGTTATCGACCCCCAAGGCCCCCTCTGTAGGCGGGGTGGTGAACTCTCGGCGGCAAGGCCACCGCCATAACATCACTACTCCAGCTTGCACCTACGAAATGAGGCACTCCGACAAACACACCGAGCTTCAAGCCTAAGCCCCTTTTATTAGGTACGGAAGAAGCCAGCAAGCTGATCTATTTCAAGGCCGTGTCACCTATGTTGCCTGACAAGTTTCAAAGTCATCTTCTTTATCAAAGGCTGTAGGTGAAAGGGTAAATGCACGTCCGGTTGCAGCCTCTTTATTTCCACATCATGGCGCGCCCCCTAATGGGCTGTTCTTAATTCAATCCGCGCTAAGGTTTCTGGAAGTTGCAGTCCGGAGGGAAATGCGTTCCCTGTAATGTGCTTGATTATTCTGCTGAACACTTTACAAACCCACAGATGGGCCTCAGCACCTGGAATCTTCCTCAATCCTGTGTGGTTGCCCCATGCAGGAGACCGGTAGTTATCGACCCCCAAGGCCCCCTTTGTAGGAGGGGTGGTGCACTCTTGGCGGCAAGGCCACCGCCATAACATCACTGCTCCAGCTTGCACCTACGAAATGAGAGGCACTCAGACAAACACACCGAGCTTCAAGCCTAAGCCCCTTTTATTAGGTACGGGAGCCGCCAGCATGCTGATCTCTTTCACAGCCGTGTCACCTATGCTGCCTGACAAGTTTGGAAGTCAACTTCTTTATCAAAGGCTGTAGGTGAAAGGGTAAATGCACGTCCGGTTGCAGCCTCTTTATTTCCACATCATGGCGCGCCCCCTAATGGGCTATTCTTAATTAAATCTGCGCTAAGGTTTCTGGAAGTTGCAGTCCGGAGGGAAATGCGTTCCCTGTAATGTGCTTGATTATTCTGCTGAACACTTTACAAACCCACAGATGGGCCTCAGCACCTGGAATCTTCCTCAATCCTGTGTGGTTGCCCCATGCAGGAGACCGGTAGTTATCGACCCCCAAGGTCCCCTCTGTAGGAGGGGTGGTGCACTCTCTGCGGCAAGGCCACCTCTATAACATCACTGCTCCAGCTTTCACCTACGAAATGAGAGGCACTCCGACAAACACACCGAGCTTCAAGCCTAAGCCCCTTTTATTAGGTACGGGAGACGCCAGCATGCTGATCTCTTTCACATCCGTGTCACCTATGCTGCCTGACAAGTTTCGAAGTCAACTTCTTTATCAAAGGCTGTGGGTGAAAGGGTAAATGCACGTCCGGTTGCAGCCTCTTTATTTCCACATCATGGCGCGCCCCCTAATGGGCTGTTCTTAATTGAATCTGCGCTAAGGTTTTTGGAAGTTGCAGTCCGGAGGGAAATGCGTTCCCTGTAATGAGCGTGATTCTTCTGCTTAGCACTTTACAAACCCACAGATGGACCTCAGCACCTGGAATCTTCCTCAATCCTGTGTGGTTGCCCCATGCAGGAGACCGGTAGTTATCGAGGCCCAAGGCCCCCTCTGTAGGAGGGGTGGTGCACTCTCGGCGGCAAGGCCACCGCCATAACATCACTACTCCAGCTTGCACCTATGAAATGAGAGGCACTCCGACAAACACACCGAGCTTCAAGCCTAAGCCCCTTTTATTAGGTACGGGAGACGCCAGAATGCTGATCTCTTTCACAGCTGTGTCACCTATGCTGCCTGACGCGTTTTGAAGTCATCTTCTTTATCAAAGGCTGTAGGTGAAAGGGTAAATGCACGTCCGGTTGCAGCCTCTTTATTTCCACATCATGGCGCGCCTCCTAATGGGCTATTCTTCATTGAATCTGAGCTACGGTTTCTGGTAGTTGCAGTCCGGAGGGAAATGCGTTCCCTGTACTGTGCGTGAATCTTCTGCTGAGCACTTTACAAACCCACAGATGAGCCTCAGCACCTAGAATCCTTCTCAATCCTGTGTGGTTGCCCCATGCAGGAGACCGGTAGTTATCGACCCCCAAGGCCCCCTCTGTAGGCGGGGTGGTGCACTCTCGGCGGCAAGGCCACCGCCATAACATCACTACTCCAGCTTGCACCTACGAAATGAGAGGCACTCCGACAAACACACCTAGCTTCAAGCCTAAGCCCCTTTTATTAGGTACGGGAGACGCCAGCATGCTGATCTCTTTCACAGCTGTGTCACCTATGCTGCCTGACAAGTTTCGAAGTCATCTTCTTTATCAAAGGCTGTAGGTGAAATGGTAAATGCACGTCCGGTTGCAGCTTCTTTATTCCACATCATGGCGCGCCCCCTAATGGGCTGTTCTTAATTGAATCTGCTCTAAGGTTTCTGGAAGTTGCAGTCCGGAGGGAAATGCGTTCCCTGTAATGTGCTTGATTATTCTGCTGAACACTTTACAAACCCAAAGATGAACCTCAGCACCTGGAATCCTCAATCCTGTGTTGGTTGCCCAATGAAGGAGACCGGTAGTTATCGACCCACAAGGCACCCTCTGTATGAGGGGTGGTGCACTCTCGGCGGCAAGGCCACCGCCATAACATCACTTACTCCAGCTTGCACCTACGAAATGAGAGGCACTCCGACAAACTCACCGAGCTTCAAGCCTAAGCCCCTTTTTTAGGTACGGGAGACGCCAGTATGCTGATCTCTTTCACAGTCGTGTCACCTATGCTGCCTGATGCGTTTCGAAGTCATCTTCATCAAAGGCTGTAGGTGAAAGGGTAAATGCACATCCGGTTGCAGCCTCTTTATTTCCACATCATGGCTCGCCCCCTAAGGGGCTGTTCTTCATTGAATCTGCGCTAAGGTTTCTGGATGTTGCAGTCCGGAGGGAAATGCGTTCCCTGTAATGTGCGTGATTCTTCTGCTTAGCACTTTACAAACCCACAGATGGACCTCAGCATCTGGAATCTTCCTCAATCCTGTGTGGTTGCCCCATGCAGGAGACCAGTAGTTATTAACCCCCAAGGTCCCCTCTGTAGGAGGGGTGGTGCACTCTCGGCGGCAAGGCCACCGCCATAACATCACTACTCCAGCTTGCACCTACGAAATGAGGCACTCTGTCAAACACACCGAGCTTCAAGCCTAAGCCCCTTTTATTAGGTATGGGAGACGCCAGCATGCTGATCTCTTTCACAGCCGTGTCACCTATGCTGCCTGACAAGTTTCGAAGTCATCTTCTTTATCAAATGCTGTAGGTGAAAAGGTAAATGCACGTCCGGTTGCAGCCTATTTATTTCTACATCATGGCGCGCCCCCTAATGGGCTTTATTTAATTGAATCTGCGCTAAGGTTTCTGGAAGTTGCAGTCCGGAGGGAAATGCGTTCCCTGTAATGTGCTTGATTATTCTGTTGAACACTTTACAAACCCACAGATGGGCCTCAGCATCTGGAATCTTCCTCAATCCTGTGTGGTTGCCCCATGCAGGAAACCGGTCGTTATCGACCCCCAAGGCCCCCTCTGTAGGAGGGGTGATGCACTCTCGGCGGCAAGGCCACCGCCATAACATCACTACTCCAGCTTGCACCTACAAAATGAGGCACTCTGACAAACACACCGAGCTTCAAGCCTAAGCCCCTTTTATTATGTACGGGAGACGCCAGCATGCTGATCTCTTTCACAGTCGTGTCACCTATGCTGCCTGACGCGTTTCGAAGTCATCTTCTTTATCAAAGGCTGTAGGTGAAAGGGTAAATGCACGTTCGGTTGCAGCCTCTTTATTTCCACATCATGGCGCGCCCCCTAATGGGCTGTTCTTAATTGAATCTGCGCGAAGGTTTCTGGAAGTTGCAGTCTGGAGGGAAATGCGTTCCCTGTAATGTGCGTGATTCTTCTGCTGAGCACTTTACAAACCCAAAGATGAACCTCAGCATCTGGAATCTTCCTCAATCCTGTGTGGTTGCCCCATGCAGGAGACCGGTAGTTATCGACCCCCAAGGCCCCCTCTGTAGGAGGGGTGATGCACTCTCGGCGGCAAGGCCACCGCCATAACATCACTACTCCAGCTTGCACCTACAAAATGAGGCACTCTGACAAACACACCGAGCTTCAAGCCTAAGCCCCTTTTATTAGGTACGGGAGACGCCAGCATGCTGATCTCTTTCACAGTCGTGTCACCTATGCTGCCTGACGCGTTTCGAAGTCATCTTCTTTACCAAAGGCTGTAGGTGAAAGGGTAAATGCACGTCCGGTTGCAGCCTCTTTTTTTCCACATCATGGCGCGCCCCCTAATGGGCTGTTCTTAATTGAATCTGCGCGAAGGTTTCTGGAAGTTGCAGTCTGGAGGGAAATGCGTTCCCTGTAATGTGCGTGATTCTTCTGCTGAGCACTTTACAAACCCAATGATGAACCTCAGCATCTGGAATCTTCCTCAATCCTGTGTGGTTGCCCCATACAGGAGACCGGTAGTTATCGACCCCCAAGGCCCCCTCTGTAGGCGGGGTGGTGCACTCTCGGCGGCAAGGCCACCGCCATAACATCACTACTCCAGCTTGCACCTACGAAATGAGGCACTCCGACAAACACACCGAGCTTCAAGCCTAAGCCCCTTCTATTAGGTACGGGAGAAGCCAGCAAGCTGATCTATTTCACAGCCATGTCACCTATGCTGTCTGACAAGTTTCAAAGTCATCTTCTTTATCAAAGGCTGTAGGTGAAAGGGTAAATGCACGTCCGGTTGCAGCCTCTTTATTTCCACATCATGGCGCGCCCCCTAATGGGCTGTTCTTAATTCAATCTGCGCTAAGGTTTCTGGAAGTTGCAGTCCGGAGGGAAATGCGTTCCCTGTAATGTGCTTGATTATTCTGCTGAACACTTTACAAACCCACAAATGGGCCTCAGCACCTGGAATCTTCCTCAATCCTGTGTGGTTGCCCCATGCAGGAGACCGGTAGTTATCGACCCCCAAGGCCCCCTTTGTAGGAGGGGTGGTGCACTCTTGGCGGCAAGGCCACCGCCATAACATCACTGCTCCAGCTTGCACCTGCGAAATGAGAGGCACTCCGACAAACACACCGAGCTTCAAGCCTAAGCCCCTTTTATTAGGTACGGGAGCCGCCAGCATGCTGATCTCTTTCACAGCCGTGTCACCTATGCTGCCTGACAAGTTTTGAAGTCAACTTCTTTATCAAAGGCAGTCGGTGAAAGGGTAAATGCACGTCCGGTTGCAGCCTCTTTATTTCCACATCATGGCGCGCCCCCTAATGGGCTATTCTTAATTGAATCTGCGCTAAGGTTTCTGGAAGTTGCAGTCCGGAGGGAAATGCGTTCCCTGTAATGTGCGTGATTCTTCTGCTTAGCACTTTGCAAACCCACAGATGGACCTCAGCACCTGGAATCTTCCTCAATCCTGTGTGGTTGCCCCATGCAGGAGACCGGTAGTTATCGACCCCCAAGGCCCCCTCTGTAGGAGGGGTGGTGCACTCTCGGCGGCAAGGCCACCGCCCTAACATCGCTGCTCCAGCTTGCACCTACGAAATGAGAGGCACTCCGAAAAACACACCGAGCTTCAAGCCTAAGCCCCTTTTATTAGGTACGGGAGACACCAGCATGCTGATCTCTTTCACAGCTGTGTCACCTATGCTGCCTGATGCGTTTTGAAGTAATCTTCTTTATCAAAGGCTGTAGGTGAAAGGGTAAATGCACGTCCCGTTGCAGCCTCTTTATTTCCACATCATGGCGCCCCCCCTAATGGGCGTTCTGAATTGAATCTGCGCTAAGGTTTTTGGAAGTTGCAGTCCGGAGGGAAATGCGTTCCCTGTAATGTGCGTGATTCTTCTGCTGAGCACTTTACAAATCCAAAGATGAACCTCAGCACCTGGAATCCTCAATCCTGTGTGGTTGTCTCATGCAGGAGACTGGTAGTTATCGACCCCCAAGGCCCCCTCTGTAGGCGGGGTGGTGAACTCTCGGCTGCAAGGCCACCGCCATAACATCACTACTCCAGCTTGCACCTACGAAATGAGGCACTCCGACAAACACACCGAGCTTCAAGCCTAAGCCCCTTTTATTAGGTACGGAAGAAGCCAGCAAGCTGATCTATTTCAAGGCCGTGTCACCTATGTTGCCTGACAAGTTTCAAAGTCATCTTCTTTATCAAAGGCTGTAGGTGAAAGGGTAAATGCACGTCCGGTTGCAGCCTCTTTATTTCCACATCATGGCGCGCCCCCTAATGGGCTGTTCTTAATTCAATCCGCGCTAAGGTTTCTGGAAGTTGCAGTCCGGAGGGAAATGCGTTCCCTGTAATGTGCTTGATTATTCTGCTGAACACTTTACAAACCCACAGATGGGCCTCAGCACCTGGAATCTTCCTCAATCCTGTGTGGTTGCCCCATGCAGGAGACCGGTAGTTATCGACCCCCAAGGCCCCCTTTGTAGGAGGGGTGGTGCACTCTTGGCGGCAAGGCCACCGCCATAACATCACTGCTCCAGCTTGCACCTACGAAATGAGAGGCACTCAGACAAACACACCGAGCTTCAAGCCTAAGCCCCTTTTATTAGGTACGGGAGCCGCCAGCATGCTGATCTCTTTCACAGCCGTGTCACCTATGCTGCCTGACAAGTTTGGAAGTCAACTTCTTTATCAAAGGCTGTAGGTGAAAGGGTAAATGCACGTCCGGTTGCAGCCTCTTTATTTCCACATCATGGCGCGCCCCCTAATGGGCTATTCTTAATTAAATCTGCGCTAAGGTTTCTGGAAGTTGCAGTCCGGAGGGAAATGCGTTCCCTGTAATGTGCTTGATTATTCTGCTGAACACTTTACAAACCCACAGATGGGCCTCAGCACCTGGAATCTTCCTCAATCCTGTGTGGTTGCCCCATGCAGGAGACCGGTAGTTATCGACCCCCAAGGTCCCCTCTGTAGGAGGGGTGGTGCACTCTCTTCGGCAAGGCCACCTCTATAACATCACTGCTCCAGCTTTCACCTACGAAATGAGAGGCACTCCGACAAACACACCGAGCTTCAAGCCTAAGCCCCTTTTATTAGGTACGGGAGACGCCAGCATGCTGATCTCTTTCACATCCGTGTCACCTATGCTGCCTGACAAGTTTCGAAGTCAACTTCTTTATCAAAGGCTGTGGGTGAAAGGGTAAATGCACGTCCGGTTGCAGCCTCTTTATTTCCACATCATGGCGCCCCCCCTAATGGGCTGTTCTTAATTGAATCTGCGCTAAGGTTTTTGGAAGTTGCAATCCGGAGGGAAATGCGTTCCCTGTAATGAGCGTGATTCTTCTGCTTAGCACTTTACAAACCCACAGATGGACCTCAGCACCTGGAATCTTCCTCAATCCTGTGTGGTTGCCCCATGCAGGAGACCGGTAGTTATCGAGGCCCAAGGCCCCCTCTGTAGGAGGGGTGGTGCACTCTCGGCGGCAAGGCCACCGCCATAACATCACTACTCCAGCTTGCACCTATGAAATGAGAGGCACTCCGACAAACACACCGAGCTTCAAGCCTAAGCCCCTTTTATTAGGTACGGGAGACGCCAGAATGCTGATCTCTTTCACAGCTGTGTCACCTATGCTGCCTGACGCGTTTTGAAGTCATCTTCTTTATCAAAGGCTGTAGGTGAAAGGGTAAATGCACGTCCGGTTGCAGCCTCTTTATTTCCACATCATGGCGCGCCTCCTAATGGGCTATTCTTCATTGAATCTGAGCTACGGTTTCTGGTAGTTGCAGTCCGGAGGGAAATGCGTTCCCTGTACTGTGCGTGAATCTTCTGCTGAGCACTTTACAAACCCACAGATGAGCCTCAGCACCTAGAATCCTTCTCAATCCTGTGTGGTTGCCCCATGCAGGAGACCGGTAGTTATCGACCCCCAAGGCCCCCTCTGTAGGCGGGGTGGTGCACTCTCGGCGGCAAGGCCACCGCCATAACATCACTACTCCAGCTTGCACCTACGAAATGAGAGGCACTCCGACAAACACACCTAGCTTCTAGCCTAAGCCCCTTTTATTAGGTCAGGAGACGCCAGCATGCTGATCTCTTTCACAGCTGTGTCACCTATGCTGCCTGACAAGTTTCGAAGTCATCTTCTTTATCAAAGGCTGTAGGTGAAACAGTAAATGCACGTCCGGTTGCAGCTTCTTAATTTCCACATCATGGCACGCCCCCTAATGGGCTGTTCTTCATTAAATCTGCGCTAAGGTTTCTGGATGTTGCAGTCCGGAGGGAAATGCGTTCCCTGTAATGTGCGTGATTCTTCTGCTTAGCACTTTACAAACCCACAGATGGACCTCAGCACCTGGAATCTTCCTCAATCCTGTGTGGTTGCCCCATGCAGGAGACCAGTAGTTATTAACCCCCAAGGCCCCCTCTGTAGGAGGGGTGGTGCACTCTCGGCGGCAAGGCCACCGCCCTAACATCACTACTCCAGCTTGCACCTACGAAATGAGAGGCACTCTGACAAACACACCGAGCTTCAAGCCTAAGCCCCTTTTATTAGGTACGGGAGCCGCCAGCATGCTGATCTCTTTCACAGCCGTGTCACCTATGCTGCCTGACAAGTTTCGAAGTCAACTTCTTTATCAAAGGCTGTTAGGTGAAAGGGTAAATGCACGTCCGGTTGCAGCCTCTTTATTTCCACATCATGGCACGCCCCCTAATGGGCTGTTCTTATTTGAATCTGCGCTAAAGTTTCTGGAAGTTGCAGTCCGGAGGGAAATGCGTTCCCTGTAATGTGCTTGATTATTCTGCTGAACACTTTACAAACCCACAGATGGGCCTCAGCACCTGGAATCTTCCTCAATCCTGTGTGGTTGCCCCATGCAGGAGACCGGTAGTTATCGACCCCCAAGGTCCCCTCTGTAGGAGGGGTGGTGCACTCTCGGCGGCAAGGCCACCTCTATAACATCACTGCTCCAGCTTTCACCTACGAAATGAGAGGCACTCCGACAAACACACCGAGCTTCAAGCCTAAGCCCCTTTTATTAGGTACGGGAGACGCCAGCATGCTGATCTTTCACATCCGTGTCACCTATGCTGCCTGACAAGTTTCGAAGTCAACTTCTTTATCAAAGGCTGTGGGTGAAAGGGTAAATGCACGTCCGGTTGCAGCCTCTTTATTTCCACATCATGGCGCGCCCCCTAATGGGCTGTTCTTACTTGAATCTGCGCTAAGGTTTTTGGAAGTTGCAGTCCGGAGGGAAATGCGTTCCCTGTAATGAGCGTGATTCTTCTGCTTAGCACTTTACAAACCCACAGATGGACCTCAGCACCTGGAATCTTCCTCAATCCTGTGTGGTTGCCCCATGCAGGAGACCGGTAGTTATCGAGGCCCAAGGCCCCCTCTGTAGGAGGGGTGGTGCACTCTCGGCGGCAAGGCCACCGCCATAACATCACTACTCCAGCTTGCACCTATGAAATGAGAGGCACTCCGACAAACACACCGAGCTTCAAGCCTAAGCCCCTTTTATTAGGTACGGGAGACGCCAGAATGCTGATCTCTTTCACAGCTGTGTCACCTATGCTGCCTGACGTGTTTTGAAGTCATCTTCTTTATCAAAGGCTGTAGGTGAAAGGGTAAATGCACGTCCGGTTGCAGCCTCTTTATTTCCACATCATGGCGCGCCCCCTAATGGGCTATTCTTCATTGAATCTGCGCTACGGTTTCTGGAAGTTGCAGTCCGGAGGGAAATGCGTTCCCTGTAATGTGCGTGAATCTTCTGCTGAGCACTTTACAAACCCACAGATGAGCCTCAGCACCTAGAATCCTTCTCAATCCTGTGTGGTTGCCCCATGCAGGAGACCGGTAGTTATCGACCCCCAAGGCCCCCCCTGTAGGCGGGGTGGTGCACTCTTGGCGGCAAGGCCACCGCCATAACATCACTACTCCAGCTTGCACCTACGAAATGAGAGGCACTCCGACAAACACACCTAGCTTCTAGCCTAAGCCCCTTTTATTAGGTCAGGAGACGCCAGCATGCTGATCTCTTTCACAGCTGTGTCACCTATGCTGCCTGACAAGTTTCGAAGTCATCTTCTTTATCAAAGGCTGTAGGTGAAACGGTAAATGCACGTCCGGTTGCAGCTTCTTTATTTCCACATCATGGCGCGCCCCCTAATGGGCTGTTCTTAATTTAATCTGCGCTAAGGTTTCTGGAAGTTGCAGTCCGGAGGGAAATGCGTTCCCTGTAATGTGCTTGATTATTCTGCTGAACACTTTACAAACCCAAAGATGAACCTCCGCACCTGGAATCCTCAATCCTGTGTTGGTTGCCCCATGCAGGAGACCGGTAGTTATCGACCCACAAGGCCCCCTCTGTAGGAGGGGTGGTGCACTCTCGGCGGCAAGGCCAACGCCCTAACATCACTACTCCAGCTTGCACCTACGAAATGAGAGGCACTCTGACAAACACACCGAGCTTCAAGCCTAAGCCCCTTTTATTAGGTACGGGAGACGCCAGCATGCTGATCTCTTTCACAGCTGTGTCACCTATGCTGCCTGACAAGTTTCGAAGTCATCTTCTTTATTAAAGGCTGTAGGTGAAAGGGTAAATGCACGTCCGGTTGCAGCCTCTTTATTTCCACATCATGGCGCGCCCCCTAATGGGCTGTTCTTAATTTAATCTGCGCTAAGGTTTCTGGAAGTTGCAGTCCGGAGGGAAATGCGTTCCCTGTAATGTGCTTGATTATTCTGCTGAACACTTTACAAACCCAAAGATGAACCTCCGCACCTGGAATCCTCAATCCTGTGTTGGTTGCCCCATGCAGGAGACCGGTAGTTATCGACCCACAAGGCCCCCTCTGTAGGAGGGGTGGTGCACTCGCGACGGCAAGGCAACTGCCATAACATCACTGCTCCAGCTTGCACCTACGAAATGAGAGGCACTCCGACAAACTCACCGAGCTTCAAGCCTAATCCCCTTTTTTCGGTACGGGAGACGCCAGCATGCTGATCTCTTTCATAGCCGTATCACCTATGCTGCCTGACAAGTTTCGAAGTCATCTTCATTATCAAATGCTGTAGGTGAAAGGGTAAATGCACGTCCGGTTGCAGTCTATTTATTTCTACATCATGGCGCGCCCCCTAATGGGCTGTTCTTAATTGAATCTGCGCTAAGGTTTCTGGAAGTTGCAGTCCGGAGGGAAATGCGTTCCCTGTAATGTGCTTGATTATTCTGCTGAACACTTAACAAACCCACAGATGGGCCTCAGCATCTGGAATCTTCCTCAATCCTGTGTGGTTGCCCCATGCAGGAGACCGGTAGTTATCGACCCCCAAGGCCCCCTCTGTAGGAGGGGTGGTGCACTCTCGGCCGCAAGGCCACCGCCATAACATCACTGCTCCAGCTTGCACCTACGAAATGAGAGGCACTACGACAAACACACCGAGATTCAAGCCTAAGCCCCTTTTATTAGGTACGGGAGCTGCCAGCATGCTGATCTCTTTCACAGCCGTGTCACCTATGCTGCCTGACAAGTTTCGAAGTCAACTTCTTTATCAAAGGCTGTAGGTGAAAGGGTAAATGCACGTCCGGTTGCAGCCTCTTTATTTCCACATCATGGCACGCCCCCTAATGGGCTGTTCTTAATTGAATCTGCGCTAAGGTTTCTGGAAGTTGCAGTCCGGAGGGTAATGCGTTCCCTGTAATGTGCTTGATTATTCTGCTGAACACTTTACAAACCCACAGATGGGCCTCAGCACCTGGAATCTTCCTCAATCCTGTGTGGTTGCCCCATGCAGGAGACCGGTAGTTTGACCCCCAAGGTCCCCTCTGTAGGAGGGGCGGTGCACTCTCTGCGGCAAGGCCACCTTTATAACATCACTGCTCCAGCTTGCACCTACGAAATGAGAGGCACTCCGACAAACACACCGAGCTTCAAGCCTAAGCCCCTTTTATTAGGTACGGGAGACGCCAGAATGCTGATCTCTTTCACAGCTGTGTCACCTATGCTGCCTGACGCGTTTTGAAGTCATCTTCTTTATCAAAGGCTGTTGGTGAAAGGGTAAATGCACGTCCGGTTGCAGCCTCTTTATTTCCACATCATGGGGCGCCCCCTAATGGGCTGTTCTTAAGTGAATCTGCGCTAAGGTTTTTGGAAGTTGCAGTCCGGAGGGAAATGCGTTCCCTGTAATGAGCGTTATTCTTCTGCTTAGCACTTTACAAACCCACAGATGGACCTCAGCACCTGGAATCTTCCTCAATCCTGTGTGGTTGCCCCATGCAGGAGACCGGTAGTTATCGACGCCCAAGGCCCCCTCTGTAGGAGGGGTGGTGCACTCTCGGCGGCAAGGCCACCGCCATAACATCACTACTCCAGCTTGCACCTATGAAATGAGAGGCACTCCGACAAACACACCGAGCTTTAAGCCTAAGCCCCTTTTATTAGGTACGGGAGACGCCAGAATGCTGATCTCTTTCACAGCTGTGTCACCTATGCTGCCTGACGCGTTTTGAAGTCATCTTCTTTATCAAAGGCTGTAGGTGAAAGGGTAAATGCACGTCCGGTTGCAGCCTCTTTATTTCCACATCATGGCGCGCCCCCTAATGGGCTATTCTTCATTGAATCTGCGCTACGGTTTCTGGAAGTTGCAGTCCGGAGGGAAATGCGTTCCCTGTAATGTGCGTGAATCTTCTGCTGAGCACTTTACAAACCCACAGATGAGCCTCAGCACCTAGAATCCTTCTCAATCCTGTGTGGTTGCCCCATGCAGGAGACCGGTAGTTATCGACCCCCAAGGCCCCCTCTGTAGGCGGGGTGGTGCACTCTCGGCGGCAAGGCCACCACCATAACATCACTACTCCAGCTTGCACCTACGAAATGAGAGGCACTCCGACAAACACACCTAGCTTCTAGCCTAAGCCCCTTTTATTAGGTACGGGAGACGCCAGCATGCTGATCTCTGTCACAGCTGTATCACCTATGCTGCCTGACAAGTTTCGAAGTCATCTTCTTTATCAAAGGCTGTAGGTGAAAGGGTAAATGCACGTCCGGTTGCAGCTTCTTTATTTCCACATCATGGCGCGCCCCCTAATGGGCTGTTTTTAATTTAATCTGCGCTAAGGTTTCTGGAAGTTGCAGTCCGGAGGGAAATGCGTTCCCTGTAATGTGCTTGATTATTCTGCTGAACACTTTACAAACCCAAAGATGAACCTCCGCACCTGGAATCCTCAATCCTGTGTTGGTTGCCCCATGCAGGAGACCGGTAGTTATCGACCCACAAGGCCCCCTCTGTAGGAGGGGTGGTGCACTCTCGACGGCAAGGCCACTGCCATAACATCACTGCTCCAGCTTGCACCTACGAAATGAGAGGCACTCCGACAAACTCACCGAGCTTCAAGCCTAAGCCCCTTTTTTCGGTACGGGAGACGCCAGCATGCTGATCTCTTCCACAGCCGTGTCACCAATGCTGCCTGACAAGTTTCGAAGTCATCTTCATTATCAAATGCTGTAGGTGAAAGGGTAAATGCACGTCCGGTTGCAGCCTATTTATTTCTACATCATGGCGCGCCCCCTAATGGGCTGTTCTTAATTGAATCTGCGCTAAGGTTTCTGGAAGTTGCAGTCCGGAGGGAAATGCGTTCCCTGTAATGTGCTTGATTATTCTGCTGAACACTTTACAAACCCACAGATGGGCCTCAGCATCTGGAATCTTCCTCAATCCTGTGTGGTTGCCCCATGCAGGAGACCGGTAGTTATCGACCCCCAAGGCCCCCTCTGTAGGAGGGGTGGTGCACTCTCGGCCGCAAGGCCACCACCATAACATCACTGCTCCAGCTTGCACCTACGAAATGAGAGGCACTACGACAAACACACCGAGCTTCAAGCCTAATCCCCTTTTATTAGGTACGGGAGACACCAGCATGCTGATTTCTTTCACAGCAGTGTCACCTATGCTGCCTGACAAGTTTCAAAGTCATCTTCTTTATCAAAGGCTGTAGGTGAAAGGGTAAATGCACGTCCGGTTGCAGCCTCTTTATTTCCACATCATGGCGCGCCCCCTAATGGGCTGTTCTTAATTCAATCTGCGCTAAGGTTTCTGGAAGTTGCAGTCCGGAGGGAAATGCGTTCCCTGTAATATGCTTGATTATTCTGCTGAACACTTTACAAACCCACAAATGGGCTTCAGCACCTGGAATCTTCCTCAATCCTGTGTGGTTGCCCCATGCAGGAGACCGGTAGTTATCGACGCCCAAGGCCCCCTCTGTAGGAGGGGTGGTGCACTCTCGGCGGCAAGGCCACCGCCATAACTTCACTACTCCAGCTTGCACCTAGGAAATGAGAGGCACTCCGACCATCACACCAAGCTTCAAGCCTAAGCCCCTTTTATTAGGTTCGGGAGACACCAGCATGCTGATCTCTTTCACAGCTGTGTCACCTATGCTGCCTGATGCGTTTTGAAGTCATCTTCTTTATCAAAGGCTGTAGGTGAAAGGGTAAATGCACGTCCGGTTGCAGCCTCTTTATTTCCACATCATGGCGCGCCCCCTACTGGGCTATTCTTAATTGAATCTGCGCTAAGGTTTCTGGAAGTTGCAGTCCGGAGGGAAATGCGTTCCCTGTAATGTGCGTGATTCTTCTGCTTAGCACTTTACAAACCCACAGATGGACCTCAGCACCTGGAATCTTCCTCAATCCTGTGTGGTTGCCCCATGCAGGAGACCGGTAGTTATCGACCCCCAAGGCCCCCTCTGTAGGAGGGGTGGTGCACTCTCAGCGGCAAGGCCACTGCCCTAACATCGCTGCTCCAGCTTGCACCTACGAAATGAGAGGCACTCCGACAAGCACACCGAGCTTCAAGCCTAAGCCCCTTTTATTAGGTACGGGAGAAACCAGCATGCTGATCTCTTTCACAGCCGTGTCACCTATGCTGCCTGACGCGTTTTGAAGTAATCTTCTTTATCAAAGGCTGTAGGTGAAAGGGTAAATGCACGTCCCGTTGCAGCCTCTTTATTTCCACATCATGGCGCCCCCCCTAATGGGCTATTCTTCATTGAATCTGTGCTACGGTTTCTGGAAGTTGCAGTCCGGAGGGAAATGCGTTCCCTGTAATGAGCGTGATTCTTCTGCTTAGCACTTTACAAACCCACAGATGGGCCTCAGCACCTGGAATCTTCCTCAATCCTGTGTGGTTGCCCCATGCAGGAGACCGGTAGTTATCGACGCCCAAGGCCCCCTCTGTAGGAGGGGTGGTGCACTCTCGGCGGCAAGGCCACCTCTATAACATCACTGCTCCAGCTTGCACCTACGAAATGAGAGGCACTCCGACAAACACACCGAGCTTCAAGCCTAAGCCCCTTTTATTAGGTACGGGAGACGCCAGCATGCTGATCTCTTTCACAGCTGTGTCACCTATGCTGCCTGACGCGTTTCGAAGTCATCTTCTTTATCAAAGGCTGTAGGTGAAAGGGTAAATGCACGTCCGGTTGCAGCCTCTTTATTTCCACATCATGGCGCGCCCCCTAATGGGCTATTCTTCATTGAATCTGTGCTACGGTTTCTGGAAGTTGCAGTCCGGAGGGAAATGCGTTCCCTGTAATGTGCGTGATTCTTCTGCTTAGCACTTTACAAACCCACAGATGGACCTCAGCACCTGGAATCTTCCTCAATCCTGTCTGGTTGCCCCATGCAGGAGACCGGTAGTTATCGACCCCCAAGGCCCCCTCTGTAGGAGGGGTGGTGCACTCTCGGCGGCAAGGCCACCGCCATAACATCACTACTCCTGCTTGCACCTACGAAATGAGGCACTCTAACAAACACACCGAGCTTCAAGCCTAAGCCCCTTTTATTAGGTATGGGAGACGCCAGCATGCTGATCTCTTTCACAGCTGTCACCTATGCTGCCTGACGCGTTTTGAAGTAATCTTCTTTATCAAAGGCTGTAGGTGAAAGGGTAAATGCACGTCCGGTTGCAGCCTATTTATTTCTACATCATGGCGCGCCCCCTAATGGGCTGTTCTTAATTGAATCTGCGCTACGGTTTCTGGAAGTTGCAGTCCGGAGGGTAATGCGTTCCCTGTAATGTGCTTGATTATTCTGCTGAACTCTTTACAAACCCACAGATGGGCCTCAGCACCTGGAATCTTCCTCAATCCTGTGTGGTTGCCCCATGCAGGAGACCGGTAGTTATCGACCCCCAAGGTCCCCTCTGTAGGAGGGGCGGTGCACTCTCTCCGGCAAGGCCACCTCTATAACATCACTGCTCCAGCTTGCACCTACGAAATGAGAGGCACTCCGACAAACACACCGAGCTTCAAGCCTAAGCCCCTTTTATTAGGTACGGGAGACGCCAGAATGCTGATCTCTTTCACAGCTGTGTCACCTATGCTGCCTGACGCGTTTTGAAGTCATCTTCTTTATCAAAGGCTGTAGGTGAAAGGGTAAATGCACGTCCGGTTGCAGCCTCTTTATTTCCACATCATGGGGCGCCCCCTAATGGGCTGTTCTTAAGTGAATCTGCGCTAAGGTTTTTGGAAGTTGCAGTCCGGAGGGAAATGCGTTCCCTGTAATGAGCGTTATTCTTCTGCTTAGCACTTTACAAACCCACAGATGGACCTCAGCACCTGGAATCTTCCTCAATCCTGTGTGGTTGCCCCATGCAGGAGACCGGTAGTTATCGACGCCCAAGGCCCCCTCTGTAGGAGGGGTGGTGCACTCTCGGCGGCAAGGCCACCGCCATAACATCACTACTCCAGCTTGCACCTATGAAATGAGAGGCACTCCGACAAACACACCGAGCTTTAAGCCTAAGCCCCTTTTATTAGGTACGGGAGACGCCAGAATGCTGATCTCTTTCACAGCTGTGTCACCTATGCTGCCTGACGCGTTTTGAAGTCATCTTCTTTATCAAAGGCTGTAGGTGAAAGGGTAAATGCACGTCCGGTTGCAGCCTCTTTATTTCCACATCATGGCGCGCCCCCTAATGGGCTATTCTTCATTGAATCTGCGCTACGGTTTCTGGAAGTTGCAGTCCGGAGGGAAATGCGTTCCCTGTAATGTGCGTGAATCTTCTGCTGAGCACTTTACAAACCCACAGATGAGCCTCAGCACCTAGAATCCTTCTCAATCCTGTGTGGTTGCCCCATGCAGGAGACCAGTAGTTATCCACCCCCAAGGCCCCCTCTGTAGGCGGGGAGGTGCACTCTCGGCGGCAAGGCCACCGCCATAACATCACTACTCCAGCTTGCACCTACGAAATGAGAGGCACTCCGACAAACACACCTAGCTTCTAGCCTAAGCCCCTTTTATTAGGTACGGGAGACGCCAGCATGCTGATCTCTTTCACAGCTGTGTCACCTATGCTGCCTGACAAGTTTCGAAGTCATCTTCTTTATCAAAGGCTGTAGGTGAAAGGGTAAATGCACGTCCGGTTGCAGCTTCTTTATTTCCACATCATGGCGCGCCCCCTAATGGGCTGTTCTTAATTTAATCTGCGCTAAGGTTTCTGGAAGTTGCAGTCCGGAGGGAAATGCGTTCCCTGTAATGTGCTTGATTATTCTGCTGAACACTTTACAAACCCACAGATGGGCCTCAGCATCTGGAATCTTCCTCAATCCTGTGTGGTTGCCCCATGCAGGAGACCGGTAGTTATCGACCCCCAAGGCCCCCTCTGTAGGAGGGGTGGTGCACTCTCGGCCGCAAGGCCACCACCATAACATCACTGCTCCAGCTTGCACCTACGAAATGAGAGGCACTACGACAAACACACCGAGCTTCAAGCCTAAGCCCCTTTTATTAGGTACGGGAGACGCCAGCATGCTGATTTCTTTCACAGCAGTGTCACCTATGCTGCCTGACAAGTTTCAAAGTCATCTTCTTTATCAAAGGCTGTAGGTGAAAGGGTAAATGCACGTCCGGTTGCAGCCTCTTTATTTCCACATCATGGCGCGCCCCCTAATGGGCTGTTCTTAATTCAATCTGCGCTAAGGTTTCTGGAAGTTGCAGTCCGGAGGGAAATGCGTTCCCTGTAATATGCTTGATTATTCTGCTGAACACTTTACAAACCCACAGATGGGCCTCAGCACCTGGAATCTTCCTCAATCCTGTGTGGTTGCCCCATGCAGGAGACCGGTAGTTATCGACGCCCAAGGCCCCCTCTGTAGGAGGGGTGGTGCACTCTCGGCGGCAAGGCCACCGCCATAACTTCACTACTCCAGCTTGCACCTAGGAAATGAGAGGCACTCCGACCAACACACCAAGCTTCAAGCCTAAGCCCCTTTTATTAGGTTCGGGAGACACCAGCATGCTGATCTCTTTCACAGCTGTGTCACCTATGCTGCCTGATGCGTTTTGAAGTCATCTTCTTTATCAAAGGCTGTAGGTGAAAGGGTAAATGCACGTCCGGTTGCAGCCTCTTTATTTCCACATCATGGCGCGCCCCCTAATGGGCTATTCTTAATTGAATCTGCGCTAAGGTTTCTGGAAGTTGCAGTCCGGAGGGAAATGCGTTCCCTGTAATGTGCGTGATTCTTCTGCTTAGCACTTTACAAACCCACAGATGGACCTCAGCACCTGGAATCTTCCTCAATCCTGTGTGGTTGCCCCATGCAGGAGACCGGTAGTTATCGACCCCCAAGGCCCCCTCTGTAGGAGGGGTGGTGCACTCTCAGCGGCAAGGCCACTGCCCTAACATCGCTGCTCCAGCTTGCACCTACGAAATGAGAGGCACTCCGACAAACACACCGAGCTTCAAGCCTAAGCCCCTTTTATTAGGTACGGGAGAAACCAGCATGCTGATCTCTTTCACAGCCGTGTCACCTATGCTGCCTGACGCGTTTTGAAGTAATCTTCTTTATCAAAGGCTGTAGGTGAAAGGGTAAATGCACGTCCCGTTGCAGCCTCTTTATTTCCACATCATGGCGCCCCCCCTAATGGGCGTTCTGAATTGAATCTGCGCTAAGGTTTTTGGAAGTTGCAGTCCGGAGGGAAATGCGTTCCCTGTAATGAGCGTGATTTTTCTGCTTAGCACTTTACAAACCCACAGATGGGCCTCAGCACCTGGAATCTTCCTCAATCCTGTGTGGTTGCCCCATGCAGGAGACCGGTAGTTATCGACGCCCAAGGCCCCCTCTGTAGGAGGGGTGGTGCACTCTCGGCGGCAAGGCCACCGCCATAACATCACTACTCCAGCTTGCACCTACGAAATGAGGCACTCCGACAAACACACCTAGCTTCAAGCCTAAGCCCTTTTTATTAGGTACTGGAGACGCCAGCATGCTGATCTCTTTCACAGCTGTGTCACCTATCCTGCCTGACAAGTTTCGAAGTCATCTTCTTTAACAAAGGCTGTAGGTGAAAGGGTAAATGCACGTCCGGTTGCAGCTTCTTTATTTCCACATCATGGCGCGCCCCCTAATGGGCTGTTCTTAATTTAATCTGCGCTAAGGTTTCCGGAAGTTGCAGTCCGGAGGGAAATGCGTTCCCTGTAATGTGCTCGATTATTCTGCTGAACACTCTACAAACCCACTGTTGGGCCTCAGCACCTGGAATCTTCCTCAATCCTGTGTGGTTGCCCCATGCAGGAGACCGGTAGTTATCGACGCCCAAGGCCCCCTCTGTAGGAGGGGTGGTGCACTCTCGGCGGCAAGGCCACTGCCATAACATAACTACTCCAGCTTGCACCTACGAAATGAGAGGCACTCCGACAAACACACCGAGCTTCAAGCCTAAGCCCCTTTTATTAGGTACGGGAGACGCCAGCATGCTGATCTCTTTCACAGCTGTGTCACCTATGCTGCCTGACGCGTTTCGAAGTCATCTTCTTTATCAAAGGCTGTAGGTGAAAGGGTAAATGCACGTCCGGTTGCAGCCTCTTTATTTCCACATCATGGCGCGCCCCCTAATGGGCTATTCTTCATTGAATCTGCGCTACGGTTTCTGGAAGTTGCAGTCCGGAGGGAAATGCGTTCCCTGTAATGTGCGTGATTCTTCTGCTTAGCACTTTACAAACCCACAGATGGACCTCAGCACCTGGAATCTTCCTCAATCCTGTGTGGTTGCCCCATGCAGGAGACCGGTAGTTATCGACCCCCAAGGCCCCCTCTGTAGGAGGGGTGGTGCACTCTCGGCGGCAAGGCCACCGCCATAACATCACTACTCCTGCTTGCACCTACGAAATGAGGCACTCTAACAAACACACCGAGCTTCAAGCCTAAGCCCCTTTTATTAGGTATGGGAGACGCCAGCATGCTGATCTCTTTCACAGCTGTCACCTATGCTGCCTGACGCGTTTTGAAGTAATCTTCTTTATCAAAGGCTGTAGGTGAAAGGGTAAATGCACGTCCGGTTGCAGCCTATTTATTTCTACATCATGGCGCGCCCCCTAATGGGCTGTTCTTAATTGAATCTGCGCTACGGTTTCTGGAAGTTGCAGTCCGGAGGGAAATGCGTTCCCTGTAATGTGCTTGATTATTCTGCTGAACACTTTACAAACCCACAGATGGGCCTCAGCATCTGGAATCTTCCTCAAACCTCAGTGGTTGCCCCATGCAGGAGACCGGTAGTTATCGACCCCCAAGGCCTCCTCTGTAGGAGGGGTGGTGCACTCTCGGCTGCAAGGCCACTGCCATAACATCACTGCTCCAGCTTGCACCTACGAAATGAGAGGCACTACGACAAACACACCGAGCTTCAAGCCTAAGCCCCTATTATGAGGTACGGGAGACGCCAGCATGCTGATCTCTTTCACAGCTGTGTCACCTATGCTGCCTGACGCGTTTTGAAGTCATCTTCTTTATCAAAGGCTGTAGGTGAAAGGGTAAATGCACGTCCGGTTGCAGCTTCTTTATTTCCACATCATGGCGCGCCCCCTAATGGGCTGTTCTTAATTGAATCTGCGCTAAGGTTTTTGGAAGTTGCAGTCCGGAGGGAAATGCGTTCCCTGTAATGAGCGTGATTCTTCTGCTTAGCACTTTACAAACCCACAGATGGACCTCAGCACCTGGAATCTTCCTCAATCCTGTGTGGTTGCCCCATGCAGGAGACCGGTAGTTATCGACGCCCAAGGCCCCCTCTGTAGGAGGGGTGGTACACTCTCGGCGGCAAGGCCACCGCCATAACATCACTACTCCAGCTTGCACCTATGAAATGAGAGGCACTCCAATAAACACACCGAGCTTCAAGCCTAAGCCCCTTTTATGAGGTACGGGAGAGGCCAGCATGCTGATCTCTTTCACAGCTGTGTCACCTATGCTGCCTGACGCGTTTTGAACTCATCTTCTTTATCAAAGGCTGTAGGTGAAAGGGTAAATGCACGTCCGGTTGCAGCTTCTTTATTTCCACATCATGGCGCGCCCCCTAATGGGCTGTTCTTAATTTAATCTGCGCTAAGGTTTCTGGAAGTTGCAGTCCAGAGGGAAATGCGTTCCCTGTAATGTGCTTGATTATTCTGCTGAACACTTTACAAACCCAAAGATGAACCTCCGCACCTGGAATCCTCAATCCTGTGTTGGTTGCCCCATGCAGGAGACCGGTAGTTATCGACCCACAAGGCCCCCTCTGTAGGAGGGGTGGTGCACTCTCGACGGCAACGCCACTGCCATAACATCACTGCTCCAGCTTGCACCTACGAAATGAGAGGCACTCCGACAAATTCACCGAGCTTCAAGCCTAAGCCCCTTTTTTCGGTACGGGAGACGCCAGCATGCTGATCTCTTTCACAGCCGTGTCACCTATGCTGCCTGACAAGTTTCGAAGTCATCTTCATTATCAAATGCTGTAGGTGAAGGGGGCGAGGCTAAGCACGCAATGGCGGAGGACGTGCTCGGGTAGAGCTCTGTGAAAAGCTCCCCTTCCCCGAGCCAGTTATCCGCCAATTTACGTCGGGCCGCCGGAAATTGCAGGCGGACACCCGCGGAGACCATTCCGACAGCCAGGCGGACTTTTGTCCTGAGGTTCCATCGGGCCGGACCCCGGCCTGTCCCACGGCCCTTCTGCGGGCCCTGTGGCCACCTGACCGGCGGTGCGGTCACGAGAGACCGGGGCTTAGGCCGAGCGTGAAGGCCCCGGCCCGCACTCCTCGAGGGCCGCCAGCGGACTGCCGCCGCACCAGCAACGACCAGCCTCGCTACCGCTGCCCCAGCCAGCGAACCACGGCAGCCCAGCGTCTACGCTGCAGCCTAGGAACACGACTTGCCCGGTGAGGAGGGGGTGAGTCGGGAGACCCCTGAGACGCAACCCGGCACCAGGCGCTACCCGGGGAGCTGCAGACTCACAGGCAGGTGCGGAGGCCCCGGGGAGGAGAGGCCACCCACAGCTCACCACCGCGCCCAGCCCACGCTCCCCGAGGACCGCCAGCAACCCGCTACCGCCCGGAAGGCACCGGGGACCCAGCACCCAGCACTCCCGCCACAGGTCCGGTACCGCTGCCTCCGACACGCCTGGGAGGACCGAAGAGCGCCAACCGGGAGTCACGGGCAGGGGTGCAGGCACGGAGGGGCCTGGGCGGGGAGGCCACGCACAACTCGCCGCCACGGGCCGGTGTCACCGGTCAGGCCCGCAATCGGTGGATGGTGGCACAGCGGGCGTCCCCCCCCCCCCCCCGCAGTGAAGACGCACGCAAAGGCATTTGCGAACTCCCCCCCCCCTCCGCACAGGCACACGTGCAGGGAGGAAGGAAGGCCAGGAGGGAGCGACCGGCCTCACACGAGCCACCCGGACCATTGGGGCGCCCGCTACATCAGGGGCTGCGTGGCGGAGCTGGGCCACGGAGGGGCGAAGACCCGGCGGACCCCCCACCCCCCCAGCCGCGGCCGGGGAGGAACTCAGACCAGCGAACCCCCAACCCAAGCCGGGGGTGACCCCAGAGGAGCAACCAGAGCGGCGGAGACGACAAATCTGCTGGTCGTTCGCCCCCGCACATGTCAGGAGGGGTGCGGACCCGCACCGGGACTGGTGGGGCCCCGCAGAAAGGGAAAACGAACAAGCAGCTAGACAAAATGGCTGCCGAGCAACTGGCCACGAGACTAGACAGCGTGCTGGCGGCCGTCGAGCGAATGGAACAATCGCTCCAGCAGACCAGGACCTCCCTGGAGTCCAAGATAGACGGCGTGGCCGTGGACCTGACCCTCCTGAGAGACGACCACAGGAAGCTGTCCGACCGAACAAAGGTCCTGGAAGGCACAGTGAAGGAGATAGAGCCCAAACTCACCCAAACGGACAAGCACGTGCAGGACCTCCTGAACAGAGTAGAGTTCCTGGAAGACAGGGCCGAATATGCGGAAGGGAGGGCGAGACGCAACAACATCAGGCTCGTGGGTGTCCCGGAAAAATGGGAAGGGAACCACCCTGCACAACATGTGGAAGACTGGCTACGGACCCTGTTGCCAGAAGACACGCTCTCGCCCCACTTTGTCGTAGAACGAGCGCACCGAGTGCCGACCAGGCCCTACGCGACCGGCGCCAACCCAAGGCCACTACTCTTCAGGATACTGAACTACAGGGACCGTGACACAGTGCTGCGGGAAACGAGGAAAATGGGCGAAATCCGCATAGACAATGCGGCGATCATGTTTTTCCCCGACTACACCATCCAGGTGCAACGCCAGAGACATGACTTCCTGGAAGTTAAGAGGAGGTTGCGCACTGCAGGCCTCAAATACTCACTGCTCTTCCCCGCAAAGCTGAGAGTGGTGGCAGGGGACAGCACGTACTTTTTCGGGACCCCCGGGGAGGTCAGCGAGTGGCTGGACGGAGGCACGGACACGGCACCCAAGACCCATCGGGGGGGCGAGACAAGGCCCAGGCGACGCGGCCCACGACACCGCCGGAGGCACGGAACACAACAGTCCCAGCGGGCAGAGGGAGGGTCACGACACTCTCCCCCGTTGGATCAAATGCTCCAGGAACAACGCGACGCGATGCAGAAAGTTTCCCAGCTCAGCAACCCACCCTCCCAGGAATCACACCCCGGGGACGGACAGCAGACAGCGCCCAGCGACGACGACGAAGCCATATACGGGATCCCGAACTCGCAGATTTCTGTGGAACTGCCGGTGGTCACGCCGCAAACCTCGGACCTGATCCACTAGCCCCACAGAAGCAGTATGGAACAGGACCGTCCAGGCGAGGGGGATGCGGCAATGACCGACGAGACGCTGAGGCGCAGCTAGCGCCAGGTGCAATTGGGAGTGCACTCCTCTACCCCCCCTGCCTGCCGACTGGACAGCGGACCACAGACACAGTGAGTACTGCCTTAGTGGCGTTGGAGGCTGATGAGATTGGTGATGGTGGGGTTGCCCCTTGACCCGTGCTCATCCTTGGCCCGCCGCAGGTGCGGCCTGGGGGGGAGAGGTGCCCTCCCTGACTGGGGCCGAGAGCCCGCACAGAACTGCGACCCTCCCCCCCAAATGGCCGGGGTCCACACAAGCGGGGCTCCTTAGGACCAGAGCCACGTCGTGTGCCGGTCCACAGTCGGTGGCCAGCAAACGGCTTGCACCCTGAGGCTCGGGGATGGAACCGGAACTCCCTTAACTGACTTAACTTCCTCTTAGCCTCAACCGTGCTTATGCGCACTGCCCCTTAGACTGGAACTGTTGTCCCTCTCAATTGAGATTATGGACGGTGGCCCGTTTCGCCACGGTCCCTTTGGTATTTCAGTGGGTCTTGCCCACAGTTGGTTAATGTTGGTTATTGTTTTCTCCCCACCTAATGTCTACCTGATCAATGCAAAGTGTACTACAAGGGGTGGAGATGGGCATGCTGAGGATGGCGAAGGGAGGGCCTCTAGTGGAGCGGCTGTTTGTACGAGGGAGGGGGAGGAGCACGCACTGCTAATATGACTTCGATTAAGATATGCACCTGGAACATCAGGGGAATGCACACACCTGCGCGCAGATACCAGATATATTCCTACCTGAAAAGACAGCACGTACAAATCGCACTCCTGCAGGAGGCACACCTATGTGGGGTGGAGGTGGCTGCACTGCGGCGCAGGTGGAGGGGTCAGTTGTACGCCACGGAATACTCCTCGTTTGCCCGTGGGACACTACTGTGGGTTAGGCCGGGCACCCCCTTCACAATGTCTGAAGTGCTCACAGACCAGGGGGGGAGGTATGTACTGGTGAAGGGCAGGTTGGACGGGCAGCCAGTAGTTCTGGCGTCCGTTTACTCTCCAAACACAGACCAGGGAAGTTTCCTGACACACCTATCGGAAAAATTGGCGCCCTGGCACGGAGTCCCCTGGGTACTGGGAGGGGATTACAACACAGTGCTAGACCCTGCGCTGGACCGCTCGACCCCGCCCAGGCCAGATGCTACATCTTTGGGGGCTGCGAAGGCGTTCACAAGATGGGCGACACAGTGGGACCTCAGGGATGCATGGCGCGCGCACAACCCGGACACCAGGGTATATTCATATTACTCGGGGGCACACACGCTACATGTCCGCCTGGACAGATTCATGGTGACAACGGAAATGCTACCGCACATTACTGAGTCGCAATACCTCGGCCGGACACATTCAGACCACAACCCACACATGCTGGCAATAGCATGGGAACGCCCACACCCACCCATACCCACGTGGCGGCTACAACCCGCCCTGCTGCTCGACGCACCCTTCAGAGACGCCCTACAGGCCCGAGTAGCGCAGTACTTCGCCGACAACTCGGGCACGGCGTCCTCCCCAAGTGTGGAGTGGGACGCCTTCAAAGTGGTGATACGGGGTCACTGCTTGGGCACACAAGGGAGCATACAGAAAAAGTTGGAGGCGGACCTAAGCAAGGTGGAGGCGGACCTGCTCCGTTGGGAGCGGGAGGCAGTGATCGGCGCGAGTGACCGGCTAAGGGAGGCCCGTGAGGAACACACTGCGCTACTAGAGAGACTGAAGCACGTCAA
This sequence comes from Lissotriton vulgaris, assembly GCF_964263255.1. Lineage (NCBI taxonomy): Eukaryota > Metazoa > Chordata > Amphibia > Caudata > Salamandridae > Lissotriton > Lissotriton vulgaris. The sequence continues at coordinate 1,255,384,622 of NC_141685.1, read as the reverse complement.
CTTCGCGGCCCACTCAGCGCGGGTACACCAACATGGCGACAAACCGGGGAGGTTGCTGGCTTGGCTGGTCAAACAGGAATCCCGCACGGAACCAGTATCCGCCATTCGGACAACTGGAGGGGAGATCGTGTACACGCAAAGCATGATACACCAGGCATTTGTGGGGCACTACCAGGCCCTATACAAGTCACAGCTGAGGGTCTCAACGGCCACCATTGAGGGTTTCCTTGCTGACATCCAACTGCCTTCTCTGACGAATGCGCAGCAGGAGGACTTAGGGGGCCCGTTCACCCAAGAGGAACTGCGAGAAGCCATCTTCGCAATGTCCAACAGCAAGTCTCCCGGCCCCGATGGCCTGCCTGCCGAGTTCTTCAAAGCCTGTTCGGACGTGCTGGTCCCGGAGATGCTCAAGCTATACACACACGCGATCGAAGACTCGGCGCTCCCAAACTCACTAAATGAGGCGAACCTGGTTTCGCTGCTGAAGCCAGGCAGGGATGGCACGTGCATGGGGTCCTACAGGCCTCTGGCCATGTTGAACACGGACTACAAAGTGTTCACCTCCCTGCTGGCCCGCCGCCTGGCCCTAGAGGTCCCGGCACTGGTACATGCAGACCAAAACGGGTTCATGCCGGCGAGGAGCACTTCCCGTAACTTGCGACGTCTCTTTCGGGTCCAGGAAGCGGCCACACTACATTGGCCGAGGTCGGGGTGCCTCGTATTAGACCTGGAGAAGGCCTTCGACTCGGTGGAGTGGCCGTACTTGGGAGCGGTGCTCGACAAACTTGGCGTCGGGGATGCCTTCATGGACATGGTCGGACTGCTATACCAGCGACCGAACGTCCGCGTACGGACGGGCAGGCTGCTGTCGGAGACGGTGCGAGTGCGCAGGGGTACCAGACAAGGCTGCCCCCTGTCGCCCCTTCTCTTCTCCCTGGCGATTGAACCCCTGGCGGCTCTACTGAGGCCGCCGGAAGCGCCGGAGCGGAATGGGGGATCCCACTGGCTGACGGGGTGCACTCGGTCTCGCTCTACGCGGACGACCTATTACTCTATGTGCGAGACCTCACGACGGTGCCTGCAACACTGTCGGACATATTCCGGACCTTTGAAGGGGTGTCGGGCCTCAGAGTCAATTGGACTAAGTCCGGAGTATACGCCTTCAGCCCGGACCTGGAGGAATGCGAAGTGCACCTTGGTGGCGCCCGGCTCACCTGATACCCGACCACGTTCAAGTACCTCGGGCTCCACATTTATAGAGATCCGCAGAATATACTGGAAGGCAACCTGGTGCGCGCCGTGTCCTCGCTGAGGGCCCAGATGAACTTCTGGAGGACCCTGCCGTTGAATGTACCTAGCCGGATCGCTCTGTCTAAAATGATTGCGCTACCGAGACTACTCTACCACTTTGCAAACGTCCCGACATATGTCCCCACAAGGATCTTCCGCGAACTGGAGGCGATGCTCCGAGGCCTGATCTGGAACGCAGGGCGCCCACGAGTGGCCCTGGCGAAGCTGTACTCCCCGACGGCGGAAGGGGGGCTGGCGGTCCCCAATATGGAGTTATACTACCTGGCAGCACAGCTGCAGTGGGTCACGTACTGGCTTAGCGACTCACACCTCGACGACACCGCCAACGCGGACTACCAATGGACGCACCCGCAGGTGTGTGCCCTGTTCCACCCACTGACCAAAGGGCCTCGCCCCTGCCCCTGCACATGGCCGTAGCCCGCAAATGTTTCCTTCGCTGCCTGAAGTTGACGAAGAACGTCAAGCCGTATGCCCCCGCCCTTCCCCTGCTGGGTACCCCCCGGAGGAATGGGATGGTGTCACCGCGCAGCATGGAACCCTGGGTGGCCGCCGGAGTGGAGACAATGGGAGACCTCTACGCGGACGGAGACCTGCTTCCTTTTGCGGAACTATCGGTGAGCACTGGCCTGCCAGCGGGACAATTCCTGCTACACGCGTCAGTGGTGAGGGCGTACACGGAGTCCTGGGGGGACATCCAGGAGGAGCCACAACTTCATCACTTGATCCAGTACTTGCATGTTATGGGCAGAGGATCACACATTACACACTGGCTGGCACAGGCGCTCCTCATGCACACTCAGAGGTCCACACAACCGATCAGGGACAAGTGGGCGACCCACCGGGGGAGGGGGTGGACAGACAAAGAATGGAAACTGGTCCTAGCCAGCCCTGTGAACATCCCACGTAACTCCCGCTTCCGCACTATCCAATTGTATATACTACATCAGGCATATCTGTCGCCAGACAGAATAAATAAGTACTTCGCGACAGACACCACAGCCTGTCCCAGGTGCGACCTGCTAGATGCCGACATCCTACACATGCTTTGGAGCTGCCCGACTCTGTCCACATACTGGGGGGAGGTGACATCGCTCCTGACGCACAGCACAGGCCCGGGGCTACCTAACACGTGGGAGGCATGCGTTCTCGGGCTATACAAGAGAACTAAACAAAATAAAACACTAGCCCGGTTCTGGGACCTAGGCCTTATCACGGCCAAGCGCCTGCTCACCAGGCACTGGAAAAGTAGAGAACCACCAACCCCCGCACACTGGTACACATCCTTTCTCAACTGGGCCAGAGCAGAGGGCACGGCACTGCGAAGTGAGGAGATTGCGGGTTTGAGGCAGTTCCCGATTGCACATGTTTGGGATGATATCCTGGGGTCCCTGCGGGGGGAAGGCGAGGCCAGGGGGCTCACGCAGAGACAGCTGAGAAGGATAGACGCCCCACGAGCGGCGACACCATAGGCAAGGCTACGCGCAACGATGGCCCCCCCCCCTCAATGTGGGCAGCACTGACTCCCCCCGACACACAAGCCACGACCTACAATCGGCCGCACACACGAGGACCCTCCACCACACAATAGCCCGAACACGGATCTTAGCAACTCTGCCCTGACCCAGCCCCCACGAGTACACTTTCCCCCCCCCCCCCTCATATCCGACCCCCCCACGTAACCCCAAGTTAAAGGTTTCGCACTCCTGGTCTTACCAGTCACGTGAACACCCACCGTCACACGGCGGCGGTCGAGTGCCACTGACTGGACACTCGGCAGGGAACACGGGAGCGGGTGACACCCACCGAAAGTGCAACAGGGGCGACACATGTGTCTGCCACGCACGCCGTACACTGAACCAACAAACAGGGGGATGCCACCGCTCACCAAACCTGTTCCACACCAATTTCACGGCTACTCACATACGCGAGCTAAAGACCCCACATTTCAGTGATGCGCCACCAGCGCATGCCTAGCATGTTGATGGGACGTTGGTGCCGTGCGCACAGATGATACGTGGCACGGCACTGGCAACACAGACACACTGGGACATACTGATATGATCATCCCTGTTTTATGTTGAAAAGTTACTGGTTGAATTATAGAAAAATGTAAAATGAGACTTCAATTATAGGAAAGATCGTGTGCGCAATGTGAAGAGTGTACATAATCCGCCAGTGAAGAAGCACGCCAGACTTCGAGTGAGACGTTGCATAATGCCTTCCCCTGTAACCCTACGCCCCCACGATTCACGGATTTCTTGCAGCCGGCCCGCAGGGTTGTAGGCTCTGCTATATGTACTGCACTTTTTCTTTTACAATAATAAACGTCTTCAAAAAAAAAAAAAAATCAAATGCTGTAGGTGAAAGGGTAAATGCACGTCCGGTTGCAGCCTATTTATTTCTACATCATGGCGCGCCCCCTAATGGGCTGTTCTTAATTGAATCTGCGCTAAGGTTTCTGGAAGTTGCAGTCCGGAGGGAAATGCGTTCTCTGTAATGTGCTTGATTATTCTGCTGAACACTTTACAAACCCACAGATGGGCCTCAGCAACTGGAATCTTCCTCAATCCTGTGTGGTTGCCCCATGCAGGAGACCGGTAGTTATCGACCCCCAAGGCCCCCTCTGTAGGAGGGGTGGTGCACTCTCGGCCGCAAGGCCACCGCCATAACATCACTGCTCCAGCTTGCACCTACGAAATGAGAGGCACTACGACAAACACACCGAGCTTCAAGCCTGAGCCCCTTTTATTAGGTACGGGAGACGCCAGCATGCTGATCTCTTTCACAGTCGTGTCACCTATGCTGCCTGAGGCGTTTCGAAGTCATCTTCTTTATCAAAGGCTGTAGGTGAAAGGGTAAATGCACATCCGGTTGCAGCCTCTTTATTTCCACATCATGGCGCGCCCCCTAATGGGCTGTTCTTAATTGAATCTGCGCAAAGGTTTCTGGAAGTTGCAGTCTGGAGGGAAATGCGTTCCCTGTAATGTGCGTGATTCTTCTGCTGAGCACTTTACAAACCCAAAGATGAACCTCAGCACCTGGAATCCTCAATCCTGTGTGGTTGCCTCATGCAGGAGACTGGTAGTTATCGACCCCCAAGGCCCCCTCTGTAGGCGGGGTGGTGCACTCTCGGCGGCAAGGCCACCGCCATAACATCACTACTCCAGCTTGCACCTACGAAATGAGGCACTCCGACAAACACACCGAGCTTCAAGCCTAAGCCCCTTTTATTAGGTACGGGAGAAGCCAGCAAGCTGATCTATTTCACAGCCGTGTCACCTATGCTGCCTGACAAGTTTCAAAGTCATCTTCTTTATCAAAGGCTGTAGGTGAAAGGGTAAATGCACGTCCGGTTGCAGCCTCTTTATTTCCACATCATGGCGCGCCCCCTAATGGGCTGTTCTTAATTCAATCCGCGCTAAGGTTTCTGGAAGTTGCAGTCCGGAGGGAAATGCGTTCCCTGTAATGTGCTTGATTATTCTGCTGATAACTTTACAAACTCAAAAATGGGCTTCAGCACCTGGAATCTTCCTCAATCCTGTGTGGTTGCCCCATGCAGGAGACCGGTAGTTATCGACCCCCAAAGCCCCCTTTGTAGGAGGGGTGGTGCACTCTTGGCGGCAAGGCCACCGCCATAACATCACTGCTCCAGCTTGCACCTGCGAAATGAGAGGCACTCCGACAAACACACCGAGCTTCAAGCCTAAGCCCCTTTTCTTAGGTACGGGAGACGCCAGCATGCTGATCTCTTTCACAGCCGTGCCACCTATGCTGCCTGATGCGTTTTGAAGTCATCTTCTTTATCAAAGGCTGTAGGTGAAAGGGTAAATGCACGTCCAGATGCAGCCTCTTTATTTCCACATCATGGCGCGCCCACTAATGGGCTATTCTTAATTGAATCTGCGCTAAGGTTTCTGGAAGTTGCAGTCCGGAGGGAAATGCGTTCCCTGTAATGTGCGTGATTCTTCTGCTTAGCACTTTACAAACCCACAGATGGACCTCAGCACCTGGAATCTTCCTCAATCCTGTGTGGTTGCCCCATGCAGGAGACCGGTAGTTATCGACCCCCAAGGCCCCCTCTGTTGGAGGGGTGGTGCACTCTCGGCGGCAAGGCCACCTCCCTAACATCGCTGCTCCAGCTTGCACCTACGAAATGAGAGGCACTCCGACAAACACACCGAGCTTCAAGCCTAAGCCCCTTTTATTAGGTACGGGAGACACCAGCATGCTGATCTCTTTCACAGCCGTGTCACCTATGCTGCCTGACGCGTTTTGAAGTAATCTTCTTTATCAAAGGCTGTAGGTGAAAGGGTAAATGCACGTCCCGTTGCAGCCTCTTTATTTCCACATCATGGCGCCCCCCCTAATGGGCGTTCTGAATTGAATCTGCGCTAAGGTTTTTGGAAGTTGCAGTCCGGAGGGAAATGCGTTCCCTGTAATGAGCGTGATTCTTCTGCTTAGCACTTTACAAACCCACAGATGGACCTCAGCACCTGGAATCTTCCTCAATCCTGTGTGGTTGCCCCATGCAGGAGACCGGTAGTTATCGACGCCCAAGGCCCCCTCTGTAGGAGGGGTGGTGCACTCTCGGCGGCAAGGCCACCGCCATAACATCACTACTCCAGCTTGCACCTATGAAATGAGAGGCACTCCTACAAACACACCGAGCTTCAAGCCTAAGCCCCTTTTATTAGGTACGGGAGACGCCAGCATGCTGATCTCTTTCACATCCGTGTCACCTATGCTGCCTGACGCGTTTCGAAGTCATCTTCTTTATCAAAGGCTGTAGCTGAAAGGGTTAATGCACGTCCGGTTGCAGCCTCTTTATTTCCACATCATGGAGCGCCCCCTAATGGGCTATTCTTCATTGAATCTGCGCTACGGTTTCTGGAAGTTGCAGTCCGGAGGGAATTGCGTTCCCTGTAATGTGCGTGAATCTTCTGCTGAGCACTTAACAAACCCACAGATGAGCCTCAGCACCTGGAATCCTCCTCAATCCTGTGTGGTTGCCCCATGCAGGAGACCGGTAGTTATCGACCCCCAAGGCCCCCTCTGTAGGCGGAGTGGTGCACTCTCGGCGGCAAGGCTACCGGCATAACATCACTACTCCAGCTTGCACCTACGAAATGAGGCACTCCGACAAACACACCTAGCTTCAAGCCTAAGCCCCTTTTATTAGGTACTGGAGACGCCAGCATGCTGATCACTTTCACAGCTGTGTCACCTATCCTCCCTGACAAGTTTCGAAGTCATCTTCTTTATCAAAGGCTGTAGGTGAAAAGGGTAAATGCACGTCCGGTTGCAGCTTCTTTATTTCCACATCATGGCGCGCCCCCTAATGGGCTGTTCTTGATTGAATCTGCGCTAAGGTTTCTGGAAGTTGCAGTCCGGAGGGAAATGCGTTCCCTGTAATGTGCTCGATTATTCTGCTGAACACTTTACAAACCCACTGATGGGCCTCAGCACCTGGAATCTTCCTCGATCCTGTGTGGTTGCCCCATGCAGGAGACCGGTAGTTATCGACGCCCAAGGCCCCCTCTGTAGGAGGGGTGGTGCACTCTCGGCGGCAAGGCCACCGCCATAATATAACTACTCCAGCTTGCACCTACGAAATGAGAGGCACTCCGACAAACACACCGAGCTTCAAGCCTAAGACCCTTTTATTAGGAACGGGAGACGCCAGCATGCTGATCTCTTTCACAGCTGTGTCACCTATGCTGCCTGACGCGTTTCGAAGTCATCTTCTTTATCAAAGGCTGTAGGTGAAAGGGTAAATGCACGTCCGGTTGCAGCCTCTTTATTTCCACATCATGGCGCGCCCCCTAATGGGCTATTCTTCATTGAATCTGCGCTACGGTTTCTGGAAGTTGCAGTCCGGAGGGAAATGCGTTCCCTGTAATGTGCGTGATTCTTCTGCTGAGCACTTTACAAACCCAAAGATGAACCTCAGCACCTGGAATCCTCAATCCTGTGTGGTTGCCTCATGCAGGAGACTGGTAGTTATCGACCCCCAAGGCCCCCTCTGTAGGCGGGGTGGTGCACTCTCGGCGGCAAGGCCACCGCCATAACATCACTACTCCAGCTTGCACCTACGAAATGAGGCACTCCGACAAACACACCGAGCTTCAAGCCTAAGCCCCTTTTATTAGGTACGGGAGAAGCCAGCAAGCTGATCTATTTCACAGCCGTGTCACCTATGCTGCCTGACAAGTTTCAAAGTCATCTTCTTTATCAAAGGCTGTAGGTGAAAGGGTAAATGCACGTCCGGTTGCAGCCTCTTTATTTCCACATCATGGCGCGCCCCCTAATGGGCTGTTCTTAATTCAATCCGCGCTAAGGTTTCTGGAAGTTGCAGTCCGGAGGGCAATGCGTTCCCTGTAATGTGCTTGATTATTCTGCTGAACACTTTACAAACTCAAAAATGGGCTTCAGCACCTGGAATCTTCCTCAATCCTGTGTGGTTGCCCCATGCAGGAGACCGGTAGTTATCGACGCCCAAGGCCCCCTCTGTAGGAGGGGTGGTGCACTCTCGGCGGCAAGGCCACCGCCATAACATCACTACTCCAGCTTGCACCTACGAAATGAGAGGCACTCCGACAAACACACCAAGCTTCAAGCCTAAGCCCCTTTTATTAGGTACGGGAGACACCAGCATGCTGATCTCTTTCACAGCTGTGTCACCTATGCTGCCTGATGCGTTTTGAAGTCATCTTCTTTATCAAAGGCTGTAGGTGAAAGGGTAAATGCACGTCCGGATGCAGCCTCTTTATTTCCACATCATGGCGCGCCCCCTAATGGGCTATTCTTAATTGAATCTGCGCTAAGGTTTCTGGAAGTTGCAGTCCGGAGGGAAATGCGTTCCCTGTAATGTGCGTGATTCTTCTGCTTAGCACTTTACAAACCCACAGATGGACCTCAGCACCTGGAATCTTCCTCAATCCTGTGTGGTTGCCCCATGCAGGAGACCGGTAGTTATCGACCCCCAAGGCCCCCTCTGTTGGAGGGGTGGTGCACTCTCGGCGGCAAGGCCACCGCCCTAACATCGCTGCTCCAGCTTGCACCTACGAAATGAGAGGCACTCCGACAAACACACCGAACTTCAAGCCTAAGCCCCTTTTATTAGGTACGGGAGACACCAGCATGCTGATCTCTTTCACAGCCGTGTCACCTATGCTGCCTGACACGTTTTGAAGTAATCTTCTTTATCAAAGGCTGTAGGTGAAAGGGTAAATGCACGTCCGTTGCAGCCTCTTTATTTCCACATCATGGCGCCCCCCCTAATGGGCGTTCTGAATTGAATCTGCGCTAAGGTTTTTGGAAGTTGCAGTCCGGAGGGAAATGCGTTCCCTGTAATGAGCGTGATTCTACTGCTTAGCACTTTACAAACCCACAGATGGACCTCAGCACCTGGAATCTTCCTCAATCCTGTGTGGTTGCCCCATGCAGGAGACCGGTAGTTATCGACGCCCAAGGCCCCCTCTGTAGGAGGGGTGGTGCACTCTCGGCGGCAAGGTCACCGCCATAACATCACTACTCCAGCTTGCACCTATGAAATGAGAGGCACTCCTACAAACACACCGAGCTTCAAGCCTAAGCCCCTTTTATTAGGTACGGGAGACGCCAGCATGCTGATCTCTTTCACAGCTGTGTCACCTATGCTGCCTGACGCGTTTCGAAGTCATCTTCTTTATCAAAGGCTGTAGCTGAAAGGGTTAATGCACGTCCGGTTGCAGCCTCTTTATTTCCACATCATGGAGCGCCCCCTAATGGGCTATTCTTCATTGAATCTGCGCTACGGTTTCTGGAAGTTGCAGTCCGGAGGGAATTGCGTTCCCTGTAATGTGCGTGAATCTTCTGCTGAGCACTTAACAAACCCACAGATGAGCCTCAGCACCTGGAATCCTCCTCAATCCTGTGTGGTTGCCCCATGCAGGAGACCGGTAGTTATCGACCCCCAAGGCCCCCTCTGTAGGCGGAGTGGTGCACTCTCGGCGGCAAGGCCACCGGCATAACATCACTACTCCAGCTTGCACCTACGAAATGAGGCACTCCGACAAACACACCTAGCTTCAAGCCTAAGCCCCTTTTATTAGGTACTGGAGACGCCAGCATGCTGATCACTTTCACAGCTGTGTCACCTATCCTCCCTGACAAGTTTCGAAGTCATCTTCTTTATCAAAGGCTGTATGTGAAAGGGTAAATGCACGTCCGGTTGCAGCTTCTTTATGTCCACATCATGGCGCGCCCCCTAATGGGCTGTTCTTGATTGAATCTGCGCTAAGGTTTCTGGAAGTTGCAGTCCGGAGGGAAATGCGTTCCCTGTAATGTGCTCGATTATTCTGCTGAACACTTTACAAACCCACTGATGGGCCTCAGCACCTGGAATCTTCCTCGATCCTGTGTGGTTGCCCCATGCAGGAGACCAGTAGTTATCGACGCCCAAGGCCCCCTCTGTAGGAGGGGTGGTGCACTCTCGGCGGCAAGGCCACCGCCATAACATACCTACTCCAGCTTGCACCTACGAAATGAGAGGCACTCCGACAAACACACCGAGCTTCAAGCCTAAGCCCCTTTTATTAGGAACGTGAGACGCCAGCATGCTGATCTCTTTCACAGCTGTGTCACCTATGCTGCCTGACGCGTTTTGAAGTCATCTTCTTTATCAAAGGCTGTAGGTGAAAGGGTAAATGCACGTCCGGTTGCAGCCTCTTTATTTCCACATCATGGCGCGCCCCCTAATGGGCTATTCTTCATTGAATCTGCGCTACGGTTTCTGGAAGTTGCAGTCCGGAGGGAAATGCGTTCCCTGTAATGTGCGTGATTCTTCTGCTTAGCACTTTACAAACCCACAGATGGACCTCAGCAACTGGAATCTTCCTCAACCCTGTGTGGTTGCCACATGCAGGAGACCGGTAGTTATCGACCCCCAAGGCCCCCTCTGTAGGAGGGGTGGTGCACTCTCGGCGGCAAGCCCACCGCCATAACATCACTACTCCTGCTTGCACCTACGAAATGAGGCACTCTGACAAACACACCGAGCTTCAAGCCTAAGCCCCTTTTATTTGGTATGGGAGACGCCAGCATGCTGACTTTTTTTCACAGCAGTGTCACCTATGCTGCTTGACAAGTTTCAAAGTCATCTTCTTTATCAAATGCTGTAGGTGAAAGGGTAAATGCACGTCCGGTTGCAGCCTATTTATTTCTACATCATGGCGCGCCCCTAATGGGCTGTTCTTAATTGAATCTGCGCTATGGTTTCTGGAAGTTGCAGTCCGGAGGGAAATGCGTTCCCTGTAATGTGCTTGGTTATTCTGCTGAACACTTTACAAACCCACAGATGGGCCTCAGCATCTGGAATCTTCCTCAAACCTCAGTGGTTGCCCCATGCATGAGACCGGTAGTTATCGACCCCCAAGGCCCCCTCTGTAGGAGGGGTGGTGCACTCTCGGCTGCAAGGCCACTGCCATAACATCACTGCTCCAGCTTGCACCTACGAAATGAGAGGCACTACGACAAACACACCGAGCTTCAAGCCTAAGCCCCTTTTATTAGGTACGGGAGACGCCAGCATGCTGATCTCTTTCACAGTCGTGTCACCTATGCTGCCTGACGCGTTTCGAAGTCATCTTCTTTATCAAAGGCTGTAGGTGAAAGGGTAAATGCACGTCCGGTTGCAGCCTCTTTATTTCCACATCATGGCGCGCCCCCTAATGGGCTGTTCTTAATTCAATCCTCGCTAAGGTTTCTGGAAGTTGCAGTCCGGAGGGAAATGCGTTCCCTGTAATGTGCTTGATTATTCTGCTGAACACTTTACAAACCCACAGATGGGCCTCAGCATCTGGAATCTTCCTCAATCCTGTGTGGTTGCCCATGCAGGAGACCGGTAGTTATCGACCCCCAAGGCCCCCTCTGTAGGAGGGGTGGTGCACTCTCGGCCGCAAGGCCACCGCCATAACATCACTGCTCCAGCTTGCACCTACGAAATGAGAGGCACTACGACAAACACACCGAGCTTCAAGCCTAAGCCCCTTTTATTAGGTACGGGAGACGCCAGCATGCTGATCTCTTTCACAGTCGTGTCACCTATGTTGCCTGATGCGTTTCAAAGTCATCTTCTTTATCAAAGGCTGTAGGTGAAAGGGTAAATGCACGTCCGGTTGCAGCCTCTTTATTTCCATATTATGGCGCGCCCCCTAATTGGCTGTTCTTAATTGAATCTGCGCGAAGGTTTCTGGAAGTTGCAGTCCGAAGGGAAATGTGTTCCCTGTAATGTGCGTGATTCTTCTGCTGAGCACTTTACAAACCCAAAGATGAGCCTCAGCACCTGGAATCCTCAATCCTGTGTGGTTCCCTCATGCAGGAGACCGGTAGTTATCGACCCCCAAGGCCCCCTCTGTAGGTGGGGTGGTGCACTCTCGGCGGCAAGGCCACCGCTATAACATCACTACTCCAGCTTGCACCTACGAAATGAGGCACTCCGACAAACACACCGAGCTTCAAGCCTAAGCCCCTTTTATTAGGTACGGGAGAAGCCAGCAAGCTGATCTCTTTCACAGCCGTGTCACCTATGCTGCCTGACAAGTTTCAAAGTCATCTTCTTTATCAAAGGCTGTAGGTGAAAGGGTAAATGCACGTCCGGTTGCAGCCTCTTTATTTCCACATCATGGCGCGCCCCCTAATGGGCTGTTCATAATTGAATCTGTGCTGGTGTAAATCTGTTCAGTAATTTCTGAGAAAATTGCAAGTAAAATCATAGCGATATCTAGAGTCTGAGTTCAGTAATCGTACTGAAATCTGTTCAATTACGAGCGCAGCTGCATGCTGATTGGCTGTGAACTGTCTGTCAACACTCGGAACCAGGAAGTGTTGGCGGCCATCTTGTGCCTCGCTAGAACCGAGTCTCAAGAAAACAGTGAATCAAAGTTGAGAAATAAGGGAAGGGGGTAGGGTAGAGACATTCTGACCCTCTAGGCTTGCTCAGGGGGTCGTGCATGGGTGTTTAGGCTCTATTTTTTTTTCTTTCTTTTAAAGAAAAATTGCGGCGTACGCGCATGTAAATACCTACAATTACGAGCAGGAGCTGCATGCTGATTGGCTGTCAATACTCCAAACCAGGAAGTGTTGGCAGTCATGTTGTTTGTCGGGAGAGAAGAGTCACAAGAAAACAGTAAAACAAAGTTGAGCAATAAGGAAAGGGGGCAGGGGAGAAACATTCTGAGTCTATAGTCTTAGTCAGGGGGTGGTACATGGATCTTTAGGCTCAATTTATTTATTTTTTTTAAATAAAAAATGGCGGGGTATTCGTGCAGTACGTGTACGCGGTGGAAAACGTGAAAAAAAAGTATAATTCCTTTTTATTCATTAGGTCCCGGGGGGCAAATTACGGGGGCAATTTTTCTGCATAATGGGGGCTTGTAAGGTGCTCCGAGCACTGGGGAACGGCACTTCTCTGGTTTTAGTTTGAAGTATGAAGAGGGGGTGGGTTAGGGTCCTACTCCCCGCAGTCTCGGGGAGTGGCACCCCTCGGGTCTTTTTTAAAAAAAAAATGTTTTAGCTCTCCCTCCCTCTCTCACCGTACACGTCGAGGGGAACGCCACCTTTCTGGGGCAGTGATTTGTAAAATTACCTTCCAGCTGCAGGTACCTGCATTGTCTTGAGTTTTTAATTAATGTTGGGAGGGTGGGCTTGATAATACGTCCTTGGTAATTCCCATAGAAGCCTATGTTCTGGTGTTAACATGGGCTTCTATGGGAAATAAGGCCATAATATGAAGCTCATTATCGTCGTTTTATCTGCAGTTTCCTGCCAATAAAACGGTGAAAATTTTAACACCGGTCCTTGATAATATGCACCTAAGTTTACTGGTCAAAAAAAGAGCAATGGTCCATATTATCAACAAAAGGAGATACATTATCGTCGCTTTTATCGCAGGAAACTGCTGATAAAGCAGCAATAATGAGCTTGATAATATATCCTTGTGAATTGCCATAGAAGCCCAGGTTAATACTAGAACCTGAGCTGCTATGGGAATTTACATGGGCCTATTATCAAGCCCATTATCGTCGCTTTATCAGCATTTTCTTGCCGATAAAAGCGGCAATAATGTATCGCCCTTTACTGATAATATGGCACTGACGGGCATATTATGAAGGACCGGTGTTAAAATTATCGACGTTTCATGGGCAGAAAACTGAAGGTAAAACGGTGAAAATGGTCTTGATAATACGCCCTTGTTAATTCTCATAGAAGCTCATGTTGTGGTGTTCTCTTCTATGGGAATTAACAAAGGCGTATTATCAAGTCCAGACGTGGCCCCTGGAGGGAGTTGCGGTGAGACAGGTGGGGCGGGGGAGGGGCAGGGTGGGGGGTGATAAAGAACGGAATCTGGATGATTGTAGGTAAGTAAACAATTAAATTAATAAAACTAATTTCGGGCCACATTATCAACAACATAAGGCTATACATTCTCGCCGCTTTTATCGGCAGGAAACTGCCGATAAAGCGGCGATAATGGTCTTGATAATATGCCCTTGTGAATTTCCGTGGCAGCCCAGGGTAACACCAGAACCTGGGCTGCTATGGGAATTTACAAGGGCCATTTATCAAGCTCGTTATTGCTGCCTTATCAGCAGTTTTCTGTCGATAACAGATTTCTGTTGATATCTGTAGACCTATATTTTTAATGGATGTTTTTAATCATGTTAAAGTACTGTATGGATTGCTTATTTGCACAAGCTTTTTTGTATTTAACTATAGCATTGACTTATGATGTTTAGAATACTTTTACGGTTTTTGTTATGAACCGAATAAAGTACTTCTGACTGACTGTATCGCCTTATGTTGTTCATAATATGCCGCTTCGTTCCGTGCCCTGCATGGCATTTTGCGATGCAGGGGGCGTTACGAAATTCGGGGCATATTATCAAGGACTGGTGTTAAAATTATCGACGTTTTATCGTATCCATAGCGTATGCTGAGAATGATTAGCAGTAGAAACTATGGTGCGATCACTCTCTCACTGCCAAATGAGAGCACAGGGCAAGCTATGAGAATAGTTAGAAGTACTCAGTTATTGGAGATCCGATTCAGCTGTGTGTCTTATTGTGCGATGTTAGGCAATGCTTACATGATTACGGTAACTGAGCGTGTGGTTTGATTACAAAAAAGTTGTGTGAACTCCTCTGCATGGGAAGCTGGATGTTTCCATCTGGCTGTCAATTTCGACCTTGAAAGCAGAGTCAACCAAATGAGTCGTATAAGAGCGCTATTGTCTCAAAAAGAGGTCGCTCTTACATCTGCTAGAGAAACATTTGTCCTTCATGTAGCAAACACCCGCAGAGAAGTGTATGTTTTGTTAAATACAGACGTGCTGTGGAATTTTAGGGAATTAATTTAGACTATCTTTAATGCGTCCTCAAGTAGGGGGTTAGCTTACTTTTTTTAAATTATAACTTCTGTAGAAAGTATATTTGGTGTCTTGTCGGTGTTTTTTCATTGCATTTTTTGCAGCATCATTGGCGAATTGTGCTTAATGGTCACATTAGTTGCCAGTGTGCTTGTATTAATTTGTTTACTTAAAAATGGATGCACATCTTGCAGCAGACGACAATATTTCTCGGTTGTTGCTGGTCCTCAACCGAAGGCTTAGTTACCATGGCGCGCTGCCTCTTGCAACGTTGAGTGCAGTTTATGGATTATCGTTTTGATTCTCCTTTTTCACATGCGTTCAGCCTGTCTTCCATTACCTGAGCTGGGATTTCGACTGGGCCCTTGATTTGTGTCTCTGCAGTATGGTGTCTCCCAACGCGGATTACGACCAGTTGATGAGTCCTTTAGTGGTTCATGACGTGCTCTGTTCTGGTGGCGGGATTATGGCCTTAGCAGCGACACATGGAATAATGGGACGTTGGAATGTTTTTGCAGTGGCGCTTAAGTTCTTGGCACGCAGTTACATTGAAGATGACCCGAGTTTTCCTCCGATGTTGATAGGGGCTCCGGTGGTTGAGGAACATGTATGTTCATTCTCACTATTGAATTGGATGGCTGAAATGTTTTCAGATGAGAACAATGACTTCCTGTTGGAGGCTGTTGCTACATACTGTGCTTACATGATTAAGACTCTATGATTTTTCTGCATATTCTTTATTTTTTAGCTACTGCTTTCTATCAAAGAGCGAATAACTTTTTTGGGGAAATGTGAACTTGACTCTGGTTTTTAGTCTTAGAGTGTGCGTTTCTAAGTGGCACATGTTTATATCGCGTGCTTTGATGAAGAAAGGGTGCCATGGGGCTGAGGCTTTCACTCACACCCTGTTAAGTTAGCATGGGTTTATTAGAAGCTTACACGCTATTTTTGCTTTCCTGCTCTGCTTTGCACGTGACACATACTTGTGATATTGTTTAGAGAAGGCTGAGTATTTTGTTTTATATGAGAATAATTTGGTATGCTAGATTTGTAAAGTGCCTCGCTAGTTTTGTGTGTATAGTGAGAGCATGGAACATCAAAGTTATCTTGAATACTGTGTCTGTTCAGAATGATCCTCGGAAGTTCGAGCCATAATACATATGTAGTTGTGTCCACATTTGATACTTGCGCTTTTCATAATGCATTGTGGAGGCAAAGTTACACACAGTTGGAGAACATTCATAACTTGATAGTTTGTGGAGCTCTGAATGTGATGTATTACTGCTGAGTACCGGAGGTATGGGTCTGACCATGTAATCCTATGAGACTTTCTGTAGTTATAGACTAATCTGCTTGGTAGGGAGGGTGAAATGTAGGTATATTTTAAATTTGTTTACCTTTAGTATTGTAGGATGCTTTTTCTGTTTGTATCTTCTAGAATAGTAACAATGCTGACAACCTTGTTTGTGATAATATGTTTGGTTGTATTATCTAAGGTACTGTGCATGAGATTTTGGCGTTAGAAATAAACATTTCAAAGTTGCACGTTTTTTATTTACATCTTGTATTGGACTGGTGTAAGAGTATAATGAAAGAGTGCTATTGTTATCCACATTACTTCATGTAATCTAAGTGGCATGTTCTGGGTTGACTAGTCATTGGTGTTTTTGTTGTAGGGCAGTGGTTCCCAAACTTTTGAGTTGTGAGGACCCCCCATAGAGTCACCACTGGAAGCTGGGGACCCCCAAGCAATTTGTAGGATTTAAATTTCAAGCATTAAAACCGTAATTCGGAAAAAATTAACACATATGTGTACACAAAACAAATACTCAAATTACTAATGATTTTAGTGGCATATTTACAAGCCCCTATCACCATGGGAACATCACTTTCTGAGAGTTTTCTGTGGCGATAGGGGCTTTGCCTTATTTACAAGGCAACGTTAAGCCACTTAACGTGGCTTAACGGTCCCTTGTACATAAGACTCCCTTTGACACAATGCTTAGCGTGAAAGCGGTTGACAGTGCGTGTTGTGGTGGGCGTTTCCTTTGTGACACCCATTGATTTTGACGCTGCCGCCTATTTACAAGAGCAGCGTAAATGGGAAGCAGGGCCAAAATTAAGGCCAGTGAAAATCTGGTCGTAACTTGGCGAAACAATGAGAAATGCTTCATTTCTCCTCGTTTTTGTAAAACGCCTTGAAATGTTTATGTTCAGGAAGGCGACCCTTTCTGCACATAAACAATCTTTAAAAAATGTGCATGAAGGGGGACCTTCCTGCACATGAACAATCTTCCCCTATTAAATGTAGCCCCAGTGCAGGGGAAACGCAGGCAGGGCTGCACCATATTCTTGTAAATATGGTGCGGCCTTGCGTTTCTGAAGTAGTAGAGTGTGTTGTTAAGCCAAGGAGGCTGGTCTGGAGAAGCATAAACTTAAGGAGTGCTGGTCTGGAGAAGCACAAACTCAGGATTCAGAACATAACACAGTGGTTAGCATTGACTTCAACAATAAAAATGTATTTCCACCCAAAGAAACCTTTTTAGAAGCATCAGGATACTGAAAGACTGAAAAAAGCATGTCACTAACTTGTACCTTGCAGTTTGCAAGCAGTTGTTTGATGACAGTTTTTTGGTCACTGTGCTAGATTACGATTGTCACTTATGAACTGCAGTGTAACAAAAGAATCTGTGTGACAAAAGCAGTAACCCACTGACCAATGCATATCAAATACTGTTTTTTAAAATGTGTGGTACACTTCTTTGCAGTAGGCATATTAACCCTCTGTGTTACATTAGTTCAGTCACAGCTGTCACTGGACAAAACTCTCATGTCTCTCCAGCAGGGAACTCACTCACTGTTGTTATCTTCACATTTTTATTGTTCTTTGCAAACTGGTAATTAAACAAGATACTATGCAGTGCTTTTAAAACTGCTGCCTGTGGACGCTCTGGGAATGTGTGAGGGACTCATGGGGGTCCGTGGACCACAGTTTGGGAAACACTGCTCTAAGGCGAAGAACCAATGAGTCACTGATTGCTAGTCTGGTAGGGTGTTTGTGTAGTAAGGTGGGTTTTGGAACACCGTAATACACTGAGGTCCTAAGTCTTCATGCACAGTTCTGTGTATGAGCAGAATTCCTGGAACAGTAGTTACAACAAAAAGGCTCGAGAAAGGGCTTGCACTTTGAATATGAATATAAAATAGAAGAATAGTTGATAATCACAGTTAAGGAATGCAGCAATTAGATGTGTGTACATTGAGTGGAAGATGAAAATCTTGAAAAATTAGAGAGGTTGTAGAGATGCAAACTTTCCATTTCTTTGTAAAGGAAGTGGGTGTTTAGTTTTCCAGTGCATATATATATTCACTGAAAAAAGCCATGGGTTTCAGGCACGTTATAGTCCGGAATTAGCATTTAAAAAACTTTAGAAATTCACTGAAAAAAACGATAGGTTTCAGCCACGTTATAGTTAGGAATAAGCATTTAAAAACCTTAGAAATTCACTGAAAAAACCATAGGTTTCACACACGTTATAGTTAGGAATTAGCATTTAAAAAACCTTAAAAATTCACTGAAAAAACCATAGGTTTCACCCTTGTTATAGTTAGCTGGACATTTCTCTCATACAAAACCATTGAAATTCCCCCGTTCTAGTTAGTTTTGCTACCTATAACTTGCGCGCCCGCAATCCACTGCTGAAGACGTCACATATTACATCACTCATGACATGGTCAGTGACATCACTCATGACATCTCAAATGACATCACTGATGACATCATCCTTGTGAAAGAGTGGTAGACCTACTCTCATCCTAATATAACCTTTGATAAACAGACTGAAAAATAGAAACTAAAATTTTCAAAACAATGGAGATACCTATACCAGTTAGAAGAACCTATTCAGTAATTCCAAAATCTACATACATATCCACTCATTCAGCAATAGTTCTATATAGTCACTCACACAAATGTACTCCTACACCTATACATCCTGTTACACACTAATACTCATCCATAGGGTTACTCACACACATACTCACACATGCAAAAAAAATCCATTTATTTGCATATACAGCTATACCTACACCGCTATACTTACTTCTACAGAAAACTACACATACTTACTCTCTTAAACAATCACTTATAGAAACACATACTTATTTATACAACAACTCTTCCAATCTTTCACTTTCATATATACTCACTTATATACATCAATGCTCACATATACTAGTTTAAAACATATGTAGTTACTCATAAAGACACTATTGAGACAGTTATTCACTCACTAACACACCCATACACACACTCATCCACCCATATAGTCCTGCACACATGCTGTCTTCAAAACCAATACAAACAGTGAGTCATTTATTCATGCATCTATGCACTAGTAATATCCCACAGCGAACCATACAGACACTCATACTGATACTCAAAAAACCAACTAATAACCCATATACACACTCATGTACTCACCAAGCCATGCATACACTTATATACAAAGTGAGACACTGATACAGATATTTACATATTTAAACATTACTCGCTAATACATGTATTCTCTAAGATACACTTAATAAGTCAGTTATACATATCAATTTTACAAAAAACATCCATTTAGACACTTATTTACCCATTTATTCTTTCCTCAACCTTTAGATATAATATTTAAAAAATATGTATTTTTCAGAAAGAAACACATTCACTGGATGATGTCATCAGTGATGTTATCTGTGAGGTGATGAGTGATGTCACTGACCATGTCATGAGTGATGTAATATGTGACGTCATCAGCAGTGGATTGCGGGCGCGCGAGTTATAGTTAGCTAAACTATAACGGGGAAATTTCAATGGTTTTTTCAGTGAATATATATATAATATAAAACTTACTTTACTTACGGATTTGGTTGCTATGAATTCCGCCTGGTTTCCACCTTGGATCTGCAGACTTTTTCTTCCATTATCTGTGTATGCTTTTATTCGCAGCTTTTGAAGTCCGGTACTCCTGTACCTCTGTGCCTCTTGGCCGGTCACTCCTTCACGCACTGCGCACACTCCCCGTGGGTGTGCCCCTGCTGGCCCGTTCCCGCCGCTGCTCGCAGCTGTGCCCCTGACCACGAGGCGTGGTCTCTGCTTCTGGAGCGCAGCGCCGCTCCTGCTGCCTGCGTGACCATTCTGCTCCTGCCGCTGCTCTATCGTCTGTCCCCCCTGTGTTAGGGCTGCCTTTCCCCGCTCTGCCCAGCCTTTCTTTCTGCCTGCCTGTCCCTTGCCCAGTCCGCCGCTTTCCCGCTGTTTTTACCGCCGTTTCTTTCTTCCCGCTGTGCCCCCGTCACCTCCCCGCTCCCCGCCGCTGTTCCCCTGCGGCCCCGCCCCCCTCCACCTGTAGCCTTCCCATTCGCCGCCCCGCTCCCGCCTCCCAGCTGCCCTTCCCTCCCACTGTAGCATTTAAGGAAGAGTGCACGCAGTGGTGATCTGTGACCTCTGTGCCTCTTGGCCGGTCACTCCTCCACGCACTGCGCACACTCCCCGTGGGTGTGCCCCTGCTGGCCCGTTCCCGCCGCTGCTCGCAGCTGTGCCCCTGACCACGAGGCGTGGTCTCTGCTTCTGGAGCGCAGCGCCGCTCCTGCTGCCTGCGTGACCATTCTGCTCCTGCCGCTGCTCTATCGTCTGTCCCCCCTGTGTTAGGGCTGCCTTTCCCCGCTTTGCCCAGCCTTTCTTTCTGCCTGCCTGTCCCTTGCCCAGTCCGCCGCTTTCCCGCTGTTTTTACCGCCGTTTCTTTCTTCCCGCTGTGCCCCCGTCACCTCCCCGCTCCCCGCCGCTGTTCCCCTGCGGCCCCGCCCCCCTCCACCTGGAGCCTTCCCATTCGCCGCCCCGCTCCCGCCTCCCAGCTGCCCCTCCCTCGCTCCGTCCCCTCCACTCTCCTCTTATGGCAGAGTGGCCAACGCGCAGCGGTCACGCGCAGCGGGCGCGCCGATTGCGCGCCGAAGGCGCGCCAAAGGTAAGCCCGTCTGCGCCCGTCCGCGACCGGACCGCGCCCAGCGCCAGGACCCCTGGCCCCCGCAGATCCCATCCCGCCCACCGGACGTACGACGCCGCCACCCTCAACGCACTCAACGACGGCCGCTTCCCGGGATGCTACCGAGCCACCCCGAGACGCACCCACGGACCCTTCGGCTGCAACGCCTGCAAGTTCACCTGCATCCGGACCTGCCACGCACTAGCACCCGCCAAGACGAACACCAGCAGCAACCACCTCAAGTGCATCCTGCTCAACACCCGCTCCGTCCACAGACACGCCATCGAACTCTGGAACCTCATCGACACCACAGCTCCTGACGTTGCCTTCCTCACCGAAACCTGGATGAACGCCTCCTCCGCTCCCGACATCGCCATCCCAGAGGGCTACAAGATCACCCGGAGGGACCGCACCGCCAACCAAATGGGAGGAGGCATCGCCATCATCCACAGGGACACCATCCGCATCACGACCAACACCGACGGCATCCTGACCACCGCCGAACACCTACACTTCCAGATCCACACCGACCCGAGAACCACCCTCAGAGGCACCCTGATCTACCGACCCCCGGGACCACGCACACACTTCAGCGAGGACATCGCCGACTTCGTCAGCCCGCATGCCCTCCCCTCCGCTGACTACATCCTCCTGGGGGACCTCAACTTCCACCTGGAGAACAACAACGATCACAACACCTCCACCCTGCTCGACAACCTCGCCAACCTCGGCCTCAATTAGATGGTGACCACCCCCACCCACCTCGCCGGTCACACACTCAACGCCGTCTTCTCATCCAGCAAAGACATCGCCTTCACCCACGCCACTGGACTTCACTGGACGGACCACAGCTGCGTCCACTTCACCTTCAGAAGAACGACGACCCACCACCACCAGCAACAGGTTGCCCGTAGAAGCTGGAACAAGATCACAGCCGACCAGCTCGCCGCTTCCCTGAGCCAGCACCCTCCCGCCAGCTCAGCGAACCCCAGCCAGGCCGCCGACAACCTCACGAAGTGGATCAGCAACTGCGCGGACGAACTCGCCCCACTGAGGACCCCGCCCAGCAGACCCGGCAGCAAGAAGGCCCCATGGTTCACCGACGAACTCAAGAGCTCCAAGAAGAACTGCCGAGTCCTCGAGAAAGCCTGGAGAAGAGAACCAACACCGGACAACATGACCACCCTCAAGCTTGCCACCCGGAAACACCACCAGCTGCTCCGCGCCACCAAGAAAACTGCCTTCAAGGACCGGCTGGACAACAACGCACACAACAGCAAGGAACTCTTCAACATCGTGAAAGAGCTCTCCAACCCCAACGCCGGAAACCACGACATCACCCCTTCGCAAGAACTCTGCAACTCCCTCGCCTCCTACTTCCACAACAAGATCGCGGACATACACGACAGCTTCAGCACCCAACCGACGAACGCCACGACCGACACGACCGAACCAACGCCCCCCACCACCACCCTCCGTGCCTGGACCCACATCAGCACCGAAGACACCGTCCGCATGATGAACTCCATCCACTCCGGATCTCCGACCGACCCTTGCCCTCACCACATCTTCAACAAAGCCGACGATGTCATCGCACCCCACCTACGGGACATCATCAACACCTCCTTCACCACCGCCACCTTCCCAGAGCGCTGGAAGCATGCCGAACTCAGCGCTCTACTCAAGAAACCAACAGCGGACCCCACCGAACTCAAGAATTACCGTCCCATCTCGCTGCTCCCGTTTCCGGCCAAAGTCATCGAGAAGACCGTCAACAAGCAGCTGACCACCTTCCTCGAGACGAATGGTTCCCTCGACCCCTCGCAGTCGGGCTTCCGGGCCAACCACAGCACCGAGACCGCCCTCATCGCTGCCATCGACGACATTCGAGCCCTGATGGACAACGGAGAAACAGCGGCCCTCATCCTCCTAGACCTCTCCGCGGCCTTCGACACCGTCTGCCACCGCACCCTAGTGCAGCGCCTCAGCAACGTCGGAATCCAGGAGAAGGCACTGGAATGGATCATTTCCTTCCTCAGCGGAAGGACACAGAGAGTCCGCCTACCACCGTACAAGTCAGAGGCCACTGAACTCATCTGCGGCGTACCCCAAGGTTCCTCGCTGAGCCCAACCCTCTTCAACATCTACATGAGCCCCCTCGCGACCATCGCACGCCAACACAACCTTAACATCATCTCCTACGCCGACGACACCCAGCTGATCCTCTCCCTGACCAACGACCCCGTCGCCGCCAGAGCCAACCTTCACGCAGGAATGAAAGAGGTAGCCGAGTGGATGTCGACCAGCCGCCTGAAGCTGAACTCGGACAAGACGGAAGTCCTCATCCTGGGATCCTCGCCCTCCGCCTGGGACGACTCCTGGTGGCCCCCCGCCCTGGGCACCGCACCCAAACCGACAGACCACGCACGCAACCTGGGCTTCATCCTGGACTCCTCCTTCTCCATGACCAGGCAAGTCAACGCCGTATCCTTGTCGTGCTTCAACATCCTGCACATGCTACGGAAGATCTTCCGGTGGATCCCCACCGAGACCAGGAAGACGGTCACCCAGGCCCTCGTCACCAGCCGACTGGACTACGGCAACGCCCTCTACGCCGGAACCACCGCCAAGCTCCAGAAGAGACTCCAACGGATCCAGAACGCCTCAGCCAGACTCATCCTCAACGTCCCACGACACAGCCACATCTCCGAACACCTGAGAGACCTGCACTGG
Source organism: Lissotriton vulgaris (assembly GCF_964263255.1). Taxonomy (NCBI): domain Eukaryota; kingdom Metazoa; phylum Chordata; class Amphibia; order Caudata; family Salamandridae; genus Lissotriton; species Lissotriton vulgaris. The sequence continues at coordinate 1,255,361,150 of NC_141685.1, read as the reverse complement.
CTCCCGGTCAACAAGAGAATCACCTCCGTCTCCTCACCCACGCTCACAAAGCCCTTCACGACCAAGGCCCGAGCTACCTCAACAACCGCATCAACTACTACGCTCCCAAACAACACCTCCGATCAGCCAGTCACGCCCTCGCCGCCTTCCCCCGCATCCGAAGAGCGACGACAGGAGGAAGGTCCTTCTCCTACCTGGCCGCCAAGACCTGGAACTCCCTCCCGACCGACCTGCGCCTGACCCAAGACCACCTCGCCTTCAGGAAGAAGCTCAAGACCTGGCTGTTCGAGCAGTAGCAGCACCCCCCCCTAGCGCCTTCAGACCCTCCGGGTAAGTAGTGCGCTCTACAAATGCCTATGATTGATTGATTGATTGTAATTAAGGTCAGGCATTCTTTTGTGCTATAGGGGTTCCCTTCAGTTGGACTCTATCCTCTTTTTAGGCTACCTTTTTTATGGTAGCTTTCGTGCACCTTCCTTAATTCCTTGGTGGGAATGAGTTTGTTTTTCTGTGTTCTGTACTGCTCCGTTTCTCTGTTACCATATCAGTACCTCACCGTACTTTTCTGTCACTCGTACATGTAATTTATCTGTCTTTTGTGTGGGCCTAAGCATACACCTACAATTTCCCCTTCTACATGGTGAGACACGTCTATATCTAGGCCCTATATGTATATCTAATGATAGTCTATGTCTATATGTTCCCATGCATATGGATATTCAATGGATTTTCCTAGAGATTGTCTAGCCTTGAGCTCTTTTGCTATTGATGGCCACTCCTATGCAGATAGTAGTTGAGGTTTTTTCAACTCCACATCGTTTCATCCTCGCTCGCATGATTCTTTCTGCTGTGTTGAGAGCTTGCTCAGTGACTTTTTAGAGCTTCTGTGATTCACAGGACTTGTTCAATCTCCTAGATTAGGTGCACAATCACTTATCACCTTGGTAGGTCCTTTATTGGCGTTTTCTTCTAAAGATAGATGTTTTCTTACATTGTTGAGGTTATTTTGTCTATCCTGTGGTTCGGTGCACCGTTGTTGTCATATTATATGCATGGGTCAGATGCCGTGTGGTCTAAACATTCTTGTTTCTCCTGTTCAATTCCTTGGGTAGTGACGTGTCTGATTAACAGGCATTCTGCTTCAATGGTTTTTGGTGTATGATTCTTCTGAGTCTGGTCCCTTATATGGGGCTTTTAGGGCGGAGTTTCATATTTTCATCACACATTCTTTCTTTCTGGTCTCCTTGTATTCTGGACTCGGGTATTAAACGTCTGTATTCTTTTGTAGTTCCAGTTCATGGTCCCTACTCCGGGGATGATATTGCTTGGGTATCTGATTCTAAGTAAGGAATCTGCAGCTAGATGTATATCAGATGAACAAGTTACTTATCCTGCAGCAGATTCCTGCAGCAGATTCCTTACACCCCTCCCATCTTCACCACACTGAGAACTATTTTCTTTCTTTCGTTCATATTGAGCTTGATATGGGATATTGCTCCTTGAGGATATCCTTGTTGCGTGGCATGTTCTAACTGCTTCTTATCTGGATACTGCTCTGTCCTGTACAGTTGTATTATTGGAGGCTATGTCTATCTCGGAGGATGGTAGGACATGGCTGCTCCTTATTTCTGCCTCGGGTCTTCTTCGGCCTCTTGCATGTGTTGGCTGTTTAGTATTGAAATTTCGATTCAGTAGGGATGTAACACATTGTGTTTGTGATCTTGACACACTGTTCCAATAGGCATCTTCTATTTGTGGCTCCACGCTTTGAGCGCGGACATTAGTCACAGAAGAAACTGACAACGCGTCGGCGAGGGAGTAATATGGACTCCGCTGACGTCACATCCGGAGGACGACGTTGCTGCGGAGTCACTCAATGTCCTCTGCCAGTGCGCAGATGTTCTTTGGGTGGAAAAAAAGATTCTGGATCCAGTCTGGCGCCTGGGGAGGATTCTAAGTAAGGAATCTTCGGCTAGAGCCTATCTCTCTGAAACATCATTACCGAAGGTAAGTAACTTGCTCGTTAAGTGCAGACACTTGACCATTTGTGTCAATTTATGCTGCTGTTTGCTAGAAATAACATTTGTTTTTCTTGCAGGATTGTTTTATGGCTCCTGCTGAAGCATGCTTACTTCTACGCAGTGAGTAAATATCTAAGAGACGTGTTGTGGCTGTGCAGTCCTCCGACCGCTAGGGGCATCCTCACGTCTCCCAGGAGACTGCCTCTGGGCAGATACGGCTGCTGTTCCGATTGCATTCCTCGAGAGATAGTGATCAGATTAGTCAGCCTCAGCCTTTGTTGGGCCTCAAGGCAGGGAGTGGTACGCCGCACAAGGGGTCTGAATATTTTGCTGCTAGGCACTTTATGCACATTGTATTCCCTGTGGGGTCTGCAACAGACGTCATTTACTTAAATTCACTGCGTTCGTCAGGCGCCTGTGTCAGGCTCATCCCAAATTCGTTACCGCCCAGGTAGCTCCATGGCCCTGAAAAAGATTATGGGGACACCTCACCCAAACCTTCACAAATAATTATTTTAAAAAAAGCATAATTCCAGGTTTGCCCATAACCTACCTGCAGCTTTTATTTTATTTGTACTGAGCAATAAGTGCAGCTCGTGTCCCACTGTTAATTGGTGCCTCTCAGCCCCCACATTCCTTGATGTTGCCTCTATCATGCAAGATATACAGGACTCCTACACCGAGGAGGAGGCGGTTACTAGCCTCTCAATTGATGATGACTTCTGCGATGTCATGGACGCCTCAATACATAGGGCTGTCCCGGAAACTATAGCACCGCTCGAACAAAAGCTAATGAACCTCGCAGCGCTGTTCCTTCGACCCCTCTAATTGAGGACAGAACCCAAGGAGCCCTTACCCCCCTGGCATACCCAAGAACGCCTTTGCCTGCTGGCAAGAAGTGTGCCGGCGTGGACTTAGACATGTTTGCCTGCCTTAAACACGCAGCCTTGGACCACAATTCACTGGAACCAGCAGGTCCTCCACACTGCCCGTCCCCTCCCCGACTTAGATCCCCCTTTCCCAGCCTCACATTACCTGGATGGTGATGATTCTCCACCCTCTGATGGAAACATGGAGCCAGATAGACCCTGGGGCCCCTGTCAGATCATAAGCTGCCTGTCAGCGATAGACCCCCATCAGGTTCCAATTCTGATTTACTTAACCCAGATGACCTTCTACCCACGCTCATCTGACTGATTCCGGGTAGACAAAGTAGCAACCTACTGGGCTGAGAGATTGCGAAAGTCTATGAACAAGAAGTCGGCCGCTGCCTCAAGGCAGAGTGCCCCCGCCCATTTTTGGCAGATAAGGTGGCCCTTACGTAGACCCGTGCATGGCTACCTTCCTTGCTTAGTATATAAGAGACTCTAAAAAGGCATTGATCGGTCCCAGCAATCCTATCATGACAAGCTTTTAGACATGGCGGGCCCATCTATCAAAATATCCTTTTCTCAAAAAGCTGGCGGATGCTATCATTTCCCGTGCAATGCGATTTACGAATGATATCTTTCTGGGAGATTTTAATATCCATTTGGATAAAGATGAGGTGGGAGGCACCAGGGAATACATTGACTCTCTTAAGCTAGCCCAGCTTACTCAATGGGTCAGGGCACCGACACACAGGTGGGCATATCCTTGATCCTATCCGTTCCAACTTCCCTATCAAGGTGGAGGTTCCTCTGCTGGTGCCCTGGTCGGATCACTTCTGAACATTCTTTTCCTGGGTTCTGGAGGGTAATATTTCCCTGAGCAAATCCGGCTATGCTAAAATCGACCTGATGAGTCCAGACCAGCCCCCTCCGTTAATTTGGAGGACGCTCTTGAAGACTTTTGCAGTTGGATCAATGGCCTGTTCCTCTCCCATGGCCCTTCGCATACTATGCAGGGATTCTCCATCCAAGCCAAGGTTTTCGCATGAGCTTAAATTGCAGAAACAGCACTGCAAAAAGGTAGAACGTATATGGCGGTTGAACTATTGCCCTTTGGCCAAATTGAACCTTAGGAAAGTCCGGAAGCTGTAATGCACCTCTATAGCTCGGGCCAAAAGCTTTTACTATGCAGATCACATTTATCAAGCGAGGAACAATTCTGAAGAAATCTTCTCCATTGTCCTGAACATTATTGCCCTTAGGGCGGAATCTGTCACACTTCCCTCGTCAAACGCTTGGTGCGAGGTACTTTCAAATTTCTTTATTGATAAGGTTCGCTCCATCCAGGCTTCCTTTATTTTAGGTGATCACTCTATGACCAGGCCCTCGCCCTTGAAGGGGCTATATATGGGGTCTTCTTCCCTGATGGCTTTTTCACCTTTTGACCTTCCTGGTTCCCTGAAGATCCTTAAGGCATTGAAGTCGGGCTCCTCTACTGATCCCTGCGCAGCCAAACTCCTGGCCTCAGTCACAGAGGCAGTGAACCCTGAAGCCAACAGACTTCTCAATTTGTCCCTTCAGGAGGCCCATGTTCCTTTAGTATGGAAGCAGGCTAAGATTCTGCCCCACTTAAAGAAACCAACATTAAATCCGCTGAACACAGTTAATTCTGCCCCCATATTCCTCCTCCCTAATATGGCGAAAGCCTGCAAAAAGGTGGTCAATAAACAGCTCACAGACTTCGTCGAGGGTGTTCGCTACTTCATCCAGCTCAATCCTCATTCAGAGCCTCCTATAGTACGGAGTCGGTCTTGTTGGAAGTCTCAGAGGCTATTTGGGAATGTTTGCATGCGATATCTCTCGCCAGCATTCAAGACTGTCCCCATTCTCTGTTGCACACCCACCTTGTGAACATGGGGATTTCGTTAATCCCTTGAGTTGGCTTAAATATTTTTTGGAAGGGTGCACTCAGCAAGTTTAGATCCCTTCGTTATTCTCCTCACCTCAGGAGGTGACCACTGGGGTGCTGCAGGAGTCCTTCTTGAGCCCCCTTCATTTTAACCTATATGTCATCCCTCTGATCTGTTTGGCTGAAGAGCTGGGAGCAAAAATGATAGCTTACGCTGACGATACTCAGCTGCTGTTTACCTGGGGAAAATCAGACTGCCCCCCAGTTGCTGAACCAAAAATTGCCTCGCAGCATTCTTTCAATGGCTTTCCTCAGAACAGCTCAAATGTAACAAGGGTAAGTTTGAAATTCTTCTCTATGGGACCTTCCCTCCCCAGTTCAGAGAAACTATGGCCAGCGGATTTTTGCTTGCCAGTCTGGTTTGAGGAGAATCTTTCATTTTCCACCCAGATTAAGAAGCTATCAGGGAATTGCTTTGGTTTATTTAAAATGCGGGAAATTTGTCCCGCTTCTCCCCAGAGCACCTAAGGAAACAGTGACCAGGGCACTGATACTTTCGCGGCTCGACTACGCCAATGCTTTGTATGCTGGCCTGCAGGACTATCTTCTTAATAAATTACAGGTTGTCCAAAATGCCGCTGCAAGACTTGTTTTTAACATACCGATGAGAAGCAATGTCAGTCCGCATTTGCGACCACTCCACTGGCTGCCTGTGGCTAATTGAGTCAAGTTTAAGGCCCTGGTCTATTATGCATTGCACGACTGCGGCCCCTCCTATTTCCGGAAGAGGCTCCAGTTCTCTTCCCCCACCAGATATCTTCGTTCTTCTCAGTTCCTGGCCCATACTCCCCGCTTCCGTCTCACTAGAGTGGGAGGCAGCTCACTTGCTGTCAGAGCTACCACAGCCTGGAACGCACTCCCTCTGGATCTCCGCAGTATTCAAGACTTCTGTCTATTTAAAGAAAAACTGAAGTCTTCATCTTTTTACTTAAACAAATCTTCAGGCATCTGTGTGTACTTTCCCTTTCTCCAGGCTCGCTCCTTGGAGTATTTGTGCGTGCTCCAAGTGCAAATAACATAACATTGGACATTGCAGAGGACTCCAGGCGTCCAGATCCCTCATATCTCCAGAGGTTGTGTCAGAGTGAGCGCATAGGGCAATAATCTTCCTTGGCACTGCCAACTGCTGCCTATCCACAGAACATAGAAGGTCCCTATTAAAGATTGACCCCGAACTAGGAGACCTAGCCACCTCCGAAGCTGATCCTGTGGCACAAGGCAGCTTATTTGGTGAGCCCATCATTAAAGCGCTCATCAAATTTGTCGCTACATTCAATTGATTGGATAAGGCACAATCATCAGTTAAAAAGATTAGCCCCCCCCCCCCCAGGTTTTCACCTTGGCCGACCGTGGAAGGGGGCGTCGGCCGGCCATTGACAACAGGCTTCTTTCCGGGGCACAGCCTATAGACGAGGACAATACCATGACCAGTCCAGGATTGGGGTAGTTCTATCCTACCCAGGGATAACACAGACAAGAGGCTCCAGAGATGGACCCCAACAAGATAGCTCTCACTGTGAGTGTAATCCCTGTTTCTCATGTAAAGTTGGGGGGCAGATTGCCACACTTTGCAAACAACTGTAAATCCCTTACATCCGATGCTTTGGTCCTACATACCATCCAAGAGTTCCAGATAGAGTTTTACAGCTTCCCTGTCCAATTCAGTCTTCCGCAATCCTTTCATTTTTCTGCAGAGGAATCCTTCCTGATCGAGGCAGAGGTTCGAGACCTCTTGTCCAAAGGGGAAGTTTTCCCGACAACCTCTTTTCCCCATGGCTTTCTCAGCAACCTTTTTGTGGTCAACAAACGTGATGGTGGCCATTACCCGGTTATTAACCTCAAACAATTCAACAAGTGGCTAGTGTACCACCACTTCAAGGTGGAGGGCATTCACCTCCTCCAAGATCTTTTTTAGCCCCTCCTTGGATTGGTTGGTATGACTGTTTTTAAAGGATGGGGAACTTATGGACCCCATATTCCCACCTCACAGATGCTTCCTCTAGTATCAATGGCTGCACTTAAAAATTCACAACTCTCCCTTTCGGCCTCTCCCCCTTCTCCGTGGTGTTTCACCAAGATTCTCTGACCTGTGGTGGAACACCTCAGGGCCAGAGGAGTTCACCTGTTTGTCTACTTGGACGATACTCTTTTGTTGAACCAGCACCCATTGATCCTGCGGCTTTACCTTCAGTGGACAATCTCCCTCTTGCAGACCCTCGATGTTCAACGAGAAAAAGTAGGTGTTATCGTCAACCAAATCAATTGTCTTCCGGGTGGACTCCATTCAAGCCATCCCGAGCCTCTCCTCCATGAAGGTGGCCAAGATCAGGCAAGAATTAATTCAAACCCTGAGAAGACCGGTCACCTCCCTTCTTCAGATTGTGAGGGTGGTCGGGCTTCTCTATTCGTCCATCTAGGCTAATTTCCCAGCCCCTTTCACTACAGGACCCTTCAACGGATCATGATTTCATACTTGTGGAAGGGTCCGACGTATTCAAAGTGTGTTCCCCTATCAGATTACGAAATTCAATGATGGCTAGCCCACATGGAGGTGTGGAACTGCTGTGCTATATTTTGGTCTAAACCAGATTCGGTCATCGAATCCAATGCCAGCAGAGTGAGTCTGAGGCTCAATGTGGGGAATTATCTACAGGAGAAAAATGGTCTGAACAAGAGAGCTTGCTGCATATCAGCTGCCTAGAACTGATGACTGGCTCATTCGCTGTCAACTGTTGGACAAAAGAAAGAATTCAATGCAATGTCCACCTCAAGATGGACAACGTGGCAGGGGTCAGGTACATCAACCATCTTGGAAGGGCTCACTCCAAACATCTATCAGATTTTCTGCGAGTGCTTCCTGGAGAATCAGATCTCAGTCACAGCGGAACATCTTCTGTGCTCGGACAATCAGATGGCTGACTGGCAGTCTTGATATCTGAGGGATCTCAGTCTTTTTAAGTTGGATCTGTCCTTCGGATGTTGAATTCCTGATGTGGCATTTTCTCAGTGGATCTCTTTGTGTCCTGGTTGAACCATCAGGTAGCCAAATACTTCATCTGGAGACAGGACCCCTCTACTCAGGTGACTGATACCTTCGTTCAAAGGTGGAAAATGGAAATGGGATATGCGTTTCCTCTATTTTGTATGAGACTGTCCCCCCCCACTTGCCACGCCCAGTTCTGGTGTTGTGTGTCGATTTAGATTCCGTATGAATTTCCCGATTTATGCCCTTGTATAGGTACAATTCACATTGCCCTTATTTAGTCATTGAAATCCAGCCCTTATTTAGGCATTGCTCATCCTAACCAAATACAGGCATGGCCACCTACATCCATTCATCTAAGTCACAACTAGTTCATGGAAAACCAGACTGTTAAGCCTTTAGGACTTCCCCTTGCTTGGATATTGATTTCTCCAAGAACTCATTTATTATGCCTGAACATGTATTCCTATGGGGTTCATTCATGATGTTCTTATGCCCGACTTTTATGTCAATACTGGCATTCCTAAACACCTTCAAGGTATAAATATGCCTTCACTTGCCATGGCCAACCATGGTTAGGTCCACAGTTCGACTGCCTACTTGCACGAAGCGGCTCGCCCCAGCAAGTTCGGAAGGAAGTCCAGTCCCCAACACAAGCACTGAACAGACGCTGCCTTCCTCCTTGCTGAGATCCAGCTCCAATGTTTCTGACTCCCCTTGTGGGGTGTTGGAGATCGAGACCCGGGAAAGAGATTCCAACCTTTCTCATTCTAAGGCACAGCTTTCTAAACTTTTCATGTTGGTGACACACCTTTTTGTGAAAATATTTTGAAGGACACGGTTACGCAGCGAGCGAGCAGGAACCACCTATGGGGGGTTCGGCGGGGTTCTCCCCCCGAGAAAGTTTTGAAAAAGTAGTGGGCAAATGGTGAATTTCAAAGCAAATTTGAGAAAGCAGGAAGGTTAATAAAGCAATTGTTAATCTGGTCTAACAAAGCCAGTGACTGGCAAAACCGAGTGTAAGCAAGGTTAGGTTTGTGCATGAAACAAGAATATAATCATGCACACATTGACACATGCCCCAGTGATTTACGGCAAAAAAGCGCAGTTTCACACCCTGCCAACCCTTTCAACCACGCACAAAGTCCACCTGCTGCCTTGCTGAATTTGAGTTATACAAAAATCCGTTCAGGAAGGGGGAATTGTGAGTGATAAAACAATCATGCAACTTATCAACGGGGCTCTGCGCATTGAACTCCGATGGGACTGCTTTCCTCCGTGCAGCGCGCCAAAAGGCAACAGAAAATAAGATGAGTAATATGTTTTCCATTCAGCATTTGGAGCTAAAATTAACTGCATATAAGAGAGGACAAATACATAAATATCAAAATGTATGGGGCCACAACATATCGCACAAAAACCGTTCATTGATTTTTAAGAAAAAATTATGATTTGTAATATAACACACATACATTTCCAAAACATGATGTCCTTTATGACTAACAATATGTAAATATGTGCAAGAATGAAAAACTTTGAATAAAAACAACAGCACTTACTATTTTATTGAGATGAATGAGGTGGATAAGATTAACACAGCTGGTCAATATTTGGTGGAATATTAGATAAAGACACTGATGCAATCATAGTCTAGGAATTCAGCATTTGGAAAGTGTCTCATACCACAAGAATGACAAAATGTGAATAAAAACAACAGCACTTGTCTTACTTTTTCAATGAGATATATGGGGCTGATAGTACAAACACAGTTGGTTAATATTTGGTTGAATATTTGATAAAGACACTCGCATTGCATTTTCAAGCATCCACGTTTCAGTGTCTTTAAGTTTGTCATTGTTGAAAAGGATACTTCACAAATGTATGTAGTAGAAAACTGCAAGAGAATTTTTTTAACGCTTTTTTACCTAGGTTTGGATGCATTTTTGTAACACGAACCCAAAAGCTGTCTAAATCACCCTCTGAATGCATCATGAGCAGTAAGAGAGAAGTTCCCGGGTGCAGTTGAAAGGAATGGATTTCTGATCCAATCATAGTCTTGGATTGCACTATTTGAAAAGTAATGAGAAACTTTCTCTCCGAGCAATGTTAAATGGTCAACAATGAGCGGGCTGATATCACCTTTTATCTGGCACTCATCTGTTTTGGAAAACATTTCAAAACTGCCTTCTTTCACTTTCCTTTCCCAAATTGTTATTTTACCTCTCAAACCACTAATTTTATCTACTGCTGTTAAGATATTTTCTCTTTTTCCTTGCATACTGGTGTTAATTTTATTCAAATGTTCAAATATGTCAGGAAGATATGCCAATTTTGTGCACCAAAGTTTGTTTTGAATTAGACCGCAGAATTTGTGCTGCTTATTGTCCTCAAAACGTTTAAGCACCATGTCACGCAATTCGTATACACGACAAAGCACTCGACCTCTTGAGAGCCAACTAACGTCTGTGTGCAGTAGGAGCTTTTTAAACCTTGCCCCCATTTGTTCACAAATATGAGCAAATATTCTTGATTTAAGAGGTCGACTTTTAATGTAATTCATCATTTGAATCACTTTGTCCATAACTTCCCTTAATTCATTCCCAATGGTTTGCATGACTAGTGCCTCGCGATATAAAAAGCAATGAGTAAATATGATAGTTTCATTTTTTTTTTTGCTAAAGCTATAAAATCTTTTGTTGAGCCAACCATTGACGGTGCGCCATCTGTGCATATCCCAACACAATTTAACCAGCGCAAAGTATTTTCCTTCATGAAGCTATCTAAAGTTTGAAATATATCCTTACCTCTAGTTCTCAATGGAAGCTCTAGGCAACACAGGAATTGCTAAATTATTTTGTCAGTATGAATGAAACGTATAAAAACCAGTAATTGAGCTAACTCACTGACATCTGTTGATTCATCTAGTTGCAATGTAAAGATCATATTGTCGTCTTGAAAAATATCCTTCATTTGCAGCTTAACGTTAGCAGACATATCTTGAATCCGTCTTCCAATTGTGTTGTCTGCCAAAGGGATTTTATTAACTTCTATCTCAAATTCTGGCCTAAACATTGTTCGAACAATAGCACAACAAGATTGCCTAATGGTGGTTTCAGCAACAGTGTGTGGTTCCTTGTTTTTGGCAATTATTTGAGCAACCAAGTAACTTGCCTTTTGAGCTTTCTCTGATGTCTTCATTCTCTTTGTGAATGATGCAGACTGCTTCCTTATAGATGTTGCAAGCTCAATAAAGTATTCTACTGGTTTTTCTGACAAATGGCTGTGTTTTGTGGTAAAATGGCGTTTTAATTCTTTGGCACCATGCTTTCATTTGCCAGTGTTTCCCCACAAACTAAACACCGGGGACAAGGGTGGTTTTCATTACCAGAAAATGTGAACCCCATTTCTATATAAGCTTTATTATATAAACGAGGATTGGCGATTTTCCCTTAACACTTCTTACGTACTGAGAAAGACTGTTCAATTGATTCTTGGGTGCTCTGCTGCTACATTGTGTTCTTCGCAAACGCCATCGTCACCAGCTTTTCGCTTCCGAATTATAAACTTATCCATTTTGAGTTTCTGTTTGTCTTCCGGGAAAATGAAATGTGGAAATCTAGAGATAGGAAGAACATGAGATAGGAAGTTTAAAATCTTACAACTCGCTTACAGTCTTTATTCTCTCCAGTAACATTTCAGGATTTGAGTAGTAGATAATCCTGTGAAATCAGAGCTCAAATGGTATTCAATATGCTTGCTAAAAACAAGCACAAGAAAGGCCTTTGGCATGGGGTGGACATGAAAACTGACCTTGGGCATAGCGCAGAAAAACATGGGTATCAAGGCTCTGCTGTGCGAGCCAAGCAGGGCACGAGTGGAGGGGTACATCCACACTGGCCTTTGATGTCTGCCAGTTTAGTGACTCAAGCACGTCTTGCACATTATGCACAGACAGACAAAGGACGACACCTCTCCTCTCATCTTTATCCTCCTTAATTCGTAGTTAAACGTGCCTTTAACTTGCAAATAGCAGCTGATACTAAAGAAACAAACACACATACAGAGGCCAATACATTAATGCTGTTGGCATAAAATTAATATGCCTCCAATCTCAGAGGTGTTGTTTGTATCCCATGGTGCTAGGTTAGTTAACTAGTATGGCGCCAATCTCGGAGATGTAGTTACAACTAGGTGCTCATTGTGTCAATTAATTGCATCTCAGTTTAGAATGCCAATCAGAGTGGGTCTCATTTAGTATAATATGCCTCTTTTAACTAGGGATGAACCTGTCTTGTGGAATCTCTTACAAAGTTACCAAGTTATTCCAGTTTTGCTGTACAGACATTTCAGTCCTGGTCCATAATTTATATATTGGTCCTGCGCTAGTGCTGTGTCACACATTTTTCTTTCATGGATCTAGGAGTGCATAGCTATCATGCTACCACTGATCCACGAGTTCATACTTTTCACTGGTAAGAGAAGTGTTTAAGCATGCTATCTGAACTAAAATGGGGCAAGAATTTAGAGGCAACTGCAGATGTGCACATCTGTCTGTCAGTGGCTCTCGCTCTTCTGAGCTCCCATTCTCTGTGTAGTTCTCTCACCCCCCACACACATACACACACACACTTTATCTCTCTCTCTCTCCCTCTCTCCCTCTCTCTCTCCCCCTCTCTCTCCCCCTCTCCCTCCCCCTCTCCCTCCCTCTCCCTTTCTCTCTCTTTCTCTCTCTCTCTCTCTCGCCTTTGCTTTCTCTCTCGCCCTCGCTCTTCGCCCTCTCCCACCCCCGACCTGCCCTGATGACTAGGGCATGCATTGTGAATTGTTCTTAGGTCCACTGTATTGCCTCAGTCGTGTAACCACGTTGGAGCCCACATGCAACCCGAACATGTGCTGTGGTATGCAGTTCTATTATTAAGAAGAACAGATTACTGCCTGATTTCTCCTTATTGCAAATTTCTTTGTGGTAGGGTTTTAAAAAATAAAGCGCTCATGCACAAGCACCTTGCACCGTCGGTATGTCACTTTTTCGCATGGTTAAATTGATGCACCGGAGGCACAAGGGACATGTAAATAGGCCCCTAACTGTGTAAATTGAGGCCCAGATTTTGTGTCAAGGTTGCGTCCATTTTTTGCCACAACCCCAATGCAAAACTCAATTCTTTAAATATTGTAATGCGCTCATGATAGACCTGCTTAACATATGTGAGGTCTTAATCTCTGATCTCACTTCCTGTAAGCTCATAAGTTGTGATGCCACTTACTGTAATACCACCTGTGATGTCACAAGCTGTGATGTTACTTCATGCGATGTCATGCACCATGATGTCACTTGCATACTGTCAAACTTGGTTAATCCCCTCACTTCTGTTTTTAGGTCTAACCTGACCCAGAGATTCTTTTAGTATTACTGTCACACACACAACCCCGCACATACACACACAAACCCCCCCATACACACACACACACACAAAACCCCCACACACAACCCCACACAGAGTTTGGTTTGAGGATTGCTCCATCACAAACTTGACAGATATCTCATCTCCCTTATTACAGGTGTCATATGATATAATTCACTTACAGCCCTGTTGAGCAAAGTAACATGTTACAGAATTGCAAAGAATCTATAAGTCTCTGTTTAGGGACAATGGGACAAAGTGAAAATGTTCAGTGAGTGACATCATTTTCTGGCTAGCAAGCATTACTTTTATGTTCCTTCACGGTGTGTCAAACTCTTTCTTTGACCCAAAGTGAGACGACAAAATGCTGGCTGCTCTTTTCATATTTCAAAGCTATTTTGTTGTATACACTTTTGTTTTGACAGTCTGTCCCTGTTTTTCCAACTCACGCTGACACATAAAACAATAGAGAAAACCAGTGTTTTGCAGTGCGATGTGCCATCAATGAGTGTCTGTCATGTACTATGACACGAAAGCGAAATGTTTTCTGGCAGCATTAGGATTTGAAAACTGACTTCAAAACCCGAGAGTTACGCAAGTAGTCGAAAGGTAAACATACATTTGTAACACTTTAGGCTAGTGTATTTTTGACGTTAAACATGTTTATTCCATCCACTGTCTCTTACTTTGACAACAATATATCGTTGGTGATATCAGATTTTCTAATATAAGTTTTGTGGCAGCAAAAATTTACATTACAAATGAAGACAGTATGATGGCTTAGTGCCCTAAATTCTCCCCACTGACATCTAATGTGGCCTGAAGGTCAAGAGTTAGAACCCAACTCAGCCATCCATGCTTCCAAGGTCGGTACATTTAGTAACATAAAAATTGGGTAATAGTAATCCCGGTTATTCACAATACACAGAGGTCGTCTAACCCTGTTATTGAAAGTACACAGAGGTCGTCTAAAATGTTACGTAAAATTATTATAATTAAAACCAGATTGTTAATACAATATTCTAAAGAGAAGCAATTATCTGTGTCTTTGATTAATATATATTTTTAAACAACATTGACAAGAGCATCTTGAAAAGCATTTGTTTTCAAAAAATAATTTCCTCTCTATTTTATTCGATTTTATAATGATGTTTAAAAAATTGTCCACAATGGCTTCCTTGCTATTTACTGTTACAGAGTGCGAACACAACTCGCCGAATAAAACTGGAAGTGTTGCTCGGGAAGTAGTTTGGCCATCCTCAATCTTCCAAAGCACCACCTGAAAATCGGCCCACAGTATCCGACTGCACTAAAGCACAGGAGGTCCTTATTTTGCCTGCCAGGGTGTGAGAAAGGAATGGAATTTGCGCAGACTTGAGCACTAAAAGTGCATGGTTGGCTGCATAGGATTTGAAAGGTGGTGTCCAGTGTTTAATTTAAGCTGGTGGTGGCCACCGCCACTCATGTTTGAGAACTGGCACTTATTTTTCCATATCACACATTTGCTGAGAGCAGGCGAGTGGAATATAAACGGGAAAGGAGGCCGAAGAAGAGAAAGGCTGAAACCCAGTCTACTAAGAAGGAAGCAGAAAGCTGTAAGAGCGAGATGAAGGGGTCGGCCCTGTCTGGCAATGGATGGAAGTTGGACATTGGCTGGGCTCAGGACTGCGGCCTTGGTATTATTCTGCCCGCGGATGTTTAATAGCGCATGCCCCTAGCTTCTGAGAAGGAGCATCGGCACTCATTATTTTACAAATAAAGCACTGTAACCTGCTACAAATAGCATATTCCCATTGCTTAACGCAAAATGATGTAAGCTGTCTGCAGAGTGCGACTACGATCCCTTGAATCTGTCACACATGTACATTGGCTATAGACTGAATTGGGGGGCACTAAGGGGGTGCAGCCCTCCTGCGCCAAGCCCCTTTCACATTACTACTCTGTGGTTTTAGCAAAAATATGTTCTTATATGTGCTTACTTGCGTCATGAATAATGCACAAGCAATCAGGAGCGCTGACACCTTCACCAATTGGAGCCCCATCCTTTCAAATCTAGATTGATGACCAGAGCGCGAGGCCCTGTAATGATGCTATTACCCCAAATGAGGACGCTACAGCAGTTGAATGGTTAACCAGTATTTAATGAGAATTATTCCCTAAAGAGCGCCGAGCCGCTAGCTACCGGTTCTCGGCTTTCGCGCCACTGAATGCGACAAACGCGCGCAGACCCGAACATGGCCGCTAGCACGTCACGTCGGCGCGTGACATGCAACCACTAGACCGCGCCACCACATATCTCCCCTTTTTTCCCAATAAAGCAACTGTTAACTCACAGTCCGCCGTTCATGTCAAAGTCTCGGAACCTTGTTGGTTTGACCACCGCTCTACCCCTCCGGGTCAGTCTCACCGGGGTAGTTGGGGTCTCCCCTTCCTGAGTCCCTTCGTTCCTTCCTCCACTTCCAAGCGCAGCCGTGCTTCCCTCTCGTCTGCTCATGTCCCCTTCACTCACCAACTCCTGATTGCCGTTATCAGTCCTCTCTCCTTGCTGTTCTCCTCTTCTCACGTCCAGTTCCACCTCCGATGGTTCTTGATCGGCGGTTCCTTCCTCCTCGTCTCCTAGGTCTGCTCCGCCTTGGTCCCATCGTAGGACTCTGTTGCATCTTGCCATGCGGTCCTGTGACCACACGTTTCCATCGCTCAGCAGGGCCGCTCTGCCCAGCACTTCCTTGACTTGCATGGGCTTACTGTACTTACTGTCTCCTTTCCTTTGTAGAGTGGCCAACTTTACTCGCACCCATTCACCTTTTTCCAATTCTGTCTCTTTCACATTTTTCCTGTTGTTGTAGTGTCTCGAGTAAATGGCTTGTGCCCTTTCCAAGTTGGCTCGCACCACTGCAGGGGACCACTCGCTCGTTATGGTTTTCTCCTTCCATACTCTATTGTCTCAGGTGAATGGTTCGCGGCCCCTCAATATTTGGAAGGGGCTGTGACCTGTCCCTGTGGGGGTGATCCTGTACGCCCACACCATGTGCCATATCTCCCTTTCCCAGACCTTGTTGTTGGAGATAGCAGCCTTGACCGAACCCATCACCACTCTGTTAAATCGCTCTACTAGTCCGTTTCCAGCGGGATGGTATATGAACGTGTGCTTGGTTAGTATACCATTCCGCTGCATGAAGTTGCTCCATTTCTCTGATCTGAATTGGGGGCCATTGTCGCTTAGGATGGACTTTGGGATACCTTCCCTCACAAAAGTGTCAGCCAGGAACTTTATATTGGTCTCTGTGTCCATCGCCTCATCTACCTTCAACTCTGGCCATTTGGAGTACCTATCCATGAGGACACACACGTACTTTTGAACTCCGTGTACATCTAGGATCGGGCCCAGAATATCCACTGACAACTCCTCCCACGGATTCCTCGGGGGGTCAAATTTGCCAAGAGCTGGACGCACTGGTTTGAGTGTTTTATCTGCCCCTTAGCACTGTGAGCAGTCCCTGACGTGCCTCTCGGCCCTTACATCCATCCCTGGCCACCAGTAGTTTTGCTTGGCCCTCAGCTTCAATTTTCCAATTCCCAAGTGTCCTTCGTGGAGCATGTCTAATAGTTTGGGGATGATGCCTGCCGGGGGGATGACCTTCTCCCCCTGTACACAAATACTCCTTGGTCGTCCATCGACAACTCTTCCCTGACTTCATAGAATGGTTTGAGGTCCCCACGGATCTGTCTTTTGTCTGGCCATCCCTTTGTGATATGTGATTTCACTTCCTCTAGGGTCTGGTCTTCATCGTACGCCTCCTTCCATTCTTGATTACCCATTGCTTTTTCCAGGTCTTCCGTGAGTGCTACAAGTTCTTCTACTCCCGCTTGGTCTTCTCCTCTCGGCTCCATGGCCGCTGCTCTACTCAGGTAGTCCGCCACTTTGTTCCTACTGCCTGGGATGTATTCTACATCATATCTAAATTCTAGCAGTTTCAGAGTCATTTTGGAGATGCTGGGCGTTGCACTGGCGTGTCCGCTGGATGTTAGCACTTTCAGTAGGGGCTTATGATCCATTCTCAATTGGAACCATGTGCCCCATAGGAACTGCCTGAATCTGGTCATGGCCCACACGACTGCCTGCATTTCTTTTTCTATTACACTGTACTTCTTTTCTGTTTCACTCAGTGTGCGGGATGCGAAGCTGAGTGTCTCCATCCTTCCTTGACCTCGGTCTTGCATCAGGACGGCGCCCAGCCCCTTGTCGCTGGCATCAGTGGTAAGCACTGCCTTCCCTTGGGGGTCATATGCTTGGAGTGGTACCGCCCCTGCTACTTCTTTCTTGATGACTTCAAATTCACCTTGTGCTTCCTCCGTCCAGCGGAATTCCGGGCTGTCTCTCGTCAGCTGCCTCATGTGATGGACCTTGGAGGCGAAGTGCTGCACGAACTTGCTATAATATTCCGCCATGCCAATAAAGGATCTGACTTCTTCTTTGTTGGTGGGCGGTGGCGCTTCACAAATCGCTTTCACGTTCTCTGCTTTCAGGGTTACCCCTCGCACCCCTATTTCGTGTCCCAAGTAGGTCACCGATTCCATTCCAATCCGGCACTTGGTCCATTCGGCTGTGAGGCCCTTACCCTCTAGGATCTTCAGTACCTTGCCGAGCTTCACATCATGATCTGGTCTGTCTCGCCCCATTACCAGGATGTCGTCCTGGAAGTATTGGACGCCGTCCGTGTCTTTAAACAGTTGGTGCATCAGCTTCTGGAACACCGCAGCCGCCGAGGCCAGCTTAAACGGCATGCGGCGGAACTGATAGCACCCAAATGGGGTGATGAACGATGTTAGTTTGCGGCTCTCCGGGTGTAGTGCAATCTGGTGGTAGGCTGAGGTCAAGTCTATAGTGGACTACCACTTGATTCCCCTGGTGCTGGCCAGCATCTCCTCAATTCTAGGCAAGGGGAACTTCTCCACCACAATGTTCTTGTTCAATACGCGCAGGTCGACACATAGCCTGACCTTCCCGCTTGGTTTCATTACTACCACCAGGGGCGCCAGCCACTCCGCACACGTAATCGGTTCAATGATCCCTTTCATCTCTAAGTCCTGTAGTTCTACTTGTACTGCTTCTCTCACCGCCAACGGTACGTTTCTCACTTTGTGGGCGACCGGTACGGCATCTTCCTTCAAGATGATCTTGTGTGAGAATTTGTCCATCCTTCCTACTGTGCCTCCAAATACTTTGGGGTACTCACTTCTCCATTTATCGAGGTCTGGCATGTTTCCGGCTCCGTAAGTAGTATTTGTTCTTTTCCTCCAGGATCCAACTTGATGCCCAGGTCGCCTTGATCCAGCCATCCTAGGACCGAGGGTCCTCTCTCCGATATGTAGAGTTTGCAGAAAGCGGACCGGCCTCTAAACTCGAATTTTAATGGTCTGAATCCTGCCATGGGTATGCGGTCCCCATTGTACGTGACTGGGCGGATATCCAGCCTTTCCAGTTCTGGGCCTAGATGTGGTGCAAAGCTCTCCTCCCACACCGCTCTCTGGACGATGGTGTAGGGCGAACCCGTGTCGGCCACCACGCTTATCAGAATTCCCCCTATCGACATTTCCATGACAGGCTTCGTTGTTCTTCTACCATCCACGCTCAGCACTTGGCCGTCCACGCTCAGCACCTGATCGTTGATGCAAAGTACCGTGACGACATCCTCCTCTGCGCCTTCTTCTTGTTCTTCGCTTTCTTGACCGATATATTTCACCATTCCTTTTGAAGCCTTCCTCCGACATACCTTCTCATAGTGGCCCACTATGCTGCAGTACATACATTTGGCGCGGAATGTGCTGTATTCTAGTAAACAATTGGTCCTCGACGAAAATTCACCATATAACACAATTACTGCGTTAGTCAAATAATTTTTAGTCAGCTCTAGAATAAATCTATATAGTTGCTTAGATAGATACACTAGCCCACATTGTCAAATTATTACATAAAAAGCACCAAAACCTTGAGATTTCAAATGAATCCGGTCGGATTCTCTTATTTAATATACAATTTGAAAAAGGAAGAATTTAGCAAATCTTTATACAAATATTTACATTTACAATAAACAAAAATTGTTCTGAGATATAAAAGAGAGGCGTGCACAGAGAAAGGTGAAAGTATGTGCTCAAGTGATTGATCAAAGAGATCAGAGAAAACAAAGTGCAGATTACTTATATACAAAAATGAGCCTGCCCTAGAGAGCGCTTGCAAAAAAATGTTAATTCTTTTTTACTAGCTTATAGTTTTTTGAAAACAGCCTCCGTTGTCCTTGGTTTGCACTATTGGCAAGGGGATTAGGACGGAGGGAGACGGGGAGATGGGGCAGAGACTAGTAGGTGCAGGCTCCCAAAGGAAAATGTCGATGTTTCGACCCACACATAAACCGGGTAGTTCAATTCCTCAAATCAGGGTCTTCATCAGGATGGGATGAGGGGAGGGGGCGTAAAAAGTCTTTCAATGTGCACGCAGGATAAAAACCAATGTCATTAGGCACCCTTCTGTGGTGCGTTACTACTTGTGCGCCGTTTTGTCCGCACCCAAAGTTTTAAATCTCAAAATGACACCACAAGCTACTTCGGTGATGCACTCCAATGAAGAGTCAGAGTTGATAGCTCGTCTTCTGCTGTTTCAAATAGGATCTTCTGGGCTGCTCTCTCCTGGTGGATCTTTCATCCCTTCTGTCCTCTCTTCCCCTCCTGCATCACACTTGCTACACAGAGTCAAAAATAGAAAAGTAGCTCCTCGACGGTGTGGCCGGTCGTGCGGCGAAGGCAAGAGTATGGTGATCACTGTTGTAATTTGAATCGGTTAAATAAATCTGGAGGTCTTCCTATTATTACTGTCCTCCAAATTGATCGAATCCCGAATTCAGAATTAAAGAGAAGCTGGGCTTGAGTATTCACCTTAATATAGAGGTAACAATATAACTCTTGTCTAATCTGGACAGAGAAAAGTTTATGTGAGGTGCACCATCCAACGGTTGTGCACCTTAACTGCGAAAGGAGAGCTAAAAAACGTCCGATCTCTGTCGTGTAGAGCCCAAATGCTGGGCACTTCCTGTTGTGCGCCTCGTGGGACCAGCTTCCACACCTGTAGCATGACTTCTTGTTGCTTCCCGTTTGTTTTCCTGGAGGGCCTGGATTGCCTTGCCATTTGTTGGGTCCCTTCACCGACGACCCCCTGTACTTGTAGTCCTTGCGGGGCTCCTCATCGTCTACCCTGTTTACCATGGCGCTGGGCGCTGTTTCCTTCTTCGTTGCCTCCGCACACCTGCGCGCCAACTCTGCTTTTTTGACGATTACCATCACCTCCTTTAGTGTGGTGTCCCCGCTGGCCTATAGCTTGTCCTGCACTGCTGTGCTCGTGGTGTGCATCACCACCTGATCTTTAATGAACTCCTCTTCCCAGTTGTCATATCTGCACGTGGACGCCAGTCTCTTCAGGGCCGCCACATATTCCTCTACCGTCTCCCCTGGGCGTTGTTTTCTTTGCTGGAAATTGAACCTGTCCACCGATACACACACCGCCGGTCTGTAGTGTTCATTCAGGTCATCAATGGCATGGGCATACATTTCATCATCAGTGCTTCCTCTTTGTTTTGGCACCAGGCTCTTGTAGATTCTCAGACCTTCCAGGCTTAGGTTGAGCAACAGGATGCGTTTTTTTCTCTTGGGGTTGAACTTTTCCTCATTCTCGTCTTCCAAGACTCCTATAAAATTATCAATATACTCTCTCCAGTCCTCCCACTTCATTAGTGGTTCCCCTGGTCTGGGCAGAAATTGCACTGGTACCATTGCGTATCCTGCTTGCGCGCTCATCTTCTCACTCTTGATCGCGGGTTGTGTGTTCCCTTGGCTTCTGGGACTCCCCGGTGTGTTGTCCTGCTCTTCTTTACTTGCGTGGGCCTGGGGACTACCTGCGTCAGCCCCCTCGCTCTATTGTGAGGTATCCAGCACGGTTCTCCCTGTTTTTTGGATTGTTGCGTGATTTGGCGCGCTTTGCTTTGTGCCTCTGGGGTCTGTCCACCCCCCCTTGGCTTAGTTGTTCTGCCCTCCTTGGTGATTCTGGGCTCTGCCACGCTCTTTAGGGTGAGGTACCTGTGTGGTAGCTGTTGGTCTCTTTCTTGACCACTTGTTCCTCTGGCCACTTGTCTCCGTGGTCATGCTCGCTGCTGAGTGTCTACTGCCCACCGGTGTGGTTGATGTTTCCCTCGGTGGCTTCTTGCAGAGAGGGTTGGTTCTCTGTGGTGGGTAGGGGTCTATCATCCCACCCTCGTCGCCATTGTAATGATGCTATTACCCCAAATGAGGACGCTACAGCAGTTGAATGGTTAACCAGTATTTAATGAGAATTATTCCCTAAAGAGCGCCGAGCCGCTAGCTACCGGTTCTCGGCTTTCGCGCCACTGAATGCGCGATGCACGCGCAGCCCCGAACATGGCCGCTAGCACGTCACGTCGGCGCATGACGTGCAACCACTAGACCGCGCCACCACAGGCCCCTATGCTGTTGCAGTTCTGTCCCACGTGAATCTCTGAACAACGTTCGACTGAATTTATGCAGTGAAATAGTTGTCCTGGCCAATGAAATGTGAGTGGATGATTCCTGCAGTGCAATGGGCAAAGGTCACTTGCTGAACTCTCACCGATTACGGCGACCTCCGGCTCTGACACACAGGGTGACACAATCACGGTGAGACTGACAGTGTGTGCTTTTCACCCGGTGGTTATCGCGGAGACAACATTTGCATAAAGCTGTTCAGATGAGCATTTCTAATATGTGGCGCATTCCAGATGGCCATCGACAAACCCTAATTATTTGTTTTTGCAGAGTTCCATTTTGTGTAATTTTGAAAACAAAACTTAGACTCCAATTGTGGCAACTGTTGAGAATCCAAAGTTCCGGCACAGTGCTCTAAAGAACGTGATGGTGGAAAAAGAATTCCCGGATTACCGTCCAGCCTTGTCCATCTATCTTCACCCTCATACATAGAAAAGCTTTTTAAGGGAGCTAGGGGAAAACAAAAGATTTTTGTAAACAATGGGAGCTCCTATTACACTACTTTCAGGCGAACTATAAGGAACTTACCTGCTGTATAGGCCTGCAGTCCGGGATCGAGCTCCAGATCATGAGGCTCCGCTCCACAGCTGCTCTGCCTTCCGCCTTTTGCCTTGTCGCGTGCACGTCGTAATCCTTGAGTGAGGGGGATCGAGTCACATTCCCCGGCCTAATATCGTCCGGCCGACGTCATCGCGTCGCATCGCGCGACACACGTACGTGTGGGTCGCGACACAGTAACGTGTCGCGCCACCCAGTTTGGAAAGCTGTGTTCTAAGGTATGGAGCGGACTAGAACCTCGAGGGACTCTTGGCAACTATAGTTAAACTAAACTATAGCTAATCTAAACTATAGCTGAACAGCATCTACTTCTTCTCTCGTACTACACTTAGGTAGGCAAACTGGGGTAGGATTATTTTAGACGAACTAGATGAGTATTTTAGCCTGTGTTATTTATAATGTATTTTTATAAATATATCCTTAACCTCATAAGAGCGTTGAACGTTCGAAGAACGAATGCTGGCCCGTCGGCCAACGGTCGTGCGCAGCACTGGCAAGGTAGTACTCGCGACGACCGTTGGCGGACGGCAGCACTTAAGGGGTTAAAAATAAGAGAGCTACCCTGGAGAACCAGAAAGGACCGGGACTGGCAGTGACAACAAAATATTTCCCTTTCTGTGTTTCTATATTTAGATGTAACAACTGTCATCAGGTAATACTGAACCTTTAGTAAGTCTATTTAGAGAATCTAGCCACATGTGACATAGCGATAATTATTTATTATTCATTTCAAAATGACAAGTTAAAACCATACAAATCATAATACATTGGCAACAATTAAAACTGCATAATACTAAATTAGTACAAATCAGTCCCAAAATTCAATGAAGCATAATCTCAAAATGATTTTCTAAATCAGAGACTTTTTTGCAATAATTGTTTCAATCACAAAAAAACATTGGACTGTACACATTTCATACACAACTTTACAAAATGTCAGTGAAAACATTAAAATACATCATATTAATGTCCTTATGTCAACGCGTTTCGGTGTGTCCGGTAGTTTGAGAACACCTTCCTCAGGACAAGTACATTAAAACCATCTATACTTGACTATAAACAGCTAACATATCTAGAAATAAATACATAATCACGTAGGACTGAGTATGCATGGGATTATAAATACCGGAAACACAGATAGAACAGTTCTCCAGCAATCTAATAGAATCCCTGTGTTGGCTGACGCTACGCGCTGACAAGGTGAGATGAGCAGACGTTATGTTAGTAGATAAAGCACAACCATTGTTTATCGGGGTACGAGAGCATGTTTAATTGTAGCCAGTAAGGACGGTTAGTCCGAGTGTACCATAGTTGCATTCTGCAACAAGCCGAGCGAGAGGTTAAAAGCGAATGTTGTTTCCGTAATGTGTCCAGCCTGTGTACTATAGACACACTCTGCAACAAGCCGAGCCCGAGATTAATAGGAAATGGTGTCTCCGTAGCATGTCCAGCCTGTGTACTGTCAATAGCAACATGCCGGTATACTTACGGATGGTATCCCTTAAACTGACGGGGGTGCTAGTTACGATATCCCGACTCCAAGAGGATGCGGGTGTTGCAATTGTTAATGCAGTATTACAATATGAATAGACAGCATTATATTGCATTAAGATTAGTTATTGAACTAGTAACATATCAGCACAGTTATGGATGGTAGGCCTTATACTGATGGGGGTGCTAGTTGTGATATTCCGAGTCCTATAGGATACGGGTGGATAATTTTTAACGCAGTATCAGAATATAAATAGACAGCACAATATTGCGTAAAGATCAGAATTACTGAGCTAGAATCTCTGTATAGGGTACCTGAAACAAAAGATCTTGGATCCTTTATTCCCCAATAGGAACGAATGCCAAGCTACAATTAAAAAGGCGGTGGATGTGTTTTTTTATCAAGGGGGATACCGAACAGGCTCCCTGTTTTTACCATTAAACTTACGAGGGAATGAATAAGTCCACCAGTGATTTTTACATTACATCGAATAGATATCATCAACATCCCGATGTTAAGAAAAAATGTAAATAATCATATGTATATTCATACTGTCGGCTGGAAAAGAGATCCAATAATATCTGCCAGAATTGAAGGGTGGTATTACCAAAAGACTTGCCAGCATCACCTAATATGAAAAGTGGGAACTACATACAGCCCATTCAATGTGAGTATAAAAATAACCATGGCTTCACTCAAGTGACTATAACTAAGATAATATGACAAGTGTAGTTATACTTCTCTCTAATGTTACTTCCAACAGATTTTAATAAGAAAACCTTGAGACCCATGGCACTTGGATGTTGAGAGAAAAAAAAGGAAGAAAAAAACATTTTCATCCTCGATCAAGTGTAGATTTGCGGTTGAGTATTAGTCAATCAAGAAGGGTAAGCACTATGGTATATTGTTAAAATTAAAATCTGAGTGCAACAGGCCTGCAATAGATAACGGTGAGCCTTGAGGGAGTACTATATAGGGCCTCAGTCATCACAAGAAGATACTCAATCAGCAGACCAGATACCTGTCTCTAGAATAGGTGCTTTCCTGAATACAATATAACCAGTGTGAGTAAAGAAATATTATTTGCTAGAGGTGGTAAAATGAGGATTTACATTGACCCAAGTAAGCACAAGATGGCATTATATTAGGAGACTAGATATCTGGCCCTTATAATATGTGTTTTATTGTTTAGTCAATGGGGACTAACAGTGATAAGAAGGGCAGAGAACCAGCGTGTCTGAAAAGATTATCCACTGGTGGTAGTACATTGAAGATTTAGAGTTGTACTACTGTTTCTAAGAATATAATTAAATATCTGTATAGACTGAACAGTGAGCAGGAGTATATCATTGTAAATCTAGCACATGTATAACAAATGTTTAATTGTATGTATTTATTTCTAGATATGTTGGCTGTCATAGTCAAGAATAGATGGTTTTAATATACTTGTCCTGAGGAAGGTGTTCTCAAACTACCGCACACACCAAAACGCGTCGACATAAGGACATTAATATGATGCATTTTAATGTTTTCACTGAGATTTTGTAAAGTTGTGTATGAAATGTGTACAGTCCAATGTTTTTTTGTGATTGAAACAATTATTGTAAAAAAGTCTCTGATTTAGAAAATCATTTTGAGATTATGCTTCATTGAATTTTGGGACTGATTTGTACTAATTTAGTATTATGCAGTTTTAATTGTTGCCAATGTATTATGATTTGTATTGTTTTAACTTGTCATTTGAAATGAATAATAAATAATTATCGCTATGTCACATGTGGCTAGATTCTCTAAATAGACTTACTAAAGGTTCAGTATTAACCTGATGACAGTTGTTACATCTAAATATAGAAACACAGAAAGGGGAATATTTTGTGCTCACTTTGCCAGTCCCAGTCCTTTCTGGTTCTCCAGGGTAGCTCTCTTATTTTTAAGGATATATTTATAAAAATACATACATAAATAACACAGGCTAAAATACTCATCTAGTGCGTCTAAAATAATCCTACCCCAGTGTACCTAACCTAAGTGTAGTACGAGGGAAGAAGTAGGTGCTGTTCAGCTATAGTTTAGATTAGCTATACTTACTAAAGGTTCAGTGTTAACCTGATGACAGTTGTTACATCTAAATATAGAAAAAACATAAAGGAGAATATTTTGTTGTCACTTTTTATGAATATATGTCATAGCTATGCTATTGCAGTATTATTTAATCCTACTGCTAACACTGTACGTATTATACTTCGCATTCTTTCTTACCATTGTAGCAGTTCATTTCTCTTGCATGAGGAATAAGACCGTTCAATAAACCCATTATATTGAAACGCCCGTCTATCTATTTCTGTGCAACTCTGTAGAAACGAAGCATGTACGATTGACTGAGTGAAACGGTTATCTATTGTTTTCACGATTCTGAGATTGTTCAGATTCTAAGATAAACAAAGTTGTCATGTTTATGTGGTTGTCAGAAACGAATCCCTTCTTGTTCATTCGAGAAGTTTCTAGTGACCTCTGAGTTAGCTGGCACACACAAGTAATTAAGTTTAATGTACTCGATAGAGACATACTGACCTCAGGCCTATGTCAAAACTATAGTGTATATTATTCCAATGCGCAGAGCCTATCCGGGAATAAGGAACTACACTACATGGTGCCCAACTTTTTGGTAAGGCACTAATTCAATGCTAGATACTGATGTAACTCAGTCGTGCTTTTCTCAGAGACCCCTACTCATAAAACTCCATAAGACGTCCGGAGTGGGTAGGGATAATATCCGCCATAGCTGAGTAGGACAAAAATCCTATGTATTAGCTTTTTGGGTTTTTTCAATGTTGAAGGATACAGTGTTTCAAAATATTGTGCACCTTATCTTTGTTCCCTTGAAACTTGCTCTGCAATTTTCATTAAACAATGTCTAATAACGACAATAATACCGAAACTGGTGGAGCTGCGGCTGACCAAGCCGAAGCAGCTTTAAACTATACAGGTTTTACTGAAACCGATGAGAATGCTAAAATCATACCTCCAAATTTAAGGAGAGCCATCACTCTAAAACTTAAAAAACATGGCCTAACATCAAGAGGTGGTAGAGCACTTTTTGTGATAGAGGCACATGAGTATCACCAGACAGAGGTATTCTACTCATGGATAGTATTCCCAGAATCAAATAAGTAACACACGTGTTTCACTTCTACAAAGAAGATAAACCACCTGAGGAATATATTCCTTTTGAGGATATTGAAATCCACTCACATACCAGGAGCATAATCTCTCGTTTAAAGGTGCCCTAAAACATTTCAATCACATAACCAGGCTCCGTCCACTAGGTAGACCAGGAGCAACGTGGCCGGTTTTAGCCGGCTAAACACCACATCCTGACATTGAAGACCTGTCAGACGTAGAATTACTCACTCAACTCAAAGAGTTAATCAAAATGTATAGACAATTGGTTCAATATGTCATGCGGACTCTCATAGTCCAACCACCATTAGTTATTCCACAACAAAGTTCTCACCAGGAGAATACACTAAGAATCATACCACAGACTTTACATGCAGTCATGGGACAATTGCCCACAAAACGTGAACAAATTCAATTCTGGATAGCTCAAAAAATTACTCAAATCGAAGAGGTATTTCCTAATACCAGCCCTTATGAGAAACATAGAATTCTAATAATCTGTTTGCCGATGGGGATACACCACATCTGGAAGACTGACTACTTGGGGCACTGTCTTTGCTGCTATCTACACTAAAACACATGGTGTTCCGTCTATGGCGGTAATACTCGACGTCCTGAAACAGATTCAAAACGAATATGGGGCAGAGCCTACTCTGAATTTAGGGATGAAATTACTGAAAAATTTTAACCAGGTCACAGCAATAATATTATCCAACATTAAGGTAAAAGCAGCATCAGTGGCAATCTGCCAGAAATTAAGGAAATTTGATGTAACAGAACAACCACAAGAACTAGCCAGAATAATTAAAAAATCCAATGAAGAATTAGGCAGAGACCGTTTGGGTCCAAAACCAGTAAAACCACAACTGTCTGAAAGTCCTGAAAAGGTCTTTACTAAAAACACTCCTACCTCTTCTAAAAAGAAGTGGGAAAATAACAAACACTCAAAAGAGAAAGATTCTCAACCCCGAGGTAAGTCTCCTCAAAAGGAGCCCTCTGAAAGGAGGTATAACCTCAGGAATAGAGATAATTTGAGAAAACCTGACAGATATCAAAATACTGATACACGTTCCTCTCGTACCTTTCCGATATCATCACAGACATCCAAAAGAAGAGGACGGTCAGATCAAAAAGAAGAACGCATGAAGTCCAAAGACGATCAACACGTTCAGGGAAACCAAACAAAACCTCAGTTCTCCAAGAAGAAAGTAGCAGGTCTAAAGATCAGACATGCCGAGGATTCTGAGAACACAGCTCAAGAACGGAGAATGGGCTCAGACAATGTTGGACAGCGCAGCATAAGTATCAATAGCTCGCCAGAACCTGAAGGGACTTCTGGAGACAGTGGAACTGAATGAAGGCATTCAAGTTGAGACTGCAGACACCAGGGTTAGTTCTCCTCATAGGTTATATGAAATAACACTCCAGATGGAGGGAGACATACCAAGAAAAGTGAAAGCACTCTTTTGGGGGCGACTTTCAAAGGGACCGGCCACCAGAATTTGTCAGGGAGTGCCCACATGGTGAAGACATCATTATGCCAGCCTTCTCCAACCATGTTCCAGTACATTTAAAATATACGTATGCAGGGAAATGGCCAGTCGCCCAAGCCCAAGCCCCAGCATTATACAAAAATGATGTAGGATGGGATGAGGACTCACCTCACCACACAATCCAGTTAAAAAATCAACCAACTGCACAAAGGCAGTATCCAATTAAGCAAGATCTAAAAACCAGGTCAGGGAGATCTTAGATCAACTTGAATACCAAAGGGTTATTGAAACTTGCACCTCATCAATGAACAATCCTTTGGTTACTGTTTCCAAGCAGACAATACATATCGTCTAGTCTTGGATTACAGACATCTAAACTCTTGTTGTAAAACATTTGCAGTGCAAAATGCACACAGTACAGCATTAATGAATAACATTGTGCGTAAAAATTTTTGTCTCCCTCAAGGATTCAAGAATAGTCCGGGGTTATTCTCAGCGAGAGTAACAGAGTTACTACAAACTTATGTTGACGAGGCATTGTCATATGTCGATGATATCTATCTAACTGACGATGACCTGAACAGGCACTTGAACAGGGTGAACACCATTATACTGGGCTTTGCCTCTGAGGGTTATAAATTCAATTTAAAAAAATCAAGAATTGCCCATCCTAACGTCCTTTTTGTAGGATATAAACTTTCAAGTGAAGGCAAAAGCATAAGAGCCAACTTTTTAGAAAAGTGTGCGCTGCTACAACCTCCAAAAACGCTGAAAAACCAGGTTGATTCTAGGTTTCCTGAATTTTGAAAGAACTTACATTCTAAACTACGCTGAAAGGGTTAAACCTCTCTACGAATTAATCCAACATGATTTTAAAATCACACATTGTTCAAAAGAACACAGAAATTTTGCGTTCGCTACAAACAGACATGTTAGCAACAAAACATTTACAAACACGCGTAAACATACCAACTTAGTGATCCGAATCGTTCCGGGTCAATGCGGATTCACCTACCTAACTTTTAACAAAGGTGAGAAAGTACCAATTTCATACAAATCACATTTGTATACACAAGCAGAAATAAAATTTACATTGACAGAAAAAATTCTGACAGCAGTTCAAACCGCTGTAGCAAAAGAAAGAGCCCTAGCCCAGGGGAAACACATTATGGTTGTAACTCCTGTACCAGCCTTAGAGGAAGTTACAAAAGCTAGCATTCTGAATGCAAAAGCTTTATATCCAAGATGGATACAATGGGTTAATTCTCTTGCTGCAACTAATGTTGAATATGTTTTTGATCCTTATTTCAAAACACAAACATTCCTGCAATATGAACACGAATGTCCTCTGCCTACTGAAAGTCTACCTTTACACCAGTATGAATGTCTAATTTATATTGACGGATCAGCTCAACGCGCCACAGGGGGTAAACAAGGTTATAGTGCTGCATGCGCGATGGCAAATTTAGACCTATGGTCACAAAAACGCAATCTCTAGGAGATTGTACAGCTCAGCGAGCTGAACTACAAGCATTCAAAGTGACACTTGAAAATAATGATCGCGAATTCCCCACACTCATAGTGTGTGATTCTTATTACTGTGTTCAATCTTACAATGAATATTTACAGAATTGGCTTCAAAATGGTTTCAAAGATGCAAAAGGTGGCACAATCCAGCACAAAACGCTTTGGGAACAAGTAGTTCTGTTGCGAAATCGACTACAAAACACTCACATGATACACCCGCTGAGTCATCAAAGTGATGACGTTCACGTTGTAGGGAATTCATTGGCTCATGAAGCCTCCAAGGGAGCTGTGCAAATGGTTCCGTAGCTGCAATCACTCGTTCAAAAATGAAAATAGACAGTGAATTAATACTGGCTGTCAATGCTTCAAGCAAAGGCAGCGGTGCAGCATTTCCTTCAAAGTTTCCACTCAAATACTCATGTATAATTGATACGAACAGTGTTCCGTTTGCTTGAATCCCTGGAGTGGGGTATGGGGTATTACCAAACATGGAACATAGATTAGGACTAATCCTAGCAGCACATGAAGGACTCGCGTTCGGCTCATGCAGGTGTTTCCGCCACAGTGTCCTTATTAAAGCAACTATACTGGTGGCCCGGCATTAGGAAACAGACCAGAAACGATGTCATGGACTGTGATATATGCCAAAAGATGAAAGTCTCTTCTGTGAAACGTCCTGTGCAGACGCCCCTGTTAATTTCAGATAAACCATTGGTGTGTGTTTACATGCACCACTGCGGTCCCTTACAAAGGGATGGCAACTATAAATATATCATGGTCGCAGTGGATTTGTGTTCAAGGTTCATTTGCATGTGGCCTTAGCGCTCGGTTGACGCTTGAAGTGTTATAAAAGATTTGTGAGTCTTTTTCGGCACATACACAATAGGCACAATACACTCGGACTATGGCCCTGCACTTAGCTCTGGAGCTTACAAAGAAGCCATGGCCAGTTTGGGCGTTGAATTGCGGTACTCTTCTCCATTCCATCCTGAGGGAAACTCTGTTGTGGAAAGAAAAAAACGGGACATAAAGCAGTCTATAACAGCTAGGGTATTAAGTTAGGGTGATGGGTGGGCAAACATTGTTATGGGGTACAATGTAGTCTAAAGAATTTGCCAAGAAGTTCTCTAGTGGGTGTTACTTCATATGAGGTCCTACTTGGGACAAGAATGTTGGTTCCGGATCTTGATTGTCATGGAACAATGGTGGAAAATAAGAAATTTGATATCAAAGATCATTTGGCTGTATTACAGGACTTTAATGAACTAAGATCAAAACAAAGCAACGTACTCCTGAAGCCAACCACCACTGGAGAAAAACCAACCGTCCCAGCAAGGTCTGTCTGGATCCCAAAGCTTGGTGATGTAGTCAGAGAAAAGATTGCAGACAAGAAGGAATTTTGGCCTTCTTACAGACAACCAGTACCTGTCCTAGCAATCCACGGATCAAGAACAGTTTTACTGCCACCCCTTGCAGGTAAAAAAGAGAGAAGATTTGTGTCCATCGACCTGATCAAACCACACTATGTGGCCAATACTAAGCAGTAGGCCAAGTGGGCTCCGACAATGTAGCAGCCGCATTCCACTAGCTACAATCCAAGTGGTTCAAACTGAGACACTCATCACCGTTGAAGATTCTGTAGTGAGAAAAAGACTATGCAATAAAGCTATGGAACTCGTTCCTTTTGAAACCCAAATAACAGTTCGCCCTGATACACCTGTCTACAACGAAGTAACAAGTGATCAAGTGGTTCCAGCGATTTCAACGAATCCTGATGCAATTCCAACCATTGACAGAACTGCCTCTGGCTATTTCATTAACTTTGATAAGTTTTCTGAGGATCCCAGCGAACCTGAAATGACGCCAGCACAAAGAGCTTTCAAAGAACTAGCAACTGACTTTTTTCATCACCCGAAAAAAACGTATCTGGTTTCACCATGGATTGAACTATGGATTGTTTTGGGAATATTCTTCGTTCTACTTTGGTTAGCTCTGGTAATAACTCTTGGTATGCTAATAAATGGAAGATATATTCAAATGGACATAGCAAGTAAAAGAGTGAACTTACTTCTCCAGCCACACAAATCATTCCATTGTGAACAAAGAGACTTGTCAGCAGTGAACATCGCAGCCATTCCTATACCTGATGGTATAGTTTGGGAGAGAACTGAATATGACATTTTTGGGCTGTCTGAGCTTTTAAAGATTCCACACTTATTCAAGGTTTCATTAAGTGACTTTATTACCTCTAGTACCTTTTCTGATGATTGGGACTTCAAGACTGTTAATGACATGATGTCTGATCTAGAAATGTCTGCAGTTTTCACAAATCATGAATATTTAGAGGGTTCCTCAGACTATGAACAAATGTATTGTTATAACCATTATGGTCATCATTTCTTGCACAAATGTGCAATGCCTAGAAATGTATATATGTATAACCAATGGGAACATTGTCCTACACCTCCAAAGGGTAGCTCAAGAACTTTTGCAATGAAATTTCCATATTTTTCAGGGTTCAATTTATCCAATGCTGAATCATTTTATTTAAAAAATTTGAACAAGACAGGAACGAAAAATATGTTAACCAATACAAAACAGATTTATTCTGCAGCCTTTATTGCCCAACTGTCTAGAAAGGGTTTCGACTTTTGTAAAGACAACATTGAGACAAAAACTGTCTGGGGTACAAAAGATTGGCAAGTGCAGGGGGTAGAAGCTTTGTTTAGAGCCTGTATCATCCCTGAGCAAATTATGTTTTTGAATGACACTGTCCAACTAATGTCATGCCTTGGGTTAGCCAAGATCAAAGACATGAACACACCGACCATACCTATACCTACAAGTAATAGCACTACACGGGGGAGGTTGACGTACATAATATTTTGCATCACAACAGATCAGATCCAGAATGGAAAAAATGGTTGCTCTGGCCCACAGACACAAACAACTGTCAAGATCGATTCCTGAACAAAACAGAGGGTTTCACTATCAATAGGCCAGACCCAAGATATGTTCAAAGACAGCATCCCGGGGTAGTAACAACATACAGTGTAGGGAAACTATGCCTTGATTGGCTACAGAAATCTACACTTGAGGATGTAAAACAACACTTATCTTTACTAAAAATGGCGCAGACCTTAGGGAATTCTTGCTAAGACCAAGAAAACCCTGAAAAAACGTTTCATATATGCTGGTATCTATGCTGCTTATAACAAAGTATGGAAGATTACCCAAGCAGAGACTGAGACTGCAGAACGAATATGAGAAATTGTTCATATTAATTTAGAGAAATCTCTCTCTGTAGTAGACAATGGGTTAACAACTCTGTCTTCCAGGATGTATTCATTGGACAGCATTGTGTCTTCTGCCATAGACATCATGAAACAAGACTTGGTCATGTTGCAACATGGTCAGCTGGACGTTACAAAACTTGCATGCAGACTATGTGCCTTGGCGTTTAATCAACACTACGTCACTGTTGTCAGAATTCAATGTCACTGATGAATAGATCAAACTGGCACAAAGAGGAGCAGACTATACGGTGCTGAGCATTGAAAAACTGGAAAAAGTACCATTCACAGTGGCAGAAAAACCAGCTACTGAGTGGATCATACATTATAAAATGACTCTGCTTGTTACAATTTTCCATTTTCAGTATTGCCTAAAACATATACCAGCAGGCAAATATGAAAGGTTGGGTAAAGAATACATCAAGACATCCTGGGATTTACCATACACACACAAATGATGGAGTAGGGGGCGTGAAGTGTTCCTTAGCGGTTCTAACTGTGAAAACGCACACGCGACCGGACTGGCCGCATTAACATTTTCTCCACCAAAGTTGCCCTTGAGGATTCGCCACTCACACGGGGGTAACTGCACTCGTTGCCACAGGTGGGGGGTGTCAGCATGACTTCAAACCTTCCGATAGTGCCATACGCGTTTCGAGCTATACCAAAAGCTCTTGATCACTGGCGCGATGAATGAGGAAGCAGGTAAGTATGGAACATCTCTTTTATTTGCCCCGCCGCTGAGCAAGCGGATCTGGAGTGCTCTGGCATGTTGAGCATTCACAAGAACGCGGGGGGCCAGAGCCACGGTGAGATTGGGGGAGTGATCGGTGATGCCCTCGGGACCTTCCGCCCTATCGGGTTGAACTATTGAAACTTTGTTCGTGGAGGCAGCGCACTTGCGCAAAAGGAACCTTTTGAGTCTGTGGGCATATGTGAGGAAAACTACTACATCCAGAATGCCTGCGGTGACGCCCACATGGGCGGGACTTGTAATTAAATAAAAGAGATGTTCCATACTTACCTGCTTCCTCATTCATCGCGCCAGTGATCAAGAGCTTTTGGTATAGCTCGAAACGCGTATGGCACTATCGGAAGGTTTGAAGTCATGCTGACACCCCCCACCTGTGGCAACGAGTGCAGTTACCCCCGTGTGAGTGGCGAATCCTCAAGGGCAACTTTGGTGGAGAAAATGTTAATGCGGCCAGTCCGGTCGCGGATTTGCCCCGCCGCTGAGCAAGCGGATCTGGAGTGCTCTGGCATGTTGAGCATTCACAAGAACGCGGGGGCCAGAGCCACGGTGAGATTGGGGGAGTGATCGGTGATGCCCTCGGGACCTTCCGCCCTATCGGGTTGAACTATTGAAACTTTGTTCGTGGAGGCAGCGCACTTGCGCAAAAGGAACCTTTTGAGTCTGTGGGCATATGTGAGGAAAACTACTACATCCAGAATGCCTGCGGTGACGCCCACATGGGCGGGACTTGTAATTAAATAAAAGAGATGTTCCATACTTACCTGCTTCCTCATTCATCGCGCCAGTGATCAAGAGCTTTTGGTATAGCTCGAAACGCGTATGGCACTATTGGAAGGTTTGAAGTCATGCTGACACCCCCCACCTGTGGCAACGAGTGCAGTTACCCCCGTGTGAGTGGCGAATCCTCAAGGGCAACTTTGGTGGAGAAAATGTTAATGCGGCCAGTCCGGTCGCGGATTTGCCACGCCGCTGAGCAAGCGGATCTGGAGTGCTCTGGCATGTTGAGCATTCACAAGAACGCGGGGGGCCAGAGCCACGGTGAGATTGGGGGAGTGATCGGTGATGCCCTCGGGACCTTCTGCCCTATCGGGTTGAACTATTGAAACTTTGTTCGTGGAGGCAGCGCACTTGCGCAAAAGGAACCTTTTGAGTCTGTGGGCATATGTGAGGAAAACTACTACATCCAGAATGCCTGCGGTGACGCCCACATGGGCGGGACTTGTAATTAAATAAAAGAGATGTTCCATACTTACCTGCTTCCTCATTCATCGCGCCAGTGATCAAGAGCTTTTGGTATAGCTCGAAACGCGTATGGCACTATCGGAAGGTTTGAAGTCATGCTGACACCCCCCACCTGTGGCAACGAGTGCAGTTACCCCCGTGTGAGTGGCGAATCCTCAAGGGCAACTTTGGTGGAGAAAATGTTAATGCGGCCAGTCCGGTCGCGGATTTGCCCCGCCGCTGAGCAAGCGGATCTGGAGTGCTATGGCATGTTGAGCATTCACAAGAACGCGGGGGGCCAGAGCCACGGTGAGATTGGGGGAGTGATCGGTGATGCCCTCGGGACCTTCCGCCCTATCGGGTTGAACTATTGAAACTTTGTTCGTGGAGGCAGCGCACTTGCGCAAAAGGAACCTTTTGAGTCTGTGGGCATATGTGAGGAAAACTACTACATCCAGAATGCCTGCGGTGACGCCCACATGGGCGGGACTTGTAATTAAATAAAAGAGATGTTCCATACTTACCTGCTTCCTCATTCATCGCGCCAGTGATCAAGAGCTTTTGGTATAGCTCGAAACGCGTATGGCACTATCGGAAGGTTTGAAGTCATGCTGACACCCCCCACCTGTGGCAACGAGTGCAGTTACCCCCGTGTGAGTGGCGAATCCTCAAGGGCAACTTTGGTGGAGAAAATGTTAATGCGGCCAGTCCGGTCGCGGATTTGCCCCGCCGCTGAGCAAGCGGATCTGGAGTGCTCTGGCATGTTGAGCATTCACAAGAACGCGGGGGGCCAGAGCCACGGTGAGATTGGGGGAGTGATCGGTGATGCCATCGGGACCTTCCGCCCTATCGGGTTGAACTATTGAAACTTTGTTCGTGGAGGCAGCGCACTTGCGCAAAAGGAACCTTTTGAGTCTGTGGGCATATGTGAGGAAAACTACTACATCCAGAATGCCTGCGGTGACGCCCACATGGGCGGGACTTGTAATTAAATAAAAGAGATGTTCCATACTTACCTGCTTCCTCATTCATCGCGCCAGTGATCAAGAGCTTTTGGTATAGCTCGAAACGCGTATGGCACTATCGGAAGGTTTGAAGTCATGCTGACACCCCCCACCTGTGGCAACGAGTGCAGTTACCCCCGTGTGAGTGGCGAATCCTCAAGGGCAACTTTGGTGGAGAAAATGTTAATGCGGCCAGTCCGGTCGCGGATTTGCCCCGCCGCTGAGCAAGCGGATCTGGAGTGCTCTGGCATGTTGAGCATTCACAAGAACGCGGGGGGCCAGAGCCACGGTGAGATTGGGGGAGTGATCGGTGATGCCCTCGGGACCTTCCGCCCTATCGGGTTGAACTATTGAAACTTTGTTCGTGGAGGCAGCGCACTTGCGCAAAAGGAACCTTTTGAGTCTGTGGGCATATGTGAGGAAAACTACTACATCCAGAATGCCTGCGGTGACGCCCACATGGGCGGGACTTGTAATTAAATAAAAGAGATGTTCCATACTTACCTGCTTCCTCATTCATCGCGCCAGTGATCAAGAGCTTTTGGTATAGCTCGAAACGCGTATGGCACTATCGGAAGGTTTGAAGTCATGCTGACACCCCCCACCTGTGGCAACGAGTGCAGTTACCCCCGTGTGAGTGGCGAATCCTCAAGGGCAACTTTGGTGGAGAAAATGTTAATGCGGCCAGTCCGGTCGCGGATTTGCCCCGCCGCTGAGCAAGCGGATCTGGAGTGCTCTGGCATGTTGAGCATTCACAAGAACGCGGGGGGCCAGAGCCACGGTGAGATTGGGGGAGTGATCGGTGATGCCCTCGGGACCTTCCGCCCTATCGGGTTGAACTATTGAAACTTTGTTCGTGGAGGCAGCGCACTTGCGCAAAAGGAACCTTTTGAGTCTGTGGGCATATGTGAGGAAAACTACTACATCCAGAATGCCTGCGGTGATGCCCACATGGGCGGGACTTGTAATTAAATAAAAGAGATGTTCCATACTTACCTGCTTCCTCATTCATCGCGCCAGTGATCAAGAGCTTTTGGTATAGCTCGAAACGCGTATGGCACTATCGGAAGGTTTGAAGTCATGCTGACACCCCCCACCTGTGGCAACGAGTGCAGTTACCCCCGTGTGAGTGGCGAATCCTCAAGGGCAACTTTGGTGGAGAAAATGTTAATGCGGCCAGTCCGGTCGCGGATTTGCCCCGCCGCTGAGCAAGCGGATCTGGAGTGCTCTGGCATGTTGAGCATTCACAAGAACGCGGGGGGCCAGAGCCACGGTGAGATTGGGGGAGTGATCGGTGATGCCCTCGGGACCTTCCGCCCTATCGGGTTGAACTATTGAAACTTTGTTCGTGGAGGCAGCGCACTTGCGCAAAAGGAACCTTTTGAGTCTGTGGGCATATGTGAGGAAAACTACTACATCCAGAATGCCTGCGGTGACGCCCACATGGGCGGGACTTGTAATTAAATAAAAGAGATGTTCCATACTTACCTGCTTCCTCATTCATCGCGCCAGTGATCAAGAGCTTTTGGTATAGCTCGAAACGCGTATGGCACTATCGGAAGGTTTGAAGTCATGCTGACACCCCCCACCTGTGGCAACGAGTGCAGTTACCCCCGTGTGAGTGGCGAATCCTCAAGGGCAACTTTGGTGGAGAAAATGTTAATGCGGCCAGTCCGGTCGCGGATTTGCCCCGCCGCTGAGCAAGCGGATCTGGAGTGCTCTGGCATGTTGAGCATTCACAAGAACGCGGGGGGCCAGAGCCACGGTGAGATTGGGGGAGTGATCGGTGATGCCCTCGGGACCTTCCGCCCTATCGGGTTGAACTATTGAAACTTTGTTCGTGGAGGCAGCGCACTTGCGCAAAAGGAACCTTTTGAGTCTGTGGGCATATGTGAGGAAAACTACTACATCCAGAATGCCTGCGGTGACGCCCACATGGGCGGGACTTGTAATTAAATAAAAGAGATGTTCCATACTTACCTGCTTCCTCATTCATCGCGCCAGTGATCAAGAGCTTTTGGTATAGCTCGAAACGCGTATGGCACTATCGGAAGGTTTGAAGTCATGCTGACACCCCCCACCTGTGGCAACGAGTGCAGTTACCCCCGTGTGAGTGGCGAATCCTCAAGGGCAACTTTGGTGGAGAAATATATATATATATATATATATATATATATATATATATATATATATATATATATATATATATATATGTATATTCATTCACTTAGCATTCATTGCCAACTTATGCTTAGATGAAACATTGCTTTAATATGTACAGCACCATTGCATTTTATGCATCGCAACAGTTGTAAATGCTTTTAAAAAAAAAGTATTTTTAGACATGTTCTTAGCCATCCATATGTAGCTATGTTTTAGATATGTTTAACATGTTTAGAATGTAGTAATGTTCTACATACGAAAGTGGAGTGGGTGTTGAGTGTCGATTTAGATTCCGTATGAATTTCCCGATTAATGCCCTTATATAGGTACAATTGACATTGCCCTTTTTTAGGCATAGAAATCCAGCCCTTATTTGGGCATTGCTCATGCTAACCAAATGCAGGCAGGGCCACCTACATACGTTAATCTACGTCACAACGAGTTCTTGGAAAAACAGACTCCTAAGCCTTTAGGACTTCCCCTTGCTTGGAAATTGATTTCTCCAAGAACTCATTTATTATGCATGCCCATCTGTTCCTTAGGGGTTCATTCATGACGTTCATATGCCCAACTTTTACGTCAATACTGGCATTCCTAAACACCTTCAAGGTATAAATATGCCTTCACTTGCCATGGCAAACCATGGTTCAGTCCACGGTTCGACTGCCTTCTTGCACGATGCGGCTCACCACGGCAAGTTCGGAAGGAAGTCCAGTCCCCAAATCCAGCTCTAGTGTTTCTGACTTCCCTTGCGGGGTGTTAGAGACCTGGGAAAGAGATTCCAACCTCTCTCATTCCAAGGTATGGAGCAGACTAGAACCTAGAGGGACTCTTGGCAACTATATCTAAACTAAACTATAGCTGAACAGCACGTACTTCTTCCCTTGTACTACACTTATGTTAGGTACACTGGGGTAGGATTATTTTGGAAGCACCAGATGAGTATTTTAGCCTCCGTTATTTATGTATGTATTTTTATGAATATATGTCATAGCTACAGACCATGCTAATGCAGTATTATTTAATCCTTCTGCTAACGCATTCTGTCTTACGATTGTAGCAGTTCATATCTCTTGCATGAGAAATAAGACTGTTCAATAAACCCTTTTTTATTGAAACGCCCGTCTATCTATTTCTGTGCAACTCTGTAGAAACGAAGCATGCACGATTGACTGAGTGAAACAGTTATCTATTGTTTCCAAGAATCTGAGATTGTTCCAATTCTAAGGGAAACTAAGTTGTCATGTTTATGCGGTTGTCAGAAACTTATCCTTTCTTGTTCATTCGAGAAGTTTCTATTGACCTCTGAGTTAGCTGGAACACACAAGTAATTAAGTTTAATGTGCTTGATAGAGACATACTGACCACAGTCCTATGTCAAAACTATAGTGTATATTATTTCAATACGCAGAGCCTATCAGGGATATAGGAACGACACTACACTGGCAACAGCGGGCGAAGGTGGTGGTGATCACTCGCCTCTGGAGATCTGAAGTATGGTTTCCAGTTCTGATTTAACTTACTTGGGATTCTTCCACCTGTCTATCCCTGTTCCCATCTCTCCTCAAGGATCCCTCTGGGAATCCCAATCATCCTGGAGGATTCGCTGTACCTCATGGCGTTTAGGATTACCAGGAACAATGGCATGTCCTGGGACTTTCACTGCAAGCTGCAAACCTTCTCCCCAAGGCATGGCCTGGAAACACAATTAAAAGGTATCTATAGCCTTGGTCCAAATGGTTGGATTGGTGTCGTCAACGATACTTTGATCCAGTGGATGCCACCATTGTCCATGTCAGAAACTCCTTAGGGGAGGATGACTCTCCATTACCACGGAGCAGTGATCTGTGGTCTTTTGGGATGAGAATGTACTGCTTAACCTCTTCCTTTTTTGGCCTTCTAGGAAACAACAGTCTGCTAAGTTAGCTTTCCTCCTGTGCTTGATCTCCTTGAGAGAAGTCTCTGATGTCTGAGCTTTAGACTTCACAGGACAGGTGTTTACTCCAGAGGGAGTTACCTTTTATGTTTCAAGGAGAACACGGATGAACTCAAGAGTAATTTCTTATCCCACTTATCCAGGCTCTCCCAAGTTATTTGTATTGAGGTGCATTAAGTCTTGTGAGTCCATGACAAAGTAACTCCATCCCCCTGGGGAACGGCATCTTCTTATTGCTCTTACAAAGCCACATAAAGCAGTTTCCATCCATCCCATTGCTAGATGGGTCAGATGGTCCATGCAGGAAGCAGGCATCAACACTCACATTTAGGGCCCACTCCACCAGAGGGGCTATGGCCTCTAAAGTCTTTTTCTCAGGAGCTCATTTGGAGGTTATCATGAGTGTGGCAAATTGGTCATCGGTCTCGTTTTTCAAGAGTTTTTACGTTAAGCCACTCCATGGCTTCCTTGGTGGTGAACAAGCGTTCAACAAGCATAATCCTCGCCTCTGGTACTGACATATAATATAAAATTTCCTAACTTTGGTAACAGAAATTTTCAATTCTATTAAGGACACAGAGGCAAGGATTATCCCTCCTGGGTCGTGGCTGGACTACGTCCCCCCCGAGCATTAGATGAAGTTTCATAGAAAACTAAAGTGACTTCTTTTCAAGTACATGCGAAATTTGAAATGACAGTAGAGTTTGCTCTTTGGTGAATCAATGATTTTATGAGGGTTCCTGTCTATGTTGTTATGCAAGCCTGTTTCAGAAAGCATTTGTTAACTTTATCCTCTTTTTCAGGAAACGATTCGGGCAAGTGGGAGTAATGGATAACTTCCAGCTAATCATCACATGAAGTATGAGGAGGAGAAGATATTGACATGGGACTGTAATGGGTCATGAGCACCCTGGTTGGTTCAACTTTAATGAACTTTATCCCAAGTGTTCATCGGATTCATGGTTTTATTAAAGTTTTTACATGGCTGCTGTAAACAAAGCAAAGAAAAGCATAATCCTCACCTTAGTGTCCTTAATAGAATTTAAACTTTCCGTTACAAAATCTACCTGCATCCCATGCAGCCATGACCAATTACTGTTAGGGTGAGATTGTTTTAAATCGGTTCTCTGTTGTGATTTTGCAAGCTACAAGAAAAATAAACATGCGGCTTGAGTGTGTTTTGCGTATTGTGTGTGTGTGGAGTGGCACACTGCAAGTGGGCCACTATGCCTATCGCAATTCTATATCAGGACCGGAGGCGAGGATTATGCTTTTCTCGCTTCACTTTGTTAAACAGCAGCTTTTTAAAACAACACTTCTGCAAGCTTCCAAGTAAAGCAAAAAAATAACTAACAGTCCAAGAAGTCTCTGGGTATGACATCATAACACAACCAATGAGAGTCCAACAGTAGTTTCCCTTCATGGCCAATCAGGATCCACATGAGGGTGTAACAGACCTCTCTCACCTCTTTCTTCGCTGCCCCAGTTAACTGCTCTATATTTACTATCCTTATGGGGCTTTGCAAGTGTGTTACTTTGCAGCAGTGAATGTATCTTATATTGACTTTTGTGTTTACAGCTATTTGAACTGTTTTGTGTTTCTGTAGATCGCGGGAGCGTTGCTCGCTCCTTTATCGATCATTCTTTGGTACTGCGCCGCAGTGACAGTTCTCCGCCCAATAGGTGGTGCTGCACTTTGGTGGTTTCTCGGCTCCTCTGAGGCGCGAATCCTGTCTGTTTCAACTGACCGGACCAAGAGCGCATAGGGAGCCGAAACCACAGCGAGCATTGCCTGGGAGACCGACGCCAATTCAAAGGGGTCTGCATGTCCAAACATTAAATGCCCCGCTATCAAGATCAGCACCTTGTTGTTTGCCCGACAGAGGCCGAATTTGCATTATTTTCAGTGACCGCATCGGGTCCCCAGGCCCATATTTTCTCCAATTAAGAGTAGCACCAGGGCAGCAGTGTTCCCGGGGTTAATGCCCCGATTGTGAGGCTCGGCCCACGTGAAGTATAACTGGAACTCAGTTGTGCAATACCAGCCAACGTTTCCCTTGTGTGAGGGAGCACTATATTTGAGGCATTGACAGGTGGGTAATACTTACCTGCTCACCTTCCCTGGAATATAAACAACACAATTATTGAAGCCTCAGAGGAGGGTTATTGGGAACCATTGGACAGTCTCCCATGGGATGATGACTTCTACGGTGCGGTAGATCCCGCCATTTACCGCGCAGTAGATAAAGCCATAGCCCCCATGGAGGAGCTTCTGGCCCAGTTATTTGGTCGTAAGTGTGCAAAAAGATGCCAGCCAGCTCCTAGCAGGCCTAACCATTCTCTTGCCCCACCAAACCCAGTTAACACTGACACTACACCAGCAAAATGCCCTAGAGAGGAAGGGGTGGATGTGGATGCTTTTGAGGGCCTAAGACCAGCCTTTATGGCAAAGACCCTGCTACTGTGCCGCCCACAGAGCCAGAACTCCATATAATGCCCTTCCCATCCCCAGACTTCCATGAAGACGACCCCTCGGATGAGGAGGCAGGTTTATCCAGACCTTGGCAACGGTCCCCCACCCATACTGAGGTACCAGTTGAGGCCACTCAATCTGATATGCTGGACTCTGACTGGATTTTACACCCCCGGCCGGCAGAGTGGGTCCCATGTGACAAGGTGGTGCAATATGTGGCCAACCGACTGAGTAAACCACTTGGGAAAGTAGCACCCAGCTGTCTCAAGGCAGAATGCCCCAGACCTTCATTGGAGGGAAAAGTGGCACAAATGCCCGATATAGATCCAAAGATGGCCAGTTTTCAGTTTTCTGGCAAAGTTTGTCAAGGACACGAAAAAAGAAATCGATCGGTACTGGCAGGCTTGCCAGGATAAGCTTCTGGATACGGTGGGGCCACTTACTAAGATGCTTAACATGGCAGAGGCCGCCAAGTATTCAGGAGCCTTGATTTCCCCGAAAGCTCTCTCGGGGTGGGCGCAGAGGGCCATTATCTTTTGTGGTAATTATATTTTTTGGTAATGCCAACTGCGCAATGTCCACGGAGCGCAGATGGTTGCTATTTATCAAGGTGGAGCCGAAGCTTGGAGACCTGGCTGCCTCGGAGGCAGGGGCAGTGGCCTAGGGAGGACTGTTTGGGGAACCTTTTATCAAGCAGTTTGGGAAGTTCATTAATGCGTTTACCTACATTAATCAGGCCCAGACCTCTATAAAAAAAGTTTTTTTCCCCTCAGGTTTTCCAAGGGGCCGGTTGTAGCAGGGGCCTTTCGGCTGGGATAACCCCAACCCTACTCTAGAGGGCAAGGTTACAGGTGTGGTTGCATTACCAGGACCAAACAAGCTTTGCCAACTTCTACCCTACTAGAGGACAGCGCTTCTGAGGAAGAGGCCAGAAGGGGCAATACGCTAAGCCTAATGCCAGTGAGTGTGCAATCTTCTTCCGGTGTTCAAGTGGGGGGATGGTTATCTTGCTTCACCAGAGAATGGCACAAGTTATCGTCAGATGCCTGGGTCTTGCAAACCATGCAAAGATTCTGCATAGAATTCTACGGAACTCCACACCAGAGGGCCAGACCACGACCAATCCAATTCTCTGTGGAGGAAACTAATCTTATAGACGCGGAAATACAGGACTTACTACCCAAAAGCAGAATTCAGAACACTGCCATTCATCCAGAGGGTTTCTCAGCAATATTTTCCTAGTAGACAAAGCCGACGGGGGTCGACGTCCTGTGATAAATCTTAAGGAATTCAACGAATGGCTGGTCAATCACCACCTCAAAATGAAGAGAATCCACCTCCTTTGAAATGTCTTATGCTCCTCTGATTGGATGGCCGTACCTCGATATCAAAGATGCGTATCTGGTGATACCCATTTT
The DNA here is from genome assembly GCF_964263255.1 of Lissotriton vulgaris. Classification (NCBI taxonomy): domain Eukaryota; kingdom Metazoa; phylum Chordata; class Amphibia; order Caudata; family Salamandridae; genus Lissotriton; species Lissotriton vulgaris. Next base: position 1,255,316,808 of record NC_141685.1, on the reverse strand, counting down.
TCTACTACATCGGTGTTTTTTTTTTGTCTTCCCTTCGGATTATCCTTGGCTCCCTGGTGTTTCACCATGGTTCTCAAACCTGTATTGGAACATCTTCGAGTGCGAGGCATCTCCCTTATCATTTATCTTGACGAAATGCTGATCATGGCACAGTCCCCCACTCAACTGTTGTGCCATCTGCAGTCTACAGTGGAACACTTCGAGAGCTTTGGTGTGTAAGAAACTAAAGGAAATCCCTTCTGGTCCCGTCCCAATCAGCAACCTTTTTGGGGTTCACGATCAACTCCATAACTTTCACCCTCAGTCTACCATGTTGGAAAATGAAGAAAATAAGACACGAGCTATGCCACACATTAGCCAAGCCTCGCACCTTACTGTGGCAGATTGCTTGCCTCGTAGGCCTCCTAGCTTCTTCTATCCAGGCCATATTTCCGGGGCCCTTACACTATCAAGCTCAACGACGACTCAAGGCGACCCATCCCTGGGGGGGTCTGCACGTATCCCCAGATGGTAGAGCTCACAGATGAGGTGAGGGACGAGATTTCATGGTGGCTTTCCCACATGGAAGCATGGAGTGGAAGAGCAATCTTCGCTTCCACCCTGGACCTTGTCATAGAATGGGACACTAGTAAATCTAGTTGGGGCACTCGATGTGGCGGTTTTTCCACAGGAGGATCATGGTCTCCTCACGGGCTCGTTTACGTTTTGATGTGGGACAAGAGACAGAGCGCAGTCTTGCATTTTACTCGAGATGGACAATGTGTCAGCCGTGAGGTACATCAACCGTCTCAGAGGTACGCACTCCAAAGTCCTCTCAGATCTCACAAGTGAGTTTTGGCAATATTGCCTAGAGCATCAGATTTCCGTGACAGCGGAATACCTTTCAGGTCAGGAAAACCAGTTGGCGGGCTGGCACTCCTGCCCCCTGAGGGACTCCAGCTTGTGGAAATTGGACCTGGAAGTGTTTGCAAACCTATATGCGAGATGGGATCCGTTCTCTGTAGACCTTTTTGCATCCCGTCTGGCCCATCAGTTGTCCTGGTTCTTCAGCTGAGACAGGACCCACTGGCGGCCACAACGGATGCCTTTCTGGAGGATTGGGCTCAGGAACAGGGATACGCCTTCCCTCCCTTCGCCATGATTACCTGGACAACAGCTAAAATCAGGCGCCAGCTGGCGGAGGTGGTTTTGATCACCCGATTTAGAGATCTCAAGGGTGGTTTCTGGTTCTACTGGAATTTTCCTGGGATGTTCCAATTGTTTAAGAGTTTTATATAGCGCAAACTAGACCCGAGATATCGGGTATCGGAGCGCTTTACATGAACACCAGTTTTGTTACAGAGCAACACATTCATTTTTAAATTTTTGTTAGGGGAGATTAAGTGATTTGCCCAGAATCGCAGGATGTTGAGTGTCATTGCCGAGACTCCCCAGGCCCGAGGTCGACCGGTCAAGCCGTAAGGTTACATCCTCTCCTCCAATCCAACTTTCCCGATTTACATCTCCTTCTCATTCCGGACAGGGTTCCCTACCAGTCCTCGACGGCACCCTCGCCCTGATGGTGTGGCAGATTACAAGGGACGATGGTTGGTCCCAGGACTTTCGAGCTCAGATCAGAACTTGCTTGACAAGGCCTGGGGGGACAGCACAGTCAAGAGGTACAAGTCAGTGTGGACCCGATGGACACAGTGTCTGCGACGTGGTTTCGATTCCATGGGCATCGATGTAGTCCAGATAGCCAACTTCTTGGCGGAGCTAGCAATGGAAGGACTGGCCTGTCGATCCATTAATATCTTCTGCTCAGCAATATCTGCCGGACGGAGTCCTGTTGGGGGTACATGTTCTTGTGTGTAGGCTTCTTTGAGTAATCAGGCTCTCACTGCCACCATCACCAAGGTATTCTGCGCTTTGGGATGTTAACAGAGTTCTCAACCTCTTCCTTTCTTTGGCAATCAAATAGTCTTTTATTGCGTAAATAGTTGTCTGCCAAATTGGCAATGTTACTGTGTTTAATATCCTCCAGGAGAGTCTCTGACGTGCAGGCCTTGGATATAACTACTATTCTTCACATCGTTGATGATGCTCTCCTTGCCCTTAACCAAGGTAAAACCTGTCTTCTGATCCTTCTGGATCTCTCCTCTGTATTCGACATGGTCAACCACGAGAAACTCCTTGAAATCCTCGAACACAGGATGGGCTTAGGAGGTACCGTCTTCAAATGGTTTGGTTGCTTCCTCCAGAACTGCACACAGAGATTCCTTGTCAACAACAACCTATCTGCTTCCTCCCCAATCTCCATCGGTGTCCCGCAAGGTTCCACTCCGTCCCCTACCCACTTTAATCTCTACCTCGAACATTTAGCTGAAATTCTCCACTCGGCCAACATCTCCTTCCACATGTATGCCGACGATACCCAGATCTACATTAAAATCTTCTCTCTTGAGGAGATCACCCATCTAAATGATGCCCTGAAACTGACTGCCCATTGGCTTGCCAACAACCTTCTTAAACTGAATGTCCAAAAAATGGAGTTTCTTCTCATCTCCCCCCCCCCCTCCCCCCCCCCAAAATAAAATCTGCTGACATCTTGGAATGGACTAAGTCCATCACAGCACTCAACTGCACCCCTACCATTGTGGATTCTGCCAAATCTCTTGGGATTATTTTGGACCGCAACCTGAATATGATTGAGCACATCAATGCAATGACCAAATCTGCCAGATTCCATCTGAGCTACTTGAGAAAACTAAATCCATTCCTTGGAACTGCCAACCTAAAAGCCGCCGTGCAGCGTTAGTTATCTCCAGGATCAAATATGGCTGCTCCACACTATCTGGCCTGCCTAACACTTAAACTGTCCCCCTAAAAGCTTGCCTCAACGTAGCTGCCAGGCTCTTATCCGGTAAAAAAAATGTGACCATATCTCGCCACACCTGAAGGCCTTGAACTGGCTTCCACTTGAAGGCAGAATTAAACTCAAACTGGCCTGCATCACTGACAAAGCCTTGTACACTAACTCCCTGGCATATCTCGCCAAGAAAATCGTGCTATCTGGGAGATCCAGAAACTCCCAATCCGCCAGAGATTGTGTGATCCAGCCAACCCTCTTCGGCAAGGTAAAAACATACAATCAAGCATTCTCCAGAGCTGCACCAAGAATCTGGAACTCGCTTCCTTCCTTCATCGGAAGAACACCTTCCCTGGCACTCTTCAAAAAAGAAGCTAAAACCTTCTTAATGAGCAAATTCCTCCAATAACACTCCCTTGGTGCACATACTGCCTTTTCCGTGATTTTTTTTTACTCTCGCTTGACCTACTACTTGTAACAACTCTCACTCCTTCCAATGCTCCCTGATCTTTGTACATATCTTTTACTTCCTATTGTAATCTAAACGCCTGCTGATTCTGGAACTGTATATATCCACAGCTTTGTCCTACGTTTGTCATTTCCCTAACCCCCATCCATGCATTCTGCCCACGCCATCCTGTACTTGGATCTGTACCATTTATTTTATATATCTCTTCCTTGTGCCCTATTGTAATCCAGTCATCACTGATTTTGGAACTGTATTGACTCTTGTATATATCCACGACTTGTCCCACTAGTGACTTTTCCCTATCCCTCATCCCTGTACTTTACCCATGCCTTCATGTACGTAACGTATCTTTCCTTGTAAAGCGCTCTGATACCCTAACAGGTCATGTTTGCACTATATAAAACTTCAAATAAATAAATAAAAATAACGGACAGAATGTTTTCACCCTCTGGGGTACCTTTCACAGTAGCTAGAAGGACCAAAACTAATACGAGGGTTATAGAGTACCCAGCCTTCCCTGAATCCCCAAATCTCTGTGTAGTCCAGTGCCTCAAGGAATATGAACTGATGTCTGAAGAATACGGCCTCCAGGCGAGAGACAACTTCAAATTGCTCTGAAGGAACCTCACCACAATTGCAAGATGGGTTAGATGGGTCATGTAGGAGGCAGGCATCGACTTGACCATATTTGGAACCCATTCTGCCAGGGGAGCGGTGGCATCTAAAGCCTTCTCCTTAGGGGCAAGATTAGAGGAAATTATGAATGCTGGGGATTGGTCGGCAGACTCGACTTTTAAGAGGTTCTACTTCAAGCCGGTGCTGGATATGGCTCATTTGATAGTGAGCAAGCTTTGAACCAGCATAATCCTCGCCTCCTGTCCTGACATAGAATGAAAATTGTTCCTAACTCTTGTGTAGGAAAGTTCCTATTAAGGACGCAGAGGCTCGGATTATCCCCCCAGGCTAGACGCCATTCTTCTCCAATGATGCCCACCCTAAGAAGTAAACCAGGATTTCTAGAATTAATTTTATGGATCAAAACGGACAATAATGTTATTCTGTACCTAATTGTCTGAGACATGTTTCCATTCTCAGAGTAGTCCTGATCCGTCTCTTACATTCTCAGGTTTGGATGGATCCAAGTTGGACCAGTAAGAAAATCACTGTGGCATGACTCGTGCGAGGAAAGGGGGGGATCAGAGCTGAGAGAAGACTGTTACACCCTCATATGGATCCTGATTGGCCATGAAGGGAAACTACTGTTGGACTCTCATTTGTTGTGTTATGATGTCATTTCCAGAGATTTCTGGGGCTGTTAGTTTTTTCTTCGCTTTATGTGGAAGTTTGAAGAAGTGTTGTTTTAAAAAGCTGCTGTGTAATAAAGTGAAGAGAGAAAAGCATAATCCTCACCTCAGCATCCTTAATATAGCCTTATAGCCCGCCGTAGCGGGCTATACCGGCTATTAAAGGCCCACTGAATCGTTAAAGGCCCGAGCCGAAGGCGAGGGACTTTAACGAGACAGCGGGACTTTAATTGCCGGTATAGCCCTGCTACGAAGGGCTATAAGGCTATTAGAACATTCTGCCACTAGAGGGCAGAATGTTCTAACAAATTAAACAGAGGGTTCTCGAAGCTCGAGGGGATATAAATCCTCTCGAGCTTCGAGAAGCCTTTGTAGAACATTGGAATGTTGCTCTGCGGGCCTTTACCGGCCCGTAGAAGCAGGGAACACTCCATTGTCTGCAAGGGAGCTCCCAACATTCCAATGTTCTAATAGAATTTAAACTTTCTTACACGAGAGTTAGTAACAATTTTCATTCTTCTCTTGTTTTTAAAAAACAAATATACATCAAACATACTAAGTTACCGGTATACTATTTTGATATTCGTTATAACTGCTTGGCCTGCCTAGATTAGATTACTATCTTGCAATAACAAACTACATGTAAATTCTAATTTGGACTTGTAGAACACTAGATCTTCACTTTGCGTGAACATCTCAGGAACCTGTACAATTCTTTCCATTACATTACAGGTCTACCCATTTCAATTAAGGATTACAAATCTAGCCCTTATGAATGCCACGGACACTACGGGGCCAACACAGGCAAGAAACAGATCGACCTTTCTATAGTAACTCATAGGATGCCTACGCCCTAAGAGTCATTTATTGATTTTAACATTATGTTTGATTCCAATAATACATTGATAATACAAATCTTGATTGAGGATATCCGTATATCATTTTTACCTTTGTTTGCCTAATCAAGATCTGCTTTTGAAATCGAGTCTTTAGAGAGGAAGTTCGGCACGTCATTGTGACTGACGGACACTGGATAAAAAGTCTCCACAAAGTTCTCCGTAAGGAGGCTGATCGGATTGCAAAACAATGAGGAGCTTTTCCCAGTCATGAAGCATGCCACTTCATGGGTGAGGGTCTCTTTATCATGAAAATAATCTTCTCAAATAAGGATGATCCTATTGTGTGGCCTAACAAAAAGCCTACTACTGCTGCTTCTCTGAAAAGAACGGCTCTTTTGAAGCATCATACTTGATATGGTTTTGAAATGTGATATTTCCAGGGTGCATTATGGGGTGTTGTGTTCCATGGGTGCTAAGCTTAACCACACAAGTTGTGGACCTTTTTTTTTAAATCTAGAAACATGAGAATAGAGATAAGTAGATCATTTGTTACTGCAATTGGATTTCTTTACATTTCAACTTTCAAATGTAAGCCAGTATGCAAGAAAGGAGACATTTTGGAAATTGCCCTCTGAATCAAACAATATTATGGTTATCCCATATTTTTTTTATTATTATTTTTTTATTTTGTAACAACACAGCAATTAGGACAGTTCTGCATAGGATTGTTACATCAGGCATATAAACACAATAGCGGGCCTTTCGCAATTACATTCAATTTGAAATCACAGGTATTAAACACGACATTTTGAACACATCTCTTCATCAGCCGTACATCCCATTAGTTATCATTAGTCTAGCTCCTCATTGTCCCCATCGGTGCTCGGTGGTTCGCAGATGTTACCACTGAACGTGTTCCATTCGCCCCATATATTACCCCATTTGCTTGGGCAACCACGACGAATAAATACAGCCTTCTCCGCTACCATTGCCCCATCCATATCTTTACACCAACTATTTAATGTCGGTGACACTGCAGAGCCCCAAAGCCTGGCGACATTGCGTTTTGCCATCAGCATGCCCAACATCACCCAGTCCTGCTGCCGGTGGTTCAAGTCATTAGGCTCCCATACATTTAGTAAGCATCGCAGAGGCTCCGGCAGCAGGGAGATGCCTATTGTTTGAGAAATCATGCGCATCACTGCTGTCCAGTACATTGATATGAACCTACACTCCCAGATAGTGTGGAAAAAAGTCCCCTCTTCCCCACAATTACGTAGGCACAGCTCTTCCCATTTTGTGTAGGAGTGGTCTGGTATAGTACGTACGATGCAATATTTTGAGTTGGATCAGTTTTAGTCTAGAGGGGATCGCCGCTTCACGTGGAGATGCAAGGGCCTCCTGCCATTCAGAATCATCAAGCGTGCCCACCTCCTCAGACCGTTGTTTCAGGGTGGTTGTAGCGTCAGGGAGGTTATTAACTAGCTTTTGATATGTGAGGGAAGTGGCCCTTTCCTGCATGTGTTCGGTCAAGAGCCTATCCTCGAGAGGAGTGGATTCCCCAAGGACAGTGCCAACCGGTATAGCCGATTGAAGCGCATGTTCAACTTGAAGGTATCTAAATATCTCTGTTTGTGACATTTCATATTGTGTTTGCAGATGGGCGAAGTCTACCACCCTACCCTTCTTCCATAAATCTCCTTCTACTGAAATACCAATGTTGTCCCAGGCCTGGAATCCCTTACTATTTCGGAGGAAACCCAGTCTGCTTGAATCCCACAGTGGTGTCATTTGGGTGATGGTTCTCAAGCATTTGAGTCTTCTGTTAGCTCGATACCAAAGCTGCACAGAGTGTTGCATTTGGTCTATCAAGTCTGAAGGTGGATGGGGGCTGTACAGATTAGCGCAAGAAGAACCTTGTAGGCAAAAGGTGGTAAGCCTGAGCACATCTATATGCTATAATGAGCACAGAGTAATCCAAAGATGAAATGCAAAAAAGTTTTATTCACTTTTTCAATTAGATAGATATCTTCATGATAATGTTCAAAGTATTCCACGTATAGTAGGAACTGAAGATAATGTTTTCATTTTATATAACTTTTCCAAAGATGATCAAGTTCAATGCGGTGACATCAAATACATATATCCTCACCCCGATGCATTTCGAGCCGGGGGGCTCTTCGTCAGGGGGTATGCACTGTAAATAAGTAGAGAAAAGTGGTATGAGTCAGGAGCCGGAGGTGAGTTACTACTAACAAGTATTAAAAAAGGGGAAATGTGGGCGTGTACTATACCGTGCTCGTGCATTAGATGAAAAATGGTGAATGTGAGTGGGCGCATGCAACAAGCAAGAAAATAAAAAAAAAATACGAGGGTATGGAATGGGTGAAGTAATCGTCGTGTGTTACAGTGACCGTTTGTGCGCAGAAATAGAAGAGCCACCGTCACCGAAAGTGCAAAAAAATAAAAAGAAAAAATACGGGGGTGTGGAATGGGTGGAGTAATCGTCATGTTCTACAGGTTGACCGTTTGTGCACAGAAATAGCGGAGCCGCCGTTACCGAAAGTGCATGTGGATTTGAATAAATGGAATTAACATTTAAACCCCCAAGTAAACACTACGCCTAGGCATTCGTGAATTAACCTCTGCACCCGTGCAGACTTACCGAGGAAAGATGTATAAAGGCCGGTCCTCAAGGTGAGACGGCGGCACAGACGCCAGAACCCGCGGGTGAAATGGTCCCGGAAGACGCGATGGTGTTTAAAGTGGTGGAAGCAATAAAAGACGGCCTACGTGGTGGTGCCGAGTTAGTGAACACCAAGGAAGGACTAGAGTAAACAAACCTCCCGGGGAAGTGCATGAACAAAGTCAAAAGCAATGAAAGTGTGCAAAGATGGTGAAAATACATTAAACAGCCAAACTGGCGGGGGTAGAAAAAAGAAACAGGACAAAGAGCCTGTCGGAATGGAAAATGAAAAGTTGCATGGAAGAAGGATGAAATAAAAACGGTACATATTACCCAGCAGTCCCTTGCTTTCCAAAGAGTGTCTGTCAGCATGATACGTAGGTTCAATTTGCGGGGCATGTAACCAAAAATTAATCTGCTTAAGATGTGCCGCCCAGTAGTAGAGCTCTACATTTGGAAGTGCAATTCCCCCATCGTACCAACTTGTAGTCAGTTTATCTTGCGCTATCCGTGGTGGCCCTCCACCCCACAGCAGGTGGGAAACTGATGACACTATCGATTTAAAGTACCGTGTAGGGACATTCTCAAGAATGTAAAGGAAGCGGGGGAGAGCCATCATTTTATACAATGCTGCCTTTCCTAGGAGCGTGAGAGGGAGTGTCTGCCACACCTTCACGTCACGTTTGAAACAGTCCAATAGGGGGCTGAGATTTAGACTGTAGAATTCATCTGGGTCTGGCGTTATGTAGATACCCAGGTATTTGAATGCAGTTGTGGTTACTTTTAAAGGGCAGGTCAATGGTAGGGTAGGCGGCGGACCAGAAAGGATAAACAGGATGGATTTAGTCCAGTTAATCTTGTATCCTGATACTCTACCAAACTTTTCACACACATTCAGTAGTTCAAGAATTGATTTTTTCGTGGATGTGAGATACAAAAGGATATCGTCCGCATATAGGGATAAACGATCCTCCCATGTGTCAGTCCACCGGAGCCCCTTGATGGAGGGTTCCCATCTGATCCAGATCGCAAGTGGTTCCAGGATCAGTGCGAATAGCAACGGAGACAGTGGGCAATTTATCCCATATTTAGAGGTGTACAAATACCCACTATTCCTAAACTCAGTATTTTATGCACATTTCAGAAATAAGTAGGTTTCTCTCATACCCATTTTTTAAATCATTATATTTTGCCATATTAATTGGAATGTAGTCTGTACACAATGAAAACTAGTTTTAACGTGCAATTAGCTTGTTGGCAGTTTTTTCCTACTGATTTTCATCATTTATTTTAATTTCAGTGATTAGTTTATTTTGGAAAACCTTTAGTGATTCACAAAAAAAAAAACCCTCCCCCCTGAATTCAGAACCACTTCTACATTTTAGAAATGTATAGTTTTATGGGATCACCAATGGGTTTCACTCATGTTTCTTCCACAAAGTGCAAGAAGGTTGAAACCCCCAAAAATAGTAAAAAATGTCTATTTGTTAGAAAAATGCAAAAACTAGGGTTACAAAAAGAAAACACTTACTTGAAACTCCAGATCTCCAACGTTGATATCTTTTATATATTCACATGCTTGATTCGTACCCCGTCGTCAGGTTGGGAATCCCTGGTACATTAATAAAGCAGTGAACAGTGTAGAAATATACAGTATAAAATGCAAGAAGCCATAGGCCTGAAACAACAACGTATCTTAAGTAGAACATCCACTTCATTTGAAAGAACCCAAACTTCTGCCAATGAGGTGGTAGCTGAAGCTCTCCTACTCCCCCTAGTGGCCATCATAGCTCAGATTTCAAAGCACAAGTGTGAGAATAAAATACAATGAGCCTCTGACTGGGTAGGAGGGAGGGTCACATATGAATATATAAAATATATCAATGCTGGAGAACTGGAGTTACAGGTAAATAACTAATATTTTCTCCAACACTGGATCTTTTATATATTTGCATGCTTGCATCATAACATATAATACAACAAAGCAGGAATCAGGCTCGTCTTTATTGAAATGGGTTTCTCAGAACTGCCTGTACCGCTGCTGCGTCAGCATCGACATCGAGGCAGTAGTGCTTCGTGAACATATGCCTGCACCTCCAGGTGGCTGAATGTCAGGTGTCCTTCAAGGGCACCCCAGCATAGAGTGCTGCAGTTGAAGCCCTGCACCTGATGGAATGCTCCCTCACTTTTCCATGGCGAGGACAATTGTCCTTAACATGACAGAAAGTGATGCAGAGCCAACAGGCTATACCCTGTTTGGAAAGTAGTTGATCATTTTGTTTAATTAAATGACACAAACAGCTGGCCTGATATGTGTCCTTTGTCTTGTCTGTATAGAATTTGAGCCCTCTTCACAAGTTTAAAGAATGTAGCAATCTTTCTACAGTTGAAGATGTGTTTGGAAAGAAAGATCCAAGAATGACATGTTCATGTAGGTGAAAATCAATTGGAACCTTTGGAATGAATTTAGGTTTGGTTCTGACAATTACCCTGTCCTTCATGAACCGGATAAAAGGTTCCTTGATAGTGAAAGCTTGAATCTTCCCACTCTCCTGGCGGATGTTACAGCGAAGAGGAGTAGTGCTGTTTCCAAGAGACACATTTAAAGTCTGTTTTATGTATTTGCTCAAAAGGAGGCAACATCAGTTGACTGAGGACTGTATTAAATTTCCATGAAACCGAAGGATGTCAGAGGTGGAAATGCTCTGAAGAGCCTTTTTATAAAGTTTAATAGACATTGATGTATCAGTTCTAAATCTCGAGATTGCAGCAAGATGGGCCCTGAAAGATATTATTTGAATCCACTCTTGGCCAAATGTTATGAATATGAAAGGATCTGATTAGGCTTTATTTGAGCTGAATGATGACCATTCTTTCTGCACCAGACACTGAAACGCTTCTATTTAGCGTTCTAAGTCTTATTAGCCCCTGGAGCTCAAGCCTGTCCATAATCTGTTTACATTTCTGTGGTGGAACCAACTGGCCAAATTCTAGGTAGTCAGGTATCATGTGTCAAGTTCATCGACTTGGGATTCTGGTGGAGAATCTCTCCATGATGTTGGTAAAGTATCCTGGATGCACCGTCAAGGGAATGGCTGGACGTGCTGACAACTGCAGTAGCTGGCTGTACCGATACTGGTGATGCCTTGCTGAAGCAATGAGGATCCAAGTGCAATAGTCTATCTTTGCCTTATTCAACAGGCTGGGAATCACAGGTATTAAACACGACATTTTGAACACATCTCTTCATCAGCAGTACATCCCATTAGTTATCATTAGTCTAGCTCCTCATTGTCCCCATCGGTGCTCGGTGGTTCGCAGATGTTACCACTGAACGTGTTCCATTCGCCCCATATATTACCCCATTTGCTTGGGCAACCACAACGAATAAATACAGCCTTCTCCGCTACCATTGCCCCATCCATATCTTTACACCAACTATTTAATGTCGGTGACACTGCAGAGCCCCAAAGCCTGGCGACATTGCGTTTTTCCATCAGCATGCCCAACATAACCCAGTCCTGCTGCAGTTGGTTCAAGTCATTAGGCTCCCATACATTTAGTAAGCATCGCAGAGGCTCCGGCAGCAGGGAGATGCCTATTGTTTGAGAAATCATGCGCATCACTGCTGTCCAGTACATTGATATGAACCTACACTCCCAGATAGTGTGGAAAAAAGTCCCCTCTTCCCCACAATTACGTAGGCACAGCTCTTCCCATTTTGTGTAGGAGTGGTCTGGTATAGTACGTACGATGCAATATTTTGAGTTGGATCAGTTTTAGTCTAGAGGGGATCGCCGCTTCACGTGGAGATGCAAGGGCCTCCTGCCATTCAGAATCATCAAGCGTGCCCACCTCCTCAGACCGTTGTTTCAGGGTGGTTGTAGCGTCAGGGAGGTTATTAACTAGCTTTTGATATGTGAGGGAAGTGGCCCTTTCCTGCATGTGTTCGGTCAAGAGCCTATCCTCGATAGGAGTGGATTCCCCAAGGACAGTGCCAACCGGTATAGCCGATTGAAGCGCATGTTCAACTTGAAGGTATCTAAATATCTCTGTTTGTGACATTTCATATTGTGTTTGCAGATGGGCGAAGTCTACCACCCTACCCTTCTTCCATAAATCTCCTTCCACTGAAATACCAATGTTGTCCCAGGCCTGGAATCCCTTACTATTTCGGAGGAAACCCAGTCTGCTTGAATCCCACAGTGGTGTCATTTGGGTGATGGTTCTCAAGCATTTGAGTCTTCTGTTAGCTCGATACCAAAGCTGCACAGAGTGTTGCATTGGGTCTATCAAGTCTGAAGGTGAATGGGGGCTGTACAGATTAGCTCAAGAAGAACCTTGTAGGCAAAAGGTGGTAAGCCTGAGCACACCTATATGCTATAATGAGCACAGAGTAATCCAAAGGTGAAATGCAAAAAAGTTTTATTCACTTTTTCAATTAGATAGATATCTTCATGATAATGTTCAAAGTATTCCACGTATAGTAGGAACTGAAGATAATGTTTTCATTTTATATAACTTTTCCAAAGATGATCAAGTTCAATGCGGTGACATCAAATACATATATCCTCACCCTGATGCATTTCGAGCCGGGGGGCTCTTCGTCAGGGGGTATGCACTGTAAATAAGTAGAGAAAAGTGGTATGAGTCAGGAGCCGGAGGTGAGTTACTACTAACAAGTATTAAAAAAGGGGAAATGTGGGCGTGTACTATACCGTGCTCGTGCATTAGATGAAAAATGGTGAATGTGAGTGGGCGCATGCAACAAGCAAGAAAATAAAAAAAAAATACGAGGGTATGGAATGGGTGAAGTAATCGTCGTGTGTTACAGTGACTGTTTGTGCGCAGAAATAGAAGAGCCACTGTCACCGAAAGTGCAAAAAAAAAATAAAAAAATACGGGGGTGTGGAATGGGTGGAGTAATCGTCGTGTTCTACAGGTTGACTGTTTGTGCACAGAAATAGCGGAGCCGCCGTTACCGAAAGTGCATGTGGATTTGAATAAATGGAATTAACATTTAAACCCCCAAGTAAACACTACGCCTAGGCATTCGTGAATGAACCTCTGCACCCGTGCAGACTTACCGAGGAAAGATGTATAAAGGCCGGTCCTCAAGGTGAGACGGCGGCACAGACGCCAGAACCCGCGGGTGAAATGGTCCCGGAAGACGCGATGGTGTTTAAAGTGGTGGAAGCAATAAAAGACGGACTACGTGGTGGTGCCGAGTTAGTGAACACCAAGGAAGGACTAGAGTAAACAAACCTCCCGGGGAAGTGCATGAACAAAGTCAAAAGCAATGAAAGTGTGCAAAGATGGTGAAAATACATTAAACTGGCGGGGGTAGAAAAAAGAAACAGGACAAAGAGCCTGTCGGAATGGAAAATGAAAAGTTGCATGAAAGAAGGATGAAATAAAAACGGTACATATTACCCAGCAGTCCCTTGCTTTCCAAAGAGTGTCTGTCAGCATGATATGTAGGTTCAATTTGCGGGGCATGTAACCAAAAATTAATCTGCTTAAGATGTGCCGCCCAGTAGTAGAGCTCTACATTTGGAAGTGCAATTCCCCCATCGTACCAACTTCTAGTCAGTTTATCTTGCGCTATCCGTGGTGGCCCTCCACCCCACAGCAGGTGGGAAACTGATGACACTATCGATTTAAAGTACCGTGTAGGGACTAAGGAAGGGGTATTCTCAAGAATGTAAAGGAAGCGGGGGAGAGCCATCATTTTATACAATGCTGCCTTTCCTAGGAGCGTGAGAGGGAGTGTCTGCCACACCTTCACGTCACGTTTGAAACAGTCCAATAGGGGGCTGAGATTTAGACTGTAGAATTCATCTGGGTCTGGCGTTATGTAGATACACAGGTATTTGAATGCAGTTGTGGTTACTTTTAAAGGGCAGGTCAATGGTAGGGTAGGCGGCGGACCAGAAAGGATAAACAGGATGGATTTAGTCCAGTTAATCTTGTATCCTGATACTCTACCAAACTTTTCACACACATTCAGTAGTTCAAGAATTGATTTTTTCGTGGATGTGAGATACAAAAGGATATCGTCCGCATATAGGGATAAACGATCCTCCCATGTGTCAGTGCACCTGAGGCCCTTTTTGGAGGGTTCCCATCTGATCCAGATCGCAAGTGGTTCCAGGATCAGTGCGAATAGCAACGGAGACAGTGGGCAATTTATCCCATATTTAGAGGTGTACAAATACCCACTATTCCTAAACTCAGTATTTTATGCACATTTCAGAAATAAGTAGGTTTCTCTCATACCCATTTTTTAAATCATTATATTTTGCCATATTAATTGGAATGTAGTCTGTACACAATGAAAACTAGTTTTAACGTGCAATTAGCTTGTTGGCAGTTTTTTCCTACTGATTTTCATCATTTATTTTAATTTCAGTGATTAGTTTATTTTGGAAAACCTTTAGTGATTCACAAAAAAATAACCCCCCTCCCCCCTGAATTCAGAACCACTTCCACATTTTAGAAATGTATAGTTTTATGGGATCACCAATGGGTTTCACTCATGTTTCTTCCACAAAGTGCAGGAAGGTTGAAACCCCCAAAAATAGTAAAAAATGTCTATTTGTTAGAAAAATGCAAAAACTAGGGTTACAAAAAGAAAACACTTACTTGAAACTCCAGATCTCCAACGTTGATATCTTTTATATATTCACATGCTTGAATCGTACCCCGTCGTCAGGTTGGGAATCCCTGGTACATTAATAAAGCAGTGAACAGTGTAGAAATATACAGTATAAAATGCAAGAAGCCATAGGCCTGAAACAACAATGTATCTTTAGTAGAACATCCACTTCATTTGAAAGAACCCAAACTTCTGCCAATGAGGTGGTAGCTGAAGCTCTCCTACTCCCCCTAGTGGCCATCATAGCTCAGATTTCAAAGCACAAGTGTGAGAATAAAATACAATGAGCCTCTGACTGGGTAGGAGGGAGGGTCACATATGAATATATAAAATATATCAATGCTGGAGAACTGGAGTTACAGGTAAATAACTAATATTTTCTCCAACACTGGATCTTTTATATATTTGCATGCTTGCATCATAACATATAATACAACAAAGCAGGAAGCAGGCTCGTCTTTATTGAAATGGGTTTCTCAGAACTGCCTGTACCGCTGCTGCGTCAGCATCGACATCGAGGCAGTAGTGCTTCGTGAACATATGCCTGCACCTCCAGGTGGCTGAATGTCAGGTGTCCTTCAAGGGCACCCCAGCATAGAGTGCTGCAGTTGAAGCCCTGCACCTGATGAAATGCTCCCTCACTTTTCCATGGCGAGGACAATTGTCCTTAGCATGACAGAAAGTGATGCAGAGCCAACAGGCTATACCCTGTTTGGAAAGTAGTTGATCATTTTGTTTAATTAAATGACACAAACAGCTGGCCTGATATGTGTCCTTTGTCTTGTCTGTATAGAATTTGAGCCCTCTTCACAAGTTTAAAGAATGTAGCAATCTTTCTACAGTTGAAGATGTGTTTGGAAAGAAAGATCCAAGAATGACATGTTCATGTAGGTGAAAATCAATTGGAACCTTTGGAATGAATTTAGGTTTGGTTCTGACAATTACCCTGTCCTTCATGAACCGGATAAAAGGTTCCTTGATAGTGAAAGCTTGAATCTTCCCACTCTCCTGGCGGATGTTACAGCGAAGAGGAGTAGTGCTGTTTCCAAGAGACACATTTAAAGTCTGTTTTATGTATTTGCTCAAAAGGAGGCAACATCAGTTGACTGAGGACTGTATTAAATTTCCATGAAACCGAAGGATGTCAGAGGTGGAAATGCTCTGAAGAGCCTTTTTATAAAGTTTAATAGACATTGATGTATCAGTTCTAAATCTCGAGATTGCAGCAAGATGGGCCCTGAAAGATATCATTTGAATCCACTCTTGGCCAAATGTTATGAATATGAAAGGATCTGATTAGGCTTTATTTGAGCTGAATGATGACCATTCTGTCTGCACCAGACACTGAAACGCTTCTATTTAGCGTTCTAAGTCTTATTAGCCCCTGGAGCTCAAGCCTGTCCATAATCTGTTTACATTTCTGTGGTGGAACCAACTGGCCAAATTCTAGGTGGTCAGGTATCATGTGTCAAGTTCATCGACTTGGGATTCTGGTGGAGAATCTCTCCATGATGTTGGTAAAGTATCCTGGATGCACCGTCAAGGGAATGGCTGGACGTGCTGACAACTGCAGTAGCTGGCTGTACCGATACTGGTGATGCCTTGCTGAAGCAATGAGGATCCAAGTGCAATAGTCTATCTTTGCCTTATTAAACAGCCTGGGAATCGGGGCAAAGAAGGAAAGGTATAGGCAAATATCTTGTACCAACTGTTAGAAGGAGCATTTCCCATCGTCCCTCGATGTCAGAACCTGCATGCGAAGCAGGGGTATTTCTTGTTGTTCGGGGTGGCAAACAGATTCATTGTGGGGTGACCCCACTGATTGAAAATGTTATCCACCTGTTTCTGTTCTAGTTTCCACTTGTAGCAATCCAACATTTGCCAGCTCAGCGCATTCACCTGATTGTTCTGGCAAATGTTCCACAGCAATATCTATTCTGTGAGAAATGTCCCAGTCGCAGCAGCTACGCTTCTGCAGAAAGGATTTTGGACTGTGTTCCTCCTCGTTTGGCTATATAGAACATGGATGTTATGTTGTCTCTTCTGACGAGAACAGACTGGCCCGCCAATCTGGGGAAAAACACTTGTAAACCTAGTCGTATGGCACGGTGTTCCAACACATTGATGTGGAGCTTCTTCTCTGCATCTGACCAGAGGTCTCTAGTTAAAAGTTCTTGCAGGTGAGCTCTCCATCCATCCTTGGACACACCCAAAGTGATTGTTAAACTTTCGATTTTGGGCAGAAAAGAAAGATTTTCATTTAGATTTGCTGGGATCCTCCACCACATTAAAGCATTGAAGTTTGCTTCAAGCGCCTAGTAACACGGACCATATCTTCCCATGATCCTTCTATCGGGTTCTAGTGCAAATCCAGTTCTTGCTTAGCAGGTCTAATACAAAGCCTGCGAAATGGATTGAGGCCTTTATATGATGCTGTCAGGCCTAACAGGGACTTGTATTGCCTCACTGTGATTGATTGTTTGTCAACAATAGTCTTTGCCACTGTCTACAACTTTCTCACCCTTTCTGCAGATGGAAAAGCTTTTCCCAATTGAGTGTTGAGTGCTCAGATTCAGTATTGGTCTCCATTAACCCATCTTCTTTTTTAATTAGGATGAACCTAAAATGAAAACCTTGGATATGGGGACAAGTTCTATAGTCTCTTTGAAGAGAAACTTGGGAATTTCCATTTGCAGCCCTTTCAAGATGATGTTCCTTTCTTGGTAGACAAACTGGGGGTCTCTGGATGAACTCCAACAAACGGCCTGATTAGAGAATTTGACTGATGCTATGTTCTTCCCTGCATGAGCAAAAAGTGACATTCTCCCCCCCAACTTCTAAGAACCTGATGGTGTTGTATAATATTTTAGGACCCTATTGTAATTTTCCCGATTCATGCCCTTATATTGGTATAAATCACCATATCCTTATATAGGCATAGAAATCATAACCATATTTAGACATAGCTCATGCAGTCCAAATATGGCAGGGCTACTTCCACTCGTTCCGAAAATACACAACGATTTCTTGGAAAACTCGGCTTTAGCAGCTAGGCACTTCCCCTTGCTTGAATACTGACTTGTCCAAGAACTCATGGAGTTTTCAAAGAACTGAGACTCTTTGATGACGTTATTATGTCGACCTTTACGTCATACTCGGTCCCTTCAAGGTATAAATATGCCCACACTTGCATAGCAAGCACACAGTGGTTTGGAGCAGTTCAACTATCTACTTGCCCGACGCACCCTGCTACAGCAAGTGCCGAAGGAAGCCGACCCTCCAGCAGACGCACTGAGAGAGACGCTGTCTTTTCTCCTGCCAAGAAATCCAGCTCCAGCGTTTCCAAGCTACCCTTGCAGGTTGTTGGGAAATCGAGTCCGGAGATTGACCTTCTTCATTCTAACCCGAGGTACGGAGCTGATTAGACCCTAAGAGAAATCTTGGACAGATTCTTGGCAAAGAATACTACATTTATGCTACACCTCACTTACTCCTTCCCTCGTACTAGGCTTAGGTTAGGTACATCGGGGTAGGGTATCGTAGAAGCACCAGTTGAGTACTTTTTAGCCTTTGTTATTTATGTATGTATTTATCTATGGTCTAGGAACCATACAATGCTCCTACAGTATTATTTTATTCTACTCTTTTTACTGTATGCACTATATTTTGCAACCAGTTTTACGATTGTAGCAGTTCATTTCTTATGCTTGAGAAAGTAGACTGTTCAATAAACCCTTTTTATTGAAAACGCCCGTCTATCTATTTCTCTGCACTTCTAGTGAAACGAAGCATGCATGAATGACTGAGTAAAATATCTATCTATTGTTTCCACAACTTTGAAGATCAGTTTTATCTTGGGAAACAAAGTTGTCATGTTTATGCGGTTGTCAGAAACTAAATTCCTTCTTGTGAAATCGAGAAAGTTTCTATTGACCTCTGAGCTAGCTGGCACTCACAATTAAGTCTAATATATTTCGATAGAGACCTAGTTGACGTAAGTCCTACGTCACATCTATAGGATATATTATTCCAATGTGCAGAGCCTATTGGGAATATAGGAACTACGCTATATGGCGTCCAACGTTTGGTAAGGCACTAATTTATCGCTAGATACTAGAGTAACTCAGTCATGCTTTTCACAGGGACCCCTTTATCTCGTAAAATACTCCAATAGACGTCTGGAGTGGGTTAAAGCATAAAAAATCCGCCTTAAACTGAGTAGGACGAAGAATCCTATTTATTAGTTTTTGGTTTTGTTCAACGTTGAAGGATACAGTGTTCCAAAATATTGTGCATCTTATCTTTATTTTTCCTTGATACTTGCTCTCCAAAACTTTCAACAAAATGTCGAATAGTGACGAAGAAAATAGTAGAAATACAGTAAATGCAAACCAACCAGGTTTTGACATTACAGGTTTCCGACATGACGACCCGGATGCTATAAACATCCCGGAAAATGTGCGGAAAACAATAGCTATAAAGCTTATAGAAAATGGCCTATCAGCAAGAGGTGGTAGGGTAATTTTTGTCATAGAGGCACATGAATATCGGCAGACAGAGGTATTCTATTCATGGATTATCTTTCCACAAGCAAATCCAACAACATATTTGTTCCACTTCTATAAGAAAGAGGAACCTCCAGCGGAATACGTTACTTTCGAGGACATTGAAATTCCACTAACTTACCAAGAGCATCAGCTCTGGTTTAAAGGCGCCCTACAACATCAAAATCACATTACCAGGCTCGATCCACTAGATAGACCAGGAGCGACATGGCCAGTACTAGCCAGCTATACACCACATCCTGCCATTGAACAAATGACAGGTCTAGTACTGGTAGCTCGGCTAAAACAATTAATTAAAATCCATAGACATTTAGTACAATATGCCATGCGGACGTTAACAGTCCAACCTGCTATAAGAATTCCACAGCACACCCCTCATCAAGTCAAGTCAAGTCAAGTCAAAGGATTTATATAGCGCACTACATACCCAGAGGGTCTCAAGGCGCTTAAGGAGGGGTGGGGAATTACTTGTCAAATAACCACGTTTTAAGTTGCTTTCTGAATGCTAGGTGGTTCTGGGTAAGGCGAAGGTAAGTGGGAAGTGAGTTCCAGGTTTTAGCTGCCAGGTAGGAGAAGGATCTACCTCCCATGGTGGTCTTGTTGATGCGAGGTACAGTGGCAAGGGCTTGGTTGGAAGAACGAAGCTGGCGGGAGGGGGTGTAGAAGGACAGTCGTGTGTTGAGGCATTCTGGTCCGATTTCGTAGAGTGCTTTGTGTGCGTGGGTTAGGAGCCGGAAAGTGATCCTCTTATTGACGGGAAGCCAGTGGAGGTTTTTCAGGTGACCAGAGATGTGTTCTTTACGCGGGATGTCTAATATGAGCCTGGCTGAGGCGTTTTGGATTCGTTGGAGTTTTTTCTGGAGTTTAGCGGTAGTCCCGGCGTAGAGGGTGTTTCCATGGTCCAGTCGGCTCGTGACCAGAGCGTGGGTGATCGTTTTCCTAGTTTCGGTGGGGATCCAACGAAATGTTTTTTTGAGCATGCGAAGAATGTTGAAGCAGGATGAGGAGACGGCGTTGACTTGTCTGTTCATTGAAAGTGAGGAATCCAGAATGACGCCCAGGTTCCGTGCGTGGTCTGTCGGGATGGGTGCTGTTCGAAGGGCTTCTGGCCACCAAGAATCGTCCCATGCGGAGGGGGAGGTACCTAGGATGAGGACTTCTGTTTTATCAGAATTCAGTTTCAGACGGCTGTGTTTCATCCATTCGGCTACTTCTTTCATTCCTTCGTGTAGGTTAGTTTTGGCGGTGCTAGGGTCATTGGTGAGTGATAGGATCAGTTGAGTGTCATCCGCGTAGGAGATGATGTTGAGGTTGTGTTGGCGGGCGATGGCCGCGAGGGGGCTCATGTATACGTTGAAAAGGGTGGGGCTGAGTGAAGATCCTTGTGGTACGCCGCAGATGACTTCAGTGGCCTCTGACTTGAATGGTGGGAGGCGGACTTTCTGTGTTCTTCCGTTGAGGAACGAGGTGATCCATTCCAGTGCTTTTCCTTGGATTCCGATGTTTCTGAGGCGCTGTAGAAGGGTGCTATGGCAGACTGTGTCAAATGCTGCGGAGAGGTCGAGGAGGATGAGGGCGACTGTGTCTCCATTGTCCAGTAGAGTTCGAATG
Organism: Lissotriton vulgaris; assembly: GCF_964263255.1. Classification (NCBI taxonomy): domain Eukaryota; kingdom Metazoa; phylum Chordata; class Amphibia; order Caudata; family Salamandridae; genus Lissotriton; species Lissotriton vulgaris. The sequence continues at coordinate 1,255,295,828 of NC_141685.1, read as the reverse complement.
TCGTCTGTTGCTGCGATGAGGGCGGTCTCAGTGCTGTGTTTTGCTCGGAAGCCGGACTGTGAGGAGTCGAGGGATTTGTTGGCTTCGAGGAAGGCGGCGAGCTGGTTGTTGACAGCTTTCTCGATGACTTTGGCCGGGAATGGAAGGAGCGAGATGGGGCGGTAATTTTTGAGTTCGGTGGGGTCCGCTGTGGGTTTTTTCAGAAGGGCGCTGAGTTCAGCGTGTTTCCAGCTTTCCGGGAAGGTGGCGGAGTTGAGGGAGCAGTTGATGACATCTCGGAGGTGCGGTGCTATGATGGAGTCTGCTTTGTTGAAGATGTGGTGAGGGCATGGGTCTGTGGGGGATCCTGAGTGGATGGAGTTCATCAGGCGGATGGTGTCCTCAGTGGAGATTGTGTTCCATTCAGTAAGGATGTTTAAGGGGGGTGAAGGTCCAGTAGATGGTTGGGTGGGTTGGTCTCCGGGTTGGTTGTCGAAGCTGTTGTGGATGTCTGCGATTTTGTTGTGGAAGAATGAGGCTAGGGAGTCGCAGAGGGCTTGAGAGGGGGTGATGTCGTTAGAGTTGGCCGAGGGATTGGTAAATTCCTTGACGATGTTGAAAAGTTCCTTGCTGTTGTGGGCGTTGTTATCTAGTCGTTCCTTGAAGGCGGTTTTCTTGGCCTTACGGATCAGTTGATGGTGTATGCGGGTGGCGTTTTTGAAGGCGTCCTTGGTGCTGGTGGTTGGGTCTTTTTTCCAGGCCTTCTCAAGAGAGCGGCAGAGTTTCTTGGATTTCTTAAGATCATCGTTGAACCATGAGGCCTTCTTGCTGCCAAGTTTGCTTTGTCGTTTTTCAGGGGAACGCAAACAAAATTACACCTCATACTATACAATCAGTCATCGGTAAATTACCCACAAAAAAGGGAACAAATTCCATTATGGTTAGCTCAAAAAATTACTCAGATCGAGGCAGTATTTCCTGATCGTACATTTCGTGAGAAACACAGGATTCTTACAATCTGTTTACCAATGGGGCTCGCACCACACTTGGAGGACTGTGACACTTGGGGCACAGTCTTTGCTGCAATCTACACAAAACACATGGTGTTCCCTCCATGGCGGTAATACCAGACGTCCTGAAACATATTAAAAATAAATTATTGGCAGAGCCTGCTTTAAATCTCGGTATGAAGTTATTGAAGGATTTTAAACAGGCCTTAGCTATAATATTAGCTAATATCAGAGGTGCAGCAGCATCCTTGGCAATCCGCCAAAAACTAAAAAAACTTGATGTAACTGAGCAACCATATGAACTTGCCAGAATAATAGAAAAATCCTATGAAGAACTAGGAAGAGATAGTTTGGGAGGGAAACCAGTAAAGCCCGAACTATCAGAAAATCCTGAAAAAGTTTTTATTAAAAACACACTCACTACTCCTAAAAAGAAGTGGGAAAATACTAGACAGACACTTCCTAAAGAGAAGCGTTCTCAATCCAGAGGTAGGTCTCCTCAAAAGGAGCCCTCTGAAAAAGAGGTATAACCTCAGAAACAGGGATAATTTGAGAAAACCTGATAGCTATCAAGATACTGATACACGTTCTTCTCATACCTTTCAGACTTCCTCGCAGAAATCCAAAAGAAGAGGACGATCAGAACACAAGGAAGAACGCGTGAAGTCCAAAGACAATCAACACGTTCTGAAAAATAAGAAAACTCAATTCACCAAAAAGAAGGTAGAAAGTCTTAAAATCAGATATGCCGAGGATCTTGAGGACACAACTCAAGAACGGGGAGTGGGCCCAGACAATGCTGGACAGCGCAGCAGAGGTTACCATAGCTCGCAAGATCCTGAAGGTCATCTGGAGACAGTGGACCTGAATGGATGCATTCAGGTTGAAACTGCAGATACCAGGGTTAATGTACCGCATAAGTTATATGAAGTAACACTCCGGATAGAGGGAAACATAACTAGAAAAATTAAAGCACTCTTTTGGAGTAGATATCAAAGGGTTATGACATTCTTCTAGCTGAAAAAGACTGGCCACCTGAATTTGTCAGGGAGTGCCCACATGGCGAAGAGATCATTATGCCAGCCTTCTCTAATCATAGTCCTATTCATAAAAAATACACCGATGCCAAAAAAATGGGCTGTGGCCCAGGCACCAGCATTATATAAAAAATCATGTCGGATGGGATGTGGATTCTCCTCACCTTAAAATCCAGTTAAAAAATCACCAAACTGCTCAGAAGCAGTATCCAGTTAAATAAGAATCTAAAAAACAGGTCAGGGAGATCCTAGATCAACTTGAATACCAAGGGGTGATTAAAACATGCACCTCGTCCATGAACAATCCTTTGTTTCCTGTCTCCAAACTAGACAATACATATCATCTAGTTTTGGACTACAGACATTTAAACTCTTGTTGCAAAACGTTTGCAGTACAAAATGCACACAGCGCAACACTGATGAATAACATCATGCGCAAAAAATATAAAACGACATTAGATATTTCAAACGGTTTCTTCTGTCAAAACATTGCACCAGAAAGCAGGTATTTGACCGCTTTCTAGATAATGGGGTACAAAAGGGAGTGGTGATGGACGGAGCATCTGAATCAATCAAACACTCACACCCAGTCAAAAGATCTGGGTTTAATCCATCACCATTCTTTAGCTCACTCTACCACCCCAGTTCAGACATGGCTATATGCAAATCAGTCTGACCCTGTGCCTCATGGGAACAGTCCAGCCCGAACTGCCAAGCCATGTCTTCCCTGGACCGGAAACAAGCTTCAGAGGACCGGTTTCTGGCATTCCAGCCGTCTTCAGCCCGGCTTGCTTGAATCCAGTGGCAAAGTGAGCAAGGGACTCACGTCTGAGCATACCCTGCCACACTTATGGCGGCCAAAAGCGGTACAAAAGGGGGTGGTGATGGACGGAGCATCTGAATCAATCAAACACTCACACCCAGTCAAAAGATCTGGGTTTAATCCATCACCGTTCTTTAGCCCACTCTGCCACCCCAGTTCAGACATGGCCATATGCAAATCAGTCTGACCCTGTGCCTCATGATGAGGCATTATCTTATGTCGATGACATCTATCTTATAGACGATGATTTGGACAGGCACTTGACCAGGGTAAACACCATAATATTGGATTCGCCTCTGAAGAGTACAAATTCAACTTTAAAAAATCAAGAATTGCCCACCTCAATGTCCTATTTTTAGGATACAAACTTTCAAGTGAAGGCAAAAGCCTGGCAGCAAACTTTTTAGAAAAATGTGCGCTGCTGCAACCTCCAGAAACACTGAAAAACTTAGTCAGTTCTAGGATTCCTGAACAATTCTTTTAACACAATCCGATCATTGCTCATCCGGCTGGCCTGGGGCGGGAAGCAACCCCTACTGAGCTGGAAACTCATGACACAGCCATTCTCCAGAGGTGGATTTGAAGCTCCGGACATGGAACTGTACTATCTAAGTGCCCAGGCTCACTATGCCATATACTGGTTCCATTCGCTACCCTTCATGCCACACTTGGCCACTGAACAAGGCTACCTGTCACCCACACCACTGGAATCCCTGTTAGGGTCGCAAGTCCCGGGTGAGAAAGTAACGCACCATACAGTCTCCTGCACCAATAGCGCTTGGCGACACGTCAAAGACCAGAGCTCCCAAATTCAAAGACTGCATACACGATTTAATCTATAGTAAAGACCAACTAGCCACCTATACAGAGCTACTGCTGAGTACAACCGGCAATAAAGATATTTGGGGACCACTAATATCATACCTGCAGGAACACGGCAAAGACGCCCAGGAAGCTGCACCGCAAGGCACTTAGCGGGAGCCATCTGAAGGATAACACAGCAGAGTGTTGTTTAATATGGGAATATTGTGTACAGTACATAAAATGGCACTTAACAACAAACAACCAATAAGTTCAACTGGAGTTATGAATTTTTAAAGTTAAAGGTTCAGAATTGTGCCAAAAAGTGTTAATCACAAACCGAGGGCATCTGGTTGAGCTTGACGGGACAGATTAAAAAGTTAAAGCCTACCATGATGGAGTGTGAGATGGGTACAGGAACTAGGTGTGGCTTGGTGAAAAGTTTTTTCATCTGACTTAGTCTGTCAATTAAAAATCAAAAATCGTTAGCAGAGGCTGTGGCCGAAGAGGCTAAAGGTCATTTTATAGCCTCAGGATGAGGTCTCAGTAAAGCCACTGGAGAAATTAGAATTTTGCGCCAACAGTAGGTCCCTCGCTGGCCGGATACTTTTCATGCCTTCTCCCAGTGAAGATATCTGGCTTTGGACTTAGCCACTTTTTTTTAGAGCTCGTACTCCTCAAGTGTGGCAAAACTGACAGATGTAGCCAAAAAAAGAGCTCCTTCAACCAGGACTCCATCTCTATGCGGATCAAATTTGGTACTGTGGAAAAGAACTTAGCTGCAGCAACCTGGATATTTGGCTCAGCGGTGATGCCCCTTCGTTGGATCGGCTTAGCGGTTTGTCTCGGTCCCCTGTCAGTTCTTAGAGCAATAAGTTGGCAAAAGTTTTAAAATCCCAGATTTCAGGAAACATCAGGAGGATTACACATGTACACGAGCCAAGGATCCTGGACCTTTGGGAGCTGTACTTGGGGGTCATGACTCACTCCAGCAGAGGCCCAGTAACAGGTCCTAAGCAGGTCCAGCTGGAACTGGTCAGCTGGGAATGCAGAAAAAAGCCTCTTGGAGCTTGTTGTGTCCCCTGTAGCCCAGCTAGGATGTCAGACTTACGCCCCTTGGAGTCCACTTCTCTGTCCTTTATACAAGACAGAGAGGAGGTCTAGTGTTCAAGGTTTTTCTTAGATCACAGATAGCAGGCTCACTCCTCTTTTGTTCTTCCATAGGTCAGAAGTGATTTGAGAAGGATACTGAGGGTGCCACATTCATGCTCAGTGTAAGCCTGTGGGTAGGGGAATTCCGGGCCACTCCCTAGCTAATGCGGTAAAGGTTTCCAGGCGTGTCCCTACCAACTTTTATGGCACTCCCTGTGTGGTTTACTGCAAACTATCCCACAGTGCCCTTTTCTACCTAAATCCAACCTGGCAGAACATTTCTTCCCTGGTCAGAGCTCCCTGTTCCCACCCAGAACTGCAGTGATGATAACGGGCAAACCCTCCCTTGTGGTCACTATAAACCAATTATGAGGCATCCTCCCCTCCCTGGGTTTGGGGCCAAGCTGATTAGGATGACAAAGGAATGGAGGTCTAGATGTGAGCTACATCTGTTAGTGACGTTGCAGGCAGTCTTTGAAGCAAAGGATGGGGTTGACCATCCTGCTCAAGGAAGAGAAACCCCTTCACATGCCCAACCCTTTTGTCCCGTGTCTTGGAGCAATACAAATACCTCTAAAGGAGAGGAATTAATAATCAGATGAAACTGGGCACTTGCAGAAAGGCACCTTTGGGCTAGGGAGAGAAAGTACAACTTTATAAAAGTGTAATTTCTAAAACAGTAATATACAATCTGATTTGTCCATGAAGTTGGATTCTAAATTGCTATTCAAATGAGTCATTGAATAGTGGGTTTAACTGCTCCCAAATTGAAGCTAAGTATTACAAATCGGTATAATGTAACGCAGAATTTCCCTCTGTGAGGGGTAACTTGCCACAGTGAAAAACAACTTTGCAGGTTTTTCACTGTTAGGATATGTAGAACATTAAATATAAATGTCCTACTTTTTAAATACCATGCTGCTTGCCCTATGGGCATTTAGGGCCTATCAGAGTGGTGGCTTATGGATATTTAGAAAAATGTTTAGGCCTGCAAAAGGTATCATTTGTCAGGTCGAAATGGCATTTTAAAATGCTCATCCAGGCTAGAGTGGCAGGACTGGAGCCATGTTTTACAGTGTTACTCTAATGTGGGGCACAATGAGAGCTGTAACCCATTTAAAGCATTTCATTTATATTCCCTAGGTACATGTAGTACCATATACTAAGGACTTATTTGTAAATTAAATGTGCCAATTGGGCAAATGCAAATTTACCTATGTTTAAAGGGAGAGCACAATCACTTTATCTCTGGTTGGCAGTGGCAAAGTGCACAGATTCCTAGGGCCAGCAAAAACAGATTTACCATTGTAAGGCAAAGATCGGGGGAATACCACACAGAAGATGGTCCTCTCCATCAGCCATTTAGGAGCAATAAATTAAATTGATGTTAGAGGTCCAATGCTTTAGTTCAGGATGGACTGCCAGAAGTGTGCTTTTGTTGCCTTGATTTAATATGCTTAAAGATCCCTTTTATTTTTATTCCAGATAAAAAAAACAAGCTATAAATTATGAATCTTGCTTTCTTGTTTTTGAAGAGACATTATGTTCTCAGTTCTAATTTTAAATGAAGAAAAAGAGCACTGTGGTGATTCGCATCAGTTTTTGAGGCATCATATTTTTGGTTAGTGCCGGAGACTGGAAGTTTAGCACTGCTTATGGTTACTTATCCAATTAATGCATGTGTTTGCAGGTTCAAAGGCTATGGTAGAGCAATGGTTGCAAGAATTACCACTCTTTGAATTAGATACTTTGACTCAAAGAACACAATCTCTTCCATAGCCAAGGCTGTTGTATTACTTTTTATTCGTAAATCACATGGCTTGTTTGCGATTTCTTCCTTGGCTATCTTAGTTCCCTAACTGCCAATGAAGTGGAATGGGAGGAAATTTGGTCTTCTTGCATATCCATATATTTTGTTTTGTAAATCTTGGGAAGACGTTATTTACACCCATGGAACAGGAATTAGAATAGCCATGGTCATGTTCTTTGCATGTTTTCTCAAACTTTTCGTCTGTCTTTTATTTAATTGTTGTGAGATCGAGACCTGGAAATTAACTTGTTAGTAACTTCTAATTTTTTGTCCATGTTACACCTCACTGATGCCTTGAAATTAGTGTTCCTAAATCCAAGGTATTGGATTTATCAAATTCTTTATGTACCTTAACAGTATGAAGTACATTAGTAGAAACTGGACTTTCCTTTTCACTTCTGTATTAATCTGATTTTGAATTCCAGCCTTTTTGAGATTTTTTACTTCAACTATTAAGGTAGTGTGGAAAGCTTATCAAAAATTGGAAATGCAGGCATCTTTGATTTTACCTCCACTTCATTTCTTGCCCAATCTATTATGGTGTTTCCTTTTTAGATTCAGCCTGCACAGCGATTCACTGTGCTTGTGAAATCTGTTGTAATAAATGTATCTTAAAAGGGCCTTTCCTTCGTTTTCCCTTCTTGCTGATCTTTTTACTTGTCATTATTTCTTTTCCTCCTTTCAATTGGTTGGAATTCTGCCCCTTGTCGCTTTGATGGGTGGAACTTCTTTAATTTGATTGCTGCATAGCGTTTATTGTTTAGATTTCATTATCTTTCCCTGACTGAATGCATTTAAAGTGTGCTTTTAAACAGAATGTTCTTTGTTTGTTGCCTGACTGCATGCATTTAAAAGCAGGGGAGAAGCTTAGTTTGTTACTTTATTATGCAGTTCCTAGGCATCTTTAACCTCCAAATCATGGTCTACTCCTCTAATTATTTGCTTTTCCTCTATATAAGCTGCTTTTGAATGAGTCAAGTAGTTTCGAAAATGTTGGCTCATCCAAATCAGACTTTTGCAGATTTCGTGTATGAAAATAACTCCAAACACACTTATTTTATTTCCAAAAGTGATGATTCACATCTGATAGTTATTTGCAGCCAAAAGATTAAACGTTAAAAAAAACACCATTACTAACCATTTGGAGAAGGTTCCTCGGGTCCGGAAACAATGTTTTTCATCAGAAAATTGATTTTTTGGACTGTACAAAAAATGCTTCAAAAGGTCAATTGTATCACACCCCCCACTGAACAAAATAGCCATTTTATAGACTTTTCCTCCCACATAGAAGCCTGTATTTTGCTCGATTTCGGGCAGGTAAATGACTCTAGACACATTTATTTTAGATCCAAAAGTGATGATTGACATTGAACAGTCTTTTACAGTCAAAAGATTAAACGTTCAAAATATCACCATTACTGACCATTTGGAGTAGGTTCGTCATGTCAAGGATCATCATTTTTTATCAGAAAAGGGATGTTTTGGAATGTACAAAAAATTATTCAAATTGTCAATTGTATCGAGCCTCTTGTTGAATAGACACTTTTTAAACCCTCCCAGTGACTAAAATTGCCATATTTATAGACTTTTCTCACTACTCAGAAGCCTGTATTTTGCCTGATTTCAAGCATGAAAATGACTAACAGCACACTTATTTTATTACCAAAAGTGATGATTCACATCTGACAGCCATTTACAGTCAAAATATGAAACATTCAAAAAATCACCTTTACTGACCATTTGGAGAGGGTTTGTCAAGTCTGGGGCCATCGTTTTTGATCAGAAATTGATTTTTTTGAGTGTACAAAAAATGATTCAAAATTACAATTGTGTCGAGCCTCATGCTGAATAACCACTTTTTAAGGCCTTTCTGTGACCAAAATTCTAATTTTTATACACTTATCCTCCTGCTCAGGTGCTTTTATTTTGCATGATTTCAAGCATGAAAAGGACTCTAAACACACTAATTTTAGTTCCAAAAGTGATCATTTACATCTCACTGTCAATTACAGTCAAAAGATTAAACATTAAAGGGGGGCGTGGCTAGCCAGCCAACATGGCGAACGTGTTTAGCTAGAGCTCTGTCGCCGAGACCCCTATAGCATCCTGTAAATTATCCTTAAAAGTGACCCTGTACCTGTGAACCGCTAAGCGGGTGTGGGAAGCGGTGCAGAGCCTGCGAAAACCGGCAGCCTTGAGACTGGCGCTGCAAAGGTGAAGATTGGAGGAGTGCAACGGAGACGCTGCCTTCCCGCGGAAAGGCGTAAAATGCCCCTGAGACCAGGCGACCGGCCCGGAGCAGCCGCAGAATTGGAGCGAGGTACTGGGCGCCACTCACAACTCGGGTGCCCAGCTGCATCTGGTCGGTAGGACGTCGCTGACAGGCCTGGTGGGGCCCATGGCCCACACTGTTGACGTCCGCCAGCGAAGAGAGGATCCTGGAGCGAGGCTCGGAGCAGGGCCGGGGGAGCGCGGCTGTGACAGGAGCGGCCGAGAATCTGAGCCGGCAATTACGGGAGGGCGGGCCGGAGGCAGGGCAGCCTGGAACACCACAACGTTGCCCCTCAGCATACGGGGCCTGCGGGGTTTCTGGACTCGCCCAACCGCAAAACGGCAGACATAGGAGAGGCGGTGGATTGCTGCGAGAGCCACTACTGCGGGCCGGTGAGGAGCGGGACCCAGGGCAGACTTGGGAGACCCCGCAGAGGCGCTGGCACACGAGGGCAGGAGGGCCGCCTAGTAGCGCCTGGAGCGGCGGAGACAGGGCTGAGAGACACGCAGGGGATTGTGAGTGGTAATTAGAGGAGCCCTACTGAGACCCTGCTTCTGAGAGAGACGGCACCAACGGAGCCCTGACAGCCGCCAGACAGCCCAGGGAACACAAGCAGGTAGAGCCGCTCCAATGCTGGGACCCTGCAATGGGAGAGTGGCCCTGACAGTGACTGAACTCGAGCATTAGTATCTGCCCAGGAACATTGCGGGCACCTTACCGACAGGGAGGCTTTGGGGACCATGTTGGCACTGTGAGCACACGCCGGGGAGGGCATTGGATTGGTGCAGAGAACCGGGACGGTGATGTGCTCAGGGGCCCCTAGGCACTAACGACACGAGGGCTGTGCCACCGCGCCCTGATCCACAGAGAACTGGGTGCCATTATAGGACAAGAATCGCCGCTCCTGTCCTCACAGTTGGGAAGCCCCTCCAGAAACGCGTCCCAAGCCGTGCACATAGGAGGCACTAGAAGTTTGCGACCTGAATGTAAACACCAAATCTGAGACAAAACGGCAGTAGCGCACAGAGACTCTAAACATAGGAAGAGTGCAGGTTGCTGGCACATAGATTTACGTAAGGCGGCCAAACAGCGAGAGTTTGGGAGTCCCTCCTGACGACAAAGGGGTGCAGCGGAACCGCCACGAGAGACGCCCGCGGCGCGGGCAGGAAACGCCAGTCACGCAGACGCCGCAGTATAGCCGCTTGGCGGGGTCAGGACACATCCCACTAAGGTCGGAGCTGCAGCGGAGTGGCTGCGGAGGCCTACTTCCTAGCCCTTACGTGGTGACCTCTTACTAGGGAGCTGACCGTTGGTGATCAACGCGGATGCCTACCGCGCATCAACTGGCAATGGGCAGACTAAGAGACAAATACCAACAGCGGCAACACGCGGCTAAAGATCCTGGCTCGCCTCGTGGGCATCAGAGTGGAAACATGGGGCCGACCGCAGCCCTGGCTGCCAAGATGGATACTGTGCTGGCGGCGGTGGAACGCATTGGAAATACCCTGGAACAAACCAAAGCGTCGCTGGAGGCCCGGATAGATAAGGTCCCCTCAGACTTTACCCTTCTACATGCTGACCATCGCAAGCTGACGGAATCGGTTGCCAAGCAGTGTCAGTCACTTCAGGAACTGCAACCGGTGGTGCAAACACATATCTCAGCACTCCAGGATATCATGGACAGAATGCACGTGCTGGAAGACCGCCTTGAGGATGCGGAAGGGCGCTCTCGGCGCAACAACGTACGGGTGGTTGGCCTGCCGGAGGGCGAAGAGGGGAAAGACCCGGAGCGGTTCACCGAGAGCTGGTTGCAGGAGTTCCTACCCCCGGGAGTGCTGTCCCCGCACTGCGCAGTTGAAAGAGCGCACAGGGTGCCAGCGCAGGTGCCCAAGCCTGGAGCCTGACCTCGCCCGTTCCTCTTTAAGCTCCTAAACTACCGCGACCGAGATGTGGTACTGCGCGAGACTAGGAAACTAGAAGAACTCACAGTGCAAAACAGTCGCGTGATGCTCTTTCCAGACTACACAGCAGCAGTGCAGAGGCGGAGGAACACATACATGGCAGTGAAAAAGGGAGCTCGAGTTGCACTACTCCTTGCTATTTCCCTCTCGCCTCCCCGTAATCTCGAAAGACGGTGCCCGATTCTTTGATGCTCCATCGGACGTCTGGGACTGGTCAGAAGAGTCAGGTCAATCAAGTAAGGCACGGCCCACGAGCTCAGAAGACGGCGGATGGCAGGAACAGCGTTCAAGGAGACGCCGGAGGAGAGGAAGCCGTCGCGGCCCGGGCCCTGCTGCGCCCAGCCCAGAGAAGCGGAGAATGGAGCGACAAGATGCACTTGATGCGGTTGCGACCTTAGGAGTGGTGAATGATGCCGGCCGCATAGACTCCCAGCTACGCCGAGATATAGACACCAGTGGCTCCTCATCCCCGGTGCTCTCTGAGGACATGAACATGCCGGTGGTGACGTCCCCAACAGCTGACCAACTCATGTGACTGACTAGTGGTCCGCAGAGGCCCAGTAGGGGTCCCTGCCCCGGACTACACTGTTTAACGTATCCTTTATACACTGGTGATGTACTTGATGTTGTATCGGAAGGAGAGGAGGGCGTTTCCTGGCACTTATGCGCAGGCTGCTACAAGCTGACATTTGACCAGGTACATGCGAGAGTGGCTGCTGGCCAGTAACGGAAAGCGCTAGACACTTGCCCTATTCCTGGGCTCTGCCTCCGCTGGCCTGCACAGGCCCTACGTGCTCGCCCGCACTAGATCCCCATTTCGGTTTTTTGATACATCAGGGGTCTGAGACTGGGGCGGGATTTGATTGGGTTGTTGGCAGCATCCTCACCCACACAGCCACTGAGCTGACTTCCCACCTCTCTTGAGGGTGGATCTTGCTGAAGTTTGGACGTACGCCCCACCGGGGCCTCGCCCTTTAAGTTACAATGTTCTTACTAATTGTTTACTGTTTAACATGCGGCATTTTGACACCTCCCCCCAGATGCTGTACACTGCCTCCCCCGGAGATGTTCCCCTGGCAACGGGAGGCCCCGACTTAAGCAGACACATGACGCACACTAATATACTGGCATGGAATATCTGTGGCATGCACACACCGCCACGGCGCTATTCAGTTTTCTCCTACCTACAGTGACATGGGGTGGGGATCGCCCTTCTCCAGGAGACACACATGACACAGACCGAGCTTGATAATTTCCGCAAGCGTTAGTGGGGACAAATTCATGGCACCACCTTCTCTGCGCACGCACGCGGCACACTGATATCTGTGAGGGCAGGTGTCCCATTCATTTGCAAGGACCCGAAAGTGGATCCAGAGGGAAGGTATTGCCTTCTGCGAGGAAAGTTAAACGGTCAGGAAATCCTGCTGGGATCACTCTATGCCCCAAATTCGGACCAGCCCTCTTTATTAGCGGCACTGAATCAAGTCCTACACCCATATGCCGGCCTCCCCTGGTTGTTAGGCGGGGACTTTAATATGGTACTGGATGTCGGACTGGACCGCTCCTTCCCCCCACTCCGAGCCATGACGGTGTCGTCCAATGCGCAAACGTTTAGAGACTGGCTCGCACACTGGGAGATACAAGATTTATGGCGTTTGCAACACCCCACGGACAAGGTGTACTCATACTTCTCTTCAGTGCATGACCTGCATGTCCGGTTAGACCGGATAGTTGGCACCCAGCCGCTGCTCCTCTTGCTTGCCTAATCAGACTACCTGGGGAGAACACATTCTGATCATAACCCATTACGGCTTAGACTTAGCTGGGAGGCGGACCGCTCACCAGTGCCTACGTGAAGGCTGCAGCCTGCTGTGCTTGAGGATCCCGAGTTCCGATCCTCGTTGGGCACTGCTGTCCTTGACTACTTTGAGATTAATGAGGGGTCTGCAAGCAGTGCTGCGATGGAGTAGGACGCACACAAAGTAGCCATCCGGGGACACTGCATGGGAGCATTGTGGAACATACGCAAAACACTGTCCACTTCACTCAGGTGTTTGGAAAATGAGCTCCTACAGTACGAGAGGGAGGGTGAAGGGACCAGGGAACACGCACGCACGCTGAGCGACCTGCGCGCTAAACATGCAATTCTTATGAAACAACTGCAGTGTCATAACTATGCGGCGCACACAGCTCGAACACACGCCAGAGCGGATAGGGCTGGCCGACTACTAGCCTGGCTGATACAAAGAGAAGGCCGGGTTGCCCCCATAGGAGCTCTTCACACGGCAGAGGGGGAGGTGGTATACACGCAGCGCGAGATACATCGTGCCTTGGTTAGACACTACACACACTTGTACAGGGCTCACGGAACTGGTCCCAGACATGCGCTAGAAAACTTTCTAGATTCTGTCACCTTGCCTGTGGTCTCGGAGGAGCATCAGGGCGCCCTTAATACACCCCTCATGCTGGAGGAGTTGGGAGATGCGATCCAGGCCTTAGCGACTGGGAAGACACCGGGGCCCGATGGTCTGCCTGCCAAATACTACAAGGCCTACAGAGACACCCTGGCGCCCTTACTCCTACTCATGTATAACAAAGCAATTGATGAGGGCTCACTCCACCTGTCCATGCGGGAGGCTTTCCAGGTCTCATTACCTAAGCCGGATAGAGATCCCACAGCACTGGGCTCATACAAGCCATTAGCAATGCTCAACGTCGACTACAAAATCCTGGCAAAGCTGCTTGCTGAAAGGCTAGTGCCGGTGGTTCCGCACCTTATACATACTGACCAAAATGGGTTTGTGCCGGCACGGTCCACATCTTTGAATCTTAGGCGGTTCTTCCGAATAGCGGCTGAGGCAACAAAGCAGTGGCCCAGAGCGGGATGCCTGGTGCTCGATCTGGAAAAGGCTTTTGACTGCCTGGAGTGGGGGTATCTAGCCGAGGTGGTGATGCGCTTTGACTTTGACGTGGACTTCTTACAAATGGTCGACCTTCTCCACAAAAACCCTGTAGTACGAGTGCGGCTGGGCCCCTACATCTCTGATGCAGTGGCAGTGGGCAGGGGCACTAGGCAAGGTTGTCCCCTGTCGCCCCTACTGTTTGCGCTGGCGATAGAGCCTCTGGCGGCGGCGCTGCGGCAGACCTTGGACGCGGGAATCCCCCTGAAAGACGCAATACATCAGGTTTCGCTTTACGCTGACGACCTGCCGGTATTTGTGCGAGACGTGAACTGCATACCGGAACAGCTGGCCCAACTGCTGAGTCGTTTTGCAGAAATCTCGGGGCTTCCTGTAAACGTGGCCAAGTCCTGTTTATACGCGTTCGATAGCGGGGTGGAGGACCCCGAGTACTGCCTGGGGGACACGAGAGTCCAATGGAAGGCTGATACTTTTAGGTATCTGGGGATCCAGATCTATCGCCAACCAGCTGACCTGTTCGACGGAAACCTGGGGCGGGCGGTGACAGTGCTCAGATCTCAGATAAGCTTCTGGTCCACGCTTCCGTTGACAATCACGGGCAGAGTAGCCCTTGCCAAAATGGTCATGCTTCCCAGGCTCCTCTACTACTTTGTCAATCTGCCGCTATCTATCCCGGCCCCCGTCTTCTCAAAGCTCAACACGGTCCTGCGAGACTTCATCTGGGGCACGTCCCGGCATCGGCTCGCCCTGACGAAACTGTTTCTACCAACGGACAGGGGAGGACTAGCCGCCCCTTGTTTTGAGCACTACTACCTGGCTGTGCAGCTACAATGGATTGCCCGCTGGTTGGCAGATAGGGGCAGGGAAGACACTGCTACGATCAAGCCACAGCACTCTTTGTGCCGTGTCACCAAGCTCTTTCACCCGCTGACGGTGCCTGAGAAGCCCGCTCCGCTGCTACTGGTGGTGGCGTACAAATATTTCCATAGAGCCCTGTTCCTCACTCGAAAAGTGCTCCCGTATGCGCCTGCTATACCTTTGGAGGGCTCTCCAGGGGGCGGAGGGGCCGTCACGCACCCCATGTTGGGGCAGTGGAGAGAAGCGGATATCCAGACTCTGGGAGATCTTTTCAGGGATGGAGCGCTAGTGGCCCATTAGACACTAGCATCCGAGGATGGGCTACCCCCTGGGGGTTTCCTGCTGCATCGCTCGCTTGTAGCACAGATGGCGGCTAGATGGGAAGACATGGTGACAGAGCCTGAATCGACAGAGCCTGAACAACACTTAACCATACAATATCTACACATTATGGGGAGGGGTAGGCATCTGGTCCGTTGGTTTGCCGCATCGTTAAGAGCTCACACAGAGTTCAGCTTGGCTCCGCTCAAAGGCAAGTGGGAACGAGACCTGGATCGGGCGCTAACAGATAAGGAATGGGAGAGAGTTCTTAAAAGTCCGGTGCGCATTCCCTGAAATATGCGCTTCCGCCAGATACAACTCTTCATCATCCATAGAGCCTACCTTATGCCTGAGCTAATCAATAGGTACTTCCACCGCTCAGATGCGTCCTGCCCCAGATGCGATCAGTTAGACGCAGGACTGGTCCACCTCTTATGGAACTGCCCTAGACTGGGAGATTACTGTAGCGCGATACGTGGAATACTCGAGGGGTGCACAGGTACACCATTCCCTTTAGCTGGCCTGAGTACGTCTTACACCACTTCAAGAGGTCGCCCAAAGATAAAGCCTGTTCCCGCTTCTTAGACCTGGGGTTGGTGGTGGCAAAGCGCCTCCTTACGAGGCGGTGGAAGGCGCACAAGCCACCTGCTGCGCAAGCGTGGGTCTTTTCCCTTCAGGCGTGGGCCCCGGCGGAATGGATAGCCATACGGGGGAGGAAACGACGGGGCTCCGAAAAGAACCTATGGCGGAACAATGGGAACGCATGCTCACTGCCTTGCAACTGCCGGGGGGAACTAGCGAATTGGTTGCTGTAGCGACCTAGGCAAATGGCCTGAGGGGTTGGAGTACAGTGCGGGTTGATGTGCTGTCCGGAAAACCCTCCATACAGTCTACCAGCCTTTAGATACGCAAGCCTGCGACACATATTTGCCCACAGATGTATTTGCAAATGGGGGGCGGGTGCCTGGGGGGGCAGGGGGGAGGGGGGATCAGCACACACGGATGTATGTGTTTCTGCCGCTATTGTTTAAGGTTTTTTCTTGTATAACTGTTAGATAAATGTCATTTCTAGGCGCAAGTCCATAGTTAAAGGATCCACCCCATAGACAAGATGCTATGCGAGACTGAACAAACAGATAGTTATAAGCAAATGCTTAGGGCGCTGAATAGGGCCTTACCTGTAATAGTTTGGTCTGTGCACATGTTTTTCATTTCAGAGACGTTGTCAGCGTGGCTCCAAGATTTCACTTTGTATTGATCTTTGATGCTTGAAAGCTGAACCAGCATGGCCGGAATGTCATGGTAAACTGACTGTTATTTATTCTGTACCTTGAAACTTTAAAATGCTAATAAACAGATTTGACAACAAAACAAAAAAAACATTAAACATAAAAAAAAACACCATTACTGACCAGTTGCAGAAGGTTTGTGAGGTCCGGGTCATCATTTTTGATCGTAAAATCGATTTTTTGGACAGTACATAAAATGATTAAAAATGTCAATTGTATCGAGCCTTATGTTGAATAACCACTTTTTAAGCCCAGCCACTAAACAAATTTGCCATTTTTATAGACTTTTCCTCCTTCTCAAAACATTGTATTTTGCCTGATTTCCAGCGTGAAATGACTCTAGAACACTTATTTTAGTTCCAAAAGTGATGATTCACATCCTACAGTCATTTACAGTCAAAAGATTAAACCTTCAAACACTGACCATTTATAAGTTATCAGGTTCGGGGTCATCGGTTTTGATCAGAAAATTGATTTTCTGGACTAGACAAAAAATTATTAAAAATGTCAATTGTATCAAACCTCATGTTGAGTAACCACTTTCTAAGGCCTCACAGTGACAAAAATACCCATTTTTATAGTCTCATCCTCCTACTCAGAAGCTTGTATTTTGAACGATTTTGAGCATGAAATTGACTCTAAACACTATAATTTTATTTCTAACAGTGATGATTCATATTCGACAGTCATATACAGTCAAAAGATTAAACATTCAAAAAATCACCTTTACTGACCAACGTATTTGATCAGAAAATTGATTTTTTTGGACTGTACAAAATGATTGAAAATGTCAATTGTATCGAGCCTCATGTTGAATAGTCACTTTTTAAATCCTACCAGTGACCAAAATTGCCATATTTATAGACTTTTCCTCCTACTCAGCTTTTCTTTTGCCTGATTCTGAGCATGGAAATGACTCCAAACACACTTATTTTTGTTCCAAAAGTGATGATTCACATTCAACAGTCATTTAAAGTCAAAAGATTAAACATTCATAATAAATCTCAAATACTGACCATTTTGAGATCAGAAAAAGGATTTAGAGTGCGGCTGTGGGGCTCATTGCGTGCTTTTGTTTAAATAGTCGTGTTAATTGCAGAGCCCGTCACGAGCTGCAATTAACACGAATGCTTCAAACAAAAGCACAAATCTGCCCGCAGCCACGCTTCAGAAAACAAAAGAAATGCTGCACCAAACACAGCGTGTGCTTTTAGAATCACTTAAAAGCACACACTCAGATTTACGTAGCTTTGTAAACACAGGAATGCGTTGAAATTCTAGGCCTTTCCAAGTGAGGTGTATCTTTATTTCTCCACATAATTTCCTCTTTCAACGTGTGTTGCATTCTGCAGCACACATATAGTAAGAGGAAAATGCCCTTAGGATTGTTTTTCTGCTGGAAGGTGTACCTTAATACACAAAAACAATCCTGCCTGTAATGCAGGCAAGGTTACACTGTGGTGAAAGACTGCCTGCATTGGCGCTAGGCTGCACACATAGTGCCAATATTGGCAACACTTCTCAGTTCTCGTACAGCAAAATACATAAATAAACCACACGACACCTTGTTAGTGGAGAAAATTGCTGCAGGTTTATTTGACTCACAAATATGCCAACATAGTCGGTTATTGTACGGGCAATCCAAAGGCAGGCAGCCCCCCTACGCTGCCTGCCCGCCTGATGAGGCAAATTACACCGTGGCCGTCGCCAATTCGGTGGTTACCAATTTTGGGAGGGGCCACCCCTCCTATCAGTGGAGCGCCCCTTACTCAAGCCCCCAAAAGGGGAGCGGAGTGTTCCAGGCAGCCCCCGGTTGCTCAGGCCAACAACCTCCCGTAGGACTAACGGGGTGCCGGCGCCGTCGCTCTCCACGTTGTGCATGCAAATGCAGGGGGTACAATAGTACCCCCATGTGCCCCCCAGCCCCTCCCAACATCTTGGGGGCCCGGTATGGGCCCCCAACTGTGAAAACTGCATGCCTTTCCGTGGCGGTGTTGGCAGCTTCCCACTGCCATCATAATATGGATGGCGGTGTCTAGTAGACAACGCCACCATATAATGCCCCTTTTCCGCCCGGTCACCTGTGTGACCAGCGGAAAACCGGCAGATGGGCTTTCCGTCTACTGGGGGCCCCCCCGCCATACTAATATGGTGGGGGGAAATGGGTGGCGGTCGGGGTAGGATGGCGGTGGTGATCTGCCCTATATCCTAATAGTCCCCAAAGTGTTTTGAAGTATATAAACGATTATTGCTTTAAACCCAGATCATACAAACAGAATGTCTGAAAATATGGATTATTAGCTTGTTTTTAAAAATGCCTCCTACCTCTGCCAGTCACACTTAAACACTTGTGTGCCGCTCTGTCGACAATCAAGTCCTGGGATCAAGTGACAAGACAATACTGTGCCTCCGGTTCAGGAAAGTACACATGTTCAGAGGGCACGGCAGGGGCTGAGCAGTGACTGTTTTGTCAACAATCTCTTTCCAGGCTGATGCGGGGGTTTAGGAAGGAATGGGCCCAGCAGGCTGTAAACTTAGAACATCCTGTCAAGAGGCTCAGGTTATGTGACTTCTGAGCTGGGGGGTGCGAAAAGAAAAAGCAAAGCTATCACCCGCAGGTGTGTTCAATCTTCGAAGCATGTGTGTGCTTCTGGTCACCAAAAGGGTGGTGTGATTGTGGGAAAACAGCAGGCAAGACCCGCTCCCTGGATCACCCTTGTGATGGCTGGTACCCCCCGAGTAGACTCACAGGAAGGCTGGTTGGGGCACGGCTAATTCATCTGTTAAATTCTGGCCTGCCTGCTCAGCGCTGATCATGGATATTATATCTCTGACGCATAGCATTTTAAATTTGAAGGCACAGTTGCATGCTCTCATATGTTAGACAATTTTAGCATGCTGGTGCTGCCTCATTGGCAGTGTACCTCAATTGCAGTATTGTCAGAGGGGCGCTAGAATACGTGACTAATGTATTTTAATGTGGACACTAGCATTGAAATGCGTTAGTCGAAAGTCTGATGCGGCCCTACCCTAACCCAGCCCTGAAACTGCGAAAAGTAAAATTTTAATAACGTTATTATAATTTTATTGTTCCTGCTCAAAGAGCGCATTTGTTAAAGTTTTCATGTTAATCGCAGCGCCCATCATGAGCTGAAATTAACATGAAAACTTGAACAAATGCACGCAATCACCCTGCAGCCCAGCTCTATTAAGAAAAGAAATGCAGCAGCATAGCTGCTAGGGTTTCAAATTGCTATGTGGGGCGGTTCCAAACCTGCCTTAACACCCTTCACGTGGATCTGTATGTGAGGAAATGCACAGTCTTTTCACTTTTTTAGGCAAAAGTTTTGAGTGATATTTGGCGCGGCACTCACACGATCGCCTGGTTACTGGCGCACATAGCCTTGGTTGCAGCGCACATAGACCTTACACTGACGCACCCAGAGGAAAAAAATTAGAGGGAACATTGTCCATGGTCATCATTTTTGATCAGAAAATGGATTTTTGGGACGTTATAAAAAATTATTAAAAATTTCCATTTTGTCGAGCCTCATGTTGAATAACCACTTTGTAAGTCCTCCCAGTGGCCAAAACTGCCATTTTTACAGACTTTTTCTCCTACTAAGAAGCTTGTGTTTTGCCTTATTTCAAGCATGAAAATGACACTAAACATACATATTTTTGTTCTAAAAGTTCTGATTCACATTCAACAGTCATTTACAGTCAAAAGATTAAATATTAAAAAAAATCACCATTACTGATCATTTGGACGAGGTTCTTCAAGTCCGGTCTCCTTATTTTTGATCAGAAAATAGATTTTATGTACAGCACAAAATATGATTCAAAATATCAATTGTATTGAGCGTCATGTCGAAAAACCACTTTTTAAGGCCTCCCATTGACTAAAATAGCAGCTTTTATAGACTTTCCTCCTACTAAGAAGCTTCTATTTGCCCAATTGTGAGCATTAAAATGACTCCAAACACAAGGGGGCATGGCTTGGCAGCCGGTCATGGCAGTCGCGTGAGCCTGTAGATCTGCACCTGTCCGTATTTTTCTTGCTCACCCTGGCGGCAGACGGAGTCCCAGGACTCACCCGGGGGCTGAGTTGGAAACCGGAGACACCCAGGAGAAGTCTGAAGAACCCTCTGCTGGCTCAGGGGTATCAGAGCATTTAGAAATCGCACGTTAATGCAGCTGAACCGCCAAGCTCAAAATGGCGGCATAGATCCTTGCAGATGACTGGGAGACGAAGTCCCAAGATGGCATAGGACTACTGCAGAGAGGGGAAGGGGAGCGAGGTGGCCCTCTGACCGCGAGCCCCGGTGAGCTGTTGTGAGCCCGTACGTGAGATTCAAATCTTGACGATGACGCAGCTCTGTGCTGGGATGCCTAGACTAAGGCCAGCAGTGGAGTGGTGAGGCCTGGTAACTGCAGGGATTGTGGGATAGCGGGAGAGGCTGGCGGCTGTCTCGAGAACTCTCTGACGTGACCTGGGAGCCCCCCTTTCCTTGTGTGGATTTATGGGGAACAACTGGGCGGTGTGAAGCCTTAAGTTATGGAACTGTGTGCAGAGGCTCCAACTGTGACTCACTTACTGGCCGGGGAGACCTGCGGGGAACTCCAGCTGCGGAGAGGCCTGGCTGTGGGTGGCATCCTGGGAGTGCTGTTGAGGTAATTTCTGACCAAACTGAAGACTCCCCCGCATACCTTGGTGAACTGGTGCGAGGCCCTGGAGAGTGTGAGGCCTCCCCAGTGCACCCCTGGATTGGCCGTTTGGCCCCCGACCTGCCATGAGACTCGTTTTACTGCGACAAGCAGCTGGGACCTGCAGATCTGGGCCAACTGGAAGGCAGACGCCTTCCTGATAGCCTTGTAGGTTGGTTGGTGACTGCACCTTTAACTGTGCCATACCTACAACACTGCCACAGAGTGCCCCCGGACGGGGAGGAACACTGCAACTCTGGAACTAGGGCTCTGCTGGACTACCTGTGAGTACATTAACGGGGCCCTGCAGTGGACTAAGGTGAGAGACATTTGTATAAGGAAGATTCCCTATCTGCAGGGAGCACCTGTTGGGATGGTCTGATCGCTGGATGCAATTGTGGATCCTGTAAGGACTGGGTGCTGTGGTGAGGAGTCTGGGGTGGCACGATTGCAGCAGGACTCGCTCATAAACTCACGAGGAGCGTGAACTGTGTGGATGTGCTGGCTAGTGAACAACGCAGGAGGGCAATTATTTCCAGATTCAGGTGGGAGAGACTTCCTGGGGTGCCGACCAGCAGAGGTACGTGGCTGTGGATGGGGTTGTACCCCCGTCAAAGATTCAGGGCCATATGGGAGCACTTGAAGGCTCTATAATTTGTGCCCGGGTAAATGCCCGCTAGAGCATGGTGGCAGTGAGAAAGGGAAGACAGACACAAAGACTCCTTACTGCTCGAGACATACCTGAAGGAGTCACCTGAGGGCACCTCATTATAGAGGTGAAGAAACAAAGCTGGCTCCGCTGCAATGGGGAAAGCCACCTGGGACTGCCCAGGAAACCAAAGAAATTCCCCAGGATAAAAGTCCAACATGATCCGGGTGATTCAGTACAGCAACAGCTGACGAGAATTTTGGAAGCGATTGCTGACACTAAGTCCACCCTCCACCAGGATATTAGTAGAGTGTCAGTGGGCCTGGGACTGTAAAGGGAGGAACATAGGAAATTGGCCGAAAGGGTAAAAGACATAGGGCCTTATTTATGAAGGCCTTGCGCCGCCGGTGCGTCACTTTTTCCCATTTTAAAAGTGACGCAACGGCGGCGCAAGGCCTTCATAAATAAGGCCCATAGAATCCAGAATCACAGTCCTTGAGCTGACAAAACACTTGTTGGCGGCACAGATGGGAGACCTCGCAGACCAAATCCGTGCTCTAGAGCGGTGACCAGAAGATGCTAAGGGGCAGAATAGGAGCAACAATATCTGGGTACTTGGCCTCCCTGAAGGTATTGAAGGTAATGATATGGTAACCTTCCATGAACAATGGCTCCGGACCTCGGTTGCACCCAAAGGTCTGTCGACTTTATATACTTTGGAAAGAGCACACCGTGTCCCTACCAGGCTGCCGTCCCCGGGCCAATCCTTGCACCTGGTGTGGTGGTTGGACTCCTTCATTTCAGGGATAGGGATGCTCTCCTACATAAAGCCCGGATGGAAGGCCAAAATACCTTAGGTAATAGCAGAGTCTCGATATTCCCCGACTACACCTTGGACGTCCAGAGGAAGAGAACCTCATTTCTAAAAGTTAAGGAAGCACTGAGAAAAGAAGGGCTCCAGTATTCATTGATCATTCCTGCCCGCTTATGTATACTCCTGGATGGCAAGACACACTTCTATGATGACCCCAAGTCTGCCTGGGAGTGGTTAGAGTCATACAAAGCCGGAGCTCCACAGCCAACACAGACACAAAATGATGGAGCCTGAGAGACGGAGCCCAGAAAAAGAACCAGGAGACGCTCCAGAAAAGGGGCCAGAGTCGGCTGACGTCTTTGCAAACTGAAAAGGAGAGAGCCGAGGCTCTGAAGGTGGTGGAGGCCATCATGCAGGATAGGAGACCCGCCTCGAAGGGATTGACTCAGACTCCTCTCACAGTAGCAGTGTGAAACTACCAGAGGTAACCCACACACAGCAGATGAGATCATCTGATATAGACATAACCTGGAGACTGCTGGTGGCTCCTCGGGGGGAAGAAGGACCCCTGATGCCTGCTTGGGGTCAGATTTAGATTTCACTGGCTCGGGCCGATGCGCCTTGGGCAATATACCCGTCTCAGATAGCGTTCTTACCTCTGCCACCCCACACTGAGCCTCCTGCCTCTTTGGAATTGGGCCTCAGCTAGTGTTCGATGTTTTTCACAATGTTTGGGTGGCTGGCTGTTGCCAGACTGCCCTGGGGTCTGGGAGTTGTTCCGCAACGGAGTTAATGTGTTAACTTTTTTTTCTTTCCTTTTTTCCTCTTTTTTTTTTGCAGTTTGCAGATTGAAGTGGTTGCATGTGACCAGGGGACTGGGATGGGGAGGGAACTTGCTGGATGGTTGGCAAAGATTCCTATGTATTTATGGTACCCTCTCATAATAATATAAGGTTTTTGACCTGGAACGTAAGAGGGATGGGGACTATGACTAAACGGCACAACAAATACTCCTATTTAAAGTGTAGGGCTATCCAAATCGCCCTTCTTCAGGAGACCAATTTGGCCAATGAAGAAGCTGGGAAACTTTGTAAATGGTGGAGAGACCAGGTTTATGCAACAACTTTCCAGGCCTTTTCGAGGAGGGTGTTGATCTTGGTGAGACCTGGAGCCCCCTTTCACCTTACTCACTCTATGATTTATACGGAGGGTAGGTACAACTTTCTCGTGGGTATATTGGCAGGACGAGAGAAAGTACTGGTAATGTTTACGCACCCAATCAGGACCAGATCGCATACCTGGCCTCCCTATCAGCTAAAATCCCAGCGCATATGAATGGAAAGGTGCTTCTGGGAGGGATTTTAATTGTGTAGGTGAAATTGTAGCTGACCGATCCCACCCTCCACTTCCCAGGGCGCAATCTTACCGCACAGCCATGGGGTTCAGAGACTGGATCCAACACTGGGGATAGTCGACGTGTGGAGACGGCAGCACAAGACAGACAGGGAGTAATCCTTTTTTTCACTGATTCACCAGGTACACACTAGAATAGATACCTTTCGCTGTGTGCCAACGTTTGCTAGCTCCATTACCCATACGGAATATTTGAGATGTACAGTATCTGATCATAGCCTCCTACTGTTGTTTTATCAACCCATAGAGAGAAGACCCCCAATCACATACTGGAGACTTAACCCGCTAGCATTGGAGGATGTCCCATACCGGACCTTCTTGGCAAAACTTATCGAATCTTTTTTCTCACAAATGTATATACAGCGTCCTCGACATTGGTGGAATGGGAGGCCTTTAAGGTGGTTGTCAGGGGACATTGTATTGGACAGCTGATTGGGGCACGGCGGGAAATACATATTGAGATCCTAAACCTAGAGGGGACCCTACGCCTCTTGGACAATGCTCAGGACACAGATCCCACCTCTCAGCTTGAGTTGCAGGAGACGAGAGCGGCCTACCAGGAAGCGCTAAACAGACTTCTGTGCCATAGTTTCAGGGATTACCTGGATAGGATGCGGAGGGAAGAGGGGAGGGCTGGAAGACTCCTGGCGTGGTTGATCCAACCAGCAACCCATGGGTCCCCTGTCACCCAGCTGCGGCAGGACATGGACGAGCTCCTTCATAGCCCAGATGATCTCAATCGTGCCTTCCACAATTACTATTACTTGTTAAGGACTTTCTTGACCCCCTGCCATTTCCTGCCCTGGATTGCCAGACAGAGGAGGAGTTAGGTGGCCCAGTAACAGTGCACAAAATTTGGGTGGCCATTGGAGACATGGCGATGGGTAAAACGCCGGGACCTCTATCAGAATTTTACAAGAGATTCGCTACCAATCTGGCACCCCGGCTGGAGATCCTTTACGCTGATTCCCAAGATAGCGGTGAACTACCTGATACAACCAGAGATACACTTGTGATTCCACTCCCTAAAACCAAAGAGACAGCTGCCAGTGTGGAGGATTTTAGACCCCTTTCAATGTTAAACCTAGATTTCAAAATCCTTAGGAAAGTCCTAGCAAGCAGGTTACTCTATGAAAACCTTGGTTCACCCGGACCAGAATGGCTTTATGTAGTATTCTGAGTATTGTGCCTCTCAGGCACTTGTAGTAAGAATCCTGTTGTGTGGCCATTCTATGCTCTGTGTTGGAATGTGGCGATTCTGGAGTTGATGCTGCTTCTGCCTGATGTCGCTGTTATTCTCTTGAGCAGAATAAATCTACTTTCAAGCTTCAAGTCTAAGTGATTTAATGAGCAACACACTACACTTTAATACCTCCCGCTGTACTTCATACAATCTTCAGAGACTCTACTCTGTGCTATATCAGGGAGAACCTTCCTGGGATCAGGATCAGCGGGCAGCAGTGTTGTCAATAGATCTTGAAAAGGCTTATGACATGATTAGCTGGGAATACCTCTTTTTTTTATTTTTAAGTTTAAAGTTTATTGAATAAAAAGAGAAACACTACATTGAAAGAAATGCATAGAAAATATATGTTGCTTTAAAAATCACTTATAATCATAAAATGAAAGGGGGAGAAGAAGGGGGAGGGGGAAGGAGAAAAGGGGGAGGTAAATCATTACACAAATCACAGGTCTAGAATAAAATGACATTTGTAAAAATAAAACAAATCGAGTTAGGCATCTAAAATAAGACAATCACAATAAGGAATAATAAGGAAAAAGGAGCAATAACGGGAAGCAATTGCTAAAATATATGAAAGAAAAGGCAAAAAAGAATTCATGGAGGTTTCCTAACCTCTTCTGGGGCAATTACAGAAGTGGATGCTAAAGCTGAGGATGATAAATAGGACGATAAAGGAAGCCACAAAAAACTCTTTTAATACATAAGGAAATTGGGGAGACATTACTAGTGTCTAATCTGTGATGAAAACAAACAGCATTCCACCAGGCCCTACAAGTGAGCTTCTCAGCTTATTTCTAGTTAGAAGTGATTAGGTGTAAGGCTATTGCTAAGAGTAAATCAATTAATGAGGGAGTGGGGTAAGGAAGTGGCCAAGAGGGTGATAGGGAACCCAGGAAGATGTTGGAAATGGGAAAAGGAATTTGGGTATGAAAAATTTGATTAATTTGGGACCAAACCAAAAGCCAAAAGCGGGAAAAGAATGGGCATTCAAACAGCATATGTTTTAAGTCGGCTGAAGGGCCCTTGCAGGACCAGCAGTTGGAGGAGAGGCCAGAAGAGAAGGATGCTAGTTTCATTGGAGTAAAAAGAAGAAGTTTATACATGAAATATAACGTCTGTGAGGTTCTAGCAGCTCTGGACGTTTTATGAATGTTTAACCACAATTTATCCCAAAAAGGGGTGTTTCAGCAGGTCGCGAGATCTCTTTCCCAGGCCAATTCACATTTACTTTTAGGTCTATCAGAAGAGAAAAATATAGTGCGATAGAAGGATGAGGCGGAAGTAGGAGAAGATATTAAAGGAAAGAGTATAGAACATTTGTTAGGAATAATGGGGCTAGAATGCAAAGAAAGGAGGTATTGCTGAAGGGAAGGAAGGAGTAACTCATATTGAGATCTACAGGAAGAAGGTAACGAGAAGGTTAATTGAAGATCTGGGAAGGAAAGCGGTGATTATTAGAAACCAGTTCAGAAATCCATAATAAACCCTTGTTTCTCCATAGTTTCCAATAAAGGGTACGACCTTTAATGCGTAATCGATGATTATGCCAAATGGGTTGAAGATTTAGAGAGGAAAAAACAGGGAAGGAGGATGGAAGAGGAGGTATTAGTATTTTACGCGTATGAGAAATAACTTGAGGACGAAAGGAAGAAATGTTTTTAGTAAAAGCAAGAGATTCATTAAAATGAAAGGGAGCTATAAAATGTTTTTCAATTGACAACCAAACAGGAGGATGAAAATCTTGATCTGGGTTGAAAGAAAGCCAGCGTGAGGCTTGACGAAGTGAAAAAGCAAGATGATAGGATCTGAAGTCAGGAAACTTAAGACCACCAGAAGTTTTGTCAGCTTTGAGAGCAGCGAGAGAAATACGAGGAGACTTATTTTTCCAAAGAAATTTGTTTAAAATGGAGTCTACCTTTTTAAAGTAGAAACCTTGAATATGTACTGGAATCATGGATAAGAGATAAAGGATAGGTGGAGAGAGCATCATCTTTATAGAATCCAGGCATCCCCACCAGGAAAGAAAAAGAGGATGCCAACGGTCAATAGAAGAGGATAGTGTTTTAGAGAGAGTATCAAAGTTTTCTTTCAACGTATCTGGAATATTAGAAGAGAATCATAAGCCTAAATATTTAATTTTAGAAGTCTTCCAGGTAAAACCAGTAGAGACAAAATCTTGTTTTAAGCAAAAAATATTTAGGGGAAGCACCTCCCACTTATCCGAATTCAAACGGTAACCAGAGAGCTGAGAGAAAGTATCTACTTGAGATAGGAAAGCTGGAAGGAAGGTAGATGGATTGGAACAATAAAAAGGAATATCATCAGCAGAAACCGACAGTTTTACCTGTGAATTATGAAGTTTAAAACCCGTAATTCTGTCATCTAGTCTAATTTTTGTTAAGAAAGGTTCCAGGGCAATTATAAATAAAAGAAGGGATAGGGGGCAACCTTGACGGATGCCTCTAAACAAAGAAAAGGAAGTCAAAGTTTTCCCATTAACAAAGATAGAGGCTTTTGGGTCTGAATATAATAATGAAATAAGAGAAATTAATTTGGTAGGGAATCCAATCCATTTAAGAGCTTGAAACATAAAGTCCCATCCAATTCTGTCAAAAGCTTTTTCAGCATCTAATGCTATAGCAGCAATAGGATAATCAAGGGAAGAGACTTTACTGAGGATGTTAAAGAAAACCCTGGAGTTATCTGAAGACAGACGACCCTTAACAAAGCCTGATTGCTCCAGTCCAATGATTGAGGGTAGAATGGGGTCAATACGAAGAGCGAGGATCTTAGCAAAAATGTTATAGTCTAAATTGACCAAAGAGATTGGGCGATAGTTTTTGCAAAAAGAAGGGTCTTTATTATCTTTAGGGATTAAACAGATCACTGCGTCTTGAAAAGAGCCAGAAGAAGAATTATTTTGCATAAAGAATTGATAAAGCGATAAAAGATGAGGGAGTAATAAAGAGGAGAAATGATGATAGAATTCAATAGTAAAGCCGTCAGGGCCAGGTGCTTTACCTCGTTTTAATTTGGAAACAGCCGTTTTAATTTCAAATAAGGAGATGTCAGAATCCAGGGAGGAGAAAACCATAGTCGAATGAGAAGGGGAAAGAAGCAAATTAAAGAAATAAGAGAGCGCTTCAGGAGAAGAGTGTTGTTCTGGTGTGTATACATTTTTATAAAATGAGACAAATTCTTTGAGAATATCCTCATCTTTAAAAAAGGAGTCCCCAGCGTTGTTATGAATGGATTCAATTTTCATCCGTTCCTTATGAATTTTTAAGTAATTGGCAAGTCGTTTACCCATCTTGTTTTGTCCACCATAGTAACGAGCACTACTTTTCAGAAGATAGGAAGATGCAGCTTCTGTAGAAGACTTATTTCAGGATATTTTAGCCTCAATAAGTTTTTTGAGGGAAGCATCAGATTTAGTACGATAGTAAGAATACTCGAGATGTTTGATGTCAGCTAATAGTTGAGTATGTTTTTGTTAAAAAAAGTCCTTTTCAGCGAGACAAAGCTAAGAATGAAACCCCTAGCCGCTGCCTAGAAAGAGTCCCAAATCATTACTGGAGAAGAATCTGGAGTAGAATTAAGCGAGAAGAATTCAGTTGCAAAGGAAGTGAATTGGCCTGTGAAAATGGGATCAGAAAGCAATGCATTATTAAAACGCCATCTGCCAGAACGAGGAGAGAAGGGAAGTAAATCAAAATCCACAAAAACAGGAGCATGGTCGGAGATCCGGATAGAACCAATTTCAGAGTGTGTGACAAGTTGGGACAGAGGCTTACTGAAGGAAAGATATTCTATCCTTGATTGTGAATGATGAGGGGGGGAATAAAAAGAGTATTCCTGTAGGTCAGGGTTGCAAAGTCTCCAAATATCGGACAAGGCTTTGCGACGTATGGCAGAAGTGAATTGTGAGTGCATCTTGGTGTTAGAGAATTTAACAGTGGAGTGCCTTTCCAAAATGGGATCTATGACTTGATTACAATCACCTCCAAAAATAATATAATCATCATTAAGAGTAACAAGCTTATCAGAGTTCGAAGTCCAAAACAAATTATCAACAGAAACAGGAGCATATAATGAAACAATACTAAAGGTATCCGGTCAATAAGTAGTTTGACGATCACCCAACGACCCTCTAGATCGTTTTCTTGATGTAATACAGTAATGTGGAGCTTTTTGTGACATAAGATAGATAAACCATTTTCCCCAAAAGCAGGAGAAGAGAAAACATGACCTACCCAACTCCTTTTTTGCTTCAATCTCTGATAGGTGAGTCTCCTGAATAAAAACAATGTCAGCATTTAATCTAGCTAGGTGACTCAACACACATTGCCGTTTTATAGGGTTATTTACTCCTATACCATTCCATGTCAAAACTCTAAATGAAAATCAGTAGGAAGGAATATGCACAAATGAGAACAAGTGACGAAATACTGAAAATATTATTAGAAGCAAACATTTTGTATAACTTGCCTAAAAACATGCCTAAA
This sequence comes from Lissotriton vulgaris, assembly GCF_964263255.1. NCBI lineage: Eukaryota > Metazoa > Chordata > Amphibia > Caudata > Salamandridae > Lissotriton > Lissotriton vulgaris. The sequence goes on along the minus strand of NC_141685.1, from coordinate 1,255,266,263 downwards.
AACATGCCTAAAAACATCTAAAGAAGAACCATGAACAATATTGTAAGAATAAATAAGTGAACAGTACCACATTGCAAAATAACATTAATAAATATAATTAGAAAATACACGGTGAGAGCATAAAGAAGAGCTAGTGTTAGATAAAAGAAGAGAATAAAAGACCTGAAAATAATAAGGAAAAGAGAAGAGGGTAATAAAAGAGTAGAAAGGTAAGGTAGGAAAAAAGAGAAGAGAAAAAGGAAAGGTAGGAGAGGGAAAAAGGAGGAGAATAAGAAGAGAAGATCAAAAATGCATAAAGAAGATACCTTACACCTTTGAAGAAAACAAGAGGAAGACATACCACAAGAAGACAAGGAAATAGGGGATGGTGGAGCCACAAGAGGAGATGACAAGGCCAGACCGGAGGGACCACAGAAACGCACGCACAGCGAGCAACCTCCAAGTGGATACATGAGGCAAAACAATGAAAGGGACCATAAAACCGTATCTAAAGGGAAGTAAAGGAAATAATGTTAAGATAACACGAAAAATATAAGGCAAGGTACAATACAAAATACGGAAAAATAAGTACAAAATGCATACAAAAGTAAACAAGGATGAAGAGAGAACATCTTGACAAGAGACATACTACAAACAAGGATCAATATACAAAATAGTCAGTAGTCATGACTAATGATGATGGATATCCATAGACTCGGCGGAGCAGGAGGCGAGAAATTGTTGAAGCTGTGCTGGATCTTCATAAGTCGTCGTCTTCTTGTTGTAGGTTAATTTGAACAGGCATGGATGAAATAAACCAAAATGAGCGTTCAAGGAACGAAGAGCTGGTCTCATCTCCAGGAACTTCTTGCGACGGTCCGCTGTGATTTTGGCGTAGTCCTGAGCAAAAGAGATTGGAGCCATTCCAAGAGATCTTTCCTTTCTGTTTAGCAGCCTGAAGAACCTTAAGCAAGTCTGTATACTCCAAGAAATATAAGATAACACCTCTGGGTTTCACGGTGGATGAGGAGGCAGTAGAAACACGAGAAGGAGGACCTAGATGATGGGCTCATTGAATGTTAAGTGCTGGAGAGTTCGGAATACCTAAGAGCTGAGGTAGAAAGGATTAAAAGAAAGTTATGGGGTTGGACCCCTCGAGGCCCTCAGCAAGGCCATAAATGCGAAGATTATTACACCTGTTTCGGTTTTCCAAGTTTTCCACCTGTTGTTGAAGACACTGGATTTCCCTCTGCATGGTAGGAATTGTATCGGTGAAAGATTGGACTGAGGAGAGAGATTTCTCTAAGTGATCCACTTTTTGTTCCGTGTGGGACCAATTATCTTCAAGACTTTGAAGACGAGCATTGGTATCAGCCATATACAGTTTAAGTGAACGGATTTCCTCCATAAAGGGCTTGAGTGATCATATCTCTTCCAATATGAGCTCCATAGAGATGGAGGAGGACGCACTGGTGGGGTCCCAGTAGAGGATGATGTAAAAGACCCTTTTGTAGTGCCCTTAGTGTTTGAGCGTGAAGAAAGTGAAGAGGAATATTTCGTAAGAAGAGTGTCATTTATGGCTTCCTCTGAGGTGTCCTGCAAAACACTAAAAGGATTGACATCAACCAGGGTTTGCGAGACTTGTTGAGCAGGAGTACGATTGTGACGTGCCATTATCAGTGATGAAATAAAGAGCACAGAGTCCCAAAATTTGTCTGACCTGGACTACAAAAATGAGCAAGTACTGAAGCTCAAAAATGCACTTCCTTTAGGAAAAAGAAGAATGGTACCCAGTCTCAATATCCAGAAAGGAGGAATGGGGTACAGAAAATACCCATGACTTAAATATTTGAGAGGTAATGAGTAGGAAACACGTTTGAAGAAATATGCTGCAGAATTGTGAAGAGAGCCTCAACTCAAAAAGGCGGCCATATCATAACAATAGGCTGAGAGGGTAAAAACAAAAAGCCTATAACCAAATTTTCCGCATGACCAGCGTAAAAAATAGAAGTAGTAGTCAGGACTGAAGGAAATAGAACAACTCAGGCATGAATGCGCTCAATCCACAAGGAAAAGAGGAAAAGCAGCATTTTCGAGGTAAAAGTCAGCACAAAATGGCGGCCGCGATAAAACGCGAGACGCCAATAATTGAAAAAACAGTCCAAAAAGAGGTTTCCGCTCACCCCATGCGATGGTAAAGGGCTCAAAAAAGGCAGCAAGCATTCCGACGCATACAGGTGTGATATGGAAGGTCCCAAGAACGTAGAAAGCACTCGGAGAAGTCCCGGCCGGCTATGTCACTGAGGAGCTCCTCCAGAAAGCCACCATCTCCGTTGGTGCCGAAGCCTCGCCCTCGGGAATACCTCTTCGAGGTTATGAATCAAATGGGCCTTGGGAATAACTGGGTGAAATGGGTGTGACTCCTTTATGTGTCTCCAACTGCAAGAGTTAAAATGGGCAAGACGATCTCTGCCCAATACACGATCTTTCGCGGCACACCACAGGGGTGCCCTCTTTCCCCCCTCCTGTTTACTCTGGCTATAGAACCACTTGTGGTCAGGATCCGACTGGGGGGTGTTGGATTTGGCCTTGGGGTGGGCACTCGAATATACAGTATTTCACTCTATGCAGATGACATTTGATTTATCTTGGGGACGCAATGCATGGCACCACGTCAGCAATGTAAGTTTTAGAAAACTTTGGTCGATTATCAGGCCTCCGGGTTAATAAGGCTTAGACATATTTGTTTCCAATAACGGGACCACTGCCCCGACCGAAGGCTTTGCAGTTGGACTCTTTTAAATATTTGGGCATCCAGGTGTTCCACTCCCTGGAAGATCTGAGGGAAGGAAACATGGGCAGGGCAGTGAGGTCACTGAAATCTTGTGTTCAGTTCTGGCGCACATTGCAACTCCATATTATGGTTAGGATTTCTTTATCCAAAATGGTCATGCTACCCCAGCTTTTATATTATTTTGTTAATATTCCAGTCTTGACGATGTCGGGATGGTTTCGGCCATTAATTTCACTGCGGAGAGAACTGGTGTGGAACTGTGGGGGCCCGAGGGTCTCCTTGAAGAGACTGCAGTGCCCCATGACAGACGGTGGGCTAAGAGTACCAAACTTTGAGTTTTATATGCTGGCTGTGCAGTGGCAGGCGCAGTGGCTGGGGGAGGTGAATGAAGAGAACACATGTTTGTTGAAACTGGAGGGTCATCCCCGTTTGGTATTGGCTAAACTGTTGGTTCCGACAGTCTGCACTACGTACCACTCAGTGTTACATTGCAACGCATTACAGGCCGGGAAGAGATCCTTGGATAAAATTCAGAGAACCCTGGTATACAAGCCTATGCTCCCCCTCGTGGGCTTACCGCACGGTACTTCCTTATTGTTATTTACTGAAGAGCAACTGGTGATGTGGACACAAGCGGGGGTAGAAAATGTGGGAGATTGCAATTTGGAGAAGAGCCTTCTGCCCTTTCTGGAACTGGTAGACAGTAATGCCCTTCCTCCAAATACAGTTCTTACATTATGAAGCCTTAGTCCACACTTTTTACAACTGTGTGGGGAAGGACAGGAGGAACCTGAGAGACACCAACTCTGGCATGCACTGATAACCCTTGGTACGGCTGAACACCAGGTGAAGTGGTTTTATACCCCCTTGATTAATGCCTCATTATCACAAGGCCAAATACCGGCCTGCCTAAAAACAGGACAAGTCATTCCGCTCCTTAAAAAAACAGCAGAGAACCCCTCAGATCCAAACAATTTCAGACCGGTACCTAACATTCCCATGTTAGCCAAAGTTCTGGAAACATGTGTCCAACAACAATTGAGTCTGCATATATCTGATTTTAAGCTGTTAAATGACTGCCAATCTGGTTTCTGTCCTAATCATAGTACAGAAACCACAATTCTGCACATAGTGGATGACCCTTTACTGGCTCTCGACCACAGCGAAACATGCCTCTTAATCCTGTTGGACCTGTCATCAGCTTTCGACACGGTGAACCATGCCGAAATTATAGATAGGCTGAAAAACAGAATGGGAAAAGAGGGTACAGTCCTCAATTGGTTTAGTTCCTTTCTTGAGAATAGATCGCAAAAAGTCATTGTTAACCAAACTCTTTCTTGCCCAACAAATAATACTATTGGAGTCCCGCAAGGGTCTATGCTTTCTCCGGCCCTTTTCAATCTATACATGGAACCTCTCACGGAAATATTGCAAAATGCGAACATTGCCTTCCACATGTACACTGATGACACTCAGCTGTACAATAAGGTCGCATCGACAGAAGAGATAAAGACCATGAACCAAGCACTAACGACAACCCTCCAATGGCTAACCAAGAATCACCTGAAGCTAAATCCTTTGAAAACCGAATTCCTACTGATTACACCTCAGAAAAGCAAACTACTGATAGCAGATTGATACAACCTGATCACTGCTCTAAATTGTACTCTGAAGATTGTTGACTCTACTAAATCACTGGGTATCACTCTGGACAAAAACCTGAACATGTCAGCACAGATCAACACAATGGCAGAAAATGCCAGTTTCCACTTAAGCTACTTGCGAAAACTAAAACCTTTCCTAAAGAAAACAGACCTTAAAACAGCAGTTCAGGCACTGGTTATATCAAGGATAGAATATGGTTGCACTACCTTGGCGGGACTCCCTATGATCTCAACAGCTCCATTGAAAGCTTGTCTTAATGCAGCCACTAGACTTATAGCAGGATCCAAAAAATTCTACCATATCTCCCTCACTTGAAAGCACTGAACTGGTTGCCTTTCGAAGCATGAATTCAATTCAAGCTGGCATGCATCACACATAAAGAAAATTACAATAAAACACCAATATACCTTGCACAGAAACTCACGCTTTCTGAAGGGAACCGGTCCTCCAGGAGCAAAGCGGACCTACTACTGAAACCAGCTCGTTTTTGCAAGAAAAGAACTTATGACTGAGCGTTCACCGGGGCAGCACCGAGAATTTGGAACGCACCCCCCAACATTAGATGAATTCCATCATCACAGCATTCAAAAAGGAAGCAAAATCATTTTACATGAGGAAATTTCTTCCATGAATCCCTATAGCCGATCGTCCGACTATAAACATGTCATGTTTGTTTCAAAGCTCACGCAAGTCTATCGCAAATCATTTATATGCTTGTATATACACTCTCAAGTGGTCTTATGGTTTTACTGTGTTATGGTAATTGATCTGCTGACTGTTATATGTGTATATGCTCTCCTGAAATGAATTTTGTTTCGTAAATCAGTTATGCCTTGTACGCCATAAGTTGCGGACTGTTGAAATGCTCCTGTAAAGCGCTCTGACACCCTTTTTAGGGTCATGTTCACGCTATAGAAAGCACAAAAATAACATAAAATAAATAAATAAATAAAATAGGGATCCACTGCCAAATAGTGAGCCACCTCCAAATAGTGAGCCACTGCCGAATAGTGATCCACTGCTGAATAGTGAGCCACTGCTGAATAGTGAGCTAACAAATAGTGTGCTGCTGCCAAATAGTGAGCAGCCGCCAAAGAGTAAACCGCCACTAAATAGTGTGCAGTTAAATAGTGAGCCCCCTCCAAATAGTGAGTAGTTAAATAGTGAGCCGCTGCAAAATAGTGAGCCACCTCCAAATAGTGAGCTGCTAAATAGTGAGCCACTGCTAAGTAGTGAAGCCATTACTAAGTAGTGATTTGCTGCCAAATAGTGAGACACCTCCAACTAGTAAGCCACTGCCAAATAGTGAACCACTGCCAAATAGTGAGCCATCACCAAATAGTGGGCCGCTAAATAGTGAGCCACCAAGATACAGAGCTGCCAGAAACAGGACCACAGCAAAATAGTGAGCCATCATCAAATAGTGAGCCACCAAATAGTGAGCGGTTAAATAGTGAGCCTCTGCCAATTAGTGAGCCGCTGCCAAATTGTGTACTGCTGCCAAATAGTGGGCCTAATGCAAAATAGTGAGTCGCTAAATAGCGGGCCCTTGCTAAATAGTGAGCCAGCACATACTGAGCAAGCAAATAGTGAGTCACTTCCAAATAGTGAGCTGCCACCAAATAGTGAGCTGCTGCCAAAGAGAGAACTGCCACCAAAAAGTGAGCTGCCAAATAGTGAGCTGCTGCCAAATACCAATGCCAAATAGTGATCCACAAAATAGTGAGCCACTGCCAAATAGTAAGCCAACTCATACTGAGCTGGCAAATACTGCGCCACTTTCCTAATAGTGAGCTGCCACCAAATAGTGAGCTTCTGCCAAATAGAGAGTTGCCAAATAGAGTTGATTTAATTCCTGGGGCCACCCACATTCCCTGAAAGAGTTGCCGCCTGCAGAGGCTTTGGAAGAACAGCATCAGCCTCGATAGCAGTGTGAGGTTGAAACCATTGTGGAAAGTGCCAGTAGGGCACAAACTGCGCCTGAGCACACAGATAGTAAAACAGCAGATCAGGAGCCTCAAACCCTCCGTGATCAAATGGTTGGTCCAGGGTATCCCAACTGCATCTGGGCTTCTTACCTCCCCATACAAATGTGAGTAATGCCGACTGAAGTGTCTTAAATAGCACTATATTCAGCTTAATGGGAATACTAACAAAAAGATAAAGCAATTTGGGCAATATAGCCATTTGGTTACCACTATGCGGTCAGCAAGTGAGAGAGGCAAGCGCGCACACTGCTCAGCCTGCTCTGTGATCTGAGTGATGACTCAGCCATAGTTCACTGAGATGAATTGCTCCGGGTCTCTGTGTAACCATATCCCTAAATACATCACCGGATCCTGAGTCCATGTCAGCAGGAAGTCGAGCGCTATCTCACGTGTACCAGCCGTCAGCGGGAACACCATTGACTCCGCCCAATTGATCTCTCAAACTTGACGTACTCCCGGAGCAGTTCCGGTAAGTATGTAGCGGGCTCATAGACATACAAAAGCAGTGAGACCACAAGTGGTCTCTGACGAAATCGCAATGCAGCCGCCGCATGTCGTTGGCGCTGCTTACAGGCAAGGGGCTCCAGCGCCAGCGAGAAAAGCATAGGGGACAAGGGACACCCATGACGCATGCCCCTCTCTATGGGGAAATCCGACGACACCCACCCATTTACGCGCACTCGAACAACAGGATCTGTGTACAGAACCTTAATCCATTGAAGAAAAAATTGGGGAAGACCCATCCTGGCTAAGACCGTGAACATATAGTCCCATTGGAGGAAATCAAAGGCCTTTGCTGCGTCGAGCAGCACAACCACTGCCTGGAAGTCTGGGTCAAAGTAATGTAGCATGGCGAACACCGTTCGTAGGTTGTGTGCTGCGGATATAGCAGTCACAAAACCCTACTGATCTCGAAGGACCAGGAGGGGAACCAGCAGTTGAAGTCTGTTGGCTATTATCTTTGCCAGTATCTTGGCATTTATATCAATAATTGAAAGAGGCCTTTAGGAGTTGCACCTATTGGCAGTCTTGTCGGGCTTCAAAAGGGTCATCAACAGAGCTTCCTTGAGGGTGGGTGGGAGTCTCCCATCCTCATATGCCTCCGCATATACATCCAGAAGCCTAGGGAAAAGATCACCCACATTTTATAAAAGTTGCTGGGGAGCCCGTCAAGCCCTGCAGCCTTACAAGTAGGAAGTGACATTATTGCTAATTTGACATCCTCAACATCGAAGGGCTGTGTGATATAGTCCCTTTGTCCCTGTGAAAGCCACCCCAGTGCGACATCGTCCAGATGACACTGAACCCCTACCCGCATAGAGTTTGGTGTAAAAGTTGAGAACAATCTCACTAAACTCGGGCGTTGTGTAGCGCGCGATTCCATCATCCTCTAATAGTTCAGTAATAGACTCCTGGCTATGTGCTGACAGTTTTTGAGCTAAAGAATGACTCGGGGGTCCCCTCTCCCCATAGTAACGAGCTGTACTGCGTCTGGATCGGTGAAGTAACTCTTGGTCGACTGTGTCGTTATGTTCTGTGACAAGGTCCCTAATTTCAGCTAACACGGCTGGAGATGGATGTTTCTCATAATCACACTCAAGCGTAGAGATATCATCTGCTAATTTATTTATTCTACGCCTGATGTCCCGCAACACCCCTGCTTGTGCGCCTATGCAAGTGCCCCGGACGGTCACCTTAAATGCCTCCCACAGCACTCCGGCACTCTCAATAGAACCCTCGTTCCCCCAGAAATAATTACAAATGGCCTACCCAATAGTCAGGCTAAAAACCGGGGTCCGTATGCGAAGTGTGCCCTCTCACATGTAGGTACCTGTACCTCCAGAACCACTGGAGGGTGATCCAAGAGCGTTCAAGCCATGTGACTAACTTTCACCATCCATGTACATGCAACCTCCGAAGCAAGCCAATAATCTGTACGAGACCACCTCCCATGGGCAGAGGATATGAAGGTGCCTTCCTTCCCCTCAGGGTGTTAAAATCTCCACACGTTGTGCAGACTACCTGCATCCAGTATCCCCAGTAGCGTCTCAGACGCCTGCTTGAGCCTCACTACACCGCTGCCCATATGATCCAGGGCCACATCCAGACAAACATTGAAGTCACCTCTCCATAGTATCTCGATTGGAGGAAACCCTGAGATGCGGCGCCATGCGACTAAGAAAGACAGGTCATCAATATTTGGCCCATAGACATTGACCAGTAGCACACTCGTAACATACACCATCGCCACTCGCCCAGACTAGTCTGTTTCCGCACAAGTTACAGAAAATGGGACCCCCTTCTTAACAAGGATCATCACTCCCATGAATAAGTAGAGAAAAAGAACACAATTCTCACACCTGCCCAGCGTGCGCCCACTTTTTGTTCTGAGGCCTTAGTGAGGTGTGTCTCTTGAAGAAACGCCACTTGCACATCCATTCTATCCAAGTATGCCAGCACAGAATTTTTTTTCTTGGGGGTGTTGAGTCCCCTCACATTCCAGGTCAGGCACTTTACTCTACCACTTAAGTAGTTCACACATTGGCAAGCTAATGAAAATGCAATAGTAATGCCACTCAGGTTTAGATTCATCATACAAGAATAATGCCGTCTCCCCCTCCCTGTCTCATCCCTCCCACCCTCCACCCACTTCAGCATCCCCAACTCGCCAAAGCCATCCCCTAATAGGAGAAGCCATCCCCAACAGAGAGCAAGAACAAGCATTTACAATGCAACTGTCTCGCCTTTGCAAAAGTTAGAGCTATTGGCATTGTAAATGACAACATTTGTATTTATGTGTTGGTTTTGAAAACAGGTAAATAAATGGCATTGTCATTTACAATGCCAATAGCTTAATCTCTCGCAAATGCAAGACCTACTGCATTTGTACCCACACACAGAGCCACACACACACACAGAGCCACACACACACATACACAGAGCCACACACACAAACACAGAGCCGCACACACACAGAGCCACAGACACACACAGATCCACACACACACACAGAGCCACCTACACACACAGAGGCACATAGACACACACCCACACAGCCACACACACACACTGAGCCATACACGCACAGAGCCACACACACACACAGAGCCTGTGGGCCCCGGTGCCACTGCGCCTGATGCACCAGACGCCTCTGGAAATGTCTGGATATCTGTGGCTCATTGAAGCTTTGCAGTGCTGACCCCATGCAGCGCGACCTCACAAGTTGCAGTGAGAGTGGACGCAGCGCTAACACTCACCTGGGGTTTGCATAGCTGCCAGCCCCACGTACGCCTCATGTCCAAGGCATGTTTGCAGCACAGGTAGGCTGTAGGGGCATATCCCTTCATCCCCAGCCTGCCTGCTCCTCGTGTGGCTCCGGTCTTTGTAGGTGATGGGGTTCTCAGGGGTGGACCCTGCGTGAGCTCGCACCTCTCTCCTCGGCTTCTCTCAGGGCTTGTTATCTGGGTGGCTCAAACCGCTAGGGAGACAGGATTTAGGTTTTCTCCTTTGGAGTTAAGACGGTGGCGGAGGCCAGCATCCTCTAGCTATCACACCGGTCCAGCATGAGGAGGCTCATTGATTCTTCCCCGCCGTGCTGGCAGCACATTTCTTATTTTGTCCCCGCCGTGTGATGGGAGAGAATATGTCCAAGAGGCTGACCCTGCAGTTCGGGGCAAGTTCAAGATGGAAGAGCGTTCCTTCAACAATCCCTACCCGTACCACGAGACGGTCTGCTCCGCACGACTGGACCCCGAGGAGGGATGCCACGAGCAGGACCTGTCCGATGGAGACCAGGACATCCCCTTCGACAGAGATGGAAAGGTAAACAAAACTCTTGGCACCGGGCTTGGGGGCCAAGAACAGCAGGCAGACTGGGGGGCGGGGGGTAGGGGGCAGGTGGCCGAGCCCCGGCAGGTTGGAGGGTGGGACCGGGCGGCTGGGAAGGCTGAACCAAGCAGCAGTCGGCCGCCAAGGGAGGAATACAATAAGACTAAAGTGGGGCAAGGGTGACGGAGCAGTAGGGCGGATGGGGGAGGGGTAGCATGGAGAGCCACGCTGGTGGTGGGCAGAAAACAAACCAAACTCCTCTAGGGAGAGAGGATTTAAGAATAAGAGGGAGAAGAGAAGTAAATGTTGGGCATAAATCATACCAAAAAACAGTCTGTGTGGGATCAGCACCGAGGCACTATAGTTGAAAAGAGCACAGTAAACAGACAAGGCACACAGTGTATTGTGGGAACACAACAGGCGCCCACCCAACTAAAGCAAGTCACCAATTGTAGCAACCTGCATATGCAAGGTAAATATGCCATGTTGAAATATTATGAAACAAGCATATTTTTACTTTTAAAACAAGCAGAACTCCCGAGGTAAAAAGCCAAAAGCAAATCCAACCCACAAAATAATAAACAAGCGCTCGCCATGAGACCGCCCTGTCCCTTTCAGACTGACTTCCTGCTGGCGTAAAAGCTTTCTTATCTTCTTTATGGGGCCATCTGTTTGCCCCATAAAGAAGATAAAAAAGCTTTTACGCCAGCAGGAAGTTAAGGAACCCAATCTGATAAGGACAGGGCTAAAAGAGAAAGGAGAACATCACTAGCACCTCTTCTCCAATGGCTGTCCACCGTTTAGGAGGCCAGCCAATAGAGAAGAGGGGCGGGGCTTAACCCTTGCTAGTGAAGTTCTCCTAAAAACATAAAAGCTTGCGAGCTAAAAAAGGTATGCATATAGTGTACACCCATTAGGGGGCATCAGAGCACTACTAACCTCCCAACAAGTAGGAGGTGGCTGAGCAGGTCTATTAATTGTGCCAACTTTCTGCTGCTCTCCCCCACAGCGCACATCATGACATAAGCCCATAGTCACTGGGTAGCACAATTGGCCAATCCTTCTGGTGAGCATATAGATAACTGACAATAATAAGTGCTTTTTTACAATCATGACTAATAGGGTGAAGTTACAATACATCTGGTCTATGAATTGTGCCTGCATTTCTGCTGCCCACTACCACTGCGCACATCGTGACATGAATCCACCACAGCAACCAGTAACCACATTGGGCTAATCCAACACGCGGGCCTTGAAATACCAACAATACTAAGTGCATGTTACAGTCATAACTAAACAGGTAGAGTTACAATAATCAAAGTATCAACGCATCCCTCGACTGCTCCTTATCATCTTGTGTATCACTGGACTACCGCCTCCTCCATTTCAACTGCTTAGCGTGCTCAAGGGCCGTCTTGGGAGTAGAGAAAATGTTTGAGTCGCCGTTGGGGCCTATACGCAGGCGGTGGGATATAACATTGCATACGGGACTCCTTCTGTTTGCAGAAATGTTTTCACAGCACCAAATTCTCTTCTGGCTGCTTGCACAGCTACAGTAAAGTCTAGAAAAAAGGCCAGTGTGATACCCTGATGTACAATATTGCCCTTGTCCCTGGCCAACCGCAAAATAGTGTCACTCAGCCCATAATTTAATAGTCTAGCTATTATTGGGCGAGGATGGGCCCGCGGGACAGGTTTAGCTGCAAGAGAGTGGTGGGCGTGTTCGACAATAAACATACTGGAGAGCTGCTCAGAATCAAAAATGTAATTAATGAGGTTTTCTAGGAAGGTCTCCATCTTTCCAACTTTGGTGGATCCGGCAGCCCAGTGAGCCTGATGTTGTTGCACTGGGACCGCGCTTCTAAATCCTCATTTTTGGCCTGAATAAGGGCTACAACTTTCTCCATGTTGAGCGCCTTCCCCGTGACTTCACTTAGGTCATACTCCGCTGCAGATACCCGCTGCTCCACCTCCCCATGCGGGTATTTTGTTTTTCTAGCTGGGCAGACATATGGTCTGGATGGTGGTTCACCGCCGCCATTGTGCCCTCGATGGATTGAAGGCTGCTCTGCATTGCCAGCAGCATGGTCTCGAGTGTGGGAGGATTGTCGCTCTGGGCATCAGCCTCTGAGATTGACGCCACTTTCTGTAATGTTTTTGTCGATTTTCGTGCCTCATACGTGAGGCAAGGCTGGGATTTGTCAGTTCTCCCCATCTCTACCACACTTATATGCACTGACTATACCAGTTAGTGAGCAAGTGCAGTAAGCACCGAGACGTGCACTCTTTGCAGGCATGTACTAAATTTATGGCAGTCGATATTGGCGATCCCAGCAATTAACTCTCCAGCCCTCTGAACCCAGGGGGGGAGAACTCCTGCAGAGGAGCGCCGCCAGAAGGAAAGGAATCTGCGCGCCTCAGGAATTCTCAGTGGTCCACCATAAAACAATGCCCCAGTCCCAGGGACTCTGTGGCACCTCCCTCTTAGTGCACGTCCGAGTAGGTGATGTGTATCAGGGACCGTACCTCACTTTTCGCCGGAGGCACTTGGTGAAGGTCCCGTACAGTAAACCTCCCCAATAGTCAAGTATAACAAGATAATAGGGACCCCCACCGTTCCAGGAGGGTAAAGTGAGACAGCGTCCCAGGGACTAGCAGCGGAGGCAATCCAGCAAAACTGATGCGCAGCCAGGCCCAGTCAAGGCCAACCCCAGCACCGCAGAGCTCAACCCAGGTACGAGCTCGTCAGTTGCACATTGGATAGGCTCCACAGTCACAGGGTGCACGTTATGCACTTATGGCCTAGTGCTATAGTTTTTGTAAGGTGAGTTATCGTGCTTATTCCAAGGCTACCAAGCACCGAAGTGAGGGGACTCTAGCAATGCACACAGCCGACCGCTATTCAGCACCTCGGGACAGCACACCCAGAGGAGGTAGCAGGTCGGCTAATAACAGAGGCCAACAGTAACTATACCGCATTCATGCGGCAGACAGCAGTCTAGTGCAGGCAGAAGCAGAGGCAAACGGACATGGAGAGGTAAGGCCAACGTCCAGCTGTGAGTCCCCAGGGGTTTAACGGCCGCTCAGAGGCCGCACAGTAGTAGAGTAGCTCTTTGTGGAGAACAGGCGCACTCAGGCTCGCACCAATCGTTCCCCGCAGGCGTCCAATGCTTCAGGTGCGGCACTCCAAGAGATGTTACCACTTCTGAACAAGGTGGGAACCACAGCCTCTGCTCCCCCCTCCCACCAGTCCCCAGCCACAGCTCGCAGGCCGCTGCCCGCACCCAGCCTGCACCCGCCTCTGCAGCCACCAGCCAGGGCCGAGCCACACCCCACTCACCACTGCTAGCCCCAGTAAGCTCTTCAGATGCTCTGGCCACCTTGTGATCCCCGCCAGTTCGACAACGTCTTCAGGTGCCCACCTGCAGCGATTTTAGGCCAGGGCTCCGCGTTCGACAGCCGGAGCCCGGCACTCAGCTTTGCAGTCTTCGGCTCCAGGGACCGTCCAATCAGTGATCTCCGGGCAGCTCACCACTCCTCTTCTTTAGAAGGATAAGGGTGGGGGAGGTAAGCAGGATGATGTTATGCCCAAGTGAAAAGGTGTGACCACATTTGGCAAAAACTATGTTCTAGTTTTAAGAACTAGTTTGTCTGGAAAAAATGAAGTGTAGCAAAGGTTAACCAAAAGTACCTGCAATATGCTAACCGTACTGGCAGATGTAATTGCCATAAGGAATACAGTTTTCACAGCCAGAAGCTGTAGAGGGCAGATGTGCATTGGCTCAAAGGTAGAACATATTAAGAAGGTGAGAACTAAATTCAAGTACCATTTGGGTGTGGGAGGAACATGCTGCAAACATTTGAAGTATCTAGGGTCAGATGTACAGAGAACAGGTCGCAATTTGCAACCAGTATTTTTGCGACCAATCTGGTAATATGCGTAGCAACCTATGTACAGCTATCCCTTATTCACAACAGGTGACCTAAACAAGGAAGGTTTGTCCGGCAACCACTGAAAAGCAGAAATGGCTGACAGGTATCCCTCAAATGTGCCTAAAGCAAAGACTTGCTGGGTCATAGAGAGAACAAAGAGAATGACTTCGTATAATGATGCAGACAGAGGATCAACAGATTTAGATGTACACCAAGCCACAAACTTGTCCCATAGGCAGGTACAGATGGTTTTGGTAGAAGAACATGGCCAGAATTTCATTGCATATTTCTGAAGAGAGATCAAACACCATCAATTGTCACAGCTCATACTCGACGCATGAAAGTGAGAGAGTGGGCAGGTGCAGGTGCAGTACCCTGCACTGTTGCTGCTGCAGAAGATTCTCTTGGAATAGCAGACTGACTAGAGTACAGATGTTTATGCTCAGGAGTCTGGGATAACATATTCTCTAACCCTAATCTGCAGCCAATAAGATGACTTGGGCCCAGTCGTTCCTGATCTTGTGAACTCTGGACAGGTGTGGTATCGGAGGAAAGGTGTATAGGAGTCCTGAGCTCCACTCAAGGCAAGATGCATCCCAGAGCGAGAGCTGCCTTGGAAACTCTAGCGTGCAGAAGTGCTGACATTACACGTTCTCAGCAGTGCCAAATAAATCTAACCAGGGTTCTCCCTAATCTTGAAAGAGGCCTTGTATCACCTCCGGCGGAAGACACTGTGCATGTCACTTCCGGCACCGTCGAGCCGAATGATGCAACCTACCGGCGCAGGGGTACTGTTCAAGAAGAATTTCTGAATAGAGTCAGAACCCTGGGGATAATTCCATAGTAAGGAAGCTTTGGCTAGATGGAGTTTCTACTAGATAAGACGTTACCCTAACTTGTTCATCTGGGCCAAAGAATTTCGCCTATGGCAGCAACCTCAATTAAGACAGCCAATGCCCTGTTTATTCTAAGTTGTTATGATCGCCAGATGTGGCATGACATCGCTCTTTTTTATTTATTTAATATATGTACTAGAACTCATTCCTGAAGATAAGAGGGAAGCGGTGAGAACAATCCTAAAGGAAGTAGAGCTTACCTCTTCCTTCATTGACGCACAAATGGATGTCTCGAACACAGGTTTTCGTTAAATGGGAGGTACTGTACTAAGGAGGGAAGGTTGGTTAAAGTCTACAGCCTTCTGTAATGGCGTGTAATCTAAGGTTCTGGATATGACTTTTTGGCAAAGATGTAGATGAGGCTTTGTAAGATCTTAAGACTGACACCACAAAAGCATTAGGACTTTTGCAGGATCATACATTTGGAATATCTACATTTTGCTGCTCAAGAAGATCACAACATTTCAGAGGGGCTTCAATCAAAATAGAGGTCAGGGATGTTCATATTATTCTCAAAGACAATCTGGATATAATCAAGTTCGACTCGTTCAATCAGAACCAAAGACAGTATTATGGGAGGACTTCAGGAAGGCAACTAGGTTCTTCACAAGCATGAAACAAAGATAATTAAAAAGGAGCAAGACTCTCAGCTTGAACCTCTTTTTCCACTGTAGTGTAGTTCCTATATTCCCAATAGGCTCTGCGCATTGGAATAATATATCCTATAGATGCGATGTAGGACTTATGTCAACTAGGTCTCTATCGAAATATATTAGACTTAATTGTGAATGCCAGCTAGCTCAGAGGTCACTAGAAACTTTCTCGAGTTTACAAGAAGGGATTTAGTTTCTGACAACCGCATAAACATAACAACTTTGTTTCCCAAGATAAAACTGATCTTTAGAGTCGTGAAAGCAATAGATAGATATTTTACTCAGTCATGCGTGCATGCTTCGTTTCACTAGAGGTGCAGAGAAATAGATAGACTAGCGTTTTCAATAAAAAGGATTTATTGAACAGTCTTCTTTCTCAAGCATAAGAAATGAACTGCTACAATCATAAAACTGGTTGCAAAATATAGTGCATACAGTAAAAAGAGTAGAATAAAATAATAGTGTAAGAGCATTTTATGGTTCCTAGACCATAGATAAATAAATAACAGAGGCTAAAAAGTACTCAACTGGTGTTTCTACGATACTCCTACCCCGATGTACCTAACATAAGCCTAGTACGGGGGAAGGAGTAAGTGAGGTGTAGCATAAATGTAGTATTCTTTGCCAAGAATCTATCCAAGATTTCTCTTAGGGTCTAATCAGCTCCGTACCTTGTGTTAGAATGAAGAAGGTCAATCTCCGGACTCGATTTCCCAACAACCCGCAAGGGTAGCTTGGAAACACTGGAGCTGGATTTCTCGGCAGGAGAAAAGACAGCGTCTCTCTCAGTGCGTCTGCTGGAGGGTCGGCTTCCTTTGGCACTTGCTGTAGCAGGGTGCATCGGGCAAGTAGATTGTCGAACTGCTCCAAACCACTGTGTGCTTGCTATGGCAAGTGTGGGCATATTTATACCTTGAAGGTACCGAGTTTGAGGTAAAGGTGGACATAATAACATCATCAAAGAGTCTCAGTTCTTTGAAGACTCTGTGAGTTCTTGGACAAGTCCGTATTGAAGCAAGGGGTAGTCCGTAGCTGCTGAAGCCGAGTTTTCCAAGAAATAGTTGTGGATTTTCTGAACTAGTGGAAGTAGCCCTGCCGTATTAGTATTGCATGAGCTATGTCTAAATATGGTTATGATTTCTATGCCTATATAAGGATATGGTGATTTATACCTATATAAGGGCATGAATCAGGAAAATTACAATAGGGTGCTAAAATGTAATAAAACACCCATTCCACGCTATCATGTTCAACTTAAGTTCAAGCACTAAAATATATAATCTAGAGCATGTGTTTACAATCCCACCCCAAATACATACAAAATGCAATTGAAATGGTTGCACACGAAAAATTTGCATTTGTACTGAACGTATTTAAAAGCAATGATTTCATTGTAAGCATATAATATGATATTGGCAATGCTAACCGAATGAATCACGAATTTACATTTATGAAATGGCTCTTAGTTACAGAAGAAAAGGCGAGACCATCCCATAGCAGAATATACAAACTGTTTCGGTTTGTGGATTAGGTCAATATTGTTTCTAGGAAGTATTCAAAGAATTATTGTTCTCTGAGAATAGTTCTACTTTAAGCAGATTGCTTTGTGCCAAGTTCATTGTGTTTGGAAGAAGGCCAAATCAATTCGTATAAAAAAAAGAGTTCCAAAGTTAGAAGTTTTGTTATGAAAAAGTGAAGGTCGAATTTCAGAGTTTAAAGAATGCTGTGTGCTAACTTCAAAAGTTATTCTCGGTGTCAGGAGAAAACATTAATTTGTCTAGGCTGGCAAAGAAATCGTCTACCACAGTAGATAAAAGTTGAACCACTTCGTTAAGTAGATCAATCGTAAACAGATGAGAAGCATAGCCGTCAGCTTCAGTCGTATTAGCAATGTTTGCAGTAGATGGTACCTGTGTGCCTGTTGGTCTGCCTATCACACCTTCAGCTGGAATTGCCTGTGAGATCTCAATGAATGCCGTCATCAGGATTGGTAGCTTTTGGGGGCAACACAATACATGAGCCGTTACTGCACCCAGTGATGCGTCGACATCCGTTGGCATTGCCGATGGAATTGTTAGACAGATTTCTAACATGCATTCCTCTCCACAAAGCAGGCATCGTGGAACAGGTAAGATGCAATCCTTACCAGATTGGTCTGAATTACAGGAACCACCTGGTATTCAGATTTCTCAAACGAGCCAAGTTAAGGATCTGTGTTATGCGTTCACGATACTGCATTGCCTGATTCTCCATGGTAATTTGGGTATCGCTGGTGACTGGACTTGCCATAACGGAGCAGGAGGAATAAAAATAGTATCCCTGCTACGAGTCCCAAGATGAGAGGCAGGCCACCGAACACAGAGTGCACGAAGTTAGGAAAAATGCCCAGGACTGCTTCAAAGGGTGCTAACAGTCCCGATAAAATCGCCTTAAATACATGTACAATACCGCTGCTATCAGACATGTTTAAGATACGACCTAACATTTCTGCGAAATGTATGGGGCAGTTTGTTGATAATAATGCATGTATCTCTGCAGAGGACCTTGCAACTTGTAGATCATACGTCTCTCTGGACGACGTCACTGGCACAGTTTTTTGTAAAAGAATGGCTTTCATTCTGTTTAAAGTATCAATTTGTTTAGAAGAGACGTTCAGTGAAGGCCATAGTGGTGACTCCCCGTCTGTCTTAGTTTTAGGAAACAATACTCGCATACAACAAGTGACCCTGGCTGACACACTAATGAGATAGGCTGTCCCTGGCATCATTCCACATCAGCTGTGATCATTCAGCATTATGTAGCTTCCATTAGAAAGCTGCCTAAAAATTGGATCTATCACTGCTGCCGGTGAACCCTGCAGGTGGCATGATAAGTTGTTTGAAGAACCCTCACAGGCTCCATGTAAATTAATGCCTTGACATAGAAGTGTACCGCTTAATGTGGTTTTGCAATTTCTACCACTAAGATATACCTCCTTTCCCCCACTCCAACATTTGTGTGTGTATGGTAAATCCCAGGTCGACTTTATGTACTCTTTACCCAACCTTTCATACAGGCCTGCTGGTATGTGTTTTAAGCACTACTGAAACTGAAAAATCGTCACTGGTATTGTGATGGTGCCATGTATTATCCATTTAACGGCTGGTTTCTCAGAAACGGTTAATGGTAATCTTTCCAGTTTTTCTATGCTCGGCACCGTATAGTCTGCTCCCCTCTGTGCCAAAGAGATGTGTTTATCTGTAAGGTTAAATACAGTAAACAATGACGTGGTGTTGTGTAGACGCCAAGGCACATAGCCAGAACAAAGGTTTTGTAACGTCCAGCCTAGCAGCATTATAGAACGTAATTGAGACTGGCCATGTTGTAGCATTAGCAAGTCCTGTTCCATTATGTCTATGTCAGAGGATACGATGCTGTCTAAAGAATAAATTCTGGACGACAGAGTTGTTAACCCTGTGTCAACTACATAGAGAGCTTTCTCTAAATTAATACGATCAATTTTCTGTATTCGTTCTGCAGTTTCCATTTGTGTGACTTTCCATGCTTCATTGTAAGCAGGGTAAATACCAGCGTATATGAAACGTTTATGACGTGGTTTGCGAGGTCCAAGTAAGAATTTTCTCAAATCAATGTAATTTTTAAGTAAAGTTAAGTGTTGTTTTATTTCTGGGAGTGTGGATTTTTGTAGCCATCAAGGCACAGTTTTCCTACACTGTAAGTTGTTATTATCACTGGATGTTGTCTCTGGACTAAGCATGGGCGTAAAATCCGCTCCGCTCGCGGATTTTGCGGATTTTCGGGAAATTCGCAATCCGCGAGATTCGCGGATTTCCCGCAAAATCCGCTAAATTCGCACGCAGCGGATTTTTTTTCTGGGTGATACAATTTTTGCGGCGCGCGGCGTTCACTTACCGTCATTCAGCGTTTGCCGAGTTGTTTTTCTCGATATTTTGCGAGTGCTGCGCCATTTTGGATCTTGCTGCGGGATCCCGCGAGAATTTGATGAGCGCGATTACGTAATCGCGGCTTGCCAACTTGCACAGCAAGAGTTTGTCAACGCGAGTACGCCGTGATCACGTATCGCGGGACTTCGCAATTGCGAGCTTGGAGATGCGGAGAGCAGCAACAATCTCGCACTCGCGAAAATATAAAATTTGCAATTCTGCACAAGAAATCCACCAGCAAGCAGCATAAACCTTCTGGAAATGATGATTTTTATCTGAATAACTCCTCAGGTTGACATTTGCCTGCACTTTTTTGCGAGGAGTCCATTTTGGGGAGGGGGGGTGGGAGGAAGGAAGTGCCCCACAGTCTTCAACTTCCTGTTCCTGTCCAGCAGGCTCCTCCCAGTGCTTTGTTCATCTCCTGGTCACTTTTCATTTGGATCTGGAGCTGGAAGGATTACTTTTTGTGGATGCTGCTGGATATTTGGATTTGAGGCCTTTTTGACTTTCTTTGGATCACTTTTGGATTAGAAATTTCACAAGTAAGTTTGTTTGGGGCATTACAGTTGCTGCAACTACAATTTTGGAATTTTCGATTTTTGGGCTGTTTTGGGGCCTTTTGCCCAGGGGTACTCAGTGGTGGGTGGACTGAGTCTTTCTGTGGGGTGTCTTGAATTTAAACATCATGGAGGGCATGGATGGAATGGGATTGTGCTGATTTTTCAGTGATTTTCGTTTTTTTTGGGCTGTACTTGTGGCCTTTTCACCAGGGGTATAGAGTCTTGCATGGGCCTAGTCTTTCTGTGGGGTGTCTTGAACTTAAACATCATGGAGGGCATGGATGGAATGGGATTGTGCTGATTTTTCTGTGTTTTTCGATTTTTGGGGGTGTTCATGGGGAGGGACAGGCCATGTGGCTGGGGGCCATTTTGAGTGCTGCTACAGGCCCTGGCCATGTGCTGGGAGGCAAGTGGCCATTTTGAATGCAGGCAGTGTTGTTAGGCCTGCAACCATTTTGTCTACTTTTCAATCTTTATGCCCAGGGGTAGTGAGTCTTGCATGGGCCTAGTCTTTCTGTGGGGTGTCTTGAATTTAAACATCATGGAGGGCATGGATGGAATGGGATTGTGCTGATTTTTCAGTGATTTTCGTTTTTTTGGGCTGTACTTGTGGCCTTTTCACCAGGGGTATTGAGTCTTGCATGGGCCTAGTCTTTCTGTGGGGTGTCTTGAACGTAAACATCATGGAGGGCATGGATGGAATGGGATTGTGCTGATTTTTCTGTGTTTTTCGATTTTTGGGGGTGTTCAGGGGGAGGGACAGGCCATGTGGCTGGGGGCCATTTTGAGTGCTGCTACAGGCCCAGGCCATGTGCTGGGAGGCAAGTGGCCATTTTGAATGCAGGCAGTGTTGTTAGGCCTGCAACCATTTTGCCTAGTTTTCAACCTTTATGCCCAGGGGTAGTGAGTCTTGCATGGGCCTAGTCTTTCTGTGGGGTGTCTTGAATTTAAACATCATGGTGGGCATGGGTGGAATGGGATTGTGCTGATTTTTCAGTGATTTTCGTTTTTTTGGGCTGTACTTGTGGCCTTTTCACCAGGGGTATTGAGTCTTGCATGGGCCTAGTCTTTCTGTGGGGTGTCTTGAACTTAAACATCATGGAGGGCATGGATGGAATGGGATTGTGCTGATTTTTCTGTGTTTTTCGATTTTTGGGGGTGTTCATGGGGAGGGACAGGCCATGTGGCTGGGGGCCATTTTGAGTGCTGCTACAGGCCCTGGCCATGTGCTGGGAAGCAAGTGGCCATTTTGAATGCAGGCAGTGTTGTTAGGCCTGCAACCATTTTGCCTAGTTTTCAACCTTTATGCCCAGGGGTAGTGAGTCTTGCATGGGCCTAGTCTTTCTGTGGGGTGTCTTGAATTTAAACATCATGGCGGGCATGGATGGAATGGGATTGTGCTGATTTTTCAGTGATTTTCGTTTTTTTGGGCTGTACTTGTGGCCTTTTCACCAGGGGTATTGAGTCTTGCATGGGCCTAGTCTTTCTGTGGGGTGTCTTGAACGTAAACATCATGGAGGGCATGGATGGAATGGGATTGTGCTGATTTTTCTGTGTTTTTCGATTTTTGGGGGTGTTCAGGGGGAGGGACAGGCCATGTGGCTGGGGGCCATTTTGAGTGCTGCTACAGGCCCAGGCCATGTGCTGGGAGGCAAGTGGCCATTTTGAATGCAGGCAGTGTTGTTAGGCCTGCAACCATTTTGCCTAGTTTTCAACCTTTATGCCCAGGGGTAGTGAGTCTTGCATGGGCCTAGTCTTTCTGTGGGGTGTCTTGAATTTAAACATCATGGTGGGCATGGGTGGAATGGGATTGTGCTGATTTTTCAGTGATTTTCGTTTTTTTGGGCTGTACTTGTGGCCTTTTCACCAGGGGTATTGAGTCTTGCATGGGCCTAGTCTTTCTGTGGGGTGTCTTGAACTTAAACATCATGGAGGGCATGGATGGAATGGGATTGTGCTGATTTTTCTGTGTTTTTCGATTTTTGGGGGTGTTCATGGGGAGGGACAGGCCATGTGGCTGGGGGCCATTTTGAGTGCTGCTACAGGCCCTGGCCATGTGCTGGGAGGCAAGTGGCCATTTTGAATGCAGGCAGTGTTGTTAGGCCTGCAACCATTTTGCCTAGTTTTCAACCTTTATGCCCAGGGGTAGTGAGTCTTGCATGGGCCTAGTCTTTCTGTGGGGTGTCTTGAATTTAAACATCATGGCGGGCATGGATGGAATGGGATTGTGCTGATTTTTCAGTGATTTTCGTTTTTTTGGGCTGTACTTGTGGCCTTTTCACCAGGGGTATTGAGTCTTGCATGGGCCTAGTCTTTCTGTGGGGTGTCTTGAACTTAAACATCATGGAGGGCATGGATGGAATGGGATTGTGCTGATTTTTCTGTGTTTTTCGATTTTTGGTGGTGTTCATGGGGAGGGACAGGCCATGTGGCTGGGGGCCATTTTGAGTGCTGCTACAGGCCCTGGCCATGTGCTGGGAGGCAAGTGGCCATTTTGAATGCAGGCAGTGTTGTTAGGCCTGCAACCATTTTGCCTAGTTTTCAACCTTTATGCCCAGGGGTAGTGAGTCTTGCATGGGCCTAGTCTTTCTGTGGGGTGTCTTGAATTTAAACATCATGGTGGGCATGGATGGAATGGGATTGTGCTGATTTTTCAGTGATTTTCGTTTTTTTGGGCTGTACTTGTGGCCTTTTCACCAGGGGTATTGAGTCTTGCATGGGCCCAGTCTTTCTGTGGGGTGTCTTGAACTTAAACATCATGGAGGGCATGGATGGAATGGGATTGTGCTGATTTTTCTGTGTTTTTCGATTTTTGGGGGTGTTCATGGGGAGGGACAGGCCATGTGGCTGGGGGCTATTTTGAGTGCTGCTACAGGCCCTGGCCATGTGCTGGGAGGCAAGTGGCCATTTTGAATGCAGGCAGTGTTGTTAGGCCTGCAACCATTTTGCCTAGTTTTCAACCTTTATGCCCAGGGGTAGTGAGTCTTGCATGGGCCTAGTCTTTCTGTGGGGTGTCTTGAACTTAAACATCATGGAGGGCATGGATGGAATGGGATTGTGCGGATTTTGCTGTGTTTTTCGATTTTTTTGGGGTGTATAACTGAACTGATGTTCCTCTGTCTTCCATTGCTTTTAGGTGCACAAGACTCAAGAGAACCACCAGTGCCAGGAAGAAGTCCTGCAGCGGTGTGTGTGTGCAGCATAACGTCACGCGACGTCACTTCTGGCCACAGACAACTCTGCAACTCTGCAACTCGTGCAACTGCGGCCTGCGGCCTGCTGTTCTGACCTGCTCTGAAGAAGATGGCCCCAAGAAAAGTTCCCCGTGGCTCCTCTAGCAAGAAAGTTGCCAGTAAGGAGCAGAAGAAGCAGGAGACTGGCGTGCCGCCCGCCACATTTTTTGGGAGTAAAAAAAAGTACGCCTGCAGCAGCAGCGGGATCTGCTGGGGACCAAGCTGGGAGCAGCACCCCCGCACCATTGGGCTCAGTGCCACCACCACCACGACCATGCCAGCTTAAGTCCAAGCCCTTGAGTGCTGCAGAGGCACTTAGTCTAGTTGTTCAATCACCATCGACCAGTGATGTTGGCTCATCGCAAGAAAGTAGCAGCAATGTCCCTGGATCAACACAGGTTGTTGTAACTCATCTGACGAGTGTTGAACAACCACAGCCGCAACAACAACCACATGTGCAAGTACAAGCCCAAGTACATGTGGAAGGAGAGGCAGCGCAAGGAGATGCGCAAGCAGAGGTGCATGGAGGGTCACAAGTGTCCACAATAGTTGTTCCTCCCGAAGTAGGGGCACATCAGGAAATCGACATTCAACCGGAGGTATCGTTTGAGGAATCCTCTTCTCCCGATCATTCATTGTCTTCCAGATCCCTAGCAAGGAAAAGATCAAGGATGGTGTCTACATCTTCTTCAAGCCCCCTTCCTTCTGATGATATGGAGGATACAACTTGGGAACCACTGCCGTCTGAGAGTGAGGCACACCATGATCTGACAAAGGTACTTAAGCGTAAAAGGAAGGTCGTCGAAAAACTCATAGTTATGGAGGGTGATGAGGCTCAACAAGAAGTGGCGGATACTGCTGTTGCTGAAGGCTCTCACGACGACGAACCAGTCATCACAAAGGTCACTGCAGCCCCAGCGGGCATGCAGCAAAAAGACATTTTGACCCTAGCCCGAGAAGCTGCTGAGGGTGATGATGTTGTCGACGAGGAGGCAATGGAAGAAACACCACAATCATTGGAGTTAACTAGTACACCAATTCCTACCGCTTCCATATTTCTTACTCGCCAGAAGGGACCTCCATCCACCTCAACCTCAATTAGTGGTGGTGAAAGTGCAAAACGTACTGAAGTTCGGTAATCCACATCCTCCGCTTCATCTGGCATTTGCAGCAGGACCCCCACCACTACCAGTATCGCCGCCTCCTCCGGCCCCCAAAGACATTTCAAGTCTGCAGTTTGGGACTTCTTTAGTGTTTGCCCAAAAAAGGAAAACATAGCCATTTGTAGCATTTGTAAGCTTCGAGTTAGTCGTGGTAAGTTTGGTACCAACTATGGTACCGGAAGCCAGAGAGGTCATCTTAGGAGAACGCACGCTGTCCAATGGTTTGCGCACCTAGAGGCGATCAAGGAAGCCCGAATTGCACGTAATGAAAACGTTGATGTTTCATCTGATGATGACGAGGAGGAAGAAGACCTGTCAAACACATCACTTACACCCAGTACCCCTGTCAGCAGCACACCCCATGTGAGCCACACTAAGATTGTGGGAGAGAGTGAGACACCAATGCGAAAAAGTTCATCAGCGAGCGTAACTGGGTCGAAGATATCATCATCATCATCCCGTAAATCCTTGGTCCAGGGCAACATTAAAAAGATGTTGTTTACAGAAGCGCAATATGAACGCAACCACCCACTGACGCGTATGTATAACACTAAGCTGGCTAAAATGCTAGCTCTGGACCTTCTCCCTTTTTCTTTTGTAGAAGGGGTTGGTTTTCTAGAATTAGTGGCAGCGCTCTGCCCTAAATGGAAGGTTCCTAGCCGGTTCTATTTTGCCCGAGTTGCGGTTCCAGCACTACATGAAGATGTTCTGGAGGTGATTGGGGCAGCTTTGCAGAAGAGTGCTGTTCACACTATACATCTGACAACAGACATGTGGACCAGTGGCGCAGGCGCTGATTACATGTGCATCACTGCACACTGGGTCTCTTTTTCAGGGGTTAAAGCAAAGCTAAACGCAGGTGTTGACTCGGACCAAGCTTTTAAAGCTGCTCGGAAACATGCAACACTAGCCATGTTTGGTTTGGAGAAACGTCACACAGCAAGAAAACAAAAGAGTGGTGGAGGGTCCTAGGGGATTTAGTTTATAGACCGAGAAGGTACCTTGTCCCCCAACTAAACAGCAAAAAACACGAGAGGTACTCAGAGTCTGGAAATGAGAAATCTACTGGAACCTAATTGTGTCCCATATTAGTGTTCAGACCACGCCGTTGATCTAAACAAATGACAATATTATGTCAGAGAGGTGAGACAGAGAAGATACAGAGTCTAGAAGGCTAGAAAAAGTACCCATCAGCCCACTCAAAAGTGGAGTCTCGTCATCTGGGTTGTTGGAAAAAAGGTGTCCTTTAGGCTGAGGAGGTAGCAACACGTTGGAACTCAACCTTCTACATGCTTGAGCGTCTGTATGAGCAGTATACGGTTCTCGATCACTATTTCTTAACACAGGGTACAGCTCAGAAGGAGGACCTGAGGATGGGTGCGGCGCAATGGGACATAGTTAAAAGCCTGACAAGCATGCTTCGTCCTTTTGAGTTCTTCACGCGTGCAGTCAGCAAGGAGGACTGTAATTTGGGCAAAGCTATCCCATTGTTGTACATGCTGGAGCACCAACTGAAGGAGGTGTGTTCTGTGTTTGAAAAAGATGAAGAAAACCAAGACCCTTTTGTTCTGGCGGAGAAATTATTAGAGCACCTACAAGGTGATGAACGTCTTAAAATGATCCACTCAAACCAGCATTACATTTGTGCTACTATTCTGGATCCACGCTACAAAAAGGCGCTGGCAGGCCAAGCATTCTTTCCTTTTGCTGATGAAGATGTTACAAAGTACAAACAGTGGCTAGCCTCCTCAGCCAAGAGG
Organism: Lissotriton vulgaris; assembly: GCF_964263255.1. Lineage (NCBI taxonomy): Eukaryota > Metazoa > Chordata > Amphibia > Caudata > Salamandridae > Lissotriton > Lissotriton vulgaris. The sequence goes on along the minus strand of NC_141685.1, from coordinate 1,255,239,867 downwards.
TTTGAAAGAGAACGGCAGCAAATTAAAGGAAAAGGCAGTACATCAGCATCAGCAGGCCATCCCCAGTCACAACAATCCACTTCTGCACCTGTGGCTGCGGCACAAGTGACCTCTCAGCCGTTAAAGAGACCGGCAACCGGATCATCTGCACCACCAGACACAACAGTAACATTGGAGGCTGAAGAGGATTGGCTAGCTCGGCTTGGGTTTGGTTCTCAAAAGGTCACAGCAAAAAGTAAGCAAAGTGGTGGAACCTTGGAGAACATTGAGTCGATGGTGAAGGACTATCTGAATGACTCAACAGAGGTCTATGTTAATGCTGACCCATTGGCGTAATGGCATGGGAAAAAAGAATTGTGGCCACAGCTCTCCAACCTGGCTTTAAACTACTTGTCTTGCCCACTCGCAAGCGTGTCTTCTGAACGTGTTTTCAGTGCTGCTGGTGGCATTGTAACTTCCAAACGGAGCCGCCTCTCGCCCAAAAATGTGGAGAGGTTAACAATGATCAAGATGAATCAGCACCTCATACCACCAGATTACAGAGTACGAGAAAGCGCGCCGGATGAAGATGAGGTGGACAGCAACATAGATGAGGGAATTTCTTCTCTGTCAGGTGACACTGAGCTCACCCTGCCTGAATTCGCAGAGTATGATGACGAAGCCTTATTCTTATTCATGGACCGTGATACCGAGCCCTGAAAATGAGACAATGAATCAATAACTTTCTTGTTCGTCCTTATTCACTTTTATTCCTGTGTGTCTGTCTTTCTTTGTTGTGCCCAGTTAATATAATTCAAACTTTAATCACCTAATCACAAAAACAAGCCCATCAGCAGAACTGTCTTCACTTGTTTGCTTATTGATTTGAAGGTGCCGCAGTCTGCATTCCTCAGGTTCACAAGTTCAGAAGAACATGCTCCTCTATCCTCCTCCTCCAGACTCCTATTTCCATCAAAGCAGAGGGCTGATTTACGCCCAATGAAGAAAGACTCAGCAATTGTGGGGGTGTTGTTCTACCTCTTTGCGGGTGAGTTGACGGCTCTGGGGCCATTGCTGGGAAGCTCTAATATCGGATGAAAGTGGTTTGGACCAAATCCGAGGCGGAAATTTTTTGGTGTTTTTGCTGACTTGCTTGCCTTTGAGGTGCTCTTAGGGGGGGTTCCGTCTTTTTGTGGGTGAGTTTCGGGGTCTGGGAGCACTGCTGGGACACTCTAATCTTGATTGCATTTGCTTTTCAGGAAATCCGTGGTGGTAAACCGGACTTATGGCCTAGCTACACAGCGCGTTTGGACCGAAGGCCGAGAAATATTGTAAGTATGAGATTTTGCTTTTGGCCTGTTTGGGGGTGTTATGCTTTTTGGTGGGTGGGTTGGCGGGTCTTGGGGCATTCCTGGGAAGGTCTAATACCGGGTAGAAGTGGTTGGGACAAAATCCACGCCGATTTTTTTTGTTGCTATTTCTGACATTTTGCTCAATGTAGCGTTTTCGGGGGCCTGTTTGGGGGGCTTCCTGGTGTTTGTGGGTGGGTTTCGGCATCTGGGAGCACTGCTGGGACACTCTAATCTTGATTGCATTTGCTTTTCAGGAAATCCGTGGTGGCAAACTGGACTTATGGCCTAGCTACACAGCGCGTTTGGACCGAAGGCCGAGAAATATTGTAAGTATGAGATTTTGCTTTTGGCCTGTTTGGGGGTGTTATGCTTTTTGGCGGGTGGGTTGGCGGGTCTTGGGGCATTCCTGGGAAGGTTTAATACCGGGTAGAAGTGGTTGGGACAAAATCCACGCCGATTTTTTTTTTTGCTATTTCTGACATTTTGCTCAATGTAGCGTTTTCGGGGCCTGTTTGGGGGGCTTCCTGGTGTTTGTGGGTGGGTTTCGGGGTCTGGGAGCACTGTTGGGACACTCTAATCTTGATTGCATTTGCTTTTCAGGAAATCCGTGGTGGCAAACCGGACTTATGGCCTAGCTACACAGCGCGTTTGGACCGAAGGCCGAGAAATATTGTAAGTATGAGATTTTGCTTTTGGCCTGTTTGGGGGTGTTATGCTTTTTGGCGGGTGGGTTGGCGGGTCTTGGGGCATTCCTGGGAAGGTCTAATACCGGGTAGTAGTGGTTGGGACAAAATCCACGCCGATTTTTTTTGTTGCTATTTCTGACATTTTGCTCAATGTAGCGTTTTTGGGGGCCTGTTTGGGGGACTTCCTGGTGTTTGTGGGTGGGTTTCGGGGTCTGGGAGCACTGCTGGCTATGGATACTTTACTTTTCAAGAGGTTTGAAGCAAATCCATGGTGGCAGAGGGGAGTTAGGGCCTAGCTGCAGAGCGCGCGCGGACTGATTTGGGAAATTTGCAAAAAAATGACTAAGTCCCCATTTTTGTACTTTTGCTCTTTGGCTGTTTGGGGGTCTTCTACTCGTTTTCTCCTGGGGCCATTGCTGGGAAGCTCTAATACCGGATAAAAGTGGTTTGGATCAAATCCGAGGCGGAATTTTTTTTGTGTTTTTGCTGACTTGCTTGCCTTTGAGGTGCTCTTAGGGGGGGTTCCGTCTGTTTGTGGGTGAGTTTCGGGGTCTGGGAGCACTGCTGGGACACTCTAATCTTGATTGCATTTGCTTTTCAGGAAATCCGTGGTGGCAAACCGGACTTATGGCCTAGCTACACAGCGCGTTTGGACCGAAGGCCGAGAAATATTGTAAGTATGAGATTTTGCTTTTGGCCCGTTTGGGGGTGTTATGCTTTTTGGTGGGTGGGTTGGCGGGTCTTGGGGCATTCCTGGGAAGGGGCATTCCTGGGAAGGTCTAATACCGGGTAGAAGGGGTTGGGACAAAATCCACGCCGATTTTATTTTTGCTATTTCTGACATTTTGCTCAATGTAGCGTTTTCGGGGGCCTGTTTGGGGGGCTTCCTGGTGTTTGTGGGTGGGTTTCGGGGTCTGGGAGCACTGCTGGCTATGGATACTTTACTTTGCAAGAGGTTTGAAGCAAATCCATGGCGGCAGAGGGGAGTTAGGGCCTAGCTGCAGAGCGCGCGCGGAGTGATTTGGGAAATTTGCAAAAAAATGACTAAGTCCCCATTTTTGTACTTTTGCTCTTTGGCTGTTTGGGGGTCTTCTACTCGTTTTCTCCTGGGTTGACGGCTCTGGGGCCATTGCTGGGAAGCTCTAATACCGGATAAAAGTGGTTTGGACCAAATCCGATGCGGACATTTTTTTGTGTTTTTGCTGACTTGCTTGCCTTTGAGGTGCTCTTAGGGGGGTTCCGTCTGTTTGTGGGTGAGTTTCGGGGTCTGGGAGCACTGCTGAGACACTCTAATCTTGATTGCATTTGCTTTTCAGGAAATCCGTGGTGGCAAACCGGACTTATGGCCTAGCTACACAGCGAGTTTGGACCGAAGGCCGAGAAATATTGTAAGTGTGAGATTTTGCTTTTGGCCTGTTTGGGGGTGTAATGCTTTTTGGCGGGTGGGTTGGCGGGTCTTGGGGCATTCCTGGGAAGGTCAAATACCGGGTAGAAGTGGTTGGGACAAAATCCACGCAGAAAAGCCTTTTGGCACTTTTTGTAACTTAGGGTACGTTAGGGTTAGCCCTAGCAGCAGGATTGCATGTGTTTCGGGGTGTTCTAGATTTTTGCAACTGAGTTCTGGGGTCTTAGAGCACTCGTGAGAATGTGTAATTTTGGTTGCAAGTCATTTGAAGAAAATCCATGGTGGGAAAGGGGGGATTTGGCATAGTTAAAGAAAGCCTTTGCCACTATTCTTAACTTAGGGTTCGTTAGGGTTAGCAGTATTTCTATTGCATGTGTTTGGGTGGGGGGGTTTTCGAGTCTTGGAGCGATGCTGGCTATGGATACTTTTGCTTGGTTGCTTGCAAGTGGTTTTAATGCAATCCACGGTGGGTAAGGGGGTATTTGGGCCTACTTTTACTTTCAAAGTACGTTTTGTCACCAGTTTTCTGCTAGGCCTCGTTTTTTGAGATTTGATTGGGGGTCTTCTACATTTTTGCGACTGGCTTTAGTAAGGGTCTGGGTGGGAGCACTGGGTGGGAGCACTGCTGGGAAGATCTAATTTTGTTCTAAAACACAGTTTACAGTACACCTAGCTTGAGGGGAAAGATCCGCTACATTAATTTGCCCATACTTATTTATCCTTCAAAAGGTGACTCAGACAGAGTACGCACTGTCAAAAATATTGTACTGTCTACTAGGAAAATCAAAGTGTGACTTTTTGCACTCCACAGCCTACATACCTTATATTTATTTATCAGTGGTGTTGTAATATTATATCACTTCCTGTTTTTCGTTGAATAATTACAGGCCGGGTTTCAGTCTGTGCAATGGGGAAAAAAGGATGGAGTCAGGCTTCACATTAGCGAGCCGCAATTCAGCATCCGCCAGGCAGGCAGTGGACAGGGTGTCTTCTGGTCACCAACATTGATGGACGAAGCGTCAGATGGAATGGAGGAGTGCCGCTAATAAGAGGATTTTTTTTCTGCATGCAACTTACTTACCAAATTCAACAGGACAACTACAACAACATACAGATACAGTATCCATTGTGTTTTTCTATGACTGTGACTGCATTTCTTGGATCTCTCTCTGCTTCTAAATTGATCCCTTAACACATCACTTAGTCCACTCCACTATCACATCTGCACCACACATAGTCATTTGTAAGTGCTCCTACGTAATTCGCAAGTCGCAGCACGCCCCAGCCCGTAGAGGACTGGGATGGCCCCAATGATAAAGCATGTCACCAAGGGGCAAACCTGGTGAGTGAGGGGACACCTAGAAAAAGAGCAATTTCTCCTTTTCTATCTACTACACCTTCTAGACCAACCCCATTGAATGTTGTGAATGGATTTATAGTGACCAGCAAGGCTCTCATGTATCTGGCAACAGAGACCTTATGTTGAATATAGTTATCAATATTTCCACACACGCCCTGTACTGTTGCATTCTTTCTTCCACAGTTGTCGAAAGTACTACTTACTTTTCACTGACATGCATGCAGTAGTGCATGCACTTTCAAAGATTGATGGATAGGTTTGAACCCAAAGATTTGTTTATGTTCACAATTGTTTGTCCATGCTGTGCTATTTTTTTCTTGTCTCCCAAAACCTTTCCCAAAAACCCCCGTACCCATCCATTTTTCAAACCCTAACCCTCTTCCCCCGGGCTGTGTGGTTTTGATTGATGTGTGACTAAATTACAGCAATAAATCCACACACTTGCTGGGGAGGATAAGGTGATAGCAACAGGCTGGTGAAGAAATCCGAGGATATATTCTTACTCTGCTTGACAAAGACCCATGGCTAATGTCAAATAACTTCAACCGAATTAGTAGTTATACTTTACCATTTGTTAGGCTACAATGTGGCACTGTTCTAGTGTACTTCTGTCACCTGCTATATTCTCTATTGTACCGTTGTATTGCTCAGGAGGACAAACCAGATTTCATTTTCTTTTTTTTCATAGGCATGCAACTGCCACTGTGTCAGACCACTAGTACCACCGCTATGAGGACATTTTCTCCGCCCAGGATTGCCAACCTTATTCGCTGTTTCCCGTGGAGCCAGCCCTGGGCCTAGCCCTACTTGCAAACAGAAATTACAGGTAAGATAGGCGTTTGGTTGGAGGTAGTATAATGGAGTATTAGGAGAGACGAGAGATTGACGGTAGTACTACTAAAGTCCTAGTACTATTCAGGAAAACAAACTTACTGTTAAACCCCCACCCACCAGACTCAAAAGCAGTAAAAAACAGGTATGGTCAGATAAAGTTTCAAAAAGTATATTTTTATAGCCCTAACAAAATAATCTCCCGCAAGACCCTCCCTAACCCCAACGATTGTCCTTCAAAAGTCCCCAAAAAACCCAACTCCCAATTCCCACCCCCCAAAAGTCTCTAAAAAAGGGGCAAGGGACACTATGGCAGGGTGCTGTTGGATTTAGCAGCCAGGGCATCATGCTCCTTGCGGAGGGTGGCATGTTCGAAGCGGAGGCCCTCCACCAAGTTCTTATAGTTCAGGACCTCCTGCTCCAGGTAGGACAGTCTGAGGGATAAGCGGCGCCGGTGTGCCTTGCAAATCCTGTGGGGGGCAGCTGCTGTCTTTGCTGCTCGGCGGTGGCGTTTGGCTTTGGTAGCCCGGATCCGTACTGCTGGAGCACTGCGCTGGCTGGCAGCCCGCACGGAGGAGGATGCAGCTGTCCCAGTGGACGTTGTTGTTGTACCAGACTGCGACTCCTCCTCCTCCAGGGCCACCAGCTGCCGATATTCAGCGACAGTGGCATCCAGCCTCCGTTGCCGGGCCATTCGAGCCAGCTCCTTCCTCCTTGATGGTCTCTTGGATTTGGAAGGAGCAACTACATGAAGAAAGAAAGACATAGTCTGTAACCAATGCTCCTTAAGATTAACACAAAATGATTGAGCAGAACGTTGTCACAGTACAAGTAGCAAATTGAAAGCACAGTACATAACTATTGAGGACAGTATCTATGTAACCTCCGACTTCTTCATCCTTGCTCTAACATTAGTGGGAGTTTAAGGAACAAATTCTACGAGCACTATGTACTTCCATTACAGTCGACTATGACAGTACACCAGCCTTATTCTTCTTCTTCTCTCTTGTTTAGGAAAATTGGTACGTTATCTTATGCAAGCCGGCATAATGCCAGCGCAGTGAACTTGCACCCGAGAAAAACAGACGCACACCATGGTGAGTGAGACAGACTTGCGTTACTGTACCCGTCCAGTACATGCAGGTGGTGAAGCTCTTACTTTTCTATTACGGGTGGCACTGAGAATACTCTGTTAAAAGGGCTACTGCTTAATTAATTTAGCTTTCACCCTACAGTGCAAATGAGTATTAGAAAAGGAAAATGAAGAAGCTAAATAATCTGATTATCTATCACTTCACATGGGATGTATTTGATGACATATGGGATGACTTTAGGTGCTTTGCTTATTATTGAGTGAACAGTGATACCCCCACACATGAATGACGTACTACTACTAAACTAAAGTTATTAAGAGAGGTAGAGAGTGTCCACCGTAATAACCGGATATATGCTGTGCTTGCAGTTGCAATACAAACTACTGCTACTATTCATGGTAGTATTTGGACAAAATTACAACTTCTTTTCCTTGCCTTTCCTACACTGGAACGGACGTGCGGGTGCGGTGTTACATGCTCTTCAAAGTAACACTTAGTTCATCCAGTGACCGTCTACTCTCTCTAGATACACATATGCTATCTAAGACTCAGATAGTACCATGAATGATCCAGGCATCCATCCATTCAAAGTATATGCACACATACAGTTTCTGTCTCACCCACCCAGGCTGTTCTCCTTCCACCCATCCTTGCTTCATCATTCACCCAGCCATGCACCATACCATATTCTTTCCTTCCCAGCCACCTCGGGGACCAAGCAAACACATATCATTCTTCTTTGCCAGTCATCATTACATTTCTCATCCTTCCACACTTACTTACACCCTTCTTTCGCTTTTCGTTCATCCCATCCATCAAGTTCACCTCAGATCTGATTGGGATTCTTCTCGCCAAAAACTTCACAGCTAAGTCGAAGTACATTTAGAGGAGGCTACTACCTGGTTTATTTATAATACACCCGTGCAAAAAGCACACTCTGCAGTCTTCAATCTCAATGAGTAAGGAATGTATAGCTTACCTCTGCCCGCCACCACTGTGTGAACCCTCACAGGCATGTCTTTGTCCGGCACTTGCACCGCATCCTCCCCAGAGTTGTCCTCCTCGTCCAATGCCACCACCACCTCCGCGCTGGCCACGTCTCCAGATGTTCCACCTACAAAGTACATTTAATATTGTTAGAATACACCACTCACTACTATATAATATTTGGTCTAGGAGGAAGAAAGAAATGTGAAAAAAACAGTACACAATGTAATAATTTATGACTGTGTACTCTAAAGTAAAAATGTCCCTTTTTCCAGGGAAGGCTGTTGTCTTGCTGCACTTTTTGGCACAACTGATGAATGCTTGCTTTTTATTTTTAACACGCACCACTTTTTCTCCTAACAGACAGAAGCTTGACTTCTAAGAACACGAGCAGGATCAAGTTCAAACCAGGTGAGAGTTCGGCTCGACCACAAGAAATGTGTCTAATTAATCGTCAGCACTAAGCACTTTTCCATTTTCAGTTAAACGTTTACTTTTATGACAAACTTGATTTTAATGAATGTGTTTACTTTTAATAAAGCTTTTAAACTTAAATAGGCTCTGTGGTTTTTGGTCCTCCAGACTAGAGTGGATGAGCTAAAGGTTTTGGAATTTTTGCAAGCATGAGCCCGTGCCTCTGCCATCGGTGACTTTGGGAGCTAAATGACTCTGCCACACTATCTAGTCAGTAAGGAGATTGGGGGTTCAACTACAAAGTCTGTTATCACTGAGGTATGTGGAAAGTCTAACAGCATCTATTATAATTGATAAGCTAAGCAATGCATTATTTAGTGTCCATAGTTTTGTTTGTGCCGATTTGTCCCTGCAACAGTAGTAGAATGGATTGTCCTCCTATCCAAACCAAAAGTAAAGTAGTATCTTATTCTTTCTTGGTGGTCATTCACCTTTTTATTGTTGGCAATTGTCAAAGCATAAACATTTAGAATACTTGAAAAGACATTATGGACAATCCCAGAGGACTGCACTCAGTACATAGAGCTATTGCTGACTAGAATAATCTAGTAATACCACACGGAGTCATAGTCGAGGCAGGATAAGAATTTAGATCCTGTCTACAAGAAGATCAAAGACGATTTAGAAAAAATCGAATGAGGAACGCTAGGAAAAAATAAGTACTCTATATTAAAATTAAAACTTACTGGGGCCAGCAAAGGAGCCCTTGCCTGCCCGGTCCTGGCCTGCATCATCAACAGCACCCTCCTCCTCCTCCTCCTCCTCCTCCTGTGTCCTCCTCTTGCCCCTGGGGGAAGCTGATGTACAACATGAAAGAAAGAAAAACAGAAAACATGGATGATATTTGTCAACCAAATCAAACATTTCAAAAGAACTAACAAAATATTTTTGCGAAATAGCAAATAGACAACTACTCCACAGGATATATTATTGACCAATCTCATGTGGTCGACTGCGTTATTACTTTAGTATTGCTTGATTTGCGGACCGTCGAATTGGAAACTACCTTATGTAACTCACTAAACAAAGTACTAAAAAGGTTTGCCTAGGATTGGCAGGCAGCAGTCCGCAGCACGCGAAGTGACAGCTAAAGACCATCGTGCTTGAAGATCAGCGACAACACTAAAGTTTCCTACTACATTAACCAGTCATTAAAATACTCAAACTATCAATCCACCACCACTATTTCTTCTTATTGCCATGTGTACAAAGGAAGGACTGGACTTGAGTCTGTAGGGGCTGATTTAGAAGCCCCTTGCGGCTCTTTTGCTCCATTGTTGCGTGACTTTTGTGACGCAGCGGCAGCACAAAAGAGGCGCAATGGTGCGGCGTATATTAACAACGTGACGCATATGGGAGATGCATCACGTTGTAAAGCCCTGCGCCATCAGGGGGCGTTCCGGCGCAAGGGAGGGCGTTCCTGTGCAGGAACGCATCCTAAAAGTGGCTGAGGGAAATCTACAAGATTTCAATCAGTCACTTTGAGGACAATGATGCGTGACTCAAACCCTTCGCCTGCTTGAAGCAGACGTACGGCTTGACGCAGCATTGGGGAGATAGGGCACCCCAGAGCATTGATGGAGCTGCACCATCGTTGCGACGCAACTCCAGCAATGCGCCGCCTTTACGGCACAGATGCGTAACGCTTTGGTGACGTTTTGGGCCCATGGTGCGCCGCATTGTAAATACGGCGCACCATGGGTGATGGTGGCGTGACGCACAATTACTGGCGCATCCCTGCTACTTTGCAGGGATGCGCCGGTAATGAAAAATCTGAACCTTAGTGTGTAGCATTACGCAGTTCTTTAAACTACACTCATACATAATTTCACAGGCCAATGAAATGAACACAAAATCTAAAACAAATAAGCATAGTAGCAACACTACTGAGAAGAAGGAGAGCAGTGTACCTGAAATGCACAAAAGATTTTGAAATATAATTTACCTACAATGTAATGAGCAGCATTATTGCTCTTGGTAAAAAACAAAAATTTGCAATATAATAACACAGCAGGAGAAAACAGAGTAGTAAAGAAATAGCTACTACTACTCACCAAGCCCGGGGATCTCAAGGCCAAGGAGGTCGAGCAGATCTCGCTCACGGGTCAGGACATCCGTCCAGCGGTGGGTGGCCTGGTTGTAGGTGCGCCAGACCCGAGAGTGGTGGTAAATGGCCTGGCACACCTTCTCCCACCGCTTCCGGCGCTCCCGGATCCCGTACCCGGCACTGATCTTGCCGCCTCCCATGATGGTCCTGGGGAGGCGGCGCTGAACATAAAAAATGAGTTGGCCCACCTCCTCCGGGCTAAAGATCTCCCTGGGCACGACCTCCTCCCCCCTCAAACGCCCGCATGGGAGCCGGACACGGGGTGCGGGACCCTTCCCCTTCTCGGGATGCTTCCCGGCTCCCTTCACCATGGTCTGGGCGGAAAAGAATAAAGAAAATAGAATAGGGAAGAGAAGAAAAGAAAAGAGTTTAAAAAAGTAGTTTAAAATTAACCAAAAATAGCAGTAAACACAAAAATATAGGGTAGAAAAATAGAGGGATAGATAATAAGTAAAATAGATCAAAAAAAACTTCAAACAAGCAAAGGATGGCAGAGATTTGGAGAGGATACAAAGACCATGCCCAGAACAATAGCAATGAATGAGAAACAGGATGGCCGCGCCCGTTCACGACCGCGCGGGTAAGTTCGCGCAAGATTTTGCTTGCGAACACTCGCGAAACTGTAGTGGCAAGCCGCACACTTTGCGAGATTACACTTCGCGCCCGGAAACGGAAATACGTCAGGCAAACAAGATGGCCGCGCCCTTGAACGACCGCGAGGGTAACTTCGCGCCTTGCGCTACGAGCGGCTCGCTAAAACGCACAAAACCTTGCGAACTAACACGACGCAAAAAACAAATCGCATATTCGCACGAATTCGCGGCTTCCGAATCCGATCTCGCGAGTGTTCGCGCCCCGCGAATCCCACGAAATTGCAGTAAAACGAGTTTTGCAAAACTGAAAGCACTCGGCAGGTGCAAGAGTTCAAACTCATCATTAGTAACCATTCCCTGTAGTGCTTCCTGACTGGGGCCCCTCCAGAGTTCAGTTGCTAGTTGCAACAATTGTATGACCCTGCTCTGACCCTCACAGCAGGCTCATAGAATAGCTACAAGTAGGCCACAAAGGTCCTGGAAAAAAAAATGCACTGCGACAGAAAGCAAATTACAGATAAGGAAGCAGGTGCCAGACTGGAATTTTAAAACAGTGACACATTAATAAACAAACCCCAAATTAATTCATGTCAGTTGAAGCAGGGCTGGTGTGCTTGCTTTTCCCCCACATAATCTACAGTGATGATGAACCAGAGGGTGGCATTGATGTAACAGAGGGTGGCATGGGTGAAACAGAGGGTGGCAGTGGTGAAACAGAGGGTGCTGGGAACCTGTGATGATGAACCAGACGTAGAAACAACATAATCGCGACCGTTGCAAGCCGAAATGTAAGTTCGCAATTGCGAACTGGTACAAAACCCTCGCGAACTGGCAGAAATCCTTGCGAACACAAAAAAAATTCCGCAAATTCGCGAGAATTTGCGGATTTTGCGGATTGCGAGTTCGCAAATCCGCAAAATTCGCGAACGCGAGATTCGCAAAATTCGCCCATGCTTAGACAGTTATTCTTCAAAATTGTGCAACACAAGAGGAGGTGAACCCAAGGGTTTTACAGGTCCACAATGATTTGTTTAATAAGCTTAAAGGCTTTTTCACTATTAGGGCCAAACAACGTCAGAGCTGTTCTGGCCATAAATCTTGTAAAATAGCCTATAGAATTTTAGCTAGCGCTATAAGATCGAAGAACCTGGGTGGTATAAGAAAGGCAAGAGAGGGGTAAAAGTTGGCACAATTAAAAGCAAAAAGAGAATGTGATGAACAATACTGGGCAGAGCTGCTGAATGCATGTACTGGGAGAAGCATGGCTACTTTTTGGCATCTTGTGAAGTGGGGTAGGGGCGACCAGAGTCATGTGCCAGAGAACCATATAGCCCCTTAGCAGTGGATTACTCATTATAAGGCCCAGTTCGCATCATCAAACCCTTCTCAGGAAAAATGTGAACAGTAATTTCTTGAAACACCTCTGCACTTTACAAAAAAAGAGGTGGAAACCACATTAAACAGTCCCAAGAGGTAGGGCACCTGGGTTAGGCTGCATTCCGGCGGATCTGTCCTCCACGATATTACCAACTGGGCACCCTATATTCAGCTCCTTGCGAATGCTATTGCTAGGGGAGCACCTATGCCCGATACTTGGTCAGGAGCAGAAATTCATCCCATTTTTAAGAAGGGAGACTGCTCGAACCCAGACAATTATAGGCCCATAAGCCTCATTGACCGCATACGGAAAGTTTAATCAAGGATGGTATTAAGCCGAATCCAGGCCTGGATGGATGAGTTTGATATCTTGTCACCACTTCAGGCGGGTGTTCGCTCTTGCACTAGTACTATCGACCCGGTTTTTAGATTCATTTTAATATACTGGCGCGTGGTGATTTTAGGTGGGGGTACTATCTACGCAGATTTTGTCGACCTAAAGTCGGCCTTTGACCTTGTCCCTCGAGCCACAATGTGGAGAACCTTTTTGGAATTAGGTATGCCACCTGAAATATTGGGCTTTTATGGTTACTCTACATGATGCTAATTATGCACAGGTACAATGGGACACACAGGGGAGGGTCACACAAAGGTTTCCCATAGAAAAAGGGGTTCGGCAGTGGTGTGTTTTCGCCCCCACCCTGTTTTCCTTGTATATTAACAGGGTAGTCCAGTACTTCCAGATTTTCCCTACCGATGCCCCTACCTTAGCAGGTTTGACGATTCCCCTGCTTATGTTTGCAGATGACACCCTGATACGCTCCAAGACTCAGAAGGGTTTACTGTCTGCATTGGTGAGATTCGAGGAGTTTTGCCAGGACCATGATCTCCTAGTGAATGTTGAGAAAACAAAATTTATGGTCCTACATGAACATAAGGTTATAGATAGTGGGGTTGAAATGAAGGAAGGTTTTCTGGAACAGACCCAGAGCTTCACTTATCTGGGGGTAACCATTGGCAGTAAGCTTAGTTGGAAGCCTCAGATTAATTTATTGACCCTTAGGCATACGCCGTTGTCAGGTGCCCTGTTGAAGGAGCAGTGACTCTCTTATACTAAACCTGTTGCTCCAGCCCTAAAAATTTCTAATACTAAAATCTGTGCCTCGGTCTTGTATAGGGATGAATTGTGAGCCTTTGACAACTTAGCCCCCTTAGTGACAGCCCAAAAATTTTTTTTTAGGGCATTGACTGGTCTTCCCCAGTCAACTCCTTTATTGCCCTTGTTTGTAGATCTAGACTGTTACTCCATTGAAGACTTGGCGCAATTTAGACCAGTGGCGTACTGGAAAAGGCTCTGGGTAACCCCAAGCTCTCCCAGTACGCACAGGCACTTTTGGAAGTTAGGGAGGCCAACAGCATGCATAAAATTCCCTGGCTTAGACGAGTAAAAACCCTTCTCTGCAAAATGGGGATGAGTAGACTATGGGTAAATCCCGTTGAAAACCCCGTTCCTGCAAAGAGAGATTATAGGGCAGCTTATTGGAGAATGATTAAAATGAAGGGCTTCTCTGCCCTAACAAGACCATCACTAACAAGGGACTTGTTAGACCATAAGCAAGAAGTGGAGTATGAAAAGTACTTGAATTTGATTACCTCCACAAAAGACAGGAAACTTTACCACCAATTTAGGGTGGGAACACTCCCCACCAATGTATTTGTCAGTAGATGGCACCCCTTGAACAGCAGCAAATGTCCATTTTGTCCAACACAGAATGAATCGTTGGCACACATTTTATTTGCTTGCCCAGCCTATAAAACTCCTAGGTAAAGGTGTTTAAAACCCATCTGTTTAAATATGTGAACAAGGTTAAGCAGCGAGGCATTACGGATCTTTAAAACAGCTACTAATGAATCTATTGTGATTGCTGTTGCTAAGTTTTTAAGCTGGATGTGGGTCATACGTGCAAAGGAGAGGAGGCATTGATATTGGTCTGCTTGTTCTTTGTCGGGGGTGATATGTATCATATACCATGTTGCACTGATTATAATGTATTTAATTTGGTCATCTTTTAGAGGTTTTTATTGTCAGGGATGACCAAATTCCAGCCAAGGTTCTGCTTCCCGCCCCTACTTACAGACTGATTAAGGTTCCAAGTGGATCTTGCCCTTGCGTTAGTTGGAGTCAGAGGGTGGGCAGGTGGTTGCGGAAAAAGGCTTGCCATTTCTCTTGGTGCCATTAGAGCGCTTGTCAGTTAGCGCTCTAGTTTTCTGACATCATCGCGCTCAGGAGGCCATTTCGTGTGCAAGCGAATTATCGGCTGTGCACTTAACTGAGAACCTTCAGGAGACGGACGTAGTTCTTCGTGCTCCAGTCAAAACCGCTCTAGCGGTTTCTTCCGGACTATCAAGTCTTGTTCCCGTAATCTGTCAGCAGCGGAATTCCACGAGGCTTCGTCGGAATTCTCTGAAGGATAGTTGGGAGCCTTTTGTATTCACCAGTCAGGTTCCTGCAGTCGTCCTTCAGCAGCTGGACTTCCCGTGGCTGTGGCAGTATTTTCGGATGGAGTGTCAGGTGCCCCTTTTGTATCACTTGCCTAGGCTTCTGTTCTTCGTTTCGGAGCTGGTAAGAGTTTCCTCTTTGTACTTTTGACAGACTGTAGTTCAAGCACAACCCCTGCAGTAATTCTTCGGTGCTTGGTATATGCAACACTTGACAATCCTAGACATTCTGAGAGAACTATTCAAACCTAATCCTCTCCTTACTGTTTTAGGTGAAACGACTCATCGCCGAAGAATCGAGGTGAAGACACCAGTGTGGCAGTCTCTCTTTTTTCTTCCACTTCCCCTTTCCCCCTCATCTCTGAGCCCAGAGTTCTCTGGGTTAGCGGTGTAGGGGAGTTGGGAAATTTGCTTCAATCCACTCGGTCAGACGCTCCCACGAAATCTGGAATTCCAGGTACTGATTCTTGACAGATTGAAGTGCCTGCAGTTGCCTTCCGTCTGGGCGTCATAGCCAAAGGTTTCGATGTTAGGACTCTGGGCTCCATCTTAGAAGAGTTGCAGAAACAGCTGAGTGAGACTAGAGAGGGGGTCAGAAAATCGAATCAGGAAACTAGTTATCTACGCCAGCGCCTCAATGAACTCACCATTAGTTCCAGTCCTAATTTTGGGGGTCAGAAGTCCCAATCCTTTAGCCCTTCGTCTTCTTCCACTGAGCTTACCACTTATGTAGTGCATGCCATGTCTCCCACAATACCTTTAGCCCCTCCAGAGAGATTTCAGGGAGATCCCCATAAGGCACAGGTTTTTGTCATGCAGTGTTCGTTGCATTTTTTGTGCAAGCCAATCATATTTAAGGAAGACCAATCTAAAGTGGCGTTCATGCTGTCAAACCTGAGTGGCGATGCTGCGGCCTGGTCCATGCCATTGGTATCTACAAATGATCCAGTGTTATATAATTTTGAAAACTTTAAAACAGAATTTTTGTGAATTTTTGACCGTAGAACAATATCACAGACAACCGACAATGAGTTTTTGGACTTGAAACAAGGGAACAGAGAATTAGTGGCTTATTTAGCCCAGTTAAATAAACTGATTGTGGAAACAAAATGGCCAGAGGCCAAGAGAGCAGCCATTTTTTATAGGGGTCAGAGGGATGAACTAAAGGACGGTCTGGCTCAGATTCCTAAAAGACCTGCAGATGTTTCTGAGTTAATTGATCTTGTTCTCTAAATTGATCGGAAGGAGATTCGACCAATTCCGCCTAGATTTGATCGAATACGAACCAATGCAGTTAGGCCCAAAGAAGAAGTTTCTACTGAAGAACCAATGCAAATTGACACAGTTCGAGGCCCACTTACCAAAGAGGAAAGAGAAAAGAGGCGTGTTGGGAAGCTGTGTATGTATTGTGGTGGGTCCGGTCAGTTTGTAAAAGAGTTTCCTAGGCGGCCCAAGACTGCTCCATGGGTAAAAGACAAGCTTCACAAGTAGCCGGAGTTGCCCTGGTGGAAGCAGATTTGAAGACGACTCCCAACCCTCAACTTCTGGCAAATACCTTGCAATCATCTGCGCCTCATCTCATTCTTTCAATTCAAATTTCATTTGGAGACGCAAGGTTTGCAGTTGTGGCAGTTATGATTGATTCTGGGGCCACTGGAAACTTCTGTGACATTCAGTTTGCAAGAAGTTTAGGTATCCAGTTTGTTAAAAAATAAAAACCTGAACCAGTGCGTGCGGTGGACGGAACGTCTTTATCTTCAGGTCCAATTGCATTTGATACTGAAGTGATTACCATCTTGGGGCCTGGGGAACATCGCAGTTTCATCAGTTTTAATTTAATTGATGCACCGCAATTCCAGTTGATCTTAGGGTTGCCCTGGCTCACAGAACATAACCCGACAATAGACTGGGCAAAGCGAACTGTGGAGTTAAATTCAGAATTTTGTCGGGGACATTGTTTCCAGTCACATCCCAAAGAAAGTGCACCATCTCAGTCTTTTTGTTTGGCAAATCAACCTCAGATGATCTGTACTGTTGAAATTCCGGAAATTCCAGTAGAATACCAAGATTTACAATCGGTGTTTGATGAAAGAGAAGCGCAGAAACTCCCTACTCATCGGGAATATGATTGTCGGATTGAGTTGGAGCCAGGAGCTTCCTTGCCATGTAGTCAGATTTATGCCCTTTCGGAATCTGAGAATCAGCATTTGAAAGAATATCACGATCAGAATTTGGCCAGTGGGTTTATAAGACCATCTCAGTCACCAGTCTCCTCTCCTCTTTTCTTCATTCCCAAGAAGGATAAAAGCTTGAGAACTTGCATCGATTATAGAGCATTGAATTTGGTCACAAAGAAAAATCGGTATCCGTTACCACTCATTTCGGAACTCCTGGATCAAGTAAACGATGCCCACATCTACACCAAATTGGATCTGAGAGGTGCTTACCATCTGGTGCGGATGGCGGAGGGAGATGAGTGGAAGACAGCGTTTCGTACCAGATATGGATTATTCGAGTATCAGGTCATGCCTTTTGGCTTGTGCAACGCCCCCGCTGCATTTCAACATTTTGTTAACAACATTCTTCGAGAGTTCCTGGATCGCTTTGCGGTCGTTTACATTGAGGTCATCCTCATTTTCTCCAAGAATTTAGAAGAACCAATTCTTCATGTACGAGCCATTCTGGAATGCCTATTGGAAAATCAATTGTATGTCAACTTGGAAAAATGTGTTTTTCACTCTTATAAGGTCGAATTTTTGGGCTTTATCCTTTCTCCAAAAGGAGTGTCAATGGATGATACCAAGTTAAAGGCAATTAAGGATTGGCCTGCTCCTAAATCTGTTAAAGAAGTTCAAAGCTTTTTGGGTTTTGCTAATTTCTACAGACGCTTCATTCAAATTTTTTTCGAAAAAGTGAGCCCCATTACATGTTTGCTCAGAAAGAATGAGAGTTTTGTTTGGGGTCCAGAAACTGAGGAAGCTTTCCAGTATTTAAAGGAATCCTTTATCACAGCACCAGTTTTACGACATCCAGATCCTCAGGAACCGTTTTTTGTTGAAGCGGATGCTTCAAATTGGGCCTTTGGAGGAATCTTGTCACAACGCCATAAGAACACAGGACAGCTCCACCCGGTAGCTTATCATTCCCGGAAATGATCAACTGCTGAAGTAAATTATCCGATTTCTGACAAGGAATTATTAGCAATCAAAGAAGCATTCCAGGAATGGAGGCATTATCTGTTAGGAGCGAGACATGTGTCACAGTATTCACGGACCATCGAAACTTGCAGTTTTTGAAATCTGCCCGAACTTTGACACCACGACAACTCAGGTGGTCACTTTTCTTTGCTGATTTTGATTTTGTACTTACTTACAAGCCAGGGGCTGTAAATTGGAAGGCGGATGCGCTTTCACGTTTGCATGTGGGTGGAGATCCTGAAGTCAAGAGAGAAGGGTTTATCATCCCCAAGGAAAAGATTGCGGCTGCTGCGGTGAACGACAAATTGGAAGGCAAAATTCTGGAAGAATTTCAAAAGAAGGATTATTTAAATTGGGAATCTGAAGGTCCAGATCGGGAAGTTAAGGATGGAAAACCGTTCTTTCAAGGAAAATTATTTGTTCCGGGAGAGAAGCTTCAAGAAGAGATAATCCATTTGTTTCACGATCAGCAATTGGCTGGCCACAAGGGAGTAACCAAGACTTTGGAGCTCTTGAAACGAATTTTTGATTGGCCGGGCATGGACGCTCAGGTTAAGCAGTATGTTGCCACTTGTGAACAATGTATTAAGGGGAAAAGTATTAGACAATCACCACAAGGTCTTCTCATGCCTTTGCCTGTCCCTCCCTACCCATGGCATACAGTATCTATGGATTTTATTGTAGATTTGCCATCCAGCCAGGGTAATTCGGTCATTTGGGTGGTGGTCGATCAATTTACAAAGATGAGTCATTTTGTCCCCCTTAGGTTCTTCCTAATGCAACTCAATTGGCTACATTGTTTATCCAACATGTGGTCAAGTTGCATGGAATTCCAAAGGTGGTAATCTCGGATCGGGGACATCAATTTGTGTCTCGTTTCTGGAGATCTTTTTTGAAAGGGTTAGGAGTAGACTCCCGTCTGTCCACCAGTTATCACCCCGAGACGGATGGACAGACGGAGAGAGTAAACCAGGATCTAGAACAGTATCTACGTTTGTACTTAATGGAGCAAGAAGGGGAGTGGCCATCCTTACTTAGTACTGCTGAGTTTGCCTATAATAACTCAATTCACTCAGCTACAGGTTTTTCCCTATTCTTTCTAAATTCAGGCCGACATCCCAATATGCTTGTGGGTAGAGTTGAGACTGAAGTACCGGCTGCTGGGGAGGTAGTCTAGAAATTGCAACAAGCTTACCGGCTTGCTTCAGCAAATCTTGTTAAGGCTAAGGAAGCCTACAAGAAACAAGCTGATAAGAGTCGCAAGGAAGGTCCAGTTTTTGAGCCTGGGGATCAAGTTTGGATCTCAACTCGCCATATGCGATTGAGAGGAAATCGAAAGTTTCAGCCAAGATTTGTGGGTCCATATTCTGTGGTCCGAATGGTTAATCCGGTGAGTGTGAGGGTAAACCTGCCTAAAAAATTAAAGATTCATCCTACTTTCCATGTGTCCTTGATCAGATGAAATCTTCCTAATCTTCCTAATCTTCGAAAGCTTCTGCCACCTGCTCCTATCCAGGTCCAATCTATTGATGAATTTGAGGTTAAAAGGATAATTGACTCTAAGAACAAGGGAGGCCAATTGTTTTATTTGGTGGATTGGAAGGGTTACGGTCCTGAGGAAAGGTCGTGGGAGCCAAGCAGTAACGTCCATGCCCCAAGATTGGTAAAGGAGTTTCATAAGACACATCCACTGAAGCCTAGAGAGGGGGTTTTGGTGAGGGGTACTGTCAGGGATGACCAAATTCCAGCCAAGGTTCTGCTTCCCGCCCCTACTTACAGACTGATTAAGGTTCCAAGTGGATCTTGCCCTTGTGTTAGTTGGAGTCAGAGGGTGGCCAGGTGGTTGTGGAAAAAGGCTTGCCATTTCCTTGGTGCCATTAGAGTGCTTGTCAGTTAGCGTTCTAGTTTTCTGACATCATCGCGCTCAGGAGGCCATTTTGTGCGCGAGCAAATTATCGGCTGCGCACTTCAACTGAGAACCTTCAGGAGACGGACGTAGTTCTTCGTGCTCCAGTGAAGACCGCTCTAGTGGTTTCTTCCGGACTATAAAGTCTTGTTCCCGTAATCTGTCAGCAGCGGAATTCCACGAGGCTTCGTCGGAATTCTCTGAAGGATAGTTGGGAGCCTTTTGTATGGACCACGAATTCAGGAGAAATTCAGGTGATATTTAAAAAACTCTTTTGTTTCACTTGTTTCACTTACACCCAGCAGTAGCATTTGTCATGGTCCTGAAGAAGCAGTAGGAGACCTCTAGGCCCCGTTTTAACTGCAGAAACATGTCGACCCAATATCTACCCTAGTAGTCATTTGTTTATACTACTTTGCACTGTTTTTATCTTTGGGAGTGAATAGGTACCCATTAAAATACTCTTTCGCCTCTTCATTACCCAATTTTATGAGGTTTCACACCAGTCACTTATTATTTTCACTTTTTCAGCACTACTAGTCAGATTACCACTTGATACCGAGACACACCACACTTGCATTGGGACATACTTGAGAGATAAAGCTGAGGTTTGCCAAATCTACCGAGGGTACAACTACTTACCTTCATGGTGAAGGATCCCAAATGATGCAGGGTGGTACAGGTCGGTAATCTAATGGGAACATTTTTTCTCCTTGAGAAAGTACCCTAGGTCCGATTTTGCTGTTGTACCTCTACTTTTGAGGTCACGCCCTTACAGATACACAGTTAGTTAGTTTGTTGCTTCGTTTTTGACCCATTGCTACTTGTTGTTGGTAGATATATATGCATAGGGGTAGTAGCAATGCATGGTCCGTAAACATCCCCTAGGACCCTTCTCCCCCCATTTTGTACTTATAGCCTTTTGTATTCACCAGTCAGGTTCCTGCATTCGTCCTTCAGCAGCTGGACTTCCCGTGGCTGTGGCAGTATTTTCAGAAGGAGTGTCAGGTGCCCCTTTTGTATCTCTTGCCTAGGCTTCTGTTCTTCGTTTCGAGCTGGTAAGAGTTTCCTATTTGTACTTTTGACAGACTGTATTTCAAGCACAACCCCTGCAGTAATTCTTCGGTGCTTGGTATATGCAACACTTGACAATCCTAGACATTCTGAGAGAACTATTCAAACCTATATTTCAGAAACCAGTCATTGAGTTCCTTGAGCAGAGACTTGTGTCAGAACTTCTCTTTCTTGTGTATGCGCACATGTTCAGCCGCTAAATCATCCTTCTGTGCGTTATTCACAAGAGTTGCTTGAATCCAGAACTAATTCTCCAGAGAACTCTCAAAACTGGATTAAAATTTCTACCCTGTTCCGGACCAAGTTAATCTGACTGGCTCCGCTTCAAGTAGAAAAAAATATATATGTATATATATTTTTGCTTACCACCAATTTGAGTACTCAGTTCCAGTTGAAGCATCATTTGATATCAAGCTCATTTGTGTTTTCGAACTCTCACATTGACCTTACTAATTCCTAGAAGGTCAACTTCGGCAGAGAGAGGCTAATGCACACACACAACCAGGTAAAAGGGTTATCCAGGAATAAAAGCAACATTCCAAGGTTGTTTCTGGAACTGTAGTTGGTATATGCAACACTTGACAATCCTAGACATTCTGAGAGAACTATTCAAACCTAATCCTCTGCTTACTGTTTTAGGTGAAACGACTCATCTCCGAAGAATCGAGGTGAAGACACCAGTGTGGCAGTCTCTCTTTTTTCTTCCACTTCCCCTTTCCCCCTCATCTCTGAGCCCAGAGTTCTCTGGGTTAGCGGTGTAGGGGAGTTGGGAAATTTGCTTCAATCCACTTCGGTCAGACGCTCCCACGGAATCTGGAATTCCAGGTACTATGGCGGGAGTCTTTGGAGATTTTTTTTGCAGTTTTAACTATTTATTACTTTTAAGTATTCTCTACATTGTGGACCAGTCACTGTTTTTGTACACCATCCTTTTATGCACAAATATGTTTACTCTGATGATGATTATGTAATTTATTAGGATTTATTATCTTTCTTTTTTAAACGCTATATACCTAGTTTATTTTGATGTATATGAAATCTTTTTATAGTGCTTCTTATTGGCAATGTCTTTTATGAATGTTATTCGAGATAAAGACTTAGGGGCAGATTTATGATATGTATATGATACATGTATGCCCTCCCCCCACTCCCCACAAGGGGTGGTGAGGGACAGAGTCTCTGAATTAAGCAGAAAGCTCTCACCCAGTCAAGAGATCAGGGCTAGATCCAACACCGTTTTTTAGCTCACTGCACCATCCCAGTTTCAGAACCTGGCTGTATGCAAATTAGTCTGTTCCTGTCCCAGTGCATGATGGGAACAGGGCAAACCAAACTACAAAAGCCAATTCTTACACTGGGAAGACAGACACTCTGTTCATCACCACCCCCTTTTCTGTAAGGTTTTGACGCAGCATTGGCCTGAAAGTGACTTATAGATTTCACTCTGCCACTTTTGCGAGGCTCACCTGCCCCGGAACGCCCACCCTGCGCCGGAACGCCCACAAGTGGCACAGGTCTTTACAACGTGACTCATCTGCCTGGATGCGTCACGTTGTAAATGGGTCGTAGGGATGCGCCACGTTTACGCCGCAGTTGCGTGACGCAAACGTGGTGCATTCCCAACATAAATCTGCCCCTGAATGACTGACTGACTGGCTGCTTTCCTCCTCTCATATCTGGAATTACCACTGCAACACAGTGAATCCCCAATACATTACTATGGGAGGGCAACCTCACAGCAGTCAGAAACCAAAATGGCTGCTTGTCACTACCAGGACATGTCACACACTTGAGGTACATGTCCTACCTTTCACCTACAATGCACCCTCCCTACAGGGCTAGCTATGGCCTACCTTATGGGTGACTGACATGTAGTATAAGGGGGTCACAGCAGAGGCTTAGCTAGAGCTTGTGGCGCCCGGGGCTATCCCTCAGATTGCCACGACTAAGGGGGGGGGGTTGGAAAAAGGACGGCGAGCACTTGAAAGAGGTCCGAGAGACACGTAGTATCGCCACTAATAGCTACATCGATCATGCAAGTTACATGCACATACATGACAAGGTCCAAGGCTACGCAGTTGAATACACGGATGACCGGCAGTACAAACAAATACCTGGTAATCCCCTCAGCACATTGCAAACATGCACATAAATGACACTGTTCGGGATACATCATCTACAGCTGACATTAAATGCCTAAATATTATGATCCCCCAAATTAACTGGCTTCCTTTTAGCTTCTGTATCGATTAGTTAATAGAAAGAAAACAATGAGAAAACGCAATATATCTATCTATCTAACTATCGATCTAGCTAGGGGCAAAGTGTAATCTATTATTTGTCAGCAATGTGCTGGATGGGAGGGGGCGTGATTTACAAGCAGCAAAGCCTCAAGTGTGTCACAAGGACTATTCCCTAACTCAAAATTGGTAGTGCATAACACGTTACACTTTCCATACTTTATGTATGGCTTGTTTAGTATTTATAAACAAATACATTTATATATAATAAAAATTTAAGGGGAGATAGTGGATTAAATCCGTACAGTGGGATGCAGGCACACTGAATAGGCCTTTTGAGCATCAGCAGAGATAGTATACTCTAAATACATAGTAGCAAATAATCTCTGAGGAAGAAGAGTGTTTTTTTCCACATTATGGCAATAACATACAATCTGACATTTGTTCTGTGGTATAAAATGGGAGTGAGCGGAGGGCATACATGTATTCATATACATTCTCCCCAGTAGCATATTTAATTTAGCCACATTAATTTTCACTGTCATAGCATAGATCTATATATTGTTCCACTAACATAGATTCCCACAGATATATACCTAAATACCCTTTCTCTTTACTTATACAAATACATATGTGCACATCACAAGCGCAAATGCACATCAATATACGGCTATCGATTGGTATTTTATGAAATCTGTTGCCTATTGTGAATACGCACTTAGGCAACCGTTCTCTTCTCCTCCAGAGCCCAAACTAGTTCTGCTTCAGACTCAACACAAAATGGCTTCAGTTTCTGCTAAATTATATAAACAAGCATTTGCAATGCAATAGGTCTCGCATTTACGTGAGTTTAAGCTATTGGCATTGTAAATGACAATGCCTTTTATTTCTGTTTTAAAAACTAAAACACAAATAAAAGGCTTTGTTATTTGCAATGTCAATAGCTCAAACTTGCGTAAATGCGAGACCTAGTGCATTGCAAATGCTTGTTTTATAGGACTTCTATGTGAACTATCTGCCACTTTGCCACTCACTAAAGATCCTTTCCTCTCCTCTGAAAACCATTTAGCTCTTACCTCACTCAGCCTCCTGTACTCCAGCAGTCAGGGTATCTATGGTAGGGGTTGGCCAGCACAGACAAAGTCTAAAGCTGGTAACCAGCTGCAGAGCTAATGGTTTTGCCAGTGCTTGTTTTTAATAAGGCATTTTACACCTGTTTTTTGGGAACTTCATCAACCTTTGTTCAAAGATGTTAGAACAACATTGAAGGGATTCTGCACACTTGCAAATAATTTGATAGCTCTGCTCATTAAAGGGCTCGCGAGCCAAGCCAGAACATCGGCTGGGTTTTCCCAGTTTATTTGTTGGGTGGGTTGGGCAGGACAGAAGGAAAGAAAGGAGGAAGGGAGGATGGAAGGAAATAAATGAGGCAAGAAGGAAGGAAAGAAAGAAGAAAAGACCAAAGGACAGAGATAAGAAAGAAAGATGGAAACAAAGAAATAACAAAGGCAAGAAAAAGGAAGGAAGGAAAAAAGGAAAAAAGAAAGCAAAAAGGAAAGAAAGAACAAAGGCTCCAAAAAGGATCCAAAAAGGAGAAAGTAAAAAGATAGAAGCCAAGAAAGAAAAAGGAAGATAGCAAGACAAGAAGTAAGAAAGAAGTAACAAAAGCAAGAAAGAATGAAAGGCAGAAAGAAGGAAGACGGAAAGAAAGGAAAGACTGCAAGAAAGAAAGAAGGCATAACTTAATATAGAAATCTACACAACCTATTATGCTGTGAAGTAGCTGAAGTCAGATAAACAAAATGCACTGCAACAGCTATTTTCAACAACATTGGCAAGCTAACGGAACTGATGAGACCGGACTGTACCTTACTTACATTAAACGGTACAAAAGGGGGTGGTGATGGACGGAGCATCTGAATCAATCAAACACTCACACCCAGTAAAAAGATCTGGGTTTAATCCATCAGCGTTCTTTAGCCCACTCTGCCACCCTAGTTCAGACATGGCTATATGCAAATCAGTCTGACCCTGTGCCTCATGGGAATAGTCCAGCCCGAACTGCCAAGCCATGTCTTCCCTGGACCGGAAACAAGCTTCAGAGGACCGGTTTCTGGAATTCCAGCCGTCTTCAGCCCGGCTTGCTTGAATCCAGTGGCAAAGTGAGCAAGGGACTCACATCTAAGCATACCCTGCCACACTTATGGCGGCCAAAAGCGGTACAAAGGGGGTGGTGATGGACGGAGCATCTGAATCAATCAAACACTCACACCCAGTCAAAAGATCTGGGTTTAATTCATCACCGTTCTTTAGCCGACTCTGCCACCCCAGTTCAGACATGGCTATATGCAAATCAGTCTGACCCTGTGCCTCATGGGAACAGTCCAGCCCGAACTGCCAAGCCATGTCTTCCCTGGACTGGAAACAAGCTTTCGAGGACCGGTTTCTGGCATTCCAGCCGTCTTCAGCCCGGCTTGCTTGAATCCAGTGGCAAAGTGAGCAAGGGACTCACGTCTGAGCATACCCTGCCACACCTATGGCGGCCAAAAGCGGTACATCACCACCCCCTTTTGTACCGTTTCTTACATTAAAAGCGTCCTGCTATCACATCAGGATCTAAAAATAAATGCAACACTGAAGTGATTATAAAGTAAGAACAAAAACACTAGTACTGAAGAGGACTATCTTATCCTCTTCGTTGCTCATGACGGCTCCCGGCCGTCATGAGTCACAGTGGTTGTGTGCTGATGACGGCCAGGAGCCGTCATGACCACACTCGTGATTGGAATGTTCAGCACTGCGGCAGAATTCGCGCCGCAGTGATGAGTTTAAGTGTGGATGTGCTCATTATTGTGAAAGAGCAAAATGGAGTCACTAAAAGTGAAGTTAACCAGTAGCTTAAGTAGGATGACCCATTGCCCCTTGCTGAATGCTGTACTGGGCGGAAGAAAATTGTAAATGAGACAACAGACCAAAGGCTGAAGATAGTTGCCTGCAAGCCCCTTTAAGTAAGTATGTGATACATTCATTTTAGTGAAGTCAAAGGGTTTTGACTTACACTAGATCAAAATATTAGTATTGGATGGAAGTGTTTTGCAGGATTTGCGCATCGAAATCTGGACCATAAGCGAACCCCAGAGTTTGCGATCTGAAGAAGTAACCTTTTAATTTTTTTTATTGGGGAGCCAAAGGTAGCCACTCCTTGCGGCGTAGCTAGGGTGGGGTGGTGGGGGCAGACCGCCCCAGGTGGCACTATTTAGGGGGCGGCGGCGGCAGGGCACTGCCGCATTAAAAATGCCACCATTGTAGAAGTAGTCGGCGTTGCTCTGAGTTATACGATCGAGTGCTGTGGTCGTATTTTGATCAGTTTGATGTATGATAGGGCCGACATTCAGATGTCAGCTAAAAACAAGCTCGTAGTTTTTCATTTTAACCAACTCATGATTTTAATGACACTGCCTAATCATCACTTCCAGGCAGCATTTTTCTCTTTCACAACAATGAGGACATTCACACATAAGATAGTTCTCTTCAATGCTAGTGTTTTTGTTCTTACTTTATAATCACTTCAGTGTTGCATTTGTTTTTAGAGCCTGATGTGATAGCAGGGCACTTTTAATGTAAGAAAGGCACAGTCCGGTCTCATCAGTTCCGTTATCCTGCCAATGTTGTTGAAAATAGCTGTTGGAGTGCGTTTTGTTTATCTGACTTCAGCTACTTCACAGCATAACAGGTTGTGTAGATTTCTGTATTAAGTTACGCCTTCTTTCTTTCTTGCAGTCTTTCCTTTCTTTTCTTTTTCCTTCTGTCTGGCTTTCATTCTTTCTTTCTGTTGTTCTTTCTTTCTTACTTTCTGTCTTGCTATCTTTCTTTTTCTTTCTTGGCTTATATCTTTTTACTTTCTCCTTTTTGGTTCCTTTTTTGAGCCTTTGTTCTTTCTTTCCTTTTTGTCTTCTTTTTTCCTTTTTTTCATCCTTTCTTTTTCTTGCCTTTGTTATTTCTTTGTTTCCATCTTTCTTTCTTATCTCCTTCCTTTGGTCTTTTCTTCTTTCTTTCCTTCCTTCTTACCTCATTTATTTCCTTCCATCCTCCCTTCCTCCTTTCTTTCCTTCTGTCCTGCCAAACCCACCCAACAAATAAACTGGGAAAACCTAGCCGATGTTCTGGTTTGGCTCTGAGAGCCCTTTAATGAGCAGAGCCATCAAATTATTTATTTCCAAGTGTGCAGAATCCCTTTAATGTTGTTCTAACATCTTCAAACAAAGGTTGATGAATTTCCCCAAAAACAGGTGTAAAATGTTTGATTAAAAACAAGCACTGGCAAAACCATTCGATCTTAGCTGGTTACCAGCTTTTGACTTTGTCATTGCTGGCCAACCCCTACCATAGATACCCTGGCTGCTGGAGTACAGGAAGCTGAATGAGTTAAGAGCTAAATGGTTTTCAGAGGGGAGGAAAGAATCTTTAGTGAGTGGCAGACAGTTCACAGAGAAGTCCTATAAAACAAGCATTTGCAATGCACTAGGTCTCGCTTTTACGCGAGTTTGAGCTATTGACATTGCAAATAACAAAGCCTCTTATTTGTGTTTTCGTTTTTAAAACAGAAATAAAAGGCATTGTCATTTACAATGCCAATGGCTTAAACTCACGTAAATGCGTGACCCAGTGGCGTCACTAGGGTTGGTGTCACCCGGTGCGGGTTACTCATGGTGTCACCCCCTCACGACTTACCGCATGGACCTCCTCCGCTCCGAGTCCGCCAGTGGACACAGATGGCAAATAACGGGACCATACAGAATCCTTAATAACGTTTGTAAATTTAGTTCCTATATTTACAAAGGCCAAAGTGAACCACCTGCAAGTGAAGTGACGAGTTCAAGGAAAGGCCTGGCCTGCTCCCTGCCTTGAGCAATGAATCATGCAGCCGGCCGTGTGCAACTGCAAGCACAATGCACCTCCTGGGTCAGGACGGGGCCAGACAGGGTCTTCTATTTATTTATGCGTTTTTATATAGCGCAACTTTACCCAAAGGCGTCAGAGCGCTTCACAATAGGAACAGTAATGAAACATGAGGAGAAAATTACAAGTGAACAAATTACAAAAGCAAACGTTAAGTTACAAGAGGCAAAAGTGACAATTGTGAGCAAACAAAACACATGAAGTTGCAAACGGTGCATTACAGGAAGAAAAAGTGACATGTGTGCAGGTTACAAGTGCTTAAAAGATAAACTATGACTGAAGGCAGGTTTTGAATTTTCCAATCCCTGAATGTAAGAAGCTTCACATCCACTGTCTGAATGCCAGATGCATTATCTACACGAGTAATTAAACTAATAATAGTGTATAAAAGCAATTACTAATGCGTCTTTATTACTGAAGGAACACTTTTTTGAAAAATTTTAATAATGAAATACTGAGCAAAAAGCACTGCTTCTAAACTTATACCTTGCAGTTAGCATGCAATTCCTTAAAGATGGTTCATAATTCATTAAGGTATATTACAAGGATAGTAACCTGAGACCTATCTCACTCAAGAATGTCTGCAATGAAAGCAGTACCTGGCTGAGCTTCCTACGTAAAATACAAATCTGTGACCTGCAGGGTGCACGCTTCACTTTGCAGCTGGGACATTAACTCTTTATACTTTGTATGAGTCAGGTGCAGGCCTGTAACTAGCCTGCACACAGATCTCGCCAGCAAGTGTATTCACCACCAAATGTATCTTACAATGCTTTGGAATTTGTTGGGTACACAAAGATCTCTGCACCAGGTGTCTAATCCCAATAATCTATTTTAAAGTGAAGTCTGCTCGAGAGAAAACAAAGTACAATTAGAAGAGGTATAATACTGCAATATATGGTAGACACTCAAGCACAAGAATAAACGTTACGTAGGCAATGGTAATGGTGGCACTTGTGCAAGTATCAAAAAGCAAACAAAATGCCATTACCGTAGTCCCGAGGGAAGGCCTATTGTGACTGCCCAAGAAGGAAGAAAGCTTTGTTTAGCGGGCCTGGTGCACTGACTGCACTAGTAGACCCCCCCGAAGAGGGCCGTGTTTTCGTTTGTGCGAATGTGCCTGTGCGCCCAAGAAAAAAATAAAGCATGTACTACTGAATCTGATTCAATTCATTTGTGTGCCACTGCACTGCCACATTTTTTTTAACTTACTTAGTTCATGATCATAGCTGCCAAGGTTTCGGATTGCTATGTGTGACATTGTCAAATTTTCAGAGTAATTATGAGTGACATTACAACAACTAAGAGCGACACTTTCTCGCGAGCAAAATCAAGCAATGAAGCCAAGGGAAACACTGAAATATCAGAAATGACCCCCATTTGAACAACGAGAAACCCTAAGAAGATCCTAAAACTTCTGTAAAACACCAGAAATGGAAGGGGACTAATCAGGAACACAGACTCAGCATCAGAGGGCAGGAAGGCACAGAAGCTGCTAAGAAGATGATCGCATTGATCTGCTGATTCAGGACCTGCACTAGCCAAAAAAAAGCAAAGTTTATAGCATAGCAAGTGAACTAGGAGCTTATACCATCACTCATTATTGTTTGCAAATGCAATAAAGTAAAAAAAGAATGCTCGGAGTGCCAGCGCAAAACCTGGAGCTGTTTTGCTCTAAATATGCTTTTGTGCAATTTGTATTTATTCATTTATTTGCACTAAGGTGTAAAGCAAAGTCCTAAAAACCGTTGGACATTATATCATACTGGTTTTGCACATATTTAAAGGAAGAATGTTTTGATGTATAACACGTTCTGGTCATTTACGTACTGAGCCCTTTCAAAAGAGAAAACAATTCCTTTTTTTTAAAATGTAGATTTTTTTAAAGATTGGCTATATAAATCTGTCACTGCAAATGGACTAGCTGTAACCTTGATTATTTTAACAATATATAGATGCAGCCAAGAATGCAAACACGGCTCGTGGATGTTACAAGGGTAATTATGCTTGTGTGTTGAAGAACTTTGTTCTTCACCACCTCTGTTGCTGGACGGCCGGAAGAACAACTATTAACAAAAAATCATCCTACCTCCGGCACATTATGCCAACTCCTCACCACCACACCTCCACGTCCCAGTTTCTGGCAATCAATTATTAGCATGCTGCAGAGCATCAGTTTGGACTCCAGTCTGCTATCTTTACCACGTGAGGCCCGGCCGACTTGAGCCTCCCAAAAAAGAATGTGATAGGCCCCATTCCTGGATCGCTTCTCAGCTGCATATATTACATTAAGTATAGAGTATACAACAGTATGACTCAGCTGACATGACCCACCGCAGGACAGAAAGGTGCATTTATTTTCAGGGCACACAGAGGTCAAAGCCAGGCCTGCCTGTTATTATTTCAAAAATACTAGACCAGTTTAAGCTTTACTTTCCACTTTTTAACTAACCCTAAATTAATTACATTTTGATGAGCTGAGCCTTTACCGTGGATCACACCAGACGCACGGCGCAGCCAGCCTGTCAGTCACAGAGCTAGTACAGGGCGACTCTGCTGAAGTGAGGCAGGCGTTCGGGTCCGAGCTGCAAGAAAGTGAAGTTCTGTTGTTGGACCGGGAGTGGGCACCACAGTGGACAACGGCTCAGCAACAAGTCGGCAATAATGAAATTCGATCTCATGAGTCTGAAATAATTAAATGAGATCTAATAATTTTATTTGCAGCGTGCGTGCGCGCCTCGTGTTAAAGTTACACAGACTTGTTACCTAAATCAGTGCCAGCAGCACCTCTGCAGCCTGGCGTAAAGTAAAGTGAGAAACGGACAGTAACTAAACTTACTTGTCACTCTGGCAGACTCCCTGCAGCTGTAGATGCAGGGGTAAGGCGCACAGCGTAAATGGTTGCTTGCAAAGTTAATTTGTGATTGTTTTGAATTTGAGGTGATTTTGATGATTTTTAGGGTGCTCCAACAAGTGGCATAACCGTCCCAGTACGCCGAAGAATTGTGGCTGGTTGAGTGCGTTACAGGTTGCGTTTACACAGACTCCCTGCAGCGCCAGCGATGCCTCTGATGCAGCGCGCCCTAGGCCATGATCAAGCTAAGAGTCACTCCGTAAATTGCGGTCGATGTCCCAACAACGCTGGGACTGGGAGTAGTGTGGGTATAATTAATTAACTATGCGCAGCAGGCTACCTGGTTGAGGCAGAGCTACTTGACTCGAGTCGACTAGGTTTTCCCCGCCGCTTCTCTAGCGACCTCACTTCTTCCTCCTGCAGTGCAGGACGGGTCGCGTGAGTGAGGTCGGTCACATTCGGATATTAATTCTTCTTTATTCTACGACGCACACACTCTCGTCTCCTCCCTGGCGGGCGCGCCCGCCGTGACGCGTCAGAGCAGGAGCGCACAGCTGCGCGTGGGGGTTGTCCCAGGGCCGTCATTGGTAGCGCTAAACATTGACGGCCCTGGGACCCACTCACAAACTGCCGATCATCACATGCACTGGTCCCTGCGTGCGTGGCGACGTGCTGCTGCAGTGAGTGCACAGACACACTCACTGCACTGACTGCATGCAGTATAGTAGTAGCACCAGTGTTAGACCTGTCTGCATCTGGGGATACTCTAACCAACATTATTTATTTTTGTCCCCCTTAACCTCCCAGAGTTTCTGTTTTTATTTTTTATATGTCCACCAGGATTTTCCAGTGCTGTCAGGGGGCTAGGTGTTCCTTGATTATGACGCCATTTTCCCCTCATAATCTGTGAGGCCTAGTTATGCTCCTTGAAAATCTAGGGACACTCAGGCATCTAAAATGGTGTCCACCAACTGCCATAACGGACATTCCAGGGGAACAGGCCCATAGGCTAACAAGAGGAACTTTCCAGAAGCATCCAGTGACTTCTGCAGGTCTCGGGCCACCATATAAAAGGGCCAGTGACCAGCAGCCATTTTGTGTAGTCTCAGGAGTGACCAGTGAGGAGAGAGGCGACTTGTGGAGGAGGATTGTGCACCAGTGGTGACCAGATCGACCTGTAGGCCGGCTGTCGCGTGTTGGGAAGCGCCCCCTTTGAGGTTGACCGAACCCCACTGTCACGACAACCAGTCAGTGTGACCAGAGACATTGTGGACTGATTGCAAGGCACCGGGTCGTGTTGCTAGAGGACCATCTTAAACTCCATCAAATCGACCCTTGTAGGTGTCCTGCTCATTTGCCCTGAGGGCTGTGGGCATTCTAAGTGAGCATCGAATCTGAGCTGTGCTGCGCGGCTGAGGTACGACTGTCATCTCCATTAACCTGGTGACTGGCTCTCTACCCGTGAAATAAGGCAGTGACGCCGGCGGGGTCTCCTACCTGTGTGAAGCGTCGTCCGCCCGACTGTCCCACACGAGTGCAGAGTGTCCAGCTGACCCGACTGTTGTGGGAAGGAGAGGCGTATCCGAAGCGGTGTGGGAGGACTCGGCGCGTCGGAAGAGGTGTGCCCAGAGGCGGTTTCCGAAGCTGTGTGGGAGGACTCGGCGCGTCAGAAGAGGTGTGCCCAGAGGCGGTATCCGGAGCTGTGAGGAAGAACCCGACCGCGTCACAGGAGGTGCGCCCGAGGCGGAGCTCCCATCTGAAGCGACGCGGAAAGAAGGCAGAAGCGCCGCCACGGTCCCGCCAGCGGAGCGTCCAGTCAGGCAGGAAGCTCTCCCGGTTCCCCACCCTGAAGCCGACACTACTGAGGCTTCGTCGTCGGCGCCGAGTGAGGAGACTGAGCGCAGGGGTGGCTACAGGCGGATCGCTGCCCAGCACAAGTAAGCAGGGAAAAAGGGGGAGCGGGAGGCGGCAGCGCCGGCTGGCCAGGAGCCCAGAAGCGGCCTCTATACACCAACTAACTGAATTACTGAGTTGCTGCTGGGGACTAAGAAACCAGAACTTGGCCTCTGACTCACGTAGTAAACTGGCATTGAAATTACCAAGTCCGACCAGAGAAGGGGGAAAGCAGCGAACAAGGGGAATAAAGTGTTAAGCTCCTATACCTGACAGAATAGTAGCGCAAGATTGGGCAAAAGGGTGTCAGTAACCAACAGGGCCAGTCGCAGCTATCGACTAGTTGGACTTTTGCCTAGCAACAGTTCCCTTCAGGAAGGTGTAGCTATAGTGGATATATAGGGCAACACTATTAACGTGCCTTATCTTTTCTAGCCAACTAGCTGGCTGCCTGAATTGAGAGAAGCGCGGCTGGGGGTGGAAACCTATTGAGCTGCTCTGAAGTCTGAGAGGAGAGGGTAATGTACCTGCCAAGTGGCGCATTGAATCTGTAATGTGAAATTTTCCCTTCTCTAACCAGTGATTGAAGAAGTAATCTTGTGGAGTTGACAATAGCTTATCTCAAGTGAAATGTAACTGTGATTAACCTTGATATAGTGAAAAGTGTATTGAAGTCTGCGTAACACGTGAATTGATGCTGAGCTAAATGTAAACAGAATTTTGCATAAGAACCAGAAAGAACATTATTTTTATAAAAGGTACTGGTATTTTTCTAAATTGGTGTTGTGTCTTTTATTTTAGTGGTCAATCATTGAGTTACTGTGAGTGGGTTTTGTAAGCACTTAACCAACGCCTGAGAGTTTAGCTGTCCCCTACTGTGCCAGGCTACCCTATGTAGTCTAGGATTCCGTAGGTCCAACATAATTGGTGTTTCAGCGGTGGGATTACGGATTTGTGCTTACACTCACTTAGTAGTAACGCAGTGCCTACCATGGGACCACACCTGGAGTTTTCTCCCTGCGGCCCTCCTAATCTGAATTTTGCTTTTTCTAAATTAACTACTGGTGGTGGGTGGAGGTTGACCCCAGGTCACTTTTTGGATTTCTCCTGTGTAAAAGTTTATACTCTAAGTGGAAATGGAGGTAAATGTGGAAGAGCTGGAAAACTATACCGTGACCCAACTAAAGGAATGGTGTCAGCAGCAGGGGGTGTTTTTTAAGAAAGGCGCCAGGAAAGTTGAGCTGCTGACCAGTATCCGGGCATGGGTGGAGGCTCATTCCGGGGAGGAAATAGATCCAGAGGGGAGTGACAGGGACACTGTCC
Organism: Lissotriton vulgaris; assembly: GCF_964263255.1. Lineage (NCBI taxonomy): Eukaryota > Metazoa > Chordata > Amphibia > Caudata > Salamandridae > Lissotriton > Lissotriton vulgaris. The sequence goes on along the minus strand of NC_141685.1, from coordinate 1,255,205,677 downwards.
TGGAGACCGCAACACTGTACCAGGCGGGAGGGGGGAACCTTTTAACAGGTCCTAGGACACCTTCCAGAGTGGGCAGTAGCGTCTCGGAGAGGGGTTTGACCGACGCCGAGTTAGAAGATAGGAGGGAGGAGAGGAGGATGAGAATAGAACTAGCCAGGATGGACATGGAAAGGGAGGACAAGAGGTTGGCACATGAGCGGACCATCAAAGAGATGGATTTACAAGCCCTAAACCTAAGAACCCCCAAATCTGAGAATGGTGGCAGCGATACCCAGACAAACATCAGAGAACCCAGACCTTACTTACCGAAAGATGTTATGGCGAGCTATGTACCCAGTGATGATATTGCAAAGTGGCTAGCCGCCTATGAGGTCTCACTGAGGGCCCATGGGATCTTGGAAGCCCACTGGGGGGGTGGGTTATATAAATACATGCCCCCTACTGGCAGGGATACCTTGTTGGCCCTAGATCAAAGTGAGCAGACCTACTACCCTGCTATGAAGGTGGCGCTGATAAGAAAGTTTGGGTTGACCCCTGAGAAGTACAGGCAAAAGTTCTGGGGCAGCCACAAACTAGGTACGCAGAACTGGGTCGACTTTTTGGATTACGCCAGGAAGGCCCTGGAGGGTTGGGTGAAAGGCAGCGAGGTAGGGGACTATGAGGGTTTATATGACCTCATACTCAAGGAACACCTACTCGAGAAATGTCTTCCCGAACTACGACAGCATCTGGTGGACAGCAAGCTGGCCAGCCCCAGGAAGCTTGCTGAGGAGGCGGACATCTGGGTTAGTACCCGGGTGTCAACTAAGGGGACTGGAGGGGATTCCCAGAAGTCTGGACAGGGCGCCCCCCAGAAGAAAGAGGGAAGGGGATAATAAGAGGGAGTTCTCAAAAGGTCCACAAAATACTTCGCAAGGTAGGGGCAGAGGATTTATCCCTAAGAGTAACCCCCCTCGCAACCCTAACCCTGGCCAAAGCCAGCAGCCAAGGGTTGTTCATTGTTTTGAGTGTGGTGGTGTGGGACACTATAAAGGAGATGTGAGATGCCCAAAAAGACCACCCCCTCCCACTGGAGGAAAAGCCCCGGGAATAACTAGTGTAGTGCTCGGGGAGGAGATGCCTTTGGGTAACGGAGGGGAGCGGGCGGGTGTCACTTTAGTGTCCCTGGGAGATAAGGAGATGGTTCCAAAGACCCAACTGCCCTCTAATACTACTAAGTATGAGCAGTGGGTCACCATCAACGGCTGTAGAGGGGAGGCTCTGAGAGACACAGGAGCCAGTATGACTATGGTAAGGAGTCAGCTGGTGTCTCCAGAGCAGGTCATCCCAGATGTACTCCATCCCGCCGTGATGGCTGACGGCAGATTGGGCCACTACCCTGTGGCCGAGGTTCCCTTTGAGTGGGGAGGGGTTGCAGGTCCACTTCGAGTTGCCGTAAGCCCTGCCGTGCCTGTTGACTGCCTGTTAGGGAATGATATGGAGCACAATGCTTGGAGGAGGGTGGAGTACCAGACTCACTCTGAGATGCTGGGACCCCCTGACTGGACTTGTGTCAGCACAAGGTCCGCGACTGCCCGAAGGGGGAGTTCACTTACGCTGGAGCCTGGAACAATGGCCCAGCCAGCTGCCAGAGAGGAGAAGGACAGGAGGCCGAAGGACCCTGCCTCGACATCTCCACCGTGTGAGACAGACGGGCCACCTGCGGAGGTGAATCTGGAGTCCACAGGGGAGAATGTTGCTTCCCTGGAGAACCTACCCATCCCTACTGAATGGCATGTGGAGGGAGGTCCTTCCCGGGAAGAGTTCTGCAAAGCTCAGAAGGAGTGTCCTACTCTCGAGGGGCTGCGGCAACAGGCCAAAGCCCAGGCAGCAGGGAACATTGTAGGGAGCTACCAGATTTACTGGGAGGATGGACTCCTCTACAGTGAACCCAAGGCCCCTGGACATGGTTCATCCAGGGCCTTGGTGGTCCCTCAATGCTTTAGAGCCTTTCTTTTGGAACTGGCTCATGAGATACCATTGGCAGGACACCTAGGACAGGACAAGACCTTTGCCCGGCTTGTCCCCCACTTCTACTGGCCTCGAATGAAAGTGGCGTCTGATACATATTGTCGGACGTGTGTGTCTTGCCAAGCCAGTGGGAAAACAGGGGTGAAGCTAAAAGCTCCCCTGGAACCACTACCTGTCGTTAGCACCCCCTTTGAGAGGGTGGGCATCGACATTGTAGGGCCATTGGATCCACCAACTTCAGCTGGTCACCGGTTCATCCTGGTTTTGGTGGATCATGCCACACGGTACCCAGAGGCAATTCCTCTGAGGACCATTACTGCACCCGCAGTGGCAAGGGCCCTGATGGGGATCTTCACCCGAGTGGGTTTCCCCAAGGAGGTTGTGTCCGACAGGGGGACTAACTTTCTTTCAGCATACATGCGGGCTATGTGGAAGGAGTGCGGTGTTACCTATCGGTTTACCACCCCTTACCACCCACAAACCAATGGTCTTGTGGAAAGGTTTAATAAAACCTTGAAAGGTATGATAAGGAGTCTACCTGAGAGCCTGCGGAGGAAATGGGACGTCCTCCTACCCTGTCTCTTGTTTTCCTACAGGGAAGTGCCACAGAAGGGAGTGGGCTTCAGCCCCTTCGAACTTTTGTACGGGCACCCTGTACGGGGACCTCTCAGCCTGGTGAAAGACGGATGGGAACAGACTCCCAGGAAGCTTCCCCAGGACGTGGTGAGCTACATGCTGGCCTTCCGGAGCCAAATGGCTAAGCTGTGGAAGCAAGCTTCGGACAACTTGGAGGCCAGCCAAGCAGTTATGAAGGAGTGGTATGACCACAACGCTCACCCAGTGGAACTGGAGCCTGGACAAAAAGTGTGGGTAATGGAACCTGGAGAGCTAAATGCCCTCCAGGACCGTTGGACAGGCCCCTTTGAGGTTTTGGAGAAAAAGGGTAAGTCCACCTACTTGGTGGATCTTAAGACCCCGAGGCAGCCCCACAGGGTGCTGCATGCCAATCGCCTCAAGCCACATCATGAGAGGCCCGAGGTTGTCTTAATGATGGTGACCGATGGAGCAGAGGAAGAGGAAAGCGAACCTCTCCCTGATCTTCTCTCGTCCCAAGAAAAGGATGGGTCGGTGGAGGGAGTGATTCTCTTGCCATTCCTGACTCCTGAACAGCAGAGTGATTGCCGCCAGATCCTGGAGCAATTTTCTTCTCTGTTCTCCCTTGTCCCGGGTAGGACCCACCTGTGTACCCATGACGTGGACACAGGAGACAGCCCACCTGTGAAGTCTAAGATCTACCGGCTGTCAGACAAGGTGAAGGCCAGCATCAAAAGTGAAGTCGCCAAGATGCTGGAGCTAGGAGTGATTGAACCTTCTAGTAGCCCTTGGTCTAGCCCGGTGGTTTTGGTACCAAAAGCTGCCCCACCAGGCACCACACCTGAATTGAGATTCTGTGTGGACTACCGAGGCTTAAATTCAGTAACCAAGACTGATGCACATCCCATCCCACGGGCGGATGAGCTTATCGACCGGCTGGGAGCTGCCCAATACTTAAGTACCTTTGACCTAACTTCAGGGTACTGGCAGATTTCCCTTACCGAGGGGGCGAAGGAAAGGTCAGCCTTCTCTACACCTCAGGGACACTACCAATTTCGTGTGATGTCCTTTGGGCTCAAGAACGCCCCTGCCACTTTTCAGCGGCTGGTGAACAGGGTCCTTTCTGGTATGGAAGCTTTTTCTGCTGCTTACCTGGACGACATTGCTGTCTTCAGTAGCAGCTGGGAGGACCATTTGCAGCACTTGCAAGCTGTTCTTCATGCCCTGCAACAGGCTGGCTTGACAATCAAGGCCAGCAAGTGTCAGATTGGGCAGGGGTCGGTGGTGTACCTAGGCCACTTGGTGGGCAGAGGGACGGTGCAGCCCCTCCAGGCAAAGATTGAGGCTATCATAGCCTGGGAGCCCCCCAAGACTCAAACTGAGGTCCGAGCCTTCCTGGGCCTCACTGGATACTACCGTCGCTTCGTGAAGGGGTATGGCACCATTGTGGCACCCCTCACTGAACTTACTTCCAAGAAACAACCCCGACGGGTAGTCTGGACGGAGGCTTGCCAGCGAGCCTTCATGACCTTGAAGCAAGCATTGTGTTCCGCTCCAATTCTCAAGGCCCCTGATTTTGCTAGAGAATTCATTGTCCAAACAGATGCGTCAGAACATGGCATTGGGGCAGTGTTATCGCAGCTAAATGATGAGGGCTTGGATCAACCCGTGGTCTTCCTGTCTAGGAGACTACTCCCCAGGGAAAGGAGGTGGAGTACAATTGAGAGAGAAGCCTTCGCGGTGGTTTGGGCTCTGAAGAAGCTGCGGCCATACTTGTTTGGCTCGCACTTCCTGGTTCAGACTGACCACCGCCCCCTCCGTTGGCTGATGCAAATGAAGGGGGAGAATCCCAAGTTGCTAAGGTGGTCCATCTCCCTACAGGGAATGGACTTTAGGGTGGAACACCGGCCTGGATCGGACCATGCCAATGCAGACGGTCTATCCAGGTATTTCCGCCTTAGTGATGAGAACTCCCAAGGGATTGGGTAGCTCTCCCCACTTTCAGCTGGGGGGGACGCGTGTTAGACCTGTCTGCATCTGGGGATACTCTAACTAACATTATTTATTTTTGTCCCCCTTAACCTCCCAGAGTTTCTGTTTTTATTTTTTATATGTCCACCAGGATTTTCCAGTGCTGTCAGGGGGCTAGGTGTTCCTTGATTATGACGCCATTTTCCCCTCATAATCTGTGAGGCCTATTTATGCTCCTTGAAAATCTAGGGACACTCAGGCATCTAAAATGGTGTCCACCAACTGCCATAACGGACATTCCAGGGGAACAGGCCCATAGGCTAACATGAGGAACTTTCCAGAAGCATCCAGTGACTTCTGCAGGTCTCGGGCCACCATATAAAAGGGCCAGTGACCAGCAGCCATTTTGTGTAGTCTCAGGAGTGACCAGTGAGGAGAGAGGCGACTTGTGGAGGAGGATTGTGCACCAGTGGTGACCAGATCGACCTGTAGGCCGGCTGTCGCGTGTTGGGAAGTGCCCCCTTTGAGGTTGACCGAACCCCACTGTCACGACAACCAGTCAGTGTGACCAGAGACATTGTGGACTGATTGCAAGGCACCGGGTCGTGTTGCTAGAGGACCATCTTAAACTCCATCAAATCGACCCTTGTAGGTGTCCTGCTCATTTGCCCTGAGGGCTGTGGGCATTCTAAGTGAGCATCGAATCTGAGCTGTGCTGCGCGGCTGAGGTGCGACTGTCATCTCCATTAACCTGGTGACTGGCTCTCTACCCGTGAAATAAGGCAGTGACGCCGGCGGGGTCTCCTACCTGTGTGAAGCGTCGTCCGCCCGACTGTCCCACACGAGTGCAGAGTGTCCAGCTGACCCGACTGTTGTGGGAAGGAGAGGCGGTATCCGAAGCGGTGTGGGAGGACTCGGCGCGTCGGAAGAGGTGTGCCCAGAGGCGGTTTCCGAAGCTGTGTGGGAGGACTCGGCGCGTCGGAAGAGGTGTGCCCAGAGGCGGTATCCGGAGCTGTGAGGAAGAACCCGACCGCGTCACAGGAGGTGCGCCCGAGGCGGAGCTCCCATCTGAAGCGACGCGGAAAGAAGGCAGAAGCGCCGCCACGGTCCCGCCAGCGGAGCGTCCAGTCAGGCAGGAAGCTCTCCCGGTTCCCCACCCTGAAGCCGACACTACTGAGGCTTCGTCGTCGGCGCCGAGTGAGGAGACTGAGCGCAGGGGTGGCTACAGGCGGATCGCTGCCCAGCACAAGTAAGCAGGGAAAAAGGGGGAGCGGGAGGCGGCAGCGCCGGCTGGCCAGGAGCCCAGAAGCGGCCTCTATACACCAACTAACTGAATTACTGAGTTGCTGCTGGGGACTAAGAAACCAGAACTTGGCCTCTGACTCACGTAGTAAACTGGCATTGAAATTACCAAGTCCGACCAGAGAAGGGGGAAAGCAGCGAACAAGGGGAATAAAGTGTTAAGCTCCTATACCTGACAGAATAGTAGCGCAAGATTGGGCAAAAGGGTGTCAGTAACCAACAGGGCCAGTCGCAGCTATCCGACTAGTTGGACTTTTGCCTAGCAACAGTTCCCTTCAGGAAGGTGTAGCTATAGTGGACATATAGGGCAACACTATTAACGTGCCTTATCTTTTCTAGCCAACTAGCTGGCTGCCTGAATTGAGAGAAGCGCGGCTGGGGGTGGAAACCTATTGAGCTGCTCTGAAGTCTGAGAGGAGAGGGTAATGTACCTGCCAAGTGGCGCATTGAATCTGTAATGTGAAATTTTCCCTTCTGTAACCAGTGATTGAAGAAGTAATCTTGTGGAGTTGACAATAGCTTATCTCAAGTGAAATGTAACTGTGATTAACCTTGATATAGTGAAAAGTGTATTGAAGTCTGCGTAACACGTGAATTGATGCTGAGCTAAATGTAAACAGAATTTTGCATAAGAACCAGAAAGAACATTATTTTTATAAAAGGTACTGGTATTTTTCTAAATTGGTGTTGTGTCTTTTATTTTAGTGGTCAATCATTGAGTTACTGTGAGTGGGGCTTGTAAGCACTTAACCAACGCCTGAGAGTTTAGCTGTCCCCTACTGTGCCAGGCTACCCTATGTAGTCTAGGATTCCCTAGGTCCAACAACCAGTATTTTATTTTTTTGTAAGAAGGTGCGCAACTGCGCACAGCGAGCGCACACAGTGGCAGCTAACTAACTACATTGGTGTCACCCCAGATGGGGTGACACCCGGTGCGGCCCGCACCCCCCTAGTGACGCCACTGGCGTGACCTGTTGCATTGCAAATGCTTGTTTATATAATTTAGCAGAAACTGAAGCCATTTTGTGTTGAGTCTGAAGCAGAACTAGTTTGGGCTCTGGAGCAGAAGAGAACGGTTGCCTAAGTGCGTATTTATAATAGGAAACAGATTTCATATAAATACCAATCGATAGCAGTATATTGATGTGCATTTGCGCTTGTGATGTGTACATATGTATGTGTATAAGTAAAGAGAAAGGGTATTTAGGTATATATCTCTGGGCATTTATGTTAGTGGAGCAATATATAGATCTATGCTATGACAGTGAAAAAGAATGTGGCTAAATAAATATGCTACTGGGGAGAATGTATATGAATACATGTATGCCCTCCCCCACTCCTTTTTTATACCACAGAACAAATGTCAGATTGTATGTTATTGCCATAGAGCAACCCATCTAATGTGGAAAAAACACTCTTCTTCCTCAGAGATTATTTGCTACTATGTATTTAGAGTATACTATCTCTGCTGATGCTCATAAGACCTATTCAGTGTGCCTGCATCCCACTGTATGGATTTAATCCACTATCTCCCCTTAAATTTTTATTATATATAAATGTATTTGTTTATAACTACTAAACAAGCCACACATAAAGTATGCAAAGGGTAACATGTTATGTACTACCAATTTTGAGTTAGGGAATAGTCCTCATGAAACACTTGAGGCTTTGCTTGTTGTAAATCACTTCCCCTCCCATCCAGCACATTGCTGACAAATAATAGATTACACTTTGCCCCTAGATAGATCAATAGTTAGATAGATAGATATATTGCGTTTACTCAATGTTTTCTTTCTATTAACTAATAGATACAGAAGCTAAAATGAAGCCAGTTAATTTGGGGGATCATGATATTTGGTCATTTAATGTCAGCTGTAGATGAGGGATCCCCGAACAGTCGCACTGAAAAGGGAGCGAGTTCCACCCCGTGTTGGGTGCACAGCTTAAATTTCCATTGCATCTCAAAAATGCCATCATATTTTTCCTTTTATCCAAATTCTTTTTTATTTGTCATACCGAATCAAAGTTTCATCAATCCTTATATGTTTTTTCCTTTGCGCAAATCACAAGAGAGAACGCTTACATCTTCACTCTATTCTTAATGAAGCAGACATGCTAATCCAAGCCTTGTTCTGCACCACGACAGTGTGCGTAAGTGTTTATCCACATCCATAAAAGATTGCTTTACCCAATGCATTTCGGGCCCTTGGTCAGGCCCTTCGTCAGGGGTTTTCTAAAATGTAAAATACATATGTAAGACTATGTCATTGCCCATTGTCACTGCAACCTGAGTGCATACCACAACCCTTCTGGCTATCCCACATCAATGTTTTTCCCGCTAAGACACATAGCCAAAAGCTACTATTTTCCTTATGAGTATCCTTGCTCACCTCCGTGCCTTTCACCCTTTCACTCTTCGTCTCCCGCATGTTTACCAACCGCCCGCGCCATTCTATCACTCCCACCTTTCTCACGCTTTTCAGGTGGGAGTGATAGAATGGCGCGGGCGGTTGGTAAACATGCGGGAGACGAAGAGTGAAAGGGTGAAAGGCACGGAGGTGAGCAAGGATACTCATAAGGAAAATAGTAGCTTTTGGCTATGTGTCTTAGCGGGAAAAACGTTGATGTGGGATAGCCAGAAGGGTTGCGGTATGCACTCAGGTTGCAGTGACAATGGGCAATGACATAGTCTTACATATGTATTTTACATTTTAGAAAACCCCTGACGAAGGGCCTGACCAAGGGCCCGAAATACATTGGGTAAAGCAATCTTTTATGGATGTGGATAAACACTTACGCACACTGTCGTGGTGCAGAACAAGGCTTGGATTAGCATGTCTGCTTCATTAAGAATAGAGTGAAGATGTAAGCGTTCTCTCTTGTGATTTGCGCAAAGGAAAAAACATATAAGGATTGATGAAACTTTGATTCGGTATGACAAATAAAAAAGAATTTGGATAAAAGGAAAAATATGATGGCATTTTTGAGATGCAATGGAAATTTAAGCTGTGCACCCAACACGGGGTGGAACTCGCTCCCTTTTCAGTGCGTAATCATGCAACTGCGCGGTTTTGGGCTGTCCGCGATTTTTGGGGAAGCACGCGACTAAAGAAAAAAGTGGAATAAAACAGACACAAGTGAAAGAGAAAAAGGTGTGCACCTTGTGAATCTTTACAGTGCATTTGGATCCCCGAACAGTGTCATGTTTGTGCATGTTTGCATTGTGCTGAGGGGATTACCAGGTATTCGTTCACGCAGCGCTCTGATGGATGTCACATGCGGCTTTTCTGAGTCCCCAAATAGATCATGCAGTCTGTGTTTTCTCCTTCGTACTGCCGGTCATCGGTGTATTCAACTGAGTAGCCTTGGACCTTGTCATGTATGTGCATTTAACTTGCATGATCGATGTAGCTATTAGCGGCGATACTACGTGTCTCTTGGACCTCTTTCAAGTGCTCACCGTCTTTTTTCCCAGCCCTCCCCAGGGGCGGCAATCTGAGGGATAGCCCTGGGCGCCACAAGCTCTAGCTACACCTCTGGACAAGGGGCTGCCCTTCCCAGAGAAATGCCACAGTGTCGGAGAGTTTTAGAATATAGTGTTTGTTTACAGCATATTTAGGTCAAATGGTGACGCTGAGATTAGATGTCAGGTGTTCTAGCTCGATGGATAAAACGCACCCAACAGGCCGGGTCTTTTTGCAGTGAGTGGTTACTGAGCAGTGTGCACCTTTAATACTATTTGTGCTAGACCCTCAAGAGCCTTTGTAAAATAGACCCCCAGTAGTAACCAAGTCCCTTACCCAAATGTTCACCTGAATCGAGGCTCTCTTATGGAGCAACATTAGAAGGGGTGAAATGCGCCCCTCACCGGTCCTCATTTATATTTATTTATTTATTTATTTATTTAGGAGTTTTATATAGCGCTGGCTAGACCCGGAGGTATCAGAGCGCTTTACATGAGGTTCCACAAAAATTACATTACAAGATTAAATCAGTTCCAATTTACATCAGTTGCTAGACAAACAATAACAAGAGCATAGGAGACGAGGTAAATGAGGTGCAGAGGGGGAGGGGTATGGGTAAAAGGGGTGGGAGGGAGAAGCGGTAGAGAGACAAAAGGAAAGTCTGTCCAAGGTCCAGCTGGGTAGGTGACGGTCGAGGGGAAGTCCCAAACCCCATCTCCTCTATAGCTATCAGGTAGCTCCACCGGGCATTGGCCAAATAGCTCGGTCTCAGTGGGAAAAATATTTAAAGAAACGTGGAGGGCAAAATAGATGGAGGGTAGAGGGGAGGGGCATGGAAGTAGAGAAAGGGGGGTAGGGGAAGAGACAACAAGGAGAGACGAAATGAAGTCTGTCTAAGGGCCGGCTGGGCAGGTGACGACCAAGGAGGGATTCCACTGCCCATCTCCCCTATAGCTAAACCAGGTAGCTCCATCGGGCATTCGACAAAATAGTTCTGTCTCAGTACATTGAGAGAGGAGAGAAGGACAGACAAAAATAGGGGGAGGGTGAGGGAAGGGGCGACAGGAGAGACAAAAGGAAGTCTGGCTAAAGACCGACTGGGTAGGTGATGTCCAAGGAGGGGATCCCCGACCTGTCTACGCTATAGCTAAACCAGGTAGCTCCATCAGACTTCAGACAGAATAGCTAGATCTCAGATGGCGAGGGAAAATTCTCAGGTAAACAAGGTGGGGCCTAAGGGCCAGGACAGGTGAAGGCAGAGGTCCTTAGCAGGAAAGTGGAGAGGAGTAGAGCGAGGAGATAAGCATGGTGGAGACTAGGGCCAGGACAGGTGAATGCAGAGGTCAGTAGCAGAAAGCTGAGAGGAGTAGAGCGAGGAGGGGTAGGGGGAGGGTAGTCCGGTGAAAAGTTCCCATGGATCTGGTGGGCTATAGTCGCCAGCTTAGCCAATGTGCGGGTACTCGACTGATTCTCCGGTGCCGTCTCAGGTACAGTCAGGTTCTGCATGATTTTTGATTTCCCCATTGTGCAGGCTGGAGTGGTTCTTTGCGTGCGGGGTGTTGCTGGTGTCCGGGACATACATAGGTTATCCGTGATGAAGCGGAATGGGCGCCATTTTGTGGCTAGGGGGCTTACGCATGGGTTGCATAGATGGTGGAAAAGACGATTGTGGCGCTTCGGTGAACCCGCACTAGGATTAAGAGAGAGCAGCAATTTATTATCCCCTCTTAGAGCAGCACCTGGTAAGAGGTAGGCGTGGGGCCTCGAGTCCAAGTGAACGGACGGGGGCGCCGATTTTACATGGTGGCCGCCATTTTAAAGTCAGGCAGGCGAGCAGTGGGTTGAAACGGCATGGATTGTTATCCAGGAGGTGTCAGCGTGTGCACTCCAGCGATTCACGATGAACCCGGGCTTTACCTCTGGCGGCGTCAAGCAGATTTAGAGCCAGGGTCCCCACACAGTAGCCCTGGTGGTCACTGGCGTAGCTCTCTGCTCAACCCCGGTCCCACTCCTCAGGGGGCCTCAATCTGCGTCTGCACCGGGCCCAATACTGAAGTCAGGCAGCCTCGGTGTTGATGGCGCTCCGGCGGTCCACTACACAGAAAAGGTCAGACCCCTAGCGTTGCGTAGCCACCTCACTGCACTGCTCCCTCCTCTGCCAGGCCGTGTGCGGTCCAGTACTCCCTTCCATCTCCGCTCTTCTTCGTTCGCGCGGTGGGGAGTCCGGGGGGTCCGCATGTCAATCAAGGCCCCCGGCGGCATCGCACCCATCCAGCGCCGCCATTGGGTGCGGAGCCGTTGCTGTCTTTCGCTGTGTGGTGGTCCCCGGCTCACCTATGCCGCCGCGAGTCGAGCCTCCATCTCGGCGCGTCTCGGCCCCGGGTTTCAAGTGGAGGTGATGGCGGCCGCCATCTTGTCTCCGCGCCCGGAGTGTCGTCTCGGCTCCGTTACACCCAGGAACCGGCTCCGGCGCTGCAGCGGCGCAACACCATCGGATGCCCCTCAGGTTCCGATCGCCAAAATTGGTTTTCGTGGCTGGGACGGACGCTGTAGAACGGCGGGTTTGACCACCCGCCGAGGAGCCCGCCGAGGAGCCGGCAGCCCTTCCCAAGCCCAACTTGAAAGCCAGACAGTGCAGTATCAAAGGACACCCCTGCAATACCTCCTCAAAAAGGCAATTGGGAATTAAACCTTCTAACTTCAGAACGGGCGACTCTGGGTCTTTTATAATACCACTGCGGCTGAGTAGTGTGAGTAAATCATGTGGCATATAAATTATAATGACCCGAATAAAATTAAAGCTGTTACATGTCTTAAGTGTGCCTCATGCAGCATTCTTCATACATGTTTCATTTGAAATGTTTCCACCTTACACAATAATTCAGGTCTGTGACGTATATTTGCTTAGCAGAGAATTAATTGGAAGAAGAATAAAACTTCTGCCATTTCTCAAATACCACTTAAAAAATTAGCAAGTCGACTCTCTTCAGTGTTTACCGCATGGGAGTGCGTTTTCTGTAATGCGCGCTCTCTTAACCCCAGAACGTCAAATAAGCCCCCGAACGCTGACAATTTTTTTTAATTGCAAGTTTTACACAGTAAATCGCTAATTATTCCCCGTGGTGCATCCACGGGTCTCCAGAATAATTAACGAAACAACGTAACTTTCCCAATGCTCCCTGGGATCGAGAGGTTCTAATGAAAGGTGATGTAATCTTAGAGCTCATTAAAGGCAAACAGAGACATAATAACATTATTAATGATAATACTCCAGACACCACTACTATCAACAACAAGAACTCAAATGACAATATGGCAAAATATTAACTAATACAACCAGTACTGATGATAACCCCATGGACGTCGATTCATCAATATTTCTGGGGTAGCTGAAGTGACACACACCCTTTGATCTTAATGACATCAAGGAAGTGACATCATATGACCTATAACCCCTGACACTTCCCAAAAGTTACATCACATGGCCTTGACCCGGATGATACTGCAATATTTGACATCGCTGAAGTTCCATATTCATTGAATGACTGATATAAGGACATAACATAGACAAACGTCTGTTTTAGGTACCACCTGTATAAGGCTGTTGACATGAGGCACAAAATGTCGGAGAGAAATACTTGCCATGATTTATTGCAAATGAGTGAAGCGAGAGAGCCAGACTTCTTCGAGGAAAACTAAAGGGGGTTAATAGAATCATAAGGTGAATTTGAAGCACACAATTCACATACATTTGCTGAAACCCTACAGCTCTGAAAGAGAGCTCATTACATTTTCAAGTCCCTTCATGGTGTGCTAAACCTATGAAATTTGACACTCCTCCGGAGTTGACCCTCTTTTTTAATAATTTGCTCTGAGTGTTCCTAAGTGTCTAAAAAAAATGAGCTCCATTGTGCAAAAGCCAACATTTTGCCGTGGGTGCCCACCATGTGCCATAGATGACCCTAATAATGCCAAAACATTTACATGTAATATTCCCATGCCTGAACTTTGCTATAAATGCAGTCTATAAGCCATGGATGACCCTTATGGAAAAACTACCTCTAGTATGTGAAAGCCAGCCTTTTTACATGGTTTCTTCTGTCACATATGCCGAGGTTGTCCTCGCTAATGACATTAGTTACCTCAAATGTGCCAGCACTAGTATTTTTCTGCGAGTGCCCAATTTACCAACAATCGCCTCTACTATGCCAGCATTAGTATTTTATTATGAATGTGCATTATGCCAAGAGTTATCTCCAGTGTGCCAGTATTTCGTAATAGAGGCCTGTCACACTAAGAATTGTCTGCAGCATGCCAGCATCAGTATTTTGCCACAAGTATGTCTATAAGCCAAGACCGGCCTTCACTGTGCTATGGCCAACAGCAGACACTATACATATGAGTGAAAGTGACTGTGTGAGAGTCAGTTACCGGAAGTGAGTGCGAGTGAGTCAGATGGAGTCTGTGTAAGTTATCATTGGTGAGTCAGTCAGTGAGAATGCGTGAGTCAGAGTAAAAGTGACTGGAAGTGAATCCGAATGGAAAAATGAGAATGGAAAAATGAGAATGAAAAAGTAAGAATGAGTTTAAGTGAGTGTGAAAGAGTGTGAGTGAAAATGAGTAAGTGTGAATAACAATGAGTGAGTGTAATTTTGAGTGAGTGACAGAAACAGTGTGTTCAAGTGATTGTCACCGGCAAAGCATGAGCGAATGAGCCTAAGAGTGAATGCGGGTGAGTTTGAATGAATGAGGGTGAATGAGTGAATCATCATTCAGAGTAAGTGAGAGTGATTGGGAAAGAGTATAAGTAAGTGCAAGTGAGTGTAAGTGAGTGAGAAAGTATGAATGGGTTAGAGTAAGGATAAGTGTGAATTCCGGTGCCACCTTGATGTAATTGCCGGAGGGATAGCCCACACTCCTTACCGGCATATTAACAAGGAATTCTAGGTTTGAAGTATTAAGTGCCTACTTTTTCTTATGATGCTTATTTATTATTTATGTGTTTTCAATACTTAAAAATTATAGTGCACACACCCTAGTCTTTCATCCTGTTTTCCCTTTCTATCCTGCACCATGGCTGTTATCTCCTTGCGCGCTCTAGTGTTCACTAGTCAGAGCGCATCACTTGACTTGCCTCGCACTCATAGCGGGCTTGGGCTGTGACTCGCATTCAGAGCCTGACAAATGCTGGCCCACTGATGCGCCTCCCCTCCTCAACTTGACAAGTAAGTGCAGCCCACTGTTACCGGTACTGCTCTCGCCGCCCACGGACCTCACTGGACGGCCTTGTTTCATATATGCCACTTACTTACGAGCTGAGCTATAGCTCGTCATTGCCCCACCCTGTGAGCCATTCACTTTCAATGGAAACTTTGGTAGCACACTACATTTCCTCAGGAGTTCTGCAACTCTGGCCGTCGTATCTCTTGACCGGCCGTTTCCTGCCAACCGCGGGTCCTTCTCCTTGGTTACCCACACCTCGCATCCTTCCCGCGTAAGACTCCCGATTCGGCCCCCCCTTTGCCGACATCTGAATTTACTTTACCACCAGCCCTGCTAAGCCCATCACAAGCCAGCCTGCACCCATGCAGGGTTTCCATTTCCCTTTCCCCGTGGCTCCCTGAGGCCATTGCCCCAACCTACGTGGACACATCTAGTAGGGGCTACACCACACCACCCTAGCCCTCACCTAGGACCCTGAGTTATTGTACTCATTGTGCTTTTCAGGTGATCCTACCAGCAGCACCTGGGTGTTCGCGACTGGACCAATGCCCTGTATCCCTCACTGAAATTCTTGGAACCCCATTAACGTCCCATCCAGTAAGTTTCTATCCTTCCTTTTCCACCCCCCTTATGCCCTCCCCTCTCCACATGCGTACTTAGTTCTTCCTTCCTTCCTCTTCTCCCCCCAGACTATACCTGTGCAGGTTCATTCATTTTGGACCCTGCCCCTACCGGAACTCTGGAAGTGCGCCCTCTTGCGTAAGTCATGCACCAGCTTTGGGACTAGCACTATTTTCTACACTGTTCTATTCTGAGCCTAGTTACGCAGTAATTATCTGCGGCGCCCAATGTATATGTCTACCGTCCTTCCCTCTCTTCCCCCTCCTCCCTCTTACCCCCCATTTTTCCCCTCCCCCTGCTCTGGCTCAATTTTAGGCAACCCTTCATATTCTGCCCTATCTGCCCCTCTTCTTGGTCACTCACGGAATGACCACAAGTATAGAGATATATGTATCCTTCTATCCCCAGCCTGGTCCTAATGATGGCCTAGTACCTCAACAGGCCGAAACGCCGTCAACTTCTACAGCGGAATTCTTGGCACCCCTTCCAAGGATACCCCATCTGATTATTTCTGTATCCATTATCATTCATTGTTAGGATATCCTAAATATGTAATATTAACTCCACTTGTTTTGTGTTGCGCCAGTCACTATCGCTGTACATACTTTCTTATGTTTCACTTGCGCCGTCACAATCCTTCACAAGCTCTTGTGCAGAGTATCTGACAGGTTACATGCCATTCAATGTAACGCAGTGCTTTCAGTCCATATGCTTGTACATATGATGCTTAATATGTATAATATGTATATTCACTAAAATACAATTTATATCACAAAGAAATGTCTCCATGGTTTTCTCCCTTTTTGATTTAATTCTCAGCAACTAATTATGCTACATGTTTTTGACCTCAAAATAACACCCTTTTGAGAAGTTTTATCTTACAGATGATTGCCCTAGTCTCCTTAGGGTATATGGGCTACTTCCTGTAATCTGATACTGAGAATCAATAAGAAGCAAATGTAGGAGGAAAATAACAAATGTAGGAGGAAAATTCTGTATTCTTTTGAAATGTGTGCTTTTTGAAATTTAAAATAAAATATATTTAAAAAAAAAAAAAAAGAAGCATCTGACTTGGGATATTGTGACCAAATGGGAATTGAAACAAATAGTGGACTTAAAGATAAATCAACATTTTTTCAATAACTCTCTCCTGGCAATAAAGTGAATTTGTTCCAAGAGATGCATTCCGAAGAGTTGAGAACAATAGCCATGAAAGAAAGAAACATGATGAATCACAGGAGCAATATGATAGAAAATGATTGGTGTCCATCACCACCCCCTTTTGTACCAGAAAATGATTGGTGGGCATTAAAAGATCTACAAAAGAATATGCCTATCATCATAAAAAACTCTGACAAAGGAAATATTATAGTGATTATGTATATGACAAAATATCAGAATTAAGTTAGAAGACAACTGAATAACATACATCACTAAGATAGATTACCAAGTAACCCTTTGGATAAGATCAAGACAATTGTTCATGCAAAATTAAAATGCTGGCATGAACGAGGACAATTGGAAGATAAAGGGGCCCATTAGGATGAGGGGCGGATTGCCACTGCCCGTATGGCGGTGGCAATCTGCCCGTCAAAAACCTCTGCTTGCTTCTAATTTCCCCCCACCACATTACCATGGCGGGGTGTGACCCCGGCGGACGGTTTTCCGCCGGTAGGCAATCCACCCAATTGCCTACTGGGCAGAAAAGCAGTTTATATGGTGGCGGTATCTGGTAGACAAAGCCATCCAAATTTGTATGCAGGCAGGGACATAATGCCGCCACGGAAAGGCAGGTGATTTTTGACATGGGGGGCCCTTGGTGGGCCCCCAGGGATCCTGGGGGTGGGGGGTGCACATGGGGGTACCTATGGTACCCCCTGCAGTTCCATGCACAACATGCCTTCCTGGCATCGTGGTGCGCGGTGCTGATTGCACCGCCCGTCACAATGTCAGGAATGCAGGATGCGCCCGCCACTGTGGCGGGCGCAAACTAATGGTTCCATTTCAGGATAGGATGGCGGGCAGATAAAGCTGCCCGCCATCCTAATGTGCTCCAAAGAATTTTTATATTGGCAAAAGGATTTTCCCATCATTCCTACATTATATACATTACTAAAGTTCATAATCATCTAGAAAATCCTCCTGGATGCCCCATCATAAGTTCCTGTGAATCTCTTTTGGAAAATGCATCAAGATATTGGTTTATTTTTCCTATTGTAGCTAATCTTCCCTTGTACTTCAGGGATTCTATAGATTTCTTAAATTGGGTTGATGGAATACCATGGAAGGATAATTATATAATGGCAACAGTTAATGCAGTTTCCCTTTATACTTCATTTGTAAATAAAGTGGCTTGGAAGCCTGCAGATATTTCTTACACTCAAGATCTCTAATCCTCCTGGAACATATGGAGATGCTAATTGATATAATGGAATTTTCATTGACAAACAATGTTTTTCTAATTGATGATACGTTTTACACCCAGAAACAAGGAACAGCCATGGGCGCATCCTTAGCCTCAATTTTGCTAATCTAACAATGGGTTATTGGGAAGTGGAAACAGTATGGACAGAGAAGAATAAATAACGAAGCTCTTGGAAAAGTGATTTCATAGGTCTGCTTCATAGATGCTTTGTTTTTAATATGGGATGGAGGTGTGGTGGAATTGGTTATTTTTTTAAATCATTAAATAAAACCCCCTGCAATTTATGTGTTTGTGGAAAAGGGACAGATGTGCACTAAACTGCATCAAAAACGAACAAGCTGTAACAGCATTTTATTTGCAGATAGTGGTCATCCAAAAGCATTAAAATGGAGTGTTCTATATGGAGATTTTTTAAGAGCAAAAAGGAATTGCTCTGAGATTGACGGATTTGAATTACAAGGACAAAAGATATTCCGAAAATTCAGAAGGCGAGGGTATCCAACTAGTGTACTTGAGGATGCTTTAGCAAGAGCAAGATAGAGAGCAAGAGGTGAATTACTGCATCCAAAAACTTCCAAATAAACAGAAGAAGAAAACAACATGAGATATATAATGGATTTTAATCAAGCAGATGTGGAAATCAAAAAAATGTTGAACATCTATTTGAATATACTTAAAAAATATGAAATTTGAAAGATAAGCTTTTGAACCATCTAAATATTATCTACAAAAAGACAGCCTCATTAGGAGAAATGGTGTTTCAGAGCCACTTTGTAAGTTATAGAAATGAATCAAAAACATGGCTAAAAAAGAGGATTTAATAAATGTCAAACATGCAAGAAGTGTCAAATAGGTCAAAATACTACATCATTTAAAACACTGAATGGTAGTTTGAAGAATATCAAATATCAATAATGGATCCACTGTGAGACAACACATGTGGTTTATATTCTAGAATGTGGTTGTGGTAAGTAGTACATTGGAAGCACGGTGAACAAATTGAAACTCTGTATACTTCAACATCTAAAAGCAATCCCTAATCGGGACTACAGTTATGTACAGTTATTTAGTCGCGAAACACATTTGGGAAGAACATGGAGAAAACAAAGGGGTACTTTGCTATTAATGGATACAGCATATAGGAATTAAACCTAGAGGAGGAGATCAAGAAGTGGTGTTACGAAGATGGGAATCAAGATGGATACTCGATATAGGAACCAAGATCTCTTGGGGTTTAAATACTGATGCTGAACTTCATGTACACCTCTGAATTGTATTATGGTGGACTTTCAAACAGATATTCATGTGGATATATATCTCTTTGTGATTATTTTTACCACTCTGCCTTGATCTTGGTTTCTTAGAAGATGGTTTCTTTAGAAGATCGATATTAAATCATGAATACTACTGCTTTGAATCTTCGATTTTATCAAAATATTTGGGATTTTCAACTGATTTTAATTATTTATATACATTTATGAAAAATATGATTGTTAAATAGATGCATTTTTCCAATGTCAAGACCTTATGACAGTTTAGTAGTAGGGATGAATTTTATTACATGATTGCACTTTTTTCTTATTAGAACTATTGGCAGCTTGTTGCTTAATTACCGCACAGGGGCATTTCATAATAACCTTTTGCCCTCTTCTTCTCCTTTGATTGCACTCTTGAGCACTTTTTAGCACTTTCTGCAGTATTTTGCACTTAGTGACAGAGGTTTTTTGCACATCTGCTACAATTTTGAACATCAGTGTACATTTAAATACAATGAAATACAAAAGAAAGTTCTATAAATAAAGATATTGTTGTTTTGAAAAGAAATGAAAGTATTAATATATGAACTGAATTTAACACAGAAACAATAGGAATATATTCGAATCATGCAGTTGTTGCAATGTTCTGAGAATCATGCAATATGAATTAGATATTGTATAGATTTTCTTTCTGGTTTAAACATGAACTTATTTCTCTCTGCATTATACATACGTGTAACCAGGTAGGTAACTCACATGTTAGACCTCAGCCACCAAGCATACAACAAATATCTATATACTTTAAACACTAGCCACCTGGCTGTATCAGATCTAAATACACGTAATGCATCTGCGGATCGAGTAAATGACAACAATCGATAGACTGGGATAATCCACTTTTTCTAATGTGTACATAGTGAGGGCAAGTAAATATAAAAGGTTCTATGGTTTCAGAGCTTAATCCGCACACCGGGCACAGCGGGGTTACAGTAGCATTTGCCCAGCTGCTTTTTAATGTATTCATGGGGAGGGACCCGGTTCTAAATTGTATGTAAAGTGCTCGTGCCTGAGGGAGTTCAACTTCATCCATGTAAATATCAAACTGAAAACAATATTTAAATTCTAAAACTCCACAAGTTAAAGTGCCTGGTGCCATGGGATTAGTGCATAGAATTATTTTTAAGCTGGGAGAGTGTTTTTTTAGTCATAATCTTTTGGGTGCTATCAAAGGGTCCCCAACCAACCCCAATTTGTAGAGCCATTGGTTGACCTTTCTAAACCAGTGAATTTAAGTCAAAGAAGGCTTGAGAATTGGATATTTAGGTATATTATATGATTGTGTATACATACACATATATATATATATACACATACATACAAATATATATAGAAAAGAGACAGCAGGTAACTCACTGCTACATTCCACTAGCTGTCATCCCCCTAGCTTCAGATGGGCCATACCATTTGGCGAGTTCCTACGAGCAAAAAGAAATTGTAGCTCCACGACCTCGTTCGAGAAACATAAAAAAGAAATGCATGGGAGATTTGTAACAAGGGGGTATCACCAGAATATGCTCCAGAAAGGTGAAGAGAGAGTAGCCCTTATTGACCGGAAAGACACCCTGTTCCAAGCACCAAAAAGCAGACAAGATTCCTCTACTGAACCAATTAGGTTGATAACTACCTACAACACTCAATCACCAGATTTCAGTAAAATAATAAGGAAACGATGGGATATCCTTTTACAGGATAAAACACTAAAAGAAAAACTAGGCAAACACCCATCGATAACCTACAGGAGAGACAAATCTATTAAAGATTTGATCGTACATAGCCACATGGAGAAGAAAAAGACATGGCTTGAACCCAGGGGTGGATTTTCACCATGCGGAAAATGTAAAGCCTGTAGGCATAGCACCAATGTGAAGGAGGTGGTACTCAGTAGAGTAAATAAAAGGTGGAAGATAAACAAAAAAATCACCTGTAACACTGAATTTGTCATTTATGTTGTGACATGCCCTTGTGGGAAATGGTATATAGGGTCTACGACATTTCCAGCCAAAAAGAGAATTCTGGAACACTGGAGGGCCATTACTAACAAAGATTTCACCTACAGTACAGCCAAACATTTCCATAGCCATCATGATGGGGACTGGACTAAGGCCAAATTTTTCGTCCTTGACTCTATACCAAAACACGTGAGAGGTGGTGATAGAGTAACAGCACTACATAGAGCAGAATCAAGGTTTATTCTCCAGGCAGGAAGTATCGCTCCAATAGGGATGAACGTTGATGAAGAGATGTATGTTCATCTGTAAAATTTCTCCTCTGTGAACTTCCTCTGTCGACCTTTAAAGACTCTGATTCTTTTGACCATACGGTTTTTTAAATACCAAAATTTTCTAAGTTTTGTCTTTGATATATGTTTTGTTGAGCAAATTATTGTGTATAAGGCAGGAGAATAGGAATAATGAATCAGGAATCCAGTAATGGACTGTATGAATAATTATGTATGAATATTAGTATGACTGACATAATTTTGTCTTTATCTTATCTTTAATATACAGGCCAAGGACACACCTCTGAGACCAAAACACCTCACGGATATGTGATATCGATATGAGCACGACAACGTTCACTCCTCGATAGTGATAATTAATAAGAGCACGGTATTGCATGAATGAATAGTGAATATTATGCACACCATTGTTACTCAGTATAACATTTATTGAGTTTAGATTGTTGGAAAAGAGTAATCACCATTAGAACATAGGAAAACCTCTGACATAATCACCACTCAAAGTAATGACAACCATACTCTTCTATCACTCTCACCATGGGTACTACACCCTGTATTTTCTGTAACTCCAGTCACTTTAAGCTCAACCGACACGATATCATCTACCATATCTGGTGTCACAAACCTTATTAGGCCATCTTTCACTCACAGTCCTAAATCATTCAATCTGATAAACACAGGTATATTTCTCCCGCCTTTCCTCTCCAATCTATACAAACTGGAGTTAAAAAATGAATTGGGTACTACACCCGCAATTTTGTACCAAAATAAATCACTTTGCACAATATTTTGCATAAATACAAAAATGTATAAAAATGTGCTTTTTGTAAATTACCTATTTACATGTCCTTACATGATGTAATGTAACCAATCAAAGCGCATGATTGAATTCAATGTGGAAGAAACATTGAGTCTCTCTTTCATTTTCTTTTAACCTATGTTACTTAAAGCAACAATATGTCTGTTGTGGTCATGTGACCAAGAGCCTGTGTGCTCGAAACGCGTCTTTTTCTTTGCCATTAAAAATACCTTGAACCCTACCTGGCTGGAGTGGCTCATGATTCCTTCGCATCTACACGTCTTGTGCAGGAGACCGGATAGAGATATATATATATATATATATATATATCCGAAGAGCTGCTAACACAGATTGGGTGCAACGACAAAATTCCATCCAGCACCAAAGAAGCAGACACGAGCCCAAGGTAAGTGCAAAAAGGCTTGTAGCGTTTTATTCCTTCAACAGTCCGCCATAACGCGTTTCACCACCGAAGTGGCTTGATCACATGACAACGTCGACAGATTTTACTGGACCTTATAAACAGCTAGCACTTTGAGCACGTGATGCAAGTGTGAGTAACATAGAAAAAAGTGTGTGATCCAACAACATTTAAACGCTGTTTGGAAGATAGACTGCACATTGTGAAATACCACAAAAAATACAAATTTGCTTTGACAAATTAATAGAAAGACAAATCGAAAATGTACATCAAAGCCAGTAATGTCATAAGAAAATTTTGCATTTAAAGAAAAGATAAGAAAAATAAAGTATTCTTTTCACAAAAAAATATATATATATCCGCATAAAATGCATGGCTTTCGGTATAAATACCTGTAGAAAAATATATGTATATATAAATATAAGTATGCATATCCTTCTTGAGGTACAAAAATATATATGTATATATAAAAACATATAATTTCATTAACCATATTTACAAATCCGCAATGTCGCGTAAGTATAACAAAATTCATATATTTACACAATGCATATTATGACATTCACTGGACAGATGGAAAAATGTCATATATGTATATGTATAAAAACACACAATTGTGGCTATTCCGAAAGCCTCTTGTTCGGCGGGCACACGGCAGGGGTAGCCACCCCCGTATATTAGCACGATTTTCACCAGCAGGTTCCCTCCTCCAGTCCCGGGAAGAAACCACACAGGAGCCGTGGCCACGATTCAAAAGTGCAGTTTATTGCGAGCACAAGGACCTACACGTTTCGGAGTAAAAACACTCCTTCCTCACGGGCCACGGCTCCTGTGTGGTTTCTTCCCGGGACTGGAGGAGGGAACCTGCTGGTGAAAATCGTGCTAATTTATATATATATATATATATATAAATATATATATATATATATATATATATATTATATATATATATATATATATATATATATATATATATATATATATATATATATATATATATATATATATATATATATATATATATATATTACCTACTGGCGGTCGCCAGTAGGTATATATAGTTAGGATTTTTTCCCTATGGGATTTCTGAAAATTCTATGTCTAATAACTTTGGCGTTTGTGGACGGAATCGGCTGAAATTTTCAGGAAAATGGCACATTTTGTTTCTGAGCAGCTCCTGGAAATTTGGGGGGGTTTCGTCAAGGGGGGGCTGAGAAAAAAGGGGGGTCCCAAAACACGTTTTTAACATTGAGTTTTCCATAGGGCGGTTGGACTCACTTTTAGCTCGAACGGCTGAATGGATTTGCACGAAACTTGGCAAAATTGTAGGGACTGTTAGCCCGATGTGCCTTTGCTAGGTCTCAATATATGTGCTTCAGTGGATTTTGAGAAATTAACGTTTAAATCAAGATATATATCTGTAACAGCGCTCCGGGCAGCGATCCCGTTCGCGTACTTTTCGCGTTTCGGAACTTTGCGCACGGAAAGCTGATTGGCTTTTAGGTGTGTGTCAACATTCTAAACAGTCCGGTGCGGCCGCCATCTTGTCTCTCGGTAGGATCGAGAGACAAGAGGAGGCCAAAACAAAGGGGGAAATTTCGATAAGGGGGCATAGTAGATCCTCCCTGACCCCCTAGGTTTTATGTGGAGGTTGTAAAAGGTCCCTGCAGGGCAAAAAAAAAAAAAAAAAAAATTTTTTTTGCGTGGTGAGCGCCTAGTACGCGAACCGGGAAGCGTTCTGGGCAGCGTACTATAAGGATAAAAGAATGATAGACTTTTCTAATACTGTATGTTAATTATTTGTTGTTTTTGTTGTTTTTTTTTGTTTTCTTTATTTTTTTTATGATTGTGTTTCATACTTTATTAAACTATCTAACATTTCATTGTCAGAAATGTCAAAATTGAATATAGGGTGTAACTTTTTTTCATTTTGAAGCAGGTTGTCCACTGCTTCAACACATTGTAGAAGTTCGTGGTCTCTACTTTCATCCATAAAGTCATCAATTTTGTCTTGGCTGCTCTCCTTCAGTTCAATTGAAAATGTAACTTGTTGTTCGCCTTCCATTTTGCCTGAAATTTTGGATAAAAAAATATATATTAGTAGAGATAGGGCACTGTTGGGATTAATTTTAGATAGGCAGTTTTTATCAGTGAATTTTTGTTTTGGCAGTGTATAGTATCAGAGTGGAAATAGGACTATAAAAAAGTGTATGTGATTTAACGAAGAGAAGCCTAACTCCATTCATAACTATAACAGAGAATTCTATCTAAATCCATAACTACTACAGAGGGATAGTGTATATCTATCTGAAAAAGTCTACCATATCAAGTTATAGTGCACAATATACTTCAGTTTTAAAAATAACAACTTACCTTCAGAAACAAGTTGAAGTCTTAGGTGAGTAATGAAATGTGATGTACAACAAGAAGTAGTAGTCAAAATGGCTGTGTTTTCTTCTCTTCCTTTATATATATTCAGGTATATAACCAATCAAATATCAGGTAATAAAAGTAGAAAATGAAAGTAACATTTTCATTGGTTGTCAATTCCAACACTTCAGATGTGTTTTGTGAAGTAATTTACCTCAAGGTATTTAGAGAGGTCTACAGGCTTAATGGCTAAATGGAATTTCAATCAAATTTGTGAAAACGAAAGGGATTTTTATGTAGTATAAGCTAATCTATATTTGGTGAGAGTGTCTCCATTCTTTTTTCTGTGAATTACTTTCCCACCTTTTTTTTGGACCGCTTCCCGGGAAGCGGTTTAGTCCGCGAACTAGAAGCGTAACGGGAGTCCACCATTTTGTGTTTCGGTCGAATTAAGATATAAAATGGAGGTTAAATAATGTTCAGAAAGGGTAGAAGGGTACACGGTACAAGTATTTTGACCCCCCAGGTTTTCTGAGGGTGGCTGAGGAGGTCCATATGTGTGGAGTAAAAACATTTTTTAAATAATTTTGGGCGGTTAGCTTCCAGTTCGCGTACCGGGTAGCGCTCTTTGAGCGTAGTTTGTTGAAAATTACAGAAATAAGTTAGAGAGAAGTATTAATTGTGAGTGATCTGATGAAGGGTAGCTCTGAGAAGAGCTTTTGGGTTTATGGTACATTTAGGTACTTATAAGTAGGTACCAATGCACAGTCTTAAATTCAGAATGAAAATTCTGTTGCCCTCATCTGAGAAGTGAACTCCATCTCCTCTGTAGATATCTTGCATGTAGTAACGCAAGTTATTATTGTACAGGGAGCCCATTCCATGGTCTCTCATGAAAGCTGAAACAGATTTGTTTACATGCTTCCTCGCTTTCTCAATTTGTGGACCAAATTCGTTGGACCACCTCCATTTCTGTCTTTGGCATATATTGGAATATACCAAGGCAGTTTGAGGAAAAAGTGCCATTAATTGCTCAAAGGTGTCCTTTAAAAGCATTTCCAGACCTACTCCTGTTAAAGTGCCCAAATCATTACCTCCACAATGCACTATTAACAGGTCAGGTTTTGGCAAATGCATAAAGGTTTTCACCAATGGTATCAATTGGTGACATTTTAATCCTCTTTGGCCCAACCATTTAATTTCCACATCTTGTAAATTGAGGTGCTGTAAATTTCTGTTGTCAGCATACCTTTGAGTCCAGTGGATGTAACTATGTCCAACAATCCAGACGTTAAACATGGTGGGAGAAGGTTGGGCTGCAGTCAGTTGAAGTGTGGTAATGAAAGGGCAGTTGAAACAGTAGGAGTTTGTAAAGAAAAAAAACTGTGGATTTCCAATGCTAATGATTCATTAGCAGTGATTGGTGCATTTCCATTTCTGAAAATAGAAAGTTAGGGTGCATGGATGTGTTCTTGAAAGATGTAATTTCAATGGTCAAGGAAGAAACTTTTAATGAAAGATTGCACTGGATACGCAGGTGCACTGAGAGTTCAGAGTTCAATTGAAACATTGTTGTGTGAATTTGCAAACATGAGAGGTCTTCCAGGAGGTCGTTGCTATGGAAAAAAGGCAGAGAGGGCAGAGGGGGGAAGGGTTTTGATTTGAAAAAAGTGAGGGAAGAGTTATGATTGGCTAATATGAGAGATATGTGAAATGAATATCTGTATTTCTGTGCTTTCAATAGCTGCAGCCTCTGGAGTGCATCCTTTTTCTTCTGCTGAAGACAATTTGGTGTATTTCTGAGACTGTTTTCAAAACTCAAAAAGTATTTGCTAAGGTGAGAAAAGATTTATTTTTTTTAGATAGAGAATAGTATGATTTAAGGAGAAAATGATGAAGAAAGCTGTGTTTTAAAACTGTGGCTTTGTCTGTAGTGATATAGAAATAGATTTTGTTACTTTGAGAAATTGTAATTGCATATTCGGTGTAGGATTCTGGCATGCAGTAACTCAAGTTATTGTTGTATATGAAGCGCATTTCATGGTCTCTTATGTAAGCTGAAACAGATATGTTGTTTTTAAAAACCATTTTTGAAATCAATTACATTTCTGGATATGTACTGCTAGAGCTTCATAGGTTGTTTTGGGTCATATTTATAAGGCATTTGAGTGTCTTTGATGTTATTTTTTCATTTGTAAATGGAAAGCATTCCTCATGGGGCAAGTGCCTTGTAAATACGCTCTCACCTGCGCTTGGCAAATTTAGATTTTGATTATGGGAGTTACATAGCCATGTTAATAATGTCGGAAAAATGGTGCTAGGGCATTCTAGAAAACGCTTTCATGTGTCTCAAGGACATTTTCAGTCATTTCCTCTTGAATGCAGGTATACAATTGATTTATATGCTGTGTTTAAAAACGATTCTTTTCTATGATGTTATTTTTTCTCTTTTAAATGGAAAGTGTTCCTCATGGGGCCCTGAGCAGTTCTTAGTCATGTTATCCAATGGGAGGTGGATAACATGGCTAAGAGCATTTGCTGAATAATGCATGAATATCGTTGACTTTTCAGCGATATTCATGCATTGCGGCCGTTTTTTTTCGCATTTGCGAGCAGTTCTTAGCCATGTTATCCAATGGGAGGTGGATAACATGGCTAAGAGCATTTGCAGGATAATGCATGAATATCGCTGACTTTTCAGCGTGATATTCATGCATTGCTGCCGCTTTTTATCGCTAAGGAGAAAATGATGAAGAAAGCTGTGTTTTTAAACTGTGGCTTTGTCTGTAGTGATATAGAAATAGATTTTGTTACTTTGCGAAATTGTAATTGCATATTCGGTGTAGCATTCTGGCATGCAGTAACACAAGTGTGCTTGGCAAATTTAAATTTTGATTATGGGAGTTACATAGCCATGTTAATAATGTCCAAACAATGGTGCTGAGCAGTTTTTAGCCATGTTATCCAACATGGGCTTCGATTGGATTTCCACAGAGCATATTATGAAGCCCATTATCGCCGCTTTATCAGCCGTTTTCGGCCGATAATGCGACGATAATTTTAGTGCACAGGTTTGATAATATTTCCCTACATTCGCAGGGCTAGGTGATAGGCTGAGACCAGCCTGGCATGTAAAATGGTTGCCGTGCACGACAAAATTGTGGCATTGTAAAAAAGGCAAGTTGGCGCAGACATTGTGTCTCAATAAGGATTCATTTATAATAATGTGGCATTTTATCAAGCCTGTGCGCTAAAATTATCGCCGCTTTATCGGCCGAAAACGGACGATAAAGCGGCGATAATGGGCTTGATAATATGCTCTATGGATTTCCAATCGAAGCACATGCTAGATGTGAAGACATCTAAAATGGGCTTCGATTGGAATTCCACAGAGCATATTATCAAGCCCATTATCGCCGCTTTATCGGCGATAATTTTAGCGCACAGGCTTGATAATATGCCCCAAAATATTTTATCGCTCTGATAAATTGGTGGTCAACACTTCCTGATTTCCTTCGAATCGAACGTTAACAGACGTCACGCAGCAAAAAAAAAAAAAAAAGCTCACGCACAGCCGCTGGAACACATGTATCAACATATATGAGACTCCTCAGCCACCCTCAGAAAATATAAGGGATTAGGATACGTCTCCCGCACCTCCTTATTCCTAGTAATTTAATTAAAACGAAGCACAAAATGGCGTATTCCCGTGCAGTTTGCGGCCCAGTTCGGTGTTTGGGAAGCGGTTCTATCGTGAAAAATATATTTTTTTTATTTTCCCCAGGGGACCCTTTAAAAATCCCAACAACATTCCTAGGGGGTCAACAGGGGTATACCTTGCCCCCTTTCATTAAATTCCCCCTTCGTTTTTCACCTCTTCTTCTCTCTCGATCCTACCGAGAGATAAGATGGCGGCCGCTCCGGACTGTTCAGAATGTTGACAGACACCGGGGACCCAATCAGCTTCGCATTGCAAAGTTCCGTTTCGCAGGTGGGAGCGTATTTACAAGAAACTTGCACCATGAAGAACGCTTTCCATTTAAAAAAGAAAAATAACATCATACACAGTCATATGCCTTATAAATATGACCAAAAACAACCTAAGAAGTTTTAGCAGTACATATCCAGAAATGTAATTGATTTCAAATGATGACTTACTTCATTGGTAGGCCTTCACATGTATTATATGGCTGAGATACCCGCCACCCCCTCTCAACACACTCCCCAAGGATGGGAAACCGGAAACCGTTCTTGAACTTTTTGGAAGTCGGGAAGGGAGTTACCCTTCCCGGCCGTATTTATTAAAATATGAAACAAAATAAAAACATTAAAATTAACAGTTTCATGTTATGTACAATTTCATGAACACATTGCGATGTTTGGCTAACCTTAACATATCCTCTAATACAAAGGTTCTCCTAGCCGAACTAACATCCTACAAAACATTTACTTGAAATTTTGAAATTGTACATCCTAACGTTTAAGGGCCAACGGCAAGGTCGTAACCGGTGTCAAGATCCCTAACCCAGACATATCTCCCTCCCTTGTGAGGGGCGGCACGGAGGCATACCTCAAGTGCAACTACCAATTTCCCTTGACTTGACGGGGGCCCCAGTAAAACTCGACGCCACTTAAAGGTCGTACGAGGCTCGTGTGAGGTATCTAGAAGGTAGCGTAGACCCCCCCCACACCCCACACAACTTACCACATCTGCCGTCGCAGACGTCCTGGCCCCGGGAAATTCACCAGGAGGGGGCTGTAACCCCTCCTACCCATGAAGGGGCCTTGACCGCCTTCCCTTTCCTTTCGGCGACCCATCCTTAGAAGGGACCGCCTCCCCGTTGAGGGGCCAATGGCCACCTCCCCCGAGCGCCCCCATCCGTAATGGGTAACGCCCACTCATAGGGATCTTCCAATTAGTGCTCACCGATCATGACCTTACCGCCCGACCAAAATAAATACGACAATGCTAACTAAATACTAAATGACTACATCTAACCAACAGTAGCAACAACAACTTTATTCAAACGCATGCGTACTGATGAACACTAAGGCAGAATTACTTTATTTGCAAAACATAACGCAAATCGACCATTCTTTATTGCATACTCAAAATCTTCACGATAATACCACAACCTGTAAATGAAAAATCACAGTTATCCATCAATCTTTATTAAAACCACTCGCTGTCTTCAGGGGCTGGTGGGTGGGTCAAAATTGGCTCTTCGTTCCGTCTCGAGCTCACGTGCAGCGAGGAGGTGCAGCTTCAGAGCACAGGAACAAGAGGATGCCTTCCGGTCTTGTTTCTCCTTTTATCCGTCTTCAGGGCGGGCGTAAACCCGCCCCTGCCTGCCCCAAGGGCGTGGCCAGCCGCGTTAGTGTCTAGGCCAACCCACTCAAGGGCGGGAAAAGGCGCGCCCCGGCTACGCCGCTTCGGGCATACCAGCCGAGACTCGCCTCCCGCCCAAAATGGCTTCCCGGGGGGATCGTGGTACTCTGCCATACGTTCGGGGGGACCGATTGGTCGCCCCTTTCCATATGGCTGAGATACCCGCCACCCCCTCTCAACACACTCCCCAAGGATGGGAAACCGGAAACCGTTCTTGAACTTTTTGGAAGTCGGGAAGGGAGTTACCCTTCCCGGCCGTATTTATTAAAATATGAAACAAAATAAAAACATTAAAATTAACAGTTTCATGTTATGTACAATTTCATGAACACATTGCGATGTTTGGCTAACCTTAACATATCCTCTAATACAAAGGTTCTCCTAGCCGAACTAACATCCTACAAAACATTTACTTGAAATTTAGAAATTGTACATCCTAACGTTTAAGGGCCAACGGCAAGGTCGTAACCGGTGTCAAGATCCCTAACCCAGACATATCTCCCTCCCTTGTGAGGGGCGGCACGGAGGCATACCTCAAGTGCAACTACCAATTTCCCTTGACTTGACGGGGGCCCCAGTAAAACTCGACGCCACTTAAAGGTCGTACGAGGCTCGTGTGAGGTATCTAGAAGGTAGCGTAGACCCCCCCCCACACCCCACACAACTTACCACATCTGCCGTCGCAGACGTCCTGGCCCCGGGAAATTCACCAGGAGGGGGCTGTAACCCCTCCTACCCATGAAGGGGCCTTGACCGCCTTCCCTTTCCTTTCGGCGACCCATCCTTAGAAGGGACCGCCTCCCCGTTGAGGGGCCAATGGCCACCTCCCCCGAGCGCCCCCATCCGTAATGGGTAACGCCCACTCATAGGGATCTTCCAATTAGTGCTCACCGATCATGACCTTACCGCCACAGGTCCGGATAGTTGACCGGCTATCCGGACCCCCCACCAAACTCCTATCTAAAGGTCATGTTTTAACATCTTTAGCCAAGCTATGAAGTCTCCTATGAGTAACTCATTCCCCACCCGAGACAAATGAACACCGTCCCCCAAATACATACTGTCATTATTAATACACCCATGCGAAATAGAATGCAGTGTATTGGACCGGAACAACCTACTCACTTTGTTATTAACTTTTCTCACCGAGTGATTTAAAGCAGAAACAGAAATAGCCCCCCGCCACACTTTTCGTGGGATCATATGGGACCACGCAATTGTGCACCCTGGAACTCTCCTCGCTAACCAACTTACAGTGGAAAGCATCGCCTCCAGGAGAAGTCGTCTACCAGTGGTGACCAAATCATTGCCCCCAAGATGTACTATGACTACAGACGGCGGTGACCTCGTCCGCCCTAGCAAACCCTCGAAAAATGATTGAAACTGGTCAATACAGAGACCGCCCTTTCCGTAGAAGGACACACTGTACCCGTATTCCCCAGCCACGTGTACCATGTCACCTGCCTTGAATACGTCCGCGGCACGCCTCACGTATGAGTGGCCCACGACCCACACCTCCTTTTTCACAGCCGGTGATGTCTGACTGCTGTCCCGGTGTTGGGTCGACTGCATAGTCCGCCCCGCCTCGTAGGCTTGCGTAACTGAAAACCAAACAAAACAAGAAGCGTGAGTACATCATTACAGCTTCACAACATGTGCAAACGCACATACCTTTTATAACAATTGGAGGACCAACGCCCCACTCGTTTAACTTGTTCTACATTCAGACCCCTGGCTGTAGCCTCTGTAGCAGCCCCTATCCGAAATGAATGGGTCCCAAACTCGCCCGGGTTCAAGCCCGCAGCTGTAATTGACATCGCAAGCACCCGCTGAAACTGAAACCTTGTCAGTGGGGTGGCGTCCGCGTGTCTCAACAAGGTCCCCCCCCATGATGCCACCCTTCGTGTTAAATAATCCTCTAAACACTTTACTGGGCACATGGACGACCCGGGAATCCTGCGTATAATTATGCAGTCGCCCATCCCGCTCTGATCGGTCTTGGACCTTACAAACGAGACAGTCATTGTCTCCCCTCTGATTTGAACGTGCTCTGCGCACAGCCCTCCCGTAACATCCTGCTTGTTCCTCGCCACTAATTCACTTACCCGCATAGCTCCATGAAATGCCAGCGTAAAAGCGGCTCGGAATAACACTGTCTCAAAGTGAGACGAACATGTTGTAGGGAGTCTGGATAATAACTGGGCCAACCTATCCAAACCTATCGGGCGCCTCTCGTCTACTCTGCGACCCTCAAGGCGTTGCCACCCACGTAGCGCTTTTTGCACAACGAAAGACGCTGTCGGGTCCTGGATCCCATGAGCCCTAGCAACAAAGGAAATGGCAGCCCGATGCCTCTGGGCCGTGGCCACCGATTTCCCAGCCAGATGTAAAGACATCAGAAAGTTCACTACCCATTCCTCCTGGCCCCAAAGCTCCTCGCTAGCAGTCCCCAAAAAGGCTAAATAGGACCGGAACGCCCCTTCATATGCCTTCCTCGTCCTGGGTGCTAAACTCTCTCCCACGAGGTTACGAAGTTCGGGGCACCGAGAGACCAGAGAGCTTCGGGAAAGGGTGCCGGCTCCGGGTCCGCTGTGGGAAGAAAACCCCAGAAGGCCTGCATACGAAAACGAGAAAGGGCATCAGCCGCCTGGTTCATTACCCCCGGGACATGTCTTGCTTTGAATAGCACATTCAATTGCATACACAGTAATACGATTTCTTTAAGCAGCCTCAAAATCCATTAGCATCGTGCTGCCTGGCTATTGATACACTCAACCACGGTCATATTGTCAGACCAAAATACCACAGAGTGATCTTTGAATCCTTCGGGCCACGTTCTTAGGGCCACCAAAATGGGGAAAAGTTCCAGGAAAGCAATGTTACTTGTCAGTCCACTGTCATGCCACCATGCCGGCCATTTTTGTGCAGACCATCGGGTGCCGAAAATGGCACCAAAACCTATGCTCCCTGCCGAGTCTGTCCACAGCCCCAGCTCCTCAGAGGACACGGCCGGTTTGTTCCAGACGACTCGACCATTGAAATCCGCCAAAAATGCCAACCAAATGCGCATGTCCTGGCGGACCTCTGCCGAGAGCCTTGTGCGATGATGGCCCTCCTTCAGTCTGACCATGGCTTGAGCGATCGAACGGGAAAAAGGGCGGGCCATTGGTATGACTCTTAGGGCGAAATTCAATTGTCCCACTAACTGCTGTAATTGATGCAGCTTAACCTTAGATTCGCTCATACACATTTGCAGGGATGCCCTGAACTTTAACACTTTATCACCTGGTAAACGGAAACAACCTTCTCTGGAGTCTAACTCGATCCCCAGAAACTCGAGGCAAGTCGAAGGACCCACAGTCTTACCTGGTGCCAGTGGCACGCCAAACTGATTCATCAAAACACAGAATGCGGCTAAAGCCTGCCCACATTCCGGATCCCCGGCTGCCCCCAGGAACAAAAAATCATCTAGATAATGCATTACATGTTGGAAACCCGTCTTCTTTGTGAAGACCCATTGTAGGAAACTACTGAATTTCTCGAAATAGGCACAAGATATCGAGCATCCCATCGGCATACACTTATCCATGTAATATTGACCCTGAAACATGAATCCCAAGAGACGCTGATCGTCTGGATGTACCGGGAGCAACCGGAACGCTGACTCGATATCAGATTTTGCCATCAGCGCACCGGGCCCCAGGCGATTCAAAATGGCTACGGCCTCATCGAAGGATGCGTACCGCACCAAACACATTTCCGGGTCTATCGCCTCGTTCACGGAAAGACCACGTGGGGCTGATAAATTATGTATCAGCCGAAACTCACCCGGGTCCTTCTTGGGAACCACCCCTAAAGGAGAACAAACAAAGTTAGCAACCGGGGGTACACTAAACGGACCGGCGACTCGACCTCGAGCAACCTCCTTCCGGATCTTTTCCTGTACCACAGGCGTATGCTGCAAGACCGATATCTGATTTTTGCATTTTTCCACACCCTGAAAGTCCCCCACTGGGATGCGGAAACCATATGAAAAACCCGTTCCGCACCACCCCAGCGGAAGTACGATCCGGGTATTCGCTGAGCCAGGGAATCATTGCCAAGGTATCAATCGGGGTAGGTAAAGGCGCCCCTCGGACTATGTTAGACCTGTTTGGCACCTCCCCTACCCCCGTTATCACCCGTTTTGGCTCTGCACGTGGACTCAGGATGGGATGATTGCCCACACCCACTACATTCGTGTCTAAATTTGCACGACCCCTGGGGCCTAGTACATTTGCCCCTGTTAAAGTTCCAACAAACCCCCTTTTTACCTGCATTGACGGTAGGCCTCGAGTGATTGTCAGTACCCGTACCTGAGCGAAAGGGCGTCCCCGCATACTGACGGGAGGATTCGCCCACGTTACTCCCCACCAATGGCAATTTCAACATACCAGTATCCTTCATTTTGTACCAGGACACAGAATCATAACAATCCCAAGTTAAGTTTTTATCATGTTCTTTTGCTTTTCTGAAAATATTATCATAGCAGAACCAATGATTACCCTCGTGTGATACAGAGTACCCCATGATTCGTGACTGATAAATCGGCAATTCGGGTAGCAATTCGGGCCTTCGTTCTCCCAAGATCGATGTGAAAACCCCCCACGCCTTGCCCCAATTGCCAATGTTCTCATTTACCTTAAAGGCGGCCATCTTTGCGCGCCAAACACTCGGATGCATGAGGTCCTTCTGACCCTTAACATGCTCCATCTCATAATGATCAGTAAGCAACGAGAAGATGTTTACATACTCCCCTGCCCATATCTTTTCCTTAATAGCTAAAGGGACGTGCTGGCCCAACTTCTCCCTTCGAGAGGGTGCCGACTCCTCCCTCGCAATCGGCAATGGTCGCTTACCTGCACCGGACGCTGTCTCTGCGACTAAAACCGTCCCTCGTGGCTTCTCTGCGGCCGCAGCCGGCGTGGATACCGTCGCTGCTTCCCGAGTTTCACGCAGTTGCTTCATCAACACCTGCCCGTCGACAGCCGTGGCGCCCTCGCTACCTTTTCCCAACCACGCTGCTAATTGTGCCGCCAGCTCGGGCGGCATATCTTCCCCGGGCACGGGGGTGACCACAACGGGAATCGGATTCCCTTCCTCCGGCACTGGAGTGGGTGCTTCGAGCGAGACACTGGGACTCGGGATGTCTCCCCCAGCTGCTCCCCTCCTGGGCCTCTTGCCTTTTCCTTCCGGGGCTGTTCCCGCCAAAGGACGTTTCGGGCCCCCTCCCTCGTCTTTATCCATTCGCCTCTTTGGGTCGGACACCTCTTTCATGAGAACACGCAGCATCTGGTCGGTAGTCATTCGCTTTCCCGCCTTCCTCTGCATTCTCCAACAAAGTATCTGAAAAACAAACAAGAACGATTACAACGCTCAAAATTGGCTCTTCGTTCCGTCTCGAGCTCACGTGCAGCGAGGAGGTGCAGCTTCAGAGCACAGGAACAAGAGGATGCCTTCCGGTCTTGTTTCTCCTTTTATCCGTCTTCAGGGCGGGCGTAAACCCGCCCCTGCCTGCCCCAAGGGCGTGGCCAGCCGCGTTAGTGTCTAGGCCAACCCACTCAAGGGCGGGAAAAGGCGCGCCCCGGCTACGCCGCTTCGGGCATACCAGCCGAGACTCGCCTCCCGCCCAAAATGGCTTCCCGGGGGGATCGTGGTACTCTGCCATACGTTCGGGGGGACCGATTGGTCGCCCCTTTCCATTTCCTTTGTTTTCTTAAGTGAAAATCTTATCTGCAACCATGTGTTGGCCTTACCTCAAATAAACAAAACAGGCGATGGACTGAATGAGGATCAATGATACACTGTAGATAGGCCACACTTTATCGTTATTCTGAATTAATCATTTAAAATATTAGGGAGAGATTTATGACTGTTGTATGCCTGTTTTGTAGCACTGTGTGTCATTTTTGTGATGCAGTGCTGGTGCAAAAGATTTGCTATGTTAAATAATAAGTAGGGCATTAAGTTTTTGATGACTGTTATTCATTTACTGTTTGGTAATAGTGGTTATTAACATTTTTTATTATATTTTTCAACAGATTCAACTGCAGATTCTTTCATAGTTTGGAAAATGCCTACAAAAAATAGAATTAGAAAGGCTAGAAAACGTCAAAGACAGCACGGTGATGTTTTATTGCAGCAGTCCTCTTCCCTAAATACTTATCAAAACACCAAGAAAGCTCCGGGTAAGAGCACAAAATCTTTCTTAAAAAATATTTGTAGTAAAAAAAGTATTTATCGCCAAAATGTTTCAGTTCAGAAAAAGAAGAGTAATTTAAATGGAAAGGAAAGACCCATGAAAAATGTTACTGGTAGAGGAAGAGATAACTCTGTGCATGATAGTAGAAGGAAAGAACAGTTTAGGGATATTCGAAAACGAATGTTCCGTAATAGGATAATAGTTAATTTAATAAAAAATATTAAGAAATGCAAACAGAAAGCGGCATTTTATAAAAAGAAGAAAAATGTCGAGAAAATTATTGATCATGCTTTTGAAATTAAGCGAAAGTTGTTTATTTTGGTAATCAATAGAATTAGGAAACTAAGCAAGGTAATTTCTGATTTCAAAACAAACAGTAGATGGAAGAGAGTAGTAAATCGTAGCAACTTTTGTGAAGTTTTTTCCGGAGAATGGATGCATAGTTCAAGTTCTGAGGCATTTTTTAATGAGGAGAGTTATTTTCAGGATAATGATTTGGTGCATGCAGTTGACACCAGTGGTCGAGCTTATGAAGTGAAGGATGGGTGTCCAGTTGAAAAAGAAAAACTTGTGACAACAGAGACAGAAGAGGCGCTAAGTGATGAGGTTTTAGGAAGACGTCCTAAGGGTCCTGTGTACATTTGGAAGTGTAGTTCTATTTGCAGTGTGCGACAGGTTTCCATCAATTTGCTTTGTGATTTTATACGGACATTTAATAAGAAAAGTTTGAAGCAGAAAATGAGGTTGTTACAAGATTTAGATCCTTGCAGAGTGAGACAAATGACAGGTTTGCGTGGTCATTCACTGGCTTGTCTTTCCAGGAGAGTATGCCAGAGTGTTTTTCATCATTTCAGGATGCTAGCAGTGCATCATAATAAAGTGAGAAAATTAGTGAGAATGTTGTATTATGCAAAGAGTCCAGCAATTATGCTTAAACAATTATGTGCTGCTCTTTTGCATGGTTCTGAAATAGATGTGAAGAATATTTGTGAAGAAATTGAGTTTTGTTACTTTAGTAGTAAAGATGAGAATGTTCAAATTGATCCTGAAGTAGAGAGTAATGTGGAAGATAATGTACAGGTTTACAGTACAGATAATTTTCAGAAAGAAATTGCCACGTTTCAGATGAAATCAAGTGAGAGGCCTAATTTCACTTGTGTTTGTTGTCGACGCACTTATTATAAGAATCAGACTAAGGTAGTGGATTTATATGCAAAAAGTGAAAGGGAAAATAATAGTGAATGGAAGGATTTTGCCACATACTTGATGGTAGAAAATTATTTTGATTTGGGATCGGATCAACGTGTGTGTACTTATTGTTGTAATAAATTAAACCAAAACCAGATGCCTGCTAGGGCAGTTCATAATAATCTTGAATTGGTTGAGATTCCTTCTGAATTGAAGGATTTAAATACTTATGAATCTATTTTGATTCAAAGTATCCATCCCTTTCAGGCTATTGTAAGAATGGAGCCAAAGACAGGGAAGTTGCCTCCAGCAGATTTACAGAGAGGATTAAAGGGAAGAGTTGTTTATTTGCCTTTAGATTTGAATAAAAACATTAACACAATTGGAGTAGAAGAAGTGGAAGAGGAACCTCTGGTTATCTTGGTTAATGGGGTTCCGACAAAGAATAAGAAAATATGGCAAGATTTAGTGGATGTTAGGAAAGTTAAAAAGGCAACAGTGTATTTGAAGAAAAATAATAAGTATTATAAGAATGTGTATGTTGCAGAAGAGGAAGTAAGTGATGAAGAGGATAGCGATTTGTGTGCTGGCCAAATTGAGAAAGTAGAGGCCTCTAAAAGTGAAGAAATTTATGAACATTATAGTGTTCATCCATTGCATTCCAAGGAAGTCATGGGGAATGATATTGAGTTGTTTCAAATGAAACAAGCCAAAGGGAGTCCCATTAGTGTTTGGGAGGAAAGTTTGGAAGCTCGGTGTTTCCCACAGCTATTTCCCACAGGTCGAGGAGGAAGATATGATGAGCGATCTCATCAAATTCCTGCGTCTGAATACCGGACTTTACGATTGTATGGAGAAGATCCTAGGTTTCGTCAATGCATTCCCTATTTGTTTCATCTCCTGTTTGAAAGCGATCTGTCTGGACTGTCATATGCAGTGAACCACATCTTAAAAAGTGGTATACAGATGCGAAATATCTCGGCAAGAGACTTTATGCATAAAGTCAATGTCCAAGATAGTATTTTGGATTCTCACTTAATTAATCTCATGGCGTGTCAGCGTGGTACTAATGAGTACTGGTATCGTCGTCATGGTGATTTAAAATGTATGCTGAGGAACTTAGGAACTCCGACATGGTTCCTCACTCTGAGCTGTGCCGAGTATGGCTGGGAAGACTTACTTGAATTTCTACGAGAAGCAAATGGAAACATTGAAAACATTGAATTCAAGACACCTGGAGAACTGTGTTCTTTGGATCCTGTGAATGTATGCAGGTACTTCAATCATAAATTTGAAGCTATGATGTCTTTCATCACAAATAAGAAGAATCCACCTCTTGGAGAGGTGTTGGATTTCTTCTGGAGAAAGGAGTACCAAGCAAGAGGTGCTCCTCATGTACATATGTTGTTG
This sequence comes from Lissotriton vulgaris, assembly GCF_964263255.1. Classification (NCBI taxonomy): domain Eukaryota; kingdom Metazoa; phylum Chordata; class Amphibia; order Caudata; family Salamandridae; genus Lissotriton; species Lissotriton vulgaris. The sequence goes on along the minus strand of NC_141685.1, from coordinate 1,255,166,694 downwards.
TGGATCAAGGATGCACCTAAATTTGGAACAGATCCCGATCACTTAGTGATGAATTTCATAGAACAGTATTCTACGTGTGCTGTTCCAAACGCAACGGAGAAGAAAAGCCTAAGAGAACAAGTTCTACGTTTCCAAAGCCATCGTTGTGGAAAGTACTGTCGTCGTAAATTCAGAAACAAGGACAAGTTCTACACCAAATGTCGTTTCAACTTTCCACGACCGGTGATTTCTAAAGGAAAAGTGAACAGTTTGATGTCTTCACTACGACATAATGTGACGAGGAAATCACCCAAAAATACATACAATTTGAAAAGGAACGAAGAGTCCAAGTACATCAACGACTACAACCCAGTGATTTTGTCCATGTGGAATGCTAACATGGATATACAGTTTGTGGGTGACAACTGTATGGCTGTGGCTCGGTATGTGACATCTTACATCACCAAAAAAGAAAAGACAGAACTGAAGGATATGTGGGAGGACATTTCCCATGAAAAGAGCCTCAGCAAGAAGTTGTACAGTTTCAGTCTGAAGATGTTGTCGCATCGAGAAATCGGAGCTTACGAATGTTCAGATCGATTGTCTTCAGCAAGTCTCTATGCCAAATCCAGGAGTATTGTTTGGGCGAGTCTTGGTCTTGCTGCAACGCGAAATCGGGTTCTAAAACCTGTCCGGGAAATTGAATATTTGGCAGAAAAGGAACCAAACAGTACCGACATTTTGAAGACCAACATGTTGGATACATATTATCCAAATCGAAGCAGTCACCTTGAGAATGTTTGTCTATATGAGGTTCTACAAAATTATATATTCAAGAGGAACATCAAAGAAGATATTGAGAAAGGAGTGTATGCTGTAATTGGAAGTGAGGGATGCCTGGTCAAGCAAAGAAAATGCCAATTAGTAAACCATTGAAAATTGAGTGGCGAATCTCCAGAAAAAAAGGAGTTTTTCTATTTAGCACTTTTGCAACTTTTCAAGCCTTGGCGTGCAGAAGAGGAACTGCTTGGAGATTTCCTCTGTTACGAAGACTCTTTCACTGCTGCTAAGGAGACCATAGAATGTCCTGCTTTTCACAAATATCAAGAAATGCTAACTTTGGAAATTGAGCAGGAAGCAACGATTGCAGCCGAGATTGCCAGAGACAGTTCTCAGGACAGTCAGAGTTCTGTTTCATTGAGTCAAGATCCACTGGGAGGACCTATTATCGAAAATGAAGCTGCCACTGCTATGAATGAAGTGGAAAGAGCCATGGCACATGCTCAGGAGGATTCAGTTAACTTAGAAGACTTGGAAAAACAACTCAACGTTGAGCAGAGGAAAATATATGATGAAGTTACCAAGCAAATTGAGCATGGATTAAGTCATGAGACGAAAGAGTGCTCATGTACATCGTTGAAGCCTGTCCGACTGTATGTGAGTGGAGAAGCGGGAACTGGAAAAAGTTTCCTCATTAAAGCAATTTCATGCTATCTGCAGGAAAGGACTGAGTCATCGCTATCTTGTGTTGTCACCGCTCCTACTGGACTTGCAGCACATAACATTAAAGGTATTACTTTGCATCGTCTACTGATGCTGCCGGTGGAGCATGACAACAAATTACAATACAACAAATTATCTGGGGATGCTTGCTGTGAAGTTTCAAGAGTCTTGAGGAAAATGAAGCTACTTATCATTGACGAAGTAAGCATGGTTTCCAATGTCATGCTTGCCTTTGTGCATTTGAGAATGCAAGAAGTACTTAAAACTGAATATGATGTGTTATTTGGTGGCAAACACATCATTGTTTTCGGAGATCTGCTGCAGCTGACACCAGTAAAAGGACAACCTGTGTTCAAAATACTCACACATGAAGATACCAGGAAGTGCTTAGGGAGCATTGGCAACGTCAATATATGGTTAAACTTCAATTATGCTGAACTGCATGAAAATATGCGTCAGGCAAAAGATGAAGATTACAAGAATATTCTACAAGATATTAGAATTGGAAAAGTGACGGAGCATGGAAAAGAAGCTTTAAATGCACGATTACTTTCAAATTTATATCCCGGACAAGAGATTGTGGCAGAGAATATTTTTCAGAAAATTACTGAGAAGAAATCCGGAATATGTTTGATGCCAACTCTTGCAGAATGTGCCATCTTCAACAACAAAATGTTGAATTTAGAAAAGCAAGAGATTGTGAAACTTGAAGCTATTGACAAAATAGAGCATATGGGATCAACAATTATTTTGTCAGAGAATTTGAAATCAAAATTGGATTCATTAGAGAAGACTATATCTAAAACAGCGGGTTTTGAAAAGACTCTGAATGTGTGTTTAAATTGCCGAATCATTTTGAGAAGGAATTTACATGTTGAAAGAGGTCTGGTAAATGGATCAATGGGTAATGTTGTTGATTTTGAGAAATACAAAAGTAGAGATGGAATTGAATTTTTAAAAATTAAATTTGATGGCATTGAGGAAGTACAGGTAATTGGTCGTTGCTCTGCTAGGTTTTTGCTTGTTAAAGACTTATATGTTCGCCGTAAACAGTTTCCTGTTTGCTTGGCATATGCGGTAACAATCCATAAATCGCAAGGTTTAAGTGTAGACAGTGCATTGGTGAATATTGGCAGTTCTGTTTTTAAGGAGGGTATGGCATATGTGGCATTGTCACGAGTAAGAACTTTATCGGGATTGTACTTGATTGACTGTGATGTCACAAACATTTGTGCGGATCTAGATTGTGTTAAGGAATACAAAAGGTTAAGAAGAGAGTATGCGCCACATTTGCCTCAATATCCTTTGTTTGAGAAACGTGTGGTAGGCCGGAAACGTAGAAATATCAGTAATAGTAGGGAGGTTGTAGCAAAAAGACCAAAAGTCGATGAACCGAAAATTGTTAGCAGAAAGAAAGTGGATTCTGTTGAAGATGTTGTCGGTTTTCAATTTGAAAACAGTTCTGGTGTCAACTGCTATGCAAATGTAGTGGTTAATGTTCTCTTTTCACTAGAGAGTTTAAAAGAACAGATTCTGTTGAATTCAGAACAAATTTTATGCTCTTTGTTGAATTCTGTTTTCGAGAAATGTAGCACTGATCGTACAAAAGTAGAAAGTGTGTCTGAAGTTCGTTATCTGTTAGATGAATGTTCAGGTCAAACAGACTTCTCTGAAAATAATCAGCAAGATTGTCAGGAGTTTTTAATGTATATGCTTGATGTATTGCAAGATGAGGGTGTAGATGTAGATCACCTGTTTGGGCTTTCTTATCAATGGCAGCATGACTGCGAGAACTGTATGGTATCAAGTACAACTAGTGTAGACTCAGAAAGATTTATTTATTTAACTTTGCCAGACAGTAAATCAGTCTCCTTTAATTAGCTAGTAAATGCAGCGGATCACAACATGGAGTGTAGCCAATGTAAATCTGAAATGATGTCAACATTATTTATACGTAGATATGGACAGTATGTTATTTTAATGATCCAAAGATGTAGGCCTGATGGATCGAAATTGTCAACTTTAATAAAAAAATTTGTGGCTTCTCAGCTTTCAATATCAGGAAGGACTTTTGTAACTCTAGCAATTATCTATCACGATGGTCCTTCAACAACATCAGGACATTATACAGCTTATTTAAAGGCTCGAAACGGCTGGTCATTCTGCAATGATTCCGTTGTAACTTTCAAAAAATAATTGCCGTTTGACCTTAAAAATTCTTACCTGCTGTTTTTAAAACCAAAATTTTAATGAAAGAATCTCGGAATTTCCTGTGAAGAATTGCAAAAGATTCATGAAGTAGAGGGAATGTAAGTCTGCAATGCTGTCATGATTATTGGTCCAAAAGTTTTAATTATAATGTCAATTTAAAAATCCAACTATATAAACCTGATGCAAGTAAGTCTGCTTCATAGTAAGTAGTATCAGTGTCATAGGAAAAGGAGAACATGAGTGACAAAGAAGGGTAAGATATTAGTAGTCCAGGATTGTGAAAATAATCTTAAATGTTTTCTTTTTGAAAGTTGCGAAAACAGAAAATGTCGGGATTTGATTGGAAGAATTACAAGACTTGCGAATCGCGGCAACATGATTTGGCCTAATGGAAACATGTGATAGAATGAGAGAAGTCTTTTCTTGTATGTAACATATTTTTCGAATCGATCGAGGTTTTCTTTCAGAAAGTGGCGGGCTGAAAATATTTATAGCACAACAGAGTGGAAGCTGTTCATAGGAGATCCTTCGACGTCATTGAAAGTAAGTTAATTTTACGGAGTTTTGAATTCAGATTTTTAGGTTGTATGGGTTTTTTAAACGCAATCATTTTGATTGTGTTTTTTTTCCCCGCTGTTACATGATGAATACCTTGAAGTCACTGATTTAAGTGAAATTTCATACATTCTGAGAACAGCAAAAATAAACCATTTAACATGTATAATTAATATTCTGCTTTTTGTACTTATGAAATACATTTAGAAATGTGAGGTAGATATGGAGAAACTGAGTCTTCTGTAAGTGTCAATTTTAATGCTTACAGGCCTGTACTTCTGTGTACTGTTTTTTTTAAAAACTGAATAGGCCTCACCTTAAAGAAACCTCTTGAAAGGACACATCTTATTTGCATTCTGAAACAATCATTTAAAATGTTAGACACAATTTTATGATAGCTTTACATCTCTTTTGTGCTGCTATTGTATCACTATTGTGAGACATCAGCAATGCAAAAGAAGCACCATGTTCCAAAATAGGCCTCATTTCTTCAGCATGAAGATATTGTTACTTTAAAATATATATCTTTAGGATTGTGTACGGGGCGTAGAGAAGCAGAGGCTTCTGTCAGTGTCAAAGTTCTTTAAAAACTGTTACTTATTGATCCTTTTCCCTTCTTTTTTCTAATTTTTAAATACATGTTCTAATATTTTTGCAAATGTTTTGTCATATGGATACTTCATTACATATATTGCGTTAAGTTAGCATGAGTGTATTACATGTTTAAACAGCCGGTTTGCCTTCGGCTTCAGTTTTGCACACGACACATACTTGTTGTTGTAGCTTTCACCCTAGAAGCGGTGAGGTGGTTTATTTGAGAATAATATGTTATTTCTATGCTATCAGCTTTGCCTGGTACACTTGGTACAACTGTCTGCACACTGAGAGCTGCACACTCTAAGATTAACCTAACACAAGGTTGCTGAGAGGCCTGATCTTCGCACCACATGAGACATAACACAAATAATGTTGATGCCAACATTTTGGGCTCTACGCGGGTTTAAGATAGAGTTACACGGAATGAACAAAAACACTTGGTGCTGCGCATGGAGAGAGCTGGTAGCTGTTGATGTGAACTGCTCCTACTGACATTGAGAGGTATGGGGCCGCCCTGCTAAAGCCCGAATGAGACCTTCTTAGATATAAAATAATATACTAGATAGGGTGCGCGAAATATAGGTGATATCGATTACTATAGGTTTTGCATTATAACATGCTAGCACCTTTTGCTTACTATGGATTAGTGACTATGCTGCTGACTCTGATTTTTATAATCTGCATTTTGGTATTATACAAGATACTGCGTTTGAGAACTTTGCATTGAATAATAAATATTTCAAACTTGCACTTGTGTTCTTTGACTCCCAGTTTTGGTTTGAAATGATTATATAACGAAAGAGTGTTCATGTGTTCCACGATTCCTGAGGTATTCTAAAGATCATGTTCTGGTTTGTCTAAGACATGGTTCATTCCATAATGATCCATGAGACACTGTAGCTAGCTAGGTAAGGAGATTTCTGACACTGAGATGAGTTTTGGATCATCCTAACTCACTGAGGTTCTAGATCTCTATGCACAGTTCTGTGGGAGAACGGAAACCCTGCTACATGGCGCCCAACGGATTGGTTGGCCGTATTTCATGACACTCGAGTAGTATATCATTCAAACCTTAACACCTTCATTCCCGTTTCCGGTAAACGGTGGTGTCGGAAAAACCTACCTATTTTTGAAATAGGTCTTTTCAAGCTTGAATTCTACTTTAAACGGTTTCTTTGAATTACTACCCAGTTGTGCTACAAAGTGTTCTTTGTCTTTTTTTCTCACTTCCGGTGCTACCATGGCCGTGGACATAGCGCAGCATAGCCGCGTCGCGGTTCGCGACCACTTGCGGGCATATAATGTCCCGGCGGAAGGTTTGGCTGTGGTTCTAGTGGTGAGTGCGGAACACGCGTACCCGTACGAATTGTTTTATTCGTGGGTGACGTTTCCGGAAGTAAACGCTAATTCGGGCGTCTACCATTCATACACTGCCTCGGCTGTACCGGCGGCTTATGCTCCGTACAGGGCACTGGAAGTACCTATCGATGCTTGGCAGCACGGAGTTTGGTTTGGTGGCGTCCTACCCCACTCTTTAACGGCTCCGAGGTTAGGTCCGTTGTCCATTCCGGGCACAGCCTGGCCCGCCTTGGGCGGATTTACTCCTCATCCTAATCGCGCCACTTGTAATGTGGGTGATTTGCGGCGTCTGCATGATGTCGCGGTTGACGTGATTAGAGCGCTTGTTCATTACATTGGTCGTAATATACATGGCGCAGCCCCCGCAGGTGCGCAGCTTCGAGCGGAACAGGCTGGTTTGAAAATCAGTCCTGTCTTGGTGAATTCCGTAATGGGCAGAAAGCCAGACAATAAGGATGATTTTCCTTACTGGCTTGCCGAGAAATTCGACCAGCTGGAGGCTGTGTTTCCTAATACGACTCCGGGTGAAAAACACCGGATTCTTACGCTTAGTTTACCGAAGGATTTAGCCCCTGAACTTGCTGACTGTGAAACATGGGGTAAAACTTTTGCAGCGGTTTACTCGAGGTGCTTTGGCACACCGACAGTGTCGAACCTGTCTGCGATCCTCAAACGTGTTCAGGATGATCACGGACCTGAGTCGGCGGTTGAGTTGGGTATGCGCCTGAACGGTTCATTTGAGACAGTTTGCGGTATTATCCTTGCCAATGTTAAAGGGGATGCTGTGAACTTTCAAGTGGCCAATGGTCTGGCGTTAATTCCCGATGCCGAGAAACCTCGTCAGCTGGCAAGAATTATTGTGGCGGCTTATAAAACGGTTGGCCGCAATTCTAAGGGTGCAAAGGTTTTTCTTGAAAAAGAAAAGAAGCAGCCCCAGGGACAGTCTTCGGAAACAAGTGGACAGCCCAAGTCCAAAAAACAAAATTGGCCTAAAAAGCAGAATCAGGGTAAGCAACAACAACAACAGACACAGGTTTCGAGTCCGGCGCCTTCACAACCTGCGCAGTCAGAGCGAGTTTATGAATTGCGCGATCGCGCTACGATTAAATCGCCTGAGAGATATCAGGCATCTGACCAACGCTCTCCTCGTTCCTTTCAGGACTCATCGGCTCCGTCAACCGGTGGTGGAGGGGGCGGCAGGGGCAGGGGTGGCCAGCAAGGACGTGGCCAGCCCCGCACACGAAGTGAAGGGGATCAGCGGGACGACTCTACGCCAAAGAGACCGCAGTTTGCCAAGAAGAAAGTCGCTGCCTTAACGGCGCATCGATATGCCCCAGATAGTGAGAAAGCGGCTTCGGAATCTGACGTGGGCTCTGACCTTGCTGGACAGCGCGGCGGAGATTACCATAGTGAGAGAGGCCCTCCGTCCACTGTTGAAGGTGACAGCGACTGAGACTTTTATTGTGATTGAAACAGCTGATACACATGTTGCTCCCCCTGAAAGACTTTTTGAAATTGTCCTGTTAATTGAAGGTGACATGCAGCGAACTGTAAAAGGGGTATTTTGGGAGAATCTTTCGGATACGTATGACATTTTGCTTTCGGAGGCTGACTGGCCCCCACCTTTTGTTCTCGCAGCTCCGCGAGGGGAGGAGGTAATCCTCCCCAGTTTCGCGCACACTGTGCCGAGAGTGGAAGCGCTGCATTTTGCAGAAGAGTGGGCTCTGGCGCTTGCGCCGGCTGTGTACCGGAATCAGTGTGGCTGGGATAAATTGTCCCCTAGCCATGAGATTCCGTTACGGTCACAGCCGCAGCCACAACCCCAATATCCCATACGGCGTGAAGCTAAAGCTTCGGTCGCGGCTATCCTTGAACAATTGGAATATCAAGGTGTAATTGAAACGTGTGTGTCACCGATGAATAATCCCCTTTTTACTGTCAACAAGCCGGACGGATCGTATCGTCTGGTTTTGGATTACCGGCATTTGAACTCGCATTGCCGTAACTGTGCAGTACAGAATACTCACGGCTCTGCCCTAGTGAATAGTCTTGAGCGTAAACGGTTCAAAACCACGCTTGACATTTCCAATGGTTTTTATGCACATAGATTAGATGGTCTAAGTTCCCAATGGACCAGTTTTACGTGCGGCGGCGTACAAAAAAAGTTTAATCGACTCCCAATGGGATATAAAAATAGTCCTGGAGTGTTTTCCGCCCGCATAGTCTCTCTTTTAGAGAGTTTCGATCCAGTTGCATGTTCATATGTGGATGATATTTATCTCACAGACGACGAGCTTTGGGTGCATCTGTGTCGAGTAAACAGCATAATTTGTAACTTTGCAGACATGGGTTACAAGTTTAACTTTGCAAAATCGCACATTGCGGAGTACACAGTGTTGTTTCTAGGTTATGAACTTAACCATGAAGGAAAGGGATTGGCTCCTCAGTTCCTGGAGAAGTGCGCGCAGTTGCGCTCTCCGACAACGCTGAAAAAATTACAGTCTTTGCTGGGTTTTTTAAATTTCGGGAGGACATACATTCCGGAATATGCCCAGCGTATCAAGCCTTTATATGCCTTGGTACAACCATCTTTTTCCAAATCATGCTGGCTGCCTGAGCATTCAGCCATTCTGCAGTCCTTGCAGGCTGATATGCTAGCTTCTGACTACTTACAGACTCGTGATAACCAGACCAACCTGGTGATAAGAATTATCCCTGGGACGGTGGGTTTCACGTACCTGACTTTTAATGAAGGGGATACTGTACCTATTGCTTACAAGTCACACTTGTACACTTCGGCTGAACTGCGTTTTTCCACTGTGGAGAAAGTTTTAACGGCTGTGCAGATGGCAATTCTTAAGGAACGTGCCCTGTCGCAGGGAAAGCGCATGTTGGTTGTCACCCCGTGTCCAGCCTTGGAGGCGGTCACGAAAGCCAGTGTGCCTAATTCTAAAGCTTTGCACCCTCGGTGGATTCAGTGGGCTACATCCTTGACATCTCAGGATGTCACGTTTATTTTTGACGCCGCTTTACGGTCGCAGGAGTATTTACAGTATGAATTTGTTCATCCTGCTCCTTTAGCAATGCGGCCGTTGGAGGATTTCCATTGTATCATTTACACGGATGGTTCGGCGCAGGTTGCGCATGGCTCTAAACACGCCTACGTTTCCGCTTGCGCCATTGTGGTCGGTGCCATGGTGAACGATGAGTTCAAGTCCAGTGTTGTGCACACGCAAACGCTAGGGGACTGCACCGCACAGTTGGCAGAGCTTCGTGCTCTTATGCTTGCATTGGAGTACGCTGATCCTTGTGTGACGACTTTAATCGTAAGTGATTCTTACTACTGTGTCCAGTCTTACAATGAGAACTTGTTCTTTTGGATTCAGAATGATTTTCGTGATTCCAAGGGTAGCACAATAAAACATAAAATGATCTGGGTCCGAGTGGCGGAACTTAAAGAGAAACTGCCGCTCGTGTTTGTGATTCATACTCTCGGTCACCAGCGCGTGGGGGTCCACGCTGTTGGCAACTCGCTTGCTGATGAAGCAGCGAAGTCAGCGGTATCAAAATACTTAGTTGCAGCAGTCACGAGGTCCAAAAGCAAAATAGATGATGACATCTTGGCGGCTGTTGCTGCCACGGCGAAGGGAGGTAAATATTCTGCGGGGTTCCCTTCGAAATACACATACCACTTAAGTCCCGATAAGGTTCCTTATGTGAAAATTCCTGAAGTTGGAGAGCGTTTAGTTCCCAACTCGGATCGCAGAGCTTCTCTGATTACAGCGGCTCATGAAGGTGTGGCGTCTGCGCATGCGGGCGTCTCAGCCACTGTATCTCAGCTACAACAGAGGTTCTGGTGGCGGGGACTGTACAAACAGACGCGCGATTATGTCCTTATGTGTGACATTTGTCAGCAGATCAAGCCTTCTACTGCTGCGCGTCCGCCTCAGACACAGTTGTACATCTCTAATAAACCACTTGGATGTGTTTATTTGGATCACTGCGGTCCTTTTTCTTCTGATACTGCGTATAAATACATCTTAGTAGCAGTTGACTCATGCACACGCTTTGTATGGGTATGGCCGCATCGAAGCGCTGATTCGCGAACTGTCATTAAGGATTTGCGTGTCTTTGTGGGAATCTTTGCTTGTGGTACTTTACATTCGGACCAGGGTCCGGCTTTCGCCTCTAAGGCGTATAAGGATGCTATGGTTTCGTTGGGAGTACAGGTGAAGTTTTCAAGCCCCTACAGGCCTGAGGGCAATTCTGTAGTAGAAAGAATGAACTGCGACTTAAAGCAATCTTTGACAGCCCGTGTTATAGGCACTGGTAGAAACTGGCTGACCCACCTCTATGGCGTGCAGCGTGCGCTTAATAATCTCCCTAGAAGGTCTCTGGGTGGGCGGACCCCATACGAAATGCTCTTTGGTATCAAGATGTACGTCCCTGACCTTGATGGTGCAGACTGCCAGGCCCAGGCCGCGGCCTTTGACGTAGATGAACATTGCAATGTTTTACAGGATCTACAAAAGACCAGAGACAGTCTTGCAAAGGAACACTTGCCCTCCACATCGGATGATGCGTTGCAGATCCCGGTAGTTGGCTGGCTGCCCCAAGTTGGAGAACTGGTTCGAGAGAAGATCGATAACAAGAAAGAGTTTGGTCCCTCATATCGACCGCCGGTTCGAGTCCTTGGAGTGAAGGGCACAAGAACAGTCATTTTACCACCACTTCCAGGTCGTAAAGAAAACAGATTTATTTCTATTGACAATGTCAAGACACACAGGGTGGCCGATTCTTCATAGCATGACACCGGCTGCATCCTGTCCTTCCATGGTGAGGAACTCTGTGCTGGCTATTACATCTGGTACAGATCAGGAGGTGTCCCTCGAGATGCCTGCTTTATCCAGTCCTTTAATAAATACTATTCCTCTTGCTAACATTGATGAGCTGACCTATGCAGATCCTGCTGATTTATCTATGTCCGACCTACATGCCCGTTTGGCTAACCAGTCCAGATTCTCTTTTGACTCTGATTCGGAACTTTCAAAGAAACCATCGACTATTGCAAAATATGCCACGTTGTTTAAAAAACATTTTCTAATTCCACCTTGGACATACGTTTGGCTGATACTATTTTCATTTTATCTTTTTATGTCAATTGGTTTTGTGTTTTATTTTTTCCGCTTGATCGATGACCATTATGTGATAGAAAGAACAGGAATTCGGTACCTTAATGGAACATTGGCCCCTCTGTCCTCCTCACATTCAGTACACAGACTAAAGAGAGACTTACATTCAGTACAGATCACTGCTTGGCCAGTCCTTGATGGGATTGTGTGGGATGCGGTTAGGTTTCAGATACATGGCCCCACAGAAGTTATTAATGTTCCTAATGTGCTTAGAGTAAACATGGGAGATGTGATTAAGCAAAATGTTCGTTCTGATGACTGGGATCTTCAGGCTGTAGAAGCATTGTTCTCTGATTTGAAATATTATGCGGCCTTTGATGCTGAAGATTTGTACTTAGATTCTGTCAATTATGGTGATTTGTTTTGTTATCAACATTATGGGAATCATTTCTTACACAAGACAAGTTCCAGGAGGGTTCCTGTGAATTACACTCAGTGGGAACATTGCCCTACTCCCTTACAGGGGAGCTCAAGTACATTTCTGGGAAAATACTCTTATTTTACAGATTTTAATCAATCAAATCCTGAATCGTTTTATTTTAAAGTGAACCAGAAATTCATACCCAAAGTTAGACTTACAGATACAAAATTGCTGTATTCAAAGTCCTTTTTAGATAGGTTATCTGTGGATGGCTATGAGTTATGGAAGGATGCTATTGACCTTAAATCGGTTTGGGGTACCAAAGATTGGCAGGTACAAGGCACTGAGGCTTTGCATCGTGCATGTCTCATCCCGAATCACATGTTGTTTTTAAATTCTACTGTTTCTCAAACAACGTGTTTTGGATTGGCTACATCTAAAAAATTAAATACCCCTACTATCCCTGACTTAGAAGAATATTCAGGTTGGAGTAATTTCACTACAATATCCATCAATGGGATACAAGCACTTTTGCAGAATTCCTCCTTTAATATTTCCCATTTTGATCCGGAGGGGTGGCTTTTGTGGCAAAGAAGCACTGATGCTTGCCAACGTAGGTTTTTGGGTTTGTCTGAAGGTTTTACACACATCAGGCCGGATCCCAGGTTTGAAGCGGATCACACTGTTACTACTTATTCAGTAGGCAAATTGTGTCAGAACTGGTTACAACATTCCACTTTGGCTGCAGTTAAGCTGCATCTGTCCCAGTTGAATGAAAATATTGACCTAAATGATTTCATAAAAGGCCCAGCTAGGGGTAGATCTAAACGCTTTCTTTATGCTATATACAATGAGATTTGGAAATTTTCACAAGTTGAGGCAGCTAAACGCCTGAGAGCTATTGATCAAGCAAATTTGGAAAAGGTGCTTGCAGTGGTCGATAACAGTATTAACATGCTTTCTTCCAGAATTTACACATTGGATAATATTGTTTCTTCTGTTGTTGATATTGTACATGATGAAGTGTCCACGTTATACCATGGTCAAAATCAATTGCGTTCTGTAATGCAGTTTGCCTGGACTCTACAGACGATTAAGGCTGGTCGAGTTCCCTGGACCTCATTGAACGTTTCATCCCTTTTCGCCCCTTTTAATCTTACTGAAAAACAACGCATGCTTTCAATGCGTGATGCATCATTTTCTATGTTACATATTGAGAAGCTAGAATCCTTGCCTTTTTCTGTTGCTGAAACCACTACTGCCACGTGGCTTATTCATGGTTTAATTACATTACCATTTCCTTTATATAAATTTACTAACTGTATGCGGTATATTGCTATAGGACGATATGAACCACTAGGCAATGCATTCCTACATGAGGCATGGTCATTACCATACACATACAGATGTCTGAAGGATGGGAAAGAAGTGAATCTTAATGGTGAGGAATGCACACAGTCACCTGACCATTCATTAATATGCAGACACATTCAGTTACACGGTTCTTGTAATCAGGACCGTCCAAATTTAGCATGTGTTTTAAAAGGCACGCCAGTTCCAGCAGTGGTTCCCACATTTACATTATTAGCTAATGGTAGTTATTTGCTTTTAAACAACGAATTATGTTGTGGTTTATTAATTGGTGTGGCATATGTGGTAACTGTATCAGAGCGTGTAGTGTGCTGCAAGAATGTTCTATACCCACCCACGCATGGTTCTTCAGATGTCTCCATCTGGCCACGGATTCCAACCTTGGAAGCAAAATTCAATGGTTTAAGCAGAATAAGGGCCCTTTTGTCTCAAAAACAAGTGACCCTGAGTTCGGCCCGGGAAACTTATGTCCTTCACATAGCCAACACCCGCACAGAGGTGCAGGCGCTTTTAAATACTGATTTGCCGTTTCATTTCTGCGAGCTGGTACACCAGATATTTAATGCTTCTTCAACGACTGGGCTGGCACATTTTTTCAAGTTAGTCAGCAGTGGCCTCGTGACTACGTTTGAAAAGGTTTTTGGTATCATTCCCACGTTTTTCCACACTATTTTTTCGAGTTTGTTTGGTGGATTACCTGTGTTACTGGCTGTAGCCGCAGGCATTCTGTTGGTGTTTTTCTTCATAAAACATGGATGCCCATCCTGCGCAAGACGCCGTTCAACGCCTCCTGACACTGTGCCGTAATCGGATGCTCAATTACTATGGAACATTGCCGCTTGCAGCATTAAGCACGGCCTATAGATTGTCATTTCGGTTCACCGACTTCACGTGTGTCCAACCTGTGTTTCACTGCCTGAGCTGCGAGTTCGATTGGGCCATTGATTTGTGCCTATGCTTGAGTACTGCTCCTGACGTCGATTTTGATCAGCTAATGCGTCCCGTGGTGGCTCACGAGTTGATCTGTTCTGGCGAGAGAGTTATGGCCTTGGCAGCGATAAATGGAGTTCTGGGCCAATGGGAGATTTCTGCAGCGGCGGATGCCTTTCTGACACACAGCGATCTGGTGAACCCACCGAGTTGTCCTCTGACGTTACAGGAGGATCCGATGCTGGAGGAGCACGTATGTTCTTTCCCATTGCTAAATTGGATTGCTGAACTATTTTCGGATGATGGCAGTGATTTCATGCTGGAGGCTGTGGCAACTTTCTTTGCATATACTTTCCAATCGTGAGATGCCTGGGAGGAATGCTTTGTTGTGAAATATGAGTTTCCCCTCGCTGGATTGGAGGGATGGAATATGTTCAGCTGATGGAGAGTACAATCATGTGATGTCGCTGGGGATAACGTCAATGTGGCACATGACTTTGGAAATCGGATACGTGCCTTGTTTTTTCTCTTCCAAACATTTGAATTGATGAAACCTGGTCCTACGTTTCATATTTTTGAGACCTGGTGGATGACTTTTGGTTCAAAAGTTTTGTTTTTATTTTTAGATTTCAGGCCACTGTAGGCATTCATACATATTCATTCATACATATTTTAGCTCAAGATTATTGAACTTTGCTTTCAATTGTTGTGTCTGATTTAGTATTGCCTTTTCCCTTATGTTTGACGGTGCTCGGACCAATGGGGGGGTGTCATATGGATACTTCATTACATATATTGCGTTAAGTTAGCATGAGTGTATTACATGTTTAAACAGCCGGTTTGCCTTCGGCTTCAGTTTTGCACACGACACATACTTGTTGTTGTAGCTTTCACCCGAGAAGCGGTGAGGTGGTTTATTTGAGAATAATATGTTATTTCTATGCTATCAGCTTTGCCTGGTACACTTGGTACAACTGTCTGCACACTGAGAGCTGCACACTCTAAGATTAACCTAACACAAGGTTGCTGAGAGGCCTGATCCTCGCACCACATGAGACATAACACAAATAATGTTGATGCCAACATTTTGGGCTCTACGCGGGTTTAAGATAGAGTTACACGGAATGAACAAAAACACTTGGTGCTGCGCATGGAGAGAGCTGGTAGCTGTTGATGTGAACTGCTCCTACTGACATTGAGAGGTATGGGGCCGCCCTGCTAAAGCCCGAATGAGACCTTCTTAGATATAAAATAATATACTAGATAGGGTGCGCGAAATATAGGTGATATCGATTACTATAGGTTTTGCATTATAACATGCTAGCACCTTTTGCTTACTATGGATTAGTGACTATGCTGCTGACTCTGATTTTTATAATCTGCATTTTGGTATTATACAAGATACTGCGTTTGAGAACTTTGCATTGAATAATAAATATTTCAAACTTGCACTTGTGTTCTTTGACTCCCAGTTTTGGTTTGAAATGATTATATAACGAAAGAGTGTTCATGTGTTCCACGATTCCTGAGGTATTCTAAAGATCATGTTCTGGTTTGTCTAAGACATGGTTCATTCCATAATGATCCATGAGACACTGTAGCTAGCTAGGTAAGGAGATTTCTGACACTGAGATGAGTTTTGGATCATCCTAACTCACTGAGGTTCTAGATCTCTATGCACAGTTCTGTGGGAGAACGGAAACCCTGCTACAGTTTGTTCTCTCTTTTACAGATTGAAAGTATGAAAAATTTTCTTTCACAGTTAACAAGAATTATAAGGTAAATGTTTTGTACTTTTTTAACCCGCATTCCACTGCTGATGATGTCACTGACTATGTTATGAATGATGTTAGAAGTGGGCATGTTTTACTACAATGGTAGGTCTTGACATCTATTATCTCCTCTGTATTCTTCAACAAGCATTAATTTTCATATGCAACCCTGAGTACCGTTCACTTTAAACAAACTTTTAGAGAGGACACACCTTATCGTGACTCTCAATCAATCATTTAGTCTATCACATTTCACATCTATCAGTTCTCCTGCTTTATTTCTTTAATCTTTACTTTCCTGTGTTTGCTACTTCTCTCATTCCTTTCTCTATTACTTAATTATTCTACTCCTTCCAATATTTTTTTCACTGCCTCTCTTTTCATACTTTTTCATTATTATTCACTAATTCTGTCTCTATTAATGTTACTGTTTCTGAATAATTTCCAAAAATTTTTAAAACAAGAACAGTAAGTATAAGGATAGGAAACAGACATTTATGTTACAAGAAAGACAGCTATAGGAAGTAAACAAAAGATACTGTTACTCGCAATCCACTGCTGATGATGTCACTGACTATGTCAAAAATTATGTAATATATGACATGATTAGAAGTGAATTGCGGGTAACAGTATGTTTTTTTTACTCCCTATAGCTGTCTTTTTTGTAACATAACTGTCTGTTTCCTTTCCTAATACTTACTGTTCTATTTTTAAAAAATTTTTTTGGGTTCGCTCATAGTTCGCGTACCGGAGTGCGAACTAGGAGCGAACTAAAAGAAATAGAGCTTGGCAGAGTTCAAAGACTTCTACCAATTTTTTTTTATAATGGGAAGGTAGTTCTGAAAAGAACTTTTTTTGGCTTTTTGTTATTTTAAATTTTTTTTATTATTTTTCTGAACATTTATTATATTTTTTTGATTTTTTCTGAACATTTTGTTTTTTTTTATTTTTTGGGGGGAGGGGGGAAACAAAAATGATTCATCGAAGAGGGCTCAACAGGAGCAACAAAAAAAAGAAGAATTTATTTTTGGGGGCGTTTTGGACATGCATGATTTTTGATTGCTCTCATTATGAGAGTTATGCTACTTTCTCGGTAGCATAATATTTGATTGCACCACACGCACATTTGTTTCACTTCCCCCATGTCCATTTGAATATTCGGGATCAACTCCCTTGCTTCTGGTCCCGAAACTTCTGGCACGACCGATCTTCTGGCTATTGCTGGGGAATTTTGTTGTTCGTCCCGAAGCTGAGCAGCACTATAGTTATTTGGGTGCCACCTGCTCATGTGCCTGTGCATAGTGAAATTCCCAAAACTATATTTTTTGTCCGTCCCTCTCGAAAGGCGATCATCACAGATACGGCAGAAGACATATCTGGCGTTCACTTTCTTTTGTCCTGGTGGAATTTTAAAAAATTGCCAGATGAAATTTTCCTTCCTGTTGTACCTCCTGGGCTCCTCTGGCAAATATTCAGGTTCTTCCTCCTCTTCCTGATCTTCCTCTTCTGGAAAGATTGGTTGAGTAGGTGGTCCTTTTTTTCCATGAGGAGGTGGAGGTGGTGGTGGAGGAACACTACCAGAAGCAATAACTGAAGCCATTTCTCTGGAATGTAAAACGGTCTTTCTCTCACCAAGATGAAAGTCAGAGTGAGGAAAGAAGGAGGGGTTTTCATCATTTGGGAAAAGCCAAAGTTCTAAACCAATGAAAAGTGTTAATTTTAGATCACATGACCTAGTATTACATCATTAGGAAACCAAAAGTGAAATGAACTAATGAAAAGTGTTATTATCGAGTCACATGACCTGCTGTCTTTACGTTTCGCGCTTTGCGCCGCTATCCAATCCGCTTACGGGTCCGCTAACTTGGCGCGTCGGATAACGTATTACGCGACAACGCAAAACGTCATGATAACGTAACAGTTACGCTTAAGGAACGATTACCGGCTCGCGCACCAAGTCGCGGCTTTGAATTCAGCTAACGGGAAGCTGACCGGTTCGCGGACTAGGAGCGGAACAAAATTTTTTTTTATAAAAAATTTATAAAAAACATGTACAATATATTTTATGATTTAAAGAAGAATACATTTTACAGATACAAATATTAGCTTTCAAAAAACCATTGAAATTCAATGAAAAAACCATAGGTTATAGTCCATATATAGTTAGGAATTAGCATTTACAAAACCTTATTTTACTCGCATAAAACCATTGAAATTCCATATATAGTTAGATGCGCTAACTATATATCGCGCACCCGCAATCCACTGCTGATGATGTCACATATTACATCATTCATGACATGGTCAGTGACATCACTGATGACATCACTGATGACATCTCAAATGACATCACTGAAGACATCACTGATGACATCTCATTTGACATTACTGATGACATCACTGATGACATCTCAAATGACATCACTGATGACATCACTGATGACATCTCATTTGACATTACTGATTACATCACTGATGATATCATTTATGTGATAATACATCTTCAGACTCTAATATAACCTTAGATACACTCAGTGTAAACAGGCACTCACAGACTGTCACACATCCATAGAGTTACCCACACACCTAGTCAGTCATGCAAAGGATCAATCACACCTCCATTTCCTCAACTATACAGTTATACACACCTTAATTATTCAAACATATACTAACATATATTTACTCTCTTATACAATCCTTGATACAAGTTCACAATGATTCATACAGCCACTCACACATTCACTGGCTCTTATGTTCAGTTATTTATATTTGTCAACTCTCACATGGAGTGTGTTTTACATATGTACTTACTTTGACATGTAGAACTGAGATATCCATTCACTCACCAATATAGTCATGCACACAGTCAACTGTCCATACAGCTGTTTCTACATGCACTTTTGAACCCATACACCTAGGGAATCAACTGCTCACACATCTATGCACAGAGTTATACACCTCCCAGCCACCCACACACATACTCAGTCTCCCATACAAATACTTGGGCAACCATTCAATAACCCATATAGTTACTGATATAGCTACTGATTTAAACATGCAGCAGTTTACAAAAGAACATAAATAATGATTGCCAAATTAAGACACTTTAATGACTAACCCATGCACTCAGTGAGACACATTTAATCATTCTCTCATACAGTCAGTCATGCACCTACTAAATCCTTCTTCCAGACACTTATACATCCACTCATTCTTCAATATGTAAGACATATTTTAACTTTACAGAAACATACAGTCACTGGATGTTGTCGTCAGTGATGTCATCAGTGATGTCACTGACCATGTCATGAATGATGTAATATGTGACATCATCAGCAGTGGATTGCGGGTGCGCGATATATAGTTAGCGCATCTAACTATATATGGAATTTCAATGGTTTTATGCGAGTAAAATAAGGTTTTGTAAATGCTAATTCCTAACTATATATGGACTATAACCTATGGTTTTTTCATTGAATATATATATATATATATATATATATATATATATATATATATATATATATATATATATATTACCTACTGGCGATAGCCAGTAGGTATATATAGTTAGGATTTTTTTCCTATGGGATTTTTGAAAATTCTATGTCGAATAACTTTGGCTTATGAGGACAGAATTGGCTGAAATTTTCAGGAAAATGGAACATTTTGTTTCTGAGCAGCCCCTGAAAATTTGGGGGGTTTTCGTCAAGGGGGGGCCGAGAAAAAAGGGGGGTCCCAAAACGTGTTTTTCCCATGCAATTTTCCATAGGGCGGTTGGCCTCACTTTTAGCCTGAACGGCTGAATGGATTTACACCAAACTTGGCAAAATTGTAGGGACTGGTAGCCCGATGTGCCTTTGCTATGTCTCAAGATATAGGCTCCAGTGGTTTTTACGAAAATTAACTTTGAAAAATATAAATTGGGCTACATTGGGCTATATATATGTTGGAGCCCAAATGTAGCCCAATGTAGCCCAATGTAGCCCAAAGATGGCCACCAGAGACAAAAAACCAAATGTAGCCCAAATATCAGCCAGATGTAGCCCAACTATAGCCCAATGACAGATTGTCCCAGAGTGTTCTAAAGAACAACTAGAGTGCTAACAGTCCTACTTATTACAAAGGTATGGCACACCTGAAGCCATCTTGATTGGAATAAAGTGGTAACTCTTAAAACATTTAATTTAAAAAGGAACAAAATGAGGGGGTTAATTTTGCCATAGAAAGTATGATTAGCGAATATATGACGAAATCCCGCATACCATCAGTCCGCAAAAAAAATCCTGCATGTACTATTAGGCCGCAAATTAAAATAACGAAAACTTTTAGAACGAATATGCCTTCAGCATACACTAAACAACTAAACTACCCTAAACCCTAAAACACTACCCCCAGCATGACCCTACACTACACAAACAGTACAACACTACCCTAAACCCTAAAACACTACCCCCAGCATGACCCTACACTACACAAACACTACAACACTACCCTAAACCCTAAAACACTACCCCCAGCATGACCCTACACTACACAAACACTACAACACTACCCTAAACCCTAAAACACTACCCCCAGCATGACCCTACACTACACAAACACTACAACACTACCCTAAACCCTAAAACACTACCCCCAGCATGACCCTACACTACGCAAACACTACAACACTACCCAAAACCCTAAAACACTACACCCCAGCATGACCCTACACTACGCAAACACTACAACACTACCCTAAACCCTAAAACACTACCCCCAGCATGACCCTACACTACACAAACACTACAACACAACCCTAAACCCTAAAACACTACCCCCAGCATGACCCTACACTACACAAACACTACAACACAACCCTAAACCCTAAAACACTACCCCCAGCATGACCCTACACTACGCAAACACTACAACACTAACCTAAATCCTAAAACACTACCCCCAGCATGACCCTACACTACGCAAACACTACAACACTAACCTAAATCCTAAAACACTACCCCCAGCATGACCCTACACTACGCAAACACTACAACACTACCCAAAACCCTACAACACTACACCCCAGCATGACCCTACACTACGCAAACACTACAACACTACCCAAAACCCTAAAACACTACCCCCAGCATGACCCTACACTACGCAAACACTACAACACTACCCTAAACCCTAAAACACTACCCCCAGCATGATCCTACACTACGCAAACACTACAACACTACCCTAAACCCTAAAACACTACCCCCAGCATGACCCTACACTACGCAAACACTACAACACTACCCTAAACCCTAAAACACTACCCCCAGCATGACCCTACACTACGCAAACACTACAACACTACCCTAAACCCTAAAACACTACCCCCAGCATGACCCTACTCTACGCAAACACTACAACACTACCCTAAACCCTAAAACACTACCCTCAGCATGACCCTACACTACGCAAACACTACAACACTACCCAAAACCCTAAAACACTACCCCCCAGCATGACCCTACACTACGCAAACACTACAACACTACCCAAAACCCTAAAACACTACCCCCAGCATGACCCTACACTACGCAAACACTACAACACTACCCTAAATCCTAAAACACTACCCCCAGCATGACCCTACACTACGCAAACACTACAACACTACCCAAAACCCTAAAACACTACACCCCAGCATGACCCTACACTACGCAAACACTACAACACTACCCTAAACCCTAAAACACTACCCCCAGCATGACCCTACACTACGCAAACACTACAACACTACCCAAAACCCTAAAACACTACACCCCAGCATGACCCTACACTACGCAAACACTACAACACTACCCTAAACCCTAAAACACTACCCCCAGCATGACCCTACACTACGCAAACACTACAACACTACCCTAAACCCTAAAACACTACCCCCAGCATGACCCTACACTACGCAAACACTACAACACTACCCTAAACCCTAAAACACTACCCCCAGCATGACCCCACACTACGCAAACACTACAACACTACCCTAAACCCTAAAACACTACCCTCAGCATGACCCCACACTACGCAAACACTACAACACTACCCAAAACCCTAAAACACTACCCCCAGCATGACCCTACACTACGCAAACACTACAACACTACCCAAAACCCTAAAACACTACCCCCCAGCATGACCCTACACTACGCAAACACTACAACACTACCCAAAACCCTAAAACACTACCCCCAGCATGACCCTACACTACGCAAACACTACAACACTACCCAAAACCCTAAAACACTACCCCCAGCATGACCCTACACTACGCAAACACTACAACACTACCCAAAACCCTAAAACACTACACCCCAGCATGACCCTACACTACGCAAACACTACAACACTACCCAAAACCCTAAAACACTACCCCCAGCATGACCCTACACTACGCAAACACTACAACACTACCCAAAACCCTAAAACACTACACCCAGCATGACCCTACACTACGCAAACACTACAACACTACCCTAAACCCTAAAATACTACACCCCAGCATGACCCTACACTACGCAAACACTACAACACTACCCAAAACCCTAAAACACTACACCCAGCATGACCCTACACTACGCAAACACTACAACACTACCCTAAACCCTAAAACACTACCCCCAGCATGACCCTACACTACGCAAACACTACAACACTACCCAAAACCCTAAAACACTACCCCCAGCATGACCCTACACTACGCAAACACTACAACACTATCCTAAACCCTAAAACACTACGCCCAGCATGACCCTACGCTAAACAACCACCACAACTCTACACTACACTAACACAACACTACACTACACAACACTACACTACACTACACAATCACTAACCCACGAAAAAATTAACACAAACCCACTTACCTCTCTCGTCATCGTGGTTTTCACAACGCAAATGCATTTACCATACATGCCTTTAAAACGTAATTCTTTGTAAAGGCATGCGCGATAAATGCACATGCGTTTTGAAAAAATGCGGGATAATGGTATGCGAGCTCAATGACCTTGCGGGATAATGGTATGCGGACTGAAAGTCTGCGGGATAAAAAATGCGGGAAAATGGCTGCAAACCATGATTAGCAGCAGACTTCCCTGGTGAGCACTAGCTTTACTACAGTGATCTAATGAGCAACTAGAGTGCTAACATTCAGAATTTATGGCAAATGTGTGACACATCTGAATGCCTTCTTGATAGAACCAAAGTAAACAAGCATTGAAAATGCAATAGATCTCGCCCTCGTTTAAGTTAAAGCCATTCTGTTTGTAATGAGGTGGCTTTTTAGCTTTGCTTTTATTAGTGTTTTTAAAACTTTCATGTAAATAACATGCATATGTATGCATATATGTATATGTATGCATGCATTTATATTTATATAGATATGCAGATTACATATGTTTATAAATGTATATTACCTACTGGCGATAGCCAGTGGGTATATATAGTTAGGATTTTTTCTCTATGGGATTTCTGAAAATTCTATGTCTAATAACTTTAACGTTTGTGGACGGAATTGGCTGAAATTTTCAGGAAAATGGCAAATTTTTTATCTGAGCAGCCCCTGAAAATTTGGTGGGGTTTCGTCAAGGGGGGGCCGAGAACAAAGGGGGGTCCCAAAACGCGTTTTTCCCATTCATTTTTCCATAGGGCGGTTGGACTCACTTTTAGCTCGAACGGCTGAATAGATTTACATGAAACTTGGCAAAATTATAGATATGGTTTGCCCGACGTGCCTTTGCTATGTCTCAATATATGTGCTCCAGTGGATTTTGAGAAATTAACGTTTAAAAAAATATATATATCTGTGACAGCGCTCCGGTTAGCGCCCCGGTTCGCGTACCTGACGCGTAACGGAACTTCGCGAAGCGAATCTGATTGGCTCTCCGGTGTCTGTCAACATTCTAAACAAACCGGAGCGGCCGCCATCTTGTCTCTCGGTACGATCGAGAGACAAGATGTGGTGAAAAACGAAGGGGGAAATGAAGGAAAGGGGGCAAGGTAGACCACTCCTGACCCCCTAGGATTGATGAGGGGGATATTAAAGTGCCCCGCGGGGCAAAACATTTTGCGATTTTACGCCGTAGAGGCACGTCCCGGTACGCGAACCGGGCAGCTCACCGGGCAGCTAACCGGGCAGCTAACCGGGCAGCTAACCGGCAGCGTAGCTGTCAACATTGTAAACAGTCCGGAGCGGCCGCCATCTTGTCTCTCGGTAGGTTCGAGAGACAAGATGTGGTGAAAAAAGAAGGGGGAAATGAAGGAAAGGGGGCAAGGTAAACCCCTCCTGACCCCCTAGGATTTATGAGGGGGATATTAAAGTCCCCGCGATTTTTCGCGGTAGAGGCGCTTCCCGGTACGCGAACCGGGCAGCTAACCGGCAGCGTAACGGGAGTCCGCCATCTTGTGTTTTTGGAGCGTCCGGTTCGCGTACCGGGTAGCGTCCCGGTAAGCGTAACAAGGGGAAAACCAAGAGAAACAGTAAAAAAAAAATTAAGGGAATAGATTTCCAGCAAACTTGGCAAAATTGTAGGGACTGTTTGTTTGATGTGCCTTTGCAAGGCCTCAAGATATGTGCACGTGTGGATTTTGTCTAATTAAGGTTAAAAAAAATATATATATCTGTAAGCGTGCTCCGGCACGCTTACGTTACGGGTTTTGTTTGCGCTGCAGAACCGATACGTCACGGTTATGCGACGCGTCATGAGGCGTCTCACGTGGCTACGTGATACGTCACGTAATAAAGAATATATTTTACAGCTATAGATATTAGCTTTTAAAAAACCAATGAAATTCACTGAAAAAACCATAGGTTATAGACCATATATAGTTAGGAATTTGCATTTACAAAACCTTGAAAATTCACTGAAAAAACCATAGGTTAGAGACCATATATAGTTAGCTGGACATTTTATTGACAAAAAACCAATGAAATTCCATATATAGTTAGTTGCACTAACTATATATCGCGCACCCGCAATCCACTGCTGATGATGTCACATATTACATCATTCATGACATGGTCAGTGACATCACTGATGACATCACTGATGACATCTCAAATGACATCACTGATGACATCACTGATGACATCTCAAATGACATCAGTGATGACATCATGACACACCAATACCAGTTACTACATACGCACTCACTGATTCCTACGTCTACACACACATTCACTCATTCACCCATACAATCACTCATACATACAGTCACTCATTATTACACTATCATATGCACTCATACACCTATGCAGACACTCACACACTGCCACTCATCCATGGAGTTACTCACACACCTAGTCAGTCCTGTAAAGAATCAATCACACTTCCATTTCCTCATCTATACAGTTAAACACAGAACACCATACTTCAGTGACATCACTGATGACATCACTGATGACATCTCAAATGACATCACTGATGACATCTCAAATGACATCACTGATGACATCATGACACACCAATACCAGTTACTACATACGCACTCACTGATTCCTACGTCTACACACACATTCACTCATTCACCCATACAATCACTCATACATACAGTCACTCATTATTACAACACTATCATATGCACTCATACACCTAGTCAGTCCTGTGAAGAATCAATCACACTTCGATTTCCTCATCTATACAGTTAAACACAGAACACCATACTTTTCACACATATACTAACACATACTTACTCTCTTATACAATCACTGATACAAGTACACATTGATATGCACAGAGTCACACACCTCCCAGCCAGCCACACACACACTCAGTCTTCCATACATCCACTCATTCTTCAATATGTAAAACATATTTAAACTTTACAAAAACACACAGACACTAGATGATGTCATCAGTGATGTCATTTGAGATGTCATCAGTGATGTCATCAGTGATGTCATTTGAGATGTCATCAGTGATGTCATCAGTGATGTCACTGACCATGTCATGAATGATGTAATATGTGACATCATCAGCAGTGGATTGCGGGTGCGCGATATATAGTTAGTGCAACTAACTATATATGGAATTTCATTGGTTTTTTGTCAATAAAATGTCCAGCTAACTATATATGGTCTCTAACCTATGGTTTTTTCAGTGAATATATATATATATATATATATATATGTGTATCCAGCCCGTCTACATCAGTGCTTAGCTGCACAGAAAGGCACACAGACCAGGAATCAGCACGCCCAGGCGAAAGTCGACCCAAGACCACCTCTCCTTCAGGAAGAAGCTCAAGACCTGGCTGTTCGAGAAGTAGCAGCACCCCCCCCCCCCAAGCGCCTTGAGACCCTACGGGTAGGTAGTGCGCTCTACAAATGTCTTGATTGATTGATTGATTGAAAGTCAGGTATCCAAATGCTTTATTTTACTTCATTGTGCGGTGGAAAAGCTGCCATCAGACGCGTTTCAGGCACGCCTGTGCCCTTGCTCACTGACAAATGGCAGAGATTGAGCAACACAATATATACAAAATGTTTAGAAGTTCGCGCCAAACAATGTAATTGACATAGAAAACAGACTGATAGCACAGAGGTGATATTTGTTAGAAACTGTGGACGCCATCTTGGACTAGTAACGTACACAGAACGTAATTCATCCTATACATTGCTTATAAAACCTTTTCCACATCTGAATAGAAAAATTTTAAAAATCATATTCAGGTAAACGGTTTTTTGCATATTTAGTCTGCGATGTACCACGTTTGAGTTTTTCCATGTCACTTGTACATGTCAGTATACACATATATATATATCTTACCTACTGGCAGTTGCCAGTAGGTAGTTATAGTTAGAAACTAGTTTCCATAGGACAATCGTTGTTTGATTTGCTAATAACTTTGGCATTGTTTGACGAATCTTCACGAAATTCTCCAAAAGAAAAGGTCTATCCAGGTCAGCTCCTACCCTGAAAGTTTGGGGATGATTTGTCAAGGCGGGGCTGAGAAAATAGCAGCCTGAACTGCTGAACAAAATTACACCAAATTTTGCAAAAAGGTAGCCCTTGGTGCAGAAAGCGACCTCTTTTTTTTTTTAAATGGTCTGAATCCGTTCAGTAATTGCAGAGAAATAAAAAAAATAAAAGTTTCGATATCTATGGCCACAGGGGTTCGCGAACCCTCCTGACCACAAGCTTCATTCTAATTGGCTGCCAACACTCCAACCCAGGTAGTGTTGGCAGCCATCGTGTGACTCGGTAGAACCAAGTCAAAAGAAAACAGAAAAAAGAGGTTAAAAAACAATAAAAGGCAGCAGGGTAGTAACAACCTGACCCCCTAGGCCTGCACAGAGGTTCCCACAAGGACCCTCAGGGCCCAAAAAAAGCATTTTTTTATAATTAAAAAAATGAAGCACGGGCTGCCCTGCCTTGTTATTTTTAAACCCCCGGGTGGGCAAGGTCCTAGGGGCATCCACAAAATGTATAGTGGGGGTCCGCGGGGGCCCCCGCAGCCCCGGGGACCGCCAGCTCCCCTGTGTTTCATTTATGTTTTGCGGGGGCACTCAGCCCCGCCGCAGCCCCATGGACGGCCACATCCCCGGGGCTTTATTTTTTAAAATTATTAGTCTGTGTGGGCGGCTCGAGCCCCCTCACATGCCCTCGGGACCACCACTTCCCGGAGCTCTCAAAAAAAAAATAACCTGTGTCGGGGGGGCTCGAGCCCCCCTCACGTCCTGGAGACCACCACCTCCCCGGGGCACTAACTATGCAAATGTGGGGGTCCGTTACGGACCCCCGAGCCCCGGGAACCACCACCTCCCCGGTGCTTTAAAATGGTTGGGAGAGGGGCCGCGCAGCTCCCCTCCTGGAGTCCTTGATGGCCCTGGGGACTGCCACTACCCAGGGCCAGCTCCTGTGGTGTCCCAGGGTGCCCACCCCGGGACACGGCTGTTTGCTATGACAGGGCGGGAGCCGTGCAGCTCCCGCCCTATCATAGTAAACACTGCTTTGGATTTTGGAAGCAAGAGCAGGTTTCCTGCTCTCGCTTCCAAAATCCAAAGCAGATTGCTTGTCCACAAGGGGAGCTGCATGTTAGCAGCTCACCTTGTGGAAAAGCAATGCCTGCTCCTGCAGGAGGAGGGAGCTGGCGGGACCGTGGGGGCACTGGGGCTCCCCCCATGGTCCCCAACGAAGAGGCCATGCCCCAGGTGATGGGGTCCCCGGGGCAAAAAGTGGCCTGAGGAGGGGGACCATGCTGCCCCCCTCAGAATTTTTTTTTGTAAACAAAATGGATGCCCAGGCCCCGGGGGATGGGGTCCCCAGGGCAATAATTGGCTTGAGGAGGGGTGCCACAATGCCCCTCTCAGAAATTTTTAAAATAAATAAAATGGATGACCAGGCCCCGGGAGATTGGGTCCCTGGGGTCATAATTGGCCTGAGGAGGGGGGCCACGCTGCCCCCTCAGAATTTTTTTAATAAACAAAATGGATGCCCAGGCCCTGGGGGTTGGAGTCCCTGGGGCCATAATTGGCCGTGGGAGGGGGGCCACGCGGTCCCCCTCCTCATAATTAAAAAAAAAGGTGCAAGGCCCTGGGGCAAAAGTGGCCAAGGGAAGGGGGGCCACGCAGCTCTCCCCCAAATTAAAAAAAAAAGAAACCAGCAAATCGCCGGAGTCCCTGCCCCCTCCATGCACCCCTGTGCAAACCCGTCCGTGGCACGTTTTAAAGTGGAGAATGAGTTTCCTTTGTATTCTCTATCTCGCCCACCAGGTACCTCCAGTATGCGCCACAGGGCTGTGTTGCAGAAAGGTGGTCCGAGCCACGCTCCTTTTTAAACCTCTCTGCAACGCAGCTGGTTGGACCCCAGGGACCCTCAGTATCAAGAGGACTTAATCCCCCACCTTAAACCGCGGCACGGCGGGCTTGTGCACAGTGGTGAAAAGAGAGGGCGGGGCCTAATGTGACATGTGTGCTAACACGTCCTTTGCAAAAGCGCCACAGGGCTGCGTTGCAGAGAGGTGGTCCGAGGCCACGCCCCTATTTACACCTCTCTGCAATGCAGCTCTGTGGCACTTACTGGAGGTACCTGGTCGACCCCAGGGACCCTCAGGATTCAAAGGTACTTCATCCCCCAACTTAAAACATGCCACGGGCGTGTTTGCACAGTGGTGAAGGTAGGGGGCGGGGCCTGATGTGACATGTGTACAAACACGCCCTGTGGCGCGTTTTGAGTTGGGGGATTAAGTCCTGTTGAATCCTGAGGGTCTCTGGGGGCCAACTAGCCCACCAGGTACCTCCAGTACGTGCCAAAGAGTTGTGTTGAAGAGATGTGTAAAAAGGGGAGTGGCTTTGGACCACCTCCCTGCAACGCAGCTCTATGGCGCCTACTGGAGGTACGTGATGGGATAGTTGGTCCCCATGGACCCTCAGGATTCAAGGGGACTTAATACCCCAACTTAAAACACGCCATGGGGCGCGTTTGCATACTTGTCACATCAGGCCCCACCCCACTCCCTGCACCACTTTGCAAACGGATCTGTGGCACATTTTAAGTTGGGGATTAAATCCCCTTCAACACTCACAGATACTCCTTTAAAACATATGTAGTTACTCACACATGCACCACTGAGACATCCATTCAGTCACCAACACACCCATACACACACTCACCCACCCACCCATACAGCTGTTTTGACATACACTCTTCAACCCATACACCCAGTGAATCAACCACTCACATATCTATGCGTAGCTACTCACCAACCCATGCAGCCACTTATACACCGATAGACAGACTGATACAGACATTTACACAGTTTACTCACTGTTAGGTCTCACCTATTGTTTGTTTTCCATGGGAACGTCATGGACATGAAAAAGGATCCGCTACTTCACCAAATCACCTATTGCACCCAACACAGTCAAAGTGACATGGTAACCTGGGGAAAAAGGGAAACAAAACAAGGAAGGATGAGGGTCACATGTTGAACCCCAGGCTGCAATCGGACCAAGCAAGGACAAAGCACAACATCTGCAGATAGGAGAGAAGAATGAAAAACTGGTAAGTATGTAGTAGGGTATTTTAATGTCTTAAACTCTCTAATGGATGTATTGAATACCTTAAGTTTACCCTTCTTCATAGTCTTTCAATTAATTACTGTAGTCAGGGAAGTGTCTGGCTCAGGGAGGATAAATATGGTACTATTAGTTAGAGCAAAAGTAACATTAAAGAATAAATGAAGAAGAAGACTCTAGACTAGAACCCACCTATTCCTCAGACTCCTGAATGAAAATAGGCTCCACAACAAGAGTGTATAAATAAGAAATTAAACACAGCCTCATTATTCAGTCAACTTTCTAATGTCTCTTTCTGTCTGATCACATGTCACCGAATAAAAAAAAACATGAGAGAAGGAACGGATGCCCGCAGCAACAGGAACACCAGATGAGATAAGTATGCTGGGGTTTATAAAATAAAAATAAATGACAGTGTAAAGCGCTGTTACTTTATATAGCTGTAATATAGCTTTCTTTCTCTTTCCCTGTTGATTTCAGGACAGCGCTAACTGAAGAGGATGGAGGACTAGAGGCGATGGTGGTGCGCCAAAAACTGGAACACCGTGAAAGAGAGATCTGGGAGGAGATGGTGGCATGCCAAATGCTGGAACACAAAGAGAGGTCCGGGAGGAGATGAACAGTCCAACGAGGAAGAATGTGAAGAAAAACACCTGACTCGACGTTCTGGTGAGACGAAGTGAAACGAAGGTAAGACCCAACACAAAAGACCAGAACGCGAAATTCTGCCACTCGGGTATGGCTGAGCTTTTACCTATCTGGTCATTGGGGATGCACGTCCCTGTGCGACGGCCATTTTGGTAGTTAGTGTGGCTCCCCATTTTCTGTCAGTCATGACAGTACACCCCCCACTGTCCCCCAACTGATCTTGGTTTATCAGGATACGGCTGTGAAACAAACACACCAACAGAGGAGCATGTACTTGATTAGCTGGCTCCCAGGTCTGTTCTTCAATACCATATCCCTTCCAAGGTACCAAATACTGGAGCCTGTGTCTCACTCTATGTGAATTTATGATAGCCCCTACCTCATATTCAGGTTCGCCGCCTACCATTACTGGGGCTGGAATTGTAGGGAGACGCATACCAGGTTTTACCATTTTCAGAAGGCCACATGAAATACCGGGTGTATTTTCAAGGAGGCCGGAAGGTCAAGTTTCATAGCTACAGGGTTCACTACTTTCAATATTCTGTATGGTCCTACATACCGGGGTTTGAATTTGCAAAACCCCTTCAGCTGGAGATTGCTTGTGGATAGCCACACCTCGTCCCCTTGGCTATATTCAGGCTCTGTAGGTCTGTGGGAATCTGCTCCTTCTTTATATCTTGCTTTAGCTTTTTCTAGATTCACCTGAGCTGCTCTGCGTATGTCTTGTATCTCTTTCACAAAGTCTATAACTGCAGGAGTAGAGCTGTTGGAAGGAACCGGAAACAACATCGTTCGTGGGTGAAAACCGTAAGTACAGTAAAAAGGGGAATAAGCAGTGGAAGAGTGATAACTATTGTTAAATGAAAATTCAGCTATCCATGCCATTTTATCCTAATCAGAAAGTGATTGTAAGACTTGGCACCTGATTTGCTGTTCAAAACACTGATTCACTCTCTCGGTTTGGCCATCTGTCTGAGGGTGGTGGCTTAAGGACAACCGAACATCTATCTGCAACAGGGCTCCCAACGCCCTCCAAAATCTAGACATATCTAACAGAGCCTCTCTGTCAGATATCAAAATGGAAGGAATGCCATGTAAGCGTAAAACATGTTGAACAAACACAGAAGCTAGCACTCTGGATGTGGGGAGTGTCTTCAGTGGAATAAAATGGGCCATCTTGGTCAATAAGTCTACTACAACTAGAAGAGTAGTATTCCCTTGAGACCTTTTTGGTAAATCTACTATAAAATCTAAGGAAACTGTACGCCAGGGACTAGGCAGAGTGGGTAAAGGTTGGAACAGTCCCACAGGAGCTTGGTGAGAGGCTTTTCCTTGGGCACACACATGACATGTCTGCACATACTGTTTTGTGTCCCTCCCCACGCTTGGCCACCAAAAGTATCCTTGTAGTAAATCCAGTCTTTTTGTACCCTGTATGTCCAGCAAGCTGATGAGTGTGGCACCACTCTAAAGCATGTAACCTCAGGTCGTGAATGGGAAGTACTAACCCCCTTGGCCATAGAAGAGGTCTTGTCTTTTAGTGACTACTTGGGTACCTACGCTTTCTTTCATAACTACAGATGCCTGTGCCTCTTTAATCTTCCTTACAAAGTCATCCTCAGATTACAGAGTTCCAATTATTCTTTCTCTGGCTATTAAAAGGGGAGGCTCACCTTGTTGTTCTATTGGTTTGTAACCTAATTGGGATAACTCATCAGCTTTTCCATTCTTTTTCCCTGCTTGGAACTGTATAATGAAGTCACAATCGCTAGAAACTGAGTCCAACGTAGTTGTCGCATGGATGGAGCCCTTGCGGATTTCAAGAACTGTAGATTATGGTGATCTGTGAGGACTGTTATAATGTGATTTGCCCGTAACAGATATTGCCTCCACTCCTCAAAGACTCTTTTTATGGCCAGGAGTACTTTGTCTCTTATAGAATAATTAATTTCCGCTGGAGCCAATTTCTGTGAATAATAAGCCACTGGATGAAGATGTCCTGTGATAGGATCTGCCTGAGAGAGGACCCCTACAACTGCCACTTGAGACTCG
Organism: Lissotriton vulgaris; assembly: GCF_964263255.1. Classification (NCBI taxonomy): domain Eukaryota; kingdom Metazoa; phylum Chordata; class Amphibia; order Caudata; family Salamandridae; genus Lissotriton; species Lissotriton vulgaris. The sequence goes on along the minus strand of NC_141685.1, from coordinate 1,255,134,105 downwards.
TCTGCCTCAACTACAAAAACACGTGAATGATCTGGATGTGTAAGTATGGGCGCTTGTATGAAGGCCTCCTTTAACTGAAGAAAGGATGCATCTGCCTCGGGAGTCCATTGAAACGTAACCCTTTTTTTCAAGAGCCCAGTTATCGGGGAGGCTCAGTCAGAAAAATTGCTAATAAAGCATCTATAAAAATTGGCGAAGCCAAGGAAACTCTGGATCCACTTAATAGTCTGTGGTGTTTGCCAACGATTAATGGTTTCTACCTTTTGAGGGTCCATACTTATTCCCTGGGGAGACACCGTGAATCCAAGAAAACGTACTAATTTGTTTGGAAAATGGCACTCCTCTACTTACAGTATAGATGGTTGTCTTTCAAACGTTCGAGGACCCTCATAACATGAACTTCGTGTTCTTGCATGGATGGAGAATACTTCAGGAGATCATCAATGTAAGCAATGGCAAACGGGTCCAATATGTCCTTTAGGACTTCATTGATGAAAACTGGAAAGCAGATGGGGCATTACACAGCCCAAAAGGCATCACTAAGTATTCATATAACCCATACCTGGTACAGAAAGCCATTTTCCACTCATCTCCCTCCTTTATTCTTACAAGATGGTAGGCCCCTCGCAAATCTAACTTGGTAAATACTTGAGCGTGTTTTATCAGATCAAGGAGGGAGGATATCAGTGGCAAGGGATACCTGTTCTTGATGGTAATGACATTTAAAGCCCTATGGTCTATATAACATCTGAGACCCCCTTATTTTTTTGGTATAAAAAAGAGAGATGATGATTCCGGTGACTGAGAGGACTCCAGGCTTCGGAGTATTGGAGAAGCCGTTGTTTTCGTTTCCCGACCCGAGGAAGGAGCGGGAAGTTATTATTTGATTCATCTTTCACGGACCGCATTACCTTCAGCCGCGTTGCCGTACGAAAAGGAGCATTTCTCTTGTGTGTGACTTCAGAAGCGGAGCGCAGTTTTAGGCTACGCGTTACCGTTTCAACCCGCTTTAGAAGAGAGCTCATTCTTCTAGGGGTTTTTGGTGTTTTTGCTTTGCGGGACAAACTCTATGCCGGCGGATTACCAGCGGAGCACGGTAGTGGTCACAACTACGTGCTACCGTGTGGTCTTTCTTTTTCATAAATACACGGTGACTAATGATGCGGAATACTTGTGCCTGAGTTTCCTGGGTACCGTGGTTTTTTCCTCAGGATCAAATACTGTTTCCCTCATGAGTACTTTTGTTCCTACTCCTCATCAGAGCGGAGTATTGTGGTTCTTGCTCCCTACACACTACCGTATCTGTAAGGCCTGGGCACCATTTCAGTTACCTTTTCTTTTACCTGCCTCATATAAGGAATACTTGGCTTTTGTTGTCGTTATTTGATTTCCATCATCAGAACCCAGTATTACAATGCAATCCTCACACTATTGTCATGTTAGGCAGAATGGTTGTTTATGATATTACACATATGTAGGTCATATGTTTTTCTGTGTGAAACTTGAGTATTGTTTATGTTTCATTTAGGCACAACTCAGTCAAGGCTGGTGGTGAATGAGGAGGATTTCAACAGAACTTTGTTTCCTTTATTGTGCAGGTACAAATAATCATTTAATGAGACCATTCGAGAGTAGCCTGATGTGATATGGACTGTTTCTAAGTGTATGTTTTGTTGTTACAGGTTTACTCCCTTTCCCTGCTGTCCCTTCCCTTTCCCTCCCTTTTCTTTTCCCTCGCCTAATGGCTCAAATACTCTGTGTATTACATTTAGAGTGTTTGTGACGTTGGTAGGTGGACCATTATATACTACAACCGGATCCTGTGGAGCAAAATCGAACAGTATTACACGCCCAAGAATATAGCTCGGCCCAACTGGGTTTTCATTATAATGGCTACTATGGAGGATGTTCTCCAGGCCTTAGTTATGGTTCAGCAGGAGTTAGCCTCCTCTAAAGCAGAAACATCAGCGTTAAGGGAAAAGGTAGACAAGTTGAATAGATACCCCTTTGATGCATCTTCCCCCCAGGTACAGGTTACGGTACCTCCTCCTATCCCTTTGGCCAGTCCCGAGCGCTATTCTGGAGACCCAGCTAAGACATGAGTATATCTTACTCAAATGATGCTTCACTTTTCTTGCAAGCCAGCATCCTTCCCTAATAACCACTCACGAGTGGCGTTTGCCATTTCTTATCTGATAGGCGATGCAGCCAACTGGGCAGTTCCCCTAGTAAGGAAGAACGACGCCATACTATCGGATTGGTCGGCGTTGCGCGCCGAGTTCAAAAGAGTGTTCGATCGAAGGGACACCACGTTCAGTGCAGACTGAGAACTTCTCACCCTTAGACAAGGAAAGCGTGATTTAGTGACCTATCTCACTGATTTTAATAGACTGGTGGCGGAGACAGCTTGGCCCGAAGAAAATAGAACGTCTCTTTTTTATCAAGGGTCTAAGAGAAGGTCTAAAGGATATTATAACGTAAATTGATCCACAACCCGTCACCTGTACGGATATGATAAATTTGACGCTGCGATTGGATGGTAGACTAGCAGAAAGAGGGGGCAATAGGAGACGTTGGGACAAGGTCTCTTTCGGTTCTAAGGTCAACCCTCGTAGAGCCCTGCCATAGTCTGAGGACGGCAGCGAACCCATGGAAATCGGTGCAGTAAGAGCGCCGTTATCCAGAGAGGAGAAAGAGAGCCGCAGAGCATTGGGGTTGTGTATGTACTGTGGGAAGAAGGGGCATTATGTAAAAGAGTGCCCCACCAAACCAAAGACCTCGGGGGTATGGAATCGGAGTAAAAAGTTAGCAGTCTCTGTCATAGGTACACCCAAGAGGAAGTCTGAGATACCTCAGGATAGAGAAGAGACACAGCCTTTGAAGACCCCTTCTCTAACCATTTTGACCTTGCAAGACTCAGAAACCCATATCATCCTTCCCATGAGACTTGAGAGTCAGCTACAGGTCCATCAGGTCAGGGTTATGATAGATTCTGGGGCCACGGGCAATTTTATAGACAGTGGTTTGGTGTCCACCTTATCCTTAGACAGAGTGTCTCGAACCACACCTGAAGAGGTATTAGCAGTAGAAGGAAAGCCATTGAAATCTGGTCTCATTACAGAACAGACTGATTTAGTGGTACTGTCTGTTGAAGTGCCCGAGGGTAGACATAGAGAATAATTTTCTTTGAACATCATAGAGGCCCCTCAGTATGAGGTCATTTTGGGAATGCCTTGGTTAAGCCATCACAACCCTACGGTAGATTGGAAGGCCAAACAGATACAGTTCCTGTCGGATGAATGCAAGGAGCACCTGGAAGCTCACAAGACATTTCATACTGCAGCTTTGTTGTTACCAGTGGTAGTGGCTACTGCAGCTGAGAAAATGGTTACTTTGCCTTCTGAATATCTGTGTTTCAAGGATGTGCTTAGCGAAAGCAAGGCAGAACAATTACCACCACATAGGATGTATGACTGTCGTATAGATCTAGTGGAGGGGGCCACCATTCCATCATGTCGTGTATATGCATTATCTGTCCCAGAAACCAAACATCTGAAGAAATATTTAGATCACTAGGTGGAGAATGGGTTCATTAGGCCATCCAGATCTCCTGCTGCCTCTCCTTTGTTTTTTATCAAGAAAGCGAATGGTGATCTGAGAGCATGTGTGGACTATCGCATGTTGAACAAGAATACTGTAAGAAATCGATACCCCTTACCACTCATATCAGTTCTCTTGGATCAAGAGCGGAATGCAAAAATTTACACCAGACTGGACCTCCGTGGCGCGTACCATTTGGTGCGCATGCGGGAGGGGGATGAGTGGAAAACTGCCTTCAAGACACGTTATGGGTTGTATGAGTACACAGTCATGCCGTTCGGGCTATGTAACGCCCCTGCGGCATTTCAATACTTCCTAACGATGTCTTAAAGGAGTTTGTGGACATCTGTGTGGTAGTATACATAGATGATATCCTAATATACTCAGAAAAGACCGAACTACACAGCATGTTTCTAAGGTTTTACAGAAATTGAGGGAACATAGGCTTTACTGTAAGTTGAGCAAGTGTGAATTCAGCGTGCCCAAGGTGGAGTTCTTGGGGGTTATGCTTTGCCCTACAGGTTTATAAATTTCTGACAGACAGAAAGATGCAGGGCGTATAAGAGTGGCCTGTCCCCGGCTGTGTGAAAGATGTCCAGAGTTTTCTAGGGTTCGCAAATTACTATCGCAGATTTATTCTCCATTTCTCCCAGGTGGCAGTGCCATTGTCCAGATTGTTTAGGAAAGGGGTGTCTTTTCTTTGGACTAGCGAGGCAGCAGAAGCTTTTAGGAAACTAAAGGAGGCCTTTACTCCAGCTCCAATACTAGCCCATCCAAAACCCGAAAACCCTTACATAGTAGAAGCCGATGCTTCGGATGAAGCGATAGGGGCTATTCTGTCACAGATCACAGGGCAACTGCATCCGGTAGCGTATCTGTCCAAGAAACTGAACATGGCAGAAAAGAACTACACTATTGCTGAGAAAGAGCTGTTAGCAATAAAGAGGTCTTTCCAAGAGTGGCGACAATATTTGTGTGGAGCGGCTTTCCCGATAACAGTATTCACTGACTATAGGAACCTCCAATTTATGAAGACGGCACGACACCTCCCTCAGAGACAAATGAGGTGGATGTTTTTCTTCTCGGAGTATGACTTTGTGATCACTTTTAGACCTGGGGCGGACAACCGGAAAGTAGACTCGCTGTCCAGACAAGACCAGGCAGACAAGGCCGCTAGCAAGGAAATATTGGAGGCAATAGTGGATCCTGTAAAAGTGGTTTGTGTGATTCAGGCAGACAGTTTTTTGGACATGATCCGCAGAACAAAAGATCAGGATGCATGGGTGATGTGGGCCACTAAAGGTAGAGGTCGTGTATTAAAGCAAGGGCTGCCTTTCCACGATAACAGACTATTTTACCTACCAAGGCATTGCATAAGAAGGCTTTTGAGTGGTGTCATGATTCTCCTTTAGCAGGTCACCAAGGTGTGAGCAAGACTGTTCAATTATTGCAACGTCATTTCTGGTGGGAGACCGATAAAAATGACGTCTCCGTATGGGTAAAGCAGTGTGAAGACTGTGCTCGTGCAAAAAACGAGAGGGGAAAAAAGAAGGGAATGTTGATGCCTCTGCCCACACCTAAAAGACCATGGCAAACCATTAGCCTAGATTTCATTACGGGTCTACCGCCAGATCAGGGCAAGACAGCCATCCTGGCGGTTGTGGATAGCCTCACAAAAATGGGGCATTTCATTCCTTGTGTTAATCTCCCCCACAGCTGGACAAACGGCACAATTACTGTTGAGTAACGTGATACGTTTACACGGAGTGCCAGATGTCATTGTGTCTGATAGGGGCCCACAATTCGTCGCCAGGTTCTGGAAAGTTTGGTGTCAGGCGATGCACATCCAACCCTCTCTCTCCACTAGCTTCCACCCACAAACCGATGGGCAAACAGAAAGACTCAAACAAACCCTGAAGAAGTACCTAAGGTGTTACGCGGCGGGTGCTCATGACTCATGGGTCTCTTTATTGTGGATGGCTGAGGTAGCATATAACAATGCCTGGCATAGTTCAGTGGAGGTGTCTCCTTTTTGTGCCACCTATGGATTTGATGCCCGGATACTACCTATCAGCATCCTGGAGGTGGTGGCTGATCAACAAACGGTACTAGGACAAATGCAGAAAATGCAAGACGTGCAAAAGAAGGTTAGAGTACATCTGCAGAAGGCAAAGTTGGAGTACAAGAGATGGGAGGACAAGCTTAGGAGAGCGGGCCCGTTGTATCATGTGGGTGACAGAGTATGGCTGTCCACCAGGAACATCAGGTTCAAGTTGCGAAGTATCTTCCATCCTAGATATATCGGACCTTATGTCATCCTGAGGAAGATTAATCCTGTGGCTCTCAAACTGAAATTGCCTGGTACTCTTCGGATACATCCTGTGTTCCATAGTAGCCTGGTGAAATCCGCTTTCTCTGCTAGGAGACGTGCACCTTCTCCGGTGTTATGTGATGGGGGTTTCGAGTATGTGGTCCGGAGCATAAAGGACTCGAAGTGGAGGAGGGATGTGTTGTGGTATTTGGTTTCCTGGAAGGGGTACACGGCGGAGGATGATTCCTGGGAGCCTGTGCAGAACATCCATGCCCCTGATGCCATCCGTTCTTTCCATCGTAGGTTCCCTATGCGGCCTGGTCCTAGGAGGCGCTAGGTGGGAGGACGTACTGTCAGGATCCAGGTCATGCACCTACACTGCTGTGTGAACCAGCTCACATTCACGCACTATGTAGGAGTGACATGCCCAAAAAACTACAACTCCCAGACTCCCCGGCAGTAGGTGAGGTGATAACTGCAATCCTGACACGCTTCCTATTGCGTGTAATTCTTAGCATTCTTGTTCCTTGCCGGCTGGCAGAGGAGCATCCTTTCACGTCGCCTTTGACTCCAGGCTTCGGAGTATTGGAGAAGCCGTTGTTTTCGTTTCCCGACCTGAGGTAGGAGCGGGAAGTTATTATTTGATTAATCTTTCACGCAGCGTGTTGCCTTCAGCCGCGTTGCCATACGAAAAGGAGCATTTCCCTTGTGTGTGACTTCAGAAGCAGAGCGCGGTAGTTTTAGGCTACGCGTTACCGTTTCAACCTGCTTTAGAAGAGAGCTCATTCTTCTAGGGGTATTTGGTGTTTTTGCTTTGCGGGACAAACTCTGTGCAGGTGGATTACCAGCGGAGTGCGGTAGTGGTCACAACTACGCGCTACCGTATGGTCTTTCTTTTTCTTAAATACACAGTGACTAATGAAGCGGAATACTTGTGCCTGAGTTTCCTGTGTACCGTGGTTTTTTCCTCAGGATCAAATACTGTTTACCTCAGGAGTACTTTTGTTCCTACTCCTCATCAGAGCGGAGTGTTGTGGTTCTTGCTCCCTACACACTACCGCTTTTCTTTTCCTTGCCTCATATAAGGAATACTTGGCTTTTGTTGTCGTTATTTGATTTCCATCATCAGAACCCAGTATTGCAACGCAATCCTCACACTATTGTCATGGTAGGCAGAATGGTTGTTTATGATATTTCACATATGTCGGTCATACATTTTTCTGTGTGAAACTTGAGTATTGTTTATGTTTCATTTAGGCACAACTCAGTCAGGCTGGTGGTGAATGAGGAGGATTTCAGCACAAGTTTGTTTCCTTTATTGTGCAGGTACAAATGATCATTTATTGAGACCATTCGAGAGTAGCCTGATGTGATATGGACTGTTTCTAAGTGTATGTTTTGTCGTTACAGGTTTACTCCCTTTCCCTGCTGTCCCTTCCCTTTCCCTCCCTTTTCTTTTCCCTCGCCTAATGGCTCAAATACTCTGTGTATTACATTTAGAGTGTTTGTGACGTTGGGAGGTAGACCATTATATACTACATCCGGATCCTGCGGAGCAAAATCGGACAGCAATGGTAACCTGAGTAAGAAGGGAAACAAAAAAAGGAAGGATGAGGGTCACAGGTTGAACCCCAGGCTGCGATAGGACTAAGCAAGGACAAGGAAACAACATCTGTAGATAAGAGAGAAGAACGAAAAACTGGTAAGTATGTAGTAGGGTATCTTAATGTCTTAATCTCTCTAATGGGTGTATTTAATACCTTAAGTTTTCCCTTTTTCGTAGTCCTTCAATTAATTACTGTTGTCAGGTAAGTGTCTGGATCTGGTAGGAAAAATATGGTACTATTAGTCGGACCAAAAGTAACATTAAAGAGTAAATAAATGAGAAGGCTCTAGACTTGAACCCACCTATTCACCAGACTCCTGAGTGAAAATAGGTTCCTCAACCTGAGTGCCGAAATAAGAAATTAAACACAGCCTTAAAATTCAGGCAACTTTCTAATGTCTCTCGCTGTCTGATCATAGGTCACCACATAAAAAAAAGCATGAGAGAAGGAACGGATGCCCACATCAACAGGAACACCAGACCAGATAAGTATGCAGGGGTTAAGAAAATAATAAATGACAAGGCACAGCGCTGTTACCGTATATAGCAGTAATATAGCTTTCTGTCTCTTTCTCTGATGATTTCAGGACAGCGCAAACTGAAGAGGACGGAGGACTAGGAGCGATGGCGGCGCGCCAAAATATGGAACACCAAGAAAGAGAGGTCCGGCAGGAGATGGCGGCGCGCCGATTGCTGGAACACAGAGAGAGGTCTGGGAGGAGATGAACCGTCCAACGAGGAAGAACGTGGAGAAAAACACCTGACTCGACATCATGGAAGAGATAAAGTGAACCGGAAGGTAAGGCCCAATACAAAAGACCGAAACCTGAATCGCTGCCACTCGGGTACGGCCGCGCTTTAACCTGTCTGGTCTATTGCGCATGGTTAGTCCGGTCGCTCCTCCTGCCGTGTGGCCCACCCCGAGTGTGCCCGGTCCCTCCTGCCGCCGCTGCCAGTGACGTTCTGCCCCTGTTTGCCTTGGCCCCCTGCCCTTGACTGCCCCTCTGTGCCTCACTCGTTCTTTACTGTACTGCCTTCGTTTTCTTAGTGCCTGCTTTCGTTTTCACCCAGTTTGTGCTGTACCTCTGTGCCCGTTTTGCCCCTGTTTTCCTTGGCCCCCTGCCCTTGACTGCCCTTCTGTGCCTCACTCGTTTTTCATTGTACTGCCTTTGTTTTTCTTAGTGCCTGCTATCATTTTCTCCCAGTTTTTGCTGTACTGTTTTGTCCTGCGTGACTTGCTGCCTCTGTGCCCAGCTGTTTCCCTGCCCCACCCAGCTCCCTGCCGCTGCTCCCCCACGGCCCCACCCCCTCCAGCATCACTGCACCGCTCCCCCCCACTCGCCACCCCGCTCCCGCCTCCCAGCTGCTCCTCCCTCGCCCCTCCCCCCCACTCTCCATTATGGCAGAGCGCATGCGTACACGCAGTGTTGGCGTGCAGCGGGCGTGCCGATTGCGCACTGAAGGCGCGCCAAAGGTAAGCCCGTCTGTGCCCGTCCGCGCCAGGATGGCGCCCAGCGCCAGATCCCCTGGCCCCCGCAGATGCCAGCCCACCAGCCGGACTTACGACGACGCCTCCCTCAACGCACTCAACACCAGCCGGATCCCGGGCTGCCACCGAGCTACCCCAGGATGCACCCACGGACCCTTCACCTGCCAATCCTGCAAGTTCTCCTGCATCCGGACCTGCACTGCACCCGCCAAGCCGACCCCCAGCAGCAACCACCTGAATTGCATCCTGCTCAACACCCGCTCCATCCACAGACACGCCATCGAACTCAGGGACCTCCTCGACTCCACATCTCCAGACGTCGTCTTTCTCACGGAAACATGGATGAACGCCTCCTCAGCGCCCGTCATTGCCATCCCGGATGGATACAAGATCACCCGGAGGGACCGCGTCAACCAGACAGGAGGAGGAATCGCCATCGTCCACAAGAACACCATCCGCATCACGACCAACTCCGACGACACCCTCACAGCCGCCAAACACCTGCACTTCCAGATACACACCAACCACAAGAACACCCTCAGAGGCACCCTCATCTACAGACCACCAGGACCTTGTGCACAATTCAGCGAAGACAACGCAGACTTCATCAGCCCGCACGCCCTCCCCTCCGCTGACTACATCCTCCTAGGGGACCTCAACTTCCACCTGGAGAACAACAACGACAGCAACACCACCACCCTGCTGGACAACCTCGCCAACCTCGGACTCAAGCAACTGGTGACCACCCCCACCCACTACGCCGGCCACACGCTTGACCCGTATTCTCCTCAAGCAAAGACATCTCCTTCAGCCACAACACCGGACTCCACTGGACAGACCACAGGTGCGTCCACTTAAGGACCACTGACCAGCTCACCACATCCCTGAGCCAGAACCCTCCCGCCAGCTCAGCGAACCCCAACCAAGCCGCCAACAACCTCACAAGGTGGATCACCAACTGCGCAGACGACCTCGCTCCACTGAAAACCCCCACGCCAGACCCGGCAGCAAGAAAGCATCCTGGTTCACCGACGAACTCAAGAGCTCCAAGAAGAACTGCCGAGCCCACGAGAAAGTCTGGCGCAGAGACCCGACTACAGACAACATGACCACCCTCAAGCACGCCACCCGAAAACACCACCAGCTGATCCACACCACCAAGGAAACCGCATTCAAGGAACGACTAGACAACAATGCCCACAACAGTAAGGAACTCTTCAACATCGTCAAAGAGCTCTCGAACCCTAGCGCCGGAAACAACGACATCACCCCCTCGCAAGACCTCTGTAACTCGCTCTCCTCGTTCTTCCACAGCAAGATCGCAGATATACACAACAGTTTCAGCACACAGCCAACGCACCCGACGATCGTACCAACGCCCCCCACCACCACCCTCCGCGCCTGGACCCCGGTCAACACCGAAGACACCATCCGCACGATTAACTCCATCCACTCCGGATCACCAACCGACCCCTGCCCTCACCACGTCTTCAACAAGGCCGACTCCATCATCGCACCCCATCTCCGGGACATCATCAACGCCTCCTTCAACACCGCCACCTTCCCAGAGTGCTGGAAGCACACCAAACTCAGCGCCCTACTGAAGAAACCATCAGCGGACCCCGCCGACCTCAAAAACTACCGCCCCATCTCGCACCTTCCTTTTCCTGCCAAAGTCATCGAGAAGACCGTCAACAGACAGCTGGCCGCCTTCATCGGGACAAACGGATCCCTCGACCACTCGCAGTCCGGCTTCCGAGCCAACCACAGCACCGAGACCGCCCTCATCGCAGCCACCGACGACATCCGAGCCCTGCTCGACAACGGGGAAACAGCGGCCATCATCCTCCTGGACCTTTACGCAGCGTTCAACGCGGTCTGCCACCGCACCCTAGTGCAGCGCCTCAACAACATCAGAATCCAGCAGAAGGCACTAGAGTGGATCATCTCCTTTCTTGCCGGAAGAACACAGAGAGTACGCCCCCCCCGTTCAGATCAGAGGCCACCAAAGTCATCTGCGGCGTACCACAAGGATCATCGCTCAGCCCCACACTGTTCAACATCTACAAGAGCCCCCTCGCGGCCATCGCATGCCAACACAACCTCAACATCATCTCCTACGCCGACGACACCCAGCTGATCCTCTCCCTCACCAACGACCCCGCAACCGCCAGAACCAACCTACATGAAGGGATGAAAGACGTAGCCGAGTGGATGATGAACAGCCGCCTGAAACTGAACTCAGATAAGACGGAAGTCCTCATCCTGGGATCAGCACCCTCCGCCTGGGGCGACTCCTGGTGGTCCCCTGCCCTGGGCAGCGCACCTAAACCAACGGACCACGCATGCAACCTGGGCTTCATCCTGGACTCCTCCCTCTCGATGACCAGACAAGTCAACGCCGTCTCCTCGTCATGCTTCAACATCCTACGCATGCCTCGGAAGATCTTCCGTTGGATCCCCACCGAAACCAGGAAGACGGTAACCCAGGCCCTCGTCACCAGCTGTCTGACTACGGGAACACGCTTTACACCGGAACGACATCCAAACTACAGAAGAGGCTCCAGAGGATCCAGAATGCCTCAGCACGACTCATCCTGGACATCCCCCATCACAGCCCATCTCTGGACACTTGAGAGACCTGCACTGGCTCCCCGTCAGCAAGAGAATCACGCTACAACTCCTCACCCACGCACACAAAGCTCTCCACAACCAAGGCCCCAGATACCTCAACGACCGCCTGACCTTCTACACTCCCACCCGCCAGCTACGATCGACCAGCCACGCCCTCGCCGCCGTCCCCCGCATCCGAAGAGCCACAATGGGAGGAAGATCCTTCTCCTACCTGGCTGCCAAGACGTGGAACTCCCTCCCCATCCACCTCCGCCTGACCCAAGACCACCTCGCCTTCAGGAAGCAACTCAAGACCTGGCTGTTCGAGCAGTAGCGGACCCCCCTCCCCCAAGCGCCTTGAGACCCTCCGGGTGAGTAGCGCGCTATACAAATGCTTTGATTGATTGATTGATTGCACGTCCACCGTGCGGTGGCCATTTTGGTAGTTTGAGCAGCTCCCGGTTTGCCGGCAGTCGTGACAATAACCAATGCATTCAGTAAGATACGCTTAATCAGTCACTTATACAGTCAGTCATGCATTTACTAAATCATCCATTCACGCACTTATACACCCACTCATTCTTCAATACACCTTGACATATATATATATAAAACATATTTAAACTTACAGAAACACACATTCACTGGATGATGTCATCAATGATGTCATTTGAGATGTCATCAGTGATGTCACTGAGCATGTCATGAGTGATGTAATATATAACGTCATCAGCAGTACAGTGCGGGGGCGCGAGGTATAGTTAGCTCTACTAACTATAACGCCCAAATTTCTCTGGTTTTGTATGAGTGAAATCTCCAACTAACTATAAAGTCCCTGAAACATATATATATATATATTCAATGAAAAAACCATTGGTTTTAGGCCATATATAGTTAGGAATTAGCATTTACAAAACCTTATTTTACTCGCATAAAACCATTGAAATTCCATATATAGTTAGAAGCGCTAACTATATATCGCGCACCCACAATCCACTGCTGATGATGTCACATATTACATCATTCATGACATGGTCAGTGACATCACTGATGACATCACTGATGACATCTCAAATGACATCACTGATGACATCACTGATGACAACACCCAGTGACTGTATGTTTCTGTAAAGTTAAAATATGTTTCACATATTGAAGAATGAGTGGATGTATAAGTGTCTGGATGAAGAATTTAGTAGGTGCATGACTGACTGTATGAGTGAGTGATTAAATGTGTCTCACTGAGTGCATGGGTTAGTGACTAAACTGTCTTAATTTGTGCATCAGTATGTTTGTTGTTGTGTAAGCTGCTGCATGTGTTGATCAGTAGCTATAAGAGTGGCCATATGGGTTATTGATTGGTTGCCCAAGTATTTGAATGGGAGGCTGAGTGTGTGTGTGGGTGGCTGGGAGGTGCGTGACTCTGTGCATAGATGTGTAAGCAGTTGATTCACTAGGAGTATGAGTTCAAGAGTGCATGTGGAAACAGCTATATGGGCGGTTGACTATGCATGGGTGTGTTGGTGAGTGAATGGATTTCTCATTGCTACATGAGCAAGTAAGTACGTATGTAAAACACAATACATGTGAGAGTTGAGATATATAAATAACTGAACATAAGAGCCAGTGAATGTGTGAGTGGCTGTATCGATCACTGTGAGCTTGTATCAGGGATTATATAAGAGAATAAATATGTGTTATTATATGTTTGAATAAGTAAGATGTGTATAACTTTATAGTTGAGGAAATGGAGGTGTGATTGATTCTTTGCATGACTGAGTAGGTGTGTGAGTAACTCCATGGATGAGTGACAGTCTGTGAGTGTCTGTTTATACTGAGTGTATGTAAGGTTATATTAGAGTCTGAAGAGGTTCATTGTATTATCACATAAGTGATGTGATCAGTGATGACAAATGAGATGTCATCAGTGATGTCATTTGAGTTGTCATCAGTGATGTCATCAGTGATGTCATTTGAGATGTCATCAGTGATGTCATTTGAGTTGTCATCAGTGATGTCATTTGAGATGTCATCAGTGATGTCATCAGTGATGTCACTGACCATGTCATGAATGATGTAATATGTGACATCATCAGCAGTGGATTGCGGGTGCGCGATATATAGTTAGCGCTTCTAACTATATATGGAATTTCAATGGTTTTATGCGAGTAAAATAAGGTTTTGTAAATGCTAATTCCTAACTATATATGGCCTAAAACCAATGGTTTTTTCATTGAATTTTCAAGGTTTTCTAAATGCAAATTTCTAACTATATATCCACTATAACCTATGGTTTTTTCTGTGAATTTCATTGGTTTTTTAATAGCAAATATGAAAAGCTTTAAAATGTCAAGTACGTGATAGATAAAAACATTTTCGTATTTATGCACGCTGATGTGCTTTGAACGCTGCACCCCCCCCCCCTCCCCTCTTTTGTCTTAGTAGTACTCTCTCTTTGCAGATACTGAAGGGTAGTTAACGCAGGCCTTTACCCCCGTTGTAATCCGTCGTGCCTCCTTGTCTCTCCATTTGATTGATTGTTGTCCAAGCATTTACTGTTTTAGAATTGGTTCTCTTTGGATCATTCTCTATTTACAAACAAGCACAAAGTCGCAATACTCTGTTTAGTCTTTGCAGATAGTGAAAAATCGTGTAAAATAATAAAAGTAATCGAGCAAAATCAGTAGGCCACTAATTAGATCTCTTTTTGACCTCGCTAAAATAGAAATATTAGGAACAACCCTTCATGAGAAATACGAAAATAGTGAGATGAACTGAGCTCCACACCATGAGGACTGCAAGACAGCTCGGCTCCATCACCCATACCGCACAAAATAACGACAAACCCTATGCAAATATTAAAAATATAGACAACACACCAGCAAAGAAACAGGGTAAAACATTTTATTAAAAAACTATTTACATAACGTTGTTTTATAAGATGATGTCAGTAGTGGACCGATGTGTGAATAGATCGAAAACAGCACAAGGCTCCAAGATCCAGATGGCAAGCTCCTGGATGTTGGGTGCCATAGTTTAGAGTTCTGAATTTCAGCCTTTTTCAATGCCTGTGCTTTGTTGAATCAAAATGGCGGCTTGACACAAAGCTGACTCAAGCGTTGCTACTGATGCTATACAGACCAAAACTGGTTTTCAGTTTGTACATTTTTCTAGATTTTTCAATCCAAGTTTGGTTGACTTTGTAGAACGATGGCTTCAGATTTTCAACATACGGTGTGGTGGCGCTGACTGGGAGGCGGCGCTTCGCTCCTGCCTCCTCCCCAAGTAAGATTTTCATACGTGAAAGTACGTTAATGGTTTTGGTCCCTGAGATGCTTCGATGTCACTACCATTCTCAAATAGCATAAGTTCTGGATGTTGGGTGCCATAGTTAAGAGTTCTGAGCACTGCTTGTAACACTGTCTGAAGCTTATTTCCACCTACTGCAGCTTCACTATTCTCAAAGTAAGTGAGTGTCGTTTGTGGACCTGACTGCATTAGAAAACAATGTGATATGTTACCTTCCTAAACAGCTTGACGGAGGCCCCTGAGGGGCGGTGTGATGGCCATGGACTCGGAGAAGACGCTTGGCTCCGACTCCCTCCCCAAGTCTTATAGCACTGGTGTAGCCTGAGATCGCCCCCGACATAGGCGGCCGGCTCCCGGGGTCCGGCTGAACTTTTTGCCTTTTGATGACTCTTCAATTCTGGACCTTGTCCCACAATCCGTTTGACCTGAAGACAAGCTGTAGTGGGGCGCCCCTTTATCGTTTTAGTTGCCATTCCGCCCGCTTTTGCTACACTGTGCCTCTTCCGCCATTCAGCTGTTTACCGCCCGCTCTTGCGACTACAGCGTCTCGCTCACCATGTAGTTTAGATGCGCCCGCTCTTGCGGTGCAGCGATAGGCGGCTGCCACAGGACTCTCAAAATGGCGGCCGGCTCTTCGGTTTTGGGCCTGGTCCACTAAAATGGCCCTGGGACACCTTGGAACTCGGACGCTTGTCTGCTAGGGCTTGGGTCCCATTCTCGAAAAGCGTCCCCTCAGCCGTGAAGATTCTACAAAAGTCTTGGGGGCCTCCGACTCCCGCAGGCTTCTGGTGGGGAGCGGCTGCCATGATTGCTCGTGGAATGGCCACGACGGAGCTACGAGATGGTAGTGGTCTCATGCTGACGCCAGCTTTAGTCTGAAACATCCAGAAACACTATAGACTACCAATTCGATCAGTTCCGGTAGCGCCCCAACATGACCCGGAAGAGAAGAACTTGCCCTCCCCTCTTTGACTGATGGTTCTTGTTGCCTGTCCCCTCTGTTGTCATTTAACAGAACTTTTTGGACTGCTGAAAGGGGTTGTGTTGTGAACGCTGGTTGGTGGAGACATTTTGGCTATATTCTTGACCTACGTTGTCGCGTAATTCGTTTTATGACACGCCGCGTTAGCGCACCCGGAAGTGATCCGAGGCGCGGCGCGCAGCGCGTAACGTAAGCATAACAGGTCATGTGACTTGTTAATAAAACTTTTCATTGGTTCATTTTACTTTTGTTAATTTAATGATGAAAAGCTTGGTCATATGACCTAAAAATTACGCTTTTTATTATTTTCGAACAATATTTTTTTTTCAAACATATGTTATAATATTTCAGGCTAATGTACTTTCCCGGAAAATTTACAACTGTCTTGCAAGTAAAATATATTCCTTTTTCGAGAAAAAGGGCGTTTCTTCCTTCCATGACGGAGCCGTTGAGTAAAAGAGATTCGGCCTGCTGTCTTAGTCGCCGATACGCCTGATTATCAGATTCTTATCGATCACTTTATGTTGCAGGAGTGGAAAACACAACTGCCCTTGACCATTTATCTTTACTGCGTTCCTACATATTATACCTTTTTTCCGTCATGTAATTGGACTGCTTTATTTCACTTGCCTTTTACTGATTCGAAAACAGTCACTAAAAGTAAAAACTTTACAAATGTAAATACTACTACCGAGTTTTGTTTTAAAAACCTTTATTGTGAAAATGTCAGTATACAAATACGGGCCTATAACCACGTGGGCCGGCCACGGAGCAAACTGAAATCGTATATGATGAGGAGACATTTACACTGTAGAAGAACGTAACGAGCGGGCCATTATTTGACAAGAACAAAGGTGTCTAACAGTTGCGGAATCGGTGGACGTACATTTTGTAATTAAAATACGACAGGGTCACTTACAATAACATTTTCTAGATATACATTTGCGGGCAAGGAGTTACGAGTCCCATTTATACCGGCGCCATTTTGGGCGAGGCCGGGCAGGTCCAAGATATAGTCAAAATGTCTCCACCAACCATCGGCCAGACCAGAACCCCTTTCGGCCCTTTATGCTACAAGATGGTGTCTTCCATTCAGAAAATATTGGTGGCAGCATTTTGAAAGGAAACAGAAACAGCCGTTCTCGAGTTTCACATTGTTACATTTAGGAAGAATGTTGAAGAGTAGTATGTGGTAAATCTGAAGCCATTTTTCTACAAACTCTCAATCAGACTTGAATGGAAAAAAAAAACCTGAAGAATGTACAAACTGAAAACCAATTTTTGTCTGTATAGCACCAACAGTAACGCTTGAGTCAGCTTTGTGTCAAGCCGCCATTTTCATTCAATCAATAGCGTCCCCCTGCACACATTCAGGGACCTGGTCGTGTCTTCAGATGAAACGCATTGTAGGAAAAGAAGCAGAAAAGAAAAGGCAAAAAGTTCCGCCGGACCTAGTGAAGCTGCAGCAGGTGCAAATAAGCTTCAGACAGTCTTCAACTTACTCTGATTCTTATAATAAACTTCAGATAGTCTTACAAGCACTGCTCAGAACTCTCAAATGAGGCACTCAACATCCAGGACTTGCCATTCGGATCTTAGCGCCTTGTATTTTTGTTTTGTTCTTGATGGAGGGGAAACAACAAAAAACAGGCATTGAAAACGGCTCAACTGGAGCAAAAAAAAAATTACTTCTTGGGTGCATTAGGGCATTTATGATTTTCGAATGCCGTATTCATCAGGTTGATGCTCATGTTGCCATAGGACAGCATAGCATTCACCTTCTTTGATCCAGGAGGGATGGAGAAAAACTGCCAGATGAAACTTGAAACTTGGCCATCCAGATCTCGGCGCGTTCGACTCACTGTACCGCAACAGTGACCGCAACTCAGCTGGACACGCCGTCTTTCGGCGCAGCATTGTAGGATGGCCACACCAGTGCGGCAATTTGCTAGACACCACCTCGGTGCCATCCGGATCTCGGCGCGTTCGAGTCACTGTACCGCAACAGTGACCGCAATTCAGCTGGACACGCCGTCTTTCGGCGCAGCATTGTAGGATGGCCACACCAGTGCGGCAATTTGCTGGACACCACCTCGGTGCCATCCGGATCTCGGCGCGTTCGAGTCACTGTACCGCAACAGTGACCGCAACTCAGCTGGACACGCCGTCTTTCGGCGCAGCATTGTAGGATGGCCACACCAGTGCGGCAATTTGCTGGACACCACCTCGGTGCCATCCGGATCTCGGCGCGTTCGAGTCACTGTACCGCAACAGTGACCGCAACTCAGCTGGACACGCCGTCTTTCGGCGCAGCATTGTAGGATGGCCACACCAGTGCGGCAATTTGCTGGACACCACCTCGGTGCCATCCGGATCTCGACGCGTTGTGCTGCCTTCGGCCTATTCGCACATCGGTCCGCTACTGACAGTGACCGCAACTCAGCTGGACACGCCGTCTTTCGGCGCAGCATTGTAGGATGGCCACACCAGTGCGGCAATTTGCTGGACACCACCTCGGTGCCATCCGGATCTCGACGCGTTGTGCTGCCTTCGGCCTATTCGCACATCGGTCCGCTACTGACGCCGCCTCACGTGCCAACGGATTTTCTACGCTTTTTGTAGCCCTATGCCGCAGAACAGGTCATGTGACTTGTTTATAAAACTTTTCATTGGTTCATTTTACTTTTGGTTTCCTAAAGATGGAAGGCTTGGTCATATGACCTAAAAATAACACTTTTCATTGGTTTAGAACATTTTTTTTCCCAAACGATGAAAGCCCCACCTTGTTTCTGGATCATTCAGACTGAAGCTGGCGTCAGCATGAGAGCACCACCATCTCGTGGCTCCGTCGTGGTCATTCCGCGAGCAATCATGGCAGCCGCTCCCCACCGGAAGACTGCGGGAGTCGGGGGCCCCCAAGACTTTTATACAATCTTCACGGCTGAGGGGACGCTTTTCGAGAATGGAGCCCAAGCCCTAGCAGGCAAGCGTCCGAGTTCCAAGGTGTCCCAGGGCCATTTCAGTGGACCAGGCCCAAAACCGAGGAGCCGTCCGCCATTTTGACAGCCATGTGGCAGCCGCCTATCGCTGCACTGCAAGAGTGGGAGCAACTCCACAACATGGTGAGCGAGACGCTGTGGCCGCAAGAGCGAGCGCAACTCAGCTAGATGGCCGCCACCTGGGGAGGCCCGTTCACGCCGCCTCCCCCCCCCCCCCGGGCCGCCGCACGCCAATTTTCGGAGCAGCATTGTAGGATACCAAAACCAGTGCGGCAGTTTACTGGACATCACCTGGGTGCCTGTCGTACATGTTGTGTCAGCCATGTGACACTGGACACAGACCGCTACTGACGAGGCCTCCCCCCGCACCACCCGGGACGCCCCACGCTGTTTTTCTGTGCTGCATTGTAGGATCCCTAAACCAGTGCGGCACCCAGGCGACATCACCTGGGTGCCGTCCAGAACTCTGCACGTTGTGCTGCCTTGGGACTATTCGCACATCAGACCGCTACTGACGAGGCCTCCCCCCGCCCCACCCGGGACGCCCCACGCCAATTTTCGGAGCAGCATTGTAGGATCCCTAAACCAGTGCGGCACCCAGGCGACATCACCTGGGTGCCGTCCAGAACTCTGCACGTTGTGCTGCCTTGGGACTATTCGCACAAAAGACAGCTTCTAACCATTGTTGCTTTTTGTGTTAAGAAATGTTTAAATGTTTTTAGTTTTTGTTCTGTTCATTATCGTTAAAAGTTAATAAAGTTTTATAACCTTAATTTGTTGGAGTGTTATCTATTTTTTGAAAAACGGGTGAATGGGGCCTTGAATCGGGTTATTGTCATGTGTGGGCTTTGGAAGTGTGCTGCTGCAGGATCGGACATTTCAAACTCAAATGCACGTTCTTTTTCTTACCTTTCCGAAGCATGGAGCGCAATAGCAGGCAGAGAAAGGGTGATGCACGTGTTGAACACTACCTGACCTGGCAAGTTGCTGGCAGTGCCCCCCCGCCCGCTCCTGAAAGAGGGCACACACACACCGCCGCCCCGAGTACTTCACAAATCTTTAAAAGACCATGCGCTTGTTCATGAGGCTTAAATGGTTTATCACCTCTTCTAGAACCCCTGCATCGACCCTCTGACGTTTCATGGAAAAATTACCATGTAACACAATAGCAAGCCCTGTCGGCTGAAACCCCCAAGGAATCGTGGGGCATATTATCAAGGGGGTTTATCTCCGCTTTTTTGGCTTTAAAAGCCATGAAAGCGGAGATAAAATTATCTCCCTATTACCAAGCTGTCGCTAACACCAGTTAGTGACAGCTAAAAGGAGATAGCGACCATCTTGGGCCCCGCTTTGCATGTCAGTGATATTTATCACTAATGACATGCAAAGTGGCGTGCCAAGATGTTAGCGACTGGAAACAGTCCCTAACATCGCTACCTTCTATTACCAACTTTTGGAGATATTCGCGCTAAGCGCGAATATCTCCAAAATCTAACACCTGCCCTGAGCAGTTCTTAGCCATGTTATCCAATGGGAGGTGGATAACATGGCTAAGAGCATTAGGTCAATAATACATGAATATCGCTGACTTTTCTGCGATAATAGCAAGGTTTATCTGCGATAAAAATCGCCGATGTGCGGCGATAATTTTTGTCTCTAAACAAGTTAGAGACAAAAATTATCGCTAGTTGTTCGTAATATGCCCCCGGGTTTTTGCTTGCAGAAATCGGGAGGCGGGAGACTAGCACTGAAATCAGTAGTCACACGCCTAAATCAGGAGGATTGGCATGTCTGAATTCTCTACAGCTGGGGCCATAAACTACATCCGCAGGGTTAGGTGATATCCTGGGACCAGCCTGGCATCTAAAATGGCTGCCGTGCACGACAAAATTGTGCCATTCGAAAAAAAGGCAAGATGGCGCAGCCGCTGGAAGAGATGTATCAACATATATCAGCCTCCTCAGCCACCCTCAGGAAACATAGGGGATTAGGATACGTCTCCCGCACCCCCTTATACCTAGTAATTTAATTAACGAAGCACAAAATGGCGAATTCCCGTTTCGCTACCAGTTTGCGGCCCAGTTCGCGGCCCGTGAAGCGCTTCTACCGTGAAAAATCATTTTTTTTTTTATTTTCCCCACGGGACCCTTTAATAACCCCAACAACATTCCTAGGGGGTGAAGAGGGGGATACCTTGCCCCCTTTCATTAAATTCCCCCTTAGTTTTTCACCTTTTCTTCTCTCTCGATCCTACCGAGAGACAAGATGGCGGCCGCTCCGGACTGTCACGCAGCAAAAAAAAAAAAAAAGCTCACGCACAGCCGCTGGAAGAGATGTATCAACATATATCAGCCTCCTCAGCCACCCTCAGGAAACATAGGGGATTAGGATACGTCTCCCGCACCCACTTATAACTAGTAAGGGGATTAGGATACGTCTCCCGCACCCCCTTATACCTAGTAATTTAATTAACGAAGCACAAAATGGCGAATTCCCGTTTCGCTACCAGTTTGCGGCCCAGTTCGCGGCCCGTGAAGCGCTTCTACTGTGAAAAATCATTTTTTTTTTTATTTTCCCCACGGGACCCTTTAATAACCCCAACAACATTCCTAGGGGGTGAAGAGGGGGATACCTTGCCCCCTTTCATTAAATTCCCCCTTAGTTTTTCACCTTTTCTTCTCTCTCGATCCTACCGAGAGACAAGATGGCGGCCGCTCCGGACTGTCACGCAGCAAAAAAAAAAAAAAAGCTCACGCACAGCCGCTGGAAGAGATGTATCAACATATATCAGCCTCCTCAGCCACCCTCAGGAAACATAGGGGATTAGGATACGTCTCCCGCACCCACTTATAACTAGTAATTTAATTAACGAAGCTCAAAATGGCGAATTCCCGTTTCGCTACCAGTTCGCGGCCGCGCTTCTACCGTGAAAAATCATTTTTTTTTTATTTTCCCCACGGGACCCTTTAATAACCCCAACAACATTCCTAGGGGGTCAAGAGGGGGATACCTTGCCCCCTTTCATTAAATTCCCCTTTCGTTTTCCACCTCTTCTTCTCTCTCGATCCTACCGAGAGACAAGATGGCGTCCGCTCCGGACTGTTTAGAATGTTGACAGACACCGGAGAGCCAATCAGCTTTCTGCGCGCAAAGTTCCGATAAGCGAAAAGTAAGCGGACCGGATCGCTGCCCAGAGCGCTGTTACAGATATATATCTTGGTTTGAACGTTAATTTCTCAAAAACTACTGGAGCACATATATTGAGACCTAGCAAAGGCACATCGGGCTAACAGTCCCTACAATTTTGCCAAGTTTCGTGCAAATCCATTCAGCCGTTCGAGCTAAAAGTGAGTCCAACCGCCCTATGGAAAAATGAATGGGAAAAACGCGTTTTGGGACCCCCCTTTTTTCTCGGCCCCCCCTTGACGAAACCCCCCCAAAGTTTCAGGGGCTGCTCAGAATCAAAATGTGCCATTTTCCTGAAAATTTCAGCCGATTCCGTCCACAAACGCCAAAGTTATTAGACATAGAATTTTCAAAAGTCCCATAGAGAAAAAATTCTAACTATATATACCTACTGGCGATAGCCAGTAGGTAATATATATATATATATATATATATATATATATATATATATATATATATATATATATATATATATATATATATATATATATATATATATATATATTGTCAAACAATGGCCTTGCAGCTTGGGAGATCACTCGACGGCGCCTCCCTCCTTACTTCACATAATTCTTCTTTTTTGCCCAACGCGTTTCAAGGTAGAAACCTCTTCTTCTGGGGCTGTGAATGAAAAAATCTGTGAGCCTCGCATACCATTTCCGGTTTTATTTCATTCTTGCACCTCCCTCCAATGATATATGGTACAGTTCAAGGCATTATGGTGCATGATGGGACATTTAGTTCTCAGTGCGAAAGTCAGATAGTAATTCAATGTTTTTTCACCTTTTAAATCATATTAGTACCTTAGTAGGTTGTTTTTCATTCAGTCAGACTTAATTAGCATATTCAGCGCCGTGCTCAGCAGGTTTAAAGGGTTTAATCCTGAAGCCTCGCTTAGCTGGCTTTCCTTGTCTCCTTCCTATGTGAAGTAAGGAGGGAGGCTGCATCACACATGAGCGCCGTCGAGTGATCTCCCAAGCTGCAAGGCCATTGTTTGACTATATATATATATATATATATATATATATATATGCGCAAAGATACTCCCCAAGCAACCTCCAATCCCTTCGATCGGCGAGGCATAGAAAGGAGACGGACCACAGGATCAGGCCTCAGTTGTTTTTAATGGCACAGGTGAACAGCAGCAGCAATGACGCGTTTCGGGCTCCTGGGCTCTTGATCACATGTATATATATACAATGGAATGCTCATGATTACTTTGGACATTGAATCGCTCTACACGAGCATAGAGCACAGTTCTGGCTTGAAGGCATTGGACTTCTTTCTTGGCAAAAGGCCTATGAACTGTTACCAACACAACAAAGTACTAATTGAGCTAACGTCTTGGTGTCTTAATAATAATTTCTTTTTATTTGGGAGTGATTTGTATTTGCAGAAGCGTGGAGTTGCCATGGGGGCCTGTTTCTCTCCCAGCTACGCATGTTTACACGTGGGCTGGTGGGAGGAGCAGGTCCTCAGGCGGCAACACGCCAAAGTTTTTTCTGATCATGTTTTGCTTTGGCTTCGTTATATTGATGACGTTTTTTTGTTATGGCAGGGGGATCGTGACAGTGCAGAAATGTTTATTAATTCCATCAATGTCAACAATGAAAATCTAAAATTCACGAGCTCAATCAGTGACTGTGAGGCTGACTTTTTAGATGTGAGAGTCTTTATTCACAATGGCCAGCTAGCCACAAAACTACACCGGAAAAGCACTGCTGGCAACAGCATCCTCCATGCCAGCAGCGAGCATCCGAGGCATGTAGTTGATAATATTCCTTTGGGTGAGCGCCTAAGAATTAAGAGAATCTGCAGCACAGAGTTTGATCTTAAATTCTGTACTGATGAAGCACTGGACAGGTTTAGGGAAAGAGGTTATCGCGAATCAGTGTTAAAAATAGCAGTGGAAAAAACCAAATGTAGATCCCGTGCCTCTTTAATGGAGACAAAAAACACTGGTGAGCTATCGAAAACGTTGGATGTCAACATCACGACTCCTAGGTTTATAACCTCTTATAGTAGACAGGCCAGACAAATAAGATCCATTGTAACCAAGAGATGGACAGTTCTCAAAACTGATCCAGTACTCAAACCCCAACTTGCAGATTCACCTGTTGTTACTTTTAGGAAGGGCCCCTCACTTAAGTCACATATCTGCCATGACTTTCCAGAACTCAGGAAAAAACAGGAATGGATGAAATCCAGATCAGGTTTTAAACGCTGCACCTCCTGCAGGGCCTGCAAATTTGGTAAAAGTACACGGCAGTATTATACGCCGTTCAGTCCTGACCCAATTCAGATCATGGGTCAATACAATTGCAAAACTGAATTCGCTATCTATGTTCTAACTTGCACATGCGCATTGAGATATGTCGGAAGCACACGACAGCCGGTGCATGTTAGAATTCTTCAACATTTACGAGCCATCGTCAATAATGACCCAGCTTACCCGGTGGCCAGGCACTTCAAGGCTGTCCACAATAACAATTTGGAGTGCCTGTCCTATTACGTTATCTCTGCAATAGAAAAACCAAGAAGAAGGGGCGGAGATAGGGTTAAGATGCTCAGAAGAATGGAATCGCACTTCATTCTTGAGCTGGATAGCAGATCCCCTAATGGACTTAATAATACGGAGGATCTACATGTGTTCTTGTAATTAAGTTTTGTACTCACCTATTCACAAAATTGCTTTGGCAACAGAGTCTCGGTGGGCCGCCCACCTCCATATCATTAATTTTAAAATCTCCTTGTTGGGTTTATGCACTTAATTATTTTTCCTGTGATTGATAATGATTCATGGTGTTTGTAAATTATGTTATGTTTGTTCATTACTTCTTTTGGGTAACACTATCTTTTTGAGGACATAGACAATAGACATTCTTTGTTTTTCCTTAAAGATACATTACAAAATCGGATATGCGACATCAGTAGTTCGTGGTTATCAATACTATATAGTCCTTGCCCCATAAATATGCTGCTATGAGTCAAATGTTTACAAACAGCGTTGATTTGCACATAACATGAATAGATGCAATAATAGATGTTTACAATACTGCGTATTTTGCACAAACAACTGTTATTAAATTTAAATTCTTTTTGTGTCTATATAGATATGGATTTTAAATCATGCACTATGCACTTTATTGCGGATTTTTGCACTATAATATCAATTTATATGCTGGGGCATTGACTGTTAATATTTGATATAATGGAATATAGGCATTTTATGCATGGATTTCTTTTTCATTACCTTTCATGAACTACATTTTTAACAATGTCGCATTATGTTTGGATTTTAACCATAAATTGCATTCCACTTCAGATATTCAATCGTGTAAATGTTTGGAAAACAGACTACAATATGTAGTATTGGTAGTTTGTCCTCTCTTTCAATAATCACGTGGTACTAAGTAAAAAAATGAGAGAAAAAAATGCATTTTCACTGTGAAGCATAGGGTATTTAAATGTGGCCATTTCCAACACTGACTGTCTGTGAGCAAGGGCGGATGCCCGAAACGCGTCAGATTGTTTGGTTCAGCTCTTAAATAAACTTGTGCCTGCAAAAAAGCTGCATTGGATCTGCGTGATTTCCTGGGTCGCTACGGTTGGAGCCTGGGAGGTTGCACTTGTTGCGGCTGCCAGTAGGTAGTTATAGTTAGGATTATTTTCAATAGGAAAATTGCAACATTCTATTGGGAATAACTTTGGCGCCGGTTGAGGAATCTGCCTGAAAAATTCCTCAAATTTGCCTCGCGGCGCTCCGGTCCTTCCCTGAAAGTTTAGGGAAGATTCGTCAAGTGGGGGCTGAGATAAAAGGGGGGTCCCAAAACGTGTTTCCCCTATGTTAATTTCCATAGGGCCGTCGACCTCACTTTTAGCCCGAATGGCTGAATGGATTTCCACCAAACTTGACAAAATTGTAGGGACTGGTAGCCCGATGTGCCTTTGCTATGTCTCAAGATATGTGCTCCAGTGGATTTTGAGTAATTTAGGTTCCAAAAAATATATATATCTGTAAGCGCGCCCCTGTACGCGCACCGGGCCGCGTACCAGCGCGCTATGCGCGTTCGCGCGCGGAAACCAGATTGGCTCTCGGTGTCTGTAAACATTCCAAACAGTCCGGAGCGGCCGCCATCTTGTGTCTCGGTCGGATTGAGACACAAGAGGTGGCAAAAACAAAGGGGGAAATGACCAAAAGGGGGCAGGGTAGACCCCCCTGACCCCCTAGGTTTGATGTGGGGGCCATAAAAGAGCCCCGCAGGGCACATTTTTTTAAAAAAAATTCGATTTGTGCGGGGGGAGCGCCCGGTACGCGCACCGGGGACCGTACCGGGGAGCGTACCATGGGGAAAAAGAATGACAGTTTTTTAAAAAAGTAGCTGTTTAAAAAAAAAAAATTATTTTTGTTGTTTTTTTTTTTTTTTTATTTCAGTACCTACATGTAGGTACCAATGTAGAGACTTAAATTTAATGTACACCGTCTCCTCTGTAGATATCTTGCATGTTGTTACAGAAGTTATTGTGGTATATGGAATCCATACCATAGTCTGTCAGGAAAGCAGAAACAGATACTTTAAGCACTCCCTGAGAAGGCCTAGGGGATCATGGGTAGTCTATCCTGCTCCCTTATGATGAAAAAGAGATGTAAAATACACATTGGAAATAATATAGTGGGAGAAAGGAAGTAACTATGAGGAAACTTACTATGTAACACAAAAAAGTTGCACAGTATACTATAAGTCTCACCTTATATTATAAACATTTTGGTACTACTTCATGAATTACATATAAAAATGAATAATGTCTCAAACAATTTTAAATTATTAAATATAAATTTATTCTTCTGAGTCTTTTTCAAAATTTAATAAAACTTCCAACATTATATTGTCCGGAATTTCCTCATAATTATTATTACATGATTCAATTTGTTCCAAACAGTCTATTAATTGTTGGTCCAAAGAGTCATCCATGAAATCAAATTCGTCTTTTTTTTCTTCTGGATTTTCAACCTTTACTTCGAAAGAAATAACATTTGATTGTTGTTCTCTTTCCATTTTCTTTCTGTAAATTGCATAGAAAAATAACTATATCAGTAGAGTTAGGGTACTGTTGGGTTTAAGTTCAGACAGGTACTTCTGAGTTTTTAACAGTGAAGTATTTTTGGGCAGTGTATGGTTTCAGGCAGGAAGTAGAACTATTAAAAAGTGCATGCGATGAAGCCTAAGTAAATTCATAATTATACCAGAGAAGCCTAACTCAATCCATAATTATAACAGAGAAGCCTATCTACATCTATAACTATTACAGAGGGACAGTATATAACTATCAGAAAACGTTTTCCCAAATTAACTTAAAGTGCACAACATAGTTCCCCTTCCAAATTAACAACTTACCTTTTTCAAAGCAGTTGAAGTTTTCAGTGAAAATTCTTTTCAAATGTACCTCAGGTAGTATTAGTCAAAATGGCTGTGTTTCCCTCTCATTTTTCATATATATTCATGTACATAACCAATCAAATGTCAGCACATAAAAGTACAAAATGTAACTAACATTTTAATTGGTTGTAAATTCTAACACTTTCATATGTGTTTTTGTCATGGAATTTACCTCAGGATATTTAGACAGGGCTACAGCCTAAATGGCTCAATGGAATACCATCAAATTTGGGAAAATGGTAGGGACTGGTATGTAGTAGGGCCTATTCTATATTTGGTGAAAGTGTCTCCAGTGGTTTTTAAGAAAATGAACTTCCCACATTTTTTGGGAGTGCTTACCGGTGCGCACCGGCAGCACACCGGGAGTTCGCCATTTTGTGCTTCCGTAGAATTGAGACACAAGATGGAGGACAAACAACGTTGTGAATGGGTAAAAGGGGGCACGGTAGACACACCCTGACCCTCTAGGTTTTCTGAGGGGAGTTTAGGAGGTACATAAATGCAAAAAAAAATAATAATAAATTTTTCGCGGGGGAGCGCCCGGTACGCGCACTGGGGAGCGTACCGGGGAGCGTACCGGGGAGCGTACTTTGGTGAAAAATAGTGAAAAAAGTTAGAATAAGATAATTATTTTGAGTGATCAGAGGTAGGGTAGCCCTGAAAAGAGCTTTTGGGTTCTGTGGCTGATTTAGATACCTATAAGTAGGTTCCAATGCACAGTTTTAAGTTTAGGAGGAATATTCTATTCCCCTCATCTGAGAAGTGCACACCATCTCCTCTGTAGATATCTTGCATGTTGTAACGCAAGTTATTGTTGTATATTGAACCCATTCCATAGTCTCTCATGTAAGCAGAAACAAATTTATTCACATGTTTCCGCGCTTTCTCAAATTGTGGAAAAAATTGGTTGGACCAGATCCATTTCTGTCTTTGACATATATTGAAATATACCAAGGCAGTTTGTGGAAAAAGGGCCATCGATTGACCAAAGGTGTCCTTTAAAAGCATTTCCAGACCTACCCCAGTCAAAGTGCCCAAGTCATTTCCACCACAGTGCACAATTAAGAGGTCAGGGTTTGGCAGATGCAAAAAGGTTTTCACCAATGGTATCAATTGGTGACATCTCAATCCTCTCTGGCTAATCCACTTGATTTCCACATTTGGTAAATCAAGGTTGTGAAAATTTCTGCTAGCTGCGCACCTTTGTGCCCAGTGGATGTAGCTATGTCCAATAATCCAGACAGAATACATGGTGAGAGAAGGTTCTGGTGCAGTCAGATGAAGTGTGGGAATAAAATGGCAGTTGGAACAGTGGGAGTTTTCAAAAAAATAATTGGGAGTTTCACTGCTCTTGAATCCCAAGCAATGATTGGTGGATTCAGATAGTTGAAAACTGAAGGTTAGGGTGCATGGTTGTGTTTTGTGAAAGAAGCAATTTGAATGGTTAAGAAAAAGTCAATTAAAGAAACATTGCACCAGTTAAGCTGGTGTATTGAGAGGTCAAACATCCTTGATGAGTTCATTTGCAACATTGTAGAATAAACTTTTGAACCTGAGAGTTCAGTAAGGAGGGAGTTGCTATGGTAACAGGTAGAAAGGGCTGAGGGGGGAAGGGTGTTGGTTTGAAAATAGTGAGGGAAGAGTTTTGATTGGTTGAAATGAGGCATATGTGTGTAGAATTAGAGGTTTTCTCTGCCAGTCATGGTTGCAGTGTCTTGAGTGCATACCTTTTGCTCTGCTAAATAAAATTTGGTGTGTGTGTCTGACACTGTTCTCAATCTCCCAAAGCATTTGTAAAGGTGAGTAATGATTCATTTAATTTAGATAGAGACTTGTATGCTCTATGGAGAAGATTTGGAAGCAGATTGTGTTTTTTAATGTTGCTTTGTGTCATGTTTTTTGATAATACTTGGTTAAAACATTTTGCTGCATAGAGGAATTGTCTTTTGTGAAATAGTGAGGTTTCAGTAGTGAAATTGAATGTTTTACATAGGACCTGTGCTGTGTTTCTAAAATGCTATTTAAAAAACGATTTTGGGGAAAATGAATGGCTTTTGTATTTTTGAGAAGGAATATATAGTGTCTGCCTCATTAAATAAATATATTTGAAGCTTTCACAATGATGTTACCTGCGTTACCTCAGATTACAAAGCAGAATGAGCTTCTTTCTTGTTGGTTTGTGTCATGTTTTTTGATAATGCTTGGTTAAAACATTTTGCTGCATAGAGGAATTGTCTTTTGTGAAATAGTGAGGTTTCAGTAGTGAAATTGAATGCTTGTACATAGGACCTGTACTGTGTTTCTAAAATGTTATTTAAAAAACGATGTTGGGGTAAATGAATGGCTTTTATATTTTTTAGAAGGAATTAATAGTGTTTGCCTCATTAAATAAATATATTTGAACCTTTTAGAATTATGTCACCTGCGTTACCTCAGGTTAGGAAGCAGATTGAGATACTTCTTGTTGGTTTGTGGCATGCTTTTTGGAAATGCTTGATATCAACATATGCAAGATAGAGGAATTGTCTTTTGTGAAATAGTGAGGTTTCAGTAGTGAAATTGTATGCTTGTACATAGGACCTGTGCTGTGTTTCTTAAATGTGATGCGAAAAACGATTTTGGGGCAAATGAATGGTTTTTACATTTTTGAGAAGGAATAAATAGTATAGATGAGGTGAGGCCTGTCCAGGGGTGTAGATGAGGTGAAGCCTGTCCAGGGGTGCAGATGAGGTGAAGTTTGTTCAGGGTTGCAGATGAGGTGAGGCTTGTATAGGGGTACAGAGGAGGCAAGGCCTGTGTTCAAGAGTTTAGTGGGAGAGAAGCCTGTCCAGGGGTGCAAAGGAGGTGAGGCCTGTGTCTAAGAATGCAGTAGGGGAGAGGCTTCATGAAGTCCAGTCCACTGCATTCTTAGACACAGGCCTCACCACCTCTGCTCCCCTGGACAGGCCTCACCTCCTCTGTGCTTCTGGACAGGCCTCTTAGACACAGGCCTCACCACCTCTGCTCCCCTGGACAGGCCTCACCACCTCTGTGCTTCTGGACAGGCCTCACCTCTCTTTTTTACTTCCTCTTACACCCTCTCTCAAGCTTACTCTCTCTCTCCCTTTTACAGGCTCTCTCTGTTTAAGTCTCTTTTACATCCTCTTCCCTTCTAACACCCTCTCTCTTTTACACCCTGTTACACCCTTTTTCTGATTTACTCTTTTTCTCCCTTTCTTTGACTTACTCCCTCTCCCTATTACATCCTTTCTCTGTCTTACAACATATTATACACTCTCTCTGTCTTACTCCTTCTCTATGTTTTACTTCCTCTACCTGTTTCTTTGTCTGACTCCGTCTGTCTCTTTGTGTTACTCCGTCTAGCTGTTTTTCTCTGTCTTACTCCTAGTTATATAGTTGCTGTGATATAAACTTAGATATGTTGTAAACTAGTGTTTATATTGTTTGCTTATTGTCATTCCTTTGTTGTTTGCTAATAGTGGTCTATAATGTGTTATTATTTTCTTTACCACAGATTGAAATCAATAATTCCAAAGTAAGGAAATATGCCTTGAGGGCAGAGGAGAAGGAAAGATGCCATACGGAAAAAAAACAGCAACGGAATTAAAGCACTCCCCTACAACAAGTACTTCAAAAAACACAAAAAAAGCTCCTGGTAAGACAACTAAGTCTTTTTTTCGGAACATATGTAGAGCAAAAAAAATGTTAATGGGAATGTGAATATATAGAAGGAGAGAGCAAATTTGAAAAGGAAGGAGAGGCCCCCCAAAAGTGTTACTACTGGACCAGGAGAGAACAGTATGTATAGTAATAGAAGGCAAAACAAATTTAGGGACATTCGTAGACGAATGTTTCGCAATAGGGTAGTTTTAAATGTGTTAAAAAATATGAAGAAAGGTAAACAGAGAGCTGCTTTCTACAAGAAAAAGAAAAGCGTAGAGAAGATTGTTGATCAGGCTTTCGAAGTTAAGAAAAAAATATTTATTTTAGTAATCAATAGAATTAGGATACTTAACAAGGCAATTGATGTTTTCAAATCGAACAGTAGATGGAAAAGAATAATTAATCGGACAAATTTTTGTGAAGTATTTTCTGGAGAACGGATGCATAGTTCAAGTTCTGAGCCATTTTTTAATGAGGAGAGTTACTTCCAGGAGAATGATTTGGTGCATGCAGTTGACCCCAGTGGTCGTGCATATGAGGTGAAAGACGGTTGTCCGATGGAAAAAGAGAAACTTGTGTCTAGAGATGCAGAAGAGTTGTTAGCTGATGAAGTTTTAAGGAGACGTACTAAGGGTCCAGTGTACACATGGAAGTGTAGTAGTATTTGTAGTGTGCGACAGGATTCAATCGATTTACTTCGTAATTTCTTACGTACATATAGTAAGAAAAGTGTAAAACAGAAAATGAAGATATTGCAAGAGTTAGATCCTTGCAGAGTGAGAGAAAACACAGGCTTGCATGGGCATTCACTGGCTTGTCTTTCTAGAAAAGTATGTCAGAGTGTTTTTCATCATTTTAGGATGTTAGCAGTGCTTTATAATAAAGTGAGGAAATTAGTGAGAAGGTTGTATTATGCAAAAAGACCAGCACTTAAGCTTAAACAGTTAAACAGTGCTCTTTTGCATGGATCTGAATAAGATGTGAAGAGCATTTGGGAAGAAATTGAGTTTTGTTATTTTGGGGACAAAGAGGACAGTGTAGAAATGGATATAGTAATAGATGGTAATGTGGAAGACAATGTACAGATTTCAAGTACAGAAAAGTTTGACGAGGAAATTACCAAGTTTAAGGTGAAATCAAGTGAAAGGCCAAATTTTACTTGTGTGTGTTGTCAACGGACTCATTATAAGATTCAGACTAGGTTAGTTGATTTCTATGCAAAAGGTGAAATGGAAAACAATAGTGAATGGAAGGATTTTTATCTTATTTGTTGGTGGAGAATTCTTTTGATTTGAGTTGTGATCAGCGTATTTGTAATTATTGTTTTAAAAAATTAAACGAAAACAGAATGCCTGCTAGAGCTTTTCCTAATAATCTTCAGTTGGTAGATATTCCTTCTGAATTGATGGATGTAAATACTTATGAATCTATTTTGATTCAATGTGTCCATCCTTTTCAGGCTATTGTTCGCATGGAGCCTAAGACAGAGAAATTGCCTCCTTCAGATTTACAAAGAGGATTAAAGGGAAGAGTTGTTTATTTGCCTCTAGATGTCAAGAGAAATATTGATACAATTGGTGTAGAAAGAGTAGAAGAGGATCCTCTGGTTATTCTAGTTAATGAGGTTCCAACAAAGAGTAAGAAAATCTGGCAAGATTTAGTGGATGTTAGGAAAGTCAAAAAGGCAACGTTGTATTTGGTCAAAAACAATGAGTACTACAAACATGTATGTGTTGGGGCAGAGGAAACAGCTACAGAAGAAGACAGTGATTGTTCAGTAGGCCAAATTGAAAAAGTTGATGTGTCTAGAAGTGAAGAAATATATGAACATTATACTGTTCATCCTTTGCATTCCAAAGAAGTAATGGGGAATGCAATTGACTTGTTTCAAATGAAAGCAGCAAAAGGAAGTCACATTAGTGTATGGGAAGAAAGTTTCCACAGTTATTTCCAACAGGTCGAGGTGGATGATATGATGATTGACCCGTTCAAATTCCTGCAGCTGAATACCAGACTTTAAGATGATATGCTGAAGATCCAAGGTTTCGTCAAGGCATTCCAAATTTGTTTCATCTACTGTATGAAAGTGACTTGTCTGGGCTTTCTTATGCAGTTAATCATATACTGAAAAGTGGGGCACATCTGCAAAAAGTTTCGGCGAGGGACTTTGTGGAGAAAGTCAATCTGCAAGACAGTATTTTGGAATCTCAGCTAATCAATCTCATGGCATGTCAGCGTGGTACAAACGAGTATTGGTTCCGGCGTCATGGGGAATTGAAATGTATGCTCAGAAACTTAGGAACTCCTACATGGTTCCTCACTCTTAGCTGTGCTGAGTATGCATGGGACGACTTACTTCAATTTCTACGAGAGGCAAATGGAAACGTACAAAATATAGAATTCCATACACCTGGAGAACTCTGGGGCATATTATCAAGCCTGTGCGCTAAAATTATCGCCGCTTTATCGGCCGAAAACGGCCGATAAAGCGGCGATAATGGGCTTGATAATATGCTCTGTGGAATTCCAATCGAAGCCCATGTTAGATGTCTTCACATCTAACATGTGCTTCGATTGGAATTCCATAGAGCATATTATCAAGCCCATTATCGCCGCTTTATCAGCCGTTTTGGGCCGATAAAGCGGCGATAATTTTAGCGCACAGGCTTGATAATATGCCCCTGTGTTCTTTGGATCCAGTGAATGTATGCAGATATTTCAATCATAGATTTGAAGCTATGATGTCTTTTATTACCAACAAAAAAAATCCTCCCCTGTCATATGGTTATTAAGTTTCCATAGATTGTGTTAAGTTAGCATGTGCTTATTAAATGTTTAAACGCCATATTTTCTTTCTGCTTCGGTTTGCACACGACACCTAGTTGTTATTACAGCTTTTAACCTAGACGAAAGATGTGATTTATTTGAGAATAATATATTATTGTACTGGTATCAGTTGTGCCTGGAACACTTGGTACAACTGTCTGCACACTGAGAACTGCACACTCTAACACAAGGTTGCAGCAGGCCTGATCCTCGCACTACGTTAGTCATAACACAAATAATGTTTGTGCCAACTTTTGGCTTTACGTGAGTTCAAGATACAGTTACAGGGAATGAGAAAAGACACTTGATGCTGGACAAGCTGAGAGCTGGTAGCTGTTGATGTGATCTCCTCCTACTGAGACTTTGAGGTATGGGTCCGCCCAGCTAAGAGCCCAGATGAGACCTTCTTAGATATAAAATAATATGCTAATTAGGGTGCGCGAAATATAGGTGATATAGAATTCTATAGATTTTTGCATCATAATATGTTATCACAGTTTGCTTACTATGGATTAGTGACTATGCTGCTGACTCTGATTTTTATAATATGTATGTTGATATTATACAAGATACTGCGTTTGAGAATGTTGCATTGAAAAATAAACATTTCAAACTTGCACGTGTTTTCATTGCCTCCCAGTTTTGGTTTGGAATGATAATATAACGAAAGAGTGTTCATGTGTTCCACGATACCTGAGGTATTCTAAGTTCATGTTCTGGATTGTCTAAGACATCGGGAAGTATTCACTGCCGATGAGATACTGTAGCTAGCTTGGTAAGGGGATTTCTGAAACATAGGTGAGTTGTGGGTCACCCTGACTCACCCAGGTTCTAGGTCTCTGTGCACAGTTCTGTGAGAGAACGGAAACCCTGCGACATGGCGCCCATACGTTGGTTGGCCTTATAACATGACACTCGAGTAGTATATCATTCAAACCTTAACGCCTACATTCCCGTTTCCGGAAAACGGCAGTGTCGGAAAAAACCTACCTATTTTTGAAATAGGTCCTTTTCAAGCTTGAATCTATCTAAAACGGTTTCTTTGAATTACTACCCAGTTGTGCTACAAAGTATAATTTGTTTTTTCTCAATCCTGTGCTAACATGGCTCAAGCCGTGGACATCCCGCAGCATAGTCGCATTGCGGTGCGTGACCATTTGCGGATGTATGAAGTTCCTGTGGAAGGCTTGGCTGTGGTTCTGGTGGTGAGCGCGGAACATGCGTACCCGTACGAACTGTTTTATTCGTGGGTGACATTTCCGGCAGTGGACGCAAATAGTGGTGTGTTCCACTCATACACTGCTTCAGATGTACCGGCTGAGTACGCTCCGTACAGAGCACTGGAGGTTCCTATTGACGCTTGGCAGCATGGAGTTTGGTTTGGTGGCGCCCTACCGCACGCTTTGACCGCTCCGAGGTTAGGTCCTTTGTCCATTCCGGGCACTCCTTGGCCTGCTTTGGCTGGATTTACTCCTCACCCTCGACGTAACGCTTGTAACGTGGCTGAACTGCGGCGACTTCATGAAGTCGCGGTAGGAGTGATTAGAGCGCTTGTTCATTACATTGGCCGTAATGTTCAGGACGCGGCCCCTAGAGGCGCACAGCTTCGAGCAGAACATGCTGGTCTGAAAATCAACCCGGTCATGGTTAATTCCGTGATGGGTAAGAAGCCCCAGGAAAAGGACGATTTTCCGTTCTGGCTTGCTGAGAAATTCGGCCAGCTGGAAGCTGTGTTTCCTAATACGAGTCAGGGTGATAAACACCGGATTCTTACACTGAGTTTGCCGAAAGATCTGGCTCCTGACCTTGCTGACTGTGAGACCTGGGGAAAAACTTTTGCAGCGGTCTATTCGAGGTGCTATGGCTTCCCGTCTGTGACCAATCTAGGTGGGGTCCTTAAACGTGTTCAGGACGAACACGGACCAGAGGCGGCTGTTGAATTGGGCATGCGCCTGTGTGGCTCCTTTGAAGTGGTTTGCGGTGTGATCCTTGCGAATGTCAAGGGAGATGCAGTGAACTTTCAAGTTGCTAACGCATTAGCGTTGGTTCCCGAGCCCGACCGACCCCGACAGTTAGCAAAGATTATTGTGAATGC
Organism: Lissotriton vulgaris; assembly: GCF_964263255.1. Lineage (NCBI taxonomy): Eukaryota > Metazoa > Chordata > Amphibia > Caudata > Salamandridae > Lissotriton > Lissotriton vulgaris. Next base: position 1,255,097,988 of record NC_141685.1, on the reverse strand, counting down.
TTACAAAATGGTGGGCCGCAATGCAAAGGGGGTTAAATCTTTTCCTGATAAGGAGAAGAAACAGCCCCAGGGTCAGACATCGGAAACTAGTGGTCAACAAAAGTCCAAGAAACAAAATTGGCCTAAAAAGCAGAATCAGGGTAAGCAACAACAACAACAAATACAGGTTTCTGCTCCTGCGTCTCCATTGCCTGCGCAGTCGGATCGTGTTTATGATTTGCGCGACCGCGCGATGATTAAATCGCCTGAGAGGTTTCAGGCTTCTGACCAACGCTCTCCTCGTTCCTTTCAGGACTCATCGGCTCCGTCAACCGGTGGTGGAGGGGGCGGCAGGGGCCGGGGTGGCCAGCAAGGACGTGGTCAGCCCCGCCCGCGTGCCAGTGGAGATCAGCAGGAAGGCTCTATGCCCAAGAGACCACAGTTTGCCACGAAGAAAGTCACTGCCCTGACCGCGCATCGTTATGCCCCAGATAGTGAGAACGCGGCTTCGGAATCTGACGTGGGCTCTGACCTTGCTGGACAGCGCAGCAGAGATTACCATACTGAGAGAGGCCCTCCGTCCACTGTGGAAGGTGACAGCGACTGAAACTTTTGTTGTAATTGAAACAGCAGACACGCATGTTGCTCCCCCTGAACGACTTTTTGAAATTGTCCTGTTAATTGAAGGTGACATGCAGCGAACTGTAAAAGGGGTATTTTGAGAGAATCTCTCGTCTACGTATGACATTTTGCTTTCGGAGGCTGACTGGCCCCCACCTTTTGTTCTCGCAGCTCCGCGAGGGGAGGAGGTAATCCTGCCCAGCTTCGCGCACACTGTGCCGAGGGTGGAAGCGCTGCATTTTGCAGAAGAGTGGGCTCTGGCGCTTGCGCCGGCTGTGTACCGCAATCAATGTGGCTGGGATAAATTGTCACCAAGCCATGAGATTCCTTTACGGTCACAGCCACAGCCTCAACCTCAATATCCTATACGGCGTGAAGCGAAAGCTTCAGTCGCAGCTATCCTTGAACAATTGGAATATCAAGGTGTAATTGAAACGTGTGTGTCACCGATGAATAACCCCCTTTTTACTGTGAACAAGCCGGACGGCTCATATCGTTTGGTTTTAGATTATAGGCATTTGAACTCGCATTGCCGTAACTGTGCAGTACAGAATACGCACGGCTCTGCGTTAGTGAATAGTCTTGAGCGTAAACGGTTCAAAACAACGCTTGACATTTCCAATGGTTTTTATGCACATAGATTAGACGGTCTAAGTTCCCAATGGACCAGTTTTACGTGCGCCGGAGTGCAAAAAATGTTTAAACGACTCCCAATGGGCTACAAGAACAGTCCTGGAGTTTTTTCCGCACGCATAGTCTCTCTTTTGGAGAGCTTCGACCCAGTTGCTTGTTCGTATGTGGATGACATTTATCTCACAGACGACGATCTTTGGGAGCATCTGTGTCGAGTAAATAGCATAATTTGTAACTTTGCTGACATGGGTTACAAATTTAACTTTGCAAAGTCGCACATTGCAGAGTACACGGTGTTGTTTCTAGGTTACGAGCTTAACCATGAAGGGAAGGGTTTAGCACCCCATTTCCTGGAGAAATGCGCACATTTGTGCTCTCCGACAACACTGAAAAAATTACAATCTCTTCTGGGCTTTCTGAATTTCGGGAGGACGTACATTCCGGAATATGCCCAGCGTATCAAGCCGTTGTATGCTTTGATACAACCATCTTTTTCCAAATCATGCTGGCTGCCTGAGCATTCGGCCATTCTGCAGTCTTTGCAGGCTGATTTGCTCGCTTCTGAATACTTACAGACTCGTGATAACCAGACCAACCTGGTGATAAGAATTATCCCTGGGGCGGTGGGTTTCACGTACCTGACTTTTAATGAAGGAGATACAGTACCTATTGCTTACAAGTCACACTTGTACACTTCGGCTGAATTGCGTTTTTCCACTGTGGAGAAGGTTTTAACGGCTGTGCAGATGGCAATTCTTAAGGAACGTGCCCTGTCACAAGGAAAGCGCATGGTGGTTGTTACCCCGTGTCCTGCCTTAGAGGCGGTTACGAAAGCCAGTGTACCTAATTCCAAAGCTTTGCACCCTCGGTGGATTCAATGGGCTGCGTCCTTGACGTCCCAGGATGTCACGTTTATTTTTGACGCCACTTTACGGTCACAGGAGTATTTACAGTATGAATTTGTTCATCCTGCTCCATTAGCAATGCGGCCGTTGGAGGATTTCCATTGCATCATTTACACTGATGGTTCTGCGCAGGTTGCGCATGGCTCTAAACATGCCTACGTTTCCGCTTGCGCCATTGTGGTCGGTGCCATGGTGAATGATGAGTTCAAGTCCAGTGTCGTGCACACGCAGACGCTTGGGGACTGCACCGCGCAATTAGCAGAGCTTCGTGCTCTGATGCTTGCATTGGAGTACGCAGATCCTAGTGTGACGACTTTGATCGTAAGTGATTCTTACTACTGTGTCCAGTCTTACAATAAAAACTTGTTCTTTTGGATTCAGAATGATTTTCATGACTCCAAAGGTAGCACAATAAAACATAAAACGATCTGGGTCCAAGTGGCGGAACTTAAAGAGAAGCTGCCACTCGTGTTTGTGATTCATATTCTCGGTCATCAGCGCGTGGGGGTCCACGCTGTTGGCAACTCGCTTGCTGATGAAGCAGCGAAGTCAGCGGTATCAAAATACTTAGTTGCAGCAGTCACGAGGTCCAAAAGCAAAATAGATGATGACATCTTGGCAGCTATAGCTGCAACGGAGAAGGGAGGTAAATATCCTGCGGGATTCCCTTCTAAATACACATACCACTTAAGTCCCGATAAGGTTCCTTATGTGAAAATCCCTGAAGTTGGCGAGCGTTTGGTTCCCAACTCGGATCGCAGAGCTGCTTTGATTACAGTGGCACATGAAGGTGTGGCGTCTGCGCATGCGGGCGTCTCGGCCACTGTAACTCAGCTACAACAGAGATTCTGGTGGCGGGGACTGTACAAACAGACGCGTGAATATGTTCTTCAATGTGACATTTGCCAGCAGATTAAGCCTTCTACTGCTGCGCGTCCGCCTCAGACACAGTTGTACATCTCTAATAAACCGCTTGGATGCGTTTATTTGGATCACTGCGGTCCTTTTTCTTCTGATACTGCGTTTAAATACATCTTAGTAGCAGTTGACTCATGCACACGCTTTGTATGGGTATGGCCGCATCGAAGCGCTGATTCGCGGACTGTCATTAAGGATTTGCGTGTCTTTGTGGGAATTTTTGCCTGTGGTACTTTCCATTCGGACCAGGGTCCGGCTTTCGCCTCTAAGGCGTACAAGGATGCTATGGTTTCGTTGGGAGTCCAAGTCAAGTTTTCAAGTCCCTACAGGCCCGAGGGCAATAGTGTAGTAGAACGAATGAACCGCGACTTAAAGCAATCTTTGACAGCCCGAGTTATAGGTACTGGTAGAAACTGGCTAGCCCACCTCATAGGCGTGCAGCGTGCGCTTAATAATCTCCCTAGAAGGTCTCTGGGTGGGCGGACCCCATACGAAATGCTCTTTGGTATCAAGATGTATGTACCTGACCTTGATGGGCCGAACTACAAGGCCCAGGCCGGGGCCTTTGACGTAGATGAACATTGCAATGTTTTACAGAATCTACAAAAGACCAGAGACAGTCTTGCAAAGGAACATTTGCCCTCCACATCGGATGATGCGTTGCAGATCCCGGTAGTTGGCTGGCTACCCCAAGTTGGAGAACTGGTTCGAGAGAAGATCGATAACAAGAAAGAGTTTGGTCCCTCATATCGAGCACCAGTTCGAGTCCTTGGAGTGAAGGGCACAAGAACAGTCATTTTACCACCACTTCCAGGTCGTAAGGAAAACAGATTTATTTCTATTGACAATGTCAAGACACACAGGGTGGCCGATTCTTCATAGCATGACACCGGCTGTATCCTGTCCTTCCATGGTGAGGCACTCTGTGCTGGCTATTACATCTGGTGCAGAACAGGAGGTGTCCCTCGAGATGCCTGCCATATCCAGTCCTTTATTAAATACTATTCCTGATACTAACATTGATGAGCTAAATTACACTTATCCTGCTGATTTATCGATGCCTGATTTACAGACCCGTTTGGCAGGCCAGTCCAGATTCTCTTTTGACTCTGTTTCGGAAACTTCAAAGAAACCCACAAACATTGCAAGATATGCCACGTTGTTTAAAAAACATTTTTTAATTCCGCCTTGGACATACATTTGGTTGATCCTATTTTCATTCTATCTTTTTATGTCAATTGGTTTTGTGTTTTATTTTTTCCGCCTGATTGATGGTCACTACGTTAAAGAAAGAACAGGAATTCGGTACCTTAATGGAACATTGGCCCCTCTTTCCTCTTCACATTCTGCGCACAGACTGAAACGAAACTTAAATACAGTTAACATTACTGCTTGGCCTGTCCTTGATGGGATTGTGTGGGATGCGGTGAGGTTTCAGATACATGGGCCTACTGAAGTGATTAATGTTCCAAATGTGCTTAGAGTAAACATGGGAGATGTGATTAAACAAAATGTACGTTCTGATGATTGGGATATTCAGGCCGTAGAAACATTATTTTCGGATTTGAAGTATTATGCTGCCTTCGATGCTGAGGATCTGTATACAGATTCTATTAATTATGGTGATTTATTTTGTTTTCAACACTATGGTAATCATTTTTTACATAAAACAAATTCCAGGAGGGTTGCTGTAAATTATACACAATGGGAACATTGCCCTGCTCCATTCAGTGGCAGTTCCAATACATTTCTGAAAAAATATACATATTTTACAGACTTTGATCAGTCTAATCCCGAGTCATTTTATTTTAAAATGACACAAAAGCCCATTTCCAAAGTTAGACTTACCGATACAAAATTGCTGTATTCGAAGTCCTTTTTAGACAGGTTGGCTGTAGATGGCTACGAGTTCTGGAAAGGAACAATTGACCTTAAATCGGTTTGGGGTACCAAAGATTGGCAGGTACAAGGCATTGAGGCTTTGCACCGTGCATGTCTCATCCCGAATCACATGTTGTTTTTAAATTCAACCATTTTCCAGACAACATGCTTTGGATTGGCTACTTCTAAAAAATTAAATACACCGACCATCCCAGATTTAAATGAATATACAGGTTGGGGTAATTTCACTGGTTCCTCCATTCAAGAGTTGCAAACTCTTTTACGCAATTCGTCCTTTAACATTTCCAGTTTGGATTCCAAGGGTTGGCTGGTATGGCAAAAGAGTGCTGATTCTTGCCAGCGCCGTTTTATGGGTTTGGCTGAGGGGTTCACAAAACTCAGGCCCGATCCACGTTTTGAATAAGACTATACTGTCACGACTTATTCTGTGGGGAAGCTGTGTCAAAATTGGTTACAGCATTCCACTTTAGCTGCAGTTAAACTACATCTGTCTCAATTACATGATAATGTGGATTTGAACGATTTTATAAAAGGCCCGGCTAAAGGTAGATCTAAACGATGGCTGTATGCGATTTACAATGAAATTTGGAAAGTTAACCAGGTTGAGGCTGCTAAACGCCTAAGGGCTATTGATCAAGCTAATTTAGAAAAAGTGCTTGCAGTGGTTGATAACAGCATTAACACGCTTTCTTCCCGAATTTACACGTTGAATAATATTGTGTCTTCTGTTGTCGACATTGTACATGATGAAATGTCCGTGTTATTTCATGGTCAGAATCAATTGCATTCTGTGATGCAGTTTGCGTGGACACTACAGACTCTTAAGTCTGGTCGAGTGCCATGGACTTTTTTGAACGTATCATCATTATTTGCCCCGTTTAATTTGACTGAAAAACAGCGCATGTTGTCAATGAGAGATGCAACATTTTCTATGTTACATATTGAAAAATTAGAATCCCTGCCATTTTCGGTGGCTGAAGTGACTGCAGCAACATGGCTTATTCATGGTGTTATAACATTACCTTTTGCTTTGTATAAATTTACAAATTGTATGAAATATATAGCCATTGGGCGATATGAACCATTAGGCAGCGCTTTTCTCCATGAGACATGGTCCTTACCATACACTTACAGATGCCTTAAGGAGGGGAATGAAGTGAATCTGAATGGTGAAGAATGTACACAGTCGCCTGACTGCTCACTTATTTGCAGACACATCCAGTTGCATGGTTCTTGTAATCAGGACAAACCTAATTTGGCCTGTGTTTTGAAAGGGACACCAGTTCCTGCAATAGTTCCCACGTTCACGTTGTTGTCCAACGGTAGTTATTTACTTTTGAATAACGAGTTTTGTTGTGGGTTAGAGGCTGGTATCGCATATGTGGTTACCGTGTCTGAAAGGGTCGTTTGCTGCAAGAATGTGTTGTATCCACCCACACATGGGAATTCAGAAGTTTTAATTTGGCCAAGAATACCAACCTTGAGAGCTGAATTCAATGGTTTAGGCCGTATAAGAGCCCTTTTGTCTCAAAAACAGGTGGCCCTGAGCTCTGCCCGTGAAACTTATGTCCTTCACATAGCAAACACACGCGCAGAAGTACAAGCGCTTTTAAGTACTGATTTGCCGTTTCATTTTTGCGAGCTGGTTCATCAAATCTTCAATGCCTCCTCCACATCCAGCCTCGCTCATTTTTTTAAGATGGTTAGTAGTGGTCTCGTGACTACATTTGAAAAAGTATTTGGTATTATCCCTGCGTTCTTTCATTCTATATTCGCTAGTCTGTTTGGCGGATTTCCTGTTTTGCTGGCTTTGGCTGCAGGCGTTCTGGTGATATTTTATTTCATAAAACATGGATGCCCATCCTGCGCAAGGAAACGCACAGCCCCTACTGATGCAGTTTCGAAACCGGATGCTTGATTATTATGGATCCCTGCCGCTTGCGACCTTAAGCACGGCTTTTGGATTATCCTTCAGATTTTCCTATTTCACCTGTGTCCAGCCTGTGTTTCATTGCCTGAGCTGTGATTTCGACTGGGCCATTGATTTGTGTCTCTGTTTACCGACTTCTCCTGACGTCAACTTTGATCAGCTGATGTCCCCCGTAGTGGCTCATGAGTTGGTCTGTTCTGGCGAAAGGGTTATGGCTGTGGCAGCGATGCATGGACTAATGGGTCAGTGGGACATATTCGCAGCGGCGCATGACTTTCTGGCACAAAGCGTTCTCGAGAACCCACTGAGTTGTCCTCTGATGTTGCTAGAGGATTCGGTGTTGGAAGAGCACGTATGTTCTTTCCCATTGCTTAATTGGATGGCTGAACTGTTTTCGGATGATGACAGTGATTTCATGTTGGAGGCTGTTGCTACCTATTTTGCATATTCATTCAACGAGGAATGACTCTGAATACTTCCATCATTATGGCACGTGACTTTTTAGTAATTCTGAATGGTGCCAATTTCAATACGAACATTCGGATTTTTTCATATGTTCTAGGCCTATTAATTATAGTTAGGCCTCAAGTTCGACTTTTTATATTTTATGTGGCCACTATAGGCATTCATACATATTTTTTGTATTTTTTGATTTTTACATACATTACATACATTTAGCTTGGCTCAATATCATTGAGCTCTGCTTTCAGGTCTTGCCTCTCATAGAGTATTGGCTTTTATATTTAGGTTTTGACCGTCCTCGGATCATTGGGGGGGTGTCATATGGTTATTAAGTTTCCATAGATTGTGTTAAGTTAGCATGTGCTTATTAAATGTTTAAACGCCATATTTTCTTTCTGCTTCGGTTTGCACACGACACCTAGTTGTTATTACAGCTTTTAACCTAGACGAAAGATGTGATTTATTTGAGAATAATATATTATTGTACTGGTATCAGTTGTGCCTGGAACACTTGGTACAACTGTCTGCACACTGAGAACTGCACACTCTAACACAAGGTTGCAGCAGGCCTGATCCTCGCACTACGTTAGTCATAACACAAATAATGTTTGTGCCAACTTTTGGCTTTACGTGAGTTCAAGATACAGTTACAGGGAATGAGAAAAGACACTTGATGCTGGACATGCTGAGAGCTGGTAGCTGTTGATGTGATCTCCTCCTACTGAGACTTTGAGGTATGGGTCCGCCCAGCTAAGAGCCCAGATGAGACCTTCTTAGATATAAAATAATATGCTAATTAGGGTGCGCGAAATATAGGTGATACAGAATTCTATAGATTTTTGCATCATAATATGTTATCACAGTTTGCTTACTATGGATTAGTGACTATGCTGCTGACTCTGATTTTTATAATATGTATGTTGATATTATACAAGATACTGCGTTTGAGAATGTTGCATTGAAAAATAAACATTTCAAACTTGCACGTGTTTTCATTGCCTCCCAGTTTTGGGTTGGAATGATAATATAACGAAAGAGTGTTCATGTGTTCCACGATACCTGAGGTATTCTAAGTTCATGTTCTGGATTGTCTAAGACATCGGGAAGTATTCACTGCCGATGAGATACTGTAGCTAGCTTGGTAAGGGGATTTCTGAAACATAGGTGAGTTGTGGGTCACCTTGACTCACCCAGGTTCTAGGTCTCTGTGCACAGTTCTGTGAGAGAACGGAAACCCTGCGACACCCCTTGGAGAGGTTTTGGATTTCTTTTGGAGGAAGGAGTATCAAGCGAGAGGTGCTCCTCACATACATATGTTGTTATGGATTAAAGATGCACCCACATTTGGAACCGATTAGGATGACACAGTGATGAGTTTCATTGAAGAGTATTCAACATGTGTTGTTCCGAAAACTACTGAAGAAAACAGTTTAAGGCAACAAGTTTTACGCTTTCAATCCCATCGTTGTGGAAAGTACTGTCGTCGAAAATTCAGAAACAAGGACAAGTTCTACACAAAATGTCGTTTTGCGTTTCCTCGACCAGTGATTTCTAAAGGAAGAGTAAATAATTTGATGTCTTTTCTGTGACATACTGTGACGAGGAAATCACCAAAAAATACATACAATTTAAAAAGAAACGAAGAGTCCAAGTATATTAACGACTACAACCCAGTGATTTTGTCCATGTGGAATGCTAACATGGATATTCAGTTCGTTGCTGACAACTCTATTGCTGTGGCTCGATATGTGACGTCTTACATCACAAAAAAAGAAAAGACAGAACTGAAGGAAATGTGGGAGGATATTTCACATGAAAAGAGTATAAGTAAAACATTATACAGTTTCAGTCTGAAGATGTTGTCGCATCAAGAAATTGGAGCATACGAATGTTCTGATCGGTTATCATCAGCAAGTCTCTATGCCAAATCTAGAACAATCATTTGGGTGAGTCTAGGTCTTGCTGCAACACAAAACCGAGTTTTGAAATCTGTACAAGAAATTGAGTATTTGGCAGAGAAAGAACCAAACAGTACAGATATTTTGGACAAACATGTTGGATACATACTATCCAAATAGAAGTACTCACCTTGAGAACACTTGTTTGTATGAAGTTCTGCAAAACTATAGTTATAAGAGGAACATCACAGAAGTTATCAATAATGGAAAATATGCTGTCATAGGGTATGAAGGATGTCTAGTGAAGCAGAGAAAAGGCCATTTGATTAATCATCAAAAATTGAGTTGCGATTCTCCAGACAAAAGAGAATTTTACTATTTAGCTCTTTTTCAACTCTTTAAGCCATGGCGTACAGAAGAGGAACTACTTGGAGATTTTCTCTGTTACGAAGATTCTTTTAATGCAACTAAGGATACCATAGAAAGTCCTTTTTTTTCAAATTATCTGCAAATGTTGAACGAAGAAATAGAGCAAGAAGCCACAATTGCTGAAGAGATTGCTAGAGACAGTTCTCAAGACAGTCATAGTTCTACTTCATTGAGTCAGGATCCACTAGGATGACCAATTATCCAAAATGAAGCTGCCACTGCCATGGATGAGGTGGAAAGAGCTATGAAACAAGCTCAAGAGGATGTAGTTACCTTAGAAGATTTGGTAAAGCAACTAAACGTTGAGCAGAAAAAGATATATGATGAAGTCACAGAACAGATTTAACATGGATTCAGACATGAGAAAAAAGAGTGCTCATGTACATCATTTAAGCCTGTCCGACTGTATGTAAGTGGAAAAGCGGGAACAGGAAAAAGTTTTCTGATTAAAGCAATTGCAAATTATCTGCAGAAAAGGACTGAATCACCGCTGTCTTGTGTTGTAACCGCTCCAACTGGACTGGCAGCCCATAACATTACAGGGATTACTCTACATCGTTTACTGATGCTGCCAGTTGAGCATGATAATAAATTGCATTACAACAAGCTATCTGGAGATGCATGTTCTGAAGTTTCCAGAGTCCTAAAGAAAATGAAACTTCTTATCATTGATGAAGTAAGCATGGTCTCAAATCTAATGCTTGCTTTTGTGCATTTGAGAATGCAAGAAATTCTTAGAACAGAAATTCTTAGAACAGAGTATGATGTGTTATTTGGAGGGAAACACATTATTGTTTTTGGAGATCTACTGCAGTTGACTCCAGTAAAAGGAAAACCAGTGTTTAAAATGCTCACGCATGAAGATACCAGGAAGTCCCTTGGAAGCATTGGAAACGTTAACATATGGTTAAATTTCAAATATGCAGAACTGCTTCAAAATATGCGACCGGCAAAGGATAAAGATTATAAAAATATTCTACAAGATGTAAGAATCGGAAAACTAAGTGATCACGGGAAAGAAGCTTTACATGCACGATTAATTTCAAATTTGTATCCAAATGAAAACATTCTTCTAGAGAATATTTTTAAGAAAATTACTGAGAACAAATCTGGGATATGTTTGATGCCAACTCTGCAAGAATGTTCCATCTTCAACAACAAAATGTTAAAGTTAGAAAATGAAGAGATTGTGAAACTGGAAGCAATAAATAAAATAGAGCATATGGGAGCAACAATTATTTTGTCAGAAAATTTGAAATCAAAATTGGATTAATTAGAGAAGAGTATATCTAAAACAGCTGGTTTTGAAAAGACTCTGAATGTGTGTTTAAATTGTCGTATCATTTTGAGAAGGAATTTAAATGTTGAAAGAGGTCTGGTAAATGGAGCAATGGGTCATGTTGTTGATTTTGTGAATTATAGAAATAGAGATGGAATTGAATTGTTAAAAATTAAATTTGATGGCATTGAGCAAGTACAACAAATCAGTCGTTGTTCTGCTAGATTTTTGCTTGTAAAAGACTTATATGTTCGCCGAAAACAGTTTTCTGTTTGTTTGGCATATGCGGTGACAATTCATAAATCTCAAGGTTTAAGTGTAGATAGTGCTTTGGTGAATATTGGAAGTTCTGTGTTTAAAGAAGGTATGGCATATGTGGCATTATCAGAACTTTATCAGGATTGTGCTTGATTAAGTGTGATGAGACAAAGATTTATGCAGATCTAGATGGTGTTAAAGAATACAATAGGTTAAGAAGAAAGTATGCTCCACATTTGCCTCAATATCCTCTGTTTGAAAAACGTGTGGTAGGCCGAAAAAGAAGAAATGAGAATAATTGCAGTGAGGTAGTAGCAAAAAGACAAAAAGTAGATGAAAATGTAACTGTAAACAGAAAGAAAAAGGATTCTGATGAAGATGTTGTTGGATTTCTGGTGTCAACTGCTATGCTAATGTAGTGGTTAATGTTGTTTTTTTCTTCAAACTTTACAAGAACAGATTGTTGAAAATCGGGATCAAAGATTCTGCGGTTTATTGAATTCTGTGTTTGAGAAATGTAGCAGTGATAGAGCAAAAATAGAAAGTGTTACAGAAATTCGAAATTTTTTAGACATATGTTCTGGTCAAAAAAAAATCACAGAACATTCAGCAGGATTGTCAGGAATTTTTAATGTATATGCTTGGTGTTTTGGAAGATGAAGGTATAGATGTAGAAAATCTTTTTAGCCTTTCTTATCAATGGCAGCATGACTGCTACAATTGTAGTTTATCAAGTACTACTAGAATAGACACTGAAAGATTTATATATTTAACTTTACCAGACTGCAAATCAGTGTCATTTAATAATCTAGTTAAAGCAGCTGATCATAATATGGTGTGTACCCAATGTAAGTGTCCAATGCTGTCCACATTATTTATACAAACTTATGGTCAGTATGTCATTTTAGTGTTCCAACGATGTAGACCTGATGAACTAAATTGACAACTTGTATTAAAAATTTTGTGGCTTCTCAGTTATCAATTTCAGGAAGAACCTTTGCAACTGTAGCTATTATTTATCATGACGGTCCTTTGACAACATCAGGGCATTATACAGCTTATTTAAAATGTCAAAAAGGTTGGACTTACTGCAATGATACTCATTTGACTTACAAACAACGTTTGCCTTTTGACTTAAAACATTCTTACCTAGTGTTTTTAGAACCAAAATTTAAGTAAAGGTAATTGGCCTATGAAGACGGGAGCAGTTAATAAAAGTTCGTCTACTGTTTAAAATTATATTGTGAGTAAAAGTGATCAACATAATATAAAAAATCCAGTTCTCATATAGGTACTGTAAGTGGATTTCATAGTAAGTGATATCAGTATTATAGGAAATGTTGAACATGAGTGATCCAAAGATGGGAATATGAATATTTAAACATTGTGAAAATGTTGTATGAGCTTTTCTTTCAGAACATCGGGTAAACGGTAATTTCAGAGTTGATTTCAGAAATGTAAAAATATACTGATATATCTGACACTATTTGGCCGTAAGGAAAGGTGAAGGAATGAGCAAAGAGTCATGACTTAACACAAGGAGGAAATGAAAACGTTGAGAATTATTTCAGATGTTCTTAGAGCTTTTTTTATAGAAAGTCGATGAAATGGGAATTTTAATGAACAGCAGAGTATTTTCCAACGAAAAGGACCTTCACGATCTACTATTTGGCCTCAAGGAAAAGTAAGTGAATGAAAGATTAGTGTACATATATGATTTGTAAGTTTATATGGGTTTTTTAAAACACAATTTTTAGATTGTGTTTTCTTTCCCGCTGTCATATGATGAATAGTTTGAACTCACTGTTTTTAGTGAAATTCAATATATTCTGAGAACAGCAAAAATAAACTATCTAACATGTTGTACAAGTTATTCTATAGTTTGTATTGTGTAATTTATATTGTATTCCCATTGTCTCACACTAACTTTACTTTTTCCACCCTTTTTCAGCTCTCTTTACTCACTCACACTGCTTTTCTCTCACTCTGTTTCATCGCTGTTCCTTTACTCCACTTCTTTCACAACCCCTCAATCCCATTTCAACTGTCTGCATCCCCTCTCTCCCTTGCACTACTTTTCAGCTTTCAGTCTGTCTACTTTACTTCCTTTTTTTGCATCTTTTCCTCCTTTGCTCTTTTACTAATTCCTCTTTACTCAGTCACCTTTTTTGTCGCACTCTGTCAATAAAACTCACCCATTCTCCCTCATTTATCTTTCTTTGCTTCTTTCTTTTGTCCTCTTTTTTCGTTCTCTACCGCTATGTCCTCAGTCCCTCACTCTCCCTTTGTTATGCTCACTTGTGTTTATCTACCTTTATCATTTCTCTTACAACAACTTCACTGCTCCTCTCTCATCATTCTTCACCCCAGTTCTTTTACTCCGTTTCCATTACTACCCCGCATTTCCTATCTTTCAGTGTCCTTCTCTTTACTTTCATCACCGAATCACATTCTCTCAGTACCACTGCTTTAGTCCTCTTCCCCTCTCTTTCCTTCTTTTGCTCCTTTACTCATTTTCCTTTCCTCACTCATTGTCCTCCACTTCACTCAGTCCTTCCTTTAGTCCCTCTGTGTACTTACTTCCTCACTCCTTTTCCCTCAATCCTTCTATATTATCCTCACTCCCTTCATCTCTTCATTCTGTGACTCCCCTTCACTCACTCTCAGTCATCTTCCATTCCTCTTTCTTGTAAATGGATCCTCAATCAGACTTCTTTCCCTCTCACTCATTCCCCTTTTACTTACTCCTTTTTCCTGATTTAGGTTTGGTAACTCACATTCTTTTAGTATCTTACTTACCTTCAGTTCATTTCTCTCTTCTTCTCTTCCTCTCTGTCACTGAATTTATCTGCCTTACTCTTAGTAATTTGCTCTCCTTCTATGTCTTTTTCCCTCTTTTTGTCCTTCCACATTACTTTATTTCCCTTTCTGTATCCTTCACTCTTGCTTTATTTCTTAGTACACTTTTATGATTGTTTACCTCTTGACCTGTCTCTTCTATTTTAAAATATATATTTTACTAATTATAGCTTATTGTTTATTCTGTCTTTCACAGATACAAAGTGTAGAAAAAATATCTAATTAAGTTTACATTAATTATATGGTAAGTGTGACTAAAAAAATGTAGTTTGTCATCACCCTTTGCTTTAACCTCACTACTTTTCTCTCACCCTACCTCACCCCTGTTTCCTTACTCTGCTTCCCTCACTTATTCTTATCCTCCATGTTTACTTCTCCTTTCCTTTCTTTCCTACCACATTCAACTTCTTTCAGTCCCCCTGCTCACCCACACTCCCTCACTTACCTTTCTTTTCTGGTTCACTCAGTCCCTTTCTGTCACTCTTTCCTTTACTCTCTCTGTCCTTTCTCTCTGTCACTCCCCATGTCTTTCCTTTTCTCAGTTACTTCCTCTAACACCTTTTCTCTGTCTTACTATCTATTACACAGTACCTCTATGTTCCTCCCTCTAACTCTCTTTCTCTTAACACCACTCTCTCTGTCCCTTTTCCTTATGGTCACTCCTTCATTATTTTTTTTTATTTTTTTTTTGGTGCGCTAACGGAACGCGCCCCGATAAGCGCACCGTGGCGCACCAGAATACCGAACTTACCGGTGAGCACGCTCCAGGGCAAAAAAAAAAAATGAATATACATAAAAAAATAGTATTACATAAATATACAATAAAGGATTCATTTTAAAAAATATTACATTTCATAGCTATAGAAATTTGCTATTAAAAAACCTATGAAATTCACTGAAAAAACCATAGGTTTCACACCAGTTATAGTTCGCTGGAAATTTTACTGACATAAAACCATTGAAATTCCCACGTTATAGTTAGTTATAGTCATGAGTGATGTCACTGACCATGTCATGAGTGATGTAATATGTAACGTCATCAGCAGTGCATTGCAGGCGTGCAAGTTATAGTGAGTCCAACTAACTATAACGTGGGAATTTCAATGGTTTTATGTCAGTAAAATTTCCAGCTAACTATAACTGGTATGAAACCTATGGTTTTTTCAGTGAATTTAATAGGTTTTTTAAATGCTAATTCCTAACTATAACTGGTGTGAAACCTATGGTTTTTTCAGTGAATATATATATATATATATATATATATATATATATATATATATATATATATATATATATAAAATACCTACTGGAGGTCGCCAGTAGGTAGTTATAGTTAGGACCTAGTTACCATAGGAAAACCACAACATTCTATTCCAGTAAGTTTGGCTCCGATTGACGAATCTTCGTGAAATATTTAAAACTTATGGCCCACTTCAGCCCACTCCTATCTTGAAAGTTTAAGGGTGATTCGGCAAGTGGGGGCCGAGAAAAAAGGGGGTCCCAAAATGTGTTTTCTCCATTCAATTTTCCATAGGACACTTTAGACAAGGCTACAGCCCGAACTGTTAAACGGAATTTCACCAAATTTGGCAAAAAAGTAGCCCTTGGTTCAGAAAAAGCCTTTTTTTTAAATGGTGTCAATCCGTTCAGTAGTTTTTAAAATATTAACGGTAAAAGAAATACATATATCTGGGCGGAGCCTAACCACACATCTCATCGTGAGATCTGATTGGCTGTCAGCTCTTCATCCAAGAAGTGTTGGCAGCCACCTTGGGACCAATATACATGATAGCACCTCATTAAAAAGCATTGCAGTTAATAGAAGGTTTTAAGACTTTAGTTACATTATAAATCATTTGTTGATGGTACCATACTCATTTTAGGAATTGTGGTGTGTTCTAAGGTGATTTTACCATGTAAAAAAGCCTTCTGCTGGGATATCATGAATTATGTTTGAGAGAAAACTATTTTCACATGCTTTTCCAACAGAGCTTTGGAGGGTGATCTATAAGCCAAACTGAGAGCATATTTTCTGTAAATTCACATTATCTTTCTAAGTCATGTGAGAATGAAGTCTGACATTCTCAGTAAAACATGTAATCCAACAAGGGCAGAGACTGTCAGTTGATTCCTTTGTGTTCTACTGCAGCTTCCCAGATTGTTCTAAAGAACAACTAGAGTAGTAACAGTCCTACTTATGACAAACGTATTGTACACCTGAAGCCATCTTGATTGGAATAAAGAGGTAACTCTTAAAACATTTAATTGAAAAAGGAACAAAATGTGGGGGGTCATTTTGCCATAGAAATTATGATTAGTGCTGCAGAAAGAAAAATTAGGGCACATTTTGAGTGACTTCTCAAATCCTCTTCTTTTTCATTAAAACATTCTGACATGCAGACTGAAACATGCACTTCCCTGGTTAGCGCTAGCTTTACTACAGTGATCTAATGAGCAACTAGAGTGCTAACATTCAGAATTGATGGCAAATGTGTGCCACATCTGAATGCCTTCTTGATGGAACCAAAGTAAAAAACTGAAAGTATTTCCTACTGAGGAGACTGCAGTAAATGAGGAAATTAGGAAACTTCATAACAAATAAGTCTCCCAAGATGGCCACCGTAGTCAAAAGAGCCCAAATGTAGCACAAATATCATCCAGATGAAGCCCACATATAGCTCAATGACAGAATGGCCCAGAGTGTTCTTAAGAACAACTATAGCGCTTACTGTCTTACTTATGACAAATGTATGGCACACCTGAAGCCATCTTGATTGGAATAAACTAGTAACACTTAAATCATTTAATTTAAAAAGGAACACAATGAGGGGGTTCCTTTAGCCATAGAAATTATGATTAGTGCTGAAGAAAAAAAAATTATTGCACATTTTGAGTGACTTCTCAAATCCTCTTCTATTTCATTAAAAAATTCTGACATGCAGACTGAAACATGCACTTTTAATACCAGCAGCAGACTTCCGTGGTGAGCAGTAGCTTTACTACAGTGATCCAATGAGCAACTAGAGTGCTAACATTCAGAATTTATGGCAGATGTGTGACATATCTGAATACCTCCTTGATGGAATCAAAGTAAAAAAACTGAAAGCATTTCCTACTGAGTAGACTGCAGTAAATGAGGAAATTAGGAAACTTCATAACAAAGAAATCTCCCAATTTATTTTTTCCCCCGGTCCGATGATTATACACCTCTGGTGCTATTGAACCTTCAGAGCCCAGATTAATTTTCTGGGATATATTGGTTGTACTTGCACCTTTAGCTGGCTAAGCTTGTGTTTTTTTTTCGTTTTTTTTTTGCACTTTTCTGGTTTCCTATCTGACGGTCCCTAAGGGTATAACACTTCTGAGGGTATCTGGTTCCTTGATAGTCTTGTGTAACCACGCCCTGCCAGGTTCTTAACCTGTGACAAATTGTTGTATTCCAGATGGTGGCTTCACTCGACACCAAGGTGGTAAATGAGGATGGAAAAAAACCAAAAAAACAAAAACAAATAAATCACCCAAGATGGCCACTGGAGACCAAAGAGCCCACATGTAACACAAATATCAGCCAGACAAAGCCCACATGTAGCCCAATGACAGAAGTGTGCAAAACACTTTTATTTTTTGTGTTTTTGCAGTTTTATATAGTGCAGACTTGTCAGGTATTGGAGGGCTTTACATGAGCATTGGTTACATCACACAAGAACAAATTCATTTTGGTTTTAGACATGGGGAGATTAAGTGATTTGACCAGAATTCACAGAATGTCGAGCTGAAGCAGAAACTCCAACCTGGTTCCCCAGTTGCAAAGTCTGCAGCTCTGGAAGTAACACCACATCCTCTCCCCTAAGTGCATCATTTAATCAAGTGGTCAACTGGATAAAAAACATAAAGATAACAAATAATTTAAAAGTGCTCTGCCGCTATTTGAAAACTCAGAAAATATGTCCTCATTTTAGTTTTTTAGATCACTAACCATAATTTTGATGCAAATAAGACCCTCTCATATATGTAATTTCTAAAGGAAATGCTCTAGGTATTACATTTTTGATTACATCAAGATGACATCAGGCGTTCCACATTTTTGTAATAAATATAGACTGTTAGCAATCTAGTTGTTCATTAGGATACTGTTGAGAGGCAGAGGCCAGGGGCACGGACTCTGAAAATTGAAGGCAGGTAGGAGGTTGCAGAGGCAACAGTTTGACCACACTGGGCAGGCAGGAAAGGCATTGGCAGCACAACAGACTATGGAGGGCAGTGGAAAGGGGGGCAAGGGCAACAAACCAACAATACAGGACTGTTCAAGAGAGGCTGTGGCAATATAATAGACCATTGGGCGCAGAAGGAAGAGGCAGTGGTAGTACAACCATACATGCCAACAGACCTGATTCAGCCAGGAAACATCAATGTTTTTAAGCCCAAATGGGCTTTATTTGATCTGTCTCCTGTCTACAATCTCCTCTTTTTCAATGTAGGAGGAATTGGGGTAGGGACATGGACTTGGATAACAGAGGACAGGAGGGACATGGAGAGGTGCACCAGACTGACCCTACAGGGCAGGCATCAGGGTATGCGAGACGGGAGTGCAGCACAACAATCCATAGAAAGCAATAGGGAGGGGGGAAAACCATGCACATGGACAACAGAGAACAGAGGGGAAAGAGGCAATGGTAGGTAGCTGACCATAATGGACAGACAGGAGAGAAATCTGCAGCATTATGGACCATAAAGAGAAGGAGGGATGGATCAGGGGCATTACAATGGAATAGCCAAGCCAGGTGGGAGGTTATAGGGGTCTGCACATGGTAACAGAGGGCTGGGGGCAAGGGGGCAGGACAGGAGCAGCAAGATGACCATGGAGGTCAGGCAGAATAGGCACTAGAAGCAGGAGCCCAAATGGGGAGCAACAGTGAGACTATAATGGCATACACAAGGACCATGGAGGGAAGGTGGGAGTGGTTCAGGGGCAGTTAGCGGACAACAGAGGGAAGGTGGGAGGGGCCGTGGCATCACAGTAGATCATGCATGGAAAGCGGGTGGGTTAGTGGAAGCACAATGGCTATGATGGGAAAGAAGGAGGGTGCAGGGGCATGCACAAAGGACCATGGAGGATAGAAGGGAGAGTCAGGACCTGGGCACAGACAAGAGAGTTCAGAGGAAGGGGCCTCATAACAGACCACGCTGGGAAAGCAGTTGCAGTACAACAGACAAGGGAGGGCAGAAGGGTGTGGCTTTAAAATGGACACTAATGATATGATATGATATGATAAAAAGGATTTGTATAGCGCTCGTTCACCAATGGTTTCTTGGAGCTGGGGTGGGAAAACGTGATCAGAGGGAGGGGGATGTGATTTAATGGTTGTTCGCCTGAGAGAATAACCATGTTTTAAGGGATTTCCTGAACATGGGATAGGACTCCATTTGGCGTAAGGTGGGTGGCAGTGAGTTCCAGAATTGGGGTGCGAGAAAAGCCAATCTCAGCCCCCCGTGTTTCTTGCGCTTGACGGTGAGGGGTGTCAGGAGATTTGCGTTGGGCGAACAGAGGGAACGGCTAGGAATGTAATGCTGGATTCTGTTGGAGATGAAAGCAGGCCCATGAGATGAGAGAGCTCTATGGGTCAGGCAGCCAATTTTAAACAGGCAGCGTTGTGCCACTGGGAGCCAGTGGAGGCCCTTGAGGAGAGGTTTCACATGAGGTGATTTGGGTAGGCCATGCACGAGTCTAGCTGCATGGTTCTGGACCAGCTGAAGCTTCTGCAGCTGGTAGGCGGGAATCCCGGCATACAGGGAGTTGCAGTAGTCAATACGTGACATTACTAGGGCCAATGTGACCTGGACCAGGGCCTCAAAGGAAAGAAACTTACTGATTTTCCGGATCCTGCGCAAATGAAAGAAATAAGAAGAGACCATGGCATTTACTTGAGGCTTAAGGGTGAGGTCGCTGCTGATGGTAACTCCAAGGCTCTTGACTGCTCTGGAGGGGGTAGGTGGAGGATCCAAGATGAGTGGCCAGAAGCTGGGGTCCCAGGGATTGAAAGAGGGCCTGGTGAGAACAAGCTCAGTCTTATCTGGGTTTAATTTGAGTTGGCTTGTGTTCATCCATGAACGAATGAATGTCAGGGTGGACTGAAAGGATTCGATTGGATCAATGGTGAAAACAAGCTGAATATCATTGGTGTCGTTTAAGATGGCTACGTCCCTCTTCCTTAGGTCTGATATAAGTGGCCGGATGTAGAGGTTAAATAGAAGCGGAGAGAGGGAGGAGCTCTGAGGAACCCCACAGGTAATGGGACAGGAGGAAGGGGATAGGGGCATGGAATGTTGACAGGAGGGTGGAAGTAGCAGGGACAGGTTACAGTCATCTGACAATGCTAGGCAGGTGGGAGGGGAGTGGCAGCTCAACACAACACTCAGAGTAGACAGGAGTTGCAGGTCCATGGAACATGGTGGGCAAAAAGGATGGAGCAGGGGCATGCACACAGACATCGGAGGGCAGGGGGTAGGAGAATAGGGGCAGCAAGCTAAGCACAGAGGCTAAGTAGGAGATCAATGATGGGGCATCAAATTGGGCAATGGAGGGCAGGAAGAGTGGACTGGTACATCTTGCTAAATGGAGGGCAGTGGCAGCACATCAGACCATGCATGGCAGGAGGGAGGAGGCTAGTCCATGGATTCAGACAACAGAGGATAGGGAGGAGGTGGATGGTGCATCAAGCTAACTGTTCAGAGAAGGTGGGAAGGCCAGTGGCAGAACAACGGCTACACAGGGCTGTAATAAGGGAGCAGGAACATCGACTTGGACAATGGAGGGCTAGGAGGATGGAAGGCAGGAGCATCAAGCTTGGGTGGGGGCAGCACAATGTCAGGCCCTTCTTCCAACCCTCCATCATCCACTGTGATATGCATCTTCCTTAACATTAAAATAAAACTAGAAATTTGCTGAAAAAAACAAAGATTACAGGGACGGTATAGTTAGACTCAGATTTCACCCATACACAACCAGTGAAATTCAGCAGTTATAGTTACCTGAGCAAACTATAACTTACTCCCCCGCAATCTACTGCTAATGACCTCAGACATTACATCGTTCAAGACATGGTCAGTTAGATTACTCATGACATCACTCGACCTCTCAAATGAGCTGTGAATGGAATGGAACTATAATCGCTAGAACTTTATTTAGGGATAGTGTGTGTATATTAACACCCCTTTTTTTCCTTTTCTTTCATGTAAGAACCATTACAATAAGCACAGTGCCCAGATTAATATGGCCGATAGCCTTTCACTTTAAAGTAATGTGTAGTCCATTGTTTTTGTTGATGTTTGCAATCCTAAGTATGTTTATTATGAATAAGTCATGTTGACGAACATACAGATATGGTGGTCACGGGGCAAGATATGCTGAAATGACATTGTGTGCATATTAACTTTTTTCTTTTCTTTATTGTATCAGTTCCGGAATGTTCACATTATGACCAGGGCAATATGGCCACCAGCTTTTTGGATTAAAGTAATGTGGAGTCCTTTGTTAATGTTGGCAACGTAAGGCATTTGTACATTTAAATAAGGATGCTACAATGACGTCTTGTATCGTTATCTAGGTTCGGACGAGCCGAAACGCGTGGATCACGTCCCTTGCAGATTAAATACTTCCAAACTACAACCTGAGTGCTGATTCCTTCCTTGTAAGAGTGAGAGGAGATTAAATAAATAAATAAATAAATATATATATATATATATATATATATATATATATATATATATATATATATATATATATATATATATATATATATATATATATATATATATATATATATATCCAATCAAAGACAAAACTCCAACCACTTCCACCAAAGCCTCGGCGGCGAAGAAGGAGAAGCGAACCACTTCTTTGTAGGCAAGATGTTATTTATTCAACCTTATCAGCAGCGAACGATATATATATTCACTGAAAAAACCATAGGTTTCACACCAGTTATAGTTAGGAATTAGCATTTAAAAAAACCTATTAAATTCACTGAAAAAAACATAGGTTTCACACCAGTTATAGTTAGCTGGAAATTTTACTGACATAAAACCATAGAAATTCCAACATTATAGTTAGTTGGACTCACTATAACAAGCGCGCCTGCAATGCACTGCTGATGACGTCACATCTTACATCACTCATGACATCGTCAGAGACATCACTCATGACATCACTGATTACACCAGCCAGTGAATGTGTGACTTTCTTTAAAATTAATATGTTTAATATTTGTATTTGTAAAGGTTGATGGAAGAATAAATGGTTAAATAAGTGTGTAAATGGATGTTTTTAAAAAAAAAAAAATTATTGGTTAACTGCTTTATTAAGTGTATTTTATTGAATACATATATTAGCGAGTAACTTTTAAATATTGAAATATATGTAACAGTGTTTCACTTTGTGTATAAGTAGCTGCATGGGTTGGTGACTGACTCACTGTTTGTATGTGTTTTGAAGACAGCATATGTGCAGGACTGTATGGGTGGATGAGTGTGTATATGTGTGTGTTAGGGAGTGAATGACTGTCTCACTATTGTGTTTTTTAGTAACGACATATATTTTATTCTAGTGTATGTGAGTTTTGATGTATATAAGTGAGTATATGTGAGAGTAAGAGATTGTAAGAGTTCCTGTTTAAATAAGTATATGTTTATATAAATGATTGTTTAAGAGAGTAAGTATGTGTAAGTTTCCTTAGAAGTAAAGAGGTAGTGTGTGTATAGTTTTATATGCAAATAAATGGATGTTCAATAATTTATTTGCATGTGTGAGTATGTGTGTGAGTAACTTTTGGATGACTGTCGGTATATAACAGGATGTATAGATGTATCACTACATATGATGAGTGAGTATATGTATGAGTGACTATATAGAACTGTTGGTAAATGAGTGGATGTGTATATAGATGGTGGAATTACTGAATTGGTTGTTGTAACTGGTATGGGTATCTCCATTTTTTTGAAAATGTTAGTTTCTATTTTTGAATATCTATTTCAAGGATAACATTACAGTAAAAGGAGGTCTGTCACTCTGTCACAAGGATGGTGTCATCAGCAATGTTCCCTCTAATTTTTTTCCTCTGTGTGCGGCAGTGGAGGGTCTCTGTGCGCTGCAACCATGGCTATGTGCGCCAGGAACCAAACCGCGCGCGTCTGCGGCACCAAATGGCACTCCAAAATTTTTCTTTAAAAAGCCAAAAGATAGTGCGTTTTCACACATACAGCGCCACAATAAGGGTCTTAAGGGCAGTTTGCAATATTGGATAAGCACGCCATGACATGAACTGGTTACACTGGCAAGTACACTTCAAGTTTACAAAAGCACAAGACTTCAATGGTGGTACCATCATTAGATTTTAATAAATATTCTTAACTGGAGCACAGTTCATTGGGTGGGGAAATGCTGCGAGCCTATACAATAACGTTGCACCATAATATTAAACTGAATAAATGAAATTCGGCTACACAGTCAGTGTCAGTGTTTTACGCTTAATAGGAGTGGCAGCTTAATATTTGGCACGGGTTTAGCTTCTTGTTCCGGAGGTGGACAACAGTTCACGAATGAAAACGGTTTTACAGCAAAGCGTTTGAAATCAATTTGAAAGGGATTGGAATAAGAGGGTCAATAAGAAAGAATGCTTAAATTCTACTTTGACAAAGACCGCATTAAGGACACAAGACTTTCTTCAAGTCTGGTCATCACTTTCTGTGGAAATATCTCATGCAGAAAAACTACAGAAACACTCATTACCTGATGGCAAACATCATCCATAACTGGCACTATGTGATAAACATAGTCTACTACCCCACAATGCATCCATGCTGATCCCACTGGAACAATTGCAAAGCTGTCGATTTCCAGAGCACACTTCTAATCAAGATAAAACATATGGAGGCATGTGGGCTGGTCCACATGTGTTTTATAACAAGTGGTTCACTTAATATATCTAATCATAAACGCCAGGAATATCAGAGAGTTGTGGGGAGTTAAGATTAGACAAATAACTTGATGGCAACTCCAGAAGCCAAGTTACCAAATGGGTCATGGTCTAGGTTTCAGCTTGTACAGGGTCAGAGTGGGTCTGAGTCGGGCACAGAATGGAGATATGCACCTATTAAAGTAAACAAAACACATTCCCTCCAGTATGTTACTAACTCTCAGAAATAGAGCATATAGTGGAGAAGGCTAAGCAGGAAGTATGCACAAATGATGTTACCGAGACATGGTTGCCCCCCAATCCTTCAAAAGGTCCCTGAAATAAGCCAGTAGTGCATGTATTCTCAAACTGCATTTATTGTCAGGGGCCCTTAACCAGTTAACCGCGGCGGTATTTCCGCCGCGGGCGTTTCCAATCGCGGGTGGAATGCCGTCGGCAGCACTAGGGAGGTAGGGGTTAAGAGATCTCTAAATAATCCAAGGTGCAGGGTGTCTCTGCAAAAAGACTGATAGTACAGACTCTTTCATGCTGTCAGTATCTACTGGCGCATCTGTGGAATGCCTTTGGAGTGTGGGGTATGGAGCCCCAACCAGAAAGGGGCAGACTTTATTTGTTGCTGCATATAGCACAAACGTGCCCCAAACATATCAGAGCACGTCACATGCACACCATATTTCATTACACGAGGTCAGATTTTTTTTTTTTTAACAGTGGGAGATTACATGAATTGCCCAGAAACGCAGGATGTTGAGCAGACTCGAAACTGGTTCATCAGTTTCAAAGTCGGCAGCACATGCCATTAGATCACATCTCGTTTCAGACATTTTGAATGTACCTCCTTTTGTGGGTTTCCTAGAAGTCCCCTGGGGTTATTTTTGCCTCATCTCATAGGATAATCATTAAGGGAAATCTGGAAGATATCCTACAGTAAGTGTGTCCTTTTTCTGTGCAACTACATCTGCACCGAGATAAGGTAACTTCCTAATTTGCAATAAGCTGTGCTCCCATGCAAAAGAGCACTCTACATTTACAGGTGAAAAATATCTGCACGAACAATGTTGCTACAAAGAGGCTGGACATGCTTGTGTGGGCTCTAGAGTAATATTACATTGCAATGGTCAGTAAGTGCTAAAAGCAAGTGAATAAACGTATTCTGCCCACGTCGTAAACAGCCCCAGTACACTTGGTAAAAAGAGTCTCTGCATCAAATCACAGCACCCAACCTAGGTAGGTTTGCTCACCGCTGCTCACTTTTAGGAACTGAGTTAAATGTCGAGTAGGTGCACGTCACCCAGTAAGACTCAAATTGTATTTAAAGGACAGGGTTTCTAAAAAAGCAATTTGCAACACCATTAAAAGGAGACAGTAGATCTGTTTTAAATTACGACCACGTCTTGTCTTCCTCACCCCAGTCCTAATCTTGTATATATATGGTGTATAAAAATACAGACTTTAAGCCACTGCATTGGGTTGGGGGAACCCCACTAACCAGCTGAGAGGCAGCAGAGGAGGCAGAGCCCGACCAGGAGCCCCCGGTGCATCCTCGGCTTCCGGTACGGATGTCCCCCAGGAGCGGGACCCGAGAGGCCAAGAGCACTGGAGGGGTCACCTGGCTGGGGTCATAGTCTTTCGATCTGGTCAGTGGAGCCCAGAGCGCTTCTATCTCCGAGACCAGCCAAACACAGAGTTTTACCCGTGCCCCCATAGAGGAACCACCCCATCACTCACACCAGGGCAGGGGGCGGCACGCACGAGAGGCCGCCTGGGCTACGGTTTCACTTTCCAGCAGATAATTCAAATACATAGCCCCCACAATAACCACCGGCTCCTCGTTCCTCGTTCCTCGTTCCTCCCGCCTCCCGCCTCCTGCCTCCCGCCGCCTCCCGCTTCCCGCTTCCCGCTCCTTACCTGCAACTTCTTACGCCCGCACCGCCGCCAAACGCCGCCTCCGCCACCACTGGAAACGTGCTGCATATCATGTTCGCGCCGCTCGCTTTTTAAAAGCGGCAGGCGGCGCGAATCTCTTGCGACGGCCTGTGTGCGCGCTCCACGATAGGTGGTGCGCGCTGACGTCAGAGAAGGTGCGCGCGCGCGCGCGCGCGCGGCCTAGAGGGAACAGTGGTCATCAGTGATGTCATGAGTGATGTCACTGACGATGTCATGAGTGATGTAATATGTGACGTCATCAGCAGTGCATTGCGGGGGCGCGAGTTATAGTTAGCACAACTAACTAGAACGGATACATTTCTCTTGTTTTGATCGAGTGAAATGTCCAACTAACTATGACGTCCATGAAACCTGTGTTTTTTTCAATTAATTTCTGAGGTTTTTTAAATGCTAATTTCACTGATGACATCTCAAATGACATCACTGATGACATCATCCAGGTGATCATCTGATCCACCTCCTCACACCCTAAAATACAGACTACCATTCTTGAAACCATAGACACACCAATACTAATACAGCTACAATGTTCTGTGCACTATGCATGCAGACCTCTAACTAGCTCCATACTATTGATATGCTCTTCTAAATACCCAGTTAGTACCTATGCAGTCTAGGAATCCTTCTGTCTGTCCAATGCACTTCTCCATTCACCCATCCAGCACTATCTACGTATCCTATCACTCCACCAATAACTAAGCATTTATAAATTTAGCACACACTTTCTTTGCAACACTGAAACTACTCCTGTTATTAGTTATATACTTAAGGAATGGCGTAGTCACTAACACTAGTGCAGGTACAATATTGTGTACACTATGCATACACACCTCTAACCAGCTACAAACTATTGATACGCTCTTCTAAATACCCAGTTAGTACCTATGCAGTGTAGGAATTCTCCTGTCTGTCCCATGTATTTCTCCAATCACCCATCTAGCACTATGTAAATGTAAATGTCTTTGTACTTGTATAGCGCACAGCTACCCGCAGTGGGTCTCCCGGCGCTTGTACGAATACCGCAAGGGAACCCTTCCTGGTTTTCCGTGTGAAGCGTCCATTCCCATGGTGAAACCAGGCATCCCCGGCACTTTTGGGGCCGTTGTGGAGACTAAGCAAGCTCTTGCCCTGAGTTGCAGCGGGGAACCCATGATTAGAATAGGCACTGAGGCGAGAATATCCGGTTAGAGGAATTTATGAGCCCAAGACCCGCCGAGGCGGGAATCGAACCCTGGTCCCTGGCCGGAGCTCTGCAGCAAGGTCTGCCTGCTCTAACCATTGAGCCACACTTCTCTACAATCTATCAACATCTATCTACATATCCTATTACTCCACCAATGCCTAAGCACTTATACATTCACTATACACTGTTTGTAATACTGTAAATATTCTAGTTATTAGTCATGAACTTATGGAATGGCCTAGCTACTAGCACAAGTACAGCTATAATATTTTGGGCACTATCCAGGCAGACCTCTAACTAGCTGCATACTATTGATACACTATTCAAAATACCCAGATAGTACTCATGCAGTGTAGGAATCGTCCAGTCTGTCCCATACACTTCTTTAATCACTTGTATACCACTATCTACTTACCCTATCACTCCACCAATACTTAAGCACTTATAAATTAAGTGTTCACTCTGTTTGCAGCACTGTCATCATTCCAGTTACTAGTGGTATTCTTATAAAATGACATAGGCACCAAAACAAGTACACATAAAATATTCTGTGCATAATCCCTGCAAATCTCTAAGCAGATACATACAATTGATCCACTCCATTAAATACTAAAGTAGTACCCATGCAGCGTAGGATACCTCCTGTCAGTCTCATGCAATTCTTCAATCACCCATCCAGTACTATGTTCTTATTGCACCAGTCTGCCAATACCTAAGCACTTATGGGGCAGATTTACAAGCACCCTGCACCACCAGTACGTCACTTTTTGTATCGTAGTGATGGCGCCAGGCACTCATTCATATTTACAAGGAGAGGAAAAGCCACCCTGCATGGTTTTTCCTCTCCTTGTTAATACAACCCATTCATACACAGAACTTTGCATTGAAGGAGCGTTCCATAGGTGTTGCTGTGGGTGTTCCCACACAACACCCATAGAATAAGACACATCTCCAGATTTATGAGAAATCGTATATCTGGAAATGTGTGTGAATGCTGCGCCATCCTAGAGTTGGTGTAGCAAGGCGCAACGAGGATAATTGTTTTCATGTCTCCTCATTTTTTCCTCTTTCAATGCATGCTGCATTCCACGGCATACATTGAAAGAGGAAAATGCCTTTAATGATTTTTTTGTGCAGGAAGGTATCCCTTCCTGCACAAAAACAATCTCTGCATGACACAGACATCCTTGCACCATGGTCAAGGGTGCCTGTGTCACCGCATGGCTGCAGTTTGTGCAGCAGTGCAGAAGAAGGCACAGAGTTGCAACATATTCATGTGCATATGTCACATCCCTGTGCTTCGGAAGGGTCACAGTGCAGTGCAGCTAAAGAGCTTGCAGTGTCACGCTGCAGTACTTCCTCATAAATCTTCACCTATAAATTCACCATACACTACTGATGCATTCTTTCAGTCAATCATGCTGTATACATATATTCAACCAAACCTCCACACATTACCTTGCAATTATAGTTCTTTCTTTAACCAGATGAGGTAGTTCTGATAAGAAGTTTTTTTTCTTTTGTATTTTTTTATTTTTTTGAACAATCTTGTCTTTTTTTGGTGTTTTTTCAAAAAATGAAAAAAAAGAACGAATAAAACAGGAAACTTTTAGAATTACTTATTCCAAAAACAAAACAAAAAAAATTAATGATGGTTGCATTGTGCAGCACAAACTGCATCCACCGATTGCTCACCGAAGCATATAGGTTTCTCCCCCTCACGCAGTGCTGCTCGAGAAAGGTGAATTCTGGCCAAATGTCCATTGCAGGTGTTCCCGAGGACGCACCAGATATTCTTGCCACAGCAGGTAAGGGGTTCAAAGCAGCTCGCCTCATTTCCTTCCAAGCAAGATTGAGAGGATGTGTGGTCCAGAGATGCTTGCACATAGAAGCAGTGCCACGAGAGTATTTTTTTTCACTGCCTCTTGACAGGACTCGGTCACAAATTTTGCACGCCACCTTTCTCGCATTTACTATCTTCTCTCCAGGTGGAAAAGTAAAGAATTTTGACACAACAGGTTCCGGCCTCTGTGGACATGGTGCCTCAAGAATTCTTCTTCAGAAGATACTTCGTCCTGCTGCTGCTGCTGCTGCTGCTGTCCAGATGCCATTTTGCTTGATATTTTTTGAAAAACACCAAAAAATACAA
This sequence comes from Lissotriton vulgaris, assembly GCF_964263255.1. Taxonomy (NCBI): domain Eukaryota; kingdom Metazoa; phylum Chordata; class Amphibia; order Caudata; family Salamandridae; genus Lissotriton; species Lissotriton vulgaris. The sequence continues at coordinate 1,255,068,665 of NC_141685.1, read as the reverse complement.
GCAAAAAGGGTTCTTGTAGGAAAAGAGATATCTTTCTAAAGATGCTCCAACAAGAATGATTAAAATGGGTGGGGTCCTTCAGAAGTTACAGTGGGAAATGTTATGAACAAATTAAATCTTTTTTTTTTAGGTCACATGGGATCGGCGCACTCTGCTCTCATGAAGCACACACCCGACGCGACTTCACGAAAATATATTTAAAAATAATATAAGTTTATTATAAGTACAAATATATTATTTTTATGAATATCTTAGATGATCTCTTGCCCTAATATGTATATTAAAGTCACATACATATGATTTTAGAACATCATTTAGTCCCGCACCCAGCGCACCCCAGCAGGTATATATGACGTCACATGGGACCCGCCACCATGCAAGTGTCATGTACCGTAATGCGCATGTGTCGCAAATACGCGGGAGCAGGACTCGCGGACTGGTGGCATACCAATCGCGCACATCACATAATATTAAATGTGTATGGTGTAACTGAAAAACATGCAGCAGTCGCACACCGTACGCGGATCCTTCATGACTTTTCTAAAATGGCGGGTTGAATCCGGGCACCCACCGTGATGTGTACGCTTTGGGTGCGCGACTCTGAAAAAAAATTGGAAAAAAAGAAAATAATTTAAATATATTAAAATAAAAAAATAAAACAAAAAAATTAAACAATATTTCAGTTTGAGTGTTTTTTAAAATTATTTTTGGCAAATTTCAAAAAAATATGTAATGTTATTTAATGAATAAAATATTTATAAATAAACAGTTAAAAAACTGTAGAAAATCAGTACAAAGAATAGGTATAATATTTACCCGTAAAAATGTGCATTTAATAAACCTTTGAAATTCACTGAAAAAAACATAGGTTTCAGAGACGTTATAGTTAGAAATTAGCATTTAAAAAACCTTAGAAATTCACAGAAAACAACCATAGGTTTCAGGGGTGTTATAGTTAGCTGGACATTTCACTCATACAAAACCATAAAAATTCCTCCGTTATAGTTAGTTCGGCTAACTATAACTCGCGCACCCGCAATGCACTGCTGATGATGTCACATATTACATCATTCATGACATGGTCAGTAAAATCACTGATGACATCTCAAATGATATCACTGATGACATCATCCACGTGACAATCTGATACACCTCATCATACACTAGTATAACCTTTCATCACTCACTGTAAAATACAGAGTACCATATTTGAAACCATTGACACACCAATACCAGTTACTACATACCCATTCACTGATTCCTAAGTCTACACACACAACTACCCATTCAACAACAGAATCACTTATACATGCAGTCACTTATTAATAAAACACTATCAAATGCACTTATACACATATATAGACATTGACAAAGCAGTCATCTTAGTTGGTTATGCAGTCATCCTATTCACTCATGAGAAAAAATAATCACATTTACATTTACTCACTTACACAATTATCGACACAACACCTCATTTATTCAAACACATAGTAACTCATAGTTAATATTCTAATATTTTTTCCCTCTCTCTAGACCCGTCTTCTTCGGCTACACGGATACCCCTCTGTGTCTTCTGACTTCTTGCCTGGGTCTTCTCCTTACTGGTTTTAATGTAGCTGTAAATAAATGGGTTAATACAATTTCTCTCTAAGATTCTGTGAATTTTCTTACTTCTAATATTTATTCCCTCTCTCTAGACCTACCCGTAGTGTCGTGCAACTGTGCTCCTCTTCTATTGCTTAAGTCCTATCTTTTCTTTTTTCTTGTAGGCTATCTAGTGCTGGAATTACATGGATGTATACTGATTAGTTCTACTGGCCTCCTAACACCTTTTTTCTGTTATATCTCTTTGCTAATGACCTCTCACCTGCCTACTACTGAAGTATCATCTTATGTGGGGTTCCGGTAACTCTCAGGTAAGTGAAGTATTCCCTTGTAAATACTGCATGTTGTATTTTTCTTTTGCTTGCTTGTAATTCTATCTTTTTCTTGTCTTATAGGAATGAATAGAATGCTAGTCTGACTGAGAGTTTCCTGACCAGCGAGTGACTTAAACTCTTTTCCAAAAAAGTTAATTGCTGAAGAATTTTCGTATTTCCTCTAACACCTCTCAATAGTCTGATAACTCCTCTAAATTCTTTTCTTGTTATTACGCTGTTCAAAAGTAAGCTAAGCTATTATACATGCCCGCTATATTCTGCCTCCCTCCAACTCCTCACTGTATTTTTGTTAACTTCTTGAAGTCTCTCCAAGCTCCTTCTTCTCCTCGGAATGCTCTACAAAAATTCCTCCGTTATAGTTAGTTCTGCTAACTATAACTCGCGCACCCGCAATGCACTGCTGATGATGTCACATATTACATCATTCATGACATGGTCAGTAAAATCACTGATGACATCTCAAATGACATCACTGATGACATCATCCACGTGACAATCTGATACACCTCATCATACACTAGTATAACCTTTCATCACTCACTGTAAAATACAGAGTACCATATTTGAAACCATTGACACACCAATACCAGTTACTACATACCTATTCACTGATTCCTAAGTCTACACACACAACTACCCATTCAACAACAGAATCACTTATACATGCAGTCACTTATTAATAAAACACTATCAAATGCACTTATACACATATATAGACATTGACAAAGCAGTAGTCATCTTAGTTGGTTATGTATGTATATGTATGTATGTATAGGCATTTATATAGCGCACTACTTACCCGGAGGGTCCCAAGGCGCTTTGACCGCTGCGAAACCCTTCCTGGCTTCCCTGAGAGATGGTCCCTTAATGGGTATCTCCAGGGTGAGACCAGGCCTCCCCGGCGGTCTGGTGGGGCCGTTAGTGAAGATGAGGCAAGCTAATGCCCAGAGTTGCCGAGTGTGATCGCTGATCAGAGTGGGCACCGAGGCGAGAGAATTATCGAGTCCGCTGACCCTGGTCCAGAAACCTGCCGCGCCGGGAATCGAACCCTGGTCCCGGGCCGTCCTCTGCTCTCGGGTCTGCCGCCTCTAACCAGTGAGCCACACACACACAGTCATCCTATTCACTCATGAGAAAAAATAATCACATTTACATTTACTCACTTACACAATTATACACACAACACCTCATTTATTCAAACACATAGTAACTCATAGTTAATATGTTAAAAAATCACCATTACAATGATACACTCATTCATATAGTTACTCTCACAATCACTGACTCTTACATATACTTATTTATATACACCAACTTTCACATACAATGCCTTTTTATTTTTTTACTTTGTTGAAGATGTACAACTAAAACATATATTCGCTCACCAACACACAAATAAATACACTCAGTTACCCAAACAACTGTTTCCACATGCACTCCTAAACATATACACCTAGTCAATCAACCATTCACACATCTATGCATAGAGTTACACACACCCCATCCAACCACACACAAACTCAGTGTCCCATACAAATACTCACCCAACTTATCAATAACTAATATACACACTCATGTAACTCCTGATGCAGCATGTCATACAACACCAGAGACAGTGATGCACACAGTCACATAGTTTAGTTACTAATCCATGCATTAATTGAGACACTTTTTATTACTCACTTAAGCAGATAGTCAGACAGCTACTAAGTTCTCTATCCAGACAGTTATATATTGTCAGAGGTGCTTCTGTGTTCCAGTTAACTGGCGCAGGAGCAGAACGTTGCCTTTACCCAATTCCACACCACTATCCCCAAGCCCCCACAAAGGTTCAAATGCAAAGGGCCTATTGAACGGCAGCGGGGAAGGGGGATTTGGACAGAGAAGAGACTGCGCCCGTCTTCTTCGGCTACACGGATACCCCTCTGTGTCTTCTGACTTCTTGCCTGGGTCTTCTCCTTACTGGTTTTAATGTAGCTGTAAATAAATGGGTTATTACAATTTCTCTCTAAGATTCTGTGAATTTTCTTCTAATATTTTTTCCCTCTCTCTAGACCTACCCATAATGTTGTGCACCTGTGCTCCTCTTCTATTGCTTCAGTCTTAACTTTTCTTTTTTCTTGTAGGCTATCTAGTGCTGGAATTACATGGATTTATACTGATTAGTTCTACTGACCTCCTAACACCTTTTTTCCTGTTATATCTCTTTGCTAATGACCTCTCACCTGCCTACTACTGAAGTATCATCTTATGTGGGGTTCCGGTATCTCTCAGGTAAGTGAAGTATTCCCTTGTAAATACTGCGTGTTGTATTTTTCTTTTGCTTGCTTGTAATTCTATCTTTTTCTTGTCTTATAGGAATGAATAGAATGCTAGTCTGACTGAGAGTTTCCTGACCAGCGAGTGACTTAAACTCTTTTCCAAAAAAGTTAATTGCTGAAGAATTTTCGTATTTCCTCTAACACCTCTCAATAGTCTGATAACTCCTCTAAATTCTTTTCTTGTTATTACGCTGTTCAAAAGTAAGCTAAGCTATTATACATGCCCGCTATATTCTGCCTCCCTCCAACTCCTCACTGTATTTTTGTTAACTTCTTGAAGTCTCTCCAAGCTCCTTCTTCTCCTCGGAATGCTCTACAAGAATTTGATAGGCAAACTAATAGTTTGCCCTCGGAAGGAAACAATCTGAATTTTCTCTCAAACAGGACTCTGTAAACCCCGCTACTGCTCCGCTGACGTTTGTCAGTGAAGTGCGCACTTCCCAGCGCGCCTCACCTGGACAATCAGGAATCTAGAGAATGTCTGGAACGCTCACCGAGCGTTCATCGCGGGTCAGCGCTGCGGCCATCTTTGTGCTGACTTCCGCCCGTATCTCCACACCAGGCTGTAACCGAGGGCGAAACTGCACCTGCAAACGCCTACGTTGGGTTGGTTTTGACCGGCTCCTGACATATATCCACTCAATCTTCAATACAGATTGATATATATATAATACATATTTAAATTTCAAACTAAACCACATTCACTGGATGATGTCATCAGTGATGTCATTTGAGATGTCATCAATGATATCATCAGTAATGTCACTGACCATGTCATGAATGATGTAATATGTGACATCATCAGCAGTGCATTGCGGGTGCGCGAGTTAAAGTTAGCAGAACTAACTATAACGGAGGAATTGCTATGGTTTTGTACGAATAAAATGTCCAGCTAACTATAACACCCCTGAAACCTATGTTTTTTTCTGTGAATTTCTAAGGTTTTTTAAATGCTAATTTCTGAATATATACATATATATATATATATATATATATATATATATATATATATATATATATATATATATATATATATATATATATATATATATATATATATATATATATATATATATATATATATATTACCTACTGGCAGTCGCCAATAGGTAGAGTTAGGAAGTGGTTTCCATAGGAAGAGAGTTTTTTCATTTGCCAATAAATTTGGCATTACTTGATGATTCCTCTCAAAATGTTAAAAACTTTTTTGCCACTCACTTCAGCTGCTGTCTTGAAAGTTTTGGGGAGATCTTTCAACCGGGGGCCTAGACAACAAAATGGGAGGGACTCAAAACTAATTTTCCCTATGTTCATTTCCATAGGACCTTTAGACATGGTTACTGCTGAATAGAATTAGACCAATTTGGCAAAAAGGTAGCTGTTGGTCCAGAAGTGACCTTTTTGTGACTTGGTGTATATCTGTTAAGTAGTTTTTTAAATATTAAACAAAATTCAAATTTGTAATATATAGAGATGCAGAGGATCTGTGACACCTACTGATCTCGTGCTGAGATCTGATTGGCAACCAATACTTCAAACCAGGAAGTGTTGGCAGCTATCTTGGGACCTGGCATGAACCAAGTTCCAGAATTGTTTTTTTTTTAAGAAAAGGGAGCAAGGTACAAACACCCTGACCTTCTAGGCCTCACCAGGGGGGTCCCACAAGGAACCTGCAGGGCCAAAAAAGCATATATATATTTTTTTGGGTGGGATCCATGATCCGAGATTTTGAAAGCAACATTCTGTTACATCTGCTGGACACTTCTGGTTGCGTGGATATATAGCACTTGTAGGTTCACCAAGAACCCGAGGTGCCCAGAGCCAATAACTGAGCTACGCCTTGCAATGGTTTTTCATTATGTACCGGGTATAGAGCAATTAATTTGGTAAAATATAAAGAGTGAAAAATAGGTATTGAGGTATTGAGGAAACCTATGAATTTCCAAAAGCGGAACAAACTATGGAGTTTAGAAACAGTGGGTATTTGCACATCTCCAAAATTGTGGATACCCATGCTAGCATGTGAAGTAGAGGGCAGTTTTCAAAATGACTTATTTTTTACCATTGTCTTAGAAGGCCGAAATGCATAGAAAGTCAATTGGTAAAAAATATTGTTCTACTATTGTGTCTTTCCCTAAGTCATCGGATAAAAATGGTACCTCACTTGTGTGGGTAGGCCTAGTGCCCATGACAGGAAACGTCCCAAATCTCAACATGGACACATCAAATTTTTCCACAGAAAACTGACCCTTGTTTTTCAATGTACCTAGCTGTGGATTTGGGACCTTAGCTCAGTCCTAGGAAACTAGACACACAGGGGGATCCAGGATGGTGTGACTTGTGTGGCTTTCACCAGGTTCTATTACCCAGAATCCCTTGCAAACCTAAACCTTTGTAAAAATAAAACATATTGGGGCATATTATCAAGGGGGTTTATCTCTGCTTTTTTGGCTTTAAAAGCCAAGAAAGCGGAGATATAATTATCTCCCTATTACCTAGCTGTCGCTAGCACCAGTTAGGGACAGCTAGTTGGAGATAGCGACCATCTTGGCCCCCGCTTTGCATGTCAGTGATATTTATCACTAATGACAGGCAAAGTGGGCGTGCCAAGATGTTAGCGACTGGAAACAGTCGCTAACATCGCTATCTCCTATTACCACATTTTAGAGATATTCGCTCTAAGAGCGAATATCTCCAAAAGCTAACACCTGCCCCAGAGCAGTTCTTAGCCATGTTATCCAATGGTAGGTGGATAACATGGCTAAGAGCATTAGCTCGGTAATGCATGAATATCGCTGACTTTTCAGCGATATTCATGCATTTCGGCCGATTTTTATCGCTTAGGAGATATACCTTGATAATAGCAAGGTTCCTAAGCGATGAAAATCGCCGCAGCTCGGCGAAAAAAATATCGCCGCTAAACCAACATAGCGATAATTATCGCTATTTGTTGGTAATATGCCCCTTTTTCCTCAAATTTATGTGATAGAAAGTTCTGGAATCTGTGGGGAGCCACAAACTTACACCCACCCAGCATTCCCCAAAGTCATTTTTCCACAGAAAACGTACCCTTTTTTTGCAATGTGTCTAGCTGTGGATTTGGGATGCTAACTCAGCCAGCACTTAGAGCAAAATGCTTACAGCAAATGCCAGCACAACAAAGTTAGTCATATTTCTCAAGTACCCTAACAAACTTAAACATCCATGGAAAATGGGCAACCTGAAAATATTAATAACAACTAAATATAACTACATTGGGGCATGGATCTTATGCAATGGCAAGCCGAAAGCTCACATCACATCTACAGAAGCGAAAGCCAATGTGGTGACTTATGCTCTTTGCAAACTTAATTTAAAACTACGCAGTGCTTCAACTGAGCCTATTCAAAAGGTCATAAGAGCCAAGCTAATTCCTTCAATCTCCTATGCGCAACTAGTATTTCCTGTGGTCCTAACTAATATCATGGAGTCTGCCGTCTGCCGCGCCTTCAAACAGATTTTCCATATACTGGCTTATGCCAGAAATACGCTATTAAGGCTGGAATTTGGATTAAGCAATCAATCTTGTGAATATTGGGCCTTGGTTATCCGTTATTATCAAGGGACATGCACCCCCCCAGAAATAAAGAAAGCTACCCTGAAAGAAATTTTTACTAATGGAAAAAAATCCATGGGCAGACGCTTTATCAATCACCCTGACGGAGATGCGCCTCGATTTGTCTGATTGGGGCTACTTTATTGATCAACTGGGCATGCTTAAAACAATTCTAAGGAAACAAGTAAGAACCCTATCTAAGCAGGATGACATAGTGACTATAGAGTCCTCCAGCAGCAATAGTAGGACACTGGACAGTTCTTTAAAGGACAAACTGAGGCAGCTGGAAATAGCTAGAGGCGGTCACCTCCTGTAGACTCTGCCATCGATTCGAGGAGTGCTTGGTCCTTCTACTCTGTATTTGCCCTGAACTGAGTCTCACATGTGCACTTTATCAAAACCTTTGCTTTTAAAATACGGCATCCGTACTTGCACCGATGGAATGCAGCTTCTTTTTAATTTAGAGATCCCCATGGAACATGCCAGATTAGCTACATTTGAATGAAAACTCACAGAGCTTTTAAGTAAAGATTGCCCCTGGGCTTAGCATAAGACTCTAAATCCAAAGCGATGAGCATACATCTGATTCCATGGGGCACTATTTTTATTTTTGATACAGCTCTGAAACGTATGAAATGCATTGAAATGATATAGTTGTTTTTACTTTCAGTATGGTTCTGAAATGTATGGAATTAATTGAAATGATATTGTTTTTAATAATGGTCGAAGAAGGATCTTAAAAGTGCACATTACACATGGTCTTTTGTAACAATTTTTATTGATTGAAACAATAAAATTCTATATACACTTAGAGAACCCTAGCAATCCTGTATTTTTTTTTTAATTGGACACCCAGGGGAATATAGGATTTGGTGACTTGTGTGGTTCCCACCAGGTTTCTGTTACCCAGAATCCCTTGCAAATCTCAAACTTTGTCAAAACAAACACTTTTTCCTCACCTTTCTGTGATCGAAAGTTCTGGAACATGTGGGGAGCCACAAACTTCCACCCACCCAGCATTCCCCTAAGTCTCCCAATAAAAATGATACTTTACTTGTGTAGGTAGGCTTTGTGCCCATAACACGAAACAGCCCAAAATGCTACGATGACCCATTGCATTTTTCCACAGAAAACTGACCCTTTTTTTATAACGTGCCTAGCTGTGACTTTGGGGCCCTAGCTTAGCTGGCACCTAGGGAATCCTAGAAAACCTATATATTTTTGAAAACTAGACACACATGGGAATGCAGTATGGGGTGACTTGTGTGGCTTTCACCAGATTATGATACCCAGAATCCCTTGCAAACCTAAAACGATGTCAAATAAAACACATTTTCCTCAACTTTCTGTGATGGAAAGTTCCGGAATCCGCAGGGAGTCACAAACTTCTACCCACCCAGCAGTTCCCAAAGTCTTCTGATAAAAATGGTACCTCACTTGTGTGGGTAGGCCTTATGCCCATGACAGGAAACGGCCCAAAACGTTACGTAAACACATCACATTTTTCCACAGAAAACTGGCCCTTTTTTTGCAATATGCCTAGCTGTGGATTTGGGATGCTAGCTCAGCCGGCACCTAGGGAAACCTAGCAAACCTGTATATTTTTGAGAACTAGTCACCCAGAGAAATCCAGGATGGGGTGACTTGAGTGGCTCTCACCAGGTTCTATTACTCAGAATCGCTTGCAAACCTTAAACTTTATTTAAAAGATCCCACATTTTCCTTTGCAATACTGAGATAGAAAGTTCTGGCATCTGTGAGAAACCCCAAATGTCTACCTTCCCAGCATTCCCCAAAGTCTTCTGATAAAAGTGGTACCTCACTTGTGTGGGTAGGCCTAATGCCAGTTATAGGAAACGGCCCAAAATGCTACATGGATACATCACATTTTTCCACATAAAACTGACCCTTTTTTTGCAATGTGCCTAGCTGTGGATTTGGGATGCTAGCTCAGCCTGCACCTAGGGAAACCTAGCAAACCTGCATATTTTTAAAAACTAGACTCCCTGAGGAATCTAGGATGTGGAGCCTTGTGTGGTTGTCATAAGTTTCTTTTACCCAGAATCCATCAACTGAAATCCCCCAGTCCAGCTAATACCTGGTTGACCAACCTCTAAAAGGTGGCTGGGGCATTCTGCAATCCAAAAGCCATCATCCGGAATTTGTAATGCCCCTCTGGGGTTGCGTATGCTGACCTCTCCTTGGCCCCATCGGTTAAGGCAATCTGTCAGTACCCAGATGTCAAATCAAATGTGTTGAGGAACTTGGCAGCTCCCAACGGATCAATGAGCCCATCCGTTCTGAGTATGGGGTGTGCGTCAGTCCTAGTGACGGCATTGAGACGTTTGTGTTCCACACAGAACCATAGTTCTAGAGTGGCACCAGGTGCAGCAGCCTATGGAACCACTGGTCTGCCCAAGGGCTGCTGGAGGGCTCTATTGCCCCTAATTACAACATCTTAGAGACCTCCTCTTTGATGCTGGCCCTGACCCGGTCAGTCAACCTGTAAATCTTATGTTTTTCAGGAGGAATGTCACCAGTGTCCACTCCTGGTGACAGTCACCCTGCTGCTCTGGGGTCAGTGTAGGGGAGAGGATCACACCTCCCACTGACCTATCATGCTCCGTGATAGACAGGAGGTCAGGGAGAGGTTCATCCTCCTCTTCCACCCCATCATCTGTTGCCAAGAGCATGCTCACTTTGGACCTCTCAAAGTGAGGCTTGAGGGGCTTCACATGGAGGACCCTAAAAGGGTTCCTGAGAGTTTGCAAATTCACCTGGTAGTTGTCATCACTTTTGCGCTCTACCACCTCAAAAGGCCCATTCTAGTTGTCCTGCAAGGCACAAGGTTCCACTGGGGCCATGCCCCACAATTTCTGGCCAGGCTGAAACTCTACATGAGTGGTATTCTGGTCGTACCATTGTTTTATCTCCTCCTGGCTTGCCTCCAGGTTTGCCTGAATGAGTTTCTGGAAGCGGGCAGTTTGGTTCTTTGCACAGCTGAAAATAAAAGATGAATAACAGCATTTGAATGTGTTGTCTCATTGAATGTTTACACATTGTTTTGTTTCTATATGTTGCCTCTCATTCAATTTGTTTGTGATTTTTTTTCGTAGTCTATAAGCAGCAGGCCACTTGAGGTGGGCAATATACTACTTTAATTTTGTGACTAGCCCTGGTAGTGCAGTTCTCAAAGACCCGGCTGCTTAGTGCTGCGTTAATCTACTCTTACCACTTGCCTGGCAAGATTGGCAAGACCTGCAATGTCCATCATAAAACCTTCCCATTTGGGGCAAAAGAATTGGTTGACAAACCTGTCAAAGGTCTTGTCAAACCCCATACGTCCTGCCACAGGCACGTCATGAGCCAGACCCAATAGGAAGGTCCTGAAGCACAGGGGCACCACCAGCACATGGGCTGACCCAGGCTCAGCAACCTTAGGCTTGCTGTACAGGAGACCATTCTCCCAGTAGAATCAATGTGATCCAGACTGATCACCAGCTGCCTGGTTTGCAGCCTGCTGCTGCAAACCTTCCAGAGAAGGGCATAATTTATGCTCCAAGCAGAATCCTTCCCTGGTGGAACCACCTTCTTGCTGCCAATGGGTCAGCTAAGATAAGTCCCTCAATTCAGCTACCTGCTCCTCTTTAGGTACCGGGGCATCTCTCTCAAGGTCAGCATCTTTCCGGACCATCGGAACCTCAGGGGCAGGCTTCTCGCATCCCATCCTTTCTCTTGGCAGGAACCTGGACCACTGTTTCAGGCTCCATGTCCTTCTGATTAGCCTTTTTGGCCGCCATTGACCGAGTGGTCATGCATGCCCACTCTGGCAACCCAAACATCTCTAGAGAGACCTGAGCTCAACACAAGGACTGCTCCAGTTTATTACCTAGCAGACAATCCACAGGCATGGTAGGGCTCACAACCATCCTCTAGGGACCTGAGACCCCCCATTCAAAGGGAACATGAGCCACCACACACTGGCGCCCTGAGTTGTCCACAGCAACTACTTGGTGAAATGCCCCTGGAACTACTTGCTCCTCAGAGAGCAGGTGACACTGGACTGAGGTCACACTGGCTCCAGTATCTCTGAGAGTCTTTACCCTTTTCCCATTGATGGTCACTCAGGTGCTGTATTTCTTAGTGTTAGCAGGCACCTGGATTCCTCGGACCATCTCACTGTCCCCTGGTGAGACAAGTGTCATTTCTGCAGGATCCCCATCCTCCTATGAGCACCCCTCCTCCCCAAATGCTACACTAACCAACACCTTGGTCTGCCCATCAGTGGGTGGCTGTGCACTCTTGGGACACTTGGAGTCCCCCTTCAAGTGCCCTACCTGCTCATAGGCATAGCACTTGTACGGGCTGGTCACTGCAGGCTTTCCTGAAGAGACCACTGCTTTCTTGTTTCCTGGGAGATGGGAACCTTTACCCTGGGTATTAGTTTGGGGCCCTTTAGAGAACTCCTGTGCTTTACACTTGTCCCCCCACCTTTGCCTGAGTCTCCCCCAAACGCTATCATGTTGACTCTGGTACTCAACGAGTGGTCTGCCTCCATAGCACAAGCTTCCTGTGGTCAGTCAGCTTACTATCAACCAAGTGGTGGCGCACCTCTGCAAAACATAGACTAGACAAGTGCTTCCATGCAATCAAATTGTAGAGCCCCTGAAAATCTGTCACATTACTAACCTTCACCCATCCATACAGTGACCTGCAAAACAAATCCACACATTCCAACCAAGAGTTTGCATCAGTTTTCTTACTGGACCTAAACTGATCCCTGTACTTTTCAGGAGTGAGACGATACCTGATGAGGAGGGCCTCCTTCATGTCAACATAGGTGAGTTTACACCCTTTACGCAAAGCCACTAAAGTATCCCTTGCTTCTTCTGGGAAAAGATGCCACAATCCTGCCCCCACATTCTTCTCAAGGATCCCATTCATGTGGATAGATGCCTCATAACCCTGAAACCACCTTTGCATATCATCCCCCCTTCTTGAATTCTTTGCCTACATTCTTGGAGATGTGCACAATTCTTTCTGCCTGCACTGATTAATTGCTGCGACCATCTGAGCTGGGCCTACTCCATAGCTACAGCTCTTTAAGACTACATGTATGACCTAAGATCATCTTCCTTTCCTCCATGGCTATTCTTTTGTCTTCCGTTTCATTCTCCAGCTGGAGTTTTTCCAATTCAAACGTCCTTGCTTCCCGCCTGTTTTCCAGCTCTTCTGGGTACAAGCCACTGCTGCCTGGCCTGGAGGGTACCCCATCCCAAAAACATATCCACCCTAGGAATAGGCTCTTCTGCCCCCGCAATGAGATCTCCAGACTGCCCACTGGCATGTCTGGCTGCTACCCAGGCCCTCAGCGCCTTTTGTAGCTCCTCCTTCCTTGTGAGGACTCTGACTTTGACCTTTAGGTTTTTGCAAATAGCCTTCAACTCTTTCACGTTGTAGGATTCCAACCTATCCTCCTCAAAGGTCACTTCCAAGGATGCAACAGATGATGCTCTTGATTAGTGCACGAGGAAGTAGTCATTTCAAACTGGCAAGATCTAAATTAGGCCAAAAAGAACCAGTATGTGGTAGGCAATGGTCAGTGATATGGTATTAGTAAACACCAATCACTGTAAGTAAAGTGCAAACAAGTCCTATCCTCACCGCTTACAGCCAATGTTAGAAAGGGGAGTCTCTAGTTGGCAATGGTTTGCACCTTTGCTCAGTAGGGACCCTTCCTTCTACTCAGGTTCAGGGAGGTACACTCCTAAAATAACCCCTACTCAGCCCCTTGGTAGCTTGGCATGAGCAGTCAGGTTTATCCCAGAGGCAGTATGCAAAGCATTTGCACATCACCAACATTAATATAGTGGAAACACTACAAAAGGACACCTCACTAGTTTAGAAAAATATCCAATATTTTTATATATCCAAAACATGACCAAAACGATAAGAATACAACGTACAGTACTTAGAAATATATATGTTGCACCATATCCATAACATTGCAGAAATATCTCAAAAACACAGTTCTTCTGAGTTGTTAGCTCCATCCGGGGCTACGGCGATGCTGAAAACAACAGAGTCTGACAGTTCCAGCTGGCCACGTTGGTTCGGGCCAGCTTAAGCATGGACACACTTATGGACAGTACCTTTTATGTTGCAGCTGGTACGTCGGTGCGAGCTGGCAGTGGCAACTGTTGCTGCTGCATTGCAAAATGAAAGCGGTACAGGGTGTGGTGCCCTCACAATACGGTGCAGGTAGCGACTCAGTGATGATCGTCCAGACAGTGTCAGTGAGACCAAAGCTTATGATGCAAGGCAGTGCTCGATGCAGAGCTGGCTAGTTGTGGTGCAAGTGACAGAGCTGGTGGAGGTCGGCCCAGAATGCTGTGTGGGATGAGGCAGTGTGTCGTGAAACTTACAAACAGTACCCCCTGCCACGAAGCGGTCACGGATGTTGAAGTCAGCAGACAGCGATGGCGTTGGTGAGACCAGGGTGGAAAAGTTAAGCGAGCTGGTGCAGGGTGCAGTGCCCACAGGTCATGGTGCAAGCAGCTTGGTGGCGGTGGTCATTGTCATCAGTGAGATCAGGGTTGCAGTGCGAGTTGCGGAAGCGCCTTCTTTGTTGCCTTCAGGACCTGGAGTCAGTGACAGAGTCGGTCGCTTTGACCTCTGTGGCAACTGAAACAGCAGTTCCAGAAGCTGTACCCAGAGGTTGGTGAAGTCTTTTAAGTCCGAGAGACTTCAGAACAGGAGGCAAGCTCTACTTGAAGCTCTTAGAGATACTCAGCACAAGTAAAGAAAGTTCAGTCCAGTCCTTTCACTGCCCAAGGCAGAAGCAGAAACTGCAGGCCAAGCCAACAAAGCAATTACACAGCAAAGGGGCAGTACTCCTCCTGGCAGTTATTCCAGCTCTTCTTCCTGTAGGTTCCTGGATTCCAGTGAGTTCTAAAGTTCTGGGGTCTGGGCCCCAATATTTATACTCAAAATTCCTTTGGTCTCAGGCAGAGTGGAGCAACATCGGGCAGCAACATAGTCAGTGTGTGAAAGATTTCACATTTGTAGCCGCACAGCCTGCACTTGACGATATTGTACGGGAGAAACCAGTTTGGATTGAAGTCTTTAATTTGTAATGCCAATTTCCTTGCAGCCAAAAATTGTGGGCAGTTCTATTTCACTTGAGAGTTTAGCCATTGTATTCGCTGTTATAGTGGGCGTAGAGTGTTTAGTTACCATTTCTTGCCCCTGCCTCTCTTTGTAAATCCTTGCCCTCCTATATATATATATGTATGTATTTATGTGTGTATATATTTATATGTATGTGTATATATATTACCTACTGGCGGTCGCCAGTAGGTAGTTATAGTTAGGACCTAGTTTCCATAGGAAATCCACAACATTCTATTTGGAATAACTTTGGCGCTGGTGGACGAATCATCGTGAATTTCTCCAAGAAAATAGCCTGCTTGGTTCTGCTCCTTCCCTGAAAGTTTGGGGGTGATTTGTCAAGCGGGGCCGAGAAAAAAGGGGGGTCCCAAAACGTGTTTTCCCCATGCAATTTTTCATAGGGACCTTTAGCCAGGGCTACAGCCCGAACGGCTGAACGGAATTACACGAAATTTGGCAGAGAGGTAGAGTTCTGTTCGCAGATTGTGCTTTTTGTTAAATGGTGTAAATCGTTCAGTAGTGTCTGAGAATATTGCAAGTAAAATCATAGCTATATCTAGAGACGGAGTTCAGCACGCGTACTGAAATCTGTTCAATTACCAGTGCGAGCTGCATGCTGATTGGCTGTGAACTGTCTGTCAACACTCGAAACCAGGAAGTGTTGGCGGCCATCTTGTGCCTAGCTAGAACCGTGTCACAAGAAAACAGTAAAACAAAGTTGAGAAATAAGGGAAGGGGTTACGGTAGAGACATTCTGACCCTCTAGGCTAGCTCAGGGGGTCGTACATGGATGTTTAGGCTCTATGTTTTTTAAAGAAAAATCGCGGCATACGTGTATGGAAATACGTACCATTACGAGCAGGAGCTGCATGCTGATTGGCTGTTAATACTCCAAACCAGGAAGTGTTGGCAGCCATGTTGTTTGTCGGGAGAGCAGAGTCAGAAGAAAACAGTAAAACAAAGTTGAGAAATAAGGAAACGGGGCAGGGTAGAAACATTCTACTGAGCCTATATTCTTGCAAGTAAAATCATAGCTATATCTAGAGACGGAGTTCAGCACGCGTACTGAAATCTGTTCAATTACTAGTGCGAGCTGCATGCTGATTGGCTGTGAACTGTCTATCAACACTCGAAACCAGGAAGTGTTGGCGGCCATCTTGTGCCTAGCTAGAACCGAGTCACAAGAAAACAGTAAAACAAAGTTGAGAAATAAGGGAAGGGGTTACGGTAGAGACATTCTGACCCTCTAGGCTAGCTCAGGGGGTCGTACATGGATGTTTAGGCTCTATGGGCTAGATGTAGGTAAATCTAATTTACCGACTCATAAATACCGAATTTTACCGATTCGGTATTTATGAATCGGTAAATTAGAAGGAGGCAGATGTAGGTAATTTAAAAATCTAATTTACCGAATCTGTAACATACGGTATTTACCGATTCGGTAAATACCGAATCGGTATTGCCCATTCATTCCTATGGGCCTTGAAGCCCATAGGAATCAATGGGCAATACCAATTCGGTGATTCGGTATTTACCGAATCGGTAAATACTGAATCCTGCAAGGGTGCAGGGGGTGTCACTTTGACACCCTCTAGCACCCCAAGTACAGGCTAGTGTGACATGTGGCACACATACATGCCCTAAGGGCATGTCTGTGTGTCACATTGCACAGGTGTGCATGCACAGATGTGCATGCACACCTGGATTCGGTATTTTACCACACAGTAAGATTGTGTGGTAAAATACCGACTCTTAAGGGCCTGTGGCACTCTTAGGAGTGTCTCCTACATATGGATTTACCGATTCGGTAAATATACCGATTCGGTATTTTACAGAATCGGTATATTTACCGAATCTGTAAAATTACCGATTCTTGAAATAACATGCCCCTACATCTGTAAACCCTAATACCGGTCGGAAACGGCCGAAATCAGCCGTTTCCGACCTGTATTAGGGCTCCTACATCTGGCCCTATGTTTTTTAAAGAAAAATCGCGGCATACGTGTATGGAAATACGTACCATTACGAGCAGGAGCTGCATGCTGATTGGCTGTTAATACTCCAAACCAGGAAGTGTTGGCAGCCATGTTGTTTGTCGGGAGAGCAGAGTCAGAAGAAAACAGTAAAACAAAGTTGAGAAATAAGGAAACGGGGCAGGGTAGAAACATTCGGAGCCTTTAGTCTTGGTCAGGGGGTGGTACATGGATCTTTAGGCTCAATTTTTATATTGTTTTAAATAAAAAATGGCTGGGTACTCGCGCAGTAGTTGTATGCGGTGGGAAAGTTGAAAAAAAAGTAGAAGTCCGTTTTATTTATTAGGTCCCAGGGGTAAATTATGGGGGCAATTTTCCTGCATAATGGGGGCTTGTAAGGTGCCCGAGCACTGGGGAACGGAACTCCTCTGGTTTTATTTTGAAGTATTTTGGGGGGGGGTTACAGTCGTACACCCCGCAGTCTCGTTGAGCAGCACCCCTTGAGTATTTAAAAAAAAAACAAATATGTTTTGAGGTCTCTCTCTGTCTCTCTCTCTCCCCGTACACGTCACGGGGAACACCACATTTCTGGGGCAGTGATATGTAAAATGACCTTCCAGCTCAAAATAACGGCGGACGCGTATGAAAATACGTACAATTACGAGCAGGAGCTGCATGCTGATTGGCTATTTATACTCCAAACCAGTAAGTGTTGGCAGCAATGTTGTTTGTCGGGAGAGCAGAGTCAGAAGAAAACAGTAAAACAAAGTTGAGAAAAAAGGAAACGCGGCAGGGTAGAAGCATTCTGAGCCTATAGTCTTGTTCAGGGGTTGGTACATGGATCTTTAGGCTCAATTTTAATTTTTTTTAAAATAAAAAATGGCGGTGTACTCGTGCAGTAGTTGTACGCTGTGGAAAAGTTGAAAAAAAGTAGAAGTATGTTTTATTTATTAGGTCCCAGCGGGAAATTACGGGGGTAATTTTGCTGCATAATGGGGGCTTGTAAGGTGCCCCGAGCACTGAGGAACGGAACTCCTCTGGTTTTATTTTGAAGTATGCAGGAGGGTTACGGGCGTACTCCCCGCAGTCTAGGTGAGGGGCACCCCTCGGGTCTTTAAAAAAAAACAAATATGTTTTAAGGTCTCTCTCTCTCTCTCCCCGTACACGTCGCGGGGAACGCCACATTTCTGGGGCAGTGATATGTAAAATGCCCTTCCAGCTCCGGGTACCTGCATTGTGTGGAGTTGTTTATTAATGTTGGGAGGGTGGGCTTGATAATACGTCCTTGTTAATTCCCATAGCCTATGTTCTGGAGTTAACATGGGCTTCTATGGGAAATAACAAGGCCGTATTATGAAGGTCATTATTGCCGTTTTATCTGCAGTTTCCTGACAATAAAACGGCGATAATTTTAACACCTAAGTTTAGTGGTAAAAAAAAAGAGCAATGGACCATATTATCAGCAAAAGGCGATACATTATCGTTGCTTTTATTGGCAGAAAACTGCTGATAAAGCGGCGATAATGGGCTTGATAATATGCCCTTGTGAATAACCATAGGAGCCCAGGTTAACACCAGAACCTGGGGTGCCATGGGAAGTTACAAGGGCTGCTATGGGAATTTACAAGGGCCTATTGTTTTTTATTAATGTTGGGAGGGTGGGCTTGATAATACATTCTTGTTAATTGCCATAGAAGCTTATGTTCTGGTGTTAACATAGGCTTTTATGGGAAACAGCAAGGCTGTATTATCATGGTCATTATCGCCGTTTTATCAGCAGTTTCTTGCCAATAAAACGGCGATAATTGTAACACCGGTCTTTGATAATATGCACCTAAGTTTACTGGTCAAAAAAAGAGCAATGAGCCATTTATCAACAAAAGGCGATACATTATGGGCTTGATAATATGCCCTTGTGAATAACCATAGGAGCCCAGGTTAACACCAGAACCTGGGGTGCTATGGGAAGTTACAAAGGCCTATTATCAAGCCAGTTATTGCCGCTTTATTGGCAGTTTCCTGTCGATAAAAGCGGCGATAATGTATCGCCTTTTGTTGATGATATGCTCGTTCATTTCTATGATAGTATGTAAAGGTTTCCTTTTTTGTTGGTGTAGCAGTTGTACTCTCTTCGCATGCTCAGGGTCGTTTCAAAGCCCACATTTTCTTTTTCTTCAAGTTCAACAAGCAAACCTTTCTTTATATCAGTTAGTAAATCTGTTGTTTTCTTTTTCCGGTTTGTGTGTGTCATCCGCTGCTGTACTTTTGTACAGTATTAATAGTCATATTCTATGGGAAATAACAGGGCCGTATTAGGAAGCTCATTATCGCCGTTCTATCTGCAGTTTCCTGCCAATAAAACGGCAATAATTTTAACAACGGTCTTTGATAATATGCACCTAAGTTTACTGGTCAAAAGACGAGCAATGAGCCATATTATCAACAAAAGGAGATACATTATCGTCGCTTTTATTGGCAGGAAACTGCAGATAAAGCGGCGATAATGGGCTTGATAATATGCCCTTGTGAATAACCATTATTAGTATTATTAGTCATATTTTTTGTATATTTATTTGAAAGGTAGTGCAGAGGAGCCAAACGTTGATAACGTACTTCGTCCACCGCCATTTTAGTAGAACTCAGTAGTTTTCAATCCTAGTCTTGACTATCTTACTATAGTATTTCAACATTACATACCCCTCCCCCACAAAATAAAAGAAGTATGTATTTTTTTTTTTATTAACTTTTATTAAACAATAAATATAAACAGAACTCAATTATAACTATATTAGACCTGGAAAAATAACTTAAACAATGTTATAAACAAATTGTGAAATGGATTCCAAAAGGTGTCCGATTGTTAATCTGCAAAAGAAAAAGAAAATTAGAGTTTCGAATTATGTAGATGTGAGTAAATGAGCTGAAGCAGTAAGGGGCATATTGTCAAGAACGGCGATAAAATTATTGCCGTTTCAGCGGCAGGAAACTGCAGCTAAAGCGGCGATAATGGGCTTGATAATATGCTGTTGTGAATTCCCATAGCAGTGCAGGTTCTGGTGTTAACCTGGGCTACTATGGAAATTTACAAGGACATATTATCAAGCTCATTATTGCCGATTTAGAAGCAGTTTCGAGCCGCTGAAACGGTGATAGTTTTATTGCCGTTCTTGATACTATCCCCCTACAAGTTTTGGTAACTCTACGGTTTTACGTGTGCAGTGTGACTCGTACATTTCAGTTCTGTTATAGTGCTGCGTTCAAGTGGTGTCTATATGGAAGTGCCTAGTGCATTACTGACGCCCGTTATGGTGACTTATTTCTAATGCATTCCTGTGAAGGCTTTGTAGATCTAGACCTTTGTGCTTACCGTTGTATAAACCTTGCGGGTAAACATTTTAGGCAGTTGGTGTCACAACTTATTCTGAACAATTCTTCTACACGTCTACACGTCGAAAACAGCAGTGTCTAAGTTTAAGAGAGAAAGAGAAATGATGTCACAGAGAGTGAGAGAGAGAAAGAGTGAGAAAACAACATTAAAACTGTGTCGCAGAATCTGGAGTTGATATTTTTTCCTTGCATCACTTTACTCATGTTAAAAGTGACTCAAAAGTGGCGTAATAAGGTTGTGGATCTGTTTGTCAGACTGTTGTAACCTATCTGTTGTCATTGCTCGGAGGTAATTATAGATCAAACCCATTATAGCCACTTTAGCAGCAGTTTGCTGCCGATAAAGTGGCGATAATTTTGTCGCCAAGGCTTGATAATATGGCCATCTCTCGTTTCACAAATAAAGCTAACACTACAGTTTTACGAGTGCAGTGTACCCGGTACATTTTACTTGTTATAGTGCCGCATTTAAGTGGTGTCTATATGGAAGTGCCTACTGCGTTACTAACGCCCGTTATGCCGAATTATTTCTAATACATTCCTATGAAAGACTTGTATATCTAAGCCTCTGTGCTTACAGTTGTATAAACCTTGCGGCCAAACACTTCAGGCACTTGGATTGACAACTTGATTTCAACAATTCTTCTACATGCTTAAGCAGACAGCAGTGTCTAAGTTTAAGAGAGAAAGAGAAATGATGTCACAGAGAGTGAGAGAGAGAAAAAACAACATTAAAACTGTGTCGCAGAGTCTTGAGTTGAGATTTTTTCCTTGCATCACTTTAACCATGTTAGAATTGACTCCAAAGTGGCACAATAAGGTTGTAGATCTGTTTGTCAGACTGTTGTAGCCTATCTGTTGTCACTGCTCGGAGGTAATTATAGAATTTAAACAGAAGCTACTGTACAGTACGCTGTCTGGGCCATAATATCAAGCGTGGGCAACATAATTATCGCCACTTTATCGGCAGGAAAGTGTTGCTAAAGTGGCGATAATGGGTTTGATAATATGCTCTATGGAATTCCAATCGAAGGTCATGTCTGATGTCCTTCACATCTAACATGAGCTTCGATTGGAATTCTATAGAGCATATTATCAAACCCATTATCGCCACTTTCCTGCCCATAAAGTGGCGATAATTTTGTCGCCCAGGCTTGATAATATGGCCCTCTCTCGTTTCACAAATAAAGCTAACACTACAGTTTTACGAGTGCAGTGTACCTGGTATATTTCAGTTGTTATAGTGCCGCGTCCAAGTGGTGTCTATATGGAAGTGCCTACTGCGTTACTGACGCCGGTTATGGCGACTTATTTCTAATGCATTCCTGTGAAGGCTTTGTAGATCTAGGCTGCTGTGCTTACCTTGTATAAAGAGTGCGGCCACCGGAGTTCACCACTCCACTTGAACTCTGCTTCTATACGTCAAAGTATATTCAATAAGTTGCAGAGAATTCCATTGCTGTTGCTCGATAGGCCGTGGTTGCTACTGAATGATGTTTGCTGAAGGAAACAAAAGGACATTTTGATTAGTCATCGTAAACGGAGTTACGTAACTACTATCAAAAGTGAATTTTAATGTGAGTTCTTAATATTCCGTAGTTAAGAGTGTTGCAGCTACAGCAAACAAAGGAAGATCAATAAGTTAATAGAGGCTTGGGACAGCCTCGTGACGCAGAAATAAAAACACTATCATAGACGCACAATTAATAATAGAGGCCTAAGCACGTGGCGTAGTACAGAAATGCAAACAAAACAGGTGATGGACCGAATGTGGATCAATGTCACACATTCATCCCAGTCCAAAGATCTGGGCCCAAATCCATCGTTTTTTTGCACTCGACACCACCCTGGGTTAGACAATGGCGATATGCAAATCAGCTCTAACCCTGTGCCCCATGGGAACAGTCCAGTCCGAACTACAAAAGCCATGTCCTTCCCAGAACGGAATCAAGCATCCGAGGACCGGACCGGTTTCGAGGTAACACCTCTCATCAGCCCGGCTAGCTTGACTCCAGTGGTGTGGAGTGCCTGGGACCCACGTCTGAGCATCCCCAGCGCCCTTATGGCGGAATTTGCAAACAAAACAGGTGATGGACCGAATGTGGATCAATGTCACACATTCATCCCAGTCCAAAGATCTGGGCCCAAATCCATCGTTTTTTTGCACTTTAGTACAGAAATGCGACACAGAAATTTATGCTCGCACAATTTTTAAGATTAGAGGTGTATAGGACCTCGTGACTTATAAAGAAATATTTCAATTATGTAAGTACAATTTAAAACCATTGAGGCGTAGGAAGGCCATATGAAGGATAAAAAATAGTATTATGCATATACAATTTACAGTGGAGGCTGATGTTGTGACGTCTTCTCTTACCTTTGTTTTTGTCGTCTTTTGTCGTGTCTTGAAAGACTGTGGTTTCGCTGAGTCTGGGGTGTTTTCGACAGTCTGTGTGTTATTGCAGCAGAGGCAGGCAAAAGAGAGCGTGCTCACGTCAGTGCCCGCATTATATGGGAAGCGCGGGGGCTGACCAAACCAAGCCCATTGCCGTTATTGGTAGCGTTTTCGCGGTCTGCAAGAATGATGGCCCTAGGGGACATCCTATTGGCTAATGTATTGGTTTCCAGGCTAAATGATAGCAAGCATGCTTGGTGGTGGCTTGTGTGTAGCGTGGGCGGGCGTGCACCGCACATGTGTAAGTGTGAGTGTGTGCACCAACAATTAACAATAAAGAGAGATGGGGCGGTGTTATCATGTGCACAGAACAAGGCCCAGAATCGTATCTGCAATGAGTCAGCATTTCTAATCATTCTCCTTAGCGCGCCCTAAGCTCTGATTTGTCACTGAGAGGGTGATCGCACCATAGTTTGTACTGCTTATTATACTCAGCGTGTACCCGCGCATACAGTACGAATATGCTTTGACGTTCCGCATTGCATTAAAGCTTCAGTGTGACGTCATGTACGGCGTTCTGTATGCGAAAGGGGGCAATGTTTCTACTTGGTTTAAAACATGTATGTATTTAATGAACATACTAAGGGCAGACATTTGGGATAACTATGATTTTTTTTAATGCTTGTCATAATCATATATTACTTTTAAAAAGAATTACACAAATCGCGGTAGAACATCATGCGTACTCGTAATGAAAGAGTTGCGCAAGCGCATCATAAGCGTACGTAATGCCATGTGACTTAAAAAGTAGGGATTTGATCTGTTCATAACTTTTCCTATTGCGACTGTTGAAAGTTCCCTCCCATTATAATTATTCGACTTTGACTTTCTAAGAAGAAGCATTTGTTCTGAGAATCTTCTCAAATAGAAGGAATATCACAATAATAAGAGCAATGGAGTCATATTCCAGCAGTTCTTCAGATGGAGATTTCATTCCTGAAGAACCTCCAAAGAAGAGGAAAGAAGCTCTAATTTGGATTTTTTTCACTTTTCCAGAAGGTCAAAAAAAGTTAATGCTCCAAAAGTAACTTGTAAAATTTGCGAAACAACTTTTTAAAGGGGTGATCCATGTAAAAAACACTCCTTTGGCACAGCAAATATGGTGCGACACGTGAAGATTTTGCACCCCAAGAACTTTGCTTGAGCTGCAATACGGAGGCTGCACCAGAACCCACCTGCTGCTACACCTAGCACATCTACTGCGTCAGCAGCATTTTCAGCAAGCAGGCCACATCCACATATTGATTCTGACTTTGCTAAAGTTAAAATCCTATGCATATATTGGGATAAACTTTTATGTTTTGGGAACAGTCTATAGACTTGATGAAACGCAGGATCATTGCTGTCCTCAACATTAGTTGTTCTTTTTTTCATTCTTTTGTTCCGCTTGGAATTTGTTGAAAAAACACAAAAAAAATACAAAACAAAAAAACTGTTCTTTTTAGAACTACCTTCACTGGTCAAAGAAAGAACTATGGGCCAGATGTAGGTGGCCGTTTCAAGCCATTTACCGACCGGTAATGATCGATTTTGGTAAATGGGTGAATCGGTAAAATAAAAATTCGGTAGATTTGTAGGTGGGATTCTTCTGAGTCCCAGAGGCCTTACCGAATCGGTATTTTACCATCAAATCCAATTTGATGGTAAAATACCGATTCCGGTGTGCATGCACATGTGTGCATGCACACCTATGCCATGTGACAGGCAGACCTGCCCTTAGGGCATGTATGCCTGCCACATGGCACCAAAGACTGTTTTGGGGGTGCCAGAGGGTGCCAAAGTGACACCCCCTGCACCCTTGTGAAAATCGGTATTTACCGATTCGGTAAATACCGAATCGGTAATGTCCATTCATTCCTATGGGCTTCAAAGCCCATAGGAATGAATGGGCATTACCGATTCGGTATTTACAGAATCGGTAAATACCGGATTTTTCCGATTCGTTATTCCAGCACATCTGGAATACCTACATATCCACCCCTCAGTTTTACCGATTCTCAATTACCGAATCGGTAAAATTCGGTAATTTTCGGTAATTGAGAATCGGTAAATCTATTTTACCTACATCTGGCCCAATATTTCTATGTTAGTGTGTAAAAGTTTGTCAGAAAGTGTGTAGTTCACAAATGAATGAATTAATATGTTACTAGTTTATGGAGAATGTGAAAGTGCAGAACTATAAGGAACTGCTAGAGCATAAATCTATAAGGTGTTTATCTATAGTATACTGTAGTATGTCCGAAGCACTTGAATGTATCATATGTACATAAATATGTTACAAGTCTATGTTTCAATTTGCGTTGCTGGTGAAAGTGCCTGGGTGAATATGTCTTAGGGGTGGATTTACAATCCCCTTTTGCCTCTTACACAGCCGTTGTGTCACTTTTGTGACACAGCGGTGGTGCAAAAAATGTGCCATGGTGTGTGGTATTAACAATGTGACGCATCTGGAGGGTGTAGTACATTGTAAAGCGCTGTGCCAGAAGAGGGTTTCTTGTGCAGAAGGGGGTGCAGCAAGGCCTCCTAAAAGTGACTGAGTGAAATGTATAACATTTTATTCGGCGACTTTTAAGCTTATGCTGCGTCAAAACCTTGCACATGCTTAAAGCAATGCACTGCTGATGACGTCACATCTTACATCATTCATGACATGGTCAGTGACATCACTGATGACATCACTGATGACATCTCAAATGACATCACTGATGACATCACTGATGACATCTCATTTGACAATTTGCAAGGTTTTTAAAATGCTAATTCCTAACTATATAAGGCCTGAAACCTATGTTTTTTAAGTGAATTTGGAAGGTTTTTTAAATGCAAATTCCTAACTTTATAAGTCCTGAAACCTATGGTTTTTTTAAGTGAATTTGCAAGGTTTTTTAAATGCTAATTCCTAACTATATAAGGCTTGAAACCTATGGTTTTTTCCGTGAATTTGCAAGGTTTTTTAAATGCTAATTCCTAACTATATCAGGCGTGAAACCTATATTTTTTTTCAATAAATTTCAAAGGTTTTGTAAATGCTAATGCTATTAGCGGATAACGTTTATATATGTTATTATCTTTCTGGGACCACCTGAGCAGCCATCTTGTTTCTCAGGAGAAGTGAGGCACAAGAGAGCACAAAACAAGAGTGGAAAACGCGAAAATGGGGCAGGGTTGAGACCCCTTGACCCCCTAGCCCTTCTCAGTGGCTCCCAGAAGGACCACCAAGTGCAAAAAAAAAATAATGTTTTTTTAAATCGCGGGGTACGCGCACTGTACGCGTACCCTATGCGTACGGTGCGCTTACCCCGTGATTTTATTTGGGATTTTTTTTTTGCCCTTGGGGGTCCTTTTGGGACCCCCTGAGAAGAGCTAGAGGGTTGGGGGATCTCTACCTAGCCCCCTTTTTGTGTTTTCCACTCTTGTTTTGGGCTCTCTTGTGCCCCAGTTCTCCTGAAAAACAAGATGGTGGCCAACACTTCCTGGTTTGTACAGTTTGGAATGTTGACAGTCGACTGCCAGCCAATCAGAAACTCGCTCGCGCACGTTAGGGTACGTGCACATACGCGTACGGTATGCGTACTGTACGCGTACGGTGCGCGTACGGTGAGTGCATATAGATATATAATTTGATCAAATTCAATTTTCTCAACAACTACAGGAGGGATTTTCACCAAATATAGAAAAGGCACAACTGCATGCCTGTCCCTACCATTTTGCCAAGTTCAGTGTAATTCCGTTCAGCCGTTCGGGCTGTAGCCGAGTCTAAAGGTCCCATAGAAAATGCCATTTGAAAAATTTCAAATTAAATTTTCTCAAAAACTACTGGAGGGATTTTCACCAAACATAGCAAAGGCGCATCTGCATACCAGGCCCTACCATTTTGCCAAGTTTGGTGTAATTCCATTCAGCCGTTCGGGCTATAGCCATGTCTAAAGGTCCCTATGGAAATTAACATGGGGAAAACACATTTTGGGACCCCCTTTTCGGCCCCCGCTTGACAAATCCCCCCGAAACTTTCAGGGAAGGAGCGGAGCGGACCTGGCCAAAATTCTGGAAAATTACACACAGATTCCTCAATTGGCGCCAACATTATTCCCAATAGAATGTTGCGCGCATATAGATATATAATTTGCTCAAATTCATTTTCTCAACAACTACTGGAAGGATTTTCACCAAATATAGAAAAGGCACTACTGCATACCTGTCCCTACCATTTTGCCAAGTTTGGTGTAATTCCGTTCAGCCGTTCGGGCTGTAGCCGTGTCTAAAGGTCCCATAGAAAATGCCTTTTGAAAAAAATCAAATGTAATTTTTTCAAGAACTACTGGAGGGATTAACACCAAACATGCAAAAGGCACTGCTGCATACCAGTCCCTACCATTTTGCCAAATCTGGTATAATTCCGTTCAGCCGTTCAAGCTGTAGCCTTGTCAGAATGTCCCTATGAAAATTAACAGGGGGAAAACATGTTTTGGGACCCCCCTTTTTTCTCGGCTCCCGCTTGACGAATCCCCCCGAAACTTTCAGGGAAGGAGCGGAGCGCAGCAAGGCAAATTTAAGGAAAATTACAGGCAGATCCCTCAATCGGCACCAAAGTTATTCCCAATAGAATGTTCGGAATTTCCTATGGTAACTAGGTCCTAACTATATATACCTACTGGCGACCGCCAGTAGGTAATTACCTACTGGCGGTCGCCAGTAGGTATATATAGTTAGGATTTTTTCCCTATGGGATTTCTGAAAATTCTATGTCTAATAACTTTGGCGTTTGTTGACGGAATTGGCTGAACTTTTTAGGAAAATGGCACATTTTGTTTCTGAGCAGCTCCTGGAAATTTGGGGGGGTTTCGGCAAGGGGGGGCTGAGATAAAAGGGGGGTCCCAAAACGCGTTTTTCCCATGTTAATTTCCATAGGGCGGTTGGACTCACTTTTAGCTCGAACGGCTGAATGGATTTACACGAAACTTGGCAAAATATTAGGGACTGTTAGCCCGATGTGCCTTTGCTAGGTCTCAATATATGTGCTTCAGTGGATTTTGAGAAATTAACGTTCAAAGTAAGATATATATCTGTAACAGCGCTCCGGGCAGCGATCCGGTTCGCGTACTTTTCGCGTATCGGAACTTTGCGATGCGAAGCTGATTGGTTCTCCGGTGTCTGTCAACATTCTAAACAGTCCGGAGCGGCCGCCATCTTGTCTCTCGGTAGGATCGAGAGACAAGAGGAGGCCAAAACAAAGGGGGAAATTACCATAAGGGGGCATAGTAGATCCTCGTTGACCCCCTAGGTTTTATGTGGAGGTTTTAAAAGGGCCCAGCAGGGTCAAAAAAAAAAATTTTTTTTTTTTTGCGTGATGAGCGCCTAGTGCGCGAACCGGAAAGCGTTCTGGGCAGCGTACTATAAGGATAATAGAATGATACACTTTTCAAATACTGTATGTTAATTGTTTGTTGTTTTTGTTGTTTTTTTTGTTTTCTTTATTTTTAAAGTTTTTTTTTTATTTTGATTGTGTTTCATAATCCATTAAAGTTTCTAACATTTCAGTGTCAGAAATTTCAAAATTGAATATAGGGTGTAACATGTTCTCATTTTGAAGCAGGTTATCCACTGCTTCAACACATTGCAGTAGTTCCTGGTCTCTACTTTGATCCATGAAATCATCAATTTTTTCTTGGCTGCTCTCCTCCAGTACAATTGAAAATTTAACTTGTTGCTCGCCTTCCATTTTGCCTGAAATTATGATTAAAAAAATATATATTAGTAGAGATAGGGCACTGTTGGGATTAATTTTAGATAGGCAGTTTTTATCAGTGAATTTTTCTTTTGGCAGTGTATAGTATCAGAGTGGAAATAGGACTATAAAAAAGTGTATGTGATTTAACCAAGACAAGCCTAACTCCATTCATAACTATAACAGAGAAGTCTATCTAAATACATAACTACTACAGAGGGATAGTATATATCTATCAGAAAAAGTCTACCATATTAAGTTATAGTGCACAATATACTTCAGTTTTAAAAATAACAACTTACCTTTAGAAACAAGTTGAGGTGTTTGGTAGCTATTCAAATGTGATGTACAACAAGAAGTAGCAGTCAAAATGGCTGTGTTTTCTTCTCTTCCTTTATATATATTCAGGTATATAACCAATCAAATGTCAGGTAATAAAAGTAGAAAATGAAAGTAACATTTTCATTGGTTGTCAATTCCAACACTTTAGATGTGTTTTGTGAAGTAATTTACCTCACGGTACTTAGAGAGGTCTACAGGCTAAATGGCTAAATGAAATTTCAATCAAATTTGTGAGAATGAAAGGGATTGTTATGTAGTATGAGCAAATCTATATTTGGTGAGAGTGTCTCTAGTCGTTTTTCTGTAAATTACTTTCCCACCTTTTTTTTGGACCGCTTCCCGGAAAGCGGTCCGGTCCGCGAACTAGGAGCGTAACGGGAGTCCACCATTTTGTGTTTCGGTCGAATCAAGGTATAAAATGGAGGGTAAATAGTGTTCTGAATGGGTAGAAGGGGGCATGGTACAAGTATTTTGACCCCCTAGGTTTTCTGAGGGTGGCTGAGGAGGACCATATGTGCGAAGAAAAAACTTTTTTTTTGAAATTTTGCGCGGTTAGCTTCCAGTTTGCGTACCGGATAGCGCTCTTTGAGCGTAGTTTGTTGAAAATTACAGAAAAAAGTTAGAAAAAAAATAATAAAAGTGTGTGATCAGATGAAGGGTAGCTCTGAGAAGAGCTTTTGGGTTTATGGTACATTTAGGTACTTATAAGTAGGTACCAATGCACAGTCTTAAATTCAGAATGAAAATTCTGTTGCCCTCATCTGAGAAGTGAACTCCATCTCCTCTGTAGATATCTTGCATGTAGTAACGCAAGTTATTGTTGTACAAGGAGCCCATTCCATGGTCTCTCATGAAAGCTGAAACAGATTTGTTTACATGCTTCCTCGCTTTCTCAATTTGTGGACAAAATTGGTTGGACCACCTCCATTTCTGTCTTTGGCATATATTGGAATATACCAAGGCAGTTTGAGGAAAAAGTGCCATTAATTGCTCAAAGGTGTCCTTTAAAAGCATTTCCAGACCTACCCCAGTCAAAGTGCCCAAATCATTACCTCCACAGTGCACTATTAACAGGTCAGGTTTTGGCAAATGCATAAAGGTTTTCACCAATGGTATCAATTGGTGACATTTTAATCCTCTTTGGCCCAACCACTTAATTTCCACATCCTGTAAATTGAGGTTAGGTAAATTTCTGTTCTCAGCATACCTTTGAGCCCAGTGGATGTAACTATGTCCAACAATCCAGACCTTAAACATGGTGGGAGAAGGTTGTTCTGCAGTCAGATGAAGTGTGGTAATGAAAGGGCAGTTGAAACAGTAGGAGTTTGTAAAGAAAAAAAACTGTGGATTTCCAATGCTAATGAATCATTAGCAGTGATTGGTGCATTTCCATTTCTGAAAACAGAAAGTTAGGGTGCATGGATGTGTTCTTTGAAAGATGTAATTTGAATGGTCAAGGAAGAAACATTTAATGAAAGATTGCACTGGATACGCAGGTGCAGTGAGAGTTCAGAGTTCAATTGAAACATTGTTGTGTGAATTTGCAAACATGAGAGGTCTTCCAGGAGGTGGTTGCTATGGAAAAAAGGCAGAGAGGGCAGAGGGGGGAAGGGTTTTGATTTGAAAAAAGTGAGGGAAGAGTTATGATTGGCTAATATGAGAGATATGTGAAATGAATATCTGTATTTCTGTTCTTTTTAATAGCTGCAGCCTCTGGAGTGCATCCTTTTTCTTCTGCTGAAGACAATTTGGTGTATTTCTGAGACTGTTTTCAAAACTCAAAAAATATTTGCTAAGGTGAGAAAAGATTTATTTAATTTAGATAGAGAATAGTATGATTTAAGGAGAAAATGATGAAGAAAGCTGTGTTTTTAAAATGTGGTTTTGTCTCTAGTGATATACAAATAGAATTTGTTTCTTTGAGAAATTGTAATTGCATATTCGGTGTAGCATTCTGGCATGCAGTAACACAAGTTATTGTTGTACATGGAGCCCATTCCATGGTCTCTTATGTAAGCTGAAACAGATATGTTGTTTTTAAAAACGATTTTAGAAATCAATTACATTTCTGGATATGTACTGCTAGAGCTTCATAGGTTGTTTTGGGTTATATTTATAAGGCATTTGAGTGTCTTTGATGTTATTTTTTCCTTTTTAAATGGAAAGTGTTCCTCATGGGGCAAGTGTCTTGTAAATACGCTCCCACTTGTGCTTTGCAAATTTAGATTTTGATTATGGGAGTTACATAGCCATGTTAATAATGTCCAAACAATGGTGGTAGGGCATTCAAGAAAACGCTTTCATGTGTCTCTAGGACATTTTCAGTCATTTCCTCTTGAATACAGGTATACAATTGATTTATATGCTGTGTTTAAAAACGATTTTTGAAATCAATTACATTTCTGGATATGTACTACTAGAGCTTCATAGGTTGTTTGGGGTCATATTTATAAGGCATTTGAGTGTCTTTGATGTTATTTTTTCCTTTTTAAATGGAAAGTGTTCCTCATGGGGCAAGTGTCTTGTAAACAAAACAGGTGATGGACCGAATGTGACCCAGGGTGGTGTGGAGTGCAAAATAACGATGGATTTAGGCCCAGATCCTTGGACTGGGGTGAGTGTGTGACATTGATCCACATTCTGTCCATCACTTGTTGTGTTTGCAAGTGTCTTGTAAATACGCTCCCACTTGCGCTTGGCAAATTTAGATTTTGATTATGGGAGTTACATAGCCATGTTAATAATGTCCAAACAATGGTGCTAGGGTATTCAAGAAAACGCTTTCATGTGTCTCAAGGACATTTTCAGTCATTTCCTCTTGATTACAGGTATACAATTGATTTATATGCTGTGTTTAAAAACGATTTTTGAAATCAATTACATTTCTGGATATGTACTGCTAGAGCTTCATAGGTTGTTTTGGGTCATATTTATAAGGCATTTGAGTGTCTTTGATGTTATGTTTTCCTTTTTAAATGGAAAGCGTTCCTCATGGGGCAAGTGTCTTGTAAATACGCTCCCACTTGCGCTTGGCAAATTTAGATTTTGATTATGGGAGTTACATAGCCATGTTAATAATGTCCAAACAATGGTGCTAGGGCATTCAAGAAAACGCTTTCATGTGTCTCAAGGACATTTTCAGTTATTTCCTCTTGAATACAGGTATACAATTGATTTATATGCTGTGTTTAAAAACGATTTTTGAAATCAATTACATTTCTGGATATGTACTGCTAGAGCTTCATAGGTTGTTTTGGGTCATATTTATAAGGCATTTGAGTGTCTTTGATGTTATGTTTTCCTTTTTAAATGGAAAGCGTTCCTCATGGGGCAAGTGTCTTGTAAATACGCTCCCACTTGCGCTTGGCAAATTTAGATTTTGATTATGGGAGTTACATAGCCATGTTAATAATATCCCAAAAATGGTGCTAGGGCATTCCAGAAAACGCTTTCATGTGTCTCAAGGACATTTTCAGTCATTTCTTCATGAATGCAGGTATACAATTGATTTATATGCTGTGTTTAAAAACGATTATTTGAAAACAATTACATTTCTGGATATGTACTGCTAGTGCTTCATAGGTTGTTTTGGGTCATATTTATAAGGCATTTGAGTGTCTATTATGTTATTTTACCCTTTTTAAATGGAAAGCGTACCTCATGGGGCAAGTTTCTTGTAAATACGCTCCCACTTGCGGTTGGCAAATTTAGATTTTGATTATGGGAGTTACATAGGCATGTTAATAATTTCCCAAAAATGGTGTAAGGGCATAATCAAAATCTAAATTTGCCAACCGCAGGTGGGAGCGTATTTACAAGAAATTTGCACCATGAAGAACGCTTTCCATTTAAAAAGGGTAAAATAGCATAATAGACACTCAAATGCCTTATAAATATGACCCAAAACAACCTATGAAGCTCTAGCAGTACATATCCAGAAATGTAATTTATTTCAAATAATGACTTACTTCATTGGTAGGCCTTCACATGTATTTTCTCCTTTGTTTTCTTCAGTGAAAATCTTATCTGCAACCATGTGTTGGCCTCACCTCAAATAAACAAAACAGGTGATGGACCGAATGTGGATCAATGACACACATTCACCCCAGTCCAAAGATCTGGGCTTAAACAAACCTTTAGATAGGCCACACCTTATCGTCATCCTGAATTAATCATTTAAAATATTAGGGAGTGATTTATGATTGTTGTATGCCTGTTTTGTACCATTGTGTGTCATTATTGTGATGCAGTGCTGGTGCAAAAGATTTGCTATGTTAAATAATAAGTAGGGCATTAAGTTTTAGATGACTGTTATTCATTTACTGTTTGGTAATAGTGGTTAATAACATTTTTTATTATATTTTTCCACAGATTCAACTGCAGATCTTTTTTTAATTTGAAAAATGCCAACGAAAAATCGTATTAGAAAGGCTAGAAAACGTCAAAGACAGCAGGATGATGTTTTATTGCAGCAGTCCTCTTCCCCAAATACTTTTCAAAACACCAAGAAAGCTCCGGGTAAGAGCACAAAATCATTCTTAAGAAATATTTTTAGAAAAAAAAGTATTTATCCTAAAAATGTTTCAGTTCAGAAAAAGAAAAGTAATTTAAATGGAAAGGAAAGACCCATCAAAAATGTTACTGGTAGAGGAAGAGATAACTCTGTGCATGATAGTAGAAGGAAACAACAGTTTAGGGACATTCGAAATCGAATGTTCCGTAACAGGATAATAGTTAATTTATTAAAAAATATTAAGAAAGGCCAACAGAAAGCGGCATTTTATAAGAAGAAGAAAAATGTAGAGAAAATTATTGATCATGCTTTTGAAATTAAGCGAAAGTTGTTTATTTTGGTAATCAATAGAATTAGGAAACTAAGCAAGGTAATTTCTGATTTCAAAACAAAAAGTAGATGGAAGAGAGTAGTAAATCGTACTAACTTTTGTGAAGTTTTTTCCGGAGAATGGATGCATAGTTCAAGTTGTGAGGCATTTTTTAATGAGGAGAGTTATTTTCAGGATAATGATTTGCTGTTTGCAGTTGACACCAGTGGTCGAGCTTATGAAGTGAAGGATGGTTGTCCAGTTGAAAAAGAACAACTTGTGACAACAGAGACAGAAGAGGCGCTAAGTGATGAGGTTTTAGGAAGACGTCCTAAGGGTCCTGTGTACATTTGGAAGTGTAGTTCTATTTGCAGTGTGCGACAGGTTTCCATCAATTTGCTTTGTGATTTTATACGGACATTTAATAAGAAAAGTTTGAAGCAGAAAATGAAGTTGTTGCAAGATTTAGATCCTTGCAGAGTGAGACAAATGACAGGTTTGCGTGGTCATTCACTGGCTTGTCTTTCCAGGAGAGTATGCCAGAGTGTTTTTCATCATTTCAGGATGCTAGCAGTGCATCATAATAAAGTGAGAAAATTAGTGAGAATGTTGTATTATGCTAAGAGTCCAGCAATTATGCTTAAACAATTATGTGCTGCTCTTTTGCATGGTTCTGAAATAGATGTGAAGAATATTTGTGAAGAAATTGAGTTTTGTTACTTTGGTAGTAGAGATGAGAATGTTCAAATTGACCCAGAAGTAGAGGGTTATGTTGAAGATAATATACAGGTTTCTAGTACAGATAATTTTCAGAAGGAAATTGCCACGTTTCAGATGAAATCAAGTGAGAGGCCTAATTTCACTTGTGTATGTTGTCGACGCACTTATTATAAGAATCAGACTAAGTTAGTGGATTTATATGCAAAAACTGAAAGGGAAAATAATAGTGAATGGAAGGATTTTGCCACATACTTGATGGTAGAAAATTGTTTTGATTTGGGAGTGGACCAACGTGTGTGTACTTATTGTTATAATAAATTAAACCAAAACCAGATGCCTGCTAGGGCAGTTCATAATAATCTGGAATTGGTTGAGATTCCTTCAGAATTGAAGGATTTAAATACTTATGAATCTATTTTGATTCAAAGTGTCCATCCCTTCCAGGCTATTGTAAGAATGGAACCAAAGACAGGAGAGTTGCCTCCCACAGATTTACAGAGAGGATTAAAGGGAAGAGTTGTTTATTTGCCTCTAGATTTGAACAAAAACATTAACACAATTGGAGTAGAAAAAGTGGAAGAGGAACCTCTGGTTATCTTGGTTAATGGGGTTCCGACAAAGAATAAGAAAATATGGCAAGATTTAGTGGATGTTAGGAAAGTCAAAAATGCAACTTTGTATTTGAAGAAAAATAATAAGTACTATAAGAATGTATATGTTGCAGAAGAGGAAGTAAGTGATGAAGAGGATAGCGTTTTGTGTGCTGGCCAAATTGAGAAAGTAGAGGCGTCTAATAGTGAAGAAATATATGAACATTATAGTGTTCATCCTTTGCATTCCAAGGAAGTCATGGGGAATGCTATTGAGTTGTTTCAAATGAAACAAGCCAAAGGGAGTCCCATTAGTGTTTGGGAGGAAAGTTTGGAAGCTCGGTGTTTCCCACAGCTATTTCCCACAGGTCGAGGAGGAAGATATGATGAGCGACCTCATCAAATTCCTGCGTCTGAATACCGGACTTTACGATTGTATGCAGAAGATCCTAGGTTTCCTCAATGCATTCCCTATTTGTTTCATCTCCTGTTTGAAAGCGATCTGTCTGGACTGTCATATGCAGTGAATCACATCTTAAAAAGTGGTATACAGATGCGAAACATCTCGGCAAGTGATTTTATGCATAAAGTCAATGTCCAAGACAGTATTTTGGATTCTCACTTAATTAATCTCATGGCGTGTCAGCGTGGTACTAATGAGTACTGGTACCGTCGTCATGGTGATTTAAAATGTATGCTGAGGAACTTAGGAACTCCAACATGGTTCCTTACTCTGAGCTGTGCCGAGTATGGCTGGGAAGACTTACTTGAATTTCTACGAGAGGCAAATGGAAATATTGAAAACATTGATTTCAAGACACCTGGAGAACTGTGTTCTTTGGATCCAGTGAATGTATGCAGGTACTTCAATCATAGATTTGAAGCTATGATGTCTTTCATCACAAATAAGAAGAATCCACCTCTTGGAGAGGTGTTGGATTTCTTCTGGAGAAAGGAGTACCAAGCAAGAGGTGCTCCTCATATACATATGTTGTTGTGGATCAAGGATGCACCTAAATGTGGAACAGATCCGGATGACTTAGTGATGAATTTCATAGAACAGTATTCTACGTGTGCTGTTCCAAACGCAACGGAGAAGAAAAGCCTAAGAGAACAAGTTTTACGTTTCCAAAGCCATCGTTGTGGAAAGTACTGTCGTCGTAAATTCAGAAACAAGGACAAGTTCTACACCAAATGTCGTTTCAACTTTCCACGACCGGTGATTTCTAAAGGAAGAGTGAACAGTTTGATGTCTTCACTGCGACATAATGTGACGAGGAAATCACCCAAAAATATATACAATTTGAAAAGGAACGAAGAGTCCAAGTACATCGATGACTACAACCCAGTGATTTTGTCCATGTGGAATGCTAACATGGATATACAGTTTGTGGCTGACAACTGTATGGCTGTGGCTCGGTATGTGACATCTTACATCACCAAAAAAGAAAAGACAGAACTGAAGGAAATGTGGGAGGACATTTCCCATGAAAAGAGCCTCAGCAAGAAGTTGTACAGTTTCAGTCTGAAGATGTTGTCGCATCGAGAAATCGGAGCTTACGAATGTTCTGATCGATTGTATTCAGCAAGTCTCTATGCCAAATCCAGGAGTATCGTTTGGGCGAGTCTTGGTCTTGCTGCAACGCGAAATCGAGTTCTAAAACCTGTCCGGGAAATTGAGTATTTGGCAGAAAAGGAACCAAACAGTACCGACATTTTGAAGACCAACATGTTGGATACATATTATCCAAATCGAAGCAGTCACCTTGAGAATGTTTGTCTATATGAGGTTCTACAAAATTATATATTCAAGAGGAACATCAAAGAAGATATTGAGAAAGGAGTGTATGCTGTAATTGGAAGTGAGGGATGCCTGGTCAAGCAAAGAAAATGCCAATTAGTAAACCATCGAAAATTAAGTGGCGAATCTCCAGAAAAAAAGGAGTTTTTGTATTTAGCACTTTTGCAACTTTTCAAGCCTTGGCGTGCAGAAGAGGAACTGCTTGGAGATTTCCTCTGTTACGAAGACTCTTTCACTGCTGCTAAGGAGACCATAGAATGTCCTGCTTTTCCCAAATATCAAGAAATGCTAACTTTGGAAATTGAGCAGGAAGCAACGATTGCAGCCGAGATTGCCAGAGACAGTTCTCAGGACAGTCAGAGTTCTGTTTCATTGAGTCAAGATCCACTTGGAGGACCTATTATCGAAAATGAAGCTGCCACTGCTATGAATGAAGTGGAAAGAGCCATGGCACATGCTCAGGAGGATTCAGTTAACTTAGAAGACTTGGAAAAACAACTCAACGTTGAGCAGAGGAAAATATATGATGAAGTTACCAAGCAAATTGAGCACGGATTAAGTCATGAGAAGAAAGAGTGCTCATGTACATCGTTGAAGCCTGTCCGACTGTACGTGAGTGGAGAAGCGGGAACTGGAAAAAGTTTCCTCATTAAAGCAATTTCTTGTTGTTTGCAGGAAAGGACTGAGTCATAGCTGTCTTGTGTTGTCACCGCTCCTACTGGACTGGCAGCACATAACATTAAAGG
This sequence comes from Lissotriton vulgaris, assembly GCF_964263255.1. Classification (NCBI taxonomy): domain Eukaryota; kingdom Metazoa; phylum Chordata; class Amphibia; order Caudata; family Salamandridae; genus Lissotriton; species Lissotriton vulgaris. The sequence continues at coordinate 1,255,031,077 of NC_141685.1, read as the reverse complement.
TATTACTTTGCATCGTCTACTGATGCTGCCAGTGGAGCATGACAACAAATTACAATACCACAAGTTATCTGGGGATGCTTGCTGTGAAGTTTCAAGAGTCTTGAGGAAAATGAAACTACTTATCATTGACGAAGTAAGCATGGTTTCCAATGTCATGCTTGCCTTTGTGCATTTGAGAATGCAAGAAGTACTTACAACTGAATATGATGTGTTATTTGGTGGCAAACACATCATTGTTTTCGGAGATCTTCTGCAGCTGACACCAGTAAAAGGTCAACCTGTGTTCAAAATACTCACGCATGAAGATACCAGGAAGTGCCTAGGGAGCATTGGCAACGTCAATATATGGTTAAACTTCAATTATGCTGAACTGCATGAAAATATGCGTCAGGCAAAGGATGAAGATTACAAGAATATTCTACAAGATATTAGAATTGGAAAAGTGACCGAGCATGGGAAAGAAGCTTTAAATGCACGATTACTGTCAAATTTATATCCCGAACAAGAGATTGTGCCTGAGAATATTTTTCAGAAAATTACTGAGAAGAAATCCGGAATATGTTTGATGCCAACTCTTGCAGAATGTGCCATCTTCAACAACAAAATGTTGAATTTAGAAAAGCAAGAGATTGTGAAACTTGAAGCTATTGACAAAATAGAGCATGTGGGATCAACAATTATTTTGTCAGAGAATTTGAAATCAAAATTGGATTCATTAGAGAAGACTATATCTAAAACTGCGGGTTTTGAAAAGACTCTGAATGTGTGCTTAAATTGCCGAATCATTTTGAGAAGGAATTTACATGTTGAAAGAGGTCTGGTAAATGGATCAATGGGTAATGTTGTTGATTTTGAGAAATACAGAAATAGAGATGGAATAGAATTTTAAAAAATTTAATTTGATGGCATTGAGGAAGTACAGCTAATTGGTCGTTGTTCTGCTAGGTTTTTGCTTGTTAAAGACTTATATGTTCGCCGTAAACAGTTTCCTGTTTGCTTGGCATATGCGGTGACAATCCATAAATCGCAAGGTTTAAGTGTAGACAGTGCATTGGTGAATATTGGCAGTTCTGTGTTCAAGGAGGGTATGGCATATGTGGCATTGTCACGAGTTAGAACTTTATCAGGATTGTACTTGATTGACTGTGATGTCACAAACATTTGTGCGGATCTAGATTGTGTTAAGGAATACAATAGGTTAAGAAGAGAGTATGCGCCACATTTGCCTCAATATCCTTTGTTTGAGAAACGTGTGGTAGGCCGGAAACGTAGAAATATCAGTAATAGTAGGGAGGTTGTAGCAAAAAGACCAAAAGTCGATGAACCGAAAATTGTTAGCAGAAAGAAAGTGGATTGTGTTGAAGATGTTGTCGGTTTTCAATTTGAAAACAGTTCTGGTGTCAACTGCTATGCAAATGTAGTGGTTAATGTTCTCTTTTCACTAGAGAGTTTAAAAGAACAGATTCTCTTGAATTCAGAACAAATTTTATGCTGTTTGTTGAATTCTGTTTTCGAGAAATGTAGCACTGATCGAACAAAAGTAGAAAGTGTGTCTGAAGTTCGTTATCTGTTAGATGAATGTTCAGGTCAAACAGACTTCTCTGAAAATAATCAGCAAGATTGTCAGGAGTTTTTAATGTATATGCTTGATGTATTGCAAGATGAGGGTGTAGATGTAGATCACCTGTTTGGGCTTTCTTATCAATGGCAGCATGACTGCGAGAATTGTAGGGTATCAAGTACTACTAGTGTAGACTCAGAAAGATTTATATATTTAACTTTGCCAGACAGTAAATCAGTCTCCTTTAATAAGCTAGTAAATGCAGCGGATCACAACATGGAGTGTAGCCAATGTAAATCTGAAATGATGTCAACATTATTTATACGTAGATATGGCCAGTATGTCATTTGAATGATCCAACGATGTAGGCCTGATGGATCAAAATTGTCAACTTTAATAAAAAACTTTGTGGCTTCTCAGCTGTCAATTTCAAGAAGGACTTTTGTAACTGTAGCAATTATCTATCACGATGGTCCTTCAACAACATCAGGACATTATACAGCTTATTTAAAGTCTCGAAACGGCTGGTCATTCTGCAATGATTCTGTTGTAACTTTCAAAAAAAAATTGCCGTTTGACCTTAAAAATTCTTACCTGGTGTTTTTAAAACCAAAATTTTAAAGAAAGAATCTTGGGATTTCCTGTGAGGAATTGCAAAAGGTTCATCAAGTAGAGGGAATGTAAGTCTGCAATGCTGTCTAGATTATTGGTCCAAAACTTTTAATTATAATGTCAATTTAAAAATTCAACTATATAAACCTGATGCAAGTAAGTCTGCTTCATAGTAAACAGTATCAGTGTCATAGGAAAAGGATAACATGAGTGACAAAGAAGGGTAAGATATTAGTAGTCCAGGATTGTGAAAATAATCTCAAATGTTTTCTTTATGAAAGTTGCGAAAATAGAAAATGACGGGATTTGATTGGAAGAATTACAAGACTTGTGAATCGCTGCAACATGATTTGGCCAAGTGGAAACATGTGGTAGAATGTGAGAAGTCTTTTCTTGTATGTAACATATTTTTCAAAACGATGGAGGTTTTCTTTCAGAAAGTGGCGGGCTGAAAATATTTATAGCACAACAGAGTGGACACTCTTCATAGGACATCCTTCGACGTCATTGAAAGTAAGTTAATTTTAAGGAGTTTTGAAATCAGATTTCTTAGGTTGTATGGGTTTTTTAAACACAATCATTTTGATTGTGTTTTTTTCCCCCGCTGTTACATGATGAATATCTTCAAGTCACTGATTTAAGTGAAATTTGATACATTCTGAGAACAGCAAAAATAAACCATTTAACATGTATAATTAATGTTTTCCTTTTTGTACTTATGATATACATTTAGAAATGTGAGGTAGATATGGAGAAACTGAATCTTCAGTAAGTGTCAATTTTAATGCTTACAGTGCAGTACTTCTAGGTACTGTTTTTTTTGAAAACTGAATACACTTCACATTAAAGAAACCTCTTGAAAGGACACATCTTATTTGCATCCTGAAACAATCATTTACAATGTTACACACAATTTTATGATGGCTTTACATCTCTTTTGCGCTGCTATTGCATCACTATTGTGAGACATCAGCAATGCAAAAGAAGCACCATGTTCCAAAATAGGCCTCACTTCATCAGCATGAAGATACTGTTTGTTTAAAATAAATATCTTTAGGATTGTGTAGGGGTCGTAGAGAAGCAGAGGCTTCTGTAAGTGTCAAAGTTGTTTAAAAACTGTTTCTTCTTCAACCTTTTCCCTTCTTTTTTCTAATTTTTAAATACATGTTTTAATATTTTTGGAAATGTTTGTTCTCTCTTTTACAGATTGAAAGTATGAAAAATTTTCTTTAAAAGTTAACAAGAATTATAAGGTAAATGTTTTCTACTTTTTTAACCCGCCTTCCACTGCTGATGATGTCACTGACTATGTCATGAATGATGTAATAAGTGGGCATGTTTTACTACAATGGTAGGTCTTTACATGTATTATCTCCTCTGTATTCTTCAACAAGCATAAATTTGATATGCAACCCTGAGTACGCCTCACCTTAAACAAACTTTTAGAGAGGACACACCTTATCGTCACCCTCAATCAATCATTTACTCTATCACATTTAACATCTATTAGTTCTACTGCTTCATTTCTTTAATCCTTACTTTCCTGTGTTTGCTACTTCTCTCATTCCTTTCTCTATTACTTAATTATTCTACTCCTTCCAATATTTTTCACAGTCCCTCTCTTCTCATACTTCTTCATTCTTATTCACTCATTCTGTCTCTATTAATGTTATTGTTTCTGAATGATCTTAAAAAAATTTTAAAACAAGAACAGTAAGTATAAGGATAGGAAACAGACATTTATATTTCAAGAAAGACAGCTATAGGAAGTCAACAAAAGATACTGTTACTCGCAATCCACTGCTGATGATGTCACTGACCATGTCAAAAATGATGTAATATATGACATGATCAGAAGTGAATTGCGGGTAACAGTATCTTTTCTTTACTCCCTATAGCTGTCTTTCTTGTAACATAACTGTCTGTTTCCTTTCCTTATACTTACTGTTTTTTTTTTTTTTAAATTTTTTTGGTTCGCTCCTGGTTCGCGTACCGGAGTGCGAACTGGGAGCGAACTAAAAAAAATAGAGCTTGGCAGAGTTCCAAAAATTCTACAAATTTTTTTTTTTATAATGGGGAGGTAGTTCTGAAAAGAACTTTTTTTTTGGTTTTTGTTGTTTTAAATTTTTTTTATTATTTTTCTGAACATTTTTTATATTTTTTTGTTTTTTTCTGAACATTTTGTAATTTTTTTTATTTTTTGGGGGGAGGGGGGAAACAAAAATGATTCATAGAAGAGGGCTCAACAGGAGCAACAAAAAAAAGAAGAATTTATTTTTGGGGGCGTTTTGGACATACATGATTTTTGATTGCTCTAATTATAAGAGTTATGCTACTTTCACGGTAGCATAATATTTGATTGCACCACACGCACATTTGTTTCACTTCTCCCATGTCCATTTGAATATTCTGGATCAACTCCCTTGCTTCTGGTCCCGAAACTTCTGGCACGACCGATCTTCTGGCTATTGCTGGGGGATTTTGTTGTTCGTCCCGAAGCTGAGCAGCACTATAATTATTTGGGTGCCACCTACTCATGTGCCTGTGCATTGTAAAATTTCCAAAACTATATTTTTTGTCCGTCCCCCTTGAAAGGCGTTCATCGCAAATACGACAAAAGACATATCTTGCGTTGACTTTCTTTTGCCCTGTTGCAAATTTAAAAAATTGCCAGATGAAATTTTCCTTTCTGTTGTACCTCCTGGGCTCCTCAGGCAAATACTCAGGCACTTCCTCCTCTTCCTGATCTTCCTCTTCTTCAAAGATTGGTTGAGTAGGTGGTCCTTTTTTCCATGAGGAGGTGGAGGTGGTGGTGGGGGAACACTACCAGAAGCAACAACTGAAGCCATTTCTCTGGAATGTAAAAGGGTCTTTCTCTCACCAAGATGAAAGTCAGAGTGAGGAAAGAAGGAGGGGTTTTCATCATTTGGGAAAAGCAAAAGTTCTAAACCAATGAAAAGTGTTAATTTTAGATCACATGACCTAGTATTACATCATTAGGAAACCAAAAGTGAAATGAACCAATGAAAAATGTTATTACCGAGTCACATGACCTGCTGTGTTTACGTTTCGCGCTTTGCGCCGCTTTCCGGTCCGCTTCCGGGTCCGCTAACTTGGCGCGTCCGATGACGTATTACGCGACAACGCAAAACGTCATTCTAACGTAACAGTTACGCTAAAAGAACGTTTACCGGTTCGCGGACTGGGAGCGGAACAAAAAAATATTTTTTTTAAAAATGTATTAAAAACATGTCAAATATATTTTAAGATTTAAAGAAGAATACATTTTACAGTTACAGATATTAGCTTTCAAAAAACCATTGAAATTCAATGAAAAAAACATAGGTTATAAAGAATATATAGTTAGGAATTAGCATTTACAAAACCTTAAAAATTCACTGAAAAAACCATAGGTTATAAACCATATATAGTTAGGAATCAGCATTTACAAAACCTTATTTTACTCGCATAAAACCATTGAAATTCCATATATAGTTAGTTGCACTAACTATATATCGCGCACCCGCAATCCACTGCCGATGATGTCACACATTACATCATTCATGACATGGTCAGTGACATCACTGATGACATCACTGATGACATCTCAAATGACATCACTGATGACATCACTGATGACAACATCCAGTGACTGTTTGTTTCTGTAAAGTTAAAATATGTCTTACATATTGAAGAATGAGTGGATGTATAAGTGTCTGGATGAAGGATTTAGTAGGTGCATGACTGACTGTATGAGTGAGTGATTAAATGTGTCTCACTGAGTGCATGGGTTAGTGACTAAACTGTCTTAATTTGTGCATCATTATGTCTGTTGTTCTGTAAACTGTTGCATGTGTTGATAAGTAGCTATATGAGTAACTATATGGGTTATTGATTGGTTGCCCAAGTATTTGTATGGGAGACTGAGTGTGTGTGGGGGTGGCTGGGAGGTGTATGACTCTGTGCATAGATGTGTGAGCAGTTGATTCACTAGATGTATGGTTTCAAAAGTGCATGTGGAAACAGCTGTATGGGCGGTTGACTGTGTGCATGAGTGTATTGGTGAGTGAATGGATATCTCAGTGCTACATGTCAAAGTAAGTACATATGTAAAACACAGTACATGTGAGAGTTGACATATATTAATAACTGTGCATAAGAGCCAGTGAATGTGTGAGTGGCTGTATGGATCATTGTGAACTTGTATCAGGGATTGTATAAGAGAGTAAATATGTGTTAGTATATGTTTGAATAAGTAAAGTTTGTATAACTGTATAGTTGAGGAAATGGAGGTGTGATTGATTCTTTGCATGACTGACTAGGTGTGTGAGTAACTCCATGGATGAGTGACAGTCTGTGAGTGTCTGTTTACACTGATTGTATCTAAGGTTATATTAGAGTCTGAAGAGGTACATCGTATTATCACATGAATGATATCATCAGTGATGTGATCAGTAATGTCAAATGAGAAGTCATCAGTGATGTCATCAGTGATGTCATTTGAGATGTCATCAGTGATGTCATCAGTGATGTCACTGACCATGTCATGAATGATGTAATGTGTGACATCATCGGCAGTGGATTGCGGGTGCACGATATATAGTTAGTGCAACTAACTATATATGGAATTTCAATGGTTTTATGCGAGTAAAATAAGGTTTTGTAAATGCTGATTCCTAACTATATATGGTTTATAACCTATGGTTTTTTCAGTGAATTTTTAAGGTTTTGTAAATGCTAATTCCTAACTATATATTCTTTATAACCTATGGTTTTTTCATTGAATATATATATATATATACATATCAGCAAACTTCTCCAAGGGCAAGAAGAAGAGGCCACAGTAGGGAGAGAGAGGAGGTTACTTTAATGCCAGCAAAACCAAAGAACAGGGCGGATGCATTTTGGCTTGGTGTTGAGCCTCTTCAGCGCCAGATGGTTGTAGCAGGATGCAAATGTTTTTCACCGGTATAAATACCAATTAACCTCCTGCCAGGTGAGAGATAGGCTCCGCCCCCCAAACAGCGCGAGATCGTGATGGCTGTGAGCTTTAGTCATGTGGGTCCCCCAATGCGTCTGGTCTGCATATACCAGAATGTAAATGTAGTGTATTTTGTAAAGCGCACAGCTGCCCCAACAGGGCGTCCCGGCGCTGTATAACGCTGTGGAACCCTTCCTGGCTCTCCCTGTGAGATGCCTCTCCTGGGCACCCCCAAGGTGAAGCCAGGCCTCCCAGTGTTGTAGGGGCCGTTGTGGAGATTAAGCAAGCTATTGCCCAGAGTTGCAGCATGGGACCCATGATTAGAGCAGGCACCAAGGCAAGAATTATCCGCGGACATTGAGCTCAAGACCCTGCCGTGTCGGGACTTGAACCCTGGTCCCAGGCCTGATCTCTGCTTCAGAGTCTGCCGCTCTAATCAGTGAGCCACACTTCTCCACACTTCTCCACAGAATGCTGTAGGCTAAACTGATGCAGCAACGGGGGAAATAAAAGTGTCACGGGCCAAAGTCACCTAGCTTGTGCCTCCTCGTCTCCCCAAACCGTACCAACCATAGAGTCCCGGCATTTCAATTGGCAGGGGCAGGTCCGGAAATCCAGCTCGCCCGGCGTGGGGCACAATCGCTCCAACACTGCCTCATAACTTGCCGAGTCCGAAGGTGGGCCCCAGTCCTCCCAGTAACCTGGGTACAGAAACATCCACCAAAGTAGAAAAACCAACGTGACTGGGCCAGCTTGCAGTGATGTCATCAGTGATGTAATTTGAGATGTCATCAGTGATGTCACTGACCATGTCATGAATGATCTAATATGTGACATCATCACCAGTGGATTGCGGGTGCGTGAAATATAGTTAGTACAACTAACTACATAGGAGCAATTTCAATGGTTTTTTAAATGCTAATTCCAAACTATATAAGGCCTGAAACCTATGTTTTTTTCAGTGACTTTTAAAGGTTTTTTATATGCTAATTCCTTACTATATAAGGCCTGAAACCTATGTTTTTTTCAGTGAATTTGCAAGGTTTTTTTAATGCTAATTCCTAACTATGTAAGGCCTGAAACCTATGGTTTTTTCAGTGAATTCGCAAGGTTTTTTAAATGCTAATTCTATTAGCGGATAACGTTTAAATATGTTAATATCCTTGTGGGACCACCTGAGCAGCCTTAGGGGGTCAGGTTCTTTCTACCCTGCCCCCTTTTTGCATTCTGCACGTTTGTTTTTCTGCTTCTTTTGTGCCTCGGTCTACCTAGCACAAGATGAATGCCAACACTTCCTGGTTAGAAGTATTGACAGCCAATGAGCATGCTGCTTTCCTGTGAAAGGCATGCTGATTGGCTGCCACTGTCTGTCAACACTCCAAACCAGGAAGTGTTGGCAGCCATCTTGTGCCTCGGTAGAACTAAGGCACAAGAAAGCAGTGAAACAAAGGTGCAAAACACGCAAAGGGGGCAGGGTAGAAGCCCCCTGACCCACAAGGCCTGCTCAGGGGGTCCCACAAGGACCCCCAAGGCCTAAAAATAAAAAAGATTCTGGTTTTCCCCGTGATACGCTCAGGGTACGCGTACCTGTGAGCGTACATGGTAACGCACCCAGCGCTTACCCCGTGAAAATTTCAAAAATATATATATCGTTTTTTTGCACCACAGGGTCCTTCTAGGCCCTCCTCAGAAAACCTAGGGGGTCAGGGGGTGTCTACCCTTCCCCCTTATAATCATTTCCCCCTTTTTATTTTCACCTCTTGTGTCTCGATTCTACCGAGACACAAGATGGCGGACTCTCCGGACTGTTTAGAATGTTGACAGACACCCAAGAGCCAATCAGATTTCCGCTTGCGCACTTCCGTGGCGCGCCGGGTGCGCTCCCCGGTACGCGTACCCATAAGCGCTGGAAGCGCACATATAGATATATATGTGTTTTTGAACCTAATTTTCGTAAAAACCACTGGAGCAATTTTCACCAAATATAGAAAAGGCACTTCTGCGTACCAGTCCCTACAATTTTGCAACGTTTGGTGTAATTCCGTTCAGCGGTTCGGGCTGTAGCTTTGTCTATTCGTCTTATGGAAATTAACATGGGGAAAACACGTTTTGGGACCCCCCTTTTTCTCGGCCCCCGCATGACGAATCCCCCCCGAAACTTCCAGGGAAGGAGCGGAGCTGGCCTAAATTTTGGAAAATTACACGCAAATTCCTCTACCGGCGCCAAAGGCTGAGGAGCTGTAACGATTCTCTCTTGATGTGTTCTGGATGATGGCTGAGAAGCTGTAACGATTCTCTCTTGATGTGTTCTGGATGATGGCTGAGGTGCTATGCATGAATTGTACATATTTTATAGAAGCGCTCCAAGGGTGCAATGTTATTAAAGAGTTATAGAGTTGGGAAACACACAAATTTACTACTAGCATTTATCACTGCAGAATGTTGTGCATATACAGTACTGTGCAATGGCCGCAGGGGGTAGGCATGACATACAGCAATGCAGACATTAGAAAAACATTAGTACAACATATTATGGATGTTAAACTTGGGTCATGATGGCTGCCACTAAAATGTTTATTTCCTAGCAGTTCAGCAGAAAATGGGTTTTATGGAAGTGGAAAGGTCCAAATATGGGTCACCAAGCTAACTAAAGGGAAAGTGCTACTGCGTTATGGAACCAAACTAGTCTTGGTTATTATCCGTAGAGAAAAGTTGGCTAGGGGCACCACATCAACAAACCGTTTGTTTCCAAAAATATTACTTCCCGCACAGGTGAAACTTGAAACCCAATTTGTAAAGATGCCTGACTAGGACATGGTAAAGTTGAAGGCTGCTTTCAAGCAATGGGTAGAGGGATGCTGAATTATTTGACAACATTTTTTTCTGCTGGAGTTGTATAAATGTTAATTTACTAAGCTGTCGCAGGCTCTGATATATATGATATGCTATAGCTTTAGTGTGCATATGCTTTAATTTTTTTCCACTAGATTGCGAATAAGTATGAAATATTTTTGGGGACATTTTGCATCTTTTTTTTTTTAGGACGAATAGCACACTATTGAAAAGCAGGTATTGTGTTTAACCCCTTGCATGCTGGTGACGAACCCCAGCCGTCACACTCCACGGTGCTCATGTGCTGATGACGGCTGGGGTTCGTCACGGCCCGCCCTGTTCATTTGTTTACCGCGCACCGGCGGAAACGGGCCAGCAGCGAAGGGGTTAATGGTCGACAGTAACAGGAGGGTCTCACTTGCGGTTCAATGGGACACAGGGAACTTCATAAATTGGCAGACTTTGGTACCACCTAACTTGTGGCTCCACTGCAGTTTCCAAGCCTCATTTAGAGTAGAGGAACCCACAGTATTTTGGATGTAAGAAAATATTGTTTCAGACAGTAGTCCTTGTAATAAAAAAAAACAATAAGCACTAACAGATAACTGAAAAATGAAAGAGAAATGTGACATGCGCCGGCAGAACCAGAATGTCATTACAGGTGGACCAGTAGGTGTACTGCAAAAAACAGTGTTTGTAGCTGTGCACATTTGCAAAGTTTTTTGCTAATAACATCTCTGAATAATTCATGTACCCACAAACTGGCCAGGGGGTTGTACCCTGCATGTAAGCAGTCGGCAAAATGTTGCTTATGATGACATCAGACATCCCATGCACATGCTTCTGAGCATACGAAGCGTACACTACTACGCAAAGCTGGAACAGGTTTTATATAAAATTGTAGCATTTTTTAACAGATCATGTTTTTGAGGCTCTGCCAGGAGCCTTTTTTGCTGACAGTAAATGGTGAATGTTTTTGTGACTATCATATCCTCATATGCTTTCATGTTACCACTAAACTTTGTTATTATACTTTTCAGACCAGAGTGTCTTAGGCAGGTCTTTTCCTTTGTAGAGGTGGGTGGAACTCCGTGAACTCTCCTGAGATTTTATGTAGCTCAGAGGAATTCTTCGGAGAAAGGCTCTGCAAGCTCTGCCCACCCCTAACGTACTGCAGCACAGACAAGGGTAATAAAAAGACTAATTTCATATTCTATCCAAAACTTCCAGCAAAGTGGAGAAATATTATCACAGCTCATCTACAAGTAACACATAACCAAAATTACTTAAGTAACCAAACTCACCATTGCCCCCTCCCAAAGCTTCAAAGGTGAGACCATCATATCCATCTGCAGAATGGGTAACATACCAATCTTAACTAAGCAATAAATTAACACCTCACAATCTTTAACTGGGATTTCCTGACACTCATCTCCCTTGTTGCACAACACCACTCAGCACTAACTCCCCAGAAAAAAAACACACTACAATGTTACCACATAACTTTACTTCCCTCGTTAGTTCTAATGGATTCACAGCAACCCCGACCATCGCAGTACACCAAGACCAGGACAGAGCCTGGCTCATTCCTGAGGAATCCACAGAACTCTCCCCAGCCTCTTCTCACTCTAACTTGATCTCCAATAGGGAACCCACCCAGACAAAACTAATACATTCCACTTCCAACTCCAATGGCCCTGACCTCATCATGAATATGATTCATCTGCCCTCTGCAGACATTGGAATCTTAGCCCATCCCATCTTTCTCAGCACCAAAACCTTTCCTGTCCTAGCCCCTTCCAACTCTAACTTGACCTCAAACAGAGAATCCACCCAGTCAAAACCAACCCATTACACCTCCAACTTCAACACCTCTGACTTCACCATGAATATGACTCGTTTGCAATCTACAGATATAGGAACCATAGCCTGTCTCTTCTCTTATGACACCAACATTTTCCCTGACCTACTAAACATAACCCTTAGCCAAATAGAAAATAAAATTGATGCCCTTGCCAAAGAAATCTCACACATAAAAAACGAACTACTGACCCAGACCAGATTATTATCCAAAGTCAAATCTATGACAGGAAACATGACTCCCTGTAAAGGACCTCCGAGAGATAATGGGCAAACTCTATCCTCCTTTGTCACATATACCACAGACCTCGCCAAGCCCTTAACCCATTACCTCCATCTGAAGCGACATTACTTAGCAATTCATATTACACAAAAGTACCCCAAAAGAACCATAAGCCTTTATCTAGAATCTCAGTAATCATCCGCACAAACAGAAAACCCTGAACAAACATAATGCCCAGACCCGAGCTCAATACACCACCGTACAAAGACTCCACTCCCCAAACAATAGTCTTGACATCTTCAATTCTTTGCTCCTGAACTGTAGATCAGCAGGTAGGATGCAACTGAAATTGCAGAAACCATACAAACAAATGGAGTGGACAATATATTCCTAAGAGAAACTTGGCTCAATGAACACTCAACCTCCATACTCGACCTACTTGCACCACCTGGCTATTCTATTATTTGAAGGGACAGACCAGGATGTACAAGAGTTGAACTAGCAATCATTCACAAAAATGCCCTACACCTCAATACCTAGGAGAAGAACTCATAACAAAAGGTGCAACCTCCACCAAACTTCATATCATCTACCACCCCCTGGCAATTTCTCAAATGACATTGAGGAACTGTATGACCTGATAACACAGGTATCTCTAAATGATACCAAAGACGTGCTATTAGGAGACTTCAATCTTCACTGGGACAGCAGAGAGGACAACATGGTCTGTTACTTGATTAACATACTCGAAATCTATGACTGCAAGCAACTCTGCAAAGAACAGACCCACAACAGAGGTGCTACTCTAGATGTGATAATTACCAGAAGTGAAATCGTTTCTCTTCAATCCCTCACACCCACTGACTGGTCAGATCATCATCTCATGCACTTCAATCTAATAGCTATTCCCACAACCTACCAAAGTATATCTACTAAACACAAACACTGGGAAAGGAACATTCAGAAAATGTTCCTATTGACACTGGAATCAAAAATCAAAGCCCAATTTCACTCACAACCTCATCTACACACAATTGATAATCTCACTGACAACTATAATTCAATAATGACAAACCTGCTTGACCAAGTTGCCCCACTCAAACTCAGGAGATCCTGAAAGACTCAGTCAAGATCCTGGTTCCACGTAGACCTCATTACAGAAAGGAGAAAACTAAGAATGACTGAAAGAATATGGAGATGGAACCCTACACTAACTCACCTGGCTCAGATCTGAACGCCTCTCCTACAAGAATCAAATATGTAGAGAAAAGGCCGCTTTCTTTCACAATCAACTTGACCGGGCGAAGAACAGACTGAGGGATCTCTCAACAACATTATTAAACAACAAACTACCCTCACCTTCTAACAGAAAATAACAGCCACTAATGAACACGGCGAAGAAACCAATCAGGCTTTGTATAGCTCAGTTACTCACCTGTGATGATCTCAAGGTGCTGAAGGAGGTAAGAGGGATGCTGATCCGTCCGGGTGCTAGGGTTCAGTCAAAGTGCCAGGCCTTGAGTTCCTTCCTGAATTGGGTCAGTGCCAGGGATTGTCTGAGGTAGAGAGGCAGGGTGTTCCAGGTCTTGGTGGGGAGGTAGTAATAGGATCTTCCTCTGGTCCTGGTCTTGTGGATCCATGGGACGGTGGCCAGGACCAGTTGGGCAGAGCGGAGGTGTTTGGTGGGTATGTGGAATGAGAAGGAGTGGTTCAGATATGCTGGTCCTGCATTGTATAGCGCTTTGTAGGCATCTGTGAGGAGCTTGAAAGTGTTTCTTTTGTTGACTGGGAGCCAGTGGAGTTCTTGCAGGTGTCCGTAGATATGGCTGCGGCATGGGATGTTGAGGACCAGTCCGGCTGCGGCATTATGAACATTCTGTAGTTTCCTATGGGTTTCTGGGTGACACCAGTGTAGAGTGCGTTGCCCTAGTCAAGTCTGCTGCTGATGAGTGCGCGGGTGACCATCTTTCTGGATTTGATGGGGATCCATCTGAAGTTCTTTTGAAGCAGGTGAAGCATGTGGAAGAATGATCAGGAAATTACGTTGATCTGGCTGTGAGTGATGAGTCCAGTGTGATGCTGAGGTTTTATGCGTGGTCTTTGCGTGTGGGGGGATTCCTAGTGCGGCGGGCCACCAGGAGTAATTTCAAGCTGAGGGGGTGGGTCCCTGGATAGGGACTTTGGTCTTGTTCGAGTTGAGTTTGAGGCAACAGTCTTTCATCCTGGTGGCGACGGCCTTCATCCTGTTGTGGACGTTATTTTTTATGGCTCTGGATTCGTTTGTGAGGGTGAGGATCAGCTGAGTGTCATCGGTGTTGTAGACGATGTTGAGCCTGTGGTTCCTGACGATGGCTGTGAGTGGGAACATCTAGGTCTTGAAGAGGGTAGAACTCAGAGAGGGGCCCTGTGGCACTCCGCAGCGGATCTCTGTGGATTCTGAGAGGAACAGTGGTAGTCTGACTCGCTGTGTTAGACCGGTGAGGAAGAAGTGGATCCACTCCAGTCCAGGGCAGTGTTGCAGATGCTGGTATTATGGAGTCTCGTGATTATAGTATGGTGGGAGACAATGTCGAAGAAAGCCTGAGTCCAGAAGGATTAGGGCTGCTGTTTTGCCCCAGTCAAGGAGGGAAGGGATGTCATTGGTAGTGGCAAGGTGGGCAGTCTCGTGCTGTGGTTGCTTTGGAAGCCGGATTGGGAGATGTCCAGGTCTTGGTTGGCTTCAATGAACTCAGAGAGTTGGGTGTTGATGGCCTTCTCAATGACTTTTGCTGGGAAGGGGAGCAGGGAGATGGGTCTGAAAATCTTGAGGTCTGTCGGGTCGACGGATGGCTTCTACAGCAGGGGGTTGATCTCACCGTGTTTCCAGTCATTGGAGAAGGGGCAGTCTTGATGGCGCAGTTGATGGGGCAGCTTAGGTCAGGGACAATTGAGTTGGTGGCTCTATGGAAGATGTAGTGCGAGCAGGGGTCCAAGGGGGCTCTGGACTGGATGTTCTTCATGGTCTTGAGTGTGTTCTCTATGGTTAGCGGTGTTCAGTTGAGCAGGATCTGTTGGGGGCGGCATCGTTGGGTGCAGTGGTAGTGGGCATGGTGGGAGGGTCTTGAGTATTGAAGCTGTCGTAGATATGCCTGATCATGTGGTGGAAAAAGGTGCCAAGTTTGCTGTTATGGCTTTCTTAAACAATAACTTTCTAGATTTAATTGCCTGGCACCATGAGCCGGTCTGGTCAAAAAGGATGCCCAGATACGGAAATTTCTTTGTAAATTTGATCATTATCTAAAGATATCCCTGCAGTTTGAGGGCCCTTTCCCACACTTCACAATAAAAGTATTTGATTTATTAACTTGCAACCCCAGCTTCCACATGTAAGTGGTAAAGCTAGTCAAAAGGTGGTGTAACCCCAACTGGGTATGTGCCATCAGTACTGCATCATCAGCGTAGAGGAGGGCAGGTATTGAGAGTTGTCCTATTTGTGGTAAATCCAGGGACTGTTCCGACAGTACGTGTCCCAGGCCGTTAATGTACAAAGTGAAAAGAAAGGGTTCCAAGACACATCCCTGTCTTACCCCTCTCTCAGCGCTGAATGAAGCAGTGCACTCGCCATTGACCCCATAAATGACCCTTGTTTTAATATCAGAGTACAAATGCCCCAAGAAGTTCAAAAGCGTTTGTTCCACCCCTATATTGGGCATTATGTTCCATGATTTATCATGTTCTATGCAATCAAAGGCCGAGAATAGATCTACAAATACTAAAAACAAAATACCTTGTTCGGCCATTGCGTATTTCCCCATTAACAGGTTCAAATTAGAACCCTGCTGTACTGTACCAAGACCTAGAAGAAAGCCAAATTGCAGTTCAGATAAATTATCATTGGCTTCAGCCCAGTCCTGGGGTTTGTTCAATACAATAAGGCCAGCCACCTTAACCAAGTAATGAAATTGGCAGATAACAGGCTGGATCTTGGCGATCACCTTTCTTGAAATATAGGAACCAAAAGTCATTCCGAGCAGCTGTCAATGAAACTATGGTACAGCAGGCTGCTATGGCCTGTGTCAATATTGTGCCCCACAAAACAATATTGGCTTTGAACAGATCTACTGTCATGCAATAAGGACAGGGTTATTTACATCCTTTACTTGTTTCAAGAGCTAGATTAACCTTGTCCAAAGTAAACTGTAGATGTATGGGCAGGCTGTGAGGAGAAAAGGTGCACATATCTTTTCAGGCATTATCAGGACCCATCTTCTCTTCCGGAAGTTTAAACATTTTGGAGTAATGATTTACCCACTCCTCTTTGCTGATCACAGTCTCTATGGATGGCTTGTCCTGGGAACTCAGGTAGGGGGCATTTACTGCCCTCCAGAACGCATTGTTATGCCTTGTCAGAATTGTGGCATGCAATGCCCTCCATGCTTCCTTTCTCATGCCCTTCTTACATTCTCTGAGGGCTTGTCTGTATTCCAAATGGCATTCTTTAATACTAAAACCTATGTTTCAAGGGTTTGTGTAAAGCATGTTTCGGGTTCTTAAAGGCCCTTTTACACCTGTTATCAAAGCACCCATGGTTTTTTTTATCCCCTTTTTATTTTTGGCTTATAGACCTACCTTAATCCTGCGTGGAATCAGTTGAAAGCTTCTAAAGTTTTACCAGAATTTGCGTTCTCATCCAGGCAGACTGAAAAGGCCTTGTAATATTTGCCTACCAGCTGCTTGTGAACACACTAGGATCAATTATTGACCATCGAAGGGACAAGCTGTTAATTGTATTTAGAGAGATCTCGTTGACCACATGTGAGTACTTTCCCTTTCTTTTTATTGCTTCCCTAGAAACGTTAAAAGTTACACTCTCCGGAAAGTGATCACTTAGGGGATTATTGTGTATTTTAAATCTGTTAATTCTCAATGAGTGCCTATTTGCTGTGATCACATAATCTATTCTCGTACTTGCACATCTCCCATTAAAGGTACAATCGAATGGGACTGGAGGAGTACATAGTTCATTGGCCAAACCTAAATCAAACTTAAACAATATGTAGCGCAGATACTTGTTCTCTCTAACCTTAACAATGACAATGCCATAATAACCAGGACCCTAAAAATTCCCCTTACATCTCTTAGTAAAACTCTTAATGCTGCTCCTAGACTCTTCACATGTACCATAAGATTTGACCATATCTCACCTGCTCTTAAGAATCTCAACTGGCTCTCAGTAGAAGGACGATGCATTTTCAAGACAGCTTGTGTGACACACAAAGCTCTCCACACTGCAAACCCTAGATATTTAGAAAAAAAATACTGAGAGCGGACAGAACGCGGGCTCTTAAAAGCTCCTATTCACTCATTCTCATCCCTTCCAAACTGAAGAAAAAACATCCCAGAAATGCTCTTTCTCAGGTAACAGTCAATTGATTTGGAACTCAATTCCCAAAGGCCTCAGCTGCAATCCTTCCTATGCGTGTTTCAAATGGACTCTCAAAACTCTAATACTGAACAAATACTTCAGCTCCACTGCCCGAGCTTGCTAAACCAAAAAGATCATTCAATACGGTAGCCGTACCCAATTCTGCATTTAATCATTCACTAATGACTCAGATTGTATGTTACTCTTTGAGATCATTTTATTATGTTACAGAGTTTTTAATACTACCAATTATAATATGTCAACCTTTAATACTTATCTGTACTTTGTCTCGTAAAATGCTCTGATACTCCCTGGTCTAGCAAGCTCTATATAGTTCTCTCAAATAAATAAATGAATAAATATAATATACTGAAATGCTTAATTTGACCCGGTGGTTTCTGGTGTTCAGCACTGGCACTAAATTGGTTTCCGGTGCTCAGCAGCAGCACTTAATAGTCAACCCATACTTAGAA
Source organism: Lissotriton vulgaris (assembly GCF_964263255.1). Classification (NCBI taxonomy): domain Eukaryota; kingdom Metazoa; phylum Chordata; class Amphibia; order Caudata; family Salamandridae; genus Lissotriton; species Lissotriton vulgaris. The sequence goes on along the minus strand of NC_141685.1, from coordinate 1,255,013,131 downwards.
CAGTCCAACACATGGGGCGCAGCTCATCTATTTTAGAGATGAACAGAATAACAGTTGTTTATGAATACAATATACATTAAAAATGGCTAAATCCTGCCTCCCCAGCCATTCCTTTTACTTTGGGGACCTGGAATAATTAGAACGGTCACACTTGCTGGTGAGAGAGATGGTTAGTAGTTGTTTTGGCAGCGAAGACTGGGGTCATGAGTGGTGCAAGCTAAGGTGGCCTCCTGGTCGGGGCCCTGGCACTTATTATCTTATAAATTAAGCACTGATGTACGGAAAGGTTCCATTCATTTGTGGTTGAATGTGTACAGTACACACATATTGAATGTGCACCACTGACTATATAAGTTAAATTTCCATGACTAGGCTCATATTTCTCTATGCATTAAATAATGTTTTCCATTTTCTGCTTGAGTGTCTTCAATCTTTTCCTTGCAGGTACATTCACATGGTTAGTTAGTTTGAGAATAAATACAACACTGTACTAGCAATAGAGAGAGAGAGAGCCTGAGAAATGGACCATAACAAGGAACATGGAGAGCCAGAGCGTCAACTGAAAGTTTTAATTTATTAATATTGAGAGAAGTCACTGGTATCCAAGGACAATATCATTCTCAGGTTTGGCCTGGGATATTTGGTAAATGTAGAGAGCTGTGCTGATATTGGTTGTGGTCGGCAAACAGAGAATTCTGGCTGAAGAATCATTTCCTGGTTTAAACAAGAAGTCATTAGTGAATTTTGCACATTTTGATCGAAAATTAAATTCTTTAAAGAACTTCAAAGTCTATTGAAGGGAGGTGTGACTATACCTGATAGAAAGAAAGAAGAGGCACCGCACGAGGATACGCCAGGTGAGGGTGCACAAGGTGGTGTGAGTGCTGTCAAGGGTTTGAGTTGCCTAAGTTCAGAGTGGGAGGTGTGGTTTGACGTATGATTAGTTGGGAAAAATAGTAGCATGTTGTGCATTGTATAGCTCTGAACACAAGGGTTGGGAGGGTCTACTGTGCTTTATGTACAACTTATAACTATCCTGCTACACAACAGTGAAGTGACATGGGCAGGTGTCTAGGACGGTGTAGCATCCTTTGGGCAAAGTTGCTGATCATTTTGTCAGGTGGGTGAGATCGAATATTGCAGGTTTCTCGTCAGTAGTCCAGCTTAATCCTAATTAAGGTGATAAAAGACTTGACTAAGTGGAGAAGGCTTATGAGGGTATTTTCCTTATGGAAAGAACCTGAATCATGGTGGCTGTGTTGGCGAAGAAGGATTTTAGCTCTATGCTGCAATTAATTTAAACCTCATGGTTCCTGATCTGAATTAGGTGTCAAGGTATTCAGGGAGAGAGCAACAGGGGAAGATAGAAAAGGATTGGTGAGAAGACCGTTGTGTGACGTCAAATCGGTGCTACATTATGTAAAACCATCGGATATCTTCTTTTGGAGGATGAGTGTAAATGATGGAAAGGAGATACAACTCAGAATATGGCAGAGAGAGTTGAGGTATTCAGAGCATTGGAAAGGACCAGGACCCATCCTTAAGGAATGCCCTCTGTCTGGAGGTCGGTGGGGGAGAAAGGAGCACCAGGAGATAGAAGATGAGTGGCTGCCATATTGTCATTCCAAAGCCTTACCAGTAATGACCATAAAAGAAACACAGTGCTAAAACAATTAGTTGAAGGACTGTGCCAAATGCTGTTGATAAGCTGAGGATTATAATAGAGGAAAGACGATGATGGCCTGCTTGTGAGGGAGTTAAAGACATGTTCGAGCAACCTCTGTGGAATGTAGCTAGTAGCCACTCAACCACACCCAAAATCTAAAACCAAGTCCATGCACTAAACTTCGACCCCAACCACCAACTCAAATGGCCATCGAGCCATTGCTGTCTCAGCTTACCTTTAAAATCTATCTTCATGTGGGAAATACCTCCACTGGTCATACATATGTCTTTTTCATCAGCTGGAACTTTGAATCTTGGTCCAGCCAACACTAGAGCTCACAATAACGAGCTGAATCTTTGCGCCTGTACTTTGTTCGTTTTGAAAAGTAAGCTCTGTCACATAATTCATCTTTTTCTGGAACACAGTGTTAAATTGAAGTTATGTTTCATTCCCTTAATTAAAATTCTCAGATGTGCGAATGCAGAACTATAGAAAGGAGCCTAATTGTGGGAAGATATTCACACACAAAATGGAAACCTTCCTCCAGTGTGAGCAAAACACTGACATGTTACAATTGACCCTCACACAGAACAAACGTTTAACTGAATTTGCAATGGTGTCCTCCATTACTGACTAGAAGAACCTTCTTTGCAGCTATTATTAGGCATTCTCTGACAAGAAAATGAAATCCATCGCACTCTCCTCTGATGGAATAATTTACCTAAATGTATGTCTTAAATGTAGCTATTCCTCTTTGATTGTAGTGTACTTTAGACCTCTCACTCCTGAGAATAAAATCAATAAGGAATATAGGTCTTGTAGCATCCTGCCAATGCAATCAAGCAATGTAGTCTGGACTGACAGACCTATTTGTTGTATTCTACGAATATTATACTCTAACTATAATAAACCTCTTTACATTAAAAAGGTACAAAATAAATATGACTTAGTGGAGTACCTGAGTATGCCAATTCTTTTCGTAACTATCTATTCGGCTAAATTCTGAAGAGTGTCCGTATACTATATGGACAAAAACATTCTTCCTTTCCAATAACCTTGTTGGAGAATGTCTGCACAATCTCCAGAGACGCGAGCTCATCCTTACATTTGGGACCAGTGAGGATTGGGATAAAGGCAGAGGTGCACAGCAGGTACACCAACGATCTTGAATTTTGTGCGCTAATTGGCACAACAAGCTGTCCCCAGACGAGCGCTTCCGGGAGCCCTGTGCATTTGGCCCCAGAGAACGAGGATGGTATAAATATTTCACCTTGACAGTCCTTCGTGAGACGGTACGGGGCGCCCCTGGGTGTCTACGGAAGTACTATTTGAGGAAGACCTCTTTGACGTTTCTAATACATCACCCATCTTGCGATAAACAGTTCAAAACGACGCCGGAAACCAGATGCCAAATTCCAGTTCGTGAACATGGTGGGTGGCAGTGCGATAACAGTGCAACTACTTATTTGTATAAATGTTCATTTGTGTATGTTTCGCAAGACGTAAGCGCAGTTCAGGCACTTAAGATAATGTTGGCAAGTTCGGAGTTAACATCTTTATAAAATTATACTGGGCTTAGGAAAGACTTTAAAAGCAATTTAGCAGTTGTCCAAGTATAATTCAGAACTGTGCTTCGATTCCAGGTTGGAATCTCTAGAGGAGAGGGGGCCACATATTTTACCCCAGAAAACATTAATTTTCTATTTAAAAGAAATGTTTCCTGCCATTTGTTTTGCTTGTCTAGAACTGGAAAAGGTGCCACAAAAAACCAAGGGCCTGATTTATATCTTGGCTGTATACAATTGCGACAGAGTATTCATACTGTCAAGACTGTGGGCTGCCCACCCCATTTAAATGCGGGTGAACCTTTGGGTGAATCATGGCAGGGACTACTTCCTCTCTGCTATGATTTAACCCCTCCGGCAGCCTGACGCAGTAAAAGCCGTCAGAGGTTGACCTCTAAGTCCGCCCATCTGATTTAGATGCTAGTTTTTACTGCCCGTAACTGTCGAGAAAAGAAACCCTGGCTGTAAGAGGCAGGGAAAAGGTCTAATGTCCTCTCCCATGATATGTGAGTTGGGAGGGGTTGTTTTTTTTATTTTCAAAACAAAATCTCTCGTCTGCCAACTGGTTTAATTCCACTGCATCTATCCACTGAAGATTCAAGAGGTCAGTGGAAATCTTACCCCCCATTGACCTCGACACCCCCAAAGTGATTCACATGTCAGCTGAACATCTTGTCTGAGTGACAGCTGTGTATTTTTGCATTTTCAGACGTTTTAAATGGTGCAATCTGGGGTGGTTTTAGTGTTGGTGGAACCCAGAGTGGCACATTTTGATGCCCCGCCCACCCTGACCTTCTTCTCTATTGATTTTCTCACTCCTACCATCCAAAGGTGTCCCTCATCTCTCCATAGCCCCACACTCATTAAACTTCTTATATAGCATTACTCATCTCCATGCAAGGTGTCAGGGCATTTTACATCACACCGTGCAGAGACAATAAATCATTCAAGTATGTAAATCAATATAACAGGAATATTAGGTAAAGATTGTGTGGGCAACAAGGTGAACGAGTCACATAGAATCCATACTGGTAGGCACAGTTAAGAGTGCTTGGTTTGGAGAAACACATACTCAGGATTTAAAACCTAACACAGTGTTTGGGAGTGCCAGAACTAATATGAAATAATTGCTACTCAAATAACCCTTTTTAGCAGCCATAACGAAAGATTGAAGACAGCAATACGGTTCTAAAGCTATACCTTGCAGTTTGCAAGCAGCTCTTTATTGCCAGTGTATTTCTCGCTGTGCTAGATTAGAAGGACTTGTACTAAAAATTGCAAGTAAAAAAAGGAACATTGGCTTTGTTAATTTATGATGAGTCAAAACTGAGAAGGACAAACGGTCATTCACGGAAAACTGCTGGCCTCACAAAGATCTCTGCAGCAAATGTGTCTAACATAGTCAGAAACTTTAAAAAGCAGGTCTGCCCAACCCAGCTTTCGCATCACACCACCTTAAAGCTGACAGTGGTGAACGATTATAGCGCTTTTGTAAGCTCAGTGAATGTTTCTAGATCGCCCTGCAACACAGAGAGCCATAATATGACATGAAATGCATTACTTCATAAAACACCATAAAAACTAATTATTCTGTTGAGCCACAGTTCAGCTAAAAGAATACAAATGTGACCAATACACAAACGGAGTCGTTCACTCTCTGGCACAAAACATAGACCTGTTTTTCACCTCACCCATATGTCTGTCTTTGAGATGCCTGGGACAGGGCTTAATTTGTGCCAAAGGATGCAGGTGGTGGGCACCAACACCCATTTTTTGGATCCAGGGCCTAATTCATATCCTCAGACTTTGAATGGGAGCAAAGGAGAGAGAAAAGCAGAAAAGTGAGAATGAGGAATTTTTTATTTATTTGTATTTATTTAATGTGATTTTCTATAGCGGGAACATTACCCGAAGGTGTCAGAGCGCTTTACAAAAGAACCAGTACGCGATACATAAGGATTTAGGATTACATGAATTACATGAAAGATACAAACAGGAAAAAAATTGCAAATGTACAAGTTGTAAAGTCACACAGGGAAGAGATACAAGTAGAAAAAATTGCAAATGTACAAGTTGTAAAGTCACTCAAGGAAGAGATACAAATGGATAAACTCCAAGAATCATATAGGAATGGCAGTGAGTACAAAGGTCTACTACATATACTAGTGGTTAGTGTTATCTCTATATACATATATATATAAATAGTAGATTTCCTCAGGGTACTATTTTACCAATGATTCGGCTTGGGCAAGTATATATCACATATTTACAGAGTGAAAAGAGAAATAAAAATAAAAATAAAAAGGGGGAGAGAGCGATATGGGGGGAGAAGAGTTAGAGGCTGACATTGGTGAGCGGAGCGAGGGGGAACTGAGGAGAGAAAGAGATAAGGCAGTCCAGCGTCAGTGAAATGTCTGAAGGTCAGCAAGATGGAATCCAAGGGACCAAAGGAAAGGACAAGAATCCACAAAATGGCAGACCCGAGTTGTGGGCCTCGATGGAAACCATCTCAACATGGAAAGATGCACCCAGGGCAAGAGCGACAACAGAAGAGGGTCCCAAAATGGCAGCGCGCACACGAGTTTCAGTCCAAAAGTTACGAGGGCAAAATCCAAAGAAAACCAGGGAGCCGACCCAACGGAGGAAGAATAAGAGGGGGAAAGGAGCCAGACAGTCAATAGGAGGAGCATCTTAAGTATTTGCACCTGCTTTCACCACTGCTGCACACACATGATCCTGGGTCTAAATGCTCCCTTGCCCCTGTACTTCTCCCACCCCTGTGCCAAACCCAGAATCAACACCTAAAGAGCACCATAATTGCCTCCCCAGCATCCTGTGCAGGCGAAGTCTCTCTGAGCCCTCCCTCTCCTTCCCTCGCCCACTGTACCCGGACCACCTACCAAGGACTCCAGCAATTCCCTTAATCCTCTCCCTATGCAGGCCAGATCCTACTCCCCCCCCAATATTCCTGACCCCAGGATACAACTCCTCCTTATGAATGCCCCCTCCACCAGTGCCAGGCACCGCATCCCAAAGCCTCCCCTGAAAGCTGTAAATCGACTCTGTCCCATCGCTGAAATGAGCCCCTGAACCCCCCAGCGTCCCGCCCTCACATGCAGTCCCCTGCGTGCACGCTTTCCCTTCCCCTTTAGCAGCCGCTATTGTTTAAATCCACAAACCCTGTGTTTGGTTCGAACCCTTTCCTCGGCTGACATAGCAATAATAGGCAGGCATTTCGGAATCACAGAGACCCATGTTCTTCTGCTCTGAAGTAACAACCTGTTCCTAATCACCTCACTTCCCTCACTTCCCAGACGGCACATTATTTCAGATATCTTTACCCACTGCTTTCCTTTTAACACCCTTCTCATATACCTCCACCCTCCTCCTCCTCATTTTCCCAACATGGCCACCACTCGAGTTAAGGCTGGAATTATTTGCTACAAAATCATTTATCCTCTTGACCAGACTAAAGCTTCAGTAAAACGATGGAAAGCATAACACTATTGAATGTTTCCCTGATTCCCTTTTTGTTGATCAATTTTACAATGGTCGTTTTGGGAGGCTCAAAAGCGATTTTATTTTCTTCACTCACGACACCCTTTCTTGGCCCACTAGCTTCAAAATTCCCTTAACGTCACCTCCTCCCCTCTATCCCTCATGGGAAACGACTAAAAATTTCCCCCTCTGCGTGTTTCAGAGGCTCCCTCACTATCTCACTCTATAACAACGGTTCTGTCACAGAGAAAGCTAATAAAGCAGAGAAAATGGAAACGAGTTGGCATAAAAAGACCTTTCAAGATAAACAGCAAGGACAGAGTGTAGGGTAAAGGATGAAATAGGCATGAGGAGGAGTCAATACCAGAGAGCCTTAGTATTCAGGACCAGTGGTGGCAGGCCCCCAAGAACTATTTCGCACCCATGCACTTTTTTTTACAAAGTAAGGACTGCTGGTGGCCCACTGTCTTCGATAGGACACTGGCTGGTGTGGGCACCCAGATGTTGTTGGCAACCAAGAACACAGAGCAGCTTTCTTGCAGGAAGGTACCAGAGGACAAAGGCTATACCTGTAGCTGTTGGCATATGGACTGAGTGAAGTCAAACACATTCCCCTGCCTTCTCCCAAAGCAGGAAAAGCTGCATGCTTGAAGATGAGATGGGTATGGAAAAGAAAGAGTAAAGTGCTGCAGGATACCCTCTAGAACTCCTCCCTTCCAATATTACAGTCATAGTCATGACCAATTATACACCACACACCACAACCGAGGGCTGACTTGGTACTTGGGCTACAAGTGGTATTGCCCAATGGTATTCTTTTTTTTTTTACCAGGCTAGCTCAGACATTATAGAGATGGTAGAGTTTAGCAGCAGTCCACCGCAACCAATGTGGGATAAACAGGAAACTGGCAGGGTAGGACTAGCCTATACTATAGGGCAAAGAGGCAGTGTGTGGGTCGTTATTTGGCTGTTTGTGGGCCTGTTTTACTATTGATTTCCCAGATATTAAAATAGATGTTTCCTGCAGCAGTTCAATTCCATGCAGTCTTTCATTCCTGGCAAAACACCTATACAGCGAGTCTTTACAGGTTCAAAGCTGCCCCAATTTGTATACATGGGTCACATTTCCAGCTATCCAATTCATTAATGCGTACCACTTTTATTTTGGTGCCGGGCCCATTTCCTGTCCCAGTCCGACACTGGGAACCGAAACAGATCTGGAGACCTTGTAGGAAATCATGAAACAGATTACTTGAAATAATTACCTAAAGAAGTAGCATGACTGGCATCGAGGGGACAAACGCTATTAAAACTTTACTCCCATTTCAAAATGTATTTACCCACGCATCGCCTTTGCAGGACAAATGAAGTGACTGGGGTACAGAGGAGCAAAGGTCCTCACTCAGATTCACTTATGTGATGATTATATTTGTAGCAACAGGTGAGAAGGCAGCAAAGCGTCCCTCACACAAGATTTTGCTTTGCTTGGAAAGGGATTGCAGATTGGGTGGGCAGCTTCTGAAAGCCCCTGGTAATCGTTCCTTCTGACAGCCTTATGGCATTTATTTAACTGTTTTATTGCACTTAGGCTTTGATGCAAGGATAGAGATACTCTGCTCGCCAGGCAACCTAAATCCTTCTCCTTAGTCTTGGGATATAATCCCTACCACATGAGGAGACACAACATTTCTGCCTCTGGTTCCAGTATTCGTCTTCACAGGGGTGCAGAGCTTTTTTAAGTAAGCGGTATAACGTCCTCCCCAGTCCGGAGGCCTGTCAATGACTATGCCACACACGGAGCTTAGTATTACACATCTTTATTCATCTTCGGGTAATTGCAAACCCAACATTCAAAACCAGCCTTCATTGCCTTCCACTCTAACACTTATGTCACACTTCTACAGAAAGCATCAGGAGCCATAAGGGTTCCATCATTTATAACTCACAAGACACTACAGGAGTTGACCATTCTACAAGTCAAAGAAATTAGTTTATATCCAAGCACAGCTGCTAATGTTCTGGTACTGGTTACCATGTGTTAATAACCAGCATGAATGCACAATTCAGAAGGTGAATGTCTTCCCTGAGGCATGTGTCCCAAGTTATATTTATGAAAATAGGATGGTGTTCGGAAACCAAAAACTGCACAGACAATTATGAAAACACTTGGACATGGCAGACTGGGCCCCATACCTGCAAATATTACCAATGAGCTTAAACATTATATCAGTCAATTAGAAGGTGCTGCATTGTTTTGCAGTGCTGTTTAAGACAAGGAATGCTTCAAGACGAGGTTGAGGTTTAAGGCGCTGCTAGACCAGAGCCTCTCTGAAAGTCACCAGCAAGAAAAGCACATAAACACCAAGAAACATTCTCAAATAACCATTATTATGCTCCTCCTGGGTGTGGTATTTAGTCCGGGGGGAGAATATTTTGTGCAGGAGGGGTGAGGTGAGTGAGCAGGATTATAGGGGAGTTACATAGACTTCAAATGACTTCTTTTAGAATGCCCAGTTCAACCATGCCTTCGATGATAGGCATTATACCAGCTATTGCTTCTAGTGAGATCTTGTATTGGTTCATCTGTGGCGAGACTAAATCTTGCCTCAATGTGATTTTCAAGGGTTTAGCATTTTTAATTAGCCCAATTTCCCTTCCAGGTAATCCCATACTTCTTCCTTCACTTTCTCTTTCAACACAAAGGGTAAATCCTCCTTCATACCGACTGGGTACAACCTGACAACTGACTCTTGGGACTTTATTTTGTATTCTCCATTAGCTGCCGGAGCCTCTATTTCCACACCTTTTAGCATGCCGTGGATCACACAATTTAGTTTACAAAGAAAGACTGTTCCCGGTAGGTTCATGGGACTTAAATCATATATCACAAACTGGTGATTGTCTATGATCAAACCTATTTTCACTGAAACTGGGGCTGAGATTATGTTTGTAAACTGCTTATCTGTGATGCCTAAAAATTGGATCTCTTTTCCCAAGAGGGGTACGTTTGGAACCTCAACTGTTCTGATGGTCGAGCTGTTAGCTTCAGTATTGATCAAGAATGATATGGGGTGGCCATTTACTTAACCTTCTACATGTGTGCCATTCTGGTCTACCTTTAGAATGGCACCAGTCACACAGTCCTAACCCCCTTAGGCACTGTCATTGTTACTGATCCAGTCCAATGAGTCTCTCAGACCTTCATGGGTACTTGAGAAGTATGATTTTTAATCATGAAAGAATTATGCTTAACTCTGGGATGAGGATAGAAGTTTAACTCATCAATTAGCATTTTTGGTTGTGCTATGGAGGCTTGGGACATATTTGGCCTCAGGCAGCTCTGGTTCTGCATGTTATGCATAGTCTCTTTCAGTACTGGGACTCCTATTTTTATCACCCATCGGTGACAGGACCTTCTGTATTTGAGCATCAAATTAAACTCTGTCAGGATTAAATCTGCATTCTCTTTTCCAATATCTGATCTTACTGCAGATGTGGAAAGGGGTAACCTTCTTTAAAGCACTAATATTAGTACCACTAGCACTTCCTCTGCCTCTCCCTATGGTACTCCGTTTTCTTCATATGTATACTGAATAGCGACTCCTTGCATGTTTTATTCTCACCAAGTGCAAGATTGAGGCCTAAATCCATTATCACTGAACCTCGCAGGCCACCACTCTGTGGCAACATGTTTGTGCTATAATGTACCTCTATTTCATCTTCTTCTGTTTTACATCTTGAGTATCACTACAGCAATTTGCATACCGAAGGAACTCATTCAGTGACTTTGTTTGCCGACAAATCACATTCTGTCGTATCTGAGAACTAATTTACAGAAGCAAACCAAGAATAAAAGTTGAGAAAAATCTGCTCAAACCCTAGGCAATCAAGCCTTTAATTCCTCTATGTACCCTATAAAACTGTATTGATCTCTCAAAGAAAACTCTGACAATTTCCTCATCGCCCTCAAAATATTTGTCCAGTTTACTTCCTTCTTTTTTACATTTGCTATCAAATGTGCAATCACAGCTTCCTGTTTGGCCTTGACCAAGGGAGAAGAGGGTTGGTATTCGCTATGCTTTCAGGCACATGAATAGGCCAATCTACAGCTCCCCTACACTCTATTCAAAAATCATTGGGAACCACCACCTCAAAGAACATGTATAGATCCTTCCACAAGACCCTCAAGGTAGTCACAATTCCATCCACCTGGGTGTACCATTTATCTGGCTTCTCCATCAACTTTGGAAAACTGTTTGTGAAATGGGAAAGGTCTGCTCGAGTCACCGGAATGTGCACATGTGCTCCTTTCTGTACCTCTCGCCAAGGGTACTCTCTTGCTTCTGCACCATCGATTTAGTTACCTTTCTCCCCTTCTCAACCTTCTTATTTCTCACTTTTGAGCTTTCCTTTTTAGACTATTGATCTCTGAATTTTACTAAATCTCCCCATTCTGTGATACGATCCACCAATTACTAGACATGTGTTTCAAGCCTTGCAATCTCATTGCCTTTAAATGCTTGTCGCTCATAGTCATTCTGAATGTCTTTTGTAAGCTCCCATGCAGCAAATCAAACCCAACCTCCTCAGCCAAAGTCTCCATACTTGTTTATGCCTCATGAGCAATTCTAGGAGCTTCTTTGGTCATATACACCAATTCCCTCTTTCTATACTGTTTCAGAAAATCTATGCCAAGATTTCCCTTCAAAATATCCTCAAGTTTAGTTTTCAACTGCACAATGGTAATCTTTTGGGGGACATTTATTTAGGCTGAGGTAATGGTTTAGGTGCTGCAGCTGCAGTGGCCCTGTCTGTGCCAAATGCTTCAGTAGACTCTCTCTCCTTTGGCCTAGTGCAGAGTCAACACCTACACTTGTGTCTGGGGAGTGCTGGCAATTACTTTTATCAGGAGAATGTTTGTGCTGCTAAAATCTGGGAAGTTCCTAGGGCTGCTGGCATGGGGTAGCACTTTGTACTGCTGGTGTTTGGGGAGAACTGACATTTGCATATAGTGATTATGCATTTGCATTAACAGGGAGACCTGTGGCTGATCCTCTCTCTGGGGGGCATTTTTGGGATTGCCCTGCTGCTGAACTATTTGTAAGGGGTGGCATTGAACTCCACAAATCATCAAACAGTTCATCATCCTCATCACTCTCATTCCCTCTGTCATTCTCCTGCCTTATCTTGGTAGGGAATTTCACCTGTTCTGAAGTTTCACTCACAATTGTAGGGTAGACACCTACTGCATAAATCATACCTTTACACCAGATCTTTTCTCTCCCATTACATTTCACTTTCAAACAATTGCTGATTTTATTTTGTATCTGAATCTTATTTCTCTTACGGACTTTCATATTCACTACCTGGTCCTAAATATATAACGACTCAGATTGAGAAGTTCTGGGCTAGGGTTTCATCTTATACATTATTTTCCTCACATTCTGAAGCCTTTTTATATGAAAAGTGGTGAGTAAAGGGAATTGCATATCCCCATCTTTCCGAGTGCACTTGTGCCATTGCTAAAGCCACATACACATATATATATAACACTTTCTGTACTACCATCTCTCTGGTAGGGAAGCCTTCAGATAGCACTTCTCTCCCTTGCCAATATATCTCTTTGTGCCTTTCATAGAAATATCCCCCAACCTTTCCTGCATCTAACCAATAGAGTCAACTATTTCACAAACAAATGTCTATAACAATGAACCCATTGCAATATGGCCCCAACAAACTTCCAGCCAATCTCAGCGTGATCATTGAACTGGTCGAACAACCACAGCGGGGCTCTCTATGCTAAGGGCCCTATCACAATGTGTCACTTGATGATGCATTGGCACAGCATGTACTGTAGTTTCAATAGAAAATTTTAAATGAACAACTAGTATCTTCTTTACCGAAATTGAAAAGGAAATTACAATTCAAAGATGCAGACTGTGCTTTCTACCAGCACTCTCAATCTCAGAGCAGCGCACCTTCGAACTGCTGGAGATTGCTTCAATTCAGTGGGTTTATTCTTGTGCACTGAAGAATAAAAGTACACCGATCCAGGCGAGGACACACACAACACTTTGATATTATGTCCCTATCACGATGTGCCTGTAGTGCTTCACAGTCCACACCTCAACTTTTAGCACAGAATTCAACAAACAAACTAGGGAGCATATTACCAACGAGTAGCGATATTTATCGCTAACTAGGCTTTGCAACAATTTTTTTTATCGCTAAGCATCGCCGGAAATTATTGCTGAGATAACTTGCTATTAGCAACGTTTATCTCAGAAGTGATAAAAATCCTCACGCTAACTGCCAAACGAGAGATTATCGCTGGAAAACCAACGATAATCTCTCGAAGTTTGGCGTTAGCTTGATGATAGGGGCTCACAAACTTAGCCACGATATCCACCTTCCATAGGATATCATGGCTAAATCAGGAAAATACCAGGTGTAAAAAAAGCAGGGCTAACCGTGGTTAGCGCTGCTTTTTTTGTCTCTAACAGGGTTAGCGTGAAGCTTGATAATAGGAGAAATGTCGCTTAGCGACATTTCTCCTATTATTTTGCGCTGGAACGCCCACTTTGCATCTCATTAGAGATGCATAGGGAAGCGTAGTGAAAAAGTGTGCTAACATGCGAATTTGCGTGTTAGCACCCTGTTGCTGATAGGGAGATAATTTTATCTCCGCTTTCTTGGCTTTTAAAGCCAAAAAAGCGGAGATAAATCCCTTGATAATATGCCCCTAGATCTCAAGATCACTGACTTCAACGAATCAAACAACTTAAATCACAGCTTTATATCACAATTGCATTCAGCGCAGTAAGCATAAGCAAAATCACACAGTGCCTACCCATTTTATCGAGACTCAAATGGTGCTTTCAGAAATAGAGAAAAAAAATAAAAAATGACAATTACTGTGGTCCCTACATGTCCACAAATCAAAGCCATGCAGTTCATAAATTCAAATTTAGGCCAATTATGCCAATTCATGACACTTCACTCTCTTCCAAACTACAAGTCCCACCCTGAATCACTTTGGTTTACATTCCCTCAAAATCTAGTGCATGCACAATTTTTTCAGGAACTCCGAGACAACTGTCATTACTCCACACGGCATCATGATTTGGGAACGAAGATCAGATCATGGGTTAATTTTAATATCTTGACAATCCTAGCTGAACCATAAAGATACAGTTCCCAGTCTCTAAATCCAGTTCATCTGAACAGGCCCGGACCAACCCTCCTCTGCCACCAGAATTCCACATTGTACTCCTTCTCTTTCTCTTGTGCATCTGATGTACCGGGAGCACTGTTAATCCCTTGTCGAATTTTGGTGCTCCTCACAGGACCAGGTTGTCAGTAAAGTGCTGTAAATGACAATTTTATTCTACACACGTAGTTCCCATTTGGTCCAACAAGAAAGACAAATAGGGAAGGTTTAAACCTAAAAGGTTTATTTTCAGATTGTAAGTGGTACAGAATCAAGTAAAATAGTCAAAATCAATTAATTAAAATTAATCAATAAATAAGAGTGCAAAGCCCAGTTAGAGTAGAGAATCAAATAACTCATTAAAGTTCAGGTAAGCAAATTACAGATTATGTAATGTGAGAGCAATCCAGCATGGATTCTCCCCTTGAGGTCAGTAAGAAAGGGATCCTTCACACATCAAAAATGTGTACTTTTGTAGGGTTTTGAAAAAAGAATTTCATACACTCAATAAAGATGTACAGAGTTCACACAGAATAAATCAAACAGAATTAAACTGAATGAAACAGATTCATAAAAATAAATTTCAAAAGTCTCTCATAAATCTACAACAAGGAGCTTCTAATGGACACCACAATGAATCCAACAAATGTTACTACACTTTTTGTTATTCTGCTTAAACAGCAAGGTGAAACTATCAATATGTACAGATCTACTGAAACAACATTTTAACATTCTTTGGAAGGTTGTTGTCTTGCCTGTTAAAATACATTCAAACATTATTTTACTGAGACATGACAATACAAGTTTGTCCTTGTGATACAGAAGATTGGAGTATGAGGCCAACAATTGCTACGTTAGCTAAAGTTCGATTTTTTATTAGTGTAATACACTTACTTTCGAAAAAACAAAGATAACAGGATGGGGGTGAAGATTGTTATTTTTTCGCACTAAAAAAGAAAAACCCAGTATATTCAAAACCTTTCTAGTACCACAGGGCACTCAAGCCTTATTTGTACTCCAAACATTTCACTGGTATATTGAGTCTTAGCCTTTATGAAATTATATGGGTAGTATTCTTGATGCTATTGTGTATGCATTAAGCTTTCTGATCACAGACACTATAAATCCTTCTTGGAAGCAATTAACACCCTGGGCCATTTTAATAGGCAGCAGCAGAAGGTAAAGGGGAATCCACTAGCTAAATTGGTGGGGCCACTGGACCACCAAGGCATGCTTAGAGGGAATGGTAGGGGTGACGAAAGGGACCACTAGGCATCCAGGGGTGCTTTAATAGACGAAGCAATGGGTGGGTGGCACTAGGCATATTCAATTAGGCACATCACAGGGAATTGTGGAAAGTGAGATAAATTATTGACACCAGGGTTCCTGTGAAAAGGGATGGAGGGGTGCAGAAAGAATACCAGGCACAGGAAAGGAATGGTGGGGGTAGATGAATTTCCAACTGATTAAGAGTAAAGTAGGGATGAAGTGGGAGGGAATGAAGGTGATAGAGCCATTACAGCACTCTAAATTGTATGAGTGCACTATACTCATGGTTTAAACACACTCACGTGTATTTTATTGTTTGCAGTGTTTCATGATTACTAGGATGCATTTATTCAAAGTTATATTGGCATTGAAATGTAGTGTATGCGTGTAAGTAGGACTTTGTATGTATTGAAGAAACCTATGGTTCCTGTATGTGTAGTTTGCTGGATGAAATATTACTCATGCAATGTAATTTGTGTTTAGTTTAAGTTACCTGAATTGTAGGCCCAAACTGCAGGTTGTTTTGAGTTGAGTTTTCCCTTGGTTGCTCAAGAATTATAATTTAATTAATCCTTTTTGTGCTCAAAGACAGTATGTTCTCATCCTACTGCAGATGCAGGAATTCGACCTCGTTCTTCTTAGATTTAAGAAGATACCTGAAATGTTGTTCGTGTCTGACCTATCTGAGAACCAAGGCCACTGGAAGAAACACCAATTTGATTAAAGCTTCTGTGGAAACTTACTGAAAGATGTTGCAAATGGAAAAGTTTACCTTGTGACGTATTGTGGGTTGAACATTGCCTTTTTGAATGATGGGCCAGGGACAGATTCAAGAGACTTCAGCTTATTTCGGAGAAGAAGGAGCATTTTAGAATGAGCTCCAAAGCTTTAAGCTATCAGACCCACATAACGTGAGTACTTCTTAAGAAGTAAACACATGCTGACACTTTTGGGATAGGATATCGGGGAAATAGGTAGGATTTTCATGTAGAGCAGTGTAGGTAAAGATACTGTTCTTTTCTTCTCTAATGGAAAGAGAATTGGACTCAGCTTCTGTTCTCTGTTGCATCTTGATTTTGGAGTTCAACATATTATGCCTTTTGTGCCAAATGAATTATATTCCTACATTCAGCTCTGTATTGCTTTTTATGTATCTGTATACTCTGATATTGAGGTGTGTTTATATTAAATTATTTTTGGCCTTATAATAAATCCACAAAACTGAAATTCAGAGTCTGTGATCCTTTAAAAGCACGACTAAATTGAAAGTATAACCTTGAATTGTTTTGCTCCCCTCAAACACTTTTAGCAAGCTATACAAAGACCATCTGTTTGAATTTAGTAGGGAAGGCAAGGAGTTCAACTTAGCGTAAGCACAGGCCTCTGAAGAAAAGGTGTGCAGAGGAGGAAAACAATTGACAAGGATCACAAGGGACAATGTCAGGATGGAGAGCAGAATGGGGACAGTGGCAAAAGGGGAGGGGGCAATTTGGATGGCTTGGAGCAATTGACATCCTCGTTCACGTCTACAATTGCTGAAATAAAGACCAATCAAGGTATGCTGGTGGAAATGAAGGCCAGTCGTGAGCAAGAGTGCAGGAGTCTGTACACGCTAGAGAAGGGTGGGGAGTGTGGCGAGGAGGTACAGGGGCAGAAGGGAGAGGAGCTGGCAGGGGCATCGGGGTGAAGGCATAGGAAAGAGGAGACGGGGTGAAAGAGAACGCAATCGAGAATTTACAAGTGCAGGAGTCAGTGGAAATTGAGGTTCTTCAGAGCACATGACAAATGGGGGTTGGGATGGTAAAGAGTAGGGCAGTGTAAAAGCAGAATAGCACATAGTGCATCTAAAAGTAAGTATGTTCAGAAAAAGCCAGCAGGGAAACTAACTGGAGGGGACAGAGGAGAATGTTTCTATGTTAAAAACGTGTCCATGGGGTGAGCAGTACCATGTGCGGCCTTTGAGAGGTTAAGCATCTAGCTGCAATGAAAATGTAAGTAGGAGGGGTGTCGGTGGAATAAAACATTATGGGGCATTTTCTCAAGGACTTATCGTCGAGTTATCGGCACCTTATCACAACCAAAGTGGCGATAAAATTATTACCTCTTACACAAGCTGGTGCTAACAGCCCATATCATCAGTTTACCTGTGATAGCAGCCGCAAAATACATCGCCACAAATGACCCCGGCAACCAACGCTAATGATATGCAGAGTAGGCATTCCCATGCAAAAAGCCGCAAAAACATCTCTCCACAACATTTTCAACGACCAGCCAGATCAGCGATAAGATCCCAAAACAGGCGATAAGGCGCATTCGCAGCAGGGATTTAACACCTGCTCTTACCTGGTGTAAAGTCAGACGACAACCTGCACCATAAAAGGGGGCCCAGCCTAGAGCCACACCTGAAGAACAACAGATGCCATGGAGCTACTGATCATGCAGTTCAGAGCCCCAAGAGGGCCACAACACCCACCGCCACCAGCCCCAGGCCCGCCACCCCCGGACCCCATCCGACCCCCCCCGCGACTACCACAGAGGCAGCGCACACAAAGACAGCGGACCTTCAGAAAACTCACCAGCCTCACAGACCTAACAACAGAGGATGTCATTGCCCACTACAGGCTCAAAAGGACAACCATCCTCCGCATCCTGACCATCGTTGCCCACAGGCTGACGGTACCAACACAGCCGACAATCAACATCCCTCCGCAGACAAAGCTGCTGGCTGTGCTGCATCTGTTGGCCTCAGGTACCTTCCAACCAACAACTCCCAGAGTCGGAGGAGTCTCACAGCCAGCCCTATCAAAGTTCCTCACAACTGTATTGGATGCCATCATCAGCTTGGTACCCCAGTACCTTCACTTACCCCATACTGTTCAGGAACAACTGGAGACCAAGCAAGGCTTCTGCACCATGGCTGGCTTCCCACATGTGTAGGGGGCAATTGACAGCACACATGTCCTACTTGTGCCCCCTGCTGACACTGCACATGATTACTGCAACAGAAAGCACACGCATTCCATAAATGTACAGGTTATAGTACAGGCTATAGTGGACCACCGGGGACTCTTCACCAATGTCGTCGCCAACTACCCAGGCAGTGTGCATAATTACTACATCTTCTGATAGTCCATCATCAACTGGCACTTCCAGGATGGCACCTACGGGAATGCTCTGCTCGTTGGTGAGTACCAAATGAACACACCACACACCCCAACTCTACAATCATGCAACTCACAACTCTGGGAATACACATGTCACAAACGCACAAACAACATGCCCACTCACCAGACATGACAGCACAACTTACTGTGGTAACCTGGGCTAGCCATGTAAATGAGCCATCAATGGCATGGCACCTCAGCCACACAATAGCAGAATGTGGGGAGAGGTGGGAACCAGGCATGTGCGAAGGAGGCAAGTGACGCATGAATGAGGATGTACACAATGTCAAGTGTGGCGTGGATGTGCTGGCCAGGCTGCAGTATGCAGACCACAGACATATCCATGTCTACATACACTGCTGGTGTTTTAAGTGTAGTGGACAATGGACACACCCATGTCACCCCAGCCATGGGGGAAGATCACAGAAATGTAGCTTGTTACGTCCCCCCTGTAAGAGTGAGCAGAGTGGGCTGGCCTGGCGTACGCCAGGCCAGCGCAGGGGTGTGAATAAAAAGCATGTGGTTCTCTTCCGGAATGCCCAACGTGTCTTCCAGGGCGGCGCCTCTCACCCCGCCACGAGGTCGACGCAGTAGCCGTGAGTGGTATTGCCTGCGATCCTGTGCCCCTGCTGCACCCGGGTTGCTTGTCCCCGAACCCGTCTTGCCTGCCCCTCTGCACCCAGGCCTCACTGCTCACCTGCAGACATGGAGATGTTGACACATTACTGTTGCGCAGAGAAGCCTACTTGATTTTAAAGTTCAATTGCGTGACTGATGGAATGAATGAACTTTCAGAACTTCAAAGAAATATACACTGACCCCTCTGTGTACACCATCGGCACTTTTCTAAATATCCATCCTGCAAATTTACAATCGCAGGTATTGGATAAAACAACTAACCAGCCATTTCACCCCCCAAAAATTTCGAACAAACAGCAGCCCGTTCCAAAATACACTACAATTCCCAGAATTCTCAGAAGGGAGTGTAGTCAGGTGATACTAACAACGACTTCCGCAAATACTTGCAGCAAACCAGATTCACACGCTAAACAGCAGGAGCGAGCGTTGTTGAACCAAGTCGAAGCAACAAGGTGAGCCGCAATCATTAGTTTACCGTTGGACCTGCGGTTATGCTCAAATGGGTGCACTGACACGTAGTTTTCAATTCGTTTCAGCCGGATACATTGACCGCGGCTGCAAACTCATTAATGGAGACGTACCGCAACACAGAGAGGCGACGGAACTCTGGCATATAAAAGTAAGCACCCGCTCGAGATAGAGCAAAAATGTCGGTTCACCTAAATTAAGCTCGACAGGAAAATAAAACTAGTTAATTTCTCCCAACAGAAGAGGAATCCAACTCAAACCGTCCGGTAAAGCAGAACAGGGTTGCGGTTTTGAGCCATTGTCCCAAGTAAGTGTTCAAATTAAAAGATGCAGAAATGCCCACACGTGAAGAAATTAGAGACAATTTAATGTCTCTTCTTATTTACACAGGCACCAAAATCTGTTCATCTAGAATAAGCACTACAACGCAGCGCTGGAACATTAAGGTACCCTCATGTTCTCAAAGGCGCTACTTTAGTCCAAACAAAATAGGAGAAGGCACTAAAAAGTTGTTTATTTTTAACTCATTAGGTACCCAGGTTGCCCTGAGGAAAAACCTGAAGGATTGGACCGGGTTTGGAAACGCGTCGGCATTTCCATAAGTGACTTGTCCTTTCTCACCAATGGTGTAAAATGAAAGAGTGTCCAAAGTGGTTGGACATAATTGACTTAAAAATTAAACCCATGGGGAAACTCCGTCCCAAACACACAAAGAAATAAGAAGGCAGGACTGATATATAATTGTTTCTGGTGTACCCTTATGCAATGAGAGTATAATATTGCATTGTTGAAATTGTAATTACATTTAATTTTTATCAAATTTTGGTTGTTTTTGAACAAAATGTTTATAATTTTGCACAAACAATGTTTATAATTTTGTTAGGTCATGGTAAAACCTCGCATTTGAATTATATGTGAATGTTTAAATGAAAAATGAAAATAAGTGAAATGACACAGGAGCTATCTCACTGATTGGAAGCTCCAAGTTGCTGCAAAATAAAAAACAGCAATAAACTCGAGACCAGGCACCTCTGTATTTTTCAAGTTCACCTGCAGACAACAGCGTGTGTCAAACAGGGCCCAAAACGTGCCGGTGCAAACTCCAAGCCCGAGGCCCCCAACCATGGCAGTCTCCTCAGACCATCACAGCCTCTGCGACACAGGCCCGCAGTACTCCTTTCTCGTTGACGTACTCCACCACTGCCTCCGGCCTACACGACGGTCAAGTAGGTCACACATTTGGAACTGAGTCTTGATATCCTGATGGCTGAGTTCATATGTTCATGGGACGTTTGATATCACTGTACTCCCTTCGATGTGGTGCCACCAACTTAGTGTATAGGATTCCAATGACACGTGTCTGTGGTCCCTTGCTGTCTACTGCCTTCAGCCCACACTATGGTCCAGTAGGTCACACATTTGGAACTGTGTCTTGATTTCTCAATGGCAGAGTTCATTTCATTGCACGCAAGGAGAGGTGTAGGAGGAAGACGCGTTTCAGTCTGGTGGAAAAAACGATCATCATTACGGAGGTGATCGAACATTACCAACAACTGCTCTGGTGTCACTAACTCTGTGCATCGCAAGCCAACGACACAAGACTTTTAACCGGACGCCAGACGGAGGGGACGCAAACTTGCAGAGTCTTTCAAGAGGGCACACACCCGTGTGGCACCGGAATTTACCAGTTTCATTTACAAATCTGGTCGTGATTCGACGTTTAAACCTCAAATCTGAATACCTTTTTAGTCCGTTTCGAAAACTGGTGTCTTCACTTCGATTAAGCTGACTTATAGCTTGTACCCTAATCTGCAGTAACTTCGACTCAAGAATTCATTTTGTTACCCCGACGGGTTGGAATTATCACCGGATGTGGGTCTTCCAAAAATTCGGATCCAGCCTTATAGCCCTGAAGAGTTGTAGAATCCTGTTTTCTACAATGAAACACGTGTTGGCTGGCGGTTTGTGCTTACTATATCTGATACAAGATTAAAAAAAGAAATAAGATCAGAACAAAGAATCTACCGCTTGGATTGTCCTGTTTTCTTTAGAAATGTACTCATTGTATTAATGATTGCATATGTGTGCGCAGGATTAGTGTTATTGACACGTGACTGTGTGCCCCTGCTGTCCTCTGCCTCCGGCCTTCACTGTGGTCGAGCAGATCACACTTTTGGAACTGAGTCTTGATTTACTTATGGCAGAGTTTATATCATTGTACAGGCCTCATTGAAGACTGCATACCCTTTCAGCTCCAGTGTCACTGAGTCTGTGCCCCGACATTATTGGACATTCTCTGGTTGAACTTTGGTGGTCTCTGAGCTATTGCCTGGGGGTTGACTTCATCATCATGTAGGTGATACCGACGTGGTGGTAAAAAGTGAGGCTGTAGCATTCCACTCCTCCATTTGCCTGTTTCTGCTGGCTTCTTCCTCTGCATCAGGCCCTGTAAGGACACATTTCACTGTCCCCTGCAACCCTCCGTGACATACACCTTCGACATCGACGAGGACCCTCTCAACTCGCATGGCCCTATCTCAGTGCACCGCAAGTCACCGTCCCATGGCGGTGTGCTTGTGCCAGCTGCAGTGCATCCGGGGCCACTAACTCTGTGGAGCTCAAGTCTGATAGAATACTGGATGGCCTCTAGGTCGATGGCCTTGGGGTCATCAATGCCAAGTGTCTGTGGCCCTGCGCTGTCCGCTGCCTCCGGCCTCAACTGCAGTCCACCAGGGCTCACACATGAAATCGAGCCATTTTCTGCTTAATACCCTGCTCAGCTCTTCAGGTGCCACAAACTTAGTGCACCACAACTCATGGACCATTTCTGATTGAGTTTTGTACTGTGGACTGCTCACACAGCAATGTCACCTTGGGCAGTGTGGAAGACCTGGGATGATGATGAGGAAGACGATGCAGGTGTAACACACCCCACTGCAGCTGCAGCAGGAATATCCCGAAGGGACATAATCCTAGACAATTTATTCACATGAGTACGCTCAGCTCTGATGCCCCAACCTAGGCGCACGGTAACTCACGGACACTTCTGATTGCATATTGGGTGACCTCTGTACTTGCTCTGGCGGCCACCGTGAGCTTCACAGTTGTTTCTGTAATGCTGATGTTTTCTGTTTCCGCTTTAATAGTGATCACTGTTCAAGTTGTTGCCAGCACCAACCAAACTGTGAGGGCTGACTTACACTCACCTCACACACACCCAGCACAGGTATCACTGTACATGTGACCCTAGCAATAAAGATGCGGGCGCACGTGCCTGTAGCCAGTTCCACAAACTGTCTGCGTGTGTCCGGGTGGTCATAATGTATCTATGAGGGCCAAGGGCCTTACAAAATTACATTGTGCTGTGTACAGCGGACGCAGCCATGTCAAGGCAGGCGGCAGGTAAGACCTTGGACATGTAGCTTTGTCGTTCCCCACTCAATACGTAAGGGGAGTGGGCTGGGCCAGCATACGCAGGTCCAGCGTGGGGGTTTGAATGATTATCCTGGGGCTCTGGGAGTGGTTCAGCACTGGAAATGTGCAAATGCATGTGTCTCTTTCGCAGTGTGGGTCTCCGTTGGGGAGTGTAAGTGGTCCCTGTTGGGACTTAGACACCCACATATATGATCTAGTTCGGCTTCCATGAGGTCGAACCCCACTCGCACCTGTTCAGCCACCTCCTTCTGGCAGTCTCATACCTGGCCTTGGAGTGCAGTGTGTGCTTCGGTGAGGTGCTGGGAGCCAGCTGTGGTGGTGGCTGTTTCCTGCTGTGTGGTCTGTGCAGGGGGTGGGGTCTCCTTGATGCAGCTGGGCTGCCCTGCTCATGGAGGCTGGTTGCCAAAGTTGTCCATGAGCTGTTGTAGGGCGTCGGTGTCGAAGGTGTGGGGGTCCTCTTCAGCATCACTGTTGAGTTGTCTGGTCTGCTCTGCTGGAGGTGTTGTGTGTTCCTCTACAATGTGAAGAGGAGATGCACTTTGACAGTGTGTTGACATGTATGTTGGTGCATTGTTCAAGTTTATATACAGCCTGTATGGCAATGTACATTGTAATTGTTTGGAAGGAGCTGACTATTTGATGCGGGACAGTGGACATTTGAACTACATGACGGATGCGAGGCTGAACACGTACATTTTCATCTCACAGTTTCCTGCTATGTCAGATGTGATTGGCCAGTTTCTACGCACAAGCGGACCCAGTTGTGTCCTCTGTTCTGCAGCGTAAGTTTTGCACTTTGTACCACATTGTCGTCAACATGGGTGTGCTGTTAATGCCGTGCGTGCTGCATTGTGGGAGAGTCGCCCCTGCAGCTGTGATTTTGCTGTCGCTTATCCCTTTGAGGCGGGGTGCCTTTGAATTTTGTGCTTTTACGGTGCTGAGATGTTGGCAACTTGGGTCTTTTTTGCTCTTGGACGGTTATTGTACTCTTGTGCATTGTTTGTGTGCAGCTGTATCGTTCACATCAGGGGTTGTTTGTGCACATGGATGTATCAGAGTGTGACCTGTTCCTTTCCGGATGAGGTCTACACTCAGTGTCATGGCATGCACAATGTCATGATGATTGTACTGCAACCCTGCTAATCATCATGTTGTGTCACTTGCATTGTTAGGGTGGCTCACAAATATGCATCTTTGCTGGGTTTCGTACATGTGTATGTGTTGGTTGTGGGATTGTTTATGTGTGGTGTGGGACCCCTTTGGGCACATGGTGGACAGGGGCCTACTTGGTGTTTGTATGGGTGCTGCAGTGTGCCACAGGGATCAGGGATATGATCCTGGGTCATTGTGGGTATGCAGTGTGCTACACATCGTTGTGCATGTGTGCCATTGTGCCCATCTCCCCCCCTCCCCCCAGTACCTGGTCGTTACTCACCCTGTTGATGTTGGGTCAGGTCATATTGAGCTGTGTCCGGACACCAACTCCTTGCACCGTCTCCACACTGATAACTGTGGCAACCATTTCCTCCAGCTCCTCCTGTGGCCCAGGACTCCCACCTCCAATTGCCATTGCAGCCTTCCTGTTGGCAGCAGGTTTCTGCTTGTTTTGGCTTTTCACATCATGCCAGCGCCTCTTGACCTCCTCGACACTCTGACTGTATTCACGTTGTTCACGATGGAATGCCATATTTCCGTTTGTGCTGCCAATGACACAGTGGAGGTGACAAACAGTTATTGGTAGTGTACTGTCACCTCGGTGACGATGATCCGGTGTTCCTGTGGACTGAACCCCGTTGTCCTCTTCTCCTTGGCCTTCCTCGACCCCGATGTTGCTTGCTGGTGTTCTTTGGGATTTGTGGGGTTCGCGTTAACCTCTGCGCTCGGTCTGGGTGCATCCATGGTGCGACGCAGTTTATTTTTTTGCCTTTTTGTTCTGCTTTTATGGTGCATTTTCCTGAATGATGCCTGGAAATTGCATTTATGCGGCATCGCTTTAATTTTAACGCATACCTTTGACGTGTTATCGTGAGACTATCACATGGTAACGCCGTGTTCAGAATACAATATTAACACTACGTTATTTTCCCGTGATGGACTCCGATGTGAGGAGTTGCGTTAAGCTACTTTTTGCGATAATTATCACACGTTCTTTAGAATATCCCCCTATCGTTTTTACTTTTTAACATTTATTTTATTGCCATTTCATATATAAACAGGATATGCTCAGCATATAAATATCATCATCCGAAAAATGCAAATGGTACATTTGAAGACATATCAAACAGGAAAAGCAAAGAACAAAGCACATTGAAGTATGTCAATCACATGCTATGAGATCACTCATTTCAACACATCTTTTGAATATATTGAATAACATTTAAGCAAATAAACCTTCCAGGAAAATGATATTCCTAATTTATTATGTATTAACAATGTTATAACTGCCGTAATTCCAGGTAGGGGTCCCAGACACAATCAAATTGTTACAAATTCTCGTTCAGATTATAAATATTTTTTTCAAATTTTGCCACTTTGAGCCATGAAATACCCTTCTTCAGCCAGGTTAGCTTGAATCCAGTGGCACAGTGAGCAAGGGACCCACGTTCGGGCATACCTATCCCACTTAGGGTCAAAAGTTTTAAAGGAAACAAATGATGGACGGAATGGTGACAATGCAAACATTCTCCCACAGTCAAAAGAACTGGGTTAAATCCATCGTTCTTTTGTCTATTTCGCCACCCCAGTTTGGACCCGGCCATATGCAAATCAGTCTTGACCCTGTGCCCCATGGGAACCGTCCAGACCAAACTGCCAGGCCAGGTCCTCCCTGGACCGTAAACAAGCATCCTGGGACTGGTTTCAGGGTATGTCACCCTTCTTTAGCCAGGCTAGCTTGAGTTCAGTGGCACAGTGAGCAAGGGACCCACGTCTGGGCATACCCATGCCACTTGGCCTGGCAGTTCAGGCTGGACTGTTCCCATTGGGCACAGGGTCAAGACTGATTTGCATATGGCTAGGTGCAAACTGGAATGGCATGGTGAGCAAAAAAACGATGGATTTAGGCACAGATCTCTGTACTGGGGTGAATGTATGACATTGTTCTGCATTCTGTCCATCAATTGTTCTTTTTGCATTTGTCACCCCGAGTGGGACGGGTATGCCCAGACGTGGTCCCGTGCTCTCCATGCCACTGGAGTCGAGATATCCTGGCTGATGAGGGCTGAAAGCCCAAAACTGGTCCTTAGATGCTTGTTTCCAATCCAGCGAGGACCTGGCCTGGTAGTTTGGGCTGGACTGTTCCCATTGGGCACAGGGTCAAGACTGATTTGCATATGGCGGGGTCTAAACTGGAATAGCATGGTGAGCACAAAAACGATGGATTTAGGCCCAGATCTCTGTACTGGGGTGAATGTATGACATTTTTTTGCATTCTGTCCATCAATTGCTCTTTTTGCCTGATTGAATTGATGGTTTTCTGTTAGCTGGGAATGGTAAATCAGGTGAATGCCAAACAATGCTTGAATGGTTTCAGACACATTACAGCTAATCTGGGGTATCCTTGGTCCCTAGAAAGTGAAAACAGGTAAACAGGAGTCAATGCTTCTGGTGAGAAAGTTAAAGACATTCAGGATTCAGGGGGGTGGTGTTGGTGGAGGGGATTCGCTTGATGTGCAGCAAGATGGATGCCTTTCTGTGAGCTGCCAAACATCTCTGATGTGGACGCTCGGTCTAAGATGGTTGTTGGGTGATTTTCAAGCATCTTTGGACAGCGGAACACAGAGAATCAGTCTGTCAACATTGGGAAGCAGCTTGTGCGCAGGACTTGCTTTGGGAAGCGGCTATTTTTGTTGGGCTTTTTTTCCGATGGAGGCTTGAAAATGGTGGCTGGTAAGGAAAACTCTGTCACGGCGAATGGTTACTACTACTGCTAATAAGCTTAATGGTCTATCGCTGATGTGTGAATGGGCGAATATTATCCAACCGATACTGCCAGTAAGTGTTAATTGGCACTTTGCTACATGCATGAAATGCACATTTTCCTTCACCAAAAAATACTCAGTGGATCTGTCTTTCAAAATGGCTGTGCCAATGCTTTTCTCCTCAGGATTACTTCTAGCTCCTGTCCATATCATTTGGATACCGCATTTCTTGCTATCTGCCATGTTTTTCTAAAAGTTCCTAAACACCTTTATATGGAGTTTACTGCCTTGTATACTGTTATCTGGGGTTTGCTTGCCAAACATTGCTTATCACACATTGTCTATCTGCCCTGCTCATTATCTGCTTGATACCTCAGCTGATGATTTGTAGTTGTAGGTGCCCATTGATGAAGTGCTCTATTTCACTTGTTGCTTCTGGCTTTATCTGCAATAAAATATCTTTTGGGCACAGAACACACTCAAAAAGATTCAGGTACCTGATAGCAATATAGAAGGATAATCTGAAATGTTTTAAGCATTCTCCACCTATTCCGGAATCACTGGTTAAAGGCAGTCCTGATTCTGCTTCAACGTTAGAGGCTATTCTAAATAAGCGCATCACAGTACATGATGTAGCTCAAAGCCCTAAAAATAATACTGATTTACTTCAAGTTGAAGTTGCAGGGATTCATAATGACTTTCAGGAACTATCAATATGTGTATCTAATGCTGAAACAAGAATCAGTAATGTGGAAGATTACACAAATAAACAAGCAAAACACATCCAGAACTTGGAATGCTCTATCTCATCTCTAAGGCGATAGATCTAACGGAGCAGGAAGATCATAATCAGAGAAGTAATCTCCAGATTTTTAGGGTGCCAGAGGGGATTGAGAATTCTGCTTCTTCGGTGATTGACTTCCTGATATCCTTGATCCCAAGTGTTCTGCAACTCTCCTTCAAAAAAACTTTGTAATAGAACGAGCTCACAGAGTTTCAACATTTAAACCAAAAAATATGACAACCCCAAGACCATTGATTTTCAAACCACTGCAAAACCAACACATAGATCAAATTCTAGCACAAATGAGGGAGATCAAGACAATGGGAGGGTCACAGAATTTCTATTTCGCAGGACTTTGCTAGCTGTAACGTAATCTTCTGAAAGGGTTTGCTTAATCTACGCAAGACCCTTGCTGACATGGGAATTCCATACTCTTTTTGAGGTTCTCAAGATTCCGGATATCCTTCAAAGGTCATTCACAGATCTTATGAACCTGCAGACCCCTCAGCTTTTCTGGATTTTCACTCTGAAAGACCTCTACCTGATGCTTTACTGTCCTAACTGCTCACATGGAGCTGACCTGGTCTCTACGACTTCATGATAATCCATACCCTTTTGTTATTCAATAACAACTTGGCCTCTCTTTACACATGCTATTTATTACAGGTTCATATGTAACTTTCTCTAAATATTCTAGGCTGTACCCAGTTTGCCCTGTTTAGTGACTTCTCAAGCACACATGATTATTGTTACTTCTTTAATTCATTTTTAGACCTTCACATGTCAGCTTTAGTCATTTAATATATTGTTAGGCAATACATGTGTTGAGGTTAAACTTCTTTAACCCCTTCGAGGCTGATGACGAGCTGGGCTCGTCATGGTGTAGCCTCCTCAAACACTGATGACGAGCCCAGCTCGTCATGAACAATGGGTTTTTTTAAAAGTCAGCATAGGAGGAGAAGAAGTGCAGCGCGCATGTGGTTAAGGATACAGGTTTTTTAAGTGCCTTCCATGTATTGGTATGAGGTGGGGTGTTCATTATGTATGGTCTTTCACAAGCGCATATAACTTTGTGTATTGTCTGTCATGCTATTATTTTTTCGGCGGGACTATTATTGGAATATTGATGAAATAGTTTTACTAATTTAATACTTAGATGGTAGTTTTTCAACATTGGCTTATTCATGTACCCCTTTTTATAGCTTCTCCTATTATAGGTAGTTACTCCGTACTTTATTCATTCTACAGTTGTTTCTTGGATGAAAGTTGACTTCTTTATAGATATTACATATATACTTGTCACCAAAGAATATCTCTGATACTGCTAGACAGTGTCAGTGCAATCTCTACTGGTACCTCAGATAACTGTTCCTATATGCTGTTCTAATTAAATGTTATGTTATTGTGATGATGCAACTTCAAATTTGTTACACATAGCTACATATAGCCTTATGCAATATACCCTGTTTATGATGACAATGCAATATAGTATTAGGCCTCACATAATGTTTGCAGTTGTGGGAGCAAGCATATAGGCTGATACATGTACATTATAATTAATATGACTAATTGTCATCTTTTCATGTATGTGTATTTCACATCACTTTTAACTATTCAAGAATCGCTTGATGTTACATTACTATTACATGTCTGATGTGAGCATGCAAATCTTTGACTATGGCACTTCCAATGATAATTCTGTTCTGCTGTTTCTCCTGTTCTTCTGATATTTCCTGATGCAGTCGTCTGTACTGGTTATGGCAGCTGCTGCTGTTGTTTATCCACATTTGTTATCCCATGCAATATATCTCTTACAGACATCGCCTGGTGGGAAAGGGCTTTAGTATTGCTATAAATATATCTGGAGAATGTTAGGGCCCTCACAGCTTTTTCCTCTTTTTTATTCCTCCATCACACCTTACTAATGCGATATCTGCTTCATTACCTCTACTCTTAATACGTCCTATGGCTTATACTGAGCCCTTTACTCCGATTTGTCTCATGTCACAAGCTATGTATAGAAATGTCTGATATGAACATTGTTTCTCTTAATGTTAAGGGTCTGAACCACCAGGTAAACAGAGCCAAGATTTTAGATTATTGTAAGAGTCTATCTGGTGATTTAATTTGACTCAGAGAGACCAAGATAGGCTTTAGAAAGCCCTCATGAGAAAAGATTGGGTGTTAGATGCAACGTGTTCTGAAGCTACTGGGAAGAAAAACTAGGTTATTGCTCTCATCTCTAAAAAATCGAGCTTGTCTATAATATCAGCAGAACATGATTCTAACAGGAGATGGCTACTCACATGACTGACTAATGGGTCTGACGATTTATATGTCATTACTTTATATGTTCTAAATACGGATGAACCTAACTTCTGGCATGTGATAAACAAAAAACGTGCAGATATTCCACAAAACTCTAAAACAATAGTTTGAGGAGACTTTAATCTTCCTTTGGATCCTATTTTAAATAGGCACTCTGCATTTAAATTCTGACCTCCCATGCCACATAAACAATTACTTAGTATGTGCTCCTCACACCCTCTTTTAGATGCCTTGAGACTCCATAACCCTATGGGTTGTGAGTTCACATTTCTCTCTTCACCCGATTCAATCTTTTCTCGTGTCAATTACCTTCTGGTTGACGTTTCCCTTTTAAAAAAATACAACGAATGCTGCTATGATTTACCAAATAGTTGTCTCTGACCATGCAGAAATGTTGTTATCCATTCTTAGCCTTACAGATACAAAATGGAACCGTACTTTGCATCTAAATACAGAAATTTTAGAACATGATGCTGAGGTTAAAAAATTCAATAACGAGATTGATCATTTCTTCGAAGAAATTGAATTATCGGCTGATTACCTGAAAATAATTTGGGATGCGTCCAAGTGTTGTATACAAAAGAGGGGGGACGGGTGGCCTTTATTCCACTCAACCAGGAGTGGGAAGGTCCAGCATAAAAGGAAGGCCTCAACAAACGTTTTATAAAAATGGGTTTAAGCTGTTCCTCTGAGATAGGTGCTGGTAGAGTCCCGAGTGACTGGGTCCCACTGTTCCCTGGAAGGGTCATAGATGGAAATCCATATGTTGGATTGTAATGCCATCACCCACCGTTTCAGGTGTCATGCTTAATCATTTGGGCTGCTCCTCGTTGGGTCGACGGTGCAATACCCAACGGGCTCCCTAAAGTAGGGGCACTTTATCGGAGATCTTCTATCCAACAGCCGTTTGGTGAAGTGCTGGTGTGGGGCCAGGACTGTGTAGATGTGGTGCAGTGATTAAAATAGGATTGGGAGTACCTAGAAGGACAAACTTTATTCTGGGGGTCTCCTACCCTAACTAAAAGCAGTGAACAAGGCACTCGCCCAAGGATTATGCCTCGCATGGTGGTGTCCTTGTTAGAACATTTGGGTCAACATGTTTCTGGCTGTAAGTTCAGTCAACTTGCGATTCTTCAGGACCAAGGTAAAAAACAATCTACATCTGGGGTTAGTGGCACACACAATTGCTCACAAGAGTAATGTCTATTACTAGAAAAGTAGCTTGTTACAACCTTGATTTACCTGTTGTGGGAGACAAAAGTGTAGAGGTAACATTCACGATGCCGTAGTTCTTCACAAGCAGAACCTAATATTTACATATGTGAGGTGTACGCAAATGCGTCTTGAGGACAGGTAAAAGACAATAGGTTAAAAACATGAGTCACATTCCCAACTTCATCCTTGACCCAGACACAGGTTTTGTTAAAGGTAGTCTTGCAAGAGATAATATTTGCATGTCCTGTCACATTCTAGAGAAAGCAAAACTCTCTTCATTGACATCTGCGGCCATCGACCTTGATGCCAAAGAGGCATTTGACAAGGTGTCTTGGCCTTTTTTACATACCTTCCTAGAATCACACAACCTCTGCAACTCCTTTATCAATATGGTCATGGCTCTTTATTCACAATCCAGGGCTGATCTTAGAATTAATGGTATGTCATCCTCTTATTTTGAACTTCATCAAGGAACAAGACAAGGGTACCCACTTTCACCCTTACGCTTCCATTTATCCATCAGCACACTTTTTGGATTGCTTAACTCAGATCCTGAGATCAAAGGGTTCAAATTTGGAACACACAAACTTAAAACCTCTGATTACGCAGATGATGTTTTTGTTTTTTTGGAAGACATTGATTCAGCGATCCCTTATATAGTTAACACTATTCGTAATTTTACAGTAGTCTCTGAATATACCATTAACAAGGAGAACATTGAAGTGTTCCCCTTGAATCCATTGTATCTTCCCTCACACATAGGAGTTTCAGGCCCTAAATGGCAATATACATGCATTAAATACCTAGCGATCTGGTTTTGTAGGGACCTTACTGATACTATACTCTACAATGAATCTTACACAATAAATAAGGTGA
Organism: Lissotriton vulgaris; assembly: GCF_964263255.1. Classification (NCBI taxonomy): domain Eukaryota; kingdom Metazoa; phylum Chordata; class Amphibia; order Caudata; family Salamandridae; genus Lissotriton; species Lissotriton vulgaris. The sequence goes on along the minus strand of NC_141685.1, from coordinate 1,254,981,094 downwards.
CGGATCTCTTGTGGCCTGGTCACCTAAAAACGTTTCCTGGTGGGGCAGACTACAAACACTTAAAATGATGATTACTCTAATTGTTCATTTTCTTTCATCCATGCTTCCCTTAAAGCTTTCACCATCTTTCTTCCATGAAATTGACATACTCACCACAAGGTTTCTATGGAGAGATAAGGAGAGTTATGCTTTCCTACAACTGTCTTAGGAAATTGCTCACATCAGGAGGTTGCCATCTCCCAGATTGGAATTTATACCAATTATTTTTCCAAGCAGCCCAATGAGCAATTTGGTTTCTTCCAGACTCTCATTATATCCCACAGTGGATACATATAGAACAGGAATTGTGCTGCCCTTTTAGCACATTCTCCCTTTTCACAATGTCAAAATTTATAATAGCACATTCTCAGCATTTTATCTCTGATACGATTAGTGCTTTAAAATACATTGATAGACAACTCTCTAAACCAGATGGACATCTTTATGGCTCAATTCTAAGCTCATTACTGACATTGAACCTAGTACGGCCTAGCAGTGGGCGTCGAAAGGTATCAGATTAGTTAGCGACCTATATGATACAAATCATGACCCTCTTTCCTTTGCCTCCCTGGCTAAAATGTATAACCTCAGCAACATTGATTTCTATATTTTTTTAAATCTCAAATTTAAACTCTCTAGGTTAGTCCTTTCTACAAACTTGGTTGTGGTCTCCCTTTTCTCCCTGTGGCTACCCTGGGGCCATACAGCCTCCAAAATCTATGCATTTCTCTCTACTTCACAGTCTTCACAATCCTCAATTACATGTGTTAAATGGTCTCACCACTTTGAGGAGGATGTCTTCACACACATTTCCCATGATACTTAGCAGCTATTTGGGAAAATATCCCTTCGTAACAAAATTACTCTTTTGCTTATTCGATCCAAATTTTTCACAATGAATCTCCTACATTGGACTACTGTTTGCTTACATAAATTGAAAGTACTAGATAATGATCTGTGCTGGAATTGCAACCTAAACCGGGCACTCATCACACACGTTTTTTAAATGTACAATATTAGACTCCTTTTGGGTTCCTATACAGAAGCACATATCTATAATCTTTAATACACCAATCATTCTCTCCTTCCCCATGATTATGCTGGGAACATGGTCCGCTGTTGCTCCCCTACCTCTTACATTAAGATTTGGGACTATTAGATTTGCTCCTATCCATTGCAGTCAAATTCATACTCACAAAATGGAAATCTTTTCATCTCCTGCCATATCACACTTGGTGAAATTTAATGAAATGAAATGGCGATTTATAGAGCGTGAAACAATCACCCGAGGGTGTCAAGGCACTTACTCATTGAGACCAAATTTTGACAGAAGAATTCGCAGAAGCTTTAATGAATAAACAACCAGGTCTTTAACGCTTTTCTGAAAGCTAACAGATGTGTCTCCTGTTTCAGTGTTATAAGTAGAGAATTCCACAATGTAGTCGCGCCCAACACAAAGCTTCTCCCCCCATAGGAGCATTTTTTCACCCTGTGAACAATAAGATCATGTGCAGAGGATGAGCAAGGATTGAGTACTGGTATATAGGGTATCAAGTTCTGTTTTAAAAAACCAGGTCCTATACCATGTGTGGTCTTAAAGACAATACATAGAGCTTTAAAGTCAATACGTTTGTTTATTGGCAGCCAATGTAAGTCCTTGAGTGTCTTCGACACAGATCTGTGTCTTGGGATATTCAGCAAGAGCCTAGCCTCTGCATTCTGCACAACCTGCAGTTTCATTAGGCACTTTTTCCGGAGGTTGATAAAAAGTCCATTGCAGTAGCCGGCCCTAGAAAGGACAAGCACTGAGATCACTAATTTACGAAGCTCAACCGGGATAAAAGGGAGGATTTTTCGTAGGAGTTTTAACGTGTCGAAAGAGAAATGTAACCTGGTTGACATGATTTTCAAATGTAAGTTTGGAGTAAAAAATGACTCCCAGGTTCTTAACCTTGGTCACTGGCGTCGGTAATGGCCCAAATTCCAGGGGCCAAATGTCAGGTGACCAGAAGTTAGTATGTGCACCGAAGAGTAAGACCTCTGTCTTGCTAGAGTTAAGTTTTAAACAATTAGAGGTCATCCATTCCCCAACCTGACAAAGACAAGCGTGGAATTGTTTCAAAGTGTCAGTGGGGGATCCTGATACAGGCAAGGGTGTCCTATCTTAGAGAAACTCATACACTTATAGGGGGCAAACAGTCTACACCTCCAATCATTAGCTCTGTATGGCGTTCTCTGGATAACTACATGAATGTGTCTGCTCGAGGTCTAGTGGTGCAGCATCCTTTTGGATCCCTTTCTTGATTTTTCTCAATATAAGTGAAGCAGATCTTCCATTATACCAACCTCCACACCCACCCCATCTTTCCCGCCTTTCATTCTATTTTTCCCCTTTCTCCCCCTCTTTTCCTACCCCCTTGTGATATACCTTATTTCACAGGTGACATATATTCTGCCCCACATGGCATTATTGACATGGTGGTCTTAGGTCTACACTTTTCTCCTCTTTCTTTAGACTCCTTTTCTTTGGAATGATAATTATTATCTGTAGGATTGGATTTTATTTGCTTTGTGTAATTATGTACCTGATCATTTTTATGTCATGTGGCTATCTTTAACTTCTTACATATATTTATCAATTTTGGCATTTATTTATCGCCGTATCCCTAGATTGTATATCTTTTTCTCTAGATACAATAAAATACTTCGACAAACAACAAAAAAAAGCTTTTGGGCTTCTGTACTTTTTAATGCTAGCAAAATATGAAACATTGCTTCAGCCAAATTGGGCTGTTAAACATCTTGATACAGGCGATACAGCTGGACCCTGGAGAAGCATTTCTCAAGCAGGTTATCTATGGGACTGAGACAGGTCACGCTTTATCAGGCTGTCCAAAGGGGTAAAGGAAGAGTTGAAAGTGTGGGATATCTTTTTCGCTGACTTGAATGCTGTTTCATTTTGGAGGAGAGGTGGAGTTTCTAGTGATGCCCTTGCTCCGTATATAGATGCAGCAGGCAGCATTGGCATTGGCCCTCACTAGGCAGGGAGTAATGTGCAGAACAGTGGCAGGAATCATTGTGGGTTAAGGGCCTAATGGAGAACATTAACTTTCTGGAGCGATTCCCCATTCTGATGGCACTGACAGTAAAGGATGAGCAGTTGAGAGACAGAAGCACATTCTTTTGGTCGGACAGCTGGTCAGTAGTGAAGGTATTAAATGAGCATTTTGTTTAATGTGTGAATATCCTACCCTTTGATGATGCCAGTTTAGAGTTGCCAGACTGAGTTCAACTGGTCACCAATAAGGGGACTAGTGGGAATTTCCCCACTGCAACGTTTTTACCCAATTTTTTTTGACCATGGTGTTTTTTGTCTATGGTAGATTTACATGACCTGGGGTCAAGATCTTATAAATCCAAAGCTGTATACATGGTCATACTGCCATAAATCGAGTGTTAATGTCCAACTGATGATCCATATGGTAAGGCTGCAGGGTTACTGCAAAAATTTGGAGCTCTAAGTATATACTGACATACAGTCAGTTGAAAATAGGGTATTAGATACTGGACGTATATTGCATCTGGTGAACAGAAATATAAATGTCTAATTATTTAAGGTATATGTAGGAAATTGCCCCCTTTGTATAGTCATCCCCCAAATTTTTGGCCTGATGCTGCTATGTTGTCCTACTCTGCAGTGCAATGGCCCCTGCTGTCCAGGCTCCAGTGTATTTCTGTGACCCCCAGAGTACGTGCACAACTGGTACTACCCAATTGGCTTATTTAACTTACATGTAAGTCCCCACTTTATGGGTCAAGAGGTGCCCTGGGTCAGTAAGTTAAATGTACTAGTGGACTGCAGCACTTAATTGTGCCACCACGTCAGCGTCCAGGTGAACACATGACTCTAGGCCTGCTTCTGCAGCCTAGCTGGACAGCTTTAAAGCTGCTAATTCGACAAGGCAAAAAAAACTCTTTTGCCAGCTCAGAACCTGAGAAAGCCACCCCTAGGGAAGACCTAGATAGCCCATGATTAATAATAATGGGCTGACCCTGTGTTCCTCAGAACCTGGGTGTTGATAATATAATCAACAGTTGGTTCTGTCGGATAAACCAATTGCTTAGCGTTCAATAATTGATATACCATAGTAAACACTCCGGAATAACTATTAGATTGTTCAAATGTAGTATTTACAAATAAAAAAGAGTAAATAGTACATTTGAATATTTAAATATGTATTCTCTGTGTGTTTCCTACTGTATATCAATTATTGAACGCTAAGCTATAGATAGACCACCAGGCAGAGTGCTTAGTATTAAACAGAAGGGCATGTTTCTTTTGTATTTAACATGACTTGACAGTATAAACATAAAATTGCTTTTTTCACTTTAGGAAGGCTGGTCGTCTCATTGGCTAATATGAAGTTCCACAAACCACAGTGCAAAGTGCTTACTTTCATTTGAGACTAAGAAAGATATTACTCCTAGTTATCACATTAATTGTTAAATCAAACTTGACTCATTGCCGAGATCAGTTTTAAGGTAACTTTTAATAGAAAGGTGACTTTTGACAGTCAGCACTTTTTTGCCTAAACCTTCGGCACCCTTTACTGTTTATTTACAACAGGAACAGAGAACAAAAAGAACTCCTGAAGTAGTTGCGGCCAGCATGACACGCAGGTTGGGGGAGGGTATTGTTGCACAGGGGGTCACATGGGGAGGGTGGGCTAGTAAAAGAAATAATTAATTTAAACTTACCTTTGCCTCCGGTACTGCGTCAAGTCACGTCTTCTCTCTGCGCCTAATGCCTTACAGGAAGCAGGCAACCGCGCTCTCCTCCCTTAAGCCAATCACAACGCTGCAATGGCAGCATTGTGAACGGCTAGGACGCAGAACCCACAGCGTCTATGGAGATGCCAATTTCTCTATATAGGCTGCATGCAGCATACATAGAGAAAATGCAGAGTGTGTATGACTGGTTTGGTCGGTCCTGGGGCCGACCAAACAGTCAGCGCCCTCAGAGTGGGCAAGCCACACCTTCCCTGCCTGGAGCAGGAACGTCCAACTGCCTGCCCTCAACCAGCCATAACCTTTTGCTTTCTCGCAGTGAGAGAAGCAAAAAAACATAAAATGGTATTTAAAATACCATTTTATGTTTCTGCTTCTCGCACTGCGAGAAATCAGTGGGGCGACGCTCCTCCCCCGACGTGGAGGAGCTGTCCTGAAGGGAGAAAGTGTGACTTTCTCTAGCAGGATGACTAGCGGGCGATGGCCACACATGGCCCAGCAGCAAAGAGGCTACTGCCTCAATTAAGCAAATGGTTATCATACCTTCGCCTGACTGCTTCTTGGTGTAAGCAGAAAGGTTGACATCATTTGGTAAGAAATTGTATAGGTCGACATAGCAACCTTGATAACATCTGCTTTGCCTAATAACACTCATATGAATGTTCATAACTATATGTTTTCCTGTTCTAACGTGCATGAGTAACCAGTTTAAAGCACATACCGCTAAACTGGAATATCACAAAAAAATCCCAATTTCTTGACTGACTAATAGCTAACAATAGGTACTCATGGGTAGCTACTACCAGTCCAAAAAGAGCACCCATGACAATATTCTAACACTAGGAATAACCAGTCTATACAATACCTTTTGGATAGGAGGGTGGGCCATGAGTGAATCTATGAAAAATACCAATACTAGAGGACTTCAGTTGATGGTAAGTAACTTTTTCTTTTGCAAAATTGGATCTTTCAGAGATTTACATGCATGAATCAGTATACAAGTAGTAAACATTTAACAAAAATTACAAGTGGTAGGAGAGAAAAAAGGGCAAAATAGTATTGCCTTACTGAAATAACCATTGCAGGACTATTTGGTCTACTGCTGGATCATTCCGTGATGCTGAGTCTAGGCTGTAGAGTGGCGTAAATGTATGTCAGTTTTCCATGTTGCTGCTCTGCATAGGTCAGCAATAGACACACCAGCAAGGGGTGTTTATGCAGATTCACTTCTTGTAGAAGGAGATTTAACACTTCACTGTAATGGAGGATCTGCTTCTTTATGACAAAGCAAGATATAGCCTGCTGGGTGTCTTCAGCAACAGAGATTGATCTTTATGAGGGTGACCACATGCTGTGAGTAACTCTTCAGAATTTCTGATTTGCTTGGTTTTCTTAATGTAGAATTGTCGACATTTTCTAATATCTACAGGGTGGATTGCTCTTTCAGCTGCAGTAGTTGGATTTAGGAAACATTTTGAGTGCTGACTCATTCAAATGAAAATTGGAAAGTACTTTTGAAATGAAACATGAATTAGTTTGCCAGATAACTTTATCCTCTCCAAACTGATGGAAAGGTTCTTTTATCTTGAGGGCTTGGATCTCTCCAATTCTTCTGGCTGAATTGAGCGGTAACAAAAGCGCTACTTTCCATGACATATATGTTAGGTCTGCTTTGTGAATAGATTCAAAATGTTGCTTCATTAGTCGTGCCAGGACTGTATTAAGCCTCCATAACGGAGGAAGATGTCTTATTTGAGGAAATGTCCTGAAGAGGCCTTTGATAAACTCCTTGCTAAGTCTGTTAGACCAAAGAGGTGGTTGATTCCACGTTCTTTTAAAACGAGAAAAAGCAGCGAGATGGACTCTAAATGAAACATGACTGAGCCCTGAACCTGACAGAAGTAGAAGATATGGTAATATTTTCTGAGGCAAGGCAGACATCGGATTTACTATGTTTTGTATACATCAGCTATAAAACATTTAATTGAGTACTGTTTATTTGTAGACCCTGCTCTGGCTTTTAAAAGCACATATATTTATATTCCTTTGGGATGTCTAACACATGGAATATGTTAAATTCAAGAGCCAGGTTTACGAACTGAGATAACGAGAATCTGGGTGAAAAATGTGTCCATTGTGGCGAGAAGTAAAGTCGGTTTTGGTCCCAGTAGTATTTGTTGCGGTTCTGACAGAAGATGTAACTCTGAGAACCAATATTGCCTTGGCCCCGACAGCGCTATGAGGATTATTCAACATGGGTCCCTTCTCATTCTCAAAGGTACTGTTGGTATCAATGGGTACTGAGGAAATTTGGATGCATGGTCGCTGACCAATATATCAAAAGGGCATTCCCCGAAGAACCTGGCAGGTGTTGCCTTCTGGTGTAAAACTGTCATTTCTTGTTCTGGTTGGTAGTTAACAGGTATAGTTTCAGCTGGCCCCATACTCAGAATATTTCCCTTAGTTGTAACTGGTTCAGTTCCCATTCGTGACATTCCTTTTTTGTTCTGCTGAGACTGTTGGCCCAGAGGTTGGCAGGCATGGTAGATGTTCTGCTTTTATTTGAATATGATGTTATGTTGCTCAGTTCCATATCTTTTGTGCTTTTTTGGACAAAGGAAGGGGCTGTGTTTCTTCTTGTTTGTTGGCATAATACATTCTTGTTGTATTGTCGGTTCTTATCAACACTGACAAGTTTCATATTCGAGGGAGAAAAGAGAGGAGCTTTCATGTGATCGCCCTCAATTCCAGGATATTGAAGTGTATCTTCGTTTCTCCTTCTGTCCTTTTTTCACGGACTTGCAACTTTTGTAAGTGTATGCCCCAACCTTCTAATGAGGCATCCATTGTCATTATAAAGTGCATCTTCTTCTGCAGAAAGGACAGTCATACTGCTGTATTTTGTACTGAAGCCACCATGTAAATGTCTTTTTTATTTTAGGAGTTATCTGTTTCTGGTCTTCAAAAGTACATGTTTTCTGCAACCTCTGACTTTCCAGTGCTTCCTGAAATGCTCTTATATGAGGTCAGCAGTGCAGAATCAAATGAATGCAGGATGACATCATCTCTAACAAGCATTTGCAATGCAATAAGTTTCTCATTTGTGAGAGTTTGAGCTATTGGCATTGTAAATGACGATGCCTTTTATCTGTTTTGCTAATTAACAAATAAATAAAAGGCATTGTCATTTACAATTCCAATAGCTCAAATACTTGTAAATGCGAGACCTATTGCATTGTCCCGGGTTGCTCGGAAAGTAAAAGCACGCGTGACATGCTGAACGTTGCTGGAAAGCATGTCGTGCTGCGGTGGAGAAACTCGTTAAAAAATAGTACTTACAGACTGAAAAAGACATACTGTGTAACAACCAAAGTAAAAGGGACAGTCCTCATGGAAGATTACAAATGAAGACAAGGCGGTACTAAGGAGGGACTAACAAGCCTATTAACGAATTAGAAGCCAGCATTTACGAAAGGGAATGACACAAGCCAATGACAAATATGGGTGGAGAGTGGGCAGGGCTTCTATTCCATACTCCAGTGCAGTATGCCGCAGAGCAGCGCATGCGCTGCCCAAGCTCAACCTAAAAAGACGTACTGTGTAACAACAGAAGTAAAAGGACTAGTCGCCATGGGAGGTTGCAAATGAAGGAAAGGCGGTACTAAGGAGGGACTAACAAGCCAGTTACTGAATTAGAAGCCAGCATTTATGAAGGACAATGACACATGCCAATGAAAAATATGGGCAGAGAGTGGGCGGAGTTCAAGTTCATACTCTCATACTGCATGCCTCACAGAGCAGTGCATGCCCTCTGATTTCAGCTTGACATAAAAAGGTGCTGAAAGTAGAACTTTTATAATACTATGAAAAGTAATATGCTGAGAGAAGTGGGAAAACAGAAAATGGGGGAAAAGCACATACTCACATGACATGCTTTTCTAAAAAGAAAAAAAAGCTCCCAAAAAGCAGATGCTTGTGGAAGGATAAAAGGAGGCAATAAGACATGGTAAACAGGAAGGGACAAAGACCAGATGGGCCCGCTAAAACAAATAATAACAAACAGAGAGCAAAGCACCTTTATATCTCTTACGAATGTAGGGTGTGCACTACATGCAACATACCCATATAATGAGTACCTCAAGCTAATTTTTACGGGCTTCACATTGTGGTTGATGTGTTAAGAAATTTCAGCACTGAAAAATACTTTATTTAGAGACAAGCTTTGCAGTAGACATGACACTTTCGGTGACTTTACTGTGATATAACTTGGATTTCAGCATTAAAACGCTCCCTTCCTGAAATAGCTTGGACCTAATGTGTAATTAAAGGCCACCTAAGCAGTATCCCAGGAACACAGGCCCACCTGGCAGGATCTTTCCGAACTCAGCCAAGTCAATCAATCAATCAATCAATCATAGTATTTGTAAAGCACGCTACTTACCCGTGAGGGTCTCAAGGCGCTGGGGGTGCTGCTACTGATCGAAGAGCCAGGTCTTGAGGAGTCTTCTGAAGGCCAGCAGGTTTTGGGTCTGCCGTAGGTGGGTGGGGAGGGTGTTCCAGGTCTTGGCGGCGAGGTGGGAGAAGGATATGCTGCCGGAGGTCACACTTTGGATGCGGGGGACAGCGGCAAGGGAGAGGTCGGCATAGCAGAGCTGGCGGGTGGGGATGTAGAAGCTGAGTCGTCCATTGAGGTATGCTGGTCCAGTGTTGTGGAGTGCTTTGTGTGCGTGGGTGAGGAGCTTGAAGGTTATCCTCTTGGTGATGGGGAGCCAGTGCAGGTCTCTCATGTGGGGTGTGATGTTGCTGTTGCGGGGGATGCTGAGGATCAGACGTACGGAGGCGATCTGGATGCGTTGCAGTCGTCTCAGGAGTTTGATCGAGGCTCCTGCGTAGTGTGCGTTCCCGTAGTCCAACCTGCTTCTGACGAGGGCCTGGGTGACCGTTCTTCTTGTTGCGGTGGGGATCCACTTGTAGATCCTACGGAGCATGCGGAGGGTGTTGAAGCAGGAGGTGGTGACAGCGTTGACCTATTTGGTCATGGAGAGGGTGGGGTCGAGGATGATTCATAGGTTGCGTGCATGGTCGGTGGGTGTTGGAGCTGTTCCTAGTGCGGCCGGCCACAAGGAGTCATCCCAAGCCGAGGGGGTTGATCCAAGGATGAGGACCCCAGTCTTGTCCAAGTTCAGCTTTAACCGACAGGCAGTTTGGGGGTCCTTGGTGAGTGAGAGAATCAGTTGGGTGTCATCGGCATAGGAGATAATGTTGAGGTTGTGCTGTCAGGCGACGTGGGTGAGAGGAGCCATGTAGATATTGAACAGTGTTGGGCTGAGGGATGAGCCCTGGGGTACGCCACAGATGATCTTGCTGGCCTCGGAGCGGAAGGGGGGAGATGGACGCTTTGTGTTTTGCCGGAGAGGAAGGAGGTGGTCCAGTCCAGGGCCTTCTCTTGGATCCTGGCGTCGTGGAGGCATGTTCGTAGTTTGCAGTGGCAGACTATGTCGAAGGCGGCTGACATATCCAGGAGGATGAGGGCCGCTGCTTCTCTGTTATCCAGCAGGGACCTGATGTCGTCAGTGGCGGTGATGAGGGCGGTTTCGGTGCTGTGGTTGCTGCGGAACCCTGACTGGGTCGGGTCCAGAATGCTGTTCTCCTCGAGGTATGGGGTCAGCTGTTTGTTGACAGTTTTCTCGATGACCTTTGCCGGGAACGGGAGCAGGGAGATGGGTTGGAAGTTCTTGAGGTCCTTGGGGTCCGCCTTGGGTTTCTTGAGTAATCCGTTGATCTCGGCGTGCTTCCAGCCTTCCGGGAAGGTTGCTGTCTCAAAGGAGATGTTGATAACTTTCCGGAGATGGGGTGCGATGATTGTGCTGGCTTTGTTGAAGATGGGGTGTGGGCATGGGTCTGACGTGATCCGGAGTGGATGGAGTTCATGATCCTGCAGGTTTCTTCGTCGTTGATGTTGGTCCAGGAGAGCAGGCGGTTGGTGCGGGTGTTGGTCGCGGGAGTGGAGGTCGAGGTGGTCGTGGCGTTGAAGCTGTCCTGGATGTCAGCGATGTGTTGTGGTGGAAGAAGGCGGCCAACGAGTCGCACAGGTCTTGCGAGGGTGGGATGTAGTTGGTGTTGGAGCTGGGGTTAGAGAGTTCCTTCCTGGCGCCGGGAAACCCATTGCGGGTAGCTGTGCGCCTTACAAGTTTAACCCTATTAGTGCCCATTGAAAATCCTTCAGTGCTAAGCCATTTAATGACTTTTTGGAGTGTTTTGCTTTAACATGCTGTAGTTTGTGTAATTATGATTATAATGTTGGGAAACTATACATTTTTGGTTTCAGTACTTCTTGAACTATTAATTTGCATATAAAACTTACATTTATAAAACACCCTGAAGTCACATGACACAATTCAAGATGGCCGATAAATGATAAGTGTAAATGACCGCGTTGGTAGGGTAATAAAAAAAATAGTGTTTTCCAAAAGCAGATACTCAGAAATATTTATTAGTTCGTTTGCTCAATGGTAATAGGGCAGATTTTGATTTTGATTTTTTTTTTGTGTTTTTTATGGCTCTTTGTCAAACTATGACATAGATATAAACACAAACATTTGTCATGTTTTTTCTATTGTTGTGCAGAATCTAAACTTATAAGCCTAGCAGAATTGGTTCACAGAAGTAAAATGGATGGTTCAGAGACTACCGTTAGTAAATTTATGAAAATACATATTTTTGCTGCTTTTGACAGCACTTTACATGCTACAAAATGGCCGACATGCTGTTTCGTCTGTTGGGGTTTTTCATATAATGATCTCAATCTTGTTATTGGACATATGTTCAACATCTCAAAATATATTTTCTGACTTTTAGGCTCAGTAGTGATGCATATTATGTGAATGGTTGGCATATGATTTCATGCATATAACTCCTGAAGGTCACAGTCCTTGACCTTTGACCCTAAATGGTAGCTACTGGAAGTGTGCAAAGGATATATCTTTGTAACAGTGAAATTGTTTTTGCAAAGTGAGGTATCTTTGTAAAGGTCGTTGTCTGATCTCTCAGGTCAACTAGTCAAATTTTATAAGAGGTGAAAAAAAGTGACCTTTGACCCCTAAATACACTTTTTTTTAACCTTTTTTCTGTTTATTCTGTTACCCTTGGATCAATTTCAACAAGTGTGGCATTATTGGACTCGGCATGCAAAGTACTATTTTTTCCCTTGTTCAAATTATTGTAGAGGTCATAGAATTTGACCTTTGACCTCTATTTGCCCTTATTGCAGATGTATACGGAGTTTATTTCATTACGGTGAGACCATTGTTTACAAGTGTTGCAGTATTTGAATTGTAATGATAATTACTTACATTTTTGTTCATTAAATTGGTGGGAGGGGGGGTCATGTGGTTTGACCTTTGACCTCTATTTACACTGTTCTAAGTGTTTCATGGCCTTTAATCCATTACTGTTAGATCATTTGTTACAATTGAGGCATTATTGGAATTGTAATGATGAGTACCTGCATGCTCCTTAGTTATAGTGTTGGAGGTGGTTATGCTTTATGACCTTTGACCTCTAATTATACTTGTTTAGGTGTATCAAGGTCGTTATTGCACACTACCCTTGGATAATGTGTTACTAGTGTCGCATTATTGTAATTGTCTTGATAAATACTTGTGCCTTCATTGGTTTAATTGGTGTCGGGGATCATGTCTGTTGACCTTTGACCTTTAATTACACTTTTCCAAGTTTTTCAATGTCATTAATGCATTATGGCTGGATCCTTCCTGCCCATATGACCCTCTACACCTCTACTTACCTCTGCTATCATTGGTCTCTCGCCTGCAACCTCCGGTGCCACGCCTGCAGACTTTTTGGCAAAAGAAGAAACTCTATTGAGAAGCATTGGGTGCCTGGAACTTAATTGGCATCCTGCACTTGGCCACCCCTGTGCCCCTGGTGGTGTATGTTTGGTTCTACTCTGAAGCCCCCCCTGTGCTTGTGCTAACCCCCAACGCTTGTACAAAAGGGGGTGGTGATGGACGGAGCATCCGAATCAATCAAGCACTCACACCCAGTCAAAAGATCTGGGTTTAATCCATCACTGTTCTTTAGCCCACTCTGCCACCCCAGTTCAGACATGGCTATATGCAAATCAGTCTGACCCTGTGCCTCATGGGAACAGTCCAGCCCGAACTGCCAAGCCATGTCTTCCCTGGACCGGAAACAAGCTTCCGAGGACCGGTTTCTGGCATTCCAGCCGTCTTCAGCCCGGCTTGCTTGAATCCAGTGGCAAAGTGAGCAAGGGACTCACGTCTGAGCATACCCTGCCACACTTATGGTGGCCAAAAGCGGTACAAAAGGGGGTGGTGATGGACAGAGCATCTGAATCAATCAAACACTCACACCCAGTCAAAAGATCTGGGTTTAATCCATCACCACCCCCTTTTGTAACCCCAAAGCTTGGCACCTGCAACCAATCTACTTCTCTGCAAGCAGTGTAGCTCTAGGCATTCCCAGTCTCCATTTGAATGCATTGGGCCAACCTCCGACTTTGACTTCTGCACTAAGCCGCCCCGGTGCCACTGGTGGTGCAGTGTTGGTACTCTCCTTACCCTTTGCCCTAGCTGACCTTTCCAAATATACTATGAATCCTTAACGGCCACTGCAATAGTTCCTATCTAAGACACATGTGAAGCACTGCAAAATGGCAAAACATCTTATACAGTTTCCTGGTATCCTGGAAACTCCCTTAGAGGTATTCTGCACACAGGGAGAAAAAATGACTAACATTAAGGTATCTGGATGAATACGTCAGACAGGCAGACTCAGTATCCCATGGACACATGTTGAAACCCTGTGGTACCTCCAGTCGGGGTTGCATGTGCGGTCATATTTCATACTGGGGATAACTGTAAGGTGATTGATTAAATCCTTGTTAAGTGATATGAATATATGATTCAAATGTATGTTGTGAAATAAAGATATGTTAAAAAAATAACATTCTTGGCAGAGCCAGGAGAGCCAAAACAAGAGCGAGGTTGCCTTGAACCAACTGTAAAAGTGGTGCTGTGGCTCTGCTGGCAGTAAACGCAACTCAGTGAGGGCATTAGCTCAAGGAAGCTGTCCTACAAGCAAGGAAAGCTGTCCTACAAGCTGTCCTTAGGCTAAACATATATAGTTGACGGTTGTTGAAGTTCTGGTCCACCGAGAAGCGGAAAAAGAGAGAGGGAGTGTGCCCTCAACCTGTCTCTGTTCAAAACATTCATGGCAGAGCAAGGAGACAAAAAAGGGGAGGCAGGGCACCTTGAACCAACTGTACAAAGGGGTGCTGTAATAACTGACTAACATGTCCACCACTCAAATTACTTTCACTTTTCACAATACAAATTCACCACTAATCCTTTTTGGGTTCCGGAGGAAAATAAAAGCGATTTGACGTCTGGTCAGGGATAGTAAACGCTAAATAATTGCAATTATAATTACACTTACAATTGAAATGTTAAGAATAGACCTGTCTTTAGCCTCCATCACTACTATGTATGGGTTGCACCAGTCCAGCCACAGATATGCAGCCACTTTAAAAACTCCTCTCACTGTGCAGTCAGAGAAAGAAAAGTAAAGCTGGATACAATGGAAAGATTCAAAGCGATTAACTATCAGGAAATGGAAATAAGACCATCATTACAGTAGAGGTTAACATTACAAACAAATTCAGTCACCAGTATTAAAAGTATTATCAGCTATTCAAAATTAGCAGAGAAAATATATGTAGAATACCTATTTCGCTATAAGCAGAATTAGCAGAAGAAAAATAAGTCATGTTGGTAATATCAAATTTGTTTTAGGCTATCTTTTTCAGTTTGTGAAAAATATATATGGCTGCGTTGCTTTTGAAAAATTACCTCAAACAGTTATTACAAAATGGCCGACTCTTTCCACTGAAAGGTGCACTGTGTCTGCTTGTCCTTCTTCTCTGTCAGCGTACTCCTGCCATGAGCAGCCAAAAAGATACATTAGCCCCCTCGCTGACAGAAATTTCTCTGACAGGGATTTGGGTGTGCTGGAGAGTGGTTGGGGTTTTAGGAGCTTGTGAGAGAATTACTAATCTATAATTGTTTTGTTTTTTCAATGCTACAGATTCTCTTTTTGTGAATATATAGGGTGTGTTAGAATTCATTTTTCAATTATTTTAAGTAAAACTTGGGCAGTGTGAAGGAGGGTTTGGATTGTTTTTCTGTTTGGTTTGGTTTTTTTACATTAACCATAGTCCTCAACAATTTTTGGGGAGTAGGACGTGTTGGTTAATCATTTTTACCTCACAGAAGTTACACAACTAAGGCTTGTCAGGGAGGGTGCTAATTTTTTCACCTGTGCATTTTTTCAAATTAAGAACATGAACACCAAACGATTTAAGATTGACACAGAGGAATCTTTGTTCAAATGTTTGGATGAAGCTCCAGATATTTATTCAGAGGGTGACAGTGACATTGAGGTGGATTCTGGGGAGGGTCTGGAGTCCAGCAGTGGGGAAGAGAGTGTAGGTGATGAGGACCTTGGTGAGTGTGGAGGAGAAGAAGAAGATTTATCTCAAGAAGATCTGTATGAGACTGTCTGGGATGAAATTGCACCAGGCAATGATAATAACAATTATGGTATTGAGTTTATTGTGAGGAATCCAGGAGTCCGGAAAGTTCCACCAAGAAATTCCCCCCCAGTTGCATATTTGCAATTGTTTTTAACTATGGAACTGCTTGTACACATAGTTCGTGAAACAAACAAATATGCAAGAGATTTGCTGGACAAAATGGCAAACTGGATCAGTGAGCATCCCCATTCACGGCTACGTCGATGGATGAATGGGGGCTTGACTGTAGGCCTCTTGAAAAAATGGATTGGTTTATCTATTAACATGGGCCTCATAAAGAAACGTAACGTGAAACATTACTGGGATTTGTCACACCCTTCTCAGGCCACACCTTTCTTTGGGCAAGTCATGCCATTGTGGCAATACCTTATTGTCACAAGAATGCTTCACATAAATGACAATGCCACGGCAAAGGTGAGGGGAGTTGAAGGTTATGACCCGTGGCATAAGATTAGGCCAGTACTTGATTCATTGAACCATGCTTTCAAGCGGTACTATGTGCCACATCAGGTGATTTGTATTGACGAATCAATGATTGGCATGAAAAATAGGGTGGCTTACATTCAATACATGCCTAATAAAAGGCATGCTAGGTTTGGCATTAAGAAATTTGAGGTATGCGACAGCAGTAACAGTTATGTCCTTCATGTAGATTTATATACTGGGAAGGATAAAACAATAGGAACAGAAAAGGGGTTTGTGTTCAACAAGGTGATGAGTCTTCTCCGCTCATGTGATTTACTAGGTAAAGGGTATCATCTAATGACTGATAACTATTACACAAGTGTCAGTCTAGCGGAGGAGCTACTTGAGAACAAAACTCTATTAACAGGCACAGTGCGGGCAAACTCTAAGGGGCTGCCTCCAGAGATTGCAAGGGCCAAATTGCAGGCAGAAATGTCTAAGTATATGAGAAAGAAAGGGGTATTGGCATGCGCCTTTAGAGAAAAGAAAAGCCAACGCAAGCCTGTTCTACTGCTGTCCACCTCTAGCCTAGCAGATGATGTGACTGTACAGACAAGGTCTGGGAAGTCAATCATCAAACCTCAAGTCATTCTAGACTACAATAAAGGAATGGGTGGGGTTGATGTAAGCGACCGCAAAATATACGAATTCGCAGCAGAGAGATCAACACACAGATACTGGCCAAGGTTTGGCGTAATCTGATTGATGTGTCGATCATGAATGCTTACTAATTGTATAAATTGAATACTGATCCATGCAATGTTCAGAGTCGCCACAGTTTTATAGTGAGTCTTGTAGAGGCACTTTGTCTACGGCAGGATGGTTTCTCTCAAGAACAAATACCTACAACACCACTACTTTCTCTTTGTAGTGAGGAGCACGGCTTTGCGCTGTTGCCTGGGCGAAAAGAGAGAGACTGTGCTGTGTGCTCTGACAGGAGTCAACCTGGGGGGAGAAAAAGGTCCCACCACTGGTGTCCTGCCTGTAAACTTGGTGTTCATGAGCAATGTTATCCCCAGTTAAGTCACTGTCATCCCTCTCCTAGTGTTCAGGAGGAACAGAACTAGCTTTTTGTTGCCTTGCAATTTTCTTCATAACTATCATAATATTTTACATTATTATTACTATATTACTATTTTAAATATTTCAGTGTTTGCAGTTTATTTGAAGTAGTTGTAGGTTGAGTAAGTAACAGTTATAAATTTTTTTTAAAAAAAACAAAAAATATATAAAATATAAAATATATAAAATATATATATAAAAATGTAAAAAATAAAAAAAAGTTTATTCTTTTTTTGTTCATTCTTTATAGTTCAAACCTGTAGTATAGTGTGCAGTGTGGAATTTCAACACCACCCGGGATTTTGTAGTTGATTGTGCCACCCTTGCCCTTAAACGAAATTTTTTTGAATACGAAGGCCAACTTTACCGACAAGCTACCGGAACATCGATGGGCAGCACTTTTGCCCCATCAGTAGCGGGCCTCTACGTGTATGATTTCGAGTCAAAACACATCCTGAACTCTACAAACTCATACGGCAATAACATCGCCGTATGGCGTCGATATATAGATGATGTGTTCTTGATCTGGCAAGGAGATGAACCCACTCTACTCGAGTTCTATGCCTGGATCAACACGTGTGATGATCATCTGAGGTTCACTCATGAACACTCTCGGGACGAACTCACGTTCCTAGACGTCACCATCAAGAGGGAAGGCAACCGACTGGAGACAAAACCCTTCACAAAGCCGACAGCAAAAAACAACTTGCTACACTTTACTAGTTACCATCCCAGGGCCCTACGGGAAAATCTCCCGTATGGGCAATACTTAAGAATATGGCGCAACTGTAGCACTCTCTCTACGTACAAACAACAGGCAAGTGTGTTGACAAGCAAATTGGAGAAAAGGGGTTACCCGGCGAGGATCCTGAACACCAGCCAAAAAAGAGCACGGAACCAGCAAAAGTAGGCTCTTTTGGAAGACAACCTCCCTCCAGAAAGGACCGAGATCCCCCTCACATGCGTCACAACTTTCAATCCATTATCCAACGCAGTGAGCAGATGCATATCTAGGAACTGGAGAATCATCACCAGTAATAAGGCACACTGGCAAAAACCACTCTTTTCTTACAAAAGGTCCACGAGTTTAAAAGATTCCCTGGTCCACACACGACCAAAAGACAACGACAATCACAACCAACCACCAAGCGTTCTCAACGCTTGGGGGCTACCACCAGTAACGGGCCATCACCCCTGCGGTAACTGCAGTATCCGCCATCTGACTTCACATACCAAATTTCTGAACTTAACGGATGGCACACGCTGGGTTCAACGCAGCCACACCAATTGTAATACAACAAATGTGGTATACCTGATCACCTGTAGATGCAAGTTACAATACATTGGGATGACATCCAGACGTGTTAAAACCAGAATATGTGAGCATCGTAGCAACATTCGTTGCAAAAAGGCAACAACGAAACCCACAACACATTTCTTGCAAACCAAGCATACACCCAATGACCTCGAAAGGACCATCCTGGAACATCTGGAGGGTAGTTCGGAGTCCTTACTATTCGAGAAGGAACAACGTTGGGTGTATCGCCTGGGCACTAACACAAAAGGCCTCAATGATGAGATACCGTGGGGCAGTGTATTACGCTGACGGGCCAAAACATGAGATTAAAATTTCTGAATATCAGCTTGAGCTCTCATGTCCCTAGCTAAGGGACCCAATTCACAGCAGGCGGGAAAGACACTTCTAGGCCTCTATCCATACTTAGTACTTACTCTGGGTGGGAACCATTCCACTCCCCCCAATTTGGCCACTAAAATATACTGCTGCTGAGGAACAGCCTTTCACAGCAAATTGAACAGGGGGCTAGGCCCACACAGGATTCCCCCCCCCCCCACCTTCAATAGTGTTCCCTTTCACTATCCAAGCGTGAGATTTGTGCCTTTAATACCTTCTGTTTTGGCACCCCTCACCGTTTAGTTGGATTAATGATTGGGACTTTGGAGTAAGGGACCCAGATCAACTATCTGGGTGTGTTATTATTTTTCTGACCAGACATTCGTAATTATGCCACGACTTGATAATTAATGTCTGGATCCGGGTTGTGACACCACCCGGACTCGAACCCCCGACCTCAGAACTAGGAGCTCCGTAACTTTGGTCTATTTGGTGTTTATCCGCTCCCACGTGGGATCCTTGAACCAATCACAACGGTTCCCACTGTAAAGAAGCCTATCGCTTTAAGACGCTGGGTGCACGTCGGCCCTCCCGGCGTCATGCACCCACGAGGGCCGGCACATCCAATTAGGAGCCTTAGGCATTTAAACAGACCGGGTGTTTTTTCTCTCGGCATTTCCGGGAGACAGCAGCTGTCCGTGTAGGTACACGGAGGGGAGCCGCGGGTGTCGATGTAAGCTAATCTCCACCTTACCACCGAGGCGAGCTCTCGCACCGCGGTATTATTCTCTTACGACCTCTTACCCTTTTTACTGTTATTTTCTATTTCTTGTAGCGAAACGCCGCGTGAAGTCATCCCACGCTGTCGTTTCCGAAGGGGCACAACCTTGTCCCTTAGGAAGTGAGTTATTGCCAAAACTTCCGTTACATCCACTACTGCTTGCAATCCCTATGTGATTCGTTTCTCACGCTGTGAGAAGGACTGTTCCTCTATGTGTGGGTTTATGGTGTATCACACACTTATGAATATACTTGCTCATATCCTCCTAATACTGTGGTTTGTTAACTTCACCACCCTCTAACCGAGTGCAACATTGCTCGTCCCTAATGAACATCGAGCAAGTTTCGGATACAGACCCATTCACCGGGCCGGTCCCTGTGGCTATATTAGATGCACCTAATGAGGGAATCTAAGGTGGCACCCCTTTTTTGGTGTCACATAAATTATGCATGATGCCTAGACCTCCACATCTGTGAAACCACTGTTAACTACAATTCCGCAATGAAGAAATTAACTCTACTTCTTCATGTCTACGTGTTTGTGGTCTTGTTTTGTCACTTCTCTCCTACAGGTTCCCTTTTTCTACACACCCCTACCAAAGTGGGTCAGCGTGGTGTTGACGGAATTTTTCCGTCTTTTGACACTGTATATATTTTTCACACTTAGAGCCTCACGGGAGGGTGCGCCTTAGTGCGCGCACACCACCGGAGGACTTTTGATATAGGTCCTGAAGAAAGCTGAGCTATATGCAATAAAAACAGCTGAAACATGTCGACCAAATTTTACCTTTGACCTAGGATTCCGGTTCCTTAATTAAGAACCCGGGGAGTCCGCTCACTCTGTTTTTAACCAATGCGGCCTGGCCATTATTAAAAAAAATTCTAAAGGCACAACCTTTGCATTTTTTAAGTGCTAAAACACATTTGCACTATCACAGTTAGTCACCTCTTAATTTGGGCACTGTTGCACCCACCACATCCTGCTCCGCTGTAACCAGGCGTCGTAGCACGCTGGGGAGGCATTCGGTCACCCCAGCGGGGACCCGATGATGAAGCATGTCACCAACTAGTGGTGAGTGAGGGTCCTTCTAAGAATTAAGGTTCTTTCCCTCCACCCACTAGAGGGTAACCAGCAAGCGTCCAGACTTTCTTCCAGTTGGAGATAGTCGCTTGGGCTCACCAAGGGACTGTGAGACAGCCCGCTATGTTCACCACACGCGTGTGAGCATTGATCACGCGTGCGGCACACAGCGGAGCTTTACTTCACAAACTTTCGAACTATCACGTTTGTCACTTTTCATTTGCACCTCAGTCACTCCTTTGTTGTTTGCAATATATATAACCAGGGTACAGGAGTGTCTACGCCCTACCTCTCTTGTTGATATTGAATAGTGTTGAGCAGCGTGCAGCTGTGAGAGGAGCACCGAAAACCACCTATTTACCGCAGTGGTATAATTCTTTGCAAGTTACCTTGACACATTATGGAGGATCAAGGTCTCTCTTTCACTAGGGAAGAAGCAGATGCAATATTAGGGGACGATTCCCTTTTTTCTGACCCACTACTGGCACATGCCATTTCACAAACTAGTGACTGGGAAAAGCTGGGGGAACTTAAACGTAGCAGAATCAGGGCCATTCTATATGGAACTATGATAAAAGAATATTTGAATAATAACGCGGCTCCCAAAGGCTTATTGGTTACAAATGCTCCTAGAATTTTTCTTGAAGATGCAGTCTTCCGCAAGGAATGGGCACAAATAGCGTGGCACTGCACGCGAGACTGGGGCATTTTAATCATCAAAACCGCGCTACGCCTCTCTGATGCCCTGTTAGTGGAGATTCAGACCACCGAAGCCCACTTTAAAACCACAATTACTGGGTATAAAAAGAGACTAGACGAACTCAATAAGGAGCAAAACGAGTTCAAAGAAAATTTGTCCCAATCCAAATCACAGAAGCTACAAAAAGATCTGAAGAAGTGGTCCTATGCCAAAGCCTATCCCTATTCCACCCCTGAATGTAATCCTTCCCTCCTTCCCTGAATACAGGCTACAATTCCGATAGTTCAGTGGACTCTAACACCAGTGGCTCAAGCTCTGAGAACACTGGTAAGAAATCAAGAGGGAGGGGGAGAGGGAGAGGTCGTGGGCGCGGGCAGCAACAACAACCCACAAGTGATTACCACCTGCCCAACTGGAGAGCGCCCTTCCCCCAACAAGATATGGGCCCTTATCATCCCAGTCTCTTCCAGTCACCTTTTCCTCCTATGATGGGTTGGAATCCTCACTTTATGCCATACCCACATTTCAATTCCCAAAGTTACCCGCATCCTTTTCAGGACAGTGGCAGGCGGGGCAACTGAGGGAGGCAGAAAGGTCCCAACCATGTACACTGGGACACCCAAGTAGGGACAGAGGATCCCAGCAACCCAACACTAACAGACCAGAGACCCGGTCCCAGCAATGCGAAACCCTAGTGGTTTATTTGTCTTCTCATAACCTTTCTCAATCTGAAACAAAAGTTTTGGAGAAAGGATTAGGTTTCATTCCCACTCCCAAACTCGACCGCTTCAAACTTCACTGCGAGCTGAGTCCGTTTTTTAGGAAATTACGCTTAAAAAACTTTTTCGAATCACCAGAAAGAGAACAAGTGGAAGTCATTGAGAGTGACACAGATTTTAAACTAAAATCATCATTTGTACCACCCACACACACAGTCGCACCAGAGATCCTAGCCTTTGAACAAGCTGTGTTCAAGGAAATAGAACAACTGCAGGAACCCACCCCCTTTAAGAACTTAACCGCCGATGAGTTTAAGGCTATACAATCCCTCAAAATGAACAAGGAGATCGTCATCAAAAGTGCGGACAAGGGGGGCGGGACTGTGATTCTCAACAAAAGCGACTACGACACTGAGTGTCAAAGACTTCTAAGCAATGTTAACAACTACATTCCACTAGAGGTGGACCCAACAAATGACCTAAAAAGTGAAATCTGTGATCTAGTGTCAGCAGCTGAAAGGGATGGCTGGATTTCGAAGAAAGAGGCTGATTTCTTGACAAACTCAGAGGGACGTGCCCCTTACTTTTATGTGTTGCCTAAAACACATAAAAATGTGCAAACCCCCCCGGACGACCGATTGTCTCGGGTCTAGGATCTCTCCTGGAGCCTCTCTCACAATATTGTGATTTCTTCTTAAAACCGATTGTACAATCCACAACCACTTACCTCAAGGACACCAAGAGTTTTCTATTTCTGCTCAACACAATCTCTCTACCGAATGCCCCCTGTTTCCTTGTCTCGATGGACATCGAGAGCTTGTATACCTGCATTCCGCAGGATGAGACCATCAAAGTGTTCAAGGAAGCGCTGGACCAAGCAGTGTGGAATTTCAACACCACCCGGGATTTTGTAGTTGATTGTGCCACCCTTGCCCTTAAACGAAATTTTTTTGAATACGAAGGCCAACTTTACCTACAAGCTACCGGAACATCGATGGGCAGCACTTTTGCCCCATCAGTAGCGGGCCTCTACGTGTATGATTTCGAGTCAAAACACATCCTGAACTCTACGAACCCATACGGCAATAACATCGCCGTATGGCGCCGATATATAGATGATGTGTTCTTGATCTGGCAAGTAGATGAACCCACTCTACTCGAGTTCTATGCCTGGATGAACACGTGTGATGATCATCTGAGGTTCACTCATGAACACTCTCGGGATGAACTCACGTTCCTAGACGTCACCATCAAGAGGGAAGGCAACCGACTGGGGACAAAAACCTTCACAAAGCCGACAGCAAAAAACAACTTGCTACACTTTACTAGTTACCATCCCCGGGCCCTACGGGAAAATCTCCCGTATGGGCAATACTTAAGAATACGGAGCAACTGTAGCACTCTCTCTACGTACAAACAACAGGCAAGTGTGTTGACAAGCAAATTGGAGAAAAGGGGTTACCCGGCGAGGATCCTGAACACCAGCCACAAAAGAGCACGGAACCAGCAAAGGGAGGCTCTTTTGGAAGACAACCCCCCTCCAAAAAGGACCGAGATCCCCCTCACATGCGTCACAACTTTCAATCCATTATCCAACGCAGTGAGCAGATGCATATCTAGGAACTGGAGAATCATCACCAATAATAAGGCACACTGGCAAAAACCACTCTTTTCCTACAAAAGGTCCACGAGTTTAAAAGATTCCCTGGTCCACACAGGACCAAGAGGCAACGACAATCACAACCAACCACCAAGAGTTCTCAACGCTTGGGGGCTACCACCAGTAACGGGCCATCACCCCTGCGGTAACTGCAGTATCTGCCATCTGACTTCACATACCAAATTTCTGAACTTAACGGATGGCACACGCTGGGTTCAACACAGCCACACCAATTGTAATACAACAAATGTGGTATATCTGATCACCTGTAGATGCAAGTTACAATACATTGGGATGACATCCAGACGTGTTAAAACCAGAATATGTGAGCATCGTAGCAACATTCGTTGCAAAAAGGCAACGACGAAACTCACAACACATTTCTTGCAAACCAACCATACACCCAACGACCTCGAATGGACCATCCTGGAACATCTGGAGGGTAGTTCGGAGTCCTTACTATTCGAGAAGGAACAACGTTGGGTGTATTGCCTGGGCACTAACACAAAAGGCCTCAATGATGAGATACCGTGGGGCAGTGTATTATGCTGACGGGCCAAAACATGAGATTAAAATTTCTGAATACTAGCTTGAGCTCTCATGCCCCTAGCTAAGGGACCCAATTCACAGCAGGCGGGAAATACACTTCTGGGCCTCTATCCATACTTATTCCTTACTCTGGGTGGGAACCATTCCACTCCCCCCAATTTGGCCACTAAAATATACTGCTGCTGAGGAACAGCCTTTCACAGCAAATTGAACAGGGGGCTAGGCCCACACAGGATTTCCCCCCCCCCCCCACCTTCATTAGTGTTCCCTTTCACTATCCAAGCGTGAGATTTGTGCCTTTAATAACTTCTGTTTTGGCACCCCTCACCGTTTAGTTGGATTATTGATTGGGGCTTTGGAGTGAGGGACCCAGATCAACTATCTGGGTGTGTTAATATTTTTCTGACCTGACATTCGTAATTATGCCACGACTTGATAATTAATGTCTGGATCCGGGTTGTGACACCACCCGGACTCGAACCCCCGACCTCAGAACTAGGAGCTCCGTAACTTTGGTCTATTTGGTGTTTCTCCGCTCCCACGTGGGATCCTTGAACCAATCACAACGGTTCCCACTGTAAAGAAGCCTATCGCTTTAAGACGCTGGGTGCCTGTCGGCCCTCCCGGCGTCATGCACCCACGAGGGCCGGCACATCCAATTAGGAGCCTTAGGCATTTAAACAGACCGGGTGTTTTTTCTCTCGGCATTTCCGGGAGACAGAAGCTGTCCGTGTAGGTACACGGAGGGGAGCCGCGGGCGTTGATGTAAGCTAATCTCCACCTTACCACCGAGGCGAGCTCTCGCACCGCGGTATTATTCTCTTACGACCTCTTACCCTTTTTACTGTTATTTTCTATTTCTTGTAGCGAAACGCCGCGTGAAGTCATCCCACGCTGTTGTTTCCGAAGGGGCACAACCTTGTCCCTTAGGAAGTGAGTTATTGCCAAAACTTCCGTTACATCCACTACTGCTTGCAATCCCTATGTGATTCGTTTCTCACGCTGTGAGAAGGACTGTTCCTCTATGTGTGGGTTTATGGTGTATCACACACTTATGAATATACTTGCTCATATCCTCCTAATACTGTGGTTTGTTAACTTCACCACCCTCTAACCGAGTGGAACATTGCTCGTCCCTAATTAACATCGAGCAACTTTCGGATACAGACCCATTCACCGGGCCGGTCCCTGTGGCTATATTAGATGCACCTAATGAGGGAATCTAAGGTAGCACCCCTTTTTTGGTGTCACATAAATTATGCATGATGCCTAGACCTCCACATCTGTGAAACCACTGTTAACTACAATTCCGCAATGAAGAAATTAACTCTACTTCTTCATGTCTATGTGTTTGTGGTCTTGTTTTGTCTCTTCTCTCCTACAGGTTCCCTTTTTCTACACACCCCTACCAAAGTGGGTCAGCGTGGTGTTGACGGAATTTTTCCGTCTTTTGACACTGTATATATTTGTCACACTTAGAGCCTCACTGGAGGGTGCGCCTTAGCGCGCGCACACCACCGGAGGACTTTTGATATAGGTCCTGAAGAAAGCTGAGCTATATGCAATAAAAACAGCTGAAACATGTCGACCAAATTTTACCTTTGACCTAGGATTCCGGTTCCTTAATTAAGAACCCGGGGAGTCCGCTCACTCTGTTTTTAACCAATACGGGCTGGCCATTATTAAAAAAAATTCTAAAGGCACAACCTTTGCATTTTTTAAGTGCTAAAACACATTTGCACTATCACAGTTAGTCACCTCTTAATTTGGGCACTGTTGCACCCACCACATCCTGCTCCGCTGTAACCAGGCGTCGTAGCACGCTGGGGAGGCATTCAGTCACCCCAGCGGGGACCCGTTGATGAAGCATGTCACCAACTAGTGGTGAGTGAGGGTCCTTCTAAGAATTAAGGTTCTTTCCCTCCACCCACTAGAGGGTGACCAGCAAGCGCCCAGACTTTCTTCCAGTTGGAGATAGTCGCTTGGGCTCACCAAGGGACTGTGAGACAGCCCCACTATGCTCACCACACGCGTGTGAGCATTGATCACGCGTGCGGCACACAGCGGAGCTTTACTCCACAAACTTTCGAACTATCACGTTTGTCACTTTTCATTTGCACCTCAGTCACTCCTTTGTTGTTTACAATATATATAACCAGGGTACAGGAGTGTCTACGCCCTACCTCTCTTGTTGATATTGAATAGTGTTGAGCAGCGTGCAGCTGTGAGAGGAGCACCGAAAACCACCTATTTACCGCAGTGGTATAATTCTTTGCAAGTTACCTTGACACATTATGGAGGATCAAGATCTCTCTTTCACTAGGGAAGAAGCGGATGCGATATTAGGGGACGATTCCCTTTTTTCTGACCCACTACTGGCACATGCCATTTCACAAACTAGTGACTGGGAAAAGCTGGGGGAACTTAAACGTAGCAGAATCAGGGACATTCTACATGGAACTATGATAAAAGAATATTTGAATAATAACGCGGCTCCCAAAGGCTTATTGGTTACAAATGCTCCTAGAATTTTTCTTGAAGATGCAGTCTTCCGCAAGGAATGGGCACAAATAGCGTGGCACTGCACGCGAGATTGGGGCATTTTAATCATCAAAACCGCGCTACGCCTCTCTGATGCCCTGTTAGTGGAGATTCAGACCACCGAAGCCCACTTTAAAACCACAACTACTGGGTATAAAAAGAGACTAGACGAACTCAATAAGGAGCAAAACGAGTTCAAAGAAAATTTGTCCCAATCCAAATCACAGAAGCTACAAAAAGATCTGAAGAAGTGGTCCTATGCCAAAGCCTATCCCTATTCCACCCCTGAATTTAATCCTTCCCTGAATACAGGCTACAATTCCGATAGTTGAGTGGACTCTAACACCAGTGGCTCAAGCTCTGAGAACACTGGTAAGAAATCAAGAGGGAGGGGGAGAGGGAGAGGTCGTGGGCGCGGGCACCAACAACAACCCACAAGTGATTACCACCTGCCCAACTGGAGAGCGCCCTTCCCCCAACAAGCTATGGGCCCTTATCATCCCAGTCTTTTCCAGTAGCCTTTTCCTCCTATGATGGGTTGGAATCCTCACTTTATGCCATACCCACATTTCAATTCCCAAAGTTAGCCGCATCCTTTTCAGGACAGTGGCAGGCGGGTCAACCGAGGGAGGCAGAAAGGTCCCAACCATGTACACTGGGACACCCAAGTAGGGACAGAGGATCCCAGCAACCCAACACCAACAGACCAGAGACCCGGTCCCAGCAATGCGAAACCCTAGTGGTGAATTTGTCTTCCATAACCTTTCTCAATCTGAAAGAAAAGTTTTGGAGAAAGGATTAGGTTTCATTCCCACTCCCAAACTCGACCGCTTCAAACTTCACTGCGAGCTGAGTCAGTTTTTTAGGAAATTACGCTTAAAAAACTTTTTCGAATCACCAGAAAGAGAACAAGTGGAAGGCATTGAGAGTGACACAGATTTTAAACTAAAATCATCATTTGTACCACCCACACACACAGTCGCACCAGAGATCCTAGCCTTTGAACAAGCTGTATTCAAGGAAATAGAACAACTGCAGGAACCCACCCCCTTTAAGAACTTAACCGCCAATGAGTTTAAGGCTATACAATCCCTCAAAAAGAACAAGGAGATCGTCATCAAAAGTGCAGACAAGGGGGGCGGGACTGTGATTCTCAACAAAAGCGACTACGACACTGAGTGTCGAAGACTTCTAAGCAATGTTAACAACTACATTCCACTAGAGGTGGACCCAACAAATGACCTAAAAAGTGAAATCTGTGATCTAGTGTCAACAGCTGAAAGGGATGGCTGGATTTCGAAGAAAGAGGCTGATTTCTTGACAAACTCAGAGGGACGTGTCCCTTACTTTTATGTGTTACCAAAAACACATAAAAATGTGCAACCCCCCCCCCCCGGACGACCGATTGTCTCGGGTCTAGGATCTCTCCTGGAGCCTCTCTCACAATATTGTGATTTCTTCTTAAAACCGATTGTACAATCCACAACCACTTACCTCAAGGACACCAAAAGTTTTCTATTTCTGCTCAACACAATCTCTCTACCGAATGCCCCCTGTTTCCTTGTCTCGATGGACATCGAGAGCTTGTATACCTGCATTCCGCAGGATGAGACCATCAAAGTGGTCAAGGAAGCGCTGGACCAAGCAGTGTGGAATTTCAACACCACCCGGGATTTTGTAGTTGATTGTGCCACCCTTGCCCTTAAACGGAATTTTTTGGAATACGAAGGCCAACTTTACCTACAAGCTACCGGAACATCGATGGGCAGCACTTTTGCCCCATCAGTAGCGGGCCTCTACGTGTATGATTTCGAGTCAAAATACATCCTGAACTCTACGAACCCATACGGCAATAACATCGCCGTATGGCACCGATATATAGATGATGTGTTCTTGATCTGGCAAGGAGATGAACCCACTCTACTCGAGTTCTATGCCTGGATGAACACGTGTGATGATCATCTGAGGTTCACTCATGAACACTCTCTGGATGAACTCACGTTCCTAGACGTCACCATCAAGAGGGAAGGCAACCGACTGCCGACAAAAAGCTTCACAAAGCCGACAGCAAAAAACAACTTGCTACACTTTACTAGTTACCATCCCCGGGCCCTACGGGAAAATCTCCCGTATGGGCAATACTTAAGAATACGGAGCAACTGTAGCACTCTCTCTACGTACAAACAACAGGCAAGTGTGTTGACAAGCAAATTGGAGAAAAGGGGTTACCCGGCGAGGATCCTGAACACCAGCCAAAAAAGAGCACGGAACCAGCAAAGGGAGGCTCTTTTGGAAGACAACCCCCCTCCAGAAAGGACCGGGATCCCCCTCACATGCGTCACAACTTTCAATCCATTATCCAACACAGTGAGCAGATGCATATCTAGGAACTGGAGAATCATCACCAGTAATAAGGCACACTGGCAAAAACCACTCTTTTCCTACAAAAGGTCCACGAGTTTAAAAGATTCCCTGGTCCACACACGACCAAGAGGCAACGACAATCACAACCAACCACCAAGCGTTCTCAACGCTTAGGGGCTACCACCAGTAACGGGCCATCACCCCTGCGGTAACTGCAGTATCTGCCATCTGACTTCACATACCAAATTTCTGAACTTAACGGATGGCACACGCTGGGTTCAACGCAGCCACACCAATTGTAATACAACAAATGTGGTATATCTGATCACCTGTAGATACAAGTTACAATACATTGGGATGACATCCAGACGTGTTAAAACCAGAATATGTGAGCATCGTAGCAACATTCATTGCAAAAAGGCAACGACGAAACTCACAACACATTTCTTGCAAACCAACCATACACCCAACGACCTCGAATGGACCATCCTGGAACATCTGGAGGGTAGTTCGGAGTCCTTACTATTCGAGAAGGAACAACGTTGGGTGTATTGCCTGGGCACTAACACAAAAGGCCTCAATGATGAGATACCGTGGGGCAGTGTATTACGCTGACGGGCCAAAACATGAGATTAAAATGTCTGAATACCAGCTTGAGCTCTCATGCCCCTAGCTAAGGGACCCAATTCACAGCAGGCGGGAAAGACACTTCTGGGCCTCTATCCATACTTAGTACTTACTCAGGGTGGGAACCATTCCACTCCCCCCAATTTGGCCACTAAAATATACTGCTGCTGAGGAACAGCCTTTCACAGCAAATTGAACAGGGGGCTAGGCCCACACAGGATTTCCCTCCCCCCACCTTCATTAGTGTTCCCTTTCACTATCCAAGCGTGAGATTTGTGCCTTTAATACCTTCTGTTTTGGCACCCCTCACCGTTTAGTTGGATTAATGATTGGGGCTTTGGAGTGAGGGACCCAGATCAACTATCTGGGTGTGTTATTATTTTTCTGACCTGACATTCGTAATTATGCCACGACTTGATAATTAATGTCTGGATCCGGGTTGTGACACCACCCGGACTCTAACCCCCGACCTCAGAACTAGGAGCTCCGTAACTTTGGTCTATTTGGTGATTCTCCGCTCCCACGTGGGATCCTTGAACCAATCACAACGGTTCCCACTGTAAAGAAGCCTATCGCTTTAAGACGCTGGGTGCACGTCGGCCCTTCCGGCGTCATGCACCCACGAGGGCCGACACATCCAATTAGGAGCCTTAGGCATTTAAACAGACCGGGTGTTTTTTTTCTCGGCATTTCCGGGAGACAGCAGCTGTCCGTGTAGGTACACGGAGGGGAGCCGCGGGCGTTGATATAAGCTAATCTCCACCTTACCACCGAGGAGAGCTCTCGCACCGCGGTATTATTCTCTTACGACCTCTTACCCTTTTTACTGTTATTTTCTATTTCTTGTAGCGAAACGCCGCGTGAAGTCATCCCACACTGTCGTTTCCGAAGGGGCACAACCTTGTCCCTTAGGAAGTGAGTTATTTCCAAAACTTCCGTTACATCCACTACTGCTTGCAATCCCTATGTGATTTGTTTCTCACGCTGTGAGAAGGACTGTTCCTCTATGTGTGGGTTTATGGTGTATCACACACTTATGAATATACTTGTTCATATCCTCCTAATACTGTGGTTTGTTAACTTCACCACCCTCTAACCGAGTGGAACATTGCTCGTCCCTAATGAACATCGAGCAACTTTCGGATACGGACCCATTCACCGGGCCGGTCCCTGTGGCTATATTAGATGCACCTAATGAGGGAATCTAAGGTAGCACCCCTTTTTTGGTGTCACATAAATTATGCATGATGCCTAGACCTCCACATCTGTGAAACCACTGTTAACTACAATTCCGCAATGAAGAAATTAACTCTACTTCTTCATGTCTATGTGTTTGCGGTCTTGTTTTGTCCCTTCTCTCCTACAGGTTCCCTTTTTCTACACACCCCTACCAAAGTGGGTCAGCGTGGTGTTGACGGAATTTTTCCGTCTTTTGACACTGTATGTATTTTTCACACTTAGAGCCTCACGGGAGGGTGCGCCTTAGCGTGCGCACACCACCGGAGGACTTTTGATATAGGTCCTGAAGAAAGCTGAGCTATATGCAATAAAAACAGCTGAAACATGTCGACCAAATTTTACCTTTGACCTAGGATTCCGGTTCCTTAATTAAGAACCCGGGGAGTCCGCTCACTCTGTTTTTAACCAATGAGGGCTGGCCATTATTAAAAACAATTCTAAAGGCACAACCTTTGCATTTTTTAATTGCTAAAACACATTTGCACTATCACAGTTAGTCACCTCTTAATTTGGGCACCGTTGCACCCACCACATCCTGCTCCGCTGTAACCAGGCGTCGTAGCACGCTGGGGAGGCATTCGGTCACCCCAGCGGGGACCCGATGATGAAGCATGTCACCAACTAGTGGTGAGTGAGGGTCCTTCTAAGAATTAAGGTTCTTTCCCTCCACCCACTAGAGGGTGACCAGCAAGCGCCCAGACTTTCTTCCAGTTGGAGATAGTCACTTGGGCTCACCAAGGGACTGTGAGACAGCCCCGCTATGTTCACCACACGCGTGTGAGCATTGATCACGCGTGCGGCACACAGCGGAGCTTTACTCCACAAACTTTCGAACTATCACGTTTGTCACTTTTCATTTGCACCTCAGTCACTCCTTTGTTGTTTACAAAGTAGGTGCATTTGAGCCAGCACCCGTGCAAAACTGTGAGTAAGACCTCTGTTCTGGGCACATTAGGAGCAAATTAGTAATTTCTCTACACTGCACTGTAATGTTAATACAAGGATAGTATCTGATATTTATGTTCCACATTATGTCATCATTTGTTTAGCCCGGTAAGGTGCGGGCGTCCTACTCTACTAGCCTACGGAGCAACTCTCCTGATATTTATTGGTAAGAGGATAATGTGATATTTATTACTATGGACCACACTTAGGCAGCACTAGTCACCGCACACTGAGGCTCCAACACCTGCAGGAGCCTCTTCGATTGGCATGCAAGGTCAATGCCCGTTGTACAATCACAATTGAAGTGTGATATAGGCATGCACTGGCTACTGAAACACTGGGAATTTTTATCATTAGGACAGCACTGAATTCGGATGACTCCTAGGGTACTGTAGGGACCACAAACGCCACGGCCATTCCTCCTGGCAAGGCGTGTGCTCAACCCATCCGCGACTCGTAGTTGAGACTCTGCATACGTGCAGTTCCTCCAATGGCACTTTTTTCTCATTCATGTCTCGTATATGATATGCGTAGCCCAATGATAGGCTGTGGGGACACCTTGATATGCCCCACTTGTAACTCTGACACTTTTTTTTATGATTTCTGTCATCTCTCTTCTAGGTGACGTCCAGGAGCGGCCATAACTAATTAGTTTTTTGCAGTTAGACTGCAGGGTACACTGTTCCCTTGCCCGCCCTGACAGCTCCTGAAGGTATTAACCCCTTCGGTGCTCATGACAAGCTCAGCTCGTCATGAAGCACGGTGCTCGTGTGCTCATGACGAGTTGAGCTCGTCATGACCACACCCATTATCATTATGGCCCAGCACAGGAGAGGAATATCCTGCACAGCCAAGGTGTTAACCCTTCCAACTCTGTCACTCTAAACATGCACAATACTTCACCCTGCTTTTTTGGTCTTGAAGAAGCGCCATGGATCTTTGAGACCATACAGGCACAAAACATGTCGACCTCTTCCACATTGTAGTTACCTGGGGCTCATTAAGCCGATTGAGGTAACCCTTAACCTATGGGTTTTTACTCTGTCAAGGGTACCCCCTCATTAAAAATTATATTTCTTGTAACCCTTAGACAGTTTATAACTCACATTGCACGCACCACATCACCCTTCAAGAGGACTCACCACACACACCTTCATGCACCAGACGGCGTTTTGTCTAAAAAGATCTCTGCCAAAGTGACCCGTTGGGGGGCCCGTAGGGCATTGCAGTGCCGGCCCGACGAGGAGCAAAATGCCTGATGATGAAGTATGACATCCTTATGGGTGTGTGAGGGCATCAAGACACAAGAATTGTTCTTCCCTCTCACAAGTGGGTCCTAACAAACCTAGGATTACTTTCATCTCCCTCTCTGCTTTTTGTGATCTGTCTTCGTCGCTCCTTTCCCTCTCTCCTCCATTGTATCGTCTGGGCAACTAACTGCCTAACTGCAACCCTCGACTGAAACAGTGCTCCCTTTTTTATTAAAATAGTCATTCTTACCCCTACACTATCAACACTTACCCTACTGTTGCCCTAAAAGTATTATGCATTGTAATGCTATGCGTTGTAATGGTATGCATTATAATGGAATGCATTGTAATGGTAGTTTTTAAAAATTCGTTGTAATATCATTCGATGTATTGGTAGTTGCGATGTAAAAATCTGTTGTAAAAGCATGCTTTGTAATTGTTTGCGTTGTTACGTACATATTCTTCTGGGAGTTATCAGCGCACAGTAGCAGTTGCTGGTGGCATATCACTGAGTACTCTTTCTTGAATATTGCACAACTTTCTAAGTGCTATGCTTGAAAAATTAAATGCTAAAAGTTAGATCACAATTACAATCATGGGGTGGACTCAAACTTTCTCTATTAGGTAAATAAAATGTGTTGAAAATGTCGATCTTGCCAAAGTATACCTTCTTGTTTAACTCTATTCCCCTAGACTTTCCAAAAGCATGGTTTAAAAAGGTGCAGGGCCTTTTTTCAAGTTTTATTTGGGAAAACAAAAATCCCAGAATCTCCCTAAAAAAACTTAGGAAGAAAAAAGCCTACGGTGGTATAGCAACCCCCGACCTATTTCTATATTTGTGTGCTTTCCATCTAAAAAATTTCGACAACTAATATTGGAAAGCAAATTTTTCTGTCCCCTCTATAAGGCCCTCACAGCAGAATTTTCCCAACAAGTGGGGTGTTTCTTATGAAAATTCGGGCACCCAAAATACTTCAAAAAAGGTCAAATTAAAGATACTCGTCTCTGCGACAAAGCTTTGGTACCATGTTAGACGTCTTTTAAAAATTCCATACTATAACGAGGCAGCTCCCGTCTGGGATTCCCCTGGAACACCCTCATGTCTGAAAGACGTTCTTGCAACCCCTCTCCGCTCGTGCGGTATCACAAACTGGGGTCAGCTGATTTCTGAAGCAAAACTGATTTCCTGGCCCCATTTCTCGGCGGTGTTTGAGGACTCTGTTTCAAAGTTCAAATACTATCGGCTGAGTAGCTGGGCAAGAGCAATGGGCAAAGAGTTACAAGGGAATTCGGGACTGGCATAAAAAATTTGCAGTTACAAAACAAAAGCTAAAGAAGTAGCAAAGTGGTACTGGTTATTATCCCAAAACGGAGAGGAAACGCAGGTTGAATGCTATGAGATTTGGAAAAAGGACCTGCCGGACGAAGACCTCGATATAATTGGCCAAGTATCTATGTTGTTTTTATTGTCATATGTGATTGCTGCACTGTTAAAAAAAAATCACCTCTTCACAGTACAGTACATAAAGCCTACTGGACACCTCAGAA
This sequence comes from Lissotriton vulgaris, assembly GCF_964263255.1. NCBI lineage: Eukaryota > Metazoa > Chordata > Amphibia > Caudata > Salamandridae > Lissotriton > Lissotriton vulgaris. The sequence continues at coordinate 1,254,946,471 of NC_141685.1, read as the reverse complement.
ACGATCAAAAATGTGGAGTCAAGAAACAAAGAAGTGCCCAAAATGTGGAGAAGAAAAAGCAAACAAGGTACATATGTTCTGGAGCTGCCCGGTAATATTCCAGTTTTGGCAGAAAATAGGTAAGATTATTTCAAATATTATGGGTTTTGAAATAAAGTTAACAACGGTGGCTATAATATTTGGGATTTTACCAAAGGATTTAACTTGGGGGTTTTTAACTAAAAAACATAGAGCATTGTTTTTCGCTCTGATACTTCTGGCACGAAGAGAATTGTGCATTAAATGGATTTTAGCTTGCCCTCTGACGGGAGATGAATGGATACATTCCATTCAAAGGGTAGCAAAATTGGACCAAGCTGGTACTAAGCGAAAGAAAACTGCTATTTGAGAAATTTGGGATAACTGGGTGGAGAGGAGCTCTGGGATTTAGGTCGAAATTTCACGGTCAGGAGTCTAACACTAGTTACGGAATATCAGTATTTTGAACTATAGGTACACAGGTCTCTCACACATGAATTCTGGGTTGGGGGTGGAGACGGGTTTAGATTTTTAGTGTTGCTCGGTCCAATGATTTCAAAATATGCTATAAATTAACCCCAAGGATTGGGGGTACTAGTGGTGCAAGCACCTTTCAAGAATCAAGATCGGGGTTGGTCTTCTCACAACAAAGCCGAAGGGTAGCACTCCCGGAGTCCTAGGACATATCATCTCCCTCTAAGGAGTGACCGGAAGCCCCCTATTAGCACCCGGCTATCTGTGATAAGTGGAAAATTCCCATTCTTGAATCTAAAGCATATTTAAAGATATATGAGGACAAAAAAAAAAGAAAGAAATATTTGTGCATACCCATACTGAGCCAAGGTGGGAACTTTGGAGCCTAAGAGATGCATTTCTTGTAGTAGAAGAATATCTGTCCTGGTCTTTTCGCCTACTTCACCTCAGTGCTGCGCTTTGTCTTATCTAGGATTCCTCACAGATTCCATCTAAGAACACGTAAATGACCTGTTGGGCCATCAGGGTCTACATTGGTCAATGATGGTACTGTAGGTATCCCTGATGGCGCTTATATACGGGCACTGTAGGGTTGTGCGACCGGGCTGTGTATGAGCACAACTATCAAACCACATTTAACCAAACCTTCTACCCTTCTCCCCCCATACTTTGAAAAATTAGGATTAGCTTGAGAAAATATAAATTTTATGATCAAGAAATGTTCCCTAACGTGTACCCCACCGTCTCCATGTACGAGTTTAAAGTGCATGTAACTTCCCTCCTGTGTCAGCTATGAAGACGCAAATACATTTGCGTCCAACGTTAACATGTCCTCTTTCAGACCCACCCTGAATGGGTCGGATATTCCATTCCTAAATATGCCTTGCCACCGTCTTTGTATGGTGCACTTTCACGTATTCCTGGCTCTGTGCGAGCTAGGCCCTGTTTTCTGTCATCGAGCCTCTTTTCAAAAGCATCTCTGCCTCCTGAAACTGCAAGGTGGGATGCCCCCACCCGTGAACTCTGTCCTACTCCCTGCGAGGCGAGCGGAGCCTGGCTCGGCCTGCCTGCCTGCCAAAGACAGTATTTTACCTTCATGCTATCAGTATAGCCAAGCTCAGCTTCCCGAAAACACATTCCAGTCCAGCAGAATAGATAAACAAATCCCCGGCTGCAGAGCAAAGGGCCCGGCCTCTCTGTCTCCATGCAAGTAATTCATAGCTCCCGTCACCATGGTAGGCCCATGACCCCCTCGCTCTACACACAGACACGTAGGCACATATGCACGCATTCATAGTCAGTATAGGATAGCCTCTGCCCAAGAGACCTTTCCCTCTAGATAATATGGTTCCCAAACATCAGATATCAGATATGATATAGGTACGAGTTGATCTGACATGCCAGACTTCTGTCTCTTTCCTCTAGTGTAAATGTCAAGTCCCCTGCACCCTCCAGCTTTACGTCAGTCACACGTCATGCAGCTGCGCGCGCATCCAGACTTCAGATTTCTGCTGACATTGCAAGATTCTGCTATGTACCCACCCACTTGTGATACTTTCATATGACGTCTTCTAGCACACACCTCTGTACACGCCCTAGTTCACGCCTTCTGATTACGTATTGTTAACACGTGTGTGTTCTTATCTTGTTTCTCTCAGCTGTTACGCCTTCTGCATTGATTTTCATTATGTGCATTAAGTATAAAAGTTGTGTATTGTCAATAAAGTATGCTCTATCCCTTCCTGAACCCCAGTGGTGTCAGGAATCCGATATCCGGTTCTAGAACCATTCCTTTTGAAGGAATAAAACCCCTAAGAACTCTAACACCACGGACTCTGCGTCTTTCTTTCCGATTGAGTTATTTTATTTTTAAGTACTTACCTGCATAGAAATTAGGACGGTAATTAAATATTTACCACATTAATCTGGCGCCCGAATAGGGACCCCTCCCCCACCCCACGCGCCGGTTGGTGCGTTGCAGCCTTGGCCCCCTGCCACAGTCGAGACGGACACTACGCGTACCCGCAGGATTTCCTGTATCTCCCTCAGGCCTACGGAGGTGACGGAGACTGCGATCAGCACCCAGACGAGGTGGTGAGGAGTGCGGAGGATCCCGACCAGAGCCTAGCCGAAAGAAGCAAGGTCCGAGGTGTCAAGAGGCCCACCAGTTCCGAAGTATTCACGTGTCGAGTCGAGTCCAGTCCAGTCCGGTCCAGTCCAGTCGAGTTTTCCGAGGCCTTCTGTTCCGTGCTTCCCGGTGAGTACCGTTGCTGGGGACGCATCTAGACGGGTGCATTATTATGTATCCGGTAAAGACGGGTTTGGGTACACAAACACGGTCTGCACTGTTTTAGACAGTGTATCTGTGCTGTTTAGCAGTACATAAAGTATTCAAGATTTCAATTTTTGTTCTTGTTTTTCTGAAACTCAAGGGTAGGCCATATGTGTTTAAAATGTTTCATGTGATAAATGTCGTGGTATGAGTGACTGTTTGACGTATATTACTGTGTTTTTGTATAACTAGCTGTGTTCAGAGTAAGTAACAAGTATCAAGTGACCAGCACTACGTAACAAAATGCCGTTTTTCAATAAATTAAGACAGATAGGAACTAGGAAAGGGATACTAGAGGAAGAAATTCCTATTCCCCCTTGGGATACTCCTGGAAATTTTATGTACCATAAGCATGGCATAGATGCCATACTGTATCTAGATTTATGGGCCGATTATACCAAGCACCTAGAAGAGAGACACAGGTGGCCTGCTACAGGAACATGGGATGCCGAGTGCATCATGAGAGTAGAGGAAGCGCTATGGAAAAAGAAAGCCAGACAATCCCAGAAAGATGCCATAGAGTTGTGGCGTAAAGAGTCACATAAGCGTACAGAAAAAGCACTCCGAAAAGCTGAGAAACATAGAGAAGAGTCAGATGAAGTCCGAGAGAACGAATTAGTTATTGAAGGTATCCGAGTAAAAGCAGAACAAGTAGACCGCATGCGAAACACTCTTGCCAATGGCATGTATTTAGTGACCGAGGGTTCGCCTCAGGCCACTCCAGAAATACCGAATGATCTGCCGCCACCATTGGTTCCGACTAAAGTAAGCCACAGGACCACAAAAGACATATTCCTTGCCTCCTATCTAGACGATGTAGCTCCCGCTTACACCAATGCACGTACTAATGTACCGCCTACTGACGGTGGTGGCAACCCACCCCGAGACAATGCCCAGCCAGTACCGCAACAAAGTTCACCTGCCCGAAATCCTGTTCCACCTGTTCCTCCACCACTTCCTACACCTAAGATGAATACACTGAATCCGTTTGGGCCTGATCCTGGTAAAACACCAGTTCAGTTACTTACACAGACTCCACAGACAAGTCATGCTCAAGCCTCCGCCTCAGGAGGTGCGACAGGAGGTCACCAGACCCCGCCACAAACACATAGGTTAAACATAAGGGACATATTAAAGAACCGTACACCCCGAACACCAAGTTTCGACATGCTTAAAGAACCCCTTCCAATTTGCAGATACGATCCAGTACCCGGTAAAGACGACAGGATGTTGTTAGCATCTCTACGCTTACGAAAAGTTACAGACTACTTAATGTTGTTCCCAGGAATGACTGAATACCTAGATAGAATATACCATTTTATCCAGACTGGGGAAGATCCTGACAGTATTAAAGAGGCCCTGGCTCACCAGAAAGTTGACACTCAAGGTTGTATATTACGCTTCCTCATAAACTGTTTAATAAGAGAACGAGACAGGCCTGGGGTAGACCAGGACGAGATGGATGCACTAAACAAGTGGGGTCAGAATATAGCCGATGGAAAACACGATAAACAGAATTGTATAGCAAGTATGTATAAAAAGATCAGGAAAGAAGTAATAGAAATACACGAAAGAAAGGAACAAGAAAAGGAAAGAGATAGTGACAGGAATAACTCCTCCGAGGAGGACGAACCAGAGGAACAAGACTCGGCTAAAGGAATAATAGCATATGTAGGTAAGGGAAATTACCTTAAGAAAGGCATTCGTCCAGAAAGCAAGAGAGTTTTTCTCTCTGGCATCTCGAAAACAAGTTCTCCTGAATATCTGTTTCAGGCTACTGATAAAAATCTTCAAGAACGAATGGGGTACCATATACTCAATTCTATGGATGAACAAGAACTAGCCCGGTCAGCAGTACTATGGGCTGACAATCCTAGCACATATAATGATGATACAGTAGCACAGACATTTTTGAACTTTTCCCCAGACGAGCAGAAATTAGCTGGTATGTACATGATTCAGCATCTCATCACGTTATACAGACATCAACATTTTGATCCAGGTCCCTTACCTGATACATTAGAAGCATTACTTATGAATAGATGGAGAGGCCTAAGTACCAAGTTAATTCAAATAATTCTAGAACAACGGCACAGATATAACGCTTTCTTAGGCCCACAATACGTTCCAGCTCCACCCCCAGAAAGAAAAGAAATGTTTCATTTTGACAGACAGAATCCTTTACGAGAAGTACACCCAGTTATGAATGCCGATAATACCCTACGACGTGTGTTTGTGTACACACCTTTAACAAAGTTGGAATTATTAGAAATGAAGAAACTAGTGCCCTGTCACGATAAAGACCCCGCAGGTTTCCACCGAGAACTTAAGGACATGTTACTCATGGGAGATTACACGTATACGGATATTATGAAATTGTTAAAAGTACTGCTACCCACGGGTATTTACGAGAAACTGAAAGAAAAAGAATGGGAGGTGGGAGACAAAAAGATTATTTGGACGGAAATAGAAGACGAGGAAAAAGGTCGTACTCCAGGGCTAGGCCTTGGGGACAAAGCTAAAGCATTACCAGGGTTAATAGTACAGGTTCTGCCAAGATTACTGACAACTAAAAAGGAAGATTGGGACGCAATCTCAGCTTGTAAACAGAAACACGATGAAGACACTAGTGACTTCTATTCAAGATTCGAGAAATGTTTTATTATTAATAGTGGCCTGAAACCAAGCAGCGAGTCATACCCACACCTTTTTGTAAGTAAATTAGTCGAGAATTCCCTGACACAGGTTAAGAATCGTGTATATAAAGTCGAAAGTACATGGCAAGCCAATACGCCATCTCAGATGTTACAAATGTTACAATATCACCAGAACAGAATTAGAGAAGAGCAAGAACATGAACATAGACGTAGGAAAGACACGAAAATGAAAATGCTAGTTGCCCAGTCAGTCCCAGCTGACGGTCAGAAAAAGGGTGTGACCCAGACAAGTAATTCAGCAGCTCCTGTAAAGGGGACATGCAACTATTGCAAACAACCAGGTCACTACGTAAACGAATGTCCAGTCCTGAAACACAATATAGCAACAGGTAAAACTAAAGAAAGACCGCGTCAGCCTAGACCAGACCAGGTCCAGCAACAGACTACACAGAATATACAGCCTATGCATGCTTCCCCACATACAGCGCAGACCGTAGCGGTATCACAGCCACAGCCCATTGCCGCGACCCAGCAAGTCTCGCAACAGATGTACCAGTATGCCCAATCTGATTATCCTGATTATCAGCGATACACATGAAATAGCCTAGAGAGGGAGGTTGGCTTGCCTCTTATTGAGATTCCTGTAGATCAAGAGGGTCCTTATGTACATAGTCAAGTATTAGGAAAAGACAGAAAGTTTCTAATTGACACAGGGGCAAGTCGCACCACAATCAGTCACGACGAAGTTCCAGGGGCACCCCTCTCAGGCTCACAGAATGTTTCCCTTGGTTTTTCAGGACAGCCTATTGTAAATGAAGTATCAGAACCCGTTCCCCTAGCAGTAGGTCCATTATCACGTGTTACAGACCTGTTACTGACGAAGTCATGTCCAGAAAACTTATTAGGTATCAAGACACTGAAGGCTCTAGGAGCAGTGATATGTTGTTCTCCGGAGGGAGTTAGACTTTTCCTACGTGACTTTAAGGGTCACTATGTATTACGAGAGTTTGATGTCAGATTGAAAAATGTACCGAAACACCTGTGGGCACAAGGCCCAACCGATGTAGGTTGTATGCACATTACACCATACCGTGTCACACTCAAACCAGGAGTTGTTTTACCCCGAATCAGACAATACAAGTTACCACCCGATGCTGTAGTGGCTTTACTGGAAATCATTGAAGAGCTCATTGCCCAAGGAGTGGTCGTAGAAACCGACTCCAATATCTGTAATTCCCCTATCATTCCGATTCTTAAACGTACTGATCCCAATGCACCGCCAGTATATCGGCTGGTGATTGATTTACGAGAACTGAACAAATGCATTGTACCACAGTATCCTGTGGTTCCCGATATCTCATCCTTATTGACTGCTATTGATTCAGAAGCAATGTTCTTTACTGTAATTGACCTCAAGAACGCCTTCTTCAGTGTACCCATTGATCCAGAGAGCCAATATCTCTTCGGATTCAGTTTAAATGGCCGAAGTTTCAAATTTTCACGCGCACCTCAAGGATTCACAGAAAGCCCCAGCATCTATAGCCAAGCGCTAAAAAGACAACTTGACTGTATCCAAATGCCAGTTAACACTGCCTTACTCCAGTACGTCGATGATCTGCTGATCACCGCACGAAGTGAACCCGAATGTGAACAAGCATCACTGATAGTTTTACACTTTCTGGCTGACAAGGGACACAAGGTGTCTCCTTCGAAGTTGCAATTCTGTGTTCAGCAAGTAGTGTACCTTGGGCACTTGCTGAACAAGTGGGGGAGACAGCTCACTCCTGATCGCATTCAGTTAATCGTACAGTTACCACAACCCAAGACACAAAAGGAAGTGCGGGCCTTTATAGGCCTCACCTCGTACTGCAGACAATGGATTCCTCAGTATGCATTTTTAGCTAAACCACTGATACAGTTGACAACACAGGAGGCAGCGACTTCGACTGTCCTCCCTTGGACTCAGGAACATACACAGGCTTTTGAGGAATTAAAGAAAGCTTTATGCCAAGCACCAGTTCTAGCGACACCATGTTACAGCAAACCTTTTACACTTTTTGTTACAGAACGTGATGGTACGGCGTTGTCTGTCCTCACACAAGATCAAGCAGGTTCACATAAGCCTTGTGCTTATTTTTCAAGTACATTAGACCCAGTAGCCCAGGCTTTGCCCGCGTGCTTAAAATCAGTTGCAGCGACAGCCTTAGCAATCAGACAAAGCGATTCAATAGTATTAGGACACCAGTTGACAGTACAAGTTCCACATTCTGTAGAAGTTCTTCTAAACCGAACACAGACTCAACACCTGACTATAGCACGACTGACAGGTTATGAACTGACACTATTCCAGCCACACATAGAAATCAGACGCTGTAACATTCTAAATCCTGCCACATTGTTACCCTCGGTTATGACAGATTCAACCCCGCATGATTGTATAGAAATCATTAATGCAGTAACGAAGCCCCGACGAGACTTAACAGATGTTGCACTGACAAATCCCGACCTGACACTTTACGTGGACGGTTCATGTTTGAGAACAAGTACAGGAGAATTAGTGGCCGCATATGCAGTGACCACTGAAACTGAAGTCAAAGAAACACACCGTATTGATACACTGTCCGCTCAAGCCGCAGAGCTTATCGCTCTGACTCGAGCCTGTATACTAGCCAAGAACAGAAATGTTAACATATACACGGATTCACGTTATGCTTTCGGAGTTGTACACGACTTCGGAATGTTATGGCAAGAACGAGGTTTCTTGACCTCTCACGGTGCCAAGATCCAACACGGTCCGCTCATTCAAGCACTGTTAGATGCAATACATCTGCCTTCAGGCATATCTATCATGAAGTGTAAAGCACATACTAAAGTTACTGACTCTATTTCCCAGGGTAACGACCTGGCAGACCAAACAGCAAAACATACCGCATTGACTCACACCCAGACAACTGATGTGACAAAGACAATAGTACCGACACATTGTATGACAGTTAGGGATCCCACACTAGATGTAATCGATATTCAGACACATGCTACTCCAGACGAAATCAAGAAATGGACTGAGCTAGGAGGGATCCAGACAGATCAGGGGTGGATGACGAAGGGAAAATCTACATGGTTTCTCCCCGACTCTATGGTTCAAGTCATAATAAATACAGCACATAGTCCAGCCCACCTGGGAGAAAAAGCCATGTTAGACAGTTTACAGAATCTCTGGTTCAACAAACATTTACGAGCAGCAGCAAAACAGAAAGAGCGTACTTGCATGATCTGTTGTCAGTTCAATCCAGGTAAAAGCGTCCCTGTAGAGCAAGGTGGATTTCATCCTCCCGATCACCCTTTTGAAGTCCTCCAGATGGATTATATCCAGATGGAACGTTGACGAGGATTCAAGTACGTCCTCGTAGTTGTTTGTGCACTTTCCCGTTGGACAGAAGCATATCCAGTCCCAGATTACACTGCCCCGACCACTGCCAAGCAGCTGGTTCGAGAATTCTTCCCACGGTACGGCTTGCCTCGTATCGTGTACTCAGATAACGGCCAGCCATTCTCGTCCGAGCTCGTGAAACAGGTTTCACTCCTGCTAGGATATCAGTGGAAATTCCATTGCGTCCGACACCCCGAGGCAGCTGGCCTTGTAGAGAGACACAATCAGACACTGAAAACCCGTCTGGCTAAAGTTTGTAAAGAGAAAGGGGTCGACTGGATAGTCGCCTTGCCAGTTGCACTGTTCTATATGAGGATGGTTCCTCATTCGAGATCAGGGCTATCCCCGTATGAGGTGGTCTTCGGCAGGCCACCAAATATGTGGGGGACGCCCATGCCTAAGAAAATAACCGATGTCGACTGTAATATGCTGACAGATTACCTTGCCTCCTTGATGTCTGCACTCCAATCATGTCGTTCACAGGTTGCCGCAGCTTTTCCCGACAACACTGATGTGAAGCCACACGATGTCCGTCCTGGAGACACTGTGCTGATACGAAATTTCGACAGGAGGAGTCCGCTGGAGCCCCGTTGGCAGGAGCCGAAGCTCGTCCTTCTAACCACGAGGACCGCAATCAAGGTGGAGGGCAGAAAAGGGTGGATACATACAAGTCACGTCAAAAAATGTAATGAACTGCTGCTGCCAGAAACTGACTCTTCCACCCCCTCAAAGGACTGCCCAGATTCTAGTGACTTTAAACCTCCCATGGTAGAGAAAACTCCGCAAGAGGAGTACAAGTTGAAATTGCGGTCTAACAAGTCAGACAGTTTAATTGTTTAAGTCCTCCCCTAGGTGAATCGGTTAAATAGTTTCTGACATGTATCCCCTAGACCCCAAAAGAGAGAGAGATAGAGAGAAACAGATCAAGAAGCAACGGTATTGCAAATCTCTCAGAAGTTACTGTATTGTTACCTTATGGATTATGTTTTCTTTAAGTCTTACGATTATTGTCACAAGTGTAATGCTACATATATACTTTCCGATTGCTACACATGCACATTCTTCTCCTAATGACACTGCCGAGCATTCTTTTAGTGAGTTACCCCTTCATGAATTGTCCTACCGACTTGCGCTGCGCAACAATACATTCATTAGTATGTTACACCACTCGCATCAGACCAGCAACGCTACAAATTGTTGGATATGTGGCCGACTCCCTCCCTACCAGAAATACAAGGGAGTTCTGCCCCTCTTCCCGTACCCGTTCACTCACAATGGGTCATGTGGAGCTTGGTTCAGTTTAATTAATGCCTTAGATTCAAATTCCGTAGTGTATCAGGGTAACTGGGTATGGGGAAACCTGAATACAGTTCTCCATAGAGTATGTTATCCTGACAAGGAGGGACTTCCCATAAGAACAGGAACTGATCTAGAAAATGAAGTATATGGATTAGGAAATTTTACACTTAACCTCATGATTCTGAATGTTGAATCCGAAACCGAGCCAGACTTGCCTACTATGTCAGTACTACCAGTCAAGGGTGAATTATGTATCAGAAAGAAGGGCTCAATACACCTGGGTCATAGTAAATGTACTACTGTGGTCGAATTTAACGATAAGGGCAAGTCCACATTCAAAACTACACGTCATTCCTATTTCATTTGTGGTCAGACAGCATATGTACGTTTGCCCCTAGATTGGGATGGGACCTGTTACATTGGATTCTTACTGCCACCTGTTTTCCTAGCTCCACCAGATTATCATAGAAATTCCCGCCTAGTTCACAGACCCAAAAGAGATCTCCCAATTGTCGACTATACGGAAACGGCATGGGAAAAATTTACAGATTTCAATAAAGGTTTCTTTCCCTACTTAGGTGCCATCTTTAATAGTAAGTCTATACGTCACTTAACCAGAACTCTCGAAGCAGTAGTGAAAGAAACTACTTCCGCCCTAGGTAACTTGACTGAGGAACAGTCTGCTATGAGACTTGTCGTTCTTCAAAATCGTCTCGTTATTGACGTCATACTAGCCGATCGCGGAGGAGCCTGTAAGGTCCTCGGGTCAGCTTGTTGCGTTTTCATCCCAGATAATGCTCCGTCCGTATATAAGGCTATTACCCGTCTCCATAAGATAGCTAGTCAGATACATCAGAATCCAGGCACTTGGACTTGGTCCGGTTGGCTCTGGACTACTATTTCAGCTTGGGGTTGGAAAATACTGTCACTCCTTGGAACAATACTACTTATAGTGTTCAGTTGCTGTCTATGTTTACAATGTGGGCCAGCGATTTGCGGCTTGTGCGCCACATCCTGCACTCCCCATTCAAGTCAACGTTCTAAATCCCATGTGAAAAAGGATGAGCAGATGATGCTAACTACTCAAATAAATAGATTAATGACGATTGATATATCATGAAGGGTCCGTAGGGAACAAGGAGGGAATGAGGAAATATAAATTTTATGATCAAGAAATGTTCCCTAACGTGTACCCCACCGTCTCCATGTACGAGTTTAAAGTGCATGTAACTTCCCTCCTGTGTCAGCTATGAAGACGCAAATACATTTGCGTCCAACGTTAACATGTCCTCTTTCAGACCCACCCTGAATGGGTCGGATATTCCGTTCCTAAATATGCCTTGCCACCGTCTTTGTATGGTGCACTTTCACGTATTCCTGGCTCTGTGCGAGCTAGGCCCTGTTTTCTGTCATCGAGCCTCTTTTCAAAAGCATCTCTGCCTCCTGAAACTGCAAGGTGGGATGCCCCCACCCGTGAACTCTGTCCTACTCCCTGCGAGGCGAGCGGAGCCTGGCTCGGCCTGCCTGCCTGCCAAAGACAGTATTTTACCTTCATGCTATCAGTATAGCCAAGCTCAGCTTCCCGAAAACACATTCCAGTCCAGCAGAATAGATAAACAAATCTCCGGCTGCAGAGCAAAGGGCCCGGCCTCTCTGTCTCCATGCAAGTAATTCATAGCTCCCGTCACCATGGTAGGCCCATGACCCCCTCGCTCTACACACAGACACGTAGGCACATATGCACGCATTCATAGTCAGTATAGGATAGCCTCTGCCCAAGAGACCTTTCCCTCTAGATAATATGGTTCCCAAACATCAGATATCAGATATGATATAGGTACGAGTTGATCTGACATGCCAGACTTCTGTCTCTTTCCTCTAGTGTAAATGTCAAGTCCCCTGCACCCTCCAGCTTTACGTCAGTCACACGTCATGCAGCTGCGCGCGCATCCAGACTTCAGATTTCTGCTGACATTGCAAGATTCTGCTATGTACCCACCCACTTGTGATACTTTCATATGACGTCTTCTAGCACACACCTCTGTACACGCCCTAGTTCACGCCTTCTGATTACGTATTGTTAACACGTGTGTGTTCTTATCTTGTTTCTCTCAGCTGTTACGCCTTCTGCATTGATTTTCATTATGTGCATTAAGTATAAAAGTTGTGTATTGTCAATAAAGTATGCTCTATCCCTTCCTGAACCCCAGTGGTGTCAGGAATCCGATATCCGGTTCTAGAACCATTCCTTTTGAAGGAATAAAACCCCTAAGAACTCTAACACCACGGACTCTGCGTCTTTCTTTCCGATTGAGTTATTTTATTTTTAAGTACTTACCTGCATAGAAATTAGGACGGTAATTAAATATTTACCACAAGCTGTCGTGGTAGAGGCCCCTGTTCCTACAGGATGAGTGGGACCGCAATCGACACCCAGCGGTGGATTTCTTGAGATGGTTGCACCTGTTGCTGCGGAACAAGTCTGAATCCATGCGTGGCGGGGTGTGGGGCTTCAAAAAACTTACTCATCTACTCATGCAATCACCTCTTGAGGAGTATCGAAAATCAGGGTCCGTGAGTTGAAAACCACATTCAGATAGGCCGGATACAGCACCAGATATTGAATTTTGAGGTCTCTCAATCTTTGTTTTGCAGCTGGGAATGACTGGAGCTGCTGTTAAACCATCCTCGTATGGTCCAGGAATATCATGACGTGGTGTGACTTGAGCATAATCTTTTCTTGTCATTGGGCATGTTTGAGGATCCCATCCCTGTCCAAAAAGGTAAGGATCTTGGCAATTACTGGCATGAACTTGTACCCAGAGAGGCTTCTTTGCTAGTGCTCTATGGGCTCTCTCCACTACGATACAAGACGAAAGGAACTCCTCTGGTGTTATTGATCAAAGTCACTACTTCAGAAACTTCTCAATTGAAGAGCCTTCACACCACTTAGGGAACCCCAAAAAATGCAGATTGTTGCGGCGGGCGCGGCCTTCAACTTCTTCAACCTACACCGCCAGTTGTTTTGTGACAACTGCCAGTGTAGTGAGTTTCTGCTGGAGAGCTGACACCAAATCTTCAACACGCAACACCCTGGTCTCTGCCTCTGTGAAGCGGTCAACCGCTCTCCAGAGGTCCTGTTGTAACAGCGCTACATCTGGACCCCCACTCCTATTTTAGCATATAGCGTGTCACGGGACTGTGTAGTGGCGTCCAGAAGCATCGCTTTTTCTGGGCCAGGCCTAGAAGCTCTGGCCGAGTCCACTGTTGTGACACTGATGCTGGGAAATCGATCCATGGTCCTCTGCTTGGCTGTAATGCCTAGGTGTTTTATCCTTAGTCATGATGAAGCAAGGATCTTGCCACTTGATTTGAAGGCTACACTAAAGTCTTCAATGTGTATGACTCACCAGGCCCCCTAACACATTTCTAAGGGTGGGCACGAGAAGTCAGCAACAAAAGGTCCCATTCCAGTGTCCCAGACAGCTGGCAGGGTCAACCAGGGATCACTGCACAAGATCTCTCTGACCTCACCCTCACCAGCTTCAGACCCTGGCCGCAAGCAAAACCAAGGCCTGGCCTGCCGCTTCTGCGAACAGGGACCAGCCAAAGCACAGTCCCCTAACGGAGTCTTACACCAAGAGTAATGGGATCAATCGTGACTCCCAAGTCACAAGTCAATGAGGGAGCTCATCCCCGCTACAGCAGTCAAAGATGACTGTAGCATTCAGATGCCAAATCAGTAACAGCACCCCTGTCCCCCCATATGCAAAGTATTGCATATCAAATGAATGGTGCAGTGTAAGAGAACATGAGAGACTGAATTAATGGTTCCAACCGGTGCTCCCCCGCCATGCCTGGTTCCTAACTTGCACAGCCCTGCCTAATTCGGAACATGAGGGTCAACAGTCCAGGCGGGGCTCCCGGTCCTCAAGAAGGGCCCGTGCAACCTCAATCACCTCCAGAGATATCAGCTCCAACTCAGGGTGTCCCGAGGTACAGGGCAGTCTCAGTCCAGCTCCTCGCAGGTATTTGCATGCAGAGGCCTTATGGCCTGTCCAAGGCCCGCTCTGTGCCAGGCCAGTGTGCCTTCCCATGCGTGGCTCATCCCCCACCACCACGAGGGCCATGACAGCAATCATGGTAGAGCCGCAACGTCCCCTGCTGCCCCAGTGCTGCACACCACCTACCGCCGGGCGATGCTGTCCTCAGCCCAGGGACCTCCTCTGGGTGGCACTCAGGCCACAGAGACACAGCCATCCAACTGGAACCTCATCTCAAAGCCTCATCGTTGGACCAACATCACCTGTTTCCCAAGTGAGGCCCCAAGCCAAGCAGCCACCATGTCAGGCCCCGCAAAGGACCCAGGCCTGTGGTGACCAAAATCTCTGGCCCATCTCTACTATGCCATGACCGTCGGCAATCTCATTGCATCAGGGCATTCTCAGCCACCTCTGCTGCACCCATGGTGGTGCAGCTGGGATACAAAAGATCTATGTGGGCAAAATAATGGCAGATCAAAGGAGCGACCGCGGGGGGCTCTCTCAACACATGTCCACCATGTTGGCTAGCTCAGCCACGCACCTATATATAGGATAGTTTTAGGTTTTATAGTTGTTCCCTACATCTTACTACTTTACATAAGTGATAATAATTAGAGAAATATATTTATATTTTTCTATACATTTTCTAGCAGTTTAGGGAGAACTGCACAATTTTTAGATATAACTGTCAATATTTTTTGTGAAAGTACCCCTGTACTCCCAGGACAGTACCCCGGTACTCTGTACATTTTTTTAAAACATCTAAAAATGTATAAATATTTTTCTCTACTTATTCTCACTTTAATAATGTGGTAAAAGGCAGGGGAAAAATATTGAAACTAGTACTTACTTCGTATAGGGGGCGAAACACAGAAAACAGACAAAGTGTAATGCAACAACAGATAATATTAAGTTACATTGGTCAAACTGGTGCAAAGTTATTCATGATGAAAAATCAGTAATTCCTATCTCTGGTAACTATAACTATAAATACAGAGTGGTTAAAGTCACTCTGTAATATTTACTTATGAAATGAAATGAAAAGGAAATGAAATGAAAAGGAGGTTTATTAAGCGCAGCTGCTGCCCTCGGGCGTCCAGGCGCTGAAGAACAGGGATGGTACCTCATGATACAGTCATCTTAGAGAGTTAGTCTTGTTTATTAAAAAAAAGGGTTTGAGCTGCTTACGAAAGGAGGGTAGGTTAGGATTAGATCTTAAGTGGAGAGGGAGTGAATTCCACAGCTTAGCTGCGTTATATGAAAATGACCTGCCTCCTGCCCTAGATCTCCTGACGCGAGGGACTGTGGCCTAGAAGGCGTGAGTGGAGCAGAGCTGTTTGTTAAGGCAGTAGGGGGAGAGCAAGGGGTAGTTGATCATAGGGCCGGATTTCCAAAAAGCTTGGTGGGAGATGCACACAGATTTAAAAATGATTCTCTCCCTGACAGGGAGCCAGTGCAGAGTCCTCAGCCCAGGCTCCACCGAGATTCTGCGCGGGAGCTGGAGCAACGTGCGTGCAGCACAATTCTGGATTCGCTTAAGTTTTTGCATGACGAATTCAGGCGCCCCTAAATACAAGGCATTGCTAAAGTCAAGGCAAGATTGAATTAGGCCTTGTATAACAATTTGCTTGGCTTCAAAAGGTAGGAGCGGAAGAATTTTCTTCAACAGCCTGATGAGTCGGAAGCAAGTTGCTGATACCTTGGTTGCTTGGGTATTAAGGGTCAGGGATTTGTCCAACCAGACCCCAAGACTTTTTATATTGTCTTTGGGTATAGGCGGCGCACCCAAACTGATGGGCCATAAGAGGACAATGGTGGGTGAAGCTGGGGGGGCCGAGGAGCATAAGCTCGGTTTTATCTCCGTTGAGCTTGAGACATGATGCAGTCATCCAGCTTTTGACCTCTTCCATGCAAGTCGTCAGGCTGACCTGCGCTTGCAGACAGTTATTTTGCACGAGAGAGACCACCAGCTGAGTATCGTCCGCATATGTGATGATCTTAATACCATATGGACCGACGATCTCAGCCAGCGGTCTCATGTACACGTTGAATAGCGTAGGGCTCAACGATG
Organism: Lissotriton vulgaris; assembly: GCF_964263255.1. Taxonomy (NCBI): domain Eukaryota; kingdom Metazoa; phylum Chordata; class Amphibia; order Caudata; family Salamandridae; genus Lissotriton; species Lissotriton vulgaris. The sequence goes on along the minus strand of NC_141685.1, from coordinate 1,254,930,147 downwards.
AGCCCTGCGGTACTCCGCAACCCAGGGTTTGCTTGAAGAAACAGAGTCTCCATCAAAAACTTGGAAGGTCCTATCGCTCAAAAAGGACTTAAGCCAGGCTAGAGCTTCCCCTGACACTCCCAAGCTAAGGAGTCGGCACAGCAGAATTTTATGGTTCACCTTGTCAAACGCGGCACTAAGATCGAGGAGGATGACTGCCACTGATCCCCCCGATCTAAGATCCGCCTGGTTTCCTCTGTTACAGCCAGCAAAGACGTTTCCATCCCATGTTTGGGGCAGAAACCCGTCTGGGTCGCATCAAGCAGATGGTTACTCTTGAGAAACGTTTTTAGATGTATATTGATATGTTTCTCAAGGATTTTGCTCACCCAGGGTAGCAGAGAGATGGGGCGGTAGTTATTAATGTTGCTGGAGTCAAGATGAGGATTTTTCAGGAGTGCTCGCACCATGGCTTGTTTCCAGGTGGGCAGAACAATACCTGTAGCTAGAGAGGTGTTGAGTAGCTCCATAATCGTGGGGAGAAAAACCTGACTAACTGCAACCAGCATGCATGGGGGCAGGATCACATGGGGAGCCTGACTTTACTTGATGTATCAGAGGTTCAAGTGTCTCTAAGTCTAACAGGGGAAAGTGATCTAAAGTGTTTCAGTAGGGGTAATCAACTTCTGTAAAGAGATGTGATCCTTTAATAGAGGGGTCTAAGTCAGAGTCTGAAAACGATAAATAGATATTGTTTAGTTTTTTAAAGAAAAATTCTGCTATATCGTTACAGCGGAGTAGTGGGTTGTAGTTAGAAACCAAGGGAGGGAGGAGCTTGGTGAGACTTTTTACTATTTGGTAAATCTCTTTTGGTTTTGATCTGGCCGTCATGATTTTACCACTATAATAGGCAGATTGTGTTGCTTTTATTTCTAGTTTATAGGCCCTAATAGCCTCCCTGCACATAACTTTATCTACAGCAGCGTATCCCAGGCGCCAATTCCTTTCTAGCTTCTTACATTGCCGCTTTTTCTCTCTAAGCTCCTCCGAATACCACAGGACTGTTTTCCCAGCCTTTTTAGGTTGGTTTTACGGAGGGGGAGTATGGAGTCAAGAGACTTCGAAATCCAGTTATCATACTCCTTAGAATCTGATGAAGGGTTACGAGTAAATAAAGGTCTAGAGGCTGCGAGAGAGCTAGTCAACTGTTCTAAGGGGATTCTGGACCAGTTTCTCATTTTTCGCGGGATGGGGGTGCAGGGTGCGGGTCTATGTATAGACCAATTAAGAAAAATCAGAAAATGGTCGGTCCAGGGGAGATGGCTAATAGAGCCTACCTTAAGATGCACGCAATTACTAAATACAGGGTCCAAAAGGTGAACTTTGATGTGAGTGGGGGATAGGACAAGTTGCTCCAGCTGAACTGCAGCCAGACTCGCCGTCAGCTCTACGGCAACATTATCAGAATTGTTATCAAAATGAATATTAAGGTCACCCAGCAGCGTGAAATTAGAAGGGGACGTGACCAAATCAGCAACAAAGGAGGGTAAAGCTGTGTGGAAGTGTTTAAGTGGACCAGGAGGACAATATATAAGGATGCCTGAGAAACTGTCATTAGGAGAGAATTCAATAGAAAAAGACAAACTTTCGCAGTCAGGTATAGCGTCAAAAGTGCAGTGGCACATATATTGATCTTTATGAATGATTGCGAGTCCACCACCTTTCCCATGAATGCGATCTTTACGTGCAATCTGATAACCAGGGGGGAGAGCTTGCACCAAGTCGGGTTCGGAGTCAGATGTTAGCCAAGTTTCAGTCAAAAAGACTGCGTCAGGCGTAAATTCATCCAGCAGTAGTGATATTTCAATGTTATGTTTAGGTAGAGACCTGCAGTTTAAAAGAAACATTTTGAAATCCCGCAGATCGTCTTTATGCTGTGTAGCAATGAACTTCACATTACAATAAGGGCAAACGGCAGTTGGATCTAAGGGGTGATAGGGGTGGCAGCAGCTTTTTCCAGCGGGGGACCTTAAATTATGGAGAGAGCCTGAGCTATAGTGCTTCCTTTGTCCAAGGGGGAAAGCAGGGGTCGTGGCCCCTGGCCCCGCCTGGCCGCTGACGGGCGCAGATGGGCTTGCCTTAGGTGCGCCTTCAGCGCGCCCGCGGAGTGCCCACTGCGCGCGGCCGGCGAGGAATGCTCATCATATGCTGGAGGGAAGGGAGGAGCCAAACAACTGTGCTGTCAACCCAGGTCTACACCCAATATGGCGGCGGTGTCTTTTCCAGGTCCCAGCGCCTATTCGGCTGAGGGGGAAGTGTGTGGCAAAGGAAAGTAAGTCTGGTGCAATTTGAGCAGTATTAAAATCACAGCAACAAATACACAATATAAAACAGTTTTAAAAAAAAATTTCGCCACAAACTGATCTCCCGGCTTCCGCCTCAGGAGGTATTTACCCAATTCTAATGGTGCGCGTGAGGAAGGCGCGGTTTAAATAGCACTGTCAGGGTCGGGAGAGCCGAACAACTGTGCTGTCAACCCAGGTCTACACCCAATATGGCGGCGGCGTCTTTTCCCGGTCCCAGCGCCTATTCTGCTGAGGGGGAAGTGTGTGGCAAAAGAAAGTAAGTCTGGTGCAATTTGTGCAGTATTAAAATCACAGCAAAAAATACACAATATAAAACAGTTTTTAAAATATTTTTTGCCAGCAACTGTTCTCCCAGGTTTCGCCTCATGAGGTATTTACCCAATTCAAATAATATAATATTGAAATGCATTACCATTTTTAAGTTAAATTTTTCTGGATCAATTCTGTTTATTGTAAGAAAATCAGTCGACATACACAGCTGTCTGCCCGACAGCCCTGGAGCCGGCAGTGTCAACAAATCATGATAAAAAAACTCATAAAACATACGACATAACTTTCTTTCACCCCCCATCACTGCTTCCCTAAGGGTAGTATAAGTGTCCTACATCTACGATATGATGGCTTGTGCTATGGGCCTGAGTTATCACAGACGGTTACTCAGCCATTAGGAGCGGGACTGTTTCAGTGGGTGTCTGCGCCAAGAGTAGCAAGCCAACAGCTTAAGATCAGTCGGACAAGTCAATTTGTTAAATTCAGTGAATACAATGGTGATAAATGGGGCCCACAATTCAGGATAGGAGTCCTGCTTCAATTCCACGGCTAAGGATAGCTTTTTCATCCATAAAATGTACCATAGTTTATGTAACTAAGCTGTGCAGTCGGGGATCCTGTCAGAGCCCAAAATGGTAAGTATGACCTGATGAGCTGCCCCTTAAGCCAAGACAATTTGCCTCCCACTCATCGAACGTAAAGGGTATCTCCCAGGGTTAGGAAGCCCCAGTATAGTATAGGCCAGGAACCTGTATTAAAGGCCCCATCTATGTCATCAAGGATTCATTCCCTGTAACGGACCAGCATCGGGCAATGCCAGAGTAAGTGCACCAAGATGCCTGTCCCACTGCCGCTTCTCGAGCATACCTGTGTGTGCACCGGACATCAAGTCTGAAGATGCGCGAGCGTAAGGTATCAATGGGAAATTATTTATTATGCTATCTTGGTGCTCAATATGTTGTGCTGTGTGTCTGGCACTGTATTAGATGTCTTTTCATTCTTTGGTGGCAAGTGCCCTGCCCAGGAGTGCATAAATCTCTGTGATAAGACATCTATCATTCCTCTTAAGGAAAACCCATTTCTCAAAGGGCATAATGGGGCACTCTGCATATGTTTCAATGGACAGGTGCATCACCCGGTGCTGAATATTTAAGTGCTGGATGCAGTCTGGGTAACTGAGCGCGTTATAAATTTCACAATAAGTCTGCCATCACCAAGCCATAATCTGCCTTCCGACAGTCAAATGGGATTATCCCTTGGATGTCAAACATGAAACCTACGCATTTGCAGCCTCACCCCCATCGTTGCTGAAACCGCTGCTGCTGCATGCCTGGTAAAAAGTCTGGGTTTGATAGTATGGAAGTCATGGGTGAGGGAAAGGAGGTCAGCTTGGCCCAGAGCATCCTGACATCCCAAACCCAGAAGATGGAACCATTCACCAGGGATGAATGGAGACCCCACACTTTATGTCTGTGGGGTAACCCCAGTTCTTTCCAAATGTTTTTCTCAGAAGTGAGGCAATTCCACTCCATCAGAAAGGGAAGCTGAGAGGCTTGGAAGTATCTAGCTACCATGAGGACAGCTAATCCACCCGCCAGGCTCACACCACATAGTAACCGCCTAAGGATCCAAAGTTTTTTCCCCCTCCCAGATAAATGTATTGATCCCCAGCTGCAGGGTCCAAAGGGTGTGCTTCAGCGCTGTCAGTGCCAAGGATTGGAAGACATATAGGATCCGTGGAAGGACTGTCATGTTGATGGCAGCTCTCCTGCCGAATCATGACAGTTGCAACTGTTGCCAGTTAGCCAAATCTGACAGATCCAGTGAGGTGAGGGCAGCGCAGTTAAGAGCCACTGTCTTCGCTACTGTTCGGGCCCATTTGAATTCGAGGTAAGGTATGGGAGCTTCCCGCCTACTCAAAGGGGAACACAGAGCAGAGATAGGCTTCATACGCAGAGAAAGTGATAGCTTCAATATTTGGGGCTTTTGTATGTTAACCTTGAACACTAAGATTTCCCCATAGGATTGAAACTCCCAAACAAGGGCAAGGAGGGACGACAGCGGGTTGGTGAGGGTAATAACATCTTCAGCATAGAAGCTAATGATATGCGGTCACCTCCAAAGGGTCAATCAATCAATCAATCAATCAGGAAATTTTGAAGCGCCCTACTCACCCATGAGGGTCTCAAGGGTATTTCAACAATGGCGGGATCCGCTCTCACTCTCTGGGCTAGGTGTTCCATGTATAAGGCAAATAGCAGAGGTAAGAGAAGAAACCCATATCATGTGCCTTCCCGATGTGAAAGAACTGGAACGATACACCGTTGACTTTCACCAACACCCCCGGTGAGTTACAGAAGCTTTGGATCCAATGTCGAAATCTGTCTCTGAGGCCAAATTGTCTCATGGTTACAAAGAGATATGGCCAATGTCCTCTGTCAAATGCCTTTTCAGAATTGATTGCAAGGAGAGCCTCCTTCCGAGACCGATGGATGTTGTCCATGAGGGGGAGGATGCACTTGGTTTCAGCCCCACATTGGCGTTTGAGGATGAAAATTCAAAATTGTCTTGTCGGGAACGACCAGGCCAGGCAAAAGAGGGTTAAGGCAGTGTGCAAGGATGCTTGTAAACAACTAGGCATTAATCTTAAGAAGGGAGATAAATCCATAGTACCCGCATAGTGTGTTGCCTTTACCAGGTTTAAGGATGACTGAGATGGATGTTTCAAGCATGTTGTCATTGATGGTCCTGGTATTAGCGAAGAAATTTAAAAAACAGGGAAACAGCAGAGCCAGGGCGTGACAGAATATTTTGTAGAACTGAGGGGAGTAGCCATTAGGCACAGGGGCCGCCACCTCAGACTTAAGCATCAAAGAGCAGTCTCTGGGTATAAACGTGTGCCTAGGTCGATGAGAAAAGGAGGTGTTGAAGGTCATGCAGAATTCTTGCCAGTATCACATACCAGACTGTCCAGCATTCTTTTTGACTGGTGCAAGGAAGTTTCTTATGTTGCCAGGCTTTTGCCAGAGTGCAGTACGTGGGGGGAACCCCAAGGGGACCTGGGTGTTAAGCAGGCAGGAGGGTCACTGGGCAGCCCCAAGATGCGACAGGCCTTCCCCAGCGTCTTGGGTTGAAACAGTTGGGTATTCCAGTGAAAGACCAGTCGGAAGGGCTGAGCCCATCCATAGCAAACCTCTTTTGAGCGTAAGAATTCAGTAACTGGTTTAAAGTATCTGTGGCACTGGAGGGTGAGCACAGAGATGTCCTGGAAGATGGGTATTTGATGTCCTTGGAAGGGTATAGAGTGCAAGCCTCTGGGCTTCTTGATAATGCCTTCCTTGTTCTGGAAGTCATGTAAACATGCCAGGATGTCAGGCGGCTTGGCGTTGGGGCTTCCAGATGACCGACCCAGGGCACCCTGTCAAGTTGTAGAGCGGTGTCTACGTCGCAGCCCAGGATATAGCGGAACAGTGCTTGGACATAGCTTTGTATGCCAGTGCCCTTCGTGCCCACTGGGATGCCCCCACAGATGGACATTTTTGTGGTGGGATCTATTCTTCAGGTCCTCCATTTGGACCCAAAAGTCAACCTGTAGACAAATAACTTCCTGCCTCAGCATCTCAACTTCTTCAACCACGGCCGGTTCGTTACCCTCTAGGGAGGATACCTGCTCTCCCACGAAGCTCAGGTCCTGATTCATGTCTCGCTGTTCTTGGAAGAGTTCCCTCTTGAGGTCCTGGATATTCCACTTGAAGGAGTTGAACAGGGAGGCCAGAAAGGTACTGGTCACTGGTGCATGATCGTGGCCGGTATCCTCCACTGAGTCCATCTGATGAGGCTGATCCGAACCCAGGGTGGGTTCTTTAGGGGCAGCTGAGGTAGAGCCGATAAGAATGTCACACATATATTGTTCTTATTTGCCTATTGCTGTCTCCATGGTGAAGGTGAGGAGGATATGTACTGCAAGGCTGTGACTGTACAGCTGCAGGCCCCCATTTGTTGCACCACTGAGCTGTCTCCCCTGGACTCCAGCAGCACCCACAAGTATTCTCCACAGAGGGCAGGAGGAGTTAAGTGTCTGTATTCATCTCCAATAGACAATCAGGAGGTAGGGCTACCAGTTGTTATGTTATGTTATGTTATGTTAATTTCGATTTATATAGCGCCAAATCACCAACAGGTCTCTTAGCGCTTGCTTTGGGAACCCGTCCTGGCTTTCCCTGCGAGATAACCCCTACTGGGCATCCCCAAGGTGAAGACCAGGCATCCCATCGCGGTGGGGCCATAGTGGAGATTAAGCAAGCTATTGCCCAGAGTTGCAGAGTGGGACTCCATGATTGGAGTAGGCACCGAGGCGAGAGAATTATCGAGTCCGTGGACATTTTTGAGCTCAAGACCCTGCCGCGTCGGGAATTGAACCCTGGTCCCGGGTCTGACCTCTGCATCAGGGTCTGCCTCCTCTAACCAGTGAGCCACACTTCTCCAGTTGTTGAGGTGGGTGACCAGATGCACAGGGCACCATCAAGAACCCACCGGGTCCACTATCGGCGAATGCATCCACCACAGCGCTGCACCGCCCGTCTGAGACCCATATTCACTGCTCCTTCAAGGCCAAGCTGGATCCAGCAAAGGAGGAGCCAAGCGGGGGCTCAGACTCAGCTCTGATGATTGCTGGTGCAACTTCTCTGGGAGAGGGGGCTATGCGCCCCACTGACAGGTCAGCAGGCAAGTTTGTACATATGGATGGATTGCGCCACAGCAAAGGAACCTGGCTGTGTCCTCATCAAAGGCCTCTCTGGTTGTCAGACTCCATATGGAATTTCCACTGCGGGCCTCCGAGTGCTTTCTCCACTATGTGCCTGGTTCTGCAGGCTCTGTTCTAAGGGATGTCCCGGGCCCCACTGGCTTATGCTGTGTGGGCAGGCATTCTTCTCTTCAGTGTCTGGATGGCAGCCACATGACCGGAAACCTGTGGGGCCGAGCCCTCCTGGGTAGTTGTGGGTGTTGCAGAACTGCTATGGCCTTCCAATCTCCTAAGTGCCACCCCCACTCTCTATGTCACAGTAAGCTGGCCATCGCTGTTATAAGATGCTGTGCAGTGCATCTGGTGGGTCTTAGGTGTTGGTTCCACCATCTTGCCATTCTTGGAGTCAGATGTATGGGCCACCATACAGCAGCGGAGGCTTTTGGATGCAATCATGTGCCCCCACGTAAGCGCTCAAGGGGCTCTGCTACTCCCACACACCATTGGGCTGTCACCAGAGTGGGGAGGAGCAAATTGGCATGGTCGGCGGCACTCAGGTATGGGCAGCCACCATCTTAACTTGTTCGGGGTCAGCTACCCAGGCTGTCACGTCACAGCTAGAATTTTCCAGGTGACAAAATGAACTCCTCTTAGGGAAGCCAGGAGATCTCAAATGTTTCTGTGGTGATTCAGGATGCACTAATGTGATCCAGGACTCTGCTATTGATGGCACCTGTTGGTCTGGATGGCAGATGAGCAATCAGTGTGTCTCACCCCACCGCCAACTTGCCTCCATCCCTAAGCTACGTTTCAAGGAAGATATTTTTCTATATATTATCAGTGGGGGCTTTTCCAGGTTTCTTTTTTGTTTGATGTTAATCTACAGGGAACATGATGGACTACATTAAACATAACTCTATGCTTTGTAAATCCCAACATTAAGTTGTGCTAGGATGTTTTGTAAAAATATTTTTGTAAATCGTTATGTCATTTCTGTTTTTAAACATAAAATGTTAATAAATATTAAAGTATTTAAAATGTAAAAACATTTAGTTTTCTTCCTTGGTGCAGAAGAGCCAATATGGTGCCTGCAGCCTTAGAGAAAGGAGCTAGAAAATGTGTTGCAGCTCAGTTTCATAGAGGAGATTGAGGGTGTGGTTTGTGCTGTAGCTTTGGATGTATGTCATGACAGCGCAGGAATTACCCCGCACTGCCATCACGACGCATCCTTTACAACGCAAGTCGTTACAACGACTTGCGATGTAGGCGCTGGATTGTGGCATAGTTTAATTTTCTATTCCAACTCCAGCACAGGTTACAGTAGGGAAGGTGTTGGAATAGAACATTAAACTATTCCTTTAGCAACAGCGCCCTCCAGCGCAAGTCGTTCTAACGACTTGCATTGTAATAGCAGCGTCGTAATGGCAGTGCGGGGTAAAGCCCGCGATGTCATGGCTGCTCACCGTAGCTTTGGGGGCCAAAGAAGGGAAGCATAAAATAGGGATGTGTGTAGATCTCCGTAATCTGAATCAGAGTATTCCGGATGATTGGCAACACCTGTCTAACATATCAGTGGCACTATCTATGCCTAGTGGTACGAATTGAGTCAATGTGAGGGATCTTTACTGTGCATTCCACCAAGTTCTATTTCATAAGAATTCTAGGGCTTTGTGTTCGTTTTCACTCTTCTTTGTGCTTATAGGTTAATTATAGTTCTGCTGAATTTATCTTGTGTGACAGCATGTTTTCAGAGCATGATGAAGAAAGCATGATGAAGAAAGTGCTGGCTAGTATTGATCGCATGATATTTTCCAGGACGATCAAAAGAAGGGGAGAGTGAGGAGCTCAACGTTTTGGATAATTAGGTCTATGAAACAGATGTAGCACTACACTTCCTTAACACTAACCACACTAACTCTAGAACAGAGTTCTTCAATCTGTGGGGCGCGCCCCCCTGGGGGGGCACAACATCGTCTCGGGGGGGCGCGCATTCCACCCATAAATCTCACCTTTGTCTCACAAGCAGGCTGAGGCGCACCTAGAGTCAAATTTCGGGAGGGGCGTTTTATTTTTTTGATTCTTCAAGCAAACGGCAGAGTGGGGCTTCAGGGGCCCTAAGAAAGGGTGAAAACTATCAAAGCTTCATTAACATGTAAATGGTCTTTTAATGACCTGTGAAGTACTCTGGTGCAGCTGTGCGGGGAAACTGTCTCAGCCCGGACTGACGCACAGGGGTTTCAGCCCGGACTCTCGGACTCTGAATTTTCATAATAGAAGGCAATGGGCTATTGTCCTACTTTCAGTGCTAGGGGACATTCGTGGGGTACCAGCAATGACACAGCCATCATTGGTACAGCAGGTGCAGTGATACCCCAATTATGGCTGTCTTTTACTACCCAGTTAGGTGGCAGGGTGCCCTAGTTTCTTGTTTGCATTGGTGTCTATAGCAGCACCAGTGAGTTTTGGCTGCAGCAGCGTCTGAGATCTTCAAGTTTAGTAACAGTGTGGTTTTGGCCTGCAGTCATTGTCTCGGACTATGGGTAATGACAGAGGTGGTATCGGCCTGTGGGCCTGGAAATGGAATGCTGAGCTGGACCCCCATCAGGTAGACCACTCCTCGCCCCATCATCACATGTGCTGTAGGGTTATGTTTTACTGACCTCGGCAGCCAAGACACCCTGTTTGTAGAAGTAGAACATCCTGGGAGAATGCAAACTGCAAAAACAACCTGTATACACAGCAGCGTATATAAACCGCAGGACCATCTGCTTGGTCAACACAATAACACAGGCTTGGGTAAAAGGCTACTTACTGGCTTGAATATGTTGGTGCACACCAGCTGATTAAATGGGCCTTTCCTATCTTTGACTCCAGATTTACAATCACTGGGTACAACAAATGGGCCAGCACTTCCAGACTTCTCATCAGAAGACTAGCAGTCAGCCAGGATATTAAAAAGGTGCATCGGCTTCTCACTGGAAATGCCTCAGTAAGCCCTTACTTGCAAAGAGCAATAAGGATTTTTACTCCACTCACGAAATTCTTTATATGTCTTGCTTGACAGCGTAGCTATCTATGAGACCAATTGTTAATAATTCTTTACAATATTCATAATGTGGGCTGTGGCTCCGTCCAGAAGACTATTACTCTCTCACCTGATGAAACTGGCAGTTTGTTGTATCATTCACCTTGTATTGAGTGCTTGCATTGTAATACATGAGTGGCCATTTTACTTCTCAATAGTACACTTAATTTGCACATATTGAATTATTTTACTCATAAATGCATTGTATATAGAAAACGATTTTTGTATTTTTCACTGTAGCAGGTTTTTTTTAACGTATTGGGGAGTCAACTGCACTCCAGACTTGCCTTAGCTTGTTTTGAACCCAGGCTGACACACTAGGTCGGGGGAGATGCTGTTGCAATTTCAACCGAGCAAACCAGGTTAATTCCTACAGCTGAAATGCTATGTATGGATAACAACACAGCACGAATCACAGCAAACTTATATCTCAGACATGCTCAACCTTCACGTAACCTCAGCAGTGAAAGGACACCCTTTAACCCTCGAAGCCTTGGGCATCTGGAAACCCTTCTCTCAGCCACCCTCGGAAACTCTGGATTCTTGGAAGTTCTTAGCTCCCTGCCCACCTTATGCTTCCAACTCTAGGAGATACACACAGTGCGCAAACTACTACCCTGGACACTTAGACGTATAAAACAGCACACAAGAGCAAACACACCAAAGAAATACAACTGTCGATACACATTGCCCCGTAACAGGAGCAGAACAGTAACGAGCAAACAAAAGGGGGTAATGCCAACAGGATCAGTCCCTCAGGCAGGACAGTGCGCATGCGCAGTACACCCTGAACACTGCACAATCCGCGGCCCAGAATTATTTTCCATGTCAGAGGGAAGCCCGCACACATAGGTAAGCGTTCTTCCCAGCGCGCCACATGACACACCCGCACCTCGGATTCTCACCCGGATTTGAATGAGTCAGATATGTACAGGCAGTAACATACACGTCACATGTTACCGCACACATGACCCCACTGCTCTGTTTCACCTATTACTGTTGCACAAGGCAGGCATGTACCAAAGGACTACAGCACGCTGACTTGGCACTGAGCCTTCTAGGCACCTTAAAGTACAGATTTGTACATCTCAAGTTCTACAGTGCTACCTTTGTTGAAAAGGATAATAGACTGAGTTTGCCCTGCCGTGATTCTGAGCTGTGATTAACACGTTATGCCGGGATTTCAACAATAGGAGTATATTTCACAGCAGTATCTATACGTATGGAGAGAGGAGAGAGGCGAGGGGGCCTCTCAAGGGATAGCGGGGAGATACCAAAGTGAAAGCACTCACACTGCACCTGTCTTTGTCTCGCATATCGTACCTGAACCCCACGGGAGGCGGACTTGGTGAGGCGCAAACACAACTCAACACATGGAAAAGGTGTCTCTGTTAAATGGCAGGCTTAGGGACCTTCAGCAACGGAAATCTACCTTTAAACCACATTTTGAGCTCAGTTAAATCTGTGGATTTTGCACAAACCACGGCATGCATTAGTGGTTCCAGCAAGTTCAGTCTAAGGAGCAACGGCACGGGCTCCGCTCACACACAGATGTGAATCATGAGTGGCACCGCTGGCAGCAGGACAAGCGTCCTTCATTCACACGGTACACTGGTTTGACAGCCTCCAGCAGTGGAAGCTTGCTGCACAGACCCACACCAGATACAGCAGCACTGCTTTCCTTATACTGGAAACTGTGACCAACTTTCCTCACACACAGGGACAGGAGCAGTGTAAATATGCTCACAAGTACAGAGCAAGAACAGAAAGGGAGCCGTGCACTATAGCCTCACGAACTGAGAAAAGGCAAAGTACATGCATCAGCACTGCAAGCTTCCCCCACACAAACAGAGAAGGGATTCCTTAGTGTTGCGACAACAGTACATTTATTCCTCTTGCATGCAGCACAGTTATGATACAGCCTGCGGCAGGACAAACTTCCTTCACACTCAGAGAACAGTACAACCTCTCCTCAAATACATATACATCGTGGAACATAGGGGCAGCAGTGCAAGCTTGCCCCATATGAAAGGAGCTGGGATTCCAGGGGTGTGGCAACAGCAGTACTAGTATCCTTCATGTATGCAGCGCAGATATGAACAGACTGCAGCAGGTTAAGATTCCTTCACACTCAGCGAACATTACAAGCTCTCCCCAAATATATGTACATCATGGAGCATTGGTTAGCAGTGCAAGCTTCCCCCACACGAACGGGAAAGGTGATATAGCGAGATGAGGTGCATTGTTGGTGAGTGGTAGTGAGGGAATTCATGGAGAAGGAGGAACCTCATTGTTTTGGACATTTTTTGCAAGATATGGCCCGGGATATGCGGGTGACGGTTGATTATGTAGTGTACCAGATTCCAGAAATTTCGGTCAGGTGGTGGGGGGGGCCCGACATTTAAAAAAATTCAGCTGGGGAGGCTCAACCTTCAAAAGTTTGAAGACCTCTGCTCTAGAAGGACATGTCTTGTGTGGAATCCAGTTATCAGACAGAATTTTTCTCATCATATTTACAGTACACAAATCATTGAAAAATGTAAGACTTGTGAAGCATCATTGTATTAGCATTTCAAGACACGACACGGTGTTAGCCTCCTTGGCTTAATGTCACACTCCATCACTTCTGAAATGCAGGGCTACACTATATTTACAATGATATGGTGCAGCCCTGCGTTTCCCCCTGTGCTGGCACTAAATTTAGCAACCTAGCACCAACACAGGCACCCTTGCACCATAGTGCAAAGGTGTCTGCATTGAGGAGAATATTGTTTATGTGCAGGGAGGTGTCCCTTCCTGTACATAAACAATCTTTAAATGGTGTTTTGTCACTTCTTCTTTAAAGATGGATTGTGTGCAGAACAGATCACCTTCCTGCACATAAACAATCAACAGCCGTTTGCTGTTTCTATGCGTGCTGCACAACGCAGCACACATGGAAACAGCAACGACAAGGAGAAATAAAGCATTTCTCCTCATTTCGCCTGTTTAAGACCAGGTTTTCCCTAGTCTTAATATTGTCTCTGCCTCCTATTTACAGGGTTCCTTATTTACAAGGCAGCCTTGAGCCACTTTAAGTGGCTTTAATCTTCCTTGTAAATAAGGCGAAGCACATATCGCCACAGGAACGTCACTAAAATTGACGTTCCTGTGACGATAGGCGCTTGTAAATATGCCCTACTCTTTTGTGATGGAGCAACCCTTTGACCAAAGTCTAAATTAGGCCCTCTGTCTAGCAAACTGATGTTCTGCCTGCTCTGGTATAAGTTGGGCAAACAGTTATGTTTCTGCATCTGGAACCTCCATTGACCTGCAGGCAGAAACTTTAGTAGATGGCTCCAAAGATATCTAGCTATCGATCTGAGGTACTTTTATTTTCTTGTTTGGAACCACTAAGGAAAGCCTGGAGTTCCCCAAGAGAAAAAAATTGATTTATACTTTTGAAAAACAAACTCTGACTTTGGGAGTTTGTTTTTGAAAACAATATAATAACTGCATGGCAACATGAAAAATAGTGGCTGCTCAGCAAACCTACAGTGTCTTCAGATAAGCCAATGGGATTGTGATCTCCACTTAGATCCTTGACAGGCAGGGAGATATTCTACATATGGGAGTCTCTAGTTCACTAGAGCAGCAGATCACATGTCTCTGCTGCCCTGGCGAAACAGATCACAGTCCGCCAAACCCTAAATGGCCACCAAAGAGTTTGCTGTCTCTGTCAAATTAGATCCTGAAACCCTTGTAAATAATAATGGTAATAATTTTGTTGTTTTTGGACTTCACTTTAATTTGCTATTATCAACTTCTTTATTCTTTTCGAAACAGATTTCTGCCAATGCAATCTTCGCACTAGAGAATAAAACCCAGGTGAAAGAATTCATCCTCCTCGGGATGTCTGATGACTCTGTGGCGCAGATTTTACTTTTCCTGGCATTTTTGGTCTTCTTCACAATGACCTTGGTGGGAAATGGAGCCATTATTGCAGTCATCACCTTCTGCCCTCGACTGCACAACCCCATGTATTTTTTCCTTTGTAACTTATCTTTCCTGGACATCTGCTACTCATCCGTGACAGTCCCCAAAATGCTCACCAACCTACTGACAGAGAGGAAGAGCATATCTTTTAATGGCTGTATCGCACAGATGTACTTTTTTCATGTGTTGGGGAGTGCAGAAATGTTCCTACTGGCAGTGATGGCATATGATCGATATGCTGCCATATGTAATCCGCTTCGTTACACCATGATCATGAGCTGGAGGTTGACTGGGCAGCTGGCAGCTGCTGCTTGGCTTGGAGGCTTCATTCACTCAACATTGCACACTGCCCTAATACTGCGACTGTCCTTCTGTGGCCCAAACCACATCGAGCATTTCTTTTGCGACGCAACACCACTTTTGGTGTTGGCTTGCTCAGACACCTCAGTGGATGAGGTGCTGATTCTTACCACCCCAGGTGTCCTGGGTCCTAGCTGCTTCTTGTTGATTCTTGTTTCTTACAGTTACATCATCTCAAGCATCTTAAAGATACACTCAGCTGAGGGAAGGCGGAAAACTTTCTCCACTTGTGCCTCCCACGTCATGGTTGTGTCTGTGTTCTACGGTACTGGGGTGTTCGTGTATATACAGCCCATGTCAGTCTATTCTGCTGCCAATAACAGTTGTATTACTGTGTTCTATGCAGTCATCACTCCAATGCTAAATCCAATTATTTACACTCTGAGAAACAAGGATGTGAAAGGCGCTATTACAGCTATATTGTGTAGAGAACACAAAGCCGTGGGGAAGACAGAAATTGTTCACATTTTTTAACCTGAGAGGAACAAACACAAAATAATATCTTGGAGCAAGGCTTCGTCCTGCTGCAACTTTCAAAGCATGTATCATAAATCAAAATTGAGTGAAAAGAAACAACAAATGGGGTCAAGGCGCTCAACAGACACACTAGAAGATTGTTTTGAAATTTGGACGCAATTGCTTACAAAGAATATTAGTGAATTGGGGATAGTTTTGTAAGTGATGTTTTGGAGTACCATACATAAATGAATGACAGAGGTCTCACATTTCACAGGTTCATGCTGGAGCAGCCCTCTCAGTCCATAGTTTTTCTTTACATTCTGGTATCGTAGTCCTGTTGATTCCATTATAAATATTAATAATGATATATTAAGTATACATGTCCCAGAATGAAAAGAAAAATACCCTTGGCTGGATAAGTTAGTCATGGGTGGACCTTGGGAATTTGACAGCTCTTAAATGGTGGCATTATGTTGATGATATATGTAGTCACTAAGTGACAGGAGAAGTCACAGTATATGCAAATATACATTGCAATGTGCTTAGCACTGAGAAATCAGTATCTTAGACCATTGGTTAGGACTGGAGTCATTCTCATTACCTCTTCATCCCCTTCCCTGTTCTGTTCATGACGAAATGAGGAATTTATGTGTCCTAGTAGATACATTTTGACAAGCGCAATCCCCTAATGAAATACATTATTCACAAACTATGGGCCTTATTTACAAGGCCCAGTAGCATTTTTGTGCCGCTGCTGTGTCACTTTTTTGATGCACTGGTGGCGCAATCTGCCGCAGCATATTTACAAGGCCATGCAAAGACACTTCATGGCTTTTCATAACCTTCTAAAAAGTGCACCTTCACGCAGAACATTGCATGAAAGAGGTGTTCCATCGGTGTTGCTGTGCGAGTTCCCGCGCAACATCCATGGAATCTGAAGCATTTCCAGATTGCCGAGTAATTTTAAACCTGGGAATGAATCAGATTCCTACATCTCCCCAGGGGAGACAAAGGAGTGGCTCAAAAAGAAGAAATTCTTTTATTTCTCCCCATTTTCCCCTCTTTCTATGCGTGCTGCTAGAAAAAGGAAAATGCCATCAAATATTGTTATTGTGCAGTAAGGTGCCCTTTCCGGCACAAAAACAGTCATCCCTTACAACATGACGGAAGGGTGCCTGCATTGGTGCATGGCTGCTGTTTGTGCACCTGCACAGGGATGAAGGACAAGAATTCACTGCATCTTATAGCTACTGCGCATTCCTGCCCTCAGTGGCAGCCACTGCAAAATGTAAGTGGGGAGGAGGGGAGGGGGACGAGACAAGGGAAAACGTACCTGTGCCAACGCTGCCGGCTGCCCCAAGCTACTCTTGTTCCTGATGGTGTCTTAGTAGTCCCTGGGACACCAGCACAGACTCTCCACCCAATCCTAGTGCTGCTCTCAATAGCATGAATGAAGCAGCAGGATTGGTCTGAGTGGCTTAGTTTGGCACTCAGACTGTTCCCGGGAATCTGTGCTGTTTTTCCAACTCGGCTGTGAAAACAGCTGGTTGTGAGAAACCTAAGTGAGCATGACAATTTAGCCAGCGTAAGATGGACGGACAAACCATCATGTGCACTTTTTTTATTCATTGTCATCTTTATTCGATCATGTTAAAAATAATCATAAAAGCACATATAAATACATCATCTTAAAACATTTTTTTACAAGATATTATTTTAAAATTACAAATATTTGATCACAATTCTAGAATAAAGACGAGCATGCGTAAAACAACTAAAAAAGAGGAGACATTTCATATCGCAAGATTAGGTTCATTGTCATTACTTAACAAACTCAGTAATCTACGCGCCATTCCCTTCCTCTTCCTCATGCAGGCCCATAGGAATGTCGCTACTGAGTAACAAACCAAAGAGTCGAGTAGTGTTTTTAAAAAGTATAATGCTACCCGACACTGCTTAAATGTCATTTTCTTCAAAATTTGTTTGAGGTGGACATTCCTTTCATTTTCATAGATACATTTTCACGTGGGCACGCGCTTAGGTCGGAGTGATTATATGTTTTTTCTGGATAACCAAGCATTACGGGAATCTAGTTGGTGCGAAATCTCAGTAATATGAATCTGTGATGTACCGTGTTTACATTTACTAGATAGGAAAAGCCTCCCTCCGTTAGTGGTGGATTAAGATAGTATGCCTGTACTGCGTATTTCTCTTTGTGGTGTTCCCTGCGCTTGAATTCAGACATCAGGATGAAAGTAGCACTAACCTTCTGTTTGGGGATCTTCCTACAAACCAAAGGATCTTTAAAAAGTTCGTAGAGCTCAATCTCTCTTAGAACTGACTCTACGTAATTTAGCCACCTGGATCTCTTCCAGTTATCCATGGTCAGGCAGCTCCTTATTACGGATTGAGTCAGTGGTACTGTGTCTCTCCTCCAAACTGAATACCATAGGAGGAGTAGGGCTAGTTGTATGTAATCTGATATGTAAGGCAGGCCAATTCCGTGCGTAAGATCTCATTTGTGAAAGAAGTAGGGAGGCCCACTACAGATTAAAAACATTTATTTTCAATTGTTTGTAGTGGTGTGGGTGCAACCACACCCTAGACTCCGGCTCCATAAGTCGCTGCTGCTTTTACTCTGGCCTGGCAGATGTTTTTTTATTGACAATAAGGGTTTAGCGCTTAATTTCTTTGCAAAAGATTTTACAGCAATTATACCCCTCTCCATCGCCACCTTCCTTCCTTCCATCAATTTTGCCCATGGCAGTTCTTTATCAAAAATGAGACCCAGATAGGGGAAAGAGTCTACTACCTCAATTTTTCCGGCATCCGCACTAAAGTAAGGCACTTTTTCTTTTTTAGTGGGCCCGGCTATGATTATGAGGGGCCGATTACGATGGCGGGTGAGGACCACCGGCCCGGCAGTGGCAGACCGCCCACCATCAACCTCAATATTCCTCCCGCCACATCAGGATGGCAGTGGGAATGGCATTGGTACCGCGCCGGACAGAAAGACCGTCCGCCGTGGTCCTGCAAGGCGGTCCTTTTCTGCCCGCCTGGCGGGACATGGTACAATGGGGGCATTATGCATTGCCTTGCAGGCACTGCCGTGTGCATTAGGAACCTGTTTTTTGTGGCGGATATCCTGCCTCAAAAAGACAGGCAGAGAATGCCTTTGGGGGCCCGTTTCAGGCCCCCTGGGGGTGGGGGGGATGCTGCACATGGGGGTACCTATGGTACCCCCCCTTCATTTGTATGTACAAGGTGGCAGGCACGTTGTACATACAAATGAAAAACATGTATTTTTACATTGTGGCAGGTGCTGCCGCCTGCCGCAATGTAAAAATACGGAATACGCAATGTAAAAATACGGGTTTGCGCCCACCAATGTGGCAGGCACATCGTAATTTGCATTGCGTGACCGCCGCACCTAAGGCGGGCGGTCCCTTTTGCCTATGCGATGGCGGGCGGACTGTTACAATGTATTTGCCTGGGTCTGAAAAGATCGGTAACCATTTATAAATACTGACTCCGTGGCCCAAGTTTCCTGAAAGCATACTATTTCCTGGTCCTGCCATATCTTTAACCAGTTAATGTCGCTCAGTTTTTGGGCGATACCAGCTACATTCCATGTGGCTATTTTAAGAACATTTCTTTGTCTCTCCCACAGTATATATGATGGCTATGGGCTTACACTGTTACCCGTAGTAGGGGGGTATTGCCTTTCATTGCACAACTATGAGCTTGTATGTACTGGCTGTCGTCAGTCACAAGCATCAAGGTCGGACAGGATAGCATATCTGTTCTTACTACTCCTACCCTGCTGGCTGTGCCTGTGACGACAGTGAAGCCCTGCCCCGCCCAGACTTGGCTCACTCTAGAGGGAAATGGCAAAAATAAAATGATAATAAAACCAATTTAATATCATTTTATTTTTCCCGTTTGCCTCAGGTGGTTCATAGCAAGGGGGTTGATGCTCCTCCGCCATATCGGAGGTGCCACCGCTGCCTGTCCTTTTCTTTTGACACACAGCAGCGCAGCAGGAAGGCACTGCTGTGTGCCAAAAGTTTATAAATGAGGCCCTAAGGGTGTGTAAACATGCCTGCACCCTCATGCATAACCTGAACCTTTTTGACTCCCATAAGATTTGACACCCCCAGCCAAGTGCCGGGCGCTGGTTACAACAAATACAATTCTCTTCTGCCCTCTACTGTACCTTGGTCACGGATGAGAGATTTTAAGGAAATCACGGTGAAGGCTGGCCACTTTAGTGAAGATTATGTGCTCGCCTTCCTTGTGGGAGACAAATGGGGTCCTGAAGCAGTCTTGGTCACGATGCATGAGGAAAGATCATCCGACTGAGGCTAATATTAGGGGGTTTGCCTTACTTAACGTCAGTTAAGTAAGGCATGAATAAACAGAAGAAGTTTGCCCTATAAAGTAGTAGATGGGATAGGGCACTTAATATTATATTGTAGAAAAGGGTTTCCTCAATGAACATAAATAAAAAATATGTCTTTTCAAAGGCAAAGTAAAAGACATTTTCACAATGGAAAATAGAACAGTACATAAATTACTGGTCGTAAACACTATAAATTAATCTCTGCATATAATAAATGTTCAGAAACAAAATTATTGTAATCATTCAGCATAATTTGATAACATTTGATAAAACACTAGAAACATTCATAAGGTAATTTAGCTAAATGCTGTGCAAAGGAGGAAAGAGGGAGAAAATAACCCTCTTCCCATAAGTTGAATAAACTTCCAACAGAAATTATGACTGTTGTCAAAGATTGGATTCTTGAAACTAAAAGCAAGGGGCATATTCTCAAGGAACTATTGCAGAGTTATCAGCAGTTTATTGCAGCCAAACTCGCGATAAATCTATCACCCCATTAACTCCTTCGCTGGGGCGGCTATTCCGCCGCAGCGCTAACAGTCGTGAGCAGGCGCGCGGCTCACCCGCGCTGGTGACAGAACCGTTCGGTCACCGCTCGCGGGTGAGCTGTGCTTGTGGCGGAACAGTTCCGTCACGGCCCCGCCCGCTTAATTAAACCCGCCACGCAAGCGCGAAATCAGCGCCTGCGCGGCGGCCGGGCCGTGACGGAACCATTCCGTCACCAGCACAGCCCACCCGAGGGGCGTGACGGAACGGCTCGTCAGCAGTGTCGAACAGGTTAACAAGCAGGTGCTAAGAGCCGTCATCACCAGTTTACCCACGATAGCAGCCTCAAAAAAGATCGCCACAGATGACCCCTGCAACTATAACTAATAAGATGCAGAGTAGGCGTTCCCGTGCCAAAAGCTGTGACAACACCACTCTGCAACATTCTCAACGACCAGCCCGATCGCCAAAAAGACCACAAAACATGCGATAAGGTGCTTTAGAAGCAGGAAACTAACACCTGCTCTGACCTGGTGCAAAGTCGGACGACAGCTTGCACCACAAAAGGAGCCCAGCCCGGAGCCACATCTGAAGAACAGCAGATGCCATGGAACCACTGAACATACGGGCTGGATACCCAAGAAGGCCACCCCCCGGGCCCCACCCCGGGCACCCCCCACCTCACCCGAACCAAGTTACTGCACATCAATGGCACGAAAACATTAACAAAAGCACCGCCTGATGTCGCACAATTGCAACAATCAACATACATTTGAGTGCTGAAATCCTGATTCATTCATTCACCATTGAAAGACCAAACAAAATGTCACATTCTAATTTGTCTCCAAACAACTATTCTGAATAGTCATGGTGGGGCATCCCTGGGCAATCTGTGACTCACAGCCTGCAAGACAATATCCAAGATCAGAGGGTGTGTCAGGCACTCATCAAAGGACCAGGAGCAAGAGAAAGAGAGAAAGAAAGAGAGAGTCTGAACAAGGAGCGCAAGGCCAATCGGGCCCTTGGCACATGCAAACATGCTAACAGCTGAATGTGTCTCGAAATTGGTGCACCCCAAATCACAGGCCTGGCATCACAGTTAGCGCAAAGGCCACATCATATTTAAGAAATGCAAGCAGTAGTCAGACTAAAATTAGGAATGAAAGCTCCTTTGTTTCAACACACAAGGCAGAAGGCCAACCAAAACCCCGATCTTGGTCCTGAATGCGGCTGGCACACCCTGCGTGAGATACCATACCAGCCTCCGATGACTCCCACACCACAAACTGTGGTAACAAAAAACCAACGTGCCCACACTCCATACACACTTATCCCTGCACGACCGACACCTGCAAGGGATGCCCTTGACACATTGGTTAAAAACTACCCATAAGTCCAAATGTTGCACACACATACAACTCATTGCCCAGAGCTGTGACATATCGTCCACCGAACTGCCGCCGGTCTGAGGAGTGCCGGTGCCAAAAGAACAACAAACGCAATGGCAGGCAATACTGGGCACATGCACAACCCCTGTCACGTGAAACTGTACCGTGCACGAATGCTGTATCGGTTGGGATTCCTGCCAATGGCAATGTTGCAAATCAGTTTCAGTCTGAGTTTCCGTCTTGCCTATGTCACCTGCGTGCAGCCCTGGTTCAACTTTCGATGATTCACATTTAAGTGACCCATGGAGGTCTACCTATCCAACGCAATGGTAGCTGAATTGAACTATGACCTGATAGTGCGCCCCCCCCTGTTGGCCCATGAACAGGAGTGTCACCAGGATAGCCATGCAAGGGATGCACTGATCTTTGGTGTATGTGCTTGCAGTTGTGCATAGGAGATTGCACAACTCCTCGTGTGCAGTGACCACATCGAGGCGCTTCCATATTGGGCTGTGGTGCAGATTGGGGAAATGACGTGGACTGAGCACATCTGCCCAGACCAGTTAATGGATTGGCTCATCCTGGTGTTTCTTGAACCCGACAATGACGTACTATTGGAACACATTGCCCATGAAGCTGTGCTGACATTCATGGACGAGTAACTACGTTCCTGCAGCTACATCGGATTGTCACCCACAGCACAGGTCCCAACACCTTGTTGCATCGTAGGGAATGCCCACATATCCTACCAAAACAGTTGCGATGTCTGCCTTCGTCTGGACTCTGAATGCATGTGCATGGAACTACGCGTGTATACACACACCTGTGCAAGGTGATGAGGTTCCATGGTCGGAGCAGCACAGCGTCATTTGGCAACGTTACCAATTTGGACATACTGCTGGGGGAGAGTACACACATGGCAATGTAGCACAACATGTGACTTTGTTGGACCCTTTCACCTGAACACTGTCAGCTGAGCAGACAGTTGGCATAGTCTGGTGGCAGTGCACTATGCAGACCCCAGGGGCTGTGAGTCGTGTGCCCTCACAACGGGCAATGGGCAGACGCCAAACATCACATGACTCGTCCAGCAAGGCAAGGTGGGCTGAGACCCTTGCCATCCGTAATGATTTTGTGTATATTTTTGCCTCCCCATTTGTTGCACCTCAACATGTTCCCATGTAAGTCTCTTGAGCATGTCCCTGCATGTTGTGGCTGTTGCCTTGTACGTAATGACATTCACATGCCAGTAAAGTCTACACTACTTCACTGGTGTCTAACTGTGATGAGTGTTGATTAGATTAACAACTTGTGTGCCACAATGACCATCGTCCCTACACAGGGAAGGACTGACTAACGCATGTACAATGGGGTGGGTCCCTTTTGACAGCTCCACCTCTGTAAGCCAGACATTGGTTTGAGATAGTTGCAGGCAGACCTGTGGACTTACGTGTCTTCACCAATGTGAGTATGGTGTCCAACCTCTGACGACGTGGAGCAATGTTATAAATCATAACAGAATGTGCCCACACAGATGAGTGTGAGTAGGTATGCAAAGTGAAGTTCTGTTGTCAGGTGTGATGTAGGACACCACTTCTGGCCTGCTACCGATTTGGTCATTCCTACACACAGCCCTATTTAATACATGGATGTGTACCTACGTTGGGGGGTCGCGAGATTGTTGTTAATGTGCAATGGGGACACAGCTAGTACTCACATTCACAGTCATCCAATTGGTCATTTGGCTCCGGGTTAAACATGCACCTTGATGTCATTTACCAGGGTGTACCTTCTTGTGCAATCATTGTCCCTACATCCAGCCATACTTTCATACTTGAGTGAACATAGTCATGACACATCTGTGTGATTTCGAATGTTTTATTCACATTCTGGTGAATGACGGAGCTGGAGCTGTACATGGCCATCCTAGCCCACACTACATGGAAGCCCAGTGGTGGCCACCCAGAGTCCTTTGGGGATTAAAAAATGATTTGGAAGAGGGAGAGTACAGTCCACATCAGGATTGCTGTGTAATTGTCAACCAGTGAAGATATGGCAGTCCATGTCGGGGTCCAGGTGAATGTCGCAGAGTGTTCCGGGCTTCAGTGAAAGGTGTTGTCCCAGGGCATGAATAATGGGGCAGAACCAGGCAGGGACAGGCCATATGGCAGTGATGGATGCTACTACCTCCTTCCTCACACAGTAATTACCATCCACATCTTACTCCTCTAATACTTCTTCTGTGTCCGGTGTGTCCAGTGTGTGTGGCAGTGTAATGGCTGCATCACTGTGTACCACTGACTCATCAGGGTGCGACGGTGATAGGGCTGCATCACTGTGTGCCACTGACACATCAGGGGTCGGAGATGTGTGTCGAAGTTCCCGCTGCAGTTATCTGGGACAGGCTCAGTGGCAGCAATGGCAAGATGATGAACTGCAAGGCATGGAAGATCCCAGCTACATCTCGCTGGTGTTCAGCCTTGGTAGCCATACTTCCAGCCTGCATCTGCTCCATGGTCTCCATTGTTGTGCGCATGTGAGCCAACTCTGTGCTGTCATCGCTGGTGCCTGTCTCACTAGACAGTTCTTGTATCCGAGTAATGGCCGCAGCGATGTAAGCCAAGGATTGTCTGGGAGCATGGTGCGGACAGTGTGTGTCCGTTATGGACTGTAAGTGGTCTCTGATGGGACTCAGACGCCCAGGTATGGCATCAAGTTTGGCTGCCACGAGCTCAAAACCCACCTGCAGCTGATCAGCCAACTCCACCGGGCAACGCACACGGCGTTGAAATTCCATGTGTTGTTTGTGGGGGTCCTGGCAGACAGCCTTGCTGTTGTGTGTTTCCTGCCGTGTGGTCTGTGCAGGTGGTGGGGTCATCTCGAGGCAGCTGGGCTGCCCAGCTCCTGGGGGTGGGGTGCAGAGACTGTCCATTACCCATTGAAGGGTGTCTGATCATATGTGCAGGTTGTCCTCTTCATCATCACTGATGGGATTTTTGGTCTGCTCTGCAGTAAGTGTTAATTGTCCCTCTGCTATGTTAAGGGGAGCTGCAGGTTAACAGAGTTTCCCATGTAGTCGACGCTTTGCAGATGTTTACATCCAGACTGCATGACAATGCACATTGTGACTGTTTTGGTGGAGCTGGTCATTTGATGGTAGACAGTGGGACTTTCGACTACATGACGAATGTGTGGTAGTTTCCGTACATTATCATCACACAGTGTCAGGCAATGCCAGATGTGGGTGTCCAGTTTCTACGCACAAGCGGAACCTGTTGTGTCTTCTGTCCTGTGGTGTAGGTGTTGCACGTTGTACCACATTGCCGTCATTGCTGATGTTCTTTGATTGCTATGTGTGTGTGCTGCATTGTGGGGGCGTCGCCCCTGCAGCTCTGATTTTGTGGTCCCTTATCCCTTTGCTGCAGTGTGCCATTGAATTGTGTGCTTTTCGGAGGCTGAAATGTTTGCAACTTGGGTCATTTATGCTCTTGGACAGATTTTTTGGCCTTGTGCATTGTATGTCTGCTGCGTTTATTGGACGGCATGGGTTGTGGGTGCATGTAGATATGTCAGAGTGTGACCTGCTCCTCTACAGATGTGATCCACACTGGGCCACCTACATGTCGAATCGTGCACCATGTCATGTATTTTGGTTGCTGCCATGCTATCGGTCATGGAGTGTCACTTGCATAGTCAGTGTGGATCACACAGCAGCTGCTTTTCTGGATTCAACACATGTGCATGGATAGGTTGTGTCGTTGGTGATTTTGAGGGGTCCATATGTGCACATGTGATGGGGGCCTACTTGGTGTTTGTATGTGTGCTGCAGTGTGCCAAGGGTATCACGGACATGTTCAACAGTCATTGTGCATGTGCAGTGTGCTGCACATAATTGTGCATGTGTGCCATTGTGCCCATCTCCCCCCGTCCCCCCAGTCCCTGGTTGTTACTCACCCTGTTGCTGTTGGGTCAGGTCATAGAAAACTGTGTCCAGATGTCCAACTTGTGCCACCGCCTCCAAACTGGTGACTGTGTCCACCATTTCCTCCTGCTCGTCCAGCTCCTCTTGTGGCGAAGGACTCCCACCTCCAGTCGCCGTTGCTGCCTTGCTGTTGGGAGCGAGTTTCTGTTTAGTCTGGCTTTGCACATCATGCCAGCGCATCTTCACCTACTCCATTGACCTCCTTGACACTCCGACTGAATTGACATTGGTGACGATGGCCTGCCATATTTCTGTTTGGGTTGCCAGTGCCGCAGTGGAGGTGACGAACAGTTGTTGATAGTGTTCTATCACCTCAGTGAAGATGATCTGGTTTTCCAGCGGACTGAACCCTGTCTTCCTCTTCTCCTTGCCCTTCCCTGAACACGGGATTCCATGCTGGTCCTCCTTGGAGCTTGTGGGGTTCGGCTTGTCCTCTGCACTCATTCTGGGTGCATCCATGGTACTATGCAGTTTGAATTGGTTTTGGTGTGCTTTTTTGTATGGCTTTTCTGGTGCATTTTCCCACATGAAGCGTGAGAATTGCAAGCCTGTCACTGGTTTTCTCTGATTTTGGTATCACGCTTTGGGGCATTGCAACTTTTTTGGCGTGTGTGTTTCGCATTTTTTGTTTGTCGCGTTGATTTTTACGCGGTCATTTGGCGCGTTATCATACTACTATCGCACGGTGCTGCTGGGTTGGGAATTGGACGTTAAGACGGTGTTACTGAGATATGCAAAGTTGCGTTAAGCTAAGTTTGCGATGGTTAACTCACATTCTTGAGAATATGCCCGACAGTCTTTATAAAAAATACATTTAAAAAAAGCATCTAGTGCATTGTTTCAGACACAATTTCTGAGGCTAAATATGAGCTTGTCATGTCTCAAAAATATTCTTCTTCACCCATTAGTATTTTATTGATGACTGAAATCCAGTAGGGGTGTCCAAGGAGGACCTCTAATGTTCAACTCTACTTCAGCTCATTTCTTATTGGGACCCAAAGCTTTCAAAAAGCCCTCAGATCATCAATATTGTCGTTGATGTGATTTGACCTGCAAAAATGTTTTCAGAAAGGGGAAAGGTATTGATTAGGACTATTAGGGGCATATTTACAAGGGGTGATCGCCACTAGATGGGGGCTGGCAATGAGTGTTGCAGTGGGCGTTCCGCTGCAAACCCCATTGCTTTTTGACGATACCCCCTATTTACAAGGCTAGCATACATATGGTGCAGCGCCCCAAAAAAATCTAGGAAACCTGGTCTTAAAATGATTAATTTCTCTTTGTTTTTGCTGTTTCCATGGGTGCTGCATTCTGAAACACACATGGAGGTTACAAATCTCCATGGATTCCCGGAAAGCTGGAAACACGCTGAACTCACCGCCCTTCTGAAAAAACCCACAGCGGACCCCACCGAACTCAAAAATTACCGCCCCATCTCGCTCCTTCCTTTCCCGGCCAAAGTCATCGAGAAAGCTGTCAACAACCAGCTCGCCGCCTTCCTCGAAGCCAACAAATCCCTCGACTCCTCACAGTCTGGCTTCCGAACAAAACACAGCACTGAGACCGCCCTCATCGCAGCAACAGACGACATTCGAACTCTACTGGACAATGGAGACACAGTCGCACTCATCCTCCTCGACCTCTCTGCAGCCTTCGACACAGTCTGCCACAGCACCCTTTTACAATGCCTCAGAAACATCGGAATACAAGGAAAAGCACTTGAATGGATCACCTCGTTCCTCACCGGAAGAACCCAGAGAGTCCGCCTTCCACCATTCAAGTCCGAGGCCACTGAAGTCATCTGTGGCGTTCCACAAGGATCCTCACTCAGTCCCACCCTCTTCAACGTATACATGAGGCCCCTCGCGGCCATCGCCCGCCAACACAACCTCAACATCATCTCTTACGCGGATGACACTCAACTGATCCTTTCTCTCACCAATGACCCCAGCACCGCCAAAACTAACCTACATGAAGGAATGAAAGAAGTTGCCGAATGGATGAAACACAGCCGTCTGAAACTGAACTCAGATAAAACAGAAGTCCTCATCTTAGGTACATCCCCCTCTGCATGGGACGACTCTTGGTGGCCGGAAGCCCTTGGAAAAGCACCCATCCCGACAGACCACGCACGGAACCTAGGCGTTATCCTGGATTCTTCACTTTCAATGAACAGACAAGTCAGCGCCGTATCCTCATCCTGCTTCAACATTCTTCGCATGCTCAAAAAAACATTTCGCTGGATCCCCACTGAAACCAGAAAAACAGTCACCCATGCTCTGGTCACGAGCCGACTGGATTACGGAAACACCCTCTACGCAGGTACTACCGCTAAACTCCAGAAGAAACTCCAACGAATCCAAAACGCCTCAGCCAGGATCATATTAGACATCCCGCGTAACGAACACATCTCTGGTCACCTGGAAGACCTCCACTGGCTACCCGTCAATAAGAGGATCACTTTCCGACTGCTAACCCACGCACACAAATCACTCTACGACATCGGACCAGAATGCCTCAACTCACGACTGTCCTTCTACACCCCCTCCCGCCAACTACGTTCTTCCAGCCAAGCCCTCGCCACTGTACCTCGCATCAACAAGACCACCATGGGAGGCAGATCCTTCTCATACCTGGCAGCTAAAACATGGAACTCACTCCCCACTTACCTTCGCCTTACCCAGAATCACCTAGCATTCAGAAAGCAACTTAAAACGTGGATATTTGACAAGTAATCCTCCTCCCCTCCCTAAGCGCCTTGAGACCCTCTGGGTATGTAGTGCGCTATATAAATTCTTTGACTTGACTTGACTTGACTTGTGCAGCAAGGGACACATTCCTGAACTTGAACAATCATCCCCTGCAGTGCAGGCACACTTGTCCTATGGTACAAGGGAGCCTGCATTGATGCTAGGCAGCTAAATGTATCACCAGTGCTAGAGGAAACACAGGGGTGCACCGTATTATTGTAAATATGACGAATCCCTGCCATTTCAGAATGTCGGAGTGCGATGTTACCAATTCTGATGTAACACCATGCTCTGCCATTCTGTTGTGAATATGCCACTCAGTCTCCTTTCTATAGAAGAAAGACATTTACGTTCATGATTATTATTGGGATGGAAATGTCCTATGCATGGTATGGATCTGTACCCCTGATCTTAGTACCCAACAGTTCTGTTGTATGGATCCCTAATAATGACTTGTGTTATCATTTGCAAACAGGGATCATGCATGTGCGCCATGACATAGGCCTGTCTCATAAACCGTGTTTTTTCTGGGCCGGAAGGGTTACCCACAGCGCTACCCCTTAGTGGTGGAAGGCTACTGCAGTTACCAGGAGTTAAGCAGCATGAGTGCAGTGGTGACAGTATACAGTTTAGTGATCAATAGGAGTGAACGGCTCATCCTTAATCTGTCACTGGGGTGAGTCAACTGGCTCACCCACCTTTTTAAAGTTCCTCTACTCTGTGCTTAACTCACTCCTGAGCCTTCCTCATCTAAGTGTAAGTAGTGTGCAGTGCAAGAGTGGGGACTCTGTACTGGCTGTATGTGTGCCTGGGAACAGTAGAGTACAGGGATAGAACAGTGCTGAGAAGTGCGTGCAAGGGGTAGTGCACAGACTGGATGTATGTGTGCCTGCAAGAAGTACCTTACATGAGAGATGCAGTGAAGTGCAGTGCATACTTGTACTAGGTATTAATGTACCACCAAGACGTACAATACATGAAGGGTGTAGTGTTGTGCAGCGTACACAAGGTGAATGTGTATGCTGGGTCAGTGTGTGCCTGCAAGTCCCCTGTTCTCAAGCCTAAAGGTATATATTGGTGTGTTCTTTGTGACATGGTCTGATTGCCTGCAGGTAACACGATACATAAAAGCGACATTAATGAATAGTGACTGCAGAAGGAATGTGTGTGCTGAATGTATGCATGCCTGGTGTGGCACAATACATTGAACCAACAGGGTTGGGCAGAGTGTGTACTGTGTGCATACACTAATTGCAAGTGTACCTGTGATGGTACATTATATTCACAGCCCTGGGTACCATTTTTGGGGAGCCTAGGTCTGGCTGTTGAACACATGAGGACGATTTATGCATTACTGCATTGCTGCATTACTTCGAGCTGGATGGGACACACTGGAGAAAGGAGTGAAAGACTCCCCTTGTAAACTTCAAAGGGTGCTCTTTGATTCAGTGAGAGATCACAAGAAAGCCCTTAGACATCTCAGGAAGAATATGGGGCTGGTAAAGGAGTCATAAAGAGTATGGCTTGGATCGCAGAATTAACCCCTTGAGCACTTATCACAGTAGGTGACATCCAAGCTTGAACTCTAGTCACTCTCATGGGCAGTGTTGTGGGACTATCATCCTCAGAGACTATCCAGCTATGACAGATGGTCTTTTGAGAGAACGAAGGAGAGAAACGTGCACTTCAAAAGAAGCAGAACGCCAGCATAAAAATTCAAAGACTCAGACCCTAAATTACAGTTGTTGTCTAGAAATTGACTATAAGAAGGGAGGTTGAGCCCCACCAAAACTGTCATCTGCCAGGTAGCAAATAGGCTGTGTGAGAAGGAGAAGCTCTGCAAGGCTCTGCCTGTGACCAGGACTAGGGGCCAAAGTCTACTAGTCTCCTTGCTAGGTGAGAAGACAATACCCAGGAAGACCCTGGCCACCTGTTCTGGAGCCTAGAGCACCGCGCATGCCTGTTTGCCAAGAATAGGGTGCCTTGTGAGGAAGAGGAGAGGACTGGAAGTAATGAGGTCCAGTCGGGAACCCAGTGGAGAGGACTCCTGCTGCAATGTGTGAAAAGACAGCTGCTGCACCGATCAGATAGTTGCCCTGTGCAGTTGGTTGGCGACCTCTGAATGTCAGGAGAGGGCTTTAGAAGTTACTGCTGCCAAAGGTAGACAAAACTTGAGCAGGACCTTAAGGGCAACCCCGTATGCCAGGAGGGGCCGCCATGGCACAGTATGCCATGCAGTAAGGGCCAGCGCCTCATTTGGAAGAGTTGTGGCTATCCAGTATGCCAGGAGGGGCTTCTGGAATTTAATGTGCTGTGAGAATCAGGTTGCTGATGGAAAACTGTAAAGCCAAGGGTCAAAGAAAGCATCAAGAATTGCGCCGACCTGCCCCCATTGACCGAGGAGGACATTATGGGTTCATCGCTCTATTGATGGGACACAGATTGGGAGCATAAGAATCAACCCCACTGCCCTGTTGGGGAACATAGAACTAATTGTGCAAGACTAGCATAGGCGCGCCTCCGATTGCTCCTCAAAACGGCCGCGTAGGCTCCCGGAGAGGCAGGGCTTGCCAGATGCTGCATTGTCTGCTGCATGTAGACTGACTCTCCGAGCAGGACTGGACTCTTTCAAATACCCGCTGACGCAGCACCCGCTGTGACACTGTACACTTCCTTGCTGCTAGAGTGGGAAAGTCTAGTTATGGGTCTATGGGGCCCAGGGGGTCCTTGCTACTAAGGGCGTTTTAGCACCAAAACCACATTTGACTATTTTCTAACAGTCAGAATAAACTCTTGAGTTATGGCCTACTAGTGTGCATTTCTTGGCTGTGGCCACCGGTGAATGGGAAATAACCCCAACCACATTACAAGGAGATTGTGGGGCAGGGATTTGCCAGTGAAACACTGGCGGCCCGACCTCACAGGGAATTGTGTTATTGCTTATGAATGTCAGAATCTTTCATTGAATGCACAGAGTTTGAGTTAAAATACTTATTTTTATTATAAAAATAAGTATTTGACTGGACATTAATTTCTTGGTTCTGCTGTGAGCTCTTTGAGTTATGAGTTGTATTCACTGATCTGTATCTACAGTCCCCCCACCTCTAGAGGGAGCCTTTGACTGCTTGTCTGCAGTTACCACTGAGAGTCAAGTGCAGAGGGGGTACCTGGGCCAGATACTCAGGAGCTATAGTGGGCTGGTCCTTGAGACATCAGGAGTAAAATACCTCAACCGCCACGGTTAGATCCAATAAGCCTGCGTACCCCGGGCCCTCTGAAAGGAGTTCTGACAACTATATTATGGATTAATCGTACAGTGGGGAGTCATTACTTTAAAGAAATTCATAGCATTTGTGTGAGGCTGTATCTGAAGAATCATAATGTTCTACAAAGAAAGGAATATTTATAGTGATAGAAAGTGGTGCTTATGTGTATGCAAAAATCTCATGGCGAAGAGGACGCATACTCTGTCAGTTCAGGTAATCACTATGCCTCCTTTAACAGTACACGTAGTCGGAAGGATAGAATGTTGTTGCATGAAATCTCCTGTTTTTGCAAATCGCTCCGGTGTCCATATGAGTGAGCACACGTTTCTTCCTAATTAATGCCCATTGCGCAGTATGCTCTGGCAGCTAGATTCCTTTTGCTGTCTTGTACCTTAAGCAGCCCCGCATTCTCAGTTGCTGGTTGCACTGGCTTTCTTGTTGTCAATAGAGAGTCTCTTGACATAGATCTGTACTACTACAGAGACGTTGGATTCTGGTAACTCTGCACACTCTGTTGTGACCTATTTTGACTGCTTCCCTAAAGCTCAAATTATATATTTCCCAGCAATTATGGATCTACTCTAGTAAATGTTAGCTAAAAATGAGTGTGAACAGATACAAATGGGTGAATCCATCCGTCATTCTGTGCCTATGATTGCACTTGTTTATCTCTCTTTCTGAGGCTAGAAAGGTGGCAATGAATAGATGTGGTACCATGAATGGTCACCAATTACTTACTGGTGGTTGCCAGAAATGATGGGTAGTCTGCTCATGATTTTTGATCCATCCCTCCAAGGACATGAGAAAAATGTTTTGTATTTGCTGACTAGTGTAAGAGTAACTTGTGTCCAATCTCCCAAAGCAACAAAGAAGGTTACTATTTTGTAACAGATGATGGAATATGGTTGATACAATCATGATTTTCAGGAGGGTCCAGTGGTTGAAAAAGCACTGTGAGTCTCATGTGCAAAGGGTTTTAGCTATTGATTCGATAACTCAGAGAGTTTGCAAACACTAAAATCCTTTGTGAGATGTACTAAGCCCATTTAACTATTTGGTTAACGTTTTCCAAATCATGAAATGGGTTTAGGAAACCATTACGAATGGGTGTTTGGAAGAGGTGTGTTATAGGTGTCCCTTCCAAACATTGATTCCTCATGGTATGTATTAATGTTTTGTGACTCAAATTTTGTTGCAAAACCTTAATATTTTACAACCACCCCAAAGAAGGTGATAAACCTTTCACTAGCGGGAAGTGATTCCTTTGTGAATATTAACAAAACAGTTTATTAAAGGAGGCAGTGGTCTGTGGGTCCATAGACTACTCATAAAAAGTTTTTTAAACTTTTCATTTAAAAGCTATCACAGACATGGTGGTCTGCTGACCCCAGCATGCTACCAACACTGTGATTGTAGCTAATTGTAGTAGGTATCACTTTGTGACCTTCCTCATGCATATTGATGAGGTAGGTCGAATTGCAATCTAATGCGATTCTGTATTTTGTGGACAGACTTACTAGTACATAGGTTGTACTCAAAATACAATTACATTCAGTAAAAGTTAGTTTGCAAATTGCAACCACTCTTACCCAATATATTTTAGTCTATTCCAAATAATAAAAAAACAATTGGAATCAATATTTCTTAAAATGTACAATTTGTTATTTGCATCCTTTGTACATGAGGTCCTGCATCTCATTAAGGGATGTGGTGTTATGAGTTCACTTTAGGGCCCACAGTAGTTCTCCCTTATGTTAGCCTAACTGCATACATTGTAGGCCACTCTGTTTAGAACACATCTCACACAGCATATTATCATTTTAGAAATAGGCTGCACATGCTTTGGTTGTTCAGTCCTCCTTCCTGGGGCTTGGTCTGGACATTTCGTACAAGGTAAAACAACATTGTGCCCTGTTTTTCTCTGTGGTAGTCACTAACACATTCTCACATATAGACATAACAGAGAGACCCAGCTGCTGTATCTAGCATGGCTCTTATTATCATATAAGCTAAGATTTGCCATTTAGAAATCAGTGAGGAGAATTTCTTTGCAGAGGAAAAGTCTTGGGCAGGGCATCAAGCGCTGTGCAATCTGAGATGCAAACCAGTTAACCGCAAACGCCAGGTATGGGATCTCGTACTTATCCCACAGATCACTGATTTATATTACTATGCTCGCATAGTGAAGGTAGACTTAGGCGAGCATATCCTTTGCCATGATAGGACTTTTCATATTTTATGGTTTATTAGTAATGCTAATTACACTGATCAGTTGTATATGTTTTCAAATTGCCGCACAGTTGCTTCATGGTAAAGCACGATTGTATCAATAAATATTGTAAACTCCCCTCATGTCTTTTTTCAGTTTATTATTGACATGAATGAGTGAAAACCAAAGGTGATGTTCTGTTACCATGGCTCCCTGGAAACGAGCTAGTGTGTTGTGGTCTGGGGTGCCAACTTACCTGTTTCTCTGAGAAGGTTAGGAGGGCAGGTATGCTCTATGAGCTAGGTGGATTTTGGGCCCATAGATACTAATGTGGTCTGGTGAATCATCCCCTGCATACTGATGGTTTGTGATGCCAGGCATAGTTCTGTTTCCAAACAGAATCCCTGTACTATATCGCCCAACATTGGGTCTGGCACTTATTCACAGGTCTCCTAAATAGTACTTGTGCGTGTCTGTAATGGCCCTTACACTTACCATCAGAGATATCCATGCTGTTAGGGATTAATCCTGTACAGTGTTTGGGAAGAACCTAATTCTGATGGTTTTTTAAGTTTGAAAGTTTAAAAGGATAACCTGTTTTTGTATTGAAGATTGTTTTTATAACTGTCTTTACCATGGCACAGGAACAATTGCAATAGCTACTAATTGTAGACCTGCTGTCCATGTACATGTTAATGCACATGGCCTTACTAATGCAGGTGGTGACTTTGCTTTTGGGTTTGAAGCCCATGATGGCTTTCACTTTGGAGTCTTTTCTTCCTGGGTCAATTTTACAGATGTGGCTGCTAATAAAAATACATTTTATGAATATACAGTTGTTCAAGCAGCTACTGTCTATAAATACCACTTCCTCATTGGGAACACACACCGTGAATATGCTGCACCATCTTGTACTTGCACCAGTATGTACAGGTCCCATGAGTAATGAAGGGGCGACCTGGACAGCTTAAGCTGGATTCACACTGTACCTTGATCATGACCAAATCCATGCTCAACAGATACAACCATTGTATGCTAATTTAGTTAGACTTTATAGATGCTTAACTCAATATGTTTTGCACACCTTGTTGGTTGTCCCAGCAATGGCTGGCCTGCCAGTGCAAGTCCAGTTGCCAGCAGTGTCTACAATAGGTAGATACCCACTAACTTAAAAAAAATCTCCAGTTTGGATCGCCCAAAAAACTGACCAAATTAAAACTGTGTTTCCCATTACAGGATCACAAGACAAGCACAGAATATTGACTATGTGCTTAATCCATGGAATGGTTCCCGCTATACTTGACTGTAACATTTAGGGAACAGTTTTTGCCACTATACCATCAGTAATGGCACTCTATCCATGTCAGTCTTACCAGACATGTTAAAACAAATACAGAACTGACATAGGGCAGCTGCTGCCCTGGATTTGGGAATTAAATTAATGGGAAATGTTGCCATGGTGTTCCGATTTTTGTGATTGCACTAAAATCAAACCTCCAGACAGGTAACACATTTCTGATACACATCCTCCTTGTTCCTTTCAGGACCGACTGACTAGCAGTATGACAGAGGAGGGTGATCTGATCTCAGACAAGAAGAGTACATGAAACCGAAGTGGGAGACACAACACTTGTCTGACATGAAGATAAAAAAGGAGGAAAAACCTCCTCAGTATAAAGTCCCATTGCAGAAAAGGAAAATTGCTGCTATGACCGCAAAATATGCCACAGACACTGAGAACCCTCCTCCTCAATAGGAGTTGGGTCGTGACTCTGCTCAACAGTGCGGCAGAAGTCACTAAAGTGTGCAAGAATCTCCAGGAGTTTCTGGCAGCAAGAGCAACTGATAGCTTTGTTACAGTTGAAACCCAAGACAGGAGTGCAGCCCCTCCAGATAGATATTATGATCTAGACATTCATTTGAGGGTGACATACAGCACACCATTGGAGTAATAATTAACTTTGTCTTATGAAATTCTTTTAGTGGAGGTCGACTGGCCCCCACAGTTTGTCCAAACTGTGGGGTATGCTTTTGATCCCTGACCAAGTAATACAAGCTTATGCAGGAGAATGGGCTCTTGCACAAGCCTCAACACTATACCGCAATCATGTTGGCTGAGATAAGGACTCTCCTTATCATATGTGACCCATATGGTCCAGCCCACAAGTGCAACCACAATTGCCCATGAAACAGGATGTTAAGGCACCTGTTAGTGAAATACTCGCCAAGTTGGAGTGTCAGAGGGTAATTGAACTCTGTGTCTCTCAGATAAATGATCCGCTTTTTCCTGTGCTGAAACCAGATCTTTCATATTGTACAGTCTTTGTCTATAGACATTTAAGCAGTCATACATGTACTTTTGCATTACAAAACGCACACAGTACGGCACTAGTAAACAATATAGTCCATAAAAAAATACAAAGCAACCTCGGATATTTCCAACAGTTTTTTCAGCCAAAATCTAGCACCTGAAAGCAGAGATTGGACAGCCTTTTCAGCACTTGGCTTTCAGTGTAACTTTGCAAGACTATCAGTGGGTTAAAAGAACTGTCCAGGGCTGTTTGGTGCATGAATAGTGTAAATTCTACATCATATTGACCCAGACACATTGCCTTAATAGATGACATCAACCTGACGTATGATGACTTAAACCCACATTTTGCCTGAGTAGATCTCATAATTTGTGCATTTGATGAAATTGGCTATAAGTTCAACTTCTCAAAACCTAATACTGCTTTTCTAGGTGTACTTGTCCTGGGATATGAACTTACACATGAGGGAAAGAGTCTTGCACCTAATTATTTGGAAAAGTATGAATAACTGCAACCTCCAAACACTTTTGAAAATTACGGTTGTTGTTTGAATGCCTTAATTTTGGAGAATTTACATACTCGAATATGACCAATGCATCAAGCCACTTTATGAATTATTTCACCCTGATTTTGTCACTTCACGCTGGACATCAGAACTCACAGACACACTCAGACCATTACAATCTGACTTACTTGCAACACATCACTTACAGGCACATGTAAATACCACAAACCTAGTCACTCATGTTTTACCAGGTGTAATTGGATTACATATATCACTTTTAATGAAAGTGAAATGAAATTGAATATGAATTTATAAAGTATGCTACAGCCCGTAGGTGTCTAGGCCCTGACCTACCAGGAAAAAAGAAATACAAAAGCAGTTAGAAATTGAGCAGTATAGTTACCTATTGGTTAAAGAGTCATGTCTTTCTGAAGGGAATCAACTGTGTAATTTTTTAGGATCATGGGGAAGAGTGTTCCATAGTTTGGAGGTGCAGCTAACAAATCTTCTGCCTCCCCATTTTGCCTTAATGACTCTTGGAACAATTACTTTACCTGCTGAGGATGAACGTAAGGATCTGGAGGGGATATATCAGCAAACAATTTGCCTCAGGTAGAGGGGACGAGTTTTATACAATGCCTTAAAGGCTATAAAATACAAAGTGCTTTAAAGTCAAACAGTTTTGCCATAGGAAGCCAATGTAGTTTAATTAAGGCTTGTGAGGCCAATTGGAATTTAGGAATGCCTAAATGTAGGTGAGCTGCTACACTGTGCACCAATTGTAGCTTATTTAAAACCTTTTTAAGTACATCCAAATAGAGCACTCAGTAGTCACGTTTTGACAAAAGGAGGGCAGATACCTGACACTGACATTGGCAGACACTGAAACAGTGCCTATTGCATATAAATCGCATTTATGTTTCAGTGCAGAAATGTTTTGCTTCCACTGAAAACATACTGACTGTGGTGCAGATGGCAATTCTTAAAGAAGGGCCACTTGCACAAAGGAAACGCATTATTGTTGTCACTCCCATGCCAGCCTAAGAGGCTGTCACAAAGGCTAGCCTTCCAAACGCTGAAGCCCTCCATCCTAAATGGATACAACAGGCAACATCCTTAAAAGCTGTTGCTGGCGATTTGTCTGTGACCTGACTTTACACACAAGAATTTCTACAAAATGAGCATGATATCCCATGCCTAGCACTGTTTTACCTCTTGCACAGTATAAATATATTGTTTAAACGGATGGTTCAGCCCCGCCTGCTATCGGCTCTAAATAGCAATATTCGGCGGTGTGCGCCACTGTTTTTGGTGTAATGTTAGATGAACACTTCCAACCATAAAAGCCTTGCACCCAATCCTTAGTGGAGTGCAAGGTGCGTAGGTAGCTGAACTGAAGGCTTTGCTTCTTGTACTCGAATATATGGATCCTGAATTTCCCATACTCATAGAGTGTGATTTGTATTAATGTGTACAGTCCGTTAATGATCATTTACTGGTGTCAGAATGGATTCAAGGACTCTAAAGGCAACACAATCAAGCATAAAATGCTTTGGGTTAAAGTGAAAGACCTCAAAGAAAGGTTGCTACTGACTCATGTTACTCATACATTGAGTCATCATCAAGTGGGAGCACACGTTGAGTGAAATCTCTGGTTGATTAAGTGGTGAAACCTGCAGTTGCGACTGCTACTGTTTCTGCAATCACTCATTTTAAAATGAGAATATAGAAAGTGATATCTTGGCTGGTGTTATTGTTAACAAGGATGCCAATCTTTTACCTGAAGGGTTCAGCATCCAAATTCACATGTCACTTAAATGAACACAACTATCCTTCTGTGGCTATTCCAGAGGTTGAAGATTTATTCCCAACCAAGACCACAGACTAGCTTTAGTGATAGCTGCACATCAAGGTGTTGCTTCTGCACATGGAGATGTGGCGGCCACAATTTCTTTGCTACAGCAACATTAGTGGTTGCATGGCTTATATCAACAGTCCAAAAAGTATGTCAAAAGTCTTTTGGCTGCATTTATCTGGACCAATGTGGTGCTTTCCTTTCGAATACTGCTTTTAAGTTTATTTTAGTTGCAGTTGATTCTTGCTCTTTGAGTGGCCCAAAAATCTGGAACTCGATTTTCTTTGAGATGATCACAAACTCCTTCTTTGAGGTATTAGAAAGGATTTGATGCACCAACTGCTCCAATTTCTACAAAGTTGACTTTGACTAGTCTTCCTGAATATGTTAGGTTTATGTATAAGTAGATTCTGTTTTTGAGGCTTGATTTTATGTATCATTCGCTGCAACATGAATCTGAAAGTGGTATTAGTTCATGATTTAAACTCGCTACAAACGTGTTTCTACAACTCTGATACTCACTGTTGCATCATTTTTTATTCTCAACTGCTTAGTTGTTCCACTTCTGGAGTGTTCTCTGACACTCCTGAGCCAGGCACATTATAAAGTACTACGGGGCATATTCACAAGCCCCTATCGCTACCACAACATCACTTTCAGTGACGTTGTGGTAGCAATAGGGGCCTCGCCTTATTCAAAAGGCAGTGTTAAGCCACTTAACGCTGCCTTGCGAATAGGCCCTCTTTCATGCTATGTTTAGTGTGAAAGGGGCATGCAGGTGGTGTTGTGGTGGGCGTTCCACCGCCACACCGATTGATATTTATGCTGCACCCTATTCACAAGGGCAGTGTAAATAGGAGCTAATGCTAAACTTAACACAAGGAAAACACTGGTCTTAAGTTGCCGATACGAGGATAAATGCTTCATTTCTCCTCGTTTTTGCATTTGCCATGTGTCCCTTCCTGTACATAAACAACACTTTCTTTAAGAATGCAGGGGTATATTCAGCAAAAGTTGTGATAAATGTACCCCACCATTCACAAGCCGGTGCTAACAGACCACAGCACCAGTTTACCCACGATAGTAGCCGCAAAAAACATCACCACAGAGGATCCCCGCAACTATCGCTAATGAGAAGCAGAGTAGGCATTCCCATGACAAAATCCGCAACAACACCACACCTCAACATTCACAATGACCAGCCAGATCGGCGATACGAACACAAAACACATGATAAGGCGCGTTTGCAGCAGGAATTTTACACCTGCTTTGACCTGGTGTAAAGTCGGACCACAGCCTGCACCCCAAAAGGCAAAAGGGAGCACAGCCACAAATGAATCAAGCTATCCTGGCTGAAGTGGGGTGAAATCCCGAAACAGGTCCTAGGATGCTTGTTTCCGGTCCAGGGATGACCTGGCTAGGCAGTTCGGGCTGGACTGTTCCTATGAGGCACAGGGTCAAGACTGATTTGCATATGGCCAGGTCTAAATTGGGGTGGCATGGTGAGCAAAAGAATGATGGATATAACCCAGAACTCTTGACTGGGGGTGAATGTTTTGATTTGTTCTGCATTCTGTCCATCAATTGTATGTCTTTTGCTTTCCTGCCCTAAGTGCGCCAAGTATGCCCAAACGTGGGTCCTGGGCTCACTGCATCACTGTAATCAAGCTATCCTGGCTGAAGAGGGGGAAAACCCCGAAACCGGTCTTAGGATGCCTGTTTCCGGTCCAGGGAGGACCTGGTTCGCCAGTTCGGGCTGTACTGTTCCCATGAGGCACAGGGTCAAGACTGATTTACTTATGGCCAGTTCTAAACTGAGGTGACATGGTGAGCAAAAGAATGATGGATATAACCCAGATCTCTTGACTGGGGTGAATGTTTTGATTTGTTCTTCATTCCGTCCATCAATTGTGTGTCTTTTGCTTTCTCGTTCTACATGTGAAGTAGGGCACCACTCCGGCCTGCTACCGATTTGGTCATTTCTACACATATTTCAGACAACAAGAGAGAGAGGGAAAAAGGCACTCTTAGTCCCCCAGGGAGTTGTATTCAAAAACAACAGAAGAGTGACTATTTATAAAGACACTGAAAGAAACACACAAATGTTTTTAGAAGGACCCTCACTCTCCAACCTGGTTGGAGACATGCTTCATCATTGGGTCCCCAGCGGATCAGCCGAATGCCGTTCCGGTGTGCTACGACGCCTGCAATTGCAGCGGAGCAGGTTGTGATTTTGTGCAAGTGGAGTGGTGCAAATTTAAAAAGTAACCCAATGTACCCTGAAAAACGCTTTATTTTGGGTAATATGGGTACTAATAAAAACAGGTGACGCATCAGTACCAACTGAACAATGGGGCTGGAAGATCTGATAGAATCTAAAAAATGGTCGACATGAACATGTTTCAGCTTGTATTAGCACATTATGCTAAGCATTCATCAGGACCTTGTGGATAGTGAGACCATGGCGGTATACGCGCGCTAAGGCGTACCCTAACCTATGGTCGTGTCTATATTTTCTTACATATGCGGTTTTTAGAAATATCAACATTGAGAGTTTCTTAATATAGAAAAAATGCATGTCCCAACCGGAACCGCTATTCTTTATAAAGCAATTGGTATCTGGTCAGCTAAT
The DNA here is from genome assembly GCF_964263255.1 of Lissotriton vulgaris. Lineage (NCBI taxonomy): Eukaryota > Metazoa > Chordata > Amphibia > Caudata > Salamandridae > Lissotriton > Lissotriton vulgaris. The sequence continues at coordinate 1,254,889,122 of NC_141685.1, read as the reverse complement.
TCCTGACCAATTTCCAACCAGACTAACCATCACAATTCATTGGTAGTTATCGTTGTCCTCGTACCCTTCTGGTGAGGTGAAATGGAGAACAAAACAGCCAACTGTTACACTACATGGGAATGACATCAAGGAAAATAAAACAACGGGTGTGTGAGCACCGAAGTAACATTAGATGTTGGAAGGTGTGCACTAAGTTGACAGATCATTTCCTAGCTTCTGGCCATACCACCAATGACTTGTCCTGGACAATAATTGAGCAGCTCAAATCAGGTCCCCATGCACAACAAGCCCTATTTGAAAGGGAACAAAGGTAGATTTATCGTCTGTCTACCTACTGTCAGGGGCTTAATGACAATATTCCGTGGGGTTCTGTCCTCAAATGAATCCTTACCTTACGAGTTGGTTTGTTTTGCTACTGTATCGCATTATCCCGATCTAAACGTAAGGTCCACTAACCAATGACAATAGGCTCCATATCACTCCTTGAGTTAGTGGGCTAGTCTGACTTGCTATGCTATGCTATGGGCACTTATAATGCACACAGATGCTCCAGCAAAGGAGCGTCCTGGCACCCGACAAGGTAGAACACAGCACCGCTAATGCAGAGAGTTGAAGAAAGGGGCACAGCTACAGGACAACATTAAAATAAGAAAGTTTTAATGGCCTTACGGAACACCAAGAGGTCCTCCAACAAACGGATCTCTACAGGGAGAGAGTTCCAAATAGACGCCGCTCTCACTCGAAAAGATCGGCCCCCAGCTCGGCTAAGCTTAAACCGGGGGACCACAGCGAGAGCTTGGCCAAAGGATCTAAGAGAGCGGGTCGGAGTGTAGAGGGACAAGAGGTTGGTAAAGATCTGGGGAGCAGAACCTTTCAAGATTTTAAAGGCCAGACATAAGACCTTGAAATGAATTCTCATCTTGACCGGCAGCCAATGCAAGGATCGTAGAGTGTTAGAAACGGAGCAAAACCTGGGCAGGCCAACTACCGCTCTGGCTGCAGCGTTTTGAACACGCTCTAGGTGAGTGATTTCTGCCTGGTTGGCCCCCATCAGAAGAGAGCTAGCGTAATCAAGCTGGGAGATCACCGTCGCCTCAATCACCAACTGCCTGGTCGAGGCATCAAAAAATTTGAGGACCTGTCTTAACCCCCGAAGAACACCAAAACAGCAGGCCGCAATTCTCTTTGTGTGGCCGACAAAGCTGAGAGTGGGGTCCAGCCAAACTCCCAGGTTTCTTAATTCCGTGACCGGAGTCGGGGACGGCCCAAGTTCCGGAGGCCACCACCTGTCCCCCCAGAGTTCCGCCTTCTTACCGACAATCATGATTTCAGTCTTTTTTGCGTTAAGTTGGAGAGAGTTGGCATTCATCCAACCAGCCATCGCCCTCAGTCCACTCTGAAACCTGGGGGCATCCCGCTCCGCATCCCCGCTGATAGTAACCGCTAGCTGAGTGTCGTCAGCATATGAGACCATAGTCATGTCCCACTGCTTGACGACATCAGCCAGCGGTCTCACGTATAGATTGAATAACGTGGGACTCAGCGAGGATCCCTGTGGAACCCCCATGGTCAGAGGATGGAATTTGGACTGGTAAGGAGGGATGGCCATGCAAAAAGAACGATTGTCGAGAAAGGAGCGGAACCACTGCAGAGCGAGCCCACCGATGCCAATCTCCTCCAGGCGATGCAGAAGAATACGGTGCGAGACGGTGTCAAAGGCGGCGCTAAGATCTAATAGTACAGGCGCCGCTGTCTGACCTGCATCCAACACCGCACGCAAATACTCCACCATGGCGAGAAGGGCTGTCTCCGTGCTGTGACCAGCACGGAAACCGTTCTGCGTGGGGTCCAGGACATTGGCCCAAGTAAGATGGTCTGAAAGGGCCAGATTGACGTGTGCCTCCGCAACTTTCGCCAGCCAGGGGAGTAATGAAATAGGACGGTAGTTCTCCGGTTTTAATGGGTCCAACGAAGGCTTCTTCAGGATTGGAGAAACCACCGCCTGCTTCCATTTGGCTGGAACCATGCCCGAGGCCAGTGAGAGGTTGATCAGGGAGCATATCATAGAGCGTCCCAGAAAAGACTGGTCTCTAAAAAGGGCAGGTCTTAACGGATCCGAAGGAGAGCCGGACTTGATTTGCTGGGCCAGTTTGTTGAACCCCTAAGGAAGTAACGGGGGAAGAGAGTGCAGAATGGTATGGCCTTGAGTGCAATCTGGGGCTCCTGGACATGGTCCAATACTAGGGAAAGCCTGATAGATAGTCTGGACTTTCTCTAGAAAAAAGGATGCCACAGCCTCGCAGTGGGAGGTGGAACACGCTTCCGGGGAGGAAATCCTTTTCGCCAGAAGGTCTTTGAGGACTTTAAAGATGGTTTTAGACGGGTTCGGACTGTTGCGAAATTCCGAAGAATAGAAAGCTGCGCGAGCTCTACAAATGGCTCGATGGTAAAGCTTAACAGAGGCAAGATACGCAGCTTTCTTGTCAGCCTCGTAGGACTTTCGCCATTGTCTTTCCGCCCGTCTACAGGTACCTTTCAAAGCACGTAAGGTACTATCGTACCATGGGCTCGACTCTCTAGAGCTAAATTTGCTCAAGGTAATGGAGATCAGAGAGTCGAGCGCCTTGGTAATCCACCGGCAGAAATGGTCGTAGCCCGTTTCCACGTTATCTAGTGGGCCTAACGGCTCTTCAGCCAGGATACTTCTTTTGTATTTTTCTTGTACCCTGCAGTTAAATTTGACAGAGCATTAGGATGGGGCCGCTATGTAGGCATCATAATACATCACACCCTGTCTGGGTTAACACGCGCAAATAAATTCCTTTACCGCTTGTGACACCGATGTTGGCGTCACTTGGCACATAGTCCCTCCCCTAGGACCGCCAGCGATTTATGACAGCGTATAGCTGTGGTTATTCTTACTGACATCATTCATTTGTTTGACAACAGGGTCGATTTACTGTTCCAATAAACCATTACCATTTGCGTTTTTACATTTGAGGGTCACTGAATAAAGTTGATTGACAATACTTTATTAGTTGACAATGATCACAACACGACGATCTAGGTTAGCGTTCTAGTTCAAAACTGCCGTTTTCACGCGTAATGACGTCTCTACCAACGCCGTCACACGTGACATGGTGTGACGGGGCGGCGGGTCGTCCCGGTACGAGTAAGAATGAGGAGCCCGTTTTACGTGACTGGTGGTCAGCTGTTCCTCTCTTGCCTTTTTCCCTCCAGCAGCGTTCGCCTCTTCCCGGGGAGGAGTGGACCAACCATGACTCTGTGGACCCTTGGGAATACGAAGTAGAATCTGGACAGTGTCCCTTTAAGCCTGACTACCTTGAGAACGAGGCCCCGCCCATCGTGAACGTCGACACGTCAAAAGAAGGAAGAACCCAGAAGACGCCGGAAGACATTCCCCCGGAGGACGAGAGCGGTGTGGAGTGGAGACCGAGTGCGGAACAGACCTTGACCGGACGAGTGGAAGACGACAAGCCAGGAGGCCAACGTTTCCGTGAAGCGCCCCGCCACGCTCCCGCAGGAGGAGCGTGGCTTTCCAAGGTACGGGGCAAAGTTGCGGGGTGGGCGGGTTGGAGTGGTTAGACCACTGTGTAAATACCGCCTAGTCGACCCCCTGACCCTTTCCCTCACGAGCACTACTGCCGTTCGTTTATGTACTTATTGAGCACAAGGTTTCCCTCACTCCCGGCCCCTACACGGAGCGTGATGAACGTCTCCCTGATACCGTTGTTTCTGTTCCTTTCCTTTTGGGTGGCGCTCTCCCGGACTTCGCCTGGAGGTCGGCTGTGACGACATCACTCTGGCTGCAACACCACCTGGTCAACGCCGGAACACCCTGGAACTACCAAGTTTTCCTAGAGGCGTCAGAACGGAGCCTGACGAGATAGCCCGTATAAGACTGTCAAATCATAGAAAGAAGGCTTACTTAAAAATAAAACCCTCTCTAAAAGCACTTTTCCAGCCTGCTGACTCCGTTACTGCTTCCGCGAACCCCACCCCAGTACACATGGAATGTTGTGCTTTTCTTCCGGGTTCTGCCGTCAGACCGGCAATATTCGGAGCCAGACGTGCATGACTAGGCGCCAGGTGGAGTCCCAAAACTTTGGAAGTAAATGCTGTTTGTTTATCACGGGGGCTACGCTCTCTTGATAATTCGTAGACGATAAACATCGAATTGTTTACTTTACAGAACTTCCAGTGGGGCCTCCGGTCTGTGCTCCATGAAGTAACTTCTGTAATTGACCCAAGTAAGCCTTTTTTCTCCATAGCCGAAGCTTCATTAAATACACTGCTCTGCCTTAAATTATAGGGCGACCTTTTGCCTTACATAAGTGTGGCGCATGGGTTGATTTTCTTTCTCCTAATGGGCTATAGACATAGGGGTCTAGCCGCCATTACTAACACGAGACAGCAACTAGTTGGCTGCTTTGTTCTCCATTTCACCTCACCAGAAGGGTACGAGGACAACGATAACTACCAATAAATAGTGGTGGTTAGTCTGGTTGGAAATTGGGCAGGAATTAGCTGACCAGATACCAATTGCTTTATAAAGAATAGCGGTTCCGGTTGGGACGTGCATTTTTTCTATATTAAGAAACACTCAATGTTGATATTTCCAAAAACCGCATATGTAAGAAAAATATCGATATGATATAATGATGATGAGCAAAAATTTGTCCCCATGTTTTCTTTCTTACAGGTTATCAGCGGTCTAATAAATTCCGAGATCACTGTTCGTGGTAAAACCGGGAGGTTTTTTTTTTTTACACACGACCATAGGTTAGGGTACGCCTTAGCGCGCGTATACCGCCATGGTCTCACTATCCACAAGGTCCTGATGAATGCTTAGCATAATGTGCTAATACAAGCTGAAACATGTTCATGTCGACCATTTTATAGATTCTATCGGATCTTCCAGCCCCATTGTTCAGTTGGTACTGATCCGTCACTTGTTTTTATTAGTACCCATATTACCCAAAATAAAGCGTTTTCAGGGTACATTTGGTTACTTTTTAAATTTGCACCACTCCACTTGCACAAAATCACAACCTGCTCCGCTGCAATTGCAGGCGTTGTAGCACACCGGAACGGCATTCGGCTGATCCGGTGGGGACCCAATGATGAAGCATGTCTCCAACCAGGTTGGAGAGTGAGGGTCCTTCTAAAAACATTTGTGTGTTTCTTTCAGTGTGTTTATAAATAGTCACTCTTCTGTTGTTTTTGAACATTTCTACACATATCCCTATTCAATACATGTACGTGTGCCTATGTTGCGGGTTCATGAGATTGTTGTTGATGTGCAATGGGGCCACAGCTAGTACTCACCTTCACAGTCATCCAATTTGCCATGTGTCTCGGGGATACACATGCTCATAGATATCAGTTACCATGGTGTACCTTCATGTGCAATCATTGTCCTTACATCCAGCCATACATCCATACATTTGTGAACATAGTAATGACACATCTGTGTGCACTGTGTGCCACTAACACAATAGACTGCGAGGGTGATGGGGCAGCATCACTGTGTGCCACGGACACATCAGGGGTCGGAGCTGTGTATGTCAATGTTCCTGCTGCAGTGTTCTGGGAGCGGCTCAGTGGCAGCAATGGCAAGATAAAGCACTGGAGGGTATTGAAGTTCCCAGTTACTACTTGCTGGTGTCCAGCCTTGGTAGACATACTTCCAGCCTGCATCTGTCCATGGTCTATATTGGCCTCCGCATCTGTGTCAACTCTGTGCTGTAATCGCTGGTGCCTGTCTGACCAGACAGTTCTTGTAGTAAATTCATGGCCCCAGAGAGGTCAGCCAAGGTCTGTGGCGGAGCATGGTGCATGTAGGAGGTGTCCGATAGGGACTGTACGTGGTTCCTGATGGGACTCAGACATGCACGTGTGACATCGAGTTTGGCTGCCACAAGTTCAAAACCCACCCGCAGCTGTTCAGCCAAATCCAGCTGCCAACTCCACACACATTGTTAGAACTCCATGTATTGGTCAGAGGTGCTGGGACACAGCTGTGGTGGTGTGTGTTTCCTGCTGTGTGGTCTGTGTAGGTAGTGGGCTCACCTCGGGGCAACTGGCCTGCCCTGCTCCTGGGGATGGGGTGTGGAGGCTGTCCATTATCCTTTGGAGGGTGTCTTGACATATGTGCAGGTTGTCCTCTTTGTCATCAATGATGTGAAGTGTGGTTCGCCCTGTATGAGGTGTTGTTTGTCCCTCTGCACTGTGAAATGTGAGATGCAGGTTAACAGAGTTACACATGTATTTTGGACTTGCATGGACTTGCAAGCTAATGTACATTGTCACAGTTTTGGAGGAGCTGGTTCTTTGATGGCAGTCAGTGTGTGACATGACGGATATGTGGTAGTACCTGTGCATTTTCATCACACAGTGTGAGGCAATGCCGGATGTGTGTGGACAGTTACAACGCATGTGCCGGACCTGTTGTGAGCCGTGGCTTATGCTGTTGGTATTCCACTTTGGACCATATTGCCGTCATTGCTGATGTTCTGTGATTGTTATATGTGTGTGCTGCATTGTGGGGGAGTTGCCCCTGCAACTCTGTTTTCATGTTGCCTTCTTCCTTTGAGGTGGAGTGCCTTTGAATTGTGTGCTTTTCGGGCTGATTTGTACTTGACTTGGATCATATGTGCTCTTGGAAAGATTTTGTAGCCCGGTGCATTGTTTGTCTGCTGCGTGTATTGTACGGTACGGGTTGTGTGTACACGTGCACATGTAAGAGTTTGATGGGCTCCTTTATGGATGTGCTCTGCACTGGGCTACCTCCATGTCAATCCATGGGCCATCTCATGTTTTTGGGCTGCTGCCATGCTATTGGGCATGCAGTGTTACTTGCATAGTCAGTGTGGGACACGGACCCGCTGCTTTGCTGGATTCAGCACAAGTACATGGGTCGGTTGTGATATTGGTGATCTGGAGGGGGCCCCTCTGTGCACATTGAGGACGGGGGCCTACTTGGAGTTTCTATGTGTGTTGCAGTGTGCCAAGGCTATCAGTAATATGTTCCACGATCATTGTGGGTGTGCAGTGTGCTACACATAATTGTGCATGTGTGCCATTGTGCCCATCTCCCCCGTCCCCCCTTCCCTGGTCGTTACTCACCCTGTTACGGTTGGGTCAGGTCATATCGTGCTGTGTCCAGGATACCAATTCCTTCCACCGTCTCCACACTGCTGACTGTGGCCACCATTTCCTCCAGGTTAAGTATCTATGGGGTAACCTGGAAGGAGCACTTCTCGCTCGCTACCGTGCTGGACAGCTTTGGATCCTGTGGGACCGGACGTTAAATATTTGAAGTAACCGAAGGGTGCTTTCTACAAATTAAGCAACTGCTGATATTCTGATCAGTGAAAACGTATGCTGCTGCTTGGATAGTGATGGGATCCCGGACACATATTGGGATTTTCTAAATTATATTGAGAACTCGACAATAAGGGAGCTTTTTACCTAGTGATCGCCTAGCTACGACTCTTGCAGGGATCCCGAAAACTTATTGGGACTCTTCAAATTACATTGAGAACTCGACAATAAGGGAGCCTTGTACCCAGTGATCGCCTAGCTGTGACTCTTGAACACCAAAGGAGAGCCAGACTGGGCCTACTTTGTGGCTGCCTCTCAGATCCCTCCCTCACCGTCCTTCATTCAGTCCTGATGAAGACCCGCGCAGACGCTTCAAGAGCGCTACAATAGGGTTGAAACGCCAATAAACAACATTTGTGGACCATTTTTCTAAGGATTCTGTATTTGAGACTGACTAGTATGGTCTACAGAACACTCTTAGTGACTGTGTAATACTGGCCACGTTTCCCTTTCCCGTTCCCCTCTCTATTATCTGAAATTGCCATTGTACATATTCTATATTACACTTGAACCAAATTCAATCAATCAATCAATCAATCAATACACTTGTAGAGCGCGCTACTCAACCGTGCGGGTTTCAAGGCGCAGAGGGTGTGGGAGGGGAGGAGTGCCGCTACTGCTAGAAGAGCCAGGTCTTGAGGTGTTTCCGGATTGTGAGGTGGTCCTGGTTCAGTCATAGGTGGGCGGGGAGGGAGTTCCACGTCTTGGCCGCCAGGTAGGAGAATGATCTTCCTCCGGCGTGGTTCTGCAGATCCGTGGGACGGTGGTGAGGGTGAGGCTGGTGAAGCGGAGTTTGCGTGTTGGAGTGTAGATCATGAGGCGGTTGTTGAGGTATTCGGGGCCTATGTCGTGGAGCACTTTTTGTGCGTGGATGAGGAGCCTGAACATGATCCTTTTGCTGACAGGGAGCCAGTGCAGGTCTCTCTGGTGGGCTGATATGTGACTGTGGAGGGGGATGTCGAGGATGAGTCGTGTGGATACGTTCTGTATGCGTTGGAGTCTTTTCTGGAGTTTGATTGTGGTTCCTGCGTGTAGGGCGTTCCCGTAGTCTAGTCGGCTGGTGACAAGGCCCTGGATGACCGTCTTTCTAGTTCCGGTAGGGATCCACCGGAAGATCTTACGGAGCATGCGCAGGGTGTTGAAGCATGAAGATGAGATGGCGTTGACTTGCTTAGTCATCTTGAGAGAGGAGTCCAGGATGAATCCCAGGTTGCGTGCGTGGTCAGTGGGTGTCGGTGCGGTGCCCAGTTCTGCGGGCCACCAGGAGTCGTCCCAGGCGGATGGGGATGGTCCGAGGATGAGGACCTCCGTCTTTTCTGAGTTCAGTTTCAGACGGAAGAGTTTCATCAATTCAGCGATGTTTTTCTTTCCTTCCTGGAGGTTGAGTTTGGCGGTGGCTGGGTCTTTGGTGAGGGAGAGTATCAGCTGGGTGTGGTCTGCGTATGGGATGATGTTGAGGTTGTGTTTGCGTGCGATGGTGAAGGGCTCATGTAGATATTGAAGAGGGTTGAGCTGAGCGATGAGCCTTGGGGTACGCCACAGATGATCTCGGTGGCCGTGGAGCGGAAGGGAGGGAGGCGGACTCGCTGGGTTCTGTCGGAGAGGAACAAGGTGATCCTGTTCAGGGCTTTGCCTTGGATCCTGGCGTTGTGGAGGCGGGTTATTAGGGTGCGATGGCAGACTGTATCAAAGGCGGCTGAGAGGTATAGGAGGATGAGGGCGGTGGCTTCCCTGTTATCGAGTAGGGTCCTGATGTCGTAGGTGGCTGCGATGAGGGCGGTCTCGGTTCTGTGGTTGGCTCAAAATCCGGACTGGGATGGGTCAAGGGATCCATTGGCCTCGAGGAATGCGGTCAGCTGTTTATTGACAATCGTTTCCATCACTTTCGCCGATAGGGAAGAAGAGAGATGGGGCGGATGTTTTTGAGGTCTTTAGTGTCCGCTGTGGGTTTTTTCAGTAGGGCGTTGATCTCTGCGTGCTTCCAGCTCTCTGGGAAGGTGGCAGACGTGAGGGAGTTGTTTATAACTTTCCGTAGATGGGGAGCGATGATGGTGTTGGCTTTGTTGCAGATGTGGTGAGGGCTTGGGTTGGAAGGAGAGCCAGAGTGGATGGTGTTCATAGCATGGGCGGCGTCTTCGGTGCTAATGGGAGTCCAAGCGCTGAGGGTGGTTGTAGGGGCATTGGTTCGGTGGCTGGGGGCGGAGTCTGGGCGCCAAAGCTGTTGTGGATATCGGCGATTTTGTGGTGGAAGAACGTGGCAAGGGAGTTGCAGAGGTCTTGCAAAGTTGTGATGTCGTTGCTGTTGGCGTTGGGATTGGAGAGCTCTTTTACGATGCTGAAGAGTTCCTTGCTGTTATGTGTGTTGTTCTCCAGCCGTTCTTTGAACGATGTCTTTTTGGTGGTGTGGATCAGCTGGTGGTGTTTTCGGGTGGCGTACTTGAGGGCTGTCATGTTTTCTGTCGTCTGTTCGCGGCGCCAGGTTTTCTCAAGGGATCTGCAGGATTTCTTTGATTCTTTGAGGTCGTCGGTGAACCATGTTGTTTTCCTGTTGCCGGGCTTGCCTGGAGGGTTCTTCAGTGGTGCAAGGGCGTCGGCGCAATTGACTATCCACTGTGTGAGGTTGCGGGTTGCGTCGTTGGTGTCAGTGGTGGTGATAGGTGGGTTCTGGCTCAGTGATTTGGTTAGCTGGTCTGCAGTGACTTTGCTGCAGCATCTACGGGGGATCTGCTGCGGGAGGTGGTGGGATGTGGTCTTCTTAAAGGTGAAGTGGATGCAGCTGTGGTCGGTCCAGTGTAGTCCGGTGGAGTGTCTGAAGGCAATGTGGCTGCTGGCAGAGAAGATGGGGGTTGAGCGTTTGGCCGGTGTAGTGGGTGGGGGTGTTCACCAATTGCTTGAGTCCGAGGTTGGCGAGGTTGTCGAGCAGGGGGGTGGTGTTGTTGTCATTGTTGTTCGCCAGGTGGAAGTTCAGGTCCCCTAGGAGGATGTAGTCTGATGAGGCTAGGGCATGTGGGCTGATGAAGTTGGTGATGGCTTCACTGAATTGTGCACGTGGGCCCGGGGGTCTGTAGACGAGGGTTCCTCGGAGGGTGGTCTTGGGGTTGGTGTGGATCTGGCAATGTAGGTGTTTGGCGGTGGTGAGGGCATCTTCGGAGTTGGTCGAGACGTCAATGGTTTTCCTGTAGATGATGGTGATTCCTCCTCCGGTTTGGTTGACGCAGTCCTTTCCGGTGATATTGTTGCCGTCCGGGATGGCTATGGCGATGTCGGGGGCTGAGTAGGCGTTCATCCAGGTTTCTGTGAGGAAGGCGACGTCTGGTGCTGTTGTGTTGAGGAGGTCCCAGAGTTCGACGGCGTGCTTGTGGACGGAGCGTGTGTTGAGCAGGATGCACTTGAGTTGCTTGTTGTTGTTGCCTGGTCTGGGTGGTGGGATGTAGGTTCGGACGCAGGTGAATTTGCAGGTTTGGCAGGAGAAGGGTCCGTGGGTGCCCTTCGGAATGGCTTGGTAGCAGGCGGCTGGTCGGCCGGTGCTTAGTGCGTGGAGGGTGGTGGTGTCGTACCTCAGTCTGGTTTCTTGGTTTCGGCAGGGGCCAGGAGTTCTGACGCTGGGCGTGGTCCAGGCGCGGACGGGCACAGACGGCTTGCCTTTGGCGTGCCTTTGGCATGCCAGCGGCCTCCATAAGAAGGGTTATGGGAGGGAGGAGCAGCTGGGAGGCGGGAGCGGGGTGGCGAATAGGGCTCGAGGGGGGCAGGGCCACAGAGTGGCAGCGGCGGGAAGCGCAAGGGAGGGGAGCGGGTGGGGGGCAGGTGGGGGAGGGCACAGGCACTAGGGGCGATGGAGCAAAAGAGAAAGGAGACCAATAAAGTTAAAAAGAAAGGCAGGAAAAAAGAATGGCACAGAAGGAAAATAAGGAAAACAGCAGTCTGAGGCAGACGAGAGGACTGCAGCAATCACAGGCAACACAGTGGGCAGCGGTGGCACAGGGGGACCGTGTGGCGGCTGAGGGGGTGACCTACCTGGTGACAGGGTCACCAGGTAGGTCAAAATTTCACTGAGCACCAATTGTCACCAATTTTCACTTTGTGCACGACTGTATAAAGATGACAGCCTATTTTAAACCTCCAAAATAAGAGTACTTAGAAATGAATACAATTTATAAAGTATTTTGCAATACTACATTAGGTTTGGATTCCTTTTCTTATCTGTAATTGTGTTCGCTCTGGTTTGCTCATCTCCCAATGAATGAATACGGTGTGTTAAAATGTTAAAAAAAGTGAAGAAATATAGTGCACCCGAAAGAACCAATTGTTTATATATTTACCATTTCTTCCAGGTCATCCAGCTTCTCCTTTGTCGCAGGACTCCCACCTCCAGTCGCCCTTGCCGCCTTCCTGTTGGCGGAGAGCTTCTTCTTGGTTAGGCTGTGCCCTTCATGCCAGCACCTCTTGACCTCCTCGGCACTCCGACTGCATTGACGTTGGTGACGATGGTCTGCCATATTTACGTTTGGGTTGCCAGTGCCGCAGTGGAGGTGCCGTACAGTTGTTGATGGTGTCCTATGACCTCCGTGACGATGATCCGGTCTTCCTGCGGACTGAACCCTGTCTTCCTTTACCTCTTCTCCTTGCCCTTTCCCGAACACGGGGTTCCATGCTGGTCCTCCATGGGGCTTGTGGGGTTCGACTTGTCCTCTGCACTCGGTCCTGGTGCATCCAAGTTAGAATTGGTTCTTCTTTTTTTTTTCTTTTATAGTGCATTTTCTTGCATGACGCCTGAGATTTGCAGGTCTGTGGCAAGTTTTCTCTGATTTTTGTCCCACGATTTGCCTCATCGCATGTTTTTTTGCGTTCACGTACCGCATTTTTGTGGCGTGGCGTTAATTTTCACGCCAACATTTGCCACGTTGTCTGGTGTCTATCACATGCTACCGCCTTGTTGTGAATTCCACATTGCCACGAGGTTATTTTCCCGCGATAGGCTGCGATGTTGAAAATTGTGTTACGCTACTCTTGCTGTAGTTATCACACGTTCTTGTTAATATACCCTGCAGTTTTGTAACTTACATGTGTGCTACATGAAGCAGCACACATGTAAGTTACAAACTGGCATTTTAGGTTTGTTTATGTGCAGGAAGGGTCACCTTCCTGTATATAAACAAACCTTCCTGCTTGCAGACACCCTTGCACTCTGGTGCAAGGGTGCCTGCGGTGGCACTAAGTTGTGAAACTTAGCGCCATCGCAGGGTGAAAAGCAAGGCTGCACCATGTCCTTGTGGATATGGTGCAGCCTTACTTTTCCGAAGTGTCTGAGAGAGGCGTTAAGGCAAGAAGGCTTATGCCTCTCTCTGCCACTTCCTTGTGAATATCCTCCTACACACTTAGAACTATGTACTATATACTAATACTTTATAATACTAAATAAATAAAATGCTAAAGGTTAGTTTTCTTTCTCGGACCAAGTCTCCCAAATCCAGGTTATTATCACAGAGCAGTTATCCATGGATTCAGCAAAGCACTACAAATGAGCTCTTCAACAGTTACACTCGTGAAACTGATTCCAATTGTGGTGACAGCTATTTTGTCATAATGAAATCGGCCAGTCCTACAGTGCATTTATACCATCTAACAAATGCATCTTTTGGTGGAATAAAAAAATCTGTTTAATGAATCTAATGCATCAATGATATTTTCAAGCTGCCATTTCAGTGTATTTAAATAATGTATTGAATTTAATAGCCCAACGTTAACTTCTAAGTATACTTGCTATACATGTCCTCTCTTACTTACGCTCCTGTGTTTCCCTTTTTAGGACTTCTTATGCATACAGGTTGGCTGACCCCATCCCAGCTGCATCCATTGGTCTCAAACTGGACTAACACGATTGTGGCTTTGTTCTTGAAGGGGCGCCTACAAAAGTTTGAGACACTAGTACACGATTGTAGTACTACAAACGGGCAAATTATCATTTAACAGGGAATACAACATGTACTTCACAGCCTATGGCATATATGATCACCCTAACTGCTTAACATGCAGTCCTCCAAACACTGCACACTATAAGGGATGACAGGCGCTAAGTTAATTGGCTTTTTAAGCGCCTTCACGCAACATCCAGGAGCTCCTCACATAAAGAGAAGCTCATGTATCCAAGTGTTTACACAATTCAGAATAGAAAAAAGAATCCTTACGTACCCACATAAAGTGTCAAATAACACAGTTTAAACTTCTTCAGTTTAGTATAGTAAACAGAGCGTACCTTATGTCTCAGAAAATTATCAAAAAGTACCCGGTGCCTCCCCTTACTGTCCTTAATGTAATCGTACGGATGCTTATATCCCTCACAAGATGTGTTACTGTAGTTCGCTGAATGGATCACAACTGCACTCACTCCCATCAACAGTTACGAAGTTCATAACACACTGGAGTGTTTACTTGGCCTTTCCGCGCAATCGAGACTTTGGAACTCGCTACCTACAAATGTTCGCACGCCAACCGCTTTCCGGGCCTTCAAAACGGGCCTCAAAACACTTCCCTTCCAAATACATTTTTCACACTAAAGCTGCAAAGTTCCTCACCTGGCATATACCCCTCACATTTAATGGCGTGACCCTGACTGTTACATAAAACTCTTGAGAGCTGTAACTCTGTAACTTCACTTGTATTTAACTCTGTAAATATCTGTCAAACGTATCTGTGTAACCTTCATGACTTTCACTTTTCGAAATATGTAACCTGTAATGAACACGCAATTTGTAAACATGTAACTCTCGCCATGATTAACCATACTAGCTATAGTATTGTCTCCTACTACTCTGTTTTCTCATGTAATTTACTCTCTATTGTAAAGTGCGCAGACTCCTTTGGGTACTGCCCACGCTATGTAAAATCGCATAAATAAATGGAAACGAGACAAAGACTCTAAGGGCCTCATTTATGAAAAGTGACGCATCGCTGCGTGAAAACAGCGTTGCGTCACTTTTCACTGCGACCTCCTTGCAACACCAATGATGCGTCATATTTACAGTATGACGCATCATGGTGCAAGGAGTTACAGATACGTCAGTATTTCTGACGTATCTGTATGGCGCAAAAGTGACGCATTGCTGGAGTGTGTCACAAAAGTGACGCAACTCCAGCAATGTGTCCTTTCACATGGGGCAAGCCCCATGTGAAAGGGCCTGCGTCAGTCTTACACCTGCTGTGAGGTAGGTGTAAGAAATTGACGCATTTGTGTCCTAGAAGTGGAGCAGTGAAATCTTATAGATTTCACTGCGTCACTTCTATGACCCTTTCTTGCGTCAGAACGCCCCCCCTGCATACATTATACCTGGCGTAGGTATAATGTACAGTGTAACAAAAATGGCAAAATAACAACACAAAAAGGGGAGAAATTGCATGAAGAAAGCACAACCAATTACTTAAAAAACTAAATTTCATTTATTATGTGTAAACTTGATCGCATTAAAAGACATTTGATGAATAGAACAATTTTGTTTGCCACCGGTTACGATCTTTTTTCATGCATTTGTGATAGAAGTATAGAACTATTGTGTTACTATGTTGTTTATTTAATTGTTGTTTTATTATGCCTTTTTATCAAATGTCTTTTAATGCGATCAAATTTACACATAATAAATTAAATTTAGTTTTTTAAGTAATTGGTTGTGCTTTCTTCATGCAATTTCTCCCCTTTTTGTGTTGTTATTTTGCCATTTTTGTCACACTGTCTATTTCCCTGTATTATGAATTCATTTTCTTAACAGGGGGTCCTTGTTGTTTACACTAGTAGGTATAATGTACCACAGGGGTTTACAAAGTGACACATCTACCTAGATGCGTCACTTTGTAAATATGGTGCAACAAGGCCCATTTTTTACGTGACGTACCGGCGGCGTAAAAGTGACGCACAGCCTCATAAATGAGGCCCTAAGAAGCTAAGTCACGGGTACTCAAAGTACGGCCAGGGGGGCCCGGCAAACCTTCCTTGGGGCCTGCGGACCGTACAGACATAATATTTGTGTTGGTTTTTTTTTAAGTGTCAGCAAACACCTCTGGTAGCAGCAGTGCGGATTCAGGGAGACTGCTCTGTGGGGGCCGGGCGATTTCAGCCACAGTCAGAGTGGAGCTGCAGGGGCGCTAAGAGGTGAACAAAGCCTCATTTACATGTAAATGGTCTTTTAAAGACCTGTGAAGTACTGGGGTGCGACTGCTATGTGTGTGCCCGGGAGGCTGTGTCAACCGGGGCTGACACACACAGGGGTGGGGGTGGGGGGGGGGAGACGACAGCAGGGAGTGAGAGCCTGGGTGAGGTGGGAGGGCAGCAGGGAGTGAGAACTCGGGTAAGGTGGGAGGGCAGCAGGGAGTGAGAGCCCGGTAAAGTGGGAGGGCAGAGCAGGGAGTGAGAGCCCGGGTGAGGTGGGAGGGCAGAGCAGGGAGTGAGAGACCGGGTGAGGTGGGAGGGCAGCAGGGAGTGAGACCCCGGTGACAGACAGAGGGCGGGAGACAGACAGAGGTAGGAAGGGTGACAGACAGAGGGTGACAGACAAAGGGAGACAGACAGAGGGAGACAGACAGAGGGAGACAGAGGGTGAGAGGAAGGGAGACAGACAGAGGGGGAGGCAGACAGAGGGAGAGAGGGCGGGAGACAGACAGAGGGGGAGACAGACAGAGGGGGAGACAGAGAAAGAGGGAGACAGATCGTGCGAGACAGAGAGAGGGAGAGGGAGACAGAGAGGGGGAGACAGAGAGGGGGCGACAGAGAGGGGGGGACAGAGAGGGGGCAACAGAGAGGGGGAGACAGAGAGAGGGAGACAGACAGAGGGAGACAGACAGACAGAGGGAGACAGACAGACAGAGAGAGACAGACAGACATACAGAGGGAGAGAGGTAGGGAGACAGTCAGACAGACAGAGGGAGAGAGGGAAGGAGACAGACAGACAGACAGACAGAGGGAAAGAGGGAGAGAGTCAGAAAGACAGACAGACAGAGGGAGAGAGGAAGGGAGACAGACAGACAGAGGGAGAGAGGGAGGGAGGGAGACAGACAGACAGAAGGAGAGAGGGAGGGAGGCAGAGGGAGAGAGGGAGGGAGATAGACAGAGGGAGAGAGGGAGGGAGACAGAGGGAGACAGACAGAGGGAGACGGAGAGAGAGGGAAGGAGGGAGAGTGAGACAGAGACAAGGAGGGAGGGAGAGACAGAGACAAGGAGGGAGAGAAAGAGAGGAGGGAGAGAGAGAGAAGGAGGGAGAGAGAAAGAGAATGAGCGAAAGAAAGAAAGAAAGAGAGAGAGAGTCTGTTGGCTCAGTGGACGAAGGCATCCGCTGCAGGGGATTGTGTTCAACATCATGGTCTCAGTTTTTTTTCTAGCCCCTCCCCCCTCCCACACTGACCCCGCCTCCACCTGTGCGGCCCTGGGCCACAAACCACACTTGTAAATTTGGCACCTGAGAGAAAGTTTGTGAGTACCCATGAGCTAAGTGGTCTAGCACTATTTTGCTCTCTGAAATATAACCCTACTTCTACCACAAGATGGCAGTCTATATCTGTGTAATGGATGGAAACCGAAAGCAGATACTGACTTAGGGAAGAAGGTGCATGATTAGGAAACACGTTTATTGCCGAAAGCTGGGATACTATGTTGGAAGCATTGAAATCATATAATAACAAGCACCGGCAAAGCTGATAATTCTGGTGTTGGTACCAGCCTATTGACTTTTTATGGCACGATTTTTTCAAAACTTTATAGTTCGATGAGCTGTCGGGAAATCCACAGTCTAAAGCAAAACATTGGCTAAAGGCAAACATTCTGTTTTGGTCTCCAAAAAGCACATATTGCCATAGTACTCCCTGGCACTGAAGGGAACTACTTTGTGTGTGGATTTGCTTCTTGTGAAATGACTAAATGCAGTCACTCAAAAGTCCATTTAAGTAAGTATATTATACATATACCTTTAGTAAAATCAAAAGGTTTTGGCTAACACTAATGATATATACCCCCGTGAATTCCCTGTACTGTCATTTTTTACTTTTTTAGATAAATATGTCAAAAAAGCATATGGTAAAGCGATGCTCATGTCTTGTTTGTTAATGCTGTTAGTTATAGTGGTATCCTAAAGTTTTAATGTCAAATACCTCTTTAAAACAGAGATATACATCTTTATTAATTGATTGCACAGGCCCAGCATGCCCGGCATTGATTTTACACAGACGCCCGCATCCCATATACCAAAACCGAGCGAGATTTGGCTGCCCCCACCCCATTAGGTGCGCTATTCCCTCGGGGCATACCACTCGACCCAAACGAAAAGCAACCTCTATCCACCACTTGCTGGGCGTGGCGCAAACGGAGTCGGCTATTAGGTACAGGCTCCTTATACAATTCACCTAACATCCCATTGCACTTACCTTGGAGACGAGTGTACAGCGTACCCTTAGTAAGCTAAAACCAAGCACTATTGGCTCGCTCTTTCCAGACGGGCAGGCAATAACCATGCCGAACTTGCTCGCACAAGCTGAAATGTCATATATGGGCACATTTATAGTCACCAGATTGATTGGGGCGCTCCGACCAGCCACCCCTCATTACCCGCCCCTCCCGAAGAGTTTACGCCGATCACACTGCTTATGGCTGATAGAGAAGGGACGCATTTGGTCACCAAGTTATACCGGGCATGTATCGCGCTCAAGCAGGTGCAGGATTGGGGGGTGTGACGTCAATGGGAGGAAAACCTGGGTCAACCGCTAACAGACAAGGAATGGGCTTATTGTCATGAACAAATGACGAGGGTATCCCCCAATCACCGCTATAAGCTACTGCATTTTAACTTTATAAATCGAATTTATGCTACCCCATGGCAGCTGGCCAAATTTGACCCTACCAAAAAATCCAGTTGTCCCAAATGCCAGACTGTACAGGTGGACTTTGCACATATGACATGGACATGTCTCTCAGTGGCTGTATATTGCGCAGTGTGTTTCAAACATTATCTGAAATACTCTCTGTGCAGCTCCCTCTCCAAAGCTGGCATTGTTGGGCATAGTTGGCAAAGTGAAGCTATGCTACTGCAGATTTCACGCCGTAGCGCTGCTTGGGGGCGAAAAGAGAGATAGCGCTGCCGTGGGGTACCAAACACCGCCCTAAGCGGGAGGCATGGTCACAGAGCATGACATACTGTAATTTGCAAATCAAATTTATATATGCTACGGTCCAACCCCCTGCCTCCCGTCCAAAGGACATATGGCACATCTACCGTTGCTATTTACAATCGACACGTCAGAGTTCACCGACCCCCGTCCTCACTTTACAGACAGAGCCAGAATAATCCCCCCCCCCCCACTTCATCACCTGAATTACAACACCACACATGAGCATAGTCCCTGCTGTTCCAGAAGAGGGTTTGGGGATCCTTAATTAATTGTGGGTTTCTAACGCGCTAGAATCGACTCCCGAAGGAGTATCTCTGCACAATAGACCGCTGCGGAACCCGTCCTGGCTTTCCCTGTGAGATGGTCCCTACTGGATAACTCCAAGGTGAAACCAGGCATCCCCAGCGTATGTGGGGGGCCGTTGTGGAGATGAGGCAAGCTAATGCCCAGAGTTGCCGAGTGTGATTCCTGGTTAGAGTAGGCACCGAGGTGAGAATTATCGAGTCCACTGACCCTGGTCCACGACCCTGCCGCGTCGGGAATTGAACCCTGGTCCCAGGCCGTCCTCTGCTCCCGGGTCTGCCACCTCTAACCAGTGAGCCACACCACTCCGGCTGCAGGTTGAGTATAAATACAGGAACTCACACAGTGACAATATAACGATTCTCCAAAGAAACAGATATGTTGTAACCTATAGGCCGCAAATAGTGGAACTTCCGCCCCCCACCCCCCCCCCCCCGCCTTCCTCCCCTTACCCTGTATTGTTTTGTATGTATTCGTTAATTGATGTTGGCTGCTATTTGATAACTATGTACCATCATCATATGGAAGGTTCATACTCCTTCAACAACATTGTGCTGATTGTCATGTCTCTATATTTTCTTGTAGTATTTTATGTTTGCATCACTATTTAAATAAAACATTTAAATAAAAAAAGAATACAAATCAAGTGATTAAAAGTAAGGTACAACATGCTTTTGAATCAGCCAGTTGTTAAAATGAAAAGCAATCCAGGCGGTTTTTCCAAGTATTTATTTTAAAGATGCAGCCCACCAATAGCACACGACTGACTGGCCAGCAATGAAGAACAGTGCAACTGACTCATTGGACTGGCAGCAGCCACAAGGTTCCAGGTGGAATTGGAACACACATTGTAAAATGCACAATGCAGTAAAGCAAGGAAACAGGGGAAAGGAGGAGATAACAAGCATTGAAAATGCAAAACAAAACATACCAAATACAGCATCCCGCTTCATAAAATTCAAAGTAACTATCTGCAATGCCCCCAGATAACAAAAAGAAAGTATCAGACGGTTTCACATCCAAACAACCGGGAATTCTCCCGCCAGGCCCTAGATCCTTCCCCCTTCCATCTCAACCTAAAAGAGCTGTAAAGTGCACCTCGCAAGGGCATGTGCCATGAATCAATATTAGGTCCCCCTTTTCATAGTGTAGGTTCCTGTAAAAGGGGATGGGGCCTGAGCCCGGTGTTGTGAAAGTGTTGTTGCCAAGTGGCCCCCCGGAAAGGTGCAGTATTAAGCCTTTTTGACATAACCTTCGGGAGTGGGCCAGGTCTTGTGGCTCTGTGTCACCCCTGATTCAGGACCTTGTCCCACAGCATCTCAAATGCTGGTAGTAGGTCTTCCATGTTGTATATGATTCTCTCATAGAAGGCTATTTAAACATTTACCTCATCCATACAACCACCGTAGGGACCATGGCTATCTTCCAGTAACAGAGGATATAAAGCTTGGCCAAGGCTGTAGTGTAGTTTCCCCAATATCATTAGATATCAGAACCACGTGATATGTGGAATTTTTCCCTCTGTCTCCTCACACCTGGTTGATGGGAGCAAATATTCTAGGAACTTCTCTTTAGGCTGCCAACTAATATTTTTAATTTTCTCAGTTTTTGCCAAAACCATTAATTTTTTCCTACTTATACTACTCTAACTCTATTTTCCCAATATCTTTATTTATATGCCACATAGGCATTGATAATTGAAAATATAAAAAATATATATTGACTCATGTTTGGAAGATATTTATCATGACCAGACGGTAACACACAACTCATCAACTATCTTTATCATTTATGCCCGAGTAAACCATGCAAAACCCCATAAAAGGGTTCCACTATTAACATTTGTCTTTACAAATCCATAAGTTTCTTTTTAGAATAAGCATAAAAATGTCAGTCTGTGAAGCTGGGCGCGAACCCACCACTATGGATATGCTGCGGCCAATCAAAAAGAATAGCGATGACAGCCAAGAATCCTGCAGCTTAGTGCTGCACCACTACGAGGACGCTTACGTCAGCACGTTTCCGTATTATACGGGACGCACCACGCCCTGCCATGCTGATGCTGTGAACAAGGATGACAAAGAGATTCACATGATCATCTGCATAGACTTGACACATGAGTATCATTACAACACATCACAGAGCAAGCATATACATCATTTTGATGGCAGGTTTCTAGTCATTACACATAGGTGAACATGTTACTTGCCAGTCTGCCAGTAAACTATGGTTCCCAGACACATGATGTCATGTCCAACATTGGTTAGATCAATGTCAATACCACAACCACAATGTAAACCACTACACTATGTAGCAGGTGGTCTGATCTGTAATGCTCCTGACGGTCTTGTGTCATTACATACTTGTCTCATCTCCTGCAAGCACGTCTTGAACTGACACTGCAAATGTGATACACGAATATATGACGTCAGCCCGCATAAAAATATCCCGCATACCATCTTCCCGCAAAAATCATCCCGCAAGTGCCAGTAGTCCGCAAACTAAGAGATCGCAAACTTTTAAAACGAATATACCTTTAGCACGCATGCCTTTAAAACGAAAAGGCATGCATGTTAAAGGTATACTTGTTGTAAAAGTAGTAAAAGTAAGTAACAGTACCCTACCCTACCCTACCCTACCTTACACTATACTCTAATGTAGTACCCCTGCACCACCCACCCTTGACACACAGTCCATTACCTACATTTACACTACCCAGCACGACCCCCCAACACTACCATAAAGCCCTTTACTACCCTACACAAACACTACAACACTACCTTAATTCACTACACCCCAGCATGACCTTACACTACACAAACACTACAACACTACCCTAAACCCTAAAACACTACCCCCAAGATAACCCTACACTACACAAACACTACAACACTACCCTAAACCCTAAAACATTACACTCCAGCATGACCCTACACTACACAAACACTACAACACTACCCTAAACCACTACACCCCAGCATGACCCTACACTACACAAACACTACAACACTACCCTAAACCCTAAAACACTACCCCCTGCATGACCCTACACTACGCAAACACTACAACACTACCCTAAACCTTAAAACACTACCCCCAGCATAACCCTACACTACACAAACACTACAACACTACCCTAAACCCTAAAACACTACACCCCAGCATGACCCAACACTACGCAAAAACTACAACACTACCCTAAACCCTAAAACACTACCCCCAGCATAACCCTACACTACACAAACTCTATAACACTACCCTAACCCCTAAAACACTACCCCCTGCTTGACCCTACACTACGCAAACACTACAACACTACACTACAACACTACCCTAAACCCTAAAAGACTACACCCCAGCATGACCCTACACTACACAAACACTACAACACTACCCTAACACCTATAACAATTCCCCCAGCACGACCCTACACTAAAAAACCACCACAGCTCTACACTACACTAACACAACACTACACGATCACAGCACGACCCCCACCCCTATAATATTAACCCAAACCCAATTACCTCTCTCATCGTCGTGGTTTACAACGCAAATGCATTTACCATACATGCCTTTACAACGTATTTCGTTGTAAAGGCATGCGTGATAAAAGCACATGCGTTGTAAACAAATGCGGGATAATGGTTTGCGGGGTCAATGACCTTGCGGTATCATAGTATGCGGCCTGAAAGTCTGCGGGATAAAAAATGCGGGATAATGGCTGAAAACCGTGATACACACATTTGAAAAGTGACATGATAAACATTCTTTCATCCCGAGTCATCATTGATGTGCACCTATGTCTCGGAAGTACCTGGTCAAATGGTCTGCATGCAGTACACCAAACTTTCACACAGATAACAGTGATTGTGTGCATGTGTCCAGTGTCTTTGGTCCGCTGCTGTCAGGTCAGACATCTGAATCATACTTTGGACACCCCAAGGTTGTAGGTCTAGCCAGGGTGAGACTTGAATGGCCCACTGTCTTGTCTCAGCTATAGAGGGCGTCAGGTGAACACTGTGGATGTCATGCACATTGTATCCAGCTCACCAGTTACAAATGTGATAACTTTTCAACACACTTCCAAGTACAAAGACTGAATCCTCACAATATGTCTATACTGCTTCAAAGCGCATCTGTAGGTGTCAAGTTTGCATGTCCCTTACGTGCTAAACACAATTTGAACAATTTGACAGGCTCATATTGCTCTAGTTAGCCATCAGAGTATGTGAACTAACACATGTGTTTACATGCACATTTTACATCTCTCAAGCTGAAAGTAATGCAACATACACATGGATGTTCAAGTCACCAGAATGCACAGTCAAGGTATGAGACACACATGTCAATTGTTGTGTATGTAAGACAAAAGACATACATTCGATGTTTGACCAGGTTTCCAACATTGATCACCTGTGTCTTTCAAAGATTGGCATGTGCACTCACTGTCACAGAGTCTGACCCATGGATTCTCACATTTGAATGGCAAAAGAGTTGCCTCACACATAAACATGTGATAGGCCAGAGTCTCGAAGCCCTGATTTGGTATACCTGTGCTTGGCCCATGGAATACATGTGATTACACTGAGCAATATGTCTGGGACAAAACATTTGGACAACAATCAAGATGAATTCTCTGAGGCATCCACATTGGTATCACCTGCTGCCCGGATGTATAGCATTGCTTACGCACACCTGTGTGCTCCAATAGCAACATACTGCAAATATATGTTTGTACTACACTGAGTACAGGTCATAAATCAGTCAATGTGCTGACACATGTCAGCCAATTACATCACTCATTTTGGTCAACTCCATGCACCTGCTGTCTATTGTGCTGTTCCCATGAACATTGGACTACAGCCATTACACAGGACCTAAGTGACACGTGTCACGGTTGTAAAGCGGCACACCTGGGGATCAACTGATTATGGGACATCGTTACTTTTTGATACAGAAGTGTTGTTTTGGCAGACTGATGACCCGTGAGAGGGGCAGCAGGCTGAGGAAATGCAACATGCATGTTAAACATAGTTGCGCGACATGGCACATACTCATCCCCTCCTTGCAGATGTCTCGCCTTCAACTGCCCATCCAGGTACAGGGAAGACAACCGCCAGGATCCTTAACATGTGGGGGTCAGGGTCCAGCATCTGCCTCTTTTGCAAGGAGGTGATAGCTTCTGCTGGACCCTTACAATCTTTTGTGTGCAGTCATAGAGGTCCTGCCACCTCTTTGGCAGTGGCGGGCATGGCGTTTGAATACCCCCACGGAGCGGACTGCCCAAACAATGGTCTGCCAGATCTCAGCTTTCTGATGAGAGTTGACCTGTAAGGATGACATGGTGACACACCATTAATCCACATGCTATATGTTTCTGCGTCACACGCTTGTACAGATAGGTCATGGTTAGAATTGCAAGGATGTCTAAGGGGTAGGCAAGAAGCAAGGGCAGTTGTCCTGTGTGCAATTATCCCTCATAACCATGAGAACAGTGCTGAGAAGTCAACCCCAGTACACTTCTACTGCACTGTACCTGGCCAGAACCCAAATCTACACACTGTATAACTTACATGAACTCTGTTTGCATGCTTGCCCTTGGTGTAGAAAGAAAAAACCTTTTAAGGGGTTCACTGATGCACCTGGTCCTTAAACCGACAAACAAAGAAGAGATTGGCACAGAAGCTATAATATCAAAAGAATGCATTTATTAACCTCACATGAGGGAGACTGCGTCAATATGGTACCCTCAGGCCACTGTATGAAACAGTCTAAGGACTACAGAAACCTAGGACCTTTTATGGCCAGTTTATTGCTGAGTTAGCATGAAGGCTCAAAAAGAGGCAGTACAAGTGTGCACACAAATAACTATTACACATATAAGGACTAAGAAAATACTTAGTGAACAAAGTAGGAGGAGTAACAGAGTTGCTAACATCAGTTAAAATAGCCTGACAGTTATACAATAAGAGCAAGTGCATTCTACCAGCTAAGCCTTTCTGAGAATGTGCAGTGCTCTGGCTCAGTACTGAAGGAGTTAACTGTAACTGATGACTTTAAGAAGAATATAAGGGCAGGCAATAGTGAAGAGGGAGAAAGCACATGGCGAGCACATGGCTAACTAAAATGGCTGCCAAAAAACAAAATGGCTTCAGCTGATGCTAACAGCCATTGCAGCTAGTTTCCACATTGGGAATCCCAATGCTAGTAGTGCATGGTTTTACACATGGACAATAAAAACGCAGTGTAATCACCACTTACCTGCTTCCCTGGTTTGCCATACAGCTGGCTATACTATGGAAGGAGGCTGTCCAGTAGGGCCTGGTTCTCCTTGTCGGTGAATGCGGGGGCCCTCTCCACAGTACATGCCACGGTAGCTCCCAGAGGATGTAGAGGCAGCAGCAGAGATATGGGGAGGTGCATGAATGATGCAGGTAGTGCAGGCAAGTGAAGTCTCTAGGGAAGAGACATACATATCTCTGTAGCAGAGGCAGACTCAGTTCCATGCATCCAAAGCTATAGATCGGATTAGTTCGCATTTTCCAAATTGGTTCAATCCATTACATTGCTAGTATCCGGCGCTCCTACTGTGACTTTCAAAATATTCACATCGGCCACCTACTGAGTTTGATACATTGGTGATAGAAGGTTACAGATTCAGATTGCACGCGATTCGTACACGAAACAAAACACTTGTCTGTCACCATGATGACCAACAGCCAATGGGTAAGTCCAGCTCAGTTTAGATGCAGCCAACGCCGCATCCTTTGAATACTCACACTCGTTGTTCACCATTACAACCAACAGCCAATGTGTGTGTCCGGATGGGGCTAACACGTCCTTTGAATACTCACCCGCGTCATTCCCCATTACAAGCAACAGCCAAAGGTGGCGTCTGGGCCGGTTCGCATGCAGGTACCGAGTCCTTCCACTAATCAGTCAGCAGGGCAGACAGTAGTGAAAAACTTTATATTCTGGTGCATTACATGTGTGGGCACAGTGATTAACATGACATATTAGACATTGGGCTTGATAGCTCACACTCCCATGAGGAGCCAAGCTTGAGGGACACACAACACACTGTTTGTGAGGGCCATCTCAACGTTGAGAGTACACTTTACAGATCACACTCCTCAGCTTGGACACAGTCCCTGGGGATCATTGGGGAAGACATGTTATATCCACACATATACATTTCTTTGGTTGACTGTGTGTCAGAATGTGCATTGTGTATTTTTTTGTCTGTAAATCTACTGTGTCAGAGTCTTGTACAACACTGACACTTCATAATTTTGGTACCATGATGTTTAGCTGCCACATCAGCTTGTTTTTGTCATGTGAGTAGTTGTTGTGTCTGTGTGTCAGAGGCGTACGTGGATGCTAGCCAAATAAATGCTTGCCTCACATTGTCAATGTTCTGCGTATGTGATTGTACATGTTTGTCCGACATGACATCATGACAGTGTCCACCGTGTGACAGTGGTGTGCATGGTTTGCATGGTGACCCACTGCCTGTATCATGTGTTCCAAATTTCTGGCATTACCTGATGCAGTTCTGTGTACCTTTCAACCATGTGACAGTTGTCACAGACCAATATCTTGGATAGTTTGTTTGGTGGTTGTGGAGTATGTGATGCTTGCTCACATGTACAGTGATGGACACCAGTGGCTAGGTACAATACAGCAGTTGGTGCCTAACCATAGCTTGGTGACATAACTGTGCTTTTTGTCTAGGCTCAACCATTGGCCTCTAACTTCATTGTGTCCAGTTTGAATGGTGTGTGTGTGTAATTGTATGATGCTTTTCACATTGAAAAGTGACCTCAACTGTGTTTGCACTTGCAACATAGGTACCGCAGGAGACCGGCAGTCCACAGGCCCTTCCCTGACCTCCAGACCATGGAGGAATGGTATTGCATCAGATGATACCGCTTCACCAGGCCACTCATTGTGGAGTTGGCAGACCAGTTGGCCCCATATTTACAGCCTGCACGCCAATATCCCTTTGCGCTGACCCCCAAGGTGAAGGTGATGGCGGCCCTACATTTCTTTGCCACAGGGTCCTGCCAGTATACTGTCGCAACTGCTGGTGGTATGTCCCAGACAATGTTCAGCTTTGTATTTTGAGATGTGTTGAAGGCATTGTTACATTTTCTTAACCTCTACATCAAGTTCCCAAGACCAGGACAGTTGACAGATTTCAAGGGGGATTTTTATGCATTGGCGTAGATGCCACATGTCATTGGCTCCATTGATGGAACACATGTGGCTTTCAACCAGTACTTTTAGGAGGAGTGTCAGCTGTGACTTCAACTCCCATCACGCCCTGTCCTCCACACACCTTTCCAGCCAGCTAAGGAGGCACACCTGGGTCTATGCATTTACTGGGAGTGAGTAGAAACGTACTGCCAAGAAGGCTGAGACCGGGGACAGGTGTGAGGAGCACAAGGCCTTGATGGATTTGCGGGCAAATCAAATGACCCAACAGTCCCTTTCACACTGGGTGAGTTTAAACCACATTTACTAAATAGTGCATCCTAATTACCCTTTTCTTGGCAATGAATCTTTATTAAGTTAATCAGGGTTTTGATAAAATAATATTAGAAATACTAAAATATCAACATAAGAAGAATAATTTTCATATAACTAGATTATTAGAAATGAGGTTTCTGGGTGGCTAAGGCTTGTGCCAAAGCCAGGCAGAGACCAACACTTTAGTCAGAGCAAGGGAGTTACATGCCAAAGATAACCCCTGCTCACCCCCTTGGTAGCTTGGCACGAGCAGTCAGGCTTATCCCAGAGGCCATGTGTAAAGCATTTGCGCATGCACAAAGCAACAACATCCCAGGCACACTACAAAAGGAACTCCACACAAGGTTATATCAAAAATATCCTTTCTTTTCTCGTAATACATTAGAATAGTAAACACATAATATACATTTTGCCACCTGGCACTAGGTCATATCTACAAGAGATTATATACACCTGACAGGACCCACGGGACCACTGTCTGAACCATCACAAAGCGAACTTAGTAAAAGTAAAACAGATCATAAACGTACAACCGGTAACCACTGGTAATCACTGTGCTGCCTGTAACACAAACTAGATTATGCACAGTATCACATCAGGCGCAAATTACATTCTGCGCCAAGCTCACCAGCATGAACACCTTCTGCAATCTTTTCATACGTCTAATGGCATTAGACCCTAATCTCCTAAACATAACTTGTGTTTAGGAAATATAAACAGAGTAGAGGATATCTCAAACATAATCACAGTAGGTACAACCTCTTACTCATAAAAGACCACATTTAGAGGTAAAACACAGGGTGCCTAAATCATCCTACATGAATCACATTTCCTAGCACCACATAACTCATTAGGGCCTGGCGCCTTACAAACCTAATAGTCCCCCTTGCCAACGGCCATCTCAAAAAGGGGCTCAAATGCCCTGTGTCCAGAATGTCAGGGCGCGCTGCCAATGCATCGACAGTCAAAGGTGCACCACTGCACAAACCTAAACATAGCAGCTGCCCACTACCTGCTGGGAACCTGCAAAAGTATGGGGCAAAGGAGTGCATCTCACTCCTGACTCAGCAACATGCCCCCAAAGAATTGCGGCCTAAACGTAACAGCTGGCACTAAGTGCTGCACAGCTTTCAAATCAAGATGTGGGCACTGGCACTCACTGTGCCCTTCCAACCCATGTGCCAGAGAATGTTGCAGCTGCTCTCTCACAAGTGGGGCAGCTGTGAAGAGTGGCCACACAACAGGGGGGCAGCAAGGACCCCTCTGGGCCGTCTTAAAATAATTATGCCATCTTTGGGGCCACCTAGGCTCGAAAAACAAATATGCCATGTTGTTGGAATCACCTAGGCTCTAAAAACAATTATGTCACCTCCTTGGGGCGGCCACGGGACCGCCCAGATCACAACAGACTGCCCGGGTGCTGTGCGTGCCCTCAACACAAAGGAGACCATCCTCAGCCCCACTCACCGGGTTGCTGGCGGCAGGCTCCTCTGGTTGCGGGGAAACTCTGCTGTACTCTGGCAGCGGTCTCCGGCCACTGGTTCTGGTACTTGTGGCAGCACGTGGGGCTTCCCTCACTGATGGGAGCCCCGAGCTGTCCTCGGCGGCCTCTCTTTTTCCAATGTGGTGGCCATCTTCCACTCAGAAGCCCCATCTGAATTCTCTCCTCATTTGTATGCGATGTCCAGCGCGGGGTGGGCTTCCGCCTGGAGTCTATGGTTTTCTTCACCCCGGCCCCCTCCTGGGACCCGGGACTCGTCATGGGCACTCGAGGAGGCGGGGTAGGCTCCCGTCCTCCTCCCTGCATACCGCCCGGCTTCTTCCTCGCTCCCAGCCGCACTTCTGCCTGGCACCACTCCCCCAGTCAGGCGGGCGCCAGGCTTCCACTCAAGCGATCGGGCCGCAGCGCTGAAACACAAGGTGGATTCCCGCTTTAATTAGAAAATCAAAAAGGCGCAATAAGGGGTAGGCTCCCTCTGAAAATCAAAAATCAATAAGCGCGGTGGGCACCCGCAATCCCAGTAATTTTGGGGGAATCCCTCTGTCGGGATTCCCTAGGTTCATGGCAGCAGCGCGCTGCACGCCGTCAGCTCCTCGCTCTCTTCTGGGGCAATAATTCAAATGTGGTGCTCCCAAGGTGCAAGAAGCAGGGACAACGTCCTGGCTCCTAGCCAGAAAAGCACAAGGGTCCCAAAAAGTTATTTTAGGCATCTAGGGGCCATGCAGGGCCAGGAAGGCATCCCTCATAGCAGCCCCCTGGGCCCCAGCAGCAGCATGCCCCCACAGGAACAGCACCAGAACTGAACCATTTTAGGGGGACACAGCCCCTATATTTATATTAGTAAATCCCTTTGTGTCACAGCTCAGGACTGGGGGGATACCAGTCAGAACTGGTATAGGGGAGCTTTGGAGCACTTTGTTTTGCTCAGCTCCTCTCTCTTTTGTCAGGTGAGGGCTAGGTCCTCAGACGCACCACAGGGGGCGGAGACAGCATTGTGGAGGGAAGGCACATCCCTATTCAGGTCCCAAGTGCAACTCTTCCCTCCCAACTACATGCAGATCTCCCTATTCACCACTGGGCAGACTCATCCTGGCTCCTGGAGCCACCCACATCATCCAGCACCTGTCAATCACAAGCCAGACAAGCAATTCACATCAGGCAGGCAGACACGCAGTACACAGAAATTCCAACTTCTAAATGTGGCATTTCTCCACCTGTCACCATAAATCTGCGCACACCATTGCTCAGCATTTATCCTCACGAGTTCATACATACTAAACTTGCAGCGGCACTCATCTCACACCAGGAGCTACCAGGGACACACATATCCCCCATGCATTCCTATGGGGGGCAGGCCCATTTCACCACACATATACAGAGAGCGCACGCACTTTACACTGGACCCCGGTGCTAAAGTGCTCAGAGGCCTAAAATCACCAACACCAGGTTATAAGAAAAGGCTAGGAGAACACAAAAAGTTTTGGGGTGAACCTGCCCAAAGGGCCAAGTACAACATAGATCAATGAGACTAATAATGACAAGCTCTTTAAAAAGATAAAGTGCTTTTAACTAAATAAATGTGAATAGCCCATCAAGTACAATACAACACAAATCTTAGATCATCACACAAGAGAAACATTAGCAAAATAAACACCAATTGTACATCTCAAATGTCAGCGCAATGAGTGAGTGGATAGGCTTAGAGACAAAAGAATAAAGACATTTGCTAAATATTTTTATGCAAATTCAGAATATCATACTAACTAATCTTACGAGGTTCTAGAAATCTGAAAAGCTAACCTCTGGCCATGAGAGTAAGCTGGGCCCTTCAAGAAGAATTAAGGAGCAAAATGAAAGAGTCAGGTTCAGCAGAACAACAGTCAGCCCATAGAAATTAGGAAACAGAGACACAGTTCTCTCCATCGTAAAGTAAGAAAACACACTCCAAACCCACCCTCTCACTACAACTAGTTATACCCTAATACACTAAAGCCAACACTCATGGTGTCATCTCACATGGATTTATTCATTTTCATTGGTCAAAACAGGGGGTGTTCAGTCACACCACTCTCGACGTGTCTAACTTATAAAATGTCCCTTTGTTTAACTTTGCACATTGTAATCGATTTCCAGCATAGGAAACTATAGTATCTGGTTCTGTGTTTCACTCAGTCATGTATCATTTTGTAAAACAAATGTCCTCATGCTCCACTCGGCAAGGAAGTTTCGTGCTTTTTTCAATTTCCTCTCTGCCCTACCTTGGCCATCATCAGGAACTTGCCAAGGAAGCATCACATTTTATTTTTCCCTTCTACATTTCTAATATGTCATGTTAATTCTAAAAAGATTCTCGGGCCTTTTCTGCAGGGCAGTAAGTACATTTCCAGAGAAAACAAATACAAGTGTTATTTATCATTTTATAAAACTTCACCATTAAACGCTCTTTTGAGAGCTTTCATTCGCTTTCTTTTCTCTGCGCTGCTTATTATTTTCCAACTGTTAGTGAAAAATAAATTCTCAACTTTTGATTTATTTACTTCATTAGTCATGCGCATTTGCGGCCTACTCTAACACTCCCTGCACACCCTTGTACAGTTTTAGTTTTACCCCTTTTAGTTGTGCACAGTTAGTTTTTCCTCATCCTTTGGTTAGTAATTTACACACTGAGGAGTTAAATCCAAGCAGGTTTTATTTCACGAAAACCCTGCTTCATCAATGCCATCTTGGCGGTACATTTCCATTCACTCCCAGGTAATGCATAGTCCCAGTTGTGCTCCCTGGGCTAGCTGGGAAGATGTGTGGAGGACAGGGTATGATGTGAGTTGAAGTCAGTGCATATTCTCCTCCTCCCAGATAGGTCAACAAGGCCAGTAGGAACTGTGCTTACCTCCCAGTGAGTGGAAAAGTACTAGCAAGATGACTGACACTGGGTACTGGTGTTTGTAGTACATGGCTATGATGGTATTGTGCTTCAGGAACAACACCTTGTAGCAGTGCTGGTCATCTTGTGAGTACACCTCCCCACCCTGTGATGTACCATTTGCCCAGATGAACAATTTGGAATGTGTGTGAGAAAGAGAGTTAGGTGTGACTATGACTCCCATCAGGCTTGTACCCACACCCAACTTCAAAGCCATCCCAAACACCCTTCCTGTGACTCATCTTTCCTGGGAGTGAAAGTGTGCAGACAAGATGATGGCTGATACAGGTGAATGGTGTTTGGATCCCATAGCCTTGCTGTAAATTAGCAATAAGTATGTACATGTTTGAAAATGGTGAGATTTTCAGTTACACTGCAGGTATGTTAGTCACATTGGCATACACATTACATGCTCTTTTGTTCTTTTTTTTAGCTTTGTTAACAGTGTTTAGTACCACTGTCTCATTGACAGTGATGTCTGTGGTTGTATATTTGTTAACATTATTGGCAATTTGAGTATTTACTCACCAGGCTCTGGTGCTCCTTTTATCCCATAGACACCCTCTGATGGAAGGATGGCCCGCACCTTCTCCTCCATGGAAGTGAACTGCTAGGGTGATGCAGGAGGGCCACGGCCGGTCCCCTGACTCTGGGCATGGTCTCTGGCATGCAGATTCTTAACCTCCTTCGCACATCATAATACCTGTTCCTGATATCATCCATTGAGCACAGGCAACGTAATTGAGCATTGACCCTGTTGACTTACCTGTCCCACATCTGGGGGAAGTGTGGCTCACTGGTTAGAGGAGGCATACCCTGAAGCAGAGGTCAGACCCGGGACCAGGGTTCAATCCCCGACGCGGCAGGGTCTTGAGCCCAATTGTCCACGGACTCGATAATTCTCGCTTCAGTGCCCACTCTAAGAACGGGTTCACACTATGCAGCTCTGGGCATTAAGTTTGCTTAATCTCCACAACGGCCCCCCTGCGGCGGGATGCCTGGCTTTCACCTTGGGGATGCCCAGTACGGGTTATCTCACAGGGAAAAGCCAGGACGGGTTCCCAATGCAAGCGCCCAGATGCCCTAGGGTAAGTCGAGCGCTATATAAGAACACACATACATACATCTTATTTCTCTGGGACAGGGGGGTCTGTTTGACAAAGTTCCCAAAAACTATTGCTCTACTCTGATAATTTCATCTACCATCACTTCCAACTCCTTCTCTGTGAACTTGGGATTCTTCTTTGGGGGCATGGTGAGCGGTGGTGGTAGAGATGGAGGTATGGGTGAGTGTGAAGGTGAGGGTGAGTGTCCATGAGTAAATGAGGGTGTGTTTGAGAGTGTAGTTGATCAAGGGTGCTAGATGTGTGCATGGTGTATGTGAGGGTAAAGTATGAGTGTATGTGGCAGAGAGCAGTGAATCAGTGGTTATGTCCTGTCAGTTGTTTAAATTTAGTAACGGATCATGGTCATTTTTTTATTGCATTGTTAACGCTTGTTTGGCCATCTTCTGTCTGTTTCTGTTGTACTTTATTGATCAAAACCAACACATTCCGTTGACCGTACCGGATGCTTAATCATGTATTAGCGGGGTGGTCCAAGTGTGTCCCATACAAGCTAAATCATCTTGCAGTGTTCACATACGAGTTGGTTGCATCGGCCTCATTTCTGGAGGATTAGCTTGGGAAGATTGTGTCCCGTATGAGTCGGTCGTCCGTGCTGTGCTCTGTGTGAGTCATTTAGATTTGACACGCATTGCATCATACTCCGTCGTTCGGACTGCGCGCGTACGAGTCATTTGGAAGGCTTTCCCGATCCGAGTTGTTTGGAAGGCTTTCCTAACAAGACCGTAATAAATCCTTAAATGTTGTAATACTGTGATGGTCTTTCTTCCACATTTATACCATTTTAAGTACTTTTCTTCTTAATTGCTGCAGTCTCAAACCAAACAAATGTTGATCTCTGTTGTAAGAATGAGCTTGTTTGACAACCTGCTCCTAAT
Organism: Lissotriton vulgaris; assembly: GCF_964263255.1. NCBI lineage: Eukaryota > Metazoa > Chordata > Amphibia > Caudata > Salamandridae > Lissotriton > Lissotriton vulgaris. The sequence continues at coordinate 1,254,855,312 of NC_141685.1, read as the reverse complement.
CAGTTTATGTTGAATGGGCATTGCACCCCTGCACTGCCTTACAATCTGAATCGTCTTCCACCAGAGGTGTCATACATAATAGCACTGTGTGTTTTTTTTAGTTACTATTGTATGCCGTTTTAAAATAATATCCCAGTATAGGAAGCAGGATGCTGAACCAATACTGTTGTGGAAGGAGGAATCTGCATGCTTATTGTAATATGTGTTGCATGTATTGTCCATATTTATATTTTTACTTGTATTGTAACTGGTGTTTCTTTTATAGCTTTTATGAGACGAGTTGTCGAAATAAAGCTTACACATACATATGTTAATGTTTAAATAGGAATATATAGGTTTGTAGTTTGGGTTAGTTTCTTTTTATATACCTTTATTTCATTTTATAGATGAAAACTTATATGTGAGTACGGAGTAATGATTGTGTATATAATACAAATCATATATAGTTTTGTAATGTTGCGACTTAAGACTGGAATAGACCAAAAGTTTTTCTGACAATGCTATTGACTGTTGTAGAAAATTCCCTGCCTGACTTCCTCTATTGTTGCATTTGGAATTCTGTTTTTCAAGATCACCCCCTTGCAGTTCCACGAGTTTCTGGTATAAAGTACCAATCCTCCCATGTTTCCTAATTGTTTACAACTATCTACATTTTATGGCCAGATTTAATACATCTATTCTCTTTTGTAAATAATCACGAATTTGTAAGTATTTAAAAAAATCATTTTTAGGGAGATCGTATTCAGATATTAACGAAGCATATGTCTTGATTCAACTACAGTCAATTAAATCTCCCAAAGTCATCAATCCTTTCCTTCTCCATCTAGCCACAACATTATCAGAAAAAATAAGGGGGGGTAGTGCTAAAGATGAAGTGGGTGTGTAATAATTGAGTTTACCGAGCTTCAAGAATTTCCGAACCTGTTTCCTCACTTTATAAGCAGCTTGCAGCACCTTAAAACGAGTTTTTTGCATAATAGCTAGGTTCAAAATGTAAAAATAAATTCCTCTCTATTCTTGAGCCCATTAATATCTGAACAATATTCAGATATTCTTCCACCTTTCTCTCTCTTTCCCCTATCAACAGAATGCCCATTTGTTACAACATACATACCCAATAATAGAACAAAAAATTTGGAACAGCCCATCCCCTTCGAAATCTAGGCAGGGTCACATACCTCAATGCTCGCCGAGGTTTGCATTGTGCCCATAAAAAACTACCACAGATAGATTATAATTATTGAAGTTGTTTCACCTTGAGTTCCAAGGGGAAACACCTAAAATAGTACATCACTTTGTGCAGAATATCCATTTTTAAGACATTACATCTCCCGACTATCGATAAATGTAAGCTTTCAGTTCTATCCAAGTCTTTCTTAATTTTCCGCATTAGTAGTTCACAATTTGATAATACCATTTTGTCCGGACAAGCATTGATACAGATCCCCAAGTATATGGCCTCCTCTGTGACCCTGGTATCATTACTTACTCAGTACAGATTATTTGCGTTTTGGTAGTATTTATTTTAAAGCCTGATCCTTCCCTGAATTGGGCAGCTAATCGTTTAATCTCTTTAACCGCTTTAATTGCATCCGGCGAAAAACCCGCAATGTCATCTACGTATGCTAATGTAGTAACCTCTAATCCAGGTCCCGCTGTCACATTGTTCAACCTATGCTCCAGTAAATTCAATAATGGATTATTATATAAGGCAAATAATAAGGGGGAAGAGGGACACCCATGTCGGGTTCCTCTTGATATTATAACAGGGCTAGACTCCAGCCCCAGCGCACATATTTTTACCTTCGGTGAGTAATACATAGCCTGTAAAGCTTGTATAAATTCTAGTTCAAATCCTTGTCATCATATCGTTGCCTATAGAAACTCCCAAGTGACATGGTCAAACGCTTTCTCTGCATCGAGTAGTACCACACCGCACGGAGCTTTCAACACAGTAGCGACATCCAGTTTGGTGACTACCCGGCTAACATGGTTGATCGTGCCTCTTCCTGAAATAAAGCTGTGCTGTCAAACAGAGAATATGGGGATTAGAACATGAGATAATCGGGTTGTCAGTATTTTTGCATAAATTTTCCCATCGCAGTTTAACAATTAAATGGGTCGATACGGTCCCGCCAGTAGAGGTGGCTTATCTTTTTTAAAAAAGATAACTATACTCACTTCGTCCCATGACACTGGGGCATATCCTTTCTGAGCCTCATGAAAAACCATCATCATGTCTGCTTGTAGCTCTGTACCATTTATTTGGTAGAATTCAAGTGGGATCTTATCAGGCCCGGCAGCTTTCCCTGTTGCTAGTGATCTAACTGCCTCTTCTAATTCTTCCACAGTTATGGGCTTTTCTAAATGTTCAAAAGTTCCACATGTGGTAGTGCCTCAGCTGGAATTCCAAGAGGCTCGCCCTTAGGGAATAGATGGGATTTTGATGATTGATACAAAGCCCCAATACCTACCTTAATGCCTGCAGGGCATTCAGGAGTATGGGGATGACATACTCTGGCCTCCACAAATATACCAAAGCATCGCCCGCATTTAGTGAAAGCATATAGGGGGCATAACCTGCTGCGATACTCCAGGGACCTAGAGTACAATCAAAAGTTCTGCCATCGGGTCCACAATCAATGCAAATAGGAGTGGTGACAGGGGACACCCCTACCAGTTTCCCCTATGCAGTTCAAATCTGCTCAAGACGTCCCTCCCGGTCTGCACCCTGGCTCCCAGGTCCACATAGAGTAGCTTAGTTCAGGGTATATACTTGGGGCCTAGCCCCACTTTCTCCAGCACTGGCTAAACATGTTCCTAATTGACGAAATTGAATGCTTGTTTAGTATCGTTGAAAGCGAGGGCATAAGCATCCCCTCTTAGCTGTGGTGCAGGGTACATGTGCAACAGCCAACTCAAAGTGTACAGAGTACACCTCTGCAGAATAAATCCATACCGGTCAGTGTGTATTAAGGCTGAGGATGCACCAACAAACGTGCCACCAATATGCCACTAAGAATTTTAACATCCATGTTTAAAAGTTAGAGGGATCTAAATGAAAAGACCTCAAATGGATCCTTACCCAGTGTCTGCACCGGCACTATTAGTGCCTCATACATAGTGTCAGGCAATCGCCTCCTCAGCAGGGCTTAGTGACAAAACTCAAGTAGTTTATCCGCCACCACTGTGCCTGCGTATTGGTGATAAAACTCAGCAGGGAGACCTTCGCCCGAGTGTTTTCGCAGTTCTCAATCTTCACTAGTTATGGGCTAATCCATGGAGGCAAGTTACTCCTCTGCCAGGCATGGAAACTCTATCCAGGCTAGTAAGGCAGCACTACAATCGCTTAGCCTAGCTCCATACGTAGCATATGTTTTACATAAATGGGACCGGATTACGCCATTCAGGGCCAACTGTTTGTTAACTAAGACACCCTATTCATCTCTAACCGACAACACAGGGATTTGTGATTCTTGGTGTCTAACCAAGTGGGACAGCATTGCTCTCGTTTTATCCCCTTTAGCATGCAGTCTCTGATTCGTGTGCCTTATATATGTAAATCTCAAATCAACCACAGTCTTCTAGCAGCTCCTTACCGCACTGTTGTTCACTGAGTCTTTCAGGCTGGGTAGGAAGCAACTTTTCTCTATCCCCCAGTCATATCTATATCACCCAGGCATTCGCCAACTCTCGTTCCACAACTTGAATTCAACTTTGGATCTAAATTTGTCGTTGGTATCTGTGCTGAGAACTGCCTTCAATCTACTCTACAGTCAGTAGAGTGGACAACTTGATACCAGTTGCGCATCAGCACTACAGAAAACATTGAATTCAGTCTTGATTAATTTAAAGCAGAGACAATTCTACTATGTCCTCAGATTTTGTTAAAGTTTGCACAGTAGGAAATTCAGCCATCATTTATTTAATACAGAGACAATTATGGACAGCATTTAAGTTAGCCTTGATTTATGTAAGGTAGAGTCAATTTTATTAATGGATGTCACAAAAAACGTTCCTCAATGTCTGTACTAAGAAGTAGTCCCTTTAAATGTACACTCCGATCAACAGAGTTTACTACTTGATACCACAAGCACATCAGCACTACAGATAACATTGAATTCATTCGCGATTTATTTAAGGCAGAGACAATTTTACTGTGTCGTCAGATTTTGTTAACGTATGTGACAAAAAAACATTTGTCGATATTTTTGGGGACTTCTGCCATAAATGTACTCTGCGGACAGCAGGGTTCGCAACTCGAATTCAGCTTTCCATCTACACTTTGGACAGTAGGGAATTCAGCCTCAATTTATGTAATGCAGATTCAATTCTACTATATGTGTTCAGATTTTTTTGACATAAGTCACAAAAATCATTCATCGATATCTTTGCTGACAACTGCCTTATATCTACATTGTGAGGGCTCAAGATTCAGGTGGAATGGCAATTGCACATGATGCATTCCAATAGCCAAGAGACATTGTACCAGTGCGACCCGCCCAAACCACGAATCATCGCAGGATGCGCACACGCTGAGTTCTTCAGGTACCACTTACTCACTGCACCACAAGCCATATTGCTGTGCCCTTATTAAAACAAACTCCACTAGGCAAAAAACATTGCTCCCAGTGCGGCCTGCCAGGACTACGTATTATCACAGGTTATGTACGCACTCAGTGCCAAAGGTACCAGTAACTCACTGCACCCTAATTCATCATCACATGGCCGTATTCAAGCAGAATTCAATAGAGAAAAGACATTGGTCAGAATGCGGCACTCCCTTTATCACTCATTATCGCAGGGTATGTACAAGCTTAGCGCCAAAGATACTTCTAACTCAGTGCACCAAAAATCATCGCCATGTGACCGTATTGAGTCAGATGTCTCATTTGGAAGAAAATATATCATAGTTTTTGAAGACCTACTGCAACTTACTCCAGTGAAAGGACAACCATTATTTATTAGAAAATTTGAATTTAAAGACTTTGCAACCGGTGCGTCCTGCTCGGAGCACGCATCATCGCAGGCTCCACAGAACCTTGTTGCTTCAGGTGCCACTAACTCTTTGCACCACTTATCATCGCTGCCTGCACACACACTAAATCACCAATACTGTGCAGCTCTAATCAATGCCACGTGGTTGTGGGCTCTTGGGAACCACTGCCTCCTGCCTACACTGCGGTCATCATAGCTCACAATTAATTACACTGTTAATTTATTATTTGAAGACAAAAATACCAAACAAACTATAACATTTATCAAAACCTATACAATATCCCTTTATTATACTTCCTTTAACAACTTTTTTATATCACTTATAGATTTACTTGAATATTAAATTTCACGCTGCAAGTGCAAAGGTACACTCAATGATAGTCTACACTGTGGATAGCATAGGTCACAATTTGAACCTCACTTTTCTTCATTGGAAACCTGAATTTCTGGTGGCTACACCACTGGAAAAATCATCTGATTCTGAGAATTTTGTTGCTGAAGAATTCATAACCATCGACAGCACTTTTTTTCCCCCTCAAAGTTCATACAGTCCAGTATGCAACATTTAATGCATTGAGTGCAGCCTGCTCAGACCACACATCATGGCAGGGTGAGCACACGCTAAACACCAGACGTACCACTAACTCAGTACACGATAAATAATCACCACAAGCCTTTATTAAGGCAAAATTCAGTAGTCAAAAGACATTATCCCCAGTGCGGCCAATCCGGACCACGCATCATTGAAGGTTACGTATACGCTCAGTCCTACAAACTCAGTGCACTACAATCCATCACCACATAGCCATATTCAGGCAGAATTTAACTGATTCTTCATTCATTATGTATAAAGTGCAGTACCAAATAAAGTAATGTCCCTCAAACCTACACAAAATTGCCACTTGGCCTTAGTAAGCCAAAATTCACAAGACAAAAAGCATTACTACCAGTACGTCCTACCCAGTCCACACATCATCGCAGGCTCCACAGAACCTTGTTGTTTCAGGTACCACTAACTCAGTGGAAACCAAACTAAGTATAACACCTACCACACCCTATACAATATCCCTTTAGTATGCTTCCTTCAAATTTTTTTTTATATCACTTATAGATTTAGTTGAATAATAATAGTTGACTTAATAGCATTTTCAACTTCTGTTAAAGATATTTCTCCATTTAAATCCTGCTTAAACTCAGTTGGGAGTGGCTTTACCAGCTGTAGCCATCCCCTTATTGCTGAAAATTCCGGATTTAAATCTTCCTTATAAACTTTTGAAAAACAATCAAAGAAAGCATCCGCTATTCCTTTACTCTCAATGATGGTAGTATTTGTCCGTGCCGGCTTCACTTCCTTAATGAAATTGCGGACCTGGTCTTTCTTCGCCTTCCATGCTAAAAGTTTACTGCAACCCTCACCATAACTAAAGTTAGCCAGCTGACTGGCTTCCCATTTTTCCTTAATTCTATAGGTGAGGACTGCCATTAAATCCGATTTCAACTCTTCCAAATCATGCAAGACCTGCATCTCTATTGTTGATTCACCAAAATCAACCCCCTCACTTTCCTTAACGACTCTCTTGAACAGAGGATTGTTTCAGCCCTTCATAAAACTGCCATTGTCATCCCCCTTCTAAAAAAAATGGGGGCTGATCCGGCCTCCCCTCTAATTATCGTCCCATCTCCCTCCTCCCCTTTTTGGCTAAGGCCCTGGAGGCCCATGTCACCCGGGTCCTAGGTGCCTTTGTGGAGGAGAGTGGGGGATTTGCTTCCTGGCAGGCTGGCTTTCGCCCCCGGCATTCCACCGAGAAGGTGGTTATTTCGGTGATGGACGAGCTCAGAGAGGGGCTAGACACCAACACTCCTCAGGCCCTCGTCCTCTTAGACCTCTCCGCCACCTTTGACACGGTTGACCATTCCATCCTTCTCACCCGTGTCAAGGCGGCGGGTATCGAGGGCCCAGCTCTGGCCTGGATCAGCTCCTTTCTAAGTGATCGCTCTCAGGCCGTCCATCTTGCTGAATTCACTGCCCCTCCTCACTTGGCCCGGTGGTGTGTTCCCCAGGGTTCTTCTCTCGTCCTATATTATTCAATCTTTACATTTTTCCACTTATTTTTGCACTTCAGCAAATGGAGGTCACCATGTATAACTATGCCGATGACCTCCAACTCATTTTTAATTTGTCACACTCCCCAACCAGTATACTTAATTTTCAGTCTGTCATGCTGTTCATCAGTGATTGGATGAATGGCAACCATTTGAAATTAAATCCGGACAAGACTGAACTTGTTGTCACTGGTAGCACTCCCAGTCCCTGGTCCCCCAACTTTTGGCCTCCCTCCCTGGGCACTTCCCCCACACCCTCTCCTTCTGTAAAAACCTTAGGGATTTCACTTAATAAACATCTTACTCCTCATTCTCAGATTAGTTCTGTCGTTTCTTCTTGTTTCTTTGCTCTCCGCACTATACGGAAAATCTCCCGGTTTTTTTCTGTCCCTGCCCTTAAATTAATTTTGATGGCGATGGTCCTGTCCCGGCTTGACTACGGGAACATTGTATACAACAGCGCTCCTGCTTATGCCTTTCGTCGCCTTCAGCTAGTACAAAATCAGGCCGCCCGCCAGATTTATGGCCTGCCCAGATTCCATCACACCACCCCCCTTCTCCAATCCCTACATTGGCTGCCTATCAAGGAACGGGCTCTCTTTAAATTGGGATGTACCACATTTCAGGCCTTGCCGGGAACTGCCCCTGATTTCATCTCCTCCGTCATTAGTACTTACTGCCCCAATAGAGAACTTCGCTCTTCCACTAACTTTTTTCTTTCTGTCCCCCGGTTCAAGAAAAAGAAATCTGGGGGCCTGAAATTTAGCGTCCTTGCACCCACCTTCTGGAACTCTCTTCCCTTCCATATTAGATCTATTTCTTCTCGAATTCCTCAGGCCCCTTAAGACTTTCTTATTTTCTCATGCCTTCCCACCCCAGTAACTCAGTCACCCCAGCCATGGGTTAAGTATCCTACAAGCGCCAAGAAACCGCGTGGTATACGTGCGCAATACAAATTTCTGTAAATTCAAATTCAAATTCAGAACTAGTAATCTTAGCCTCACACAAACAAATCTTTTCTTCCAATTCAGTGACTTTATTATAGTAGGATCTTCACTTTTTTGCTCCCTGATCTCCCAATCTACCTCTCAAAAAAGCTTTGCAGGTTTCCCAAACTATCTCAATCGTTGCAGTGCCAATATTTTTATCCAAAAAAACCTCTAGCTCTTCACTAACCGCTTCTAAGCAATTGTTATCTAAAAGGACTGTACGGTCTAACCTCCAGATTGAATCCGATCCACTGGATTTTAACTTCATACTTAGTGAACTAGACGAATGATCTGAAACATGAACACCTATGTGTCCTACCGCCGTCACCAAGTCCTTTAATCTAGAATCCACCAGAAAATAGTCAATTTGGGATTTGTGCTTGTATTTTTTTATTATACTACGTGTATCCTAGCTATTGACCCTGTTTTATCCTCCAAATGTCACACAACCCAAACTGAGTCATCAGTAGCCTAACTCTATTGGACATTTTGGAGTTCATCAGCCCTCGCGATTTTACTGACCGATCTAAATTGTAATCTAATACTGCATTAAAATCTCCGGCCATGATTATTTTCCCTGTAAATCCTAGCAGCTCCCTAGCCACAATATCCAGGGGTCCTTCATCATCCAAATTTGGACCGTAATAACCAATTATAACTAGTAGTTCACCTTCCACTTTTACTCTCAAAATCAGCGATCTGCCTTTTGGGTCTGCCACCGTTGATTCTACACACAAATATACCCCATGTCTAACCAAAACTGCCAACCCTTTTGTAACTATAGTTTGCGGAGTGTAAAACGAATATGCAACCCACCTTTGGTCCAACAAATTTCCTTACACTCAGTGGCAGTTAAATGCATTTCTTGTAAAATAATAATATGAGATTGTGAGTCCTCTAAATATTTTAATATTGCCCGCCCCCTGGATCTAACACGTAAACCGTTGACATTCCATGACAGAAATTTCAATTCCATTATATTAGCCCCACTCATCAGATTCAGTGCAAAATATTCCAAAAGTCCTGGTGACAACTAAGCTTCTGAGGATTTTTTTTACAGTTTTTTCACCCACCCCTACCCTCCCCCCCGCCACCCCCCACCTACCCCCCTACTACTACTACACCCCCTCTCCCGTGGAAAACCCAACCGACCTCCCCATGGCCTCGGCCCTGAGGGTGCCCACCGTGGTGGTGCAAAATAACTCAACTACAATAATTAACACATTATATGCATGCCTTCTACTAGAAAAATAAATAATAGATTTCGCCCATTTTGAGTCTTAACACAATACTATATCTTCCCACCTGTCTGCTGAGCCATCTCCTGACAATGTTCAATAAACATATCTACTTCTTTAACCACTCGAAAATTATACATCTTGTTTCGCCACATTACTTTCAGAAAAGCTGGAAATTTGAGTTGAACCATGGCTCCTAGGGCTCTGAGAGGCTCTATGCGTTTACCTATCTCCCACTGTCTGTTCGCTGTAACAGGAGACAGGTCAGATCTTACTTCAATTTTCACCTTGTCAACTAAAATATTTTTCTTCTTTAGAGCGGCTGATAGAATTTTCTCTTTTAAATTATATGTCAGAAAATTTACTAAGATCTTTCTAGGTTTAGTGCGGTTCGGATTCAACCTGAAGGGATCCCGGTGAACCCTCTGAATGTCTGCTAAGATCACCTCCTCGTCCTCATCCAGTTCCAATTCACATTTTAAGAGATGTGCCACATATTTCTTGATATCTGACCCCTCTTTCCCTTCAGGCAGTTTCAAAGTTTTTAGGTTATTGCGTCTTTGCATATTCTCAAGCCTCTCCACTCTTTCTTCCCGCGCCCTCTCTCTGAACTTAATTTCTTCAATCTCTCTACGAATATCCACAACAGACTCACGGAGCCTCTTTGCCTCAACCTCTAACACTTCTGTGCGAGACCTAATTCGTTAAATTTGGCCTCTAATATGCTGCATGAGGCTCGAATGCTTTCTTGATTTAATTTAGAAATCTCAAACCCCTTATGCATATCCAAGTCTAGCTTTTTTAGTAGCGCAATTACTGGCCTATCTGGATTACCTAACTCTTCCTCATTATCCTCCAAGGGATTTTTCTCAATGGCACAAACATCAGCCTTCTCTGACCCACCTATTGCCCATCCTAACACCTCGGGCTGAACCATTTTAGATGTCGACTGGTCTGTCAGGACCAACTCATCCACGACCTCGACTGGACCTTCCCCCTCCATTTCTAGCATGAGAGCTTGATACCGGTTGGGACTCAGGTGGCAGGACCAGTCTGATATACTTTCGGTCGTCAAAACCACCCCACTCTCCTTGTCTTCAGAATTTGTACCCTCACTGGGTTTCACAAGGTTAGGTTTTAATATCAAAGTCTTGGGGATAGCTTTAAAGAATGAATTAAGGAAAGGAGTAGTCCTAAGTTTACGCTCCAAAATACTAAACTTTCCTGTTATGCTGGTCTGCTTAGAGCAGTTCCTCTTTTTTTGAGCTTTTTTTAAGTTTATCTCCTGTAGGTTTTTATTTTTAGACTTGGGGGCACCACTGAATTTTTCTAATGCCTTTTCTGCCACCCCCACTGTTCTCCCAGCACTTCTCAGTGTATAGCCAAAGGCCCCCAAACTCACAGCCTCAACCAAGGTGTTCTGCTCAGCTGAGCCCTCTAAATCACAAGCAACAGCAGTACCTTCGCGACTTTTGTCTTCCAGCGAATTCCTCCTCCCTGGGGCAGTGTCCGCTCCTCTTCCAAGCCCCCAGTACCCTTGTATCCAACTCTTGCTGCCGCTCGACACCCTCCCCGCAGCTCGTATGCCGCTCTCCCCCAGCAGCCTGGATCACCTTTGCCTACCCCTACTGCTGTTGCTACCGCAAGCTCCGCATCCACCTTCATCTCCTCTGCTACCTCACACCGAGGTCTTCCCAGCTCCTTAGCCGCCATACAGTACCGGGACACACAACCAAACAAAACGTGCCTCCAAGCCGCTGCGCCACAATCGCTGCACTTCATAAAACTTACTCAGGCAGTGGCATTCGGGTCCAAAAGAAACAAATCAGGCGAAACGGGCGAAAAAATAACGCATTCACTCAGCCTGCAACGCTACATGCACCACCACTGCTTACAGCACCCGCGGCCCGCTGCTAGCCGGCCGCCATGTTTTCCCCCCTGGTATGAAAGGTTTGAGTTTTTTGAGGTGGTGGAGGGTGAAGAGGGCACCCTTGGCAGCATTTTTGATGTGTGGGATGAGATTCATGTTGTGATCAATGCTGATGCCTAAGGATTTGACAGTCTTCGACGGGGAGAGGGAGCAGTTGAGAGCTGGCATATCCTTAATCCAGAGGTGAATGGGGAGGAAGTTGTTTTTAGGAGTGAAAAGGATGATTTCAGTTTTTTTCGGGTTAAGTTTGAGATGATTAAGATGGAACCAAGCTTCTATTTTAATCAGGGCCTCGTTGAGGGGAAGGCTGTCATTGTGAGATTTAATCCTGTAGTATAGCTGGGTGTCGTCCGCATAGAGGTGGTAGGATATTTTAGCTTGTTTAAGGATGTGGGTGAGAGGTTCCATGAATAGGTTAAAAAAGCTAAGGGAGAGGATGGAGCCTTGCGGAACACCAAGTGAGTCAGGTTGAGGCTTGGAGAGGCAGTGGCTGAGCTTAATTTGTAGGGATCTATTTTGAAGGAATGAGGAGAACCATTTGAGTACGGTGCCCTCAAGACCGAAGCGGACTTCGAGGGTGTTAAGAAGGGTGGGATGGTGGACAGTATCAAAGGCAGCCGAGAGGTCAAGGAGGATTAGTAGAGAGAGGATTCACCTTTGTCTAAGGAGGGATGGATGACATCAGTAATATTGAGCATGGCAGTTTCAGTTCTGCATCCTTTTCTGAAACCAGATTGTAATATGTCTAGGAGATTGAATGAGGCGATATGGTTATCTAGTTGGGTCGGGACACATTTTGCCAGGGCTTTTGAGAGGAAAGGTAGGTTAGAGATGGGGCGTAGGTTGTTAAGGTCGTTAGGGTCAGCGGAGGTGTTTTTGAGGATGGGGGAGATTTGGCCTAGCTGAAGGGAGGCATGAACACAGCCCCTGGAAAGAGAGGAAGTGATTATGTTGGTCCAAACCGGAGCAATGACATGTTTGAGTTCTTGGACCAGGTGTTTATGGGAAGAGGATCTTTAGTGTGAGAGGAGGGTTTGAGTTTAGAGATGATATTGGTGACAGCGGTTTCGGAGACAGAGGAGAATTCGCTCCAGAAGGCATAATTTTTAGCATGGTGGTGAGTGACAGTGGAGACAAGTTGAGGGAGAACAGTGAGGGATTTAGAGGGAATTTGAGGTGGGGTGGAAGAGGATGAACTAGTGTTAGGGATGTTAGGGGGGAGTTGATTGAGGGGAGGTTGGGGTGGGAGAGGTGTAGAGGCGAAGAAGAGTTCAATCGAGTTGACTTTATTCGAGAAGAAGCTGGCGATTTCTTCGCATCGTTTAACAGACGCTAGCATTTTAGGGGGGCCAGAGGATGTTTGCTTTTTAACAATGTGAAATAGTTCCCTGGGGCGGTTTCTGGCCTGATCTAGTTGGGACCGGAGATAGGAGGCTTTTTCATTGAAAATGTATTTTTTGTATAGGGCTCTGGCCTTTCTGAGGAGGGCCAGATTGCCAGCGAAGGGATGGTTCCTCCAGATCCGTTCTGATTGTCTGAGGGCCCATCTCTCATTATTGAGGTCAGAATTGAACCAGGATATCGACGGAAAGTTTTTTTGTTATTTGATTTCGATTGGGGCAATTTGGTCAAGGGCTGCAGTAATAGAATTATTGTAATGGTCGGTTAGGTCTTTCGTACTGTAGGAGAGAGGGGCGAGGAGTAAGTGAGTTTTAATAGTGGATTCCAATTCGCCCGGAGGAATAAGGTGAAGTTTACGAGTAGGTTTCAGAGGTAGACTGCGGATGGGGGTGGGGCGCGTAATGGAGCAATTCAGGGTGAAGAGGATGAGGTGGTGGTCAGACCAGTCAACAGGAAGGATGTTAGAGAGGGAGGCCAGATCCTTGCAGGTCAGAATCGCATCAAGGGTGGCACCTTTGGCATGAGTTGGGGATTGGCAGAGTTGAGTCAGGTCAGTGATGCCCATGATGCCGTTAAATAGGGAGACTGCGGGGTCGTCATTTTTATTCCAGTGGATGTTGTAGTCCCCAAGAAAGAGATTTTTAGAGTGGGAAAGCGATGCTTAAGTAATAAGATCAGACATCTCTTCAGTAAAGGCGATACAATTACCAGGAGGGTGGTAGATAGTGTGAAGCCTAATGGAGGGGGAGCCAGGAATATTGATGTCAGCGCATAGGTACTCAAATGTGGAAGGGTCTTGCACCTGGACTGTTGAGAGATTAAGATCTTCTTTAAAGATTAGGGCAAGGCCACCTCCTATTTGCTCGCTTCTATCTTTCTTAATGATGGAATAACCAGGGGGGATCAGCAGGTCGAGGATAGGCGTGGAGTGAGGGCTGAGCCAGGTTTCAGTAAGGAATACTATGTCAATGTTATCACGGAGAATGGTTTCCGCAATCTCAGTCGCATGGCAGGAGGCGGATAGGCAGTTAATCAGCATGCATGAGAGGGGGCTGGGGTTGGACAGTTTTGAGGGGGGGACAGGGGGGGACAGGTCTGAGTTGTCGGGGGAGTCTAGGTGATGCCAGAAGTAGAGGAAGTCTGCTTGTACCAACGAGAACTGGAATAGCGGACTGATGGTTAAGGGGAGTGGAGGGAAAGGATGGTGATGGAGAGACAAGAGCGCTAGTATGAGAGTTAACTTCTAGGGCTGTCGTGCAGGTGTCAAGCTGTGGAGGGGGCGTGATGGCATAGAAAAGGGGGATGATTTTGGTCGTTTCAGTGGGTTCCGATAGGGTAGAGCCGTTCAGGGGGAGGGGTGGGCAGGGGGGAATGTTGGTGTTGGTAGCAGCGCCAGGTGGAGTGTGGGTGCTGGCAACAATGTCATGTGGGCAGTTTGTAGGGGGGTTGAGGGGAGGGGTGTTGGAGTGTATAGAAGAGGGGATGGTGTAATGTGAAGGGATCAATGTGGGGGCATGAACCAAGGAGTGGGCTTTGGTGAGGAGTGAGACATCAGTTCTAAGGGAGGTGAGTTCAATGGCAAGGGATGATAGGAGAAGTTCAACATTAAGGAGTGATTGGATAAGAAGTGAGGAATGAAGTGGCTCAATAGTGTTAATGAAGTTAGAGGGGTTAGAGTGGTCTAAGGGTCGGAGATAGAAGGGGGAACGGGGGGATAGCCTAAAAAATTGCCTGTATGACTTAAACACATTCTTTTCACTGTTTACAGGAGATGCACCAGTGCTGGATCCAGGATCCACCACTGAGTAAGAAAAGTAATGATAACACTACTTACCTGCTAAGTGAATTTCCTTCCATATGGTAACATTGAGTGGTTTTACTTGGAACTTCTTCTAAGTGTGGAGTTTTGGAACTTTAAAAAATTCCTCTAAAATCAGCCGAACTATGAATTCCCATTTACTCCTCTGTTATCAGGATAGACCTCAGTGCTGCATCTTTCAGCCCACTACTGATCCTGAAAAGTAATTCTAACTGTACTTACAGTAACTTGAATTTCCTTCCATAGGCTAACATTAACTGGTTTAACTTGGAAATTCTTCTAGTGGAGAAGTGTGGCTCACTGGTTTGAGGAGGCAGACCTGGAAGCAGAGGTCAGCCCGGGACCAGGGTTCAATTCCCGGCTCGGCGGGGTCTTGAGTCCTAAAATGTTCCATGGACTCGACAATTCTCGCTCCGGTGCCTACTCGATTCACGGGTTCACACTCTGCGACTCTGGGCAATAGCTTGCTTAATCTCCACAACGGCCCCTCGCGGCGGGATGCCTGGCTCTCACCTTGTGGATACCCTGCTGGGGTTATCTCACTGGGGAATACCAGGACGGGTTCCCTAAGCAAGCGCTTAGAGACCGGTTGGTGATTTGCGCTATATAAATTCCTTTGAAATTCACTGTAAAAGCCATAGGTTTCAGGCCTGATATAGTTAGGAATTAGCATTTTAAAAAACCTTAGAAATTCACAAAAAAACGATAGGTTTTAGGGGTGTTATAGTTAGCTGGACATTTCACTTGTACAAAGCCATTGAAATTCCTCCGATATAGTTAGTTGTACTAACTATATCTCGCGCACCCGCACTCCACTTCTGATGATGTCACATATTACATCATTCATGACATGGTCAGTGACATCGCTGATGACATCTCAAGTGACATCACTGATGACATCACTGATGACATCATCCATTTGACAATCACATACACCTCTTCCTACACTAGTAAAATCTTTCATCACTCCTTGTAAAATACAGAGTATCATATTTGAATCCATTGACACAGCAATACTAGTATCTAAAAACCCACTCAGTGATTCCTAGATATATACTCACATCTAATGTTATGTTATATAATTTTTGTATAGCGCGCGGATGCCGCAGCAAAGTGGCGTCCCGGCGCTTTGGAGAATAATAACACAACACGACAGAAAAGGTGGAAAAGGTGGGCCTAGATTGTAGTAAAAAGGAAGGTTTTAAGTGCCTTTCTGAAAGGAAGCAACTCAGGAATGGAGCGCAAAGGGGCAGGCAAAGAATTCCAGAGAGTAGCCGCCAACACTGAGAAAGAGCGTCCGCCCATCCTAGATTTTTTGAAACGTGGCACAATGGCCAGATTAGATCCAGCAGAGCGAAGAGCTCTGACAGGGACATAGTGCTGGATAGTCTGTGCAAGGATGGGAGGGGAGGCTGCTTTGAGAATCTTAAAAGTTAAGCAAAGAGCTTTAAACTTAATTCTCTGCCCCACCGGCAGCCAGTGGAGATCCTGGATAGTCCGACGGGCCGAGACAAACTTCGGAAGGCCAACAAGCATCCTAGCTGCCGCATTCTGAACTCTCTGAAGACGAGATAGCTCGGCCTGATTAAGGCCCAGAAACAGGGAGCTAGCGTAATCTAGTCTGGTAAGAACCAGGGCTTGGACAATAATCTGTCTGGTCTCCGCATCGAAGAACTTAAAGATTGGTCGGAGACACTGCAGGGTGCCAAAACAGGTGCCAGCCACACGTTTTGTGTGGGAAGTGAAGGAGAGCTTATGGTCGAACCACACCCCAAGGTTTCTAACCTCAGTCACAGGGGAAGGGACGGGGCCAAGATCAGAAGGCCACCACTGATCTCCCCATAATTCACTTTCCCTACCAAAAATAATGACCTCGGTCTTAGAGGCATTAAGTTGGAGCCAATTGTTCGCCATCCAGCCGGCCACAGCTTTTAGAGCTGACTGAAAGGTGGGGGCATCCATGTTGGAGTCGCCATTAAGTGCCACCGCCAACTGCGTGTCATCGGCGTATGACACTAAGGAGAGACCAAAACTGTGGGCTACCTCCGCTAATGGCTGAACATATAAGTTAAACAAGGTAGGGCTCAGGGCTGACCCTTGGGGAACACCCTGGAGTATGGGACGAGAAGCAGAAACAAAAGGGGGTGTGGAAACCTTAAAGGCTCGATCTTTAAGAAAGGAGCGAAACCACTCAAGTGCCACCTCTCCAACTCTTGCTTCCATCAGGCGATGTAAAAGAATCTGGTGAGACACCGTATCGAAGGCGGCACTGAGATCCAAAAGGATCAGTGCCGCCGTCTGACCCAGATCCAACAGATGCCTGATGTGTTCCACCACAGCCAGGAGGGCAGTTTCTGTGCTGTGGCCTGCACGAAACCCATTTTGGGAATTGTCCAATATATTTGCTTCCTGCAAGTGAGAAGATAGAATAGCATTAGCATGAGCTTCTGCTAATTTAGCTGGCCAAGGAAGAAGGGAAATAGGTCGGTAGTGTTCGGGCTTGGTGGGATCAAGGGCGGGTTTTTTAAGAATTGGGATAACCGTCGCCTGTTTCCAAGCTTTAGGAACACTGCCCGTGCTGAAGGACAAATTAATAAGGCCATGAAGAGCAGGGAAGCAGCCTTCAGCGAATTCCCGGAGTTGGAAGGGTCTCATGGGGTCGTCCGGTGAGCCAGATTTAACTTTAGTCGTCAGGGCAGAGAATTCATCCAAGGTCGGACTAG
Organism: Lissotriton vulgaris; assembly: GCF_964263255.1. Taxonomy (NCBI): domain Eukaryota; kingdom Metazoa; phylum Chordata; class Amphibia; order Caudata; family Salamandridae; genus Lissotriton; species Lissotriton vulgaris. The sequence continues at coordinate 1,254,838,111 of NC_141685.1, read as the reverse complement.
GAATAATCAGTAATGGTTTATGGACCAGTGACGTAGGGCTAGTCTCCGCAATAGGAAGCTGGGAGAAAGACTTATAGATAGCCTCCACCTTTTCGACAAAAAATGAGGCTAAGTCCTCACAGTGCGTCATAGAGGGTTGGAGGGCAGCAGTATCAGTCCTTTTACTAGTAAGGTCCTTACACACCCTGAAGATGACCTTGGTGGGGTTGGTGCTGTTCTTGATCTCCTGAGAGTAAAAAGCCGCCCTGGCCGTACATATGGCCCGATGATACACTCTAGTGCAAGCCCTATAGGCTGCCTTGAGGTCAGTATCATACGTTTTGCGCCACGCGCGTTCTGCCTTTTTACAGGAGATTTTGAGTGTTTTGAGGGAATCATTATACCAGGGGTTAGAAGGGCTAGATCTGGTCTTGCTCCACTTAGCCGGAATAAGTAAATCTAATGCGTTATTTAGCCACTCGCAGAAGCTGTCATAGCCGCGGGAAACTTCAGTGGGGGGTAGGGGATGAAATTTCATCAGGAGCTGATGGAAATGCTTTAAATTTAAGTGTCTCCAAGGGCGTCTAAGACTGGCTGAGGGATTGTTTTTAGGAAGGGAGCAGGAGGTTGAAATACGAAATTCAATGAGATGGTGGTCAGTCCATGCCATGGGTCTGGGATGGAGCACTGAGATATTCCTAGAAAGATTCGTCAAAACAGGATCCAATAGATGGCCACCTATGTGAGTAGGGGATTGTACCATTTGGATCAGTTGGACCGCCTCAAGATCAGCCAACAAGCTATGGATCGAGTTGGAAAGTGGCGCGTCCATATGCAGGTTGAGGTCGCCGATAATCGTAAAGTTTGCAGTCTTTAAAGCTAAGGAGGAAATTACCTCCGGAAGGCTCTGACGAAAAGCGGCGTCAGGCCCAGGAGGTCTGTAAATTAGAAGTCCCGTGAAGGTGAAATGGGGATTCACTGAGATGTTAAATAGAGCACTCTCACAACCTGCTATGGTGGTAGGTTTCCAGATGCAGGGGTAGCAAGTTTTTACCGCAACTGCAATACCTCCACCTCTGACCTTGCGAGGGAGAGAGTGCATAATATAGCCCGCAGGAAGGGCTAGATTAATGACCGCCATGGACTGGTCGTGCAGCCAAGTTTCCGTAAAGAAGAAAATGTCCGGATTGTCGTCAGAAATCAGCGAGAGGACTTCTTGGGAGTGACAAGACAATGATCTGACATTCAAATGCATAACTTTAAGGATGGATTGATTAACTGTGCCTATGGTATTGGCTGGATGAATGTCCGCCGAGGGCCTCAACTGGAGACTATTATTGCACATTGGTGTAGGAAGTTTAAAAGGACAAGTGGGGCATTGGAAAGGACCACTGAGAGGATCCAAGGAGCCGAGGCAGCAGTCACATACCTGGTGTCGTAAAAGACGCAGGTTCTCAGCTGATATCATCCTGAGAAGTCCAGAGTCCCCTGCCCTAGCCCTGCCTTAGCGCTGACGAGCGCAGACGGGCAGGACTCTGGCTGGACTCAGGCGCGATGAAGGCGAACCGCTGCGCGTCACCGCTGCGCGACCGAAAGAAGGCTCAAGTAGGCTCAGAAGGGCGAGATCTAGCGATATTGCGCGAGAGTGCCCCAGCCCAATGCAAAATGGCGCTCAAAGTCGTCCCCGGTACCCCGTGATCCCGGACCCGCCAAAGGCAGTGGAGATGGTCCCCAGGGGGGTTTTATAGTGCAAGAATAAGGCCAGGGGGGTCGGTGCAGATAAAAACAAGGTAGAAGTAACACAAATATAATAAAATGCAAAACGGGAATTTTAAAATCCGAAAAGCAGGCAAAAAGCGCAGCTAGCGCTAGCGAGGTCCGTGTAGATAGTCACCTTCTCCAGGCTGACCTGCCGTCTCTCGCTGCCTCAAGTAGGCTCAGAAGGGCGAGATCTCGCGAGATTGCGCGAGAGTGCCCCAGCCCAATGCAAAATGGCGCTCAAAGTCGTCCCCGGTACCCCGTGATCCCGGACCCGCCAAAGGCAGTGGAGATGGTCCCCAGGGGGGTTTTATAGTGCAAGAATAAGGCCAGGGGGGTCGGTGCAGATAAAAACAAGGTAGAAGTAACACAAATATAATAAAATGCAAAACGGGAATTTTAAAATCCGAAAAGCAGGCAAAAAGTGCAGCTAGCGCTAGCGAGGTCCGTGTAGATAGTCACCTTCTCCAGGCTGACCTGCCGTCTCTTGCTGCCTCAAGTAGGCTCAGAAGGGCGAGATCTCGCGAGATTGCGCGAGAGTGCCCCAGCCCAATGCAAAATGGCGCTCAAAGTCGTCCCCGGTACCCCGTGATCCCGGACCCGCCAAAGGCAGTGGAGATGGTCCCCAGGGGGGTTTTATAGTGCAAGAATAAGGCCAGGGGGGTCGGTGCAGATAAAAACAAGGTAGAAGTAACACAAATATAATAAAATGCAAAACGGGAATTTTAAAATCCGAAAAGCAGGCAAAAAGCGCAGCTAGCGCTAGCGAGGTCCGTGTAGATAGTCACCTTCTCCAGGCTGACCTGCCGTCTCTCGCTGCCTCAAGTAGGCTCAGAAGGGCGAGATCTCGCGAGATTGCGCGAGAGTGCCCCAGCCCAATGCAAAATGGCGCTCAAAGTCGTCCCCGGTACCCCGTGATCCCGGACCCGCCAAAGGCAGTGGAGATGGTCCCCAGGGGGGTTTTATAGTGCAAGAATAAGGCCAGGGGGGTCGGTGCAGATAAAAACAAGGTAGAAGTAACACAAATATAATAAAATGCAAAACGGGAATTTTAAAATCCGAAAAGCAGGCAAAAAGCGCAGCTAGCGCTAGCGAGGTCCGTGTAGATAGTCACCTTCTCCAGGCTGACCTGCCGTCTCTCGCTGCCTCAAGTAGGCTCAGAAGGGCGAGATCTCGCGAGATTGCGCGAGAGTGCCCCAGCCCAATGCAAAATGGCGCTCAAAGTCGTCCCCGGTACCCCGTGATCCCGGACCCGCCAAAGGCAGTGGAGATGGTCCCCAGGGGGGTTTTATAGTGCAAGAATAAGGCCAGGGGGGTCGGTGCAGATAAAAACAAGGTAGAAGTAACACAAATATAATAAAATGCAAAACGGGAATTTTAAAATCCGAAAAGCAGGCAAAAAGCGCAGCTAGCGCTAGCGAGGTCCGTGTAGATAGTCACCTTCTCCAGGCTGACCTGCCGTCTCTCGCTGCCTCAAGTAGGCTCAGAAGGGCGAGATCTCGCGAGATTGCGCGAGAGTGCCCCAGCCCAATGCAAAATGGCGCTCAAAGTCGTCCCCGGTACCCCGTGATCCCGGACCCGCCAAAGGCAGTGGAGATGGTCCCCAGGGGGGTTTTATAGTGCAAGAATAAGGCCAGGGGGGTCGGTGCAGATAAAAACAAGGTAGAAGTAACACAAATATAATAAAATGCAAAACGGGAATTTTAAAATCCGAAAAGCAGGCAAAAAGCGCAGCTAGCGCTAGCGAGGTCCGTGTAGATAGTCACCTTCTCCAGGCTGACCTGCCGTCTCTCGCTGCCTCAAGTAGGCTCAGAAGGGCGAGATCTCGCGAGATTGCGCGAGAGTGCCCCAGCCCAATGCAAAATGGCGCTCAAAGTCGTCCCCGGTACCCCGTGATCCCGGACCCGCCAAAGGCAGTGGAGATGGTCCCCAGGGGGGTTTTATAGTGCAAGAATAAGGCCAGGGGGGTCGGTGCAGATAAAAACAAGGTAGAAGTAACACAAATATAATAAAATGCAAAACGGAAATTTTAAAATCCGAAAAGCAGGCAAAAAGCGCAGCTAGCGCTAGCGAGGTCCGTGTAGATAGTCACCTTCTTCACCTTCACTTACCTATAGATTCACTCATACATGCTGTCAATGAACAATAGAACACTATCAAAAGTACTTATACACCTATTTCGACATTACACAGCAGCACACATCTTATTCACTTTTGAAGTCATCCTACTCACTTATGCAAACAATGGATCATACTTGCATACTTACTTAGCTATACACTTATACAAAGACCACTTCATCTATTCATATTGATAGTAACTCATACTTAGTATATTATAAAATCACTATTACAAGTATACAGTTCTCCATACAGTCACTCATACAATCATTGAGTCTTATGTGTACTTATTTACATACAACAACTGACACATACACTGCCTTTTATTTTTCTGGTTTGTTGGACATGTACCATTGTGAGATATATTTGCTCATCACCACACCCATAAAGATATTCACTCACCCAAACAACTGTTAGAACATGTAGTTTTAACTTCATATACCTACTGAATCAACTATTCACACATCTTTGGGCAGTCACCCCCCCCCCCCCCCCCCACGAACCACACACACATTCACTCTCCCATACAAATACTCAGTTAACTAATCAATAACTAATATAAACTTTCACAAAGCTAGTAACCAACTGGAGAAGCAGTTTACACAACAACTGACAAACTGATACAGATATTCACACAGTTTAGTCACTATCCACTATATTTAGTGAGACACTATACATTAGTCAAGTAAACCGTCAATTACACTGCTACTAAATCCTCCATGCAAATATTTATATTTATATATCCACTCATTCTTTATTATTATTATTATATTTAAGCTTATAAAGCGCGCAGCTACCCGGAGGTTTCCCGGCGCTAGAGACCAAAGTGAGGGGAAGACAGATAGGTACCTAAAGTGACATTATTGGTTGAATAACCAGGTTTTGACTTCTTTACGAAATTTAAGATAGCAGGGTTCCGTGCGAAGAGAAAAAGGAAGAGAGTTGCAGAGGGATGGGGCCAGGACGGAGAAAGAGCGACCGCCCATCCTGGCTCTCTTGACTCTCGGAACTTGGAACCTATGCTGATTAGAGGATCGAAGGGTACGGGCAGGGCTGTATTGATGCACGAAGGTATTGAGGTATGGTGCGGCCTGGCCTCTGTTTATCCTGTGCATATAGCAGAGGGCCTTAAATTTCATGCGGTTTTCAATACGTAACCAGGGCAATTTACGAAGTGAGTTGGAAGTGGGAGATGTGTTAGGTAATTTACAGAGCAGCCGAGCCGCCATATTTTGGACTGTCTGTAATTTACGGGTTACCTCTTTGCACGCCCCCAGGAGAAGAATGTTGCCGTAGTCCAATCTAGAGGTGATTAAGGCCTGGACTACGATTTTCTGGGTCTCCTGATGGAGCATCCCGATGATCTTACGAAGCCACTTGATGATGGTAATGCAGGTGGAGGAGATTTTTACCACATGATGTTTCATGGAAAGTTGATCATCGAAAGTGACGCCCAGATTACGAGCTGTTTTAGATGGTACGGGGGCTTGCCCATTTGTGCGGGCCAATGTTGGGGGCCCCCCAGGGTAGTATTCTTGCCAAATAAGAGAAGCTCTGTTTTCCCCCATTCAGCTTAAGTTTGTTTTCGTGCATCCACTTGGCGATGTTATTAAGACCGATACAGAGGGAAGAGGGGGTGGAATGGGAACCGGTTGAGAGAGAGTAGATGATCTGTGTATCATCAGAGTATGAGTAGATGGTTAGCCCTGCCTGTTCTGCAATGTAGGCCAGAGGGCTGACGTACAGATTGAAAAGTAGGGGCTTAGGATGGAGCCCTTAGGAACACCATGCGCTGATTTATAGATTTGAGAGGCAGAGGAAGGGGAAAAGACTTGGAAAGTGCGGTCTGAAAGAAAGCTAATGAGCCAGTTGAGGGCTGAGCCGGTGATGCCAGATGATCTGAGGGTATTTATGAGGATGGGCTGGGAGACCGTATCAAAAGCAGCACTCAAGTCGAGTAAAATGACTGCTACGGTCTCCCCCTCATCCACTCGGCAACGAATAGTTTCTGAGACCCCCAACAGGGTGGATTCTGTTGAGAAACCAGATCTGAAACCAGACTGAGATGGATGGAGGATCTTATTGGATTCAACATGCTGAGTGAGTTGTGTGATAATATGCTTTTCTAATATTTTTGAGAAAGCAGGGAGGAGAGAAATGGGACGGAAATTGGATAGATTGTTGGTGTCAGCATTAGCCTTTTTTAATAGTGGCTTGACCATAGCATGTTTCCACACGGAGGGGACCTTGGCTTCTCTGAGGGAGGAATTAAGTAGATCCAGAATATTATTAAGAGAGGGGGTGTCCAAAGTTTTTAATATTTGAGGGGGAAGTGGATCCAGTGGAGAACCAGATTTAATATTATTGATGATGTTGGTGAGTGAGGATCTGTTGAGAAAGTTCCAAGTACTAATTAGCTAGGCAGGTGGAGTATGGATTTCCTCTAAGTGTTTGAATTCAGGAAGGATCATGGACACCGACCTGTTGGTGGAGCTACTCAGCTGCAGAGGAGTGGTGAGCTTGTCCACAGAAGCGTCTGGGACACATAGGGTGGCCGGATTAGGTAGTTTTGGGGAAGGGGGGATCGGCTTATTAAAATCAACATAAATGGAGTCAATTTTGGAAATGAAAAAATTCATCTAGGGAATTGCATTGTGGGGCGTCTAGGCAGGGCGCATTGGGCTGGCATGCTGCTCCCGATAATTCTTGTACAGCCTTGAAAAGAGCCTTGGGGCTATTTTGTGCCTCGAGTATTGTGATATTAACGTAGTCTCTTTTTGCAGTTCTGCAGAGTATATGGTAATTATTTAAGGCAGTCTTGTATCGTTGTTTAGAGCCTGTGTCATAGTGTGTGCGCCACTTGCGCTCAAGATTTTTACATAGAGTTTTTTCTTTTTTCAATGCATCTGTGAACCAGGGTGCGGGTGGGTGATGCTGGTTATGCTTTTTCTTTTGCAGGGGTAGACATACATTAACAGCTTCAGTTAGCCAGGAGTTAACTAGAGAGTCTGCTTCAATGTTGTTAACTTCAGTGCATGGTATAGTATTCTCAAGATAAGCATTACATTTTGTAGGGTCCAGATTAGTCCATTTTATGAAAGGTCTAGATTCAGTGACGGTCGAGGGAAGGTTGGACAAACAGTTAGCAGTGACAGAAAAGGTCACCAAGTAGTGGTCTGACCATACGATGGGTAGAGATGGGCTGCACACAATGGATTTGAGATTGGAGAGGATGGGGTCAAGAAGATTCCCAGCTTTATGGGTGGGGCCAGAGTTGTGTAAAATGATGTTAAGAGCTGCTAGGTCCTGAAGAAGATTGGATGTAATTGAGCAAGATGAGTCATTAAAGTGCAGGTTTAGGTCACCGATAATCGTGAAATTCGTAGAGTCCTGCAGTAGAGGGGCAATAAGCTCGGGAAGGGCAGTTGCCCACGAGCTGGCAGAGCCTGGCAAGCGATAAATGAGCATCCCAGAAAAGGTAAAATTAGGGGATAGCAGAAGTTTAAAATATCCTGCCTCACTATTCGGTATGTCGAAGTCCTCCCATTTACAAGAATATAATCTATTGAAAATTATGGCAATGCCGCCACCCTCTTTCCCCACTCTATTTTTTCCTATGTATGTGTAGTTGTCGGGGAGGGCGGATGCAATATCAGGGCCAGAGTGATCTTTAAGCCATGTTTCAGTGAGAAATAAAGCCATTGGTTGGATAGAGATAAGAAGATCAAAGATGGCTCTCTTGTGTTTCCCTAGAGAACTACAGTTTAAGCTAAGGAACGAAAAAGCTAGTGGGGGCTTAAGCTGTTTAGACCGAAGATGAGTGGAAGGGAAGTTGCAGGTTGCAATATTTGTTGAAGAGGGGAGGGAGGAAAGGGACAGGTTGCAAACAGAGTAGGTGATGGGGGCCAGGTAACAGTTCAGGGGCAGACTGTGTGAGCAGTGTGCTGGTCTGAGACTCAGAAGGGCGTCTCTAGAGTAGGTGATAGAGGAATCAGGGGATGAAATATCAGGGGGCATGGCCCCTGGTCCCGGCCCGTCGCGGATGGGCGCAGACGGGCTTGCCTTAGGCGCGCCTTTGGCGCGCAAACGGCGTTCCCGCTGCGCTCGTCCGCTGCGCGTCCTGAAATTACACATTTTTTATATCTGCAGAGGGACGGCTGGGGGGGCGTGGCCTCGAATAGGGGCGTGGCCAGCGGCCTCGCCGGTGATGGCGGCGGGGTGTTTGGTTTTCCTGAAAGTCCTGTGTCAGCGCTAAATCCGCTGCACGGTAAGAGATTGGAGCGTGGTATGGCCCCTGAGTGAGGTGGAGAAAAGAGATCAGGTAGGTTTAAAATATAGCAAACACAATTTTTTTAAATAATCACGAGCTTAGCGTACTCCCGGCTTTCCGCCACAGGAGAGTGGTATCTCATTCTTCAATGCAAATTGCTATATACATAATACATATTTAAATAACGAAGCAAACCACATTCACTGGATGATGTAATCAGTTATGTCATCAGTGATGTCATTTGAGATGTCATCAGTGATGCAACTGACCATGTCATGAATGATGTAATATGTGACATCATCAGCAGTGGATTGCGGATGCGCGAGATATAGTTAGTATAACTAACTATATCGGAGGAATTTCAATTGTTTTGTACGATATATATATATATATATATATATATATATATATATATATATATATATATATATATATATATATATAACCTACTGGCTGTCACCAGTGGGTAGTTATAGTTAGGATTGTTTTCCATAGGAAATCCGCAACATTCTATTGGGAATATCTTTGGCACCGATTTAGGGATCTGCCTGTAATTTTCCTTAAATTTGCCCCGCTTCGCTCCGCTCCTTCCCTGAAAGTTTGGGGGGGATTCGTCAAGCAGGGGTCGAGATAAAAGGGGGTCCCAAAACGTGTTTTCCCCATGTTAATTTCCATAGGGCGGTTGGACTCACTTTTAGCCCGAACGGCTGAATGGATTTCCACCAAACTTGGCAAAATTGTAGGGACTGGTAGCCCAATGTGCCTTTTCTATGTCTCAAGATATGTGCTCCAGTGGATTTTGAGTAATTTAGGTTCAAAAAAAAATATATATATCTATAAGCGCGCCCCGGTACGCGCACCGGGGCGCGCTCCAGCGCGCTACGCGAGTTCACAAGCGGAAAGCTGATTGGCTCTCGGGTGTCTGTCAACATTCCAAACAGTCCGGAGCGGCCGCCATCTTGTGTCTCGGTAGGATCGAGACACAAGAGGTGGCAAAAACAAAGGGGGAAATGACCAAAAGGGGGCAGGGTAGACCCCCGTGACCCACTAGGTTTGATGTGGGGGCCATAAAAGGGCCCCGTGGGGCAACATTTTTTTTTTTTCGATTTGCGCGGAGGAGCGCCCGGTACGGACACCGGGGAGCGTACCATGGGGAAAAAAGAATGACAGATTTTTAAAAAAATGTAGCATTTTTTTATAAATTGGAGGTAGTTCTAAAAAGAACTGTTCTTCTTATTCTTTTTGTTGTTTTATATTTTTTATAGTTTTTTGGAACATTTTTTACTTTTTTTGGCTTTTATGAACAATTTTATATTTTTTTTGTAATTTTTATGGGGACAAACAAAAAACAGGGAATTGTAAACGGCTCAACTGGAGCAAAAAAAATCACGAAAAATTAAGGTTTCTTTTTACAGTTGTGGTTGTCTCCAGCACGGTTGATGAGTTTAATACTTTGCTCTCCATAGCAAATTGTTCTTACATAAAATATACAAACTATTTTGAATTCTCCAAACTTGGTTTGGATGTTTGGGACCATCTCCCTTGTCTCTGGACCCGATGGAGTGGGTTGTTTACTTTGGGAGGTGCTGGGAGAAGATTGGGAAGGGTTTCTGGTCAGTTCTCCGACCTCTGCCGCAGCATAGTTGTTTGGATGCCGGCGTTGCATGTGGCGAATCATGGTGTTGTTGCCAAAAGAGTATTTTTTGGCAGGGTTCCCCCTGGAAAGTACAGTGCCACAGATCAGACAAGTAACCTTTGGCGCATTTACTTTCTTGAGGTCCCTTGGGATTTTAAAAAACTCCCAGACAATGTGCTCCTTTGGCTTATAGGGTGTAGTATCTTCAGGCAGGAACTGCCTCTCCTCCTCCTCCTCCTCTTCTTCCTCTCCACCACTGTGGTGTTGTGGTGGTCCTTGTGGTGGTGGTGGTGGTGGTGGTGGTTGAGATGCTCCTGCTGCTGCTGCTACTGTAGCCATTTTTCAGTACAAATAGGTACAAATAGGTCTGCAAACAGGTCTTCCTCAATCAAAGTACAAAGACTGAGGAAAAAAGGTGGGGGCTTTCATCATTTGGAAAACAAAACCTCCTTGAACCAATGAAAAGTGTTATTTTCAGGTCCCATGACTTGGGCTTTCATCATTTGGAAACCAAAACTGTTCTGAACCAATGAAAAGTGTTATTTTCAGGTCACATGACCCGACGCGCTTACGCTACGTGACCCGGGGCGCGCCCCGAGGCACTTATGTAGCGCGATTGTATGCGCGCGGGTGCTTCGGGGTGCGCTTACGCCGTGCGTTTCACGCGGACGCGGCCACGCGATACGTCACAATGATGTTTTCGTTTGCGGCAATAGCGCTAACGGGAAGCTCACCGGTACGCGCACCGGGGCACGCCGCAAAACTGCGCTTACCGGCGCGCTTTCCGGTACGCGCACCGGGAGCGCTCCAGGGCAAAAAAAAATAAAAAATAAAAAATATACATATAAAAAATAGTATTACATAAATATACAATATAGGATTCATTATAAAAAATATTATATTTGATAGCAATAGAAATTTGCTATTAAAAAACCTTTGAAATTCACTGAAAAAAACATAGGTTTGAGGCCCTATATATAGTTAGGAATTATCATTTAAAAAACCTATGAAATTCACTGAAAAAAACATAGGTTTCACACCAGTTATAGTTAGGAATTAGCATTTAAAAAACCTATTAAATTCACTGAAAAAACCACAGGTTTGACACTAGTTATAGTTAGCTGGAAATTGTACTGACATAAAACCATTGAAATTCCCACGTTATAGTTAGTTGGACTCACTATAACTTGCGCGCCTGCAATGCACTGCTGATGACGTCACATATGACATCACTCATGACATGGTCAGTGACATCACTCATGACATCACTGATGACACCATCCTTGTGACAGAGTGAAAGGCCTCCTTTCAGTGTAATGTAACCCTTGAAACACATATTCAAAAATAGAAACTAACATTTTCAAAAAAATGGAGATACCCATACCAGTTACAACAACCAATTCAGTAATTCCACCATCTATATACACATCCACTCATTCACCAACAGTTCTATATAGTCACTCATACATATACTCACTCATCATATGTAGTGATACACCTATACATCCTGTTACACACCGACAGTCATCCAAAAGTTACTCACACACATATTCACACATGCAAATAAACTATTGAACATCCGTTTATTTGAATATACAGCTATACACACACTACCACCTTACTTCTAAAGAAACTTACACATACTTACTCTCTTAAACAATCACTTATAGAAAGACATACTTATTTAAACAGAAACTCTTACAATCTCTCACTCTCACATATACTCACTTATATACATCAATACTCACATATACTAGATTAAACATATGTAGTTACTGATAAAGACACTAGTGAGACAGTCATTCACTCACTAACACACACATATACACACTCATCCACCCATACAGTCCTGCACATATGCTGTCTTCAAAACACATACAAACAGTGAGTCAGTCATTGATGCATCTATGTGCTAAGTAATACCCCCACCAAACCATACAGACACTCATACTGATACTAAAAAAACATCTAATAACCCACATACACACACATGTAGCTATTCACCAACCCATGCAGCCACTTATACACAAAGTGAAACACTGATACATATATACATAAATATTTAAACATTACTCGCTAATATATGTATTCACTAAGATACATTTATTAAGCCAGTTAACCTATCAATTTTTTTTAAAAAAATATCCATTTAGACACTTACTTAAACATTTATTCTTCCATCGACCTTTACATATACATATATAAAACATATTTATTTTTCAGAAAGACACACATTCACTGGATGGTGTCATCAGTGATGTCATGAGTGATGTTACTGACCATGTCATGAGTGATGTAATATGTGACGTCGTCAGCAGTGCATTGCAGGCGCGCAAGTTATAGTGAGTCCAACTAACTATGACATGGGAATTTCAATGGTTTTATGTCAGTACAATTTCCAGCTAACTATAACTGGTGTCAAACCTATGGTTTTTTCAGTGAATTCAATAGGTTTTTTAAATGCTATTTCCTAACTATAACTGGTGTGAAACCTATGTTTTTTTTCAGTGAATATATATATATATATATATATATATATATATATATATATATATATATATATATATATATATATATATATACATATATATATATATTCACTGAAAAAAAACATAAGTTTAGGAATATTATAGTTAGCTGGACATTTCACTCATACAAAACCACTGAAATTCCTCTGTTATAGTTAGTTGTACTAACTGTAAATCTCGCGCCCGCAATCCACTGGTGATGATGTCACATATTACATCATTCATGACATGGTCAGTGACATCACTGATGACATCACTGATGACATCATCCACGTGGCAATCAGATACACCTCATCATACACTACTATAATCTTTCATCACTCACTATAACATTCCTAAAACCTATGTTTTTTCCAGTGAATTTCTAAGGTTTTTTTAAATGCTAATTCCTAACTATAACCTGTCTGAAACCTATGGTTTCTTCAGTGAATTGCAAAGGTTATTTAAATGATAATTCCTAACTATAACCTGCTTGAAACCTATGGTTTTTTCAGTGAATTTCAAAGGTTTTTTAAATGACAATTTCTACATATTATGTTGACCACTTCCCCATATTTTCAACCAGAAACCAAATCTGCAATGCTACGTAAACAATCAGGCAATAGTTCCACTTACCACTAACAAATTAACATCAACATTTAACTACTGTAAGAACGTCGAGGGAAAGAACTCGAACATCAACAATAATGTACCCAACGCTAAAACTACCGGTGAAATACTATACACAATTCACTATAGAAATCAAAAACTTTTCAGTGTGTAGATATACCGTTGATACGTGTAGTGTACTGAATAGTGGACGCAACCATACTATTTCAGACACTGGGGAATATTTTGGTCATGTAGCTGTGTTCACCCCCCCCTTTGAAACAGAAGCGGAGTAGGCTAGTCCAACGTAAACAACATCAACGTACGACTATAAATAATTAGGCTACGGCTTGGGCGTGGTTCACTTCTGCAAACAGAAGAGACTGTGGCACATCGAAGGTCCCCAACATGCAACGTGGCTGCTGCCATGACGCGTGCTTCCTTGATACAGGCCGATTGCGAACTCAGCGCCACAGCACTGCAGACTTATGTCTGTATCGACTAGTGGTTTCCATCGACACTGCGGACAGCAGGGTTCACAATTTGAATTCAACTTTGGATCTAAATTTGTCTTCATTATCTGTGCTGAGAACTGCCTTCAATCTATTCTGCGGTCAGTAGAGTTAACAACTTGATACCAGTTGAATTCAGCCTTGCATCAACACTACGGACAGCATTGAATGCAGCCTTGCTTTATTTAAGGCACAGACAATTGTACTGTGTCTTCAGATTCTGTTAACTGTGACAAAATAGCATTCATCGATCTTTGTGTCGACTACTGCCTTCAATCTACACTGCGTACAACAGGGTTCTCAACTTGAATTCAGCTTTGCATCAACACTACTGACAGCATTGAATCCAGCCTTGCTGTTTTTAAGGCGGAATGTGCTCGGTCTGTCCGCTTACGATGAAAAGTAATAGCGTGACTTTGAGTTCAGGGAAGGAATAGTTCTTGAACCACTTTAGCAATTGCAATACTGCTAATGTGGTTTACAGATTACTGTGTTGCTGTGGTCTCCAATATATTGGCCTGACCACACGAAAAATTAAAGTACGCATTCAGGAACACCTAAGCACCATCAAGGCAGGTAAACTTACTACCAAATTGGTCCAGCACTGTAACAAAGAAAAACATGGCTTTACTTGGACTGTGCTTGAAACAGTGAAGGGCAACCCACAGAATATGGAGGCAGTGTTGCTGAACAAGGAAGCGAGATGGATCTATAGAGAACATAGTGACACACAGGGTCTGAATGAGATTATTGAGTGGAACAGATTGAAATAAACCCTATATGCCATACTTTGATGGGTAGTGTCCCCTAGATCAGTAATACATTTCTTACATACACAGGTGCCTTTTGCTGTCCATATTGAGGTAGACAGGTGTATGTGGATTGGCCACACCGATCTAGCAATGAAAATAATTTGGCATTATATGACCTGGTTTTTGTATCTTGTGAATTGGGGAGTAATATACACAACATGACTGCATGTCTAAGGTCTCCAGGATTCGAATACCCTCTCCATATAAAGCCAATAGTTTTGATATCATTTGAAAACTATATGAAATATGCCATTTACTAAGTACATAGGTGCGCGCAGTATTTAATTTACAATAAATTAAAGCGGCATCGGTTTGAGGTCTATTTCTTTATAACACCAGCAAATGCTATTCATATATACTTAAAACTACACTCCACTCTAAGATGGCGCCTGTTTGTGTGCACACCAGTAAGCGCTTCTGAGCATGCTCGGTAATTCACGTGACCGGACACCCCCGGTCTCGCTGCAATCAACATTCTGTTAAATAACATCAGCAGCGAGTACACGGCGTTCCTGGGATGATTGAAGGTCCGGGCTACGAAGCTGTACGGTGAGGAGAAGGGTTAAGGGTGTAAATAATCGTGCCTAGTAAGGAGGTAGAGATACTGGGATTACGGTTAACGTTTGAAGTACATTGGCGCCGGCGCTGTGAACCTTTCGCAGCACCGCCGCCTCATGGGAGTAAACCAGTCCGCCTACAGGGGTATGTATTGGTACTGCCCCGGACTGTTGTCTAGATGAGGGACACTAGTTTCATAGCAGGGCCGAGTGTGAACCAATCGGCTTAGGAATATGCCTTGCAGCGAGCACCTTGACATTAAACCGGTGCAGGTTCCAAACACTAGTTTGTGGTTTCATTATTTGCAGATTGATGCATCAATCGACAGGAAATGAAGTGGACGGTGGCTTGATCAGCCGGTATGAGAGGACAGGGCTGATTCAGGGTAAATGTCCCCCATTCTGACCTCATTTTTCTAGAGAATAAGATGTCCAGATTGGTTTCAGAAAAGGTTTTTAATGGTCTTTTATGGGTGTGTTTTTTTCAACTCAACAGTGTCCAAAAAGAGGTGTCCAAAATCGGTGCAGTGACCGAGTGTTAATACCCTGATGAATCTGCCAAAAGCATTGGGGCAGTGAAACATGTCGGTATCAGGTAGTGGTATGCACTATTAGGCTACCAGCCGTTTTAATTCACCAGTACACACTAATACGAAGAATAAAGATATATAGTGAGTGTGTCTGAGGATTTTATGTCACTCTTCTATGTTGGTCACATCAGTGAGCTATTGATGTAAGCTTTCTGTCTAGCACCTCTTTGCACGCATCTTGTGCTTTTGTGTTGTACTTTTTCTATGTTTTGTACACTCATTTCTTTTGGGATTGGAATGGCAACCGATGATGAGAAAGGGGCATAGAATTGGTAACATCTGCCAAGTTCCCCGAGGGTTGTTCGCCCGTGAGGTGCCTTCCTTCCCACCACACATTTTTTCATTTTCTTTATCTGTTTGATTGTGGGTGGATGTACTGTCTGATTGAGGGCAGACATCATTGGGCACGTTGAGTTGATTGCCACCCTGAAACTTTTTTAGGTCTTTTAGATACAAACATTGGTTTGTTGTGGACAGCAAGACATTAGAGAAAACACACCTCACTGTGAAGAGAAAGGGGGTTGTTTCTGGCAAATTGTAGTAATATTTCCAGAACAGTGTATACTCATGTTGAGTAGATAGACAATACTATCTGTCCTTGGTACAGGGATCTTTTTGTGAATTGTTTAATTTAATGCAGAGACAATTGTATTGTATGTGTTCAGATTTTTTGAGACAGAATGATGATTGTACATCACGCATTCCAGTAGACAAGAGACATTATACCACTGCTACCCTCCCCGAACCACGAATCATCACAGGGTACACACACACTGACTTCTTTTGGTACCACTAAATCACTGAACCACAAGTCATTTCGTCGTAGCCTTATTAAAGCAGAATTCACTAGTCAAAAACATTGCTCCCAGTACAGCCCCCCTGCATTACGTATTATCGCAGGGTACGTACAAGCTCAGCCCCAAAGATACTACTAAATTAGTGCACCATAAATCCTCGGAAAGAAGAGTGAACAGTTTTATGTCAGCAATGAGGCATACTATCACTTTTAAGTGGAATTCATGCAGAATTCAATCGACAAAATACATTACTCCAATTACTGTGCCCCCTCCCCCCAGACAACGCATCATCACAGAATATGTACACGCTAAGCACCAAAGATACTAGTAACTCAGTGCACCAAAAAGGATTATAACGTGGCCTTACTAAGGCACCATTCACAAAACAAAAAACATTACTATCAGTACAGCCTGCCCGGACCACGCATCACATGTGTGTTCTCTTCTTAAATACAGAGATCCTTTTGAGTACTGAGGCATTGCTATAGTAACTTTGCATATGTATTATTTCACTGAAAGATACAAACAATGTGAAACAATCCTATGCACCACTTAGAAATATTCCAAACATACAGATGTCATGCATAACCGAAGCTGGAAATAAATGAACAGAATGTAGGTGGTCATGCAGGGCATGAAGGTCTTATCCTGTATATTTGTGTGAGAAAGAAGCTTGCACTTGGAGCAGCACAATTTAGGCTTCACTCTTGTATGTTACGATTTTGTAATTACATACGCAAAACTGACATTATAATCACTGTGTGCTTTTACTTCATCAACGTATGTGAAACATTTAAGCGTATTAATACATTGTAATCACTGTAGAGACTAATAGATTTATATACAAGTGCACTATTGCTTAGTTTTCAAGTTATTATTGCATTTATTTTGAAAGTTTAACTTGCATATGGATAATCATGCACTCACATTCATATTAACTGCTAATGTTAGCCTGACTTCAGGCCTCATTTGAAATGCATTTGGCTTTGCCAGCATGTTCTTTCTTTCTTTTGCAGGTGCATTATCATGATTGTCGTTAGTTAGAGAAAGGCTTACTGTTTGTATTATACTGCTGATAGAGAGACCTGGAGGGAAACATAGCAGTGAATGTGGAGAATTAATGGTTGAACGAGGTCTTCTGTTTCACATAAACTAGGATGGAGAGATGTTCAAGGTTGAGAACTACCGTACCAGCTTGATGCAATGGGAAACTCGAGGGATGTTGCAGATGCACTCGAGTAACAATATGGTTGGTTCCTTGTGATGTGAAAGGAGATAATGATGTTTCTGAATCTCCTGTTACTTTTAAATTGGTGTCCTCACAGTTGGAGGAGATCCCCTTTAGACTTCAAACGGTTCAGATCTCACTGCTTGCCTTATTCTTGGAGGTGCCAAGCTTAATGCTAAATGCTTATTTCCATTTCCCAAAATGTCTCCAGGACTCTCATCATGCTGACACCTTCTATGCTCCCTAAATAGCGACCCTTGGTAGATGATCCTCTAATCAGAAGAGAGAAGGGGAGTTTCTTTATGGAACACATTTTTGCTTTAGTCTGTTGTAGGTGTGGGCGGAGTTTACAAAAAAACTCCCCCAAGCAATGCCAAATTCCGCAAGCAGAGGAATGCACGTGATCATGCCTGTTATGTTGGTTTTCAGCGCCGGGTGTTTGTCCTGCACTGGAAACTCAACGCAAGGGGTACAATACGCAGCCCAAGAGGATGCTGCTTCTTTTCTGCCACTCAAGTAGATTTTGTACTCGAGCAGCAGCTTTCTCAATGGGAATGGAAGGTTTCTCAATGCGAGTGGTCACCACTACCTACAACCGCCTGCGTTGAGAAATCCGACTGCCCGCATTGAGAAATCTCTCTGGGAGGGGGATTTTCCGGACTTGCAGTCTCCAACACGACTTTGGCGAGCAAGATAAAAGACTCTAATCCACTAAGCGATGCAGTTTTTCGGAACTCCACGTCCTCCGGGGAGTGCGTAAAATTCTGCGAACTGAGCTGAATTCACAGCCAAGGTCTAATCTGTTTCTTTATTGTTGCAGCTCTCACAATTCTGTTTCTTATTTTATTACACCTTAACCTACTGAGATATTTAGGCTTATCTGATGTATTGCTGTACTTATTGAATTTGTTATCTGTTCTGTTTTTTAAATATACTGGGTTGATTAGTAATCCAAAATAAAATCCCTTTAATCATATTTGGCAATTCTTGGTCCTTATTGTGAAGTCACATGGGCTTTACAATTTGTAAATGTATTGTTGATGTTTTCTCACTTTCAATGCTTCACATTAACCAACAAAGGTCCATACAACCAATGGGATAGTTCTTTAAAGACTTGACACAGAGTGCCTTGTATGGCCCAGCGCTCTTTCAGACTGCAGCTGCCTTGCTGTATGTGTGTTGCGTGTATGAGGAAATCTTGCGCCACTGTTTGCCATACTGTACTGATTGATGTGTGTCTGATTGGGGGGTTTGGGGGAGGCTTAATTTTAATTGTATAGTATGTGATTACAGTTCAGTATGCTTTTTTCAATTAAAGTAAGAACAATTGTTATTATTAATATGATTATGGATCTTTGCATTCCCTGAATATCCCTGGTGTTGCTCTGATTGACATTCTTAGGCCTGTGGGAACTGTGCATAGCAATTTGAGATGTACAGTTTGATTGCATTTCTTTTAAGTAAACACGTCTCTATTTTTAGTCTTTCAAATCTATAAGACCAGTGAAAACTTATATTTAAGGGGAAGCAAACTGGAACTGCACAACAGAGAGCTCTGGGGATAAGAACATTGTTGTGTTGTAGAGAAAAGAGCTAGAGGACAGAAGTCCAGAAATATAAAGCGGATCATTGAGGGTTCTGGCAAAAAAGGTAAGAGAGCTTTACTGAATACAAAGCTGTTCCTTGGACAATCTCTCAGTTTCCGCTCTCTGAAGAAGGGATAGGGATGGTCAGGTTTGTTTTCAGTATCTCTGGTTGGGTCGGTGGTTCATAAGACTGCACTCTGAAGACATAAATGTCTGAAGTGGAGGTTTTCCACAATTTAAAATGTTGTGGTTTCATTTTTACAGGTTATCTCTACACAAATCGTGGGCAGAACACTGTGGGTTATCTCCTTGTGTCTGACTTGAAGATAACAGGTGGTCTAGAACCTTGGAGACCATTCGTTTTTCTCACAACATGTGAAATCTGTCGTTCTACAGTGTTGCATGAGTTTGCTGCAAGGTTTTTGTCATGGCCCTCTGCATCGCTATAGCACAGCGCCATAGATAAAGACGTGCTGAATTTAGCTAAGGTGTGTAATAGTAGTTAGATGTGAGGGGATGGGGTTTATGTTGGTTATTCCGATTAGTCATGTGCTCGCAAGAAAAGATTGCGTGCATTTACTCCATTTATTTTCTGATATATTAATAGCAGGTAGGTGTCTTTAATGGAAACGGGTTGCATTTAAAAAGTGTTTCTTGTTTTGGAGAGCAAATGCAGATACTGGGGACTACTTTGCCTTGCAGGACTCCATCCCTTCACTGGCAGCCAATCACGGGGGGGGGGGGGTCTTTAACTGCAATCTGCCTAATTAATATCCTTGAAGTAAGTAATTTTGCAATCTCCTGTGCACAGGCAATCTGTGACTCAACATATTAGTACATAAGTCACATCACAAATTGCATTCCATTCACAAATAGCATATCCCTAGTTTGCCAATGGTAATGACACATTTGGCCAATAGTACTTTGTGAATGCTTTTCAACCCTAAGCCAAGGCACATCAACAGTTAAACAGTAATGGGTGTGCAAATGTTACCTCGCAATGTTTTAAATCTTTGTCATCTTAAAATGTGGCTCATCAGGCAAAGGTCTTAATCACATTCACATTTTGAAATATTGTAGCCTTATATTTTCAAAGGAAATGTAAACCTACAAGTACCACATTGAAAGAAACAGGGAAGGAGGGTGGCTTACATGAGACACTGGGGCATATTTACAAGCCCCTTTCGCCACCAGAGCGTCACTTTTTCTGATGCTCCGATGGCTTTGCACCATTTCACATATTTACCAGATGGTGCTAAGCCATTAACGTGGCTTAATGCCACCTAGCAATATATGCCCCTTTCCGCCGCAGCATGTCGCAGTGGGCATTCCACCGCAACACCCATTGCTTTTTGATGCTAAGGCCAGAAATCATTAATTTCTCCTTGTTTTTTGCTCTTTACATGTGTGCTGCATTCTGCAGCATACATAGAAAGAGCAAATCTCCATTATTGATTGTTTATGTGCAGCAAGGTTTTCCTTTCTGCACATAAACAATGGCTCCAGCAGCGCAGGCACTCTTGCAACATGGCGCAAGGGTGCTTGCGCTGGCGCTAGACAGCTTTTTTGATGCCATCGCTAGGGGAAACCAGGGGTGCGCCGTATTTTATAAATACGTCACACCCTGAGTCTTAAAAATGTCCGAGTGCGGTGGCGCCGAATTTTTAAGTAACACTGCACTCTGACATTTTTTTACTAAATATGCACTACTATGTTAAGGGTTATCGCAGGAGCAAGGTTGTTGAAAAAAAGCAATTTCTTCTCTGGCCGTCACTCAGGTGTACTTAGAGTCAGGATATAGCTAGGAGAACATGCCTCTGGAAGTAGGAGTTACTCTGGGGGCTTCACTGACAGCTGCAAGATGAGTAAGCCATGCACGGATCTCTTACTTTGAGTCTTTTAGTGTGACTAAGAATGATGGTCACTGATTGGCCCTTACAGTAAGAGTGATTCTTATTGTGCAGGAGTCATAATCTGGTGAACTCTAAGTAACCATTCCACCCCAATACAATACAGCTTACATTCATCCTCGCTAAAAAAATATCCAATTTACATTTGACGTCTTACAATCAGCAGCGAGTGGTTCTCAGCGAACATACTGCTTGTGTGTCTTTACAGCAGAGCTGTTTGTTGAGCAAACCCAGTGCTTAAAAAGAGCAACTTTTCATTAGCAAGACACGTTTAGAGCAAAGCAATCTCCAAATGAGCAGGTCGTTTCCTACTTACGATGTCACTATTCAATATAAAGAAATGCTTCCTACAATACCCACAAGGAAACATCCGCCCGCACCCGACTCCCCTGTGACCCTCTAAAACGTTAATGACGCTGTGACAATGAGGCCGTCAGTTTAAAAAAAACAGATCGCACGCAACGATTTAGGCGACGCAAATCCACTATAGCAAGGATTTATCACTCTGAAAAATGAATCTAAGTTATAATCAAAAAACAACTACACGGGGGTAATGGCAGACACACCGCATGACCCACCAATCCAAAAAACTGTTAATGCTTCTCTGGTAACTCGCAGAGAAATCCTCACTTAACAAGCATTGGCAAAGTCAATAGGTCTCGCATATGCTAGAGCGATTAGATTTTCCAATATGTTTTAGTAATGTTGTACACCAGCATGGCTGTTGTTCAGCATAGCTAACAGTTAGCGCCATAGACAGAGTGGTGTTGGATGTAGTAGAGTGGCATGGTGAAGATCGAAGTAGAGTGTTGTAGAGTGGAGTGTAAGAGAGTTGTGTATTGGAGTGGCATAGAGTGAAGTCATGTAGAGTGGAGTACAGTGGAGTGACAAATGGTAGGGTGGACTAGTGTAGCAACAATCTACGCATTGGCATAGAGTGTTGCAGAGTAAAGTGGCATAGAGTGGAGTGGTGTAGAGAGTAGTGGTATAGAGTGCAGAGGCATATTATTTAGTGGCATACAATGCAGCGTCGTAGAATCGAGTTGCATGGATTAAAGTGGTGCATAGTACAGTGCATTGGCATAGAGTGTAGTGGTGGAGAGTGGAAGAGTGGTATGGTGTAGAGTAGAGTGGCGTAGAGTACAGTGGCGTAGAGTGCAGTTGTGCAAAGTAGAGTAGAATGGCATAGACTGAAGTGTCATAGAGGGGAAACTGTGTTTACAATGCTGTCATTACAGCGCAAGACTATTACAACGCAGTCGGTACGCAATGCATTTACATCGCAAGTTATTACAACGACTTGCTGTAGGGGGCGCTGAGGTATTGGAAATGAATTCCAACACCTTCCCTACGATAGCGCAAACTGGAGTAGGAATAGTAAATAATACTATTCCTAAGTCCAGCGCGCCCCCTTCAGCAAATCGTTCTAATGACTTTTTTTTCTTTTTCTTTTTTTGGTGCGGATGCTGGATATGATCTGTGAGTCAGGTCTATCTCTGACTATGCGGGCAAGCAGTGTACCGGATCTATCCGCCTCAGTGTGTTTTCGTTGGAGAAACGCCCTGTAGTCTATTGTCTGCAATGTCTCCAATGTATCGGCATGATCTATGTGGGTGGATTGTAATACCTCCCATTTGTCTGGGTCGGACACTGCCTCCCTCTCCAATATATGTAACCTGCGCTCAATGTCCAGTAACCGTTGGTGCGTCTCTTGTCTGGCCCCCACTAGCTGTCCGATCGTCGCCCTCCTCACCACCACCTTTAAAGCATCCTATTCAATCAAGTTAGTGGACGCTGTGTTCCAGTTTTCAGCCAGGTAATTGGTAATGGTGTTGGACAGGGTCGTGCGAAAGGGGGCGTCCTCAAGCAGATGTGGGTGCAATTTCCAAGTGGGCACTGGAGTGGGTACCATGCCCTAATGGAGTGTGAGCTTTAGTGGGTTATGGTCGAAAAGGTCTTGGCCAGGTATGTGAAGCTGTAGACCTCCATCATGATGGAATTCGAGCATAGGAACCTGTCAATTCTGGTATGGAGGCTGTGCACTGGAGAGTAGAAGGAGTATTCCTTATGGGTTGGGTAAAGGCATCGCCATGCATCAGAAAGTGTCCATCCGCTTGCCACATGGTGAATTAGTCCGCCAGCTTGCCAGCAGTTGTACCGTGTAGGGGGGGATGTGACCTGTCCAGCCCAGTGTCCAGTATCACATTCCAGTCCCCTACCAGCACGCAGGGGATCCCGTCCCAATCCGCCAAGACCGCACTTGATCGAAGTTAGGGGCATAAATGCTCCTGAGGATCATCAGAGAGCCGTCAAGAGTGCCCTTCACAAGTATGTATCTGCCCTGGTCATCTACTCGGTGCTCAAGCTCAACAAATGGGACCCCATGTCGCACCCAAATAGTCACCCCCTAGCGAAAGCAGAATAATTGGTGGAGTAGATATGTCCGCTCCATTTTTTCCGCATCTTTTGTGTTTCAGAGTCAGTTAGATGGGATTCCTGAAGGAACGCCATCTGTGTCTTACGTCTGAGGAGTAATGCATGTGTGCGGTGTCTTTTCTGGATTGCTCCCAGTCCCCGAACGTTCCATGTGAGCATGTTGTATGACCCTATTGTATTAGCGGCCTCTGTCATGTTTCTGTGTGTAAGTGGTACTTATCTCTTCGTGGAGCCAGCAGGGTAGATCTGACCAGGAGTCCCCTTTCCCCAACAACTGTAACATACCTCGGCACAGCGCCTACACTGTGCTGGGCCCAACAATGGTGTACAAGTGGGACAGAACAAATAACTGTGCATATGCCAATAAGGAGGTAGACAACCTTCTGTCCGAACATGTTCCTAGAATGATCCGTGACCCAATGGCTCAACGGTACCCCATCTCCCGGGGGGGATTGTGCATCGGGGTAGTGGGGACGATGCTAGTAACATAATCAATTACAACAGAGTAAGCTGCAGAACCCCACAGCAAGTAGCTCATATCCTAGGTGTCACGTGGTGCTGCAAGTGTAGCAATAGAACGTGTGGGCAGCGCCCCATACATCATCAGCTATACATGGGTGTTTGCGAGTTTACACATTGATCTATACCAATGAAAGGATACAATAGTCCATCCGGCGCCGGGTTTGTGCCCACTGCAAGGGCAAAACCCGCAGCAGTAGTCTCAAGTGTCCTTGATCCATCCGCCTCATTCAATTGTCAATCAGATCATCGGCTGCTCTCAGTGTGATGGTGGGAAAAGGATTGCACTGTGGTCAGAATTAGAATGGAGAGTACTGTCCTCCAAGTCTGTAGCGAGTTTGTTCAAATCTTCGCGGAAGGACCCGGCCACCGCCAGCGCTCCCTCCTGGTCCCGTCGTTGCTGTTCTCGCGATGGGCCCGCACCACCTTTGCCCCGGTTGGGGTTCTGAGTTCGTCGAGAGGATCGCTTTGGGAGTGCGTCCGAGTCCTGCGAGGAGACATCCAGGTGACTTATTTGACTAGAGCCAATGCACATCACCTCCATCCATTCCTCAACATCTACCGGGCTTTCGAAAAAGTGAGTCTTCTTATCATGTATTACCTTCTGTGGTGCAGGACACAAGAGGGCGTATTTGAGTTGTGCAGTCTGCAGCTTTTTCTTTACCGCCTGGTAGGACGATCTCTGTCTCTGCACCAATACTGTATAGTCAGGGTATAAGGATATGCAGTGGTTTTCGTACTGGATTAGTGCCCTTTTTCTAGCTATCTGTAGAAAGATGACAAGGTCTGTATAGTTGAGGATTTTAATGATCTGAGGGCGGGGCGGGGGGGCGCACCAGGTTTGCGTTGTCCCATCACGATTCTATGGGCACTTTCCACGCAGAAGTACGGGGAGAATCCCTCAGAGGTCACATGTTCCCGGAACCATGTTTTCATGAAGTCATCCGCTCTGCTCCCCTCACAGCGTTCCGGTAGACCAATAACGTGTATGTTATTGCGGTTATTTCTACCCTCTGCATCCTCCACTCACTCCATGAGCGTAGTTACCTGTCGTTGGAGCTGTTGCAAGGAGGAAGAGTGTTCCGCCACTTTAGGGGTGAGGTCAGCAATAGATTGATCATGTTCCTTAACTGTGTCCGCCAGTTTGGTATGATCCGCCTTCAGCAGCGTTTATCCTGTGGTAAGCTCGCCTATCTGTAGTTCCATTGCCGTTCTAGAGTCTCTCTTTGAGGATGGGGTCCAGCTTATCCGGTGTCCCCTCTGCATGGCCAGTCAATTCCACCCCAGGTGACAGGGGCCTACTAGCGTGGCCTGACATGGTAGAAGGAGAATCAGGGCCTTGTTGCCCTTCCGTTGTCTTCGCCTGGGATCTGCCCATGTCTAAATGTCTCCACCAGATCACACGTCGGGCGGCCACTGTGGTCAGTCTCAGAAGGGTGCTGGTACCGCCACGAGTAGTAGCAGGGCACAGCAATGCACTTCGAGCCCTGAGGGAGGGGGGTGTGGGCCCAGGTAGATCCGAGGAGTGTGGCGCTAGCGGGCAGCAGTGGCGTGGAGCGGGTAAATTACCGTGCTTCATGTGGGGGCTACGGGGCGACACCCCTTCCTCCTCCTTTCTGCAGGGGTCTTCTCACCTCGCCTGTGCCTCACACACTCTTCGTGGTCCAAATCCCTAGGGCCTGGCTGACAGCGCTGCCGCCTCCAGTCCCCCCGTTATGCAGTTCTTGTGGGCAGTTCAAAAGGAGGCCGGTAGTGCCTGCGATGGTGGTGCGGCGCATTCCTATCACATCGCAGTGCACCCAGGGCAGGCCTCAGCAAGAGGGGGCAACGGTGAGATGAGCTTGTGCACCTCTGCGTGTGGGCAAGCAAATCCGGCGGGTCCAGTGTTAATGGGTCACGGTGTATTCGAGTTGCTGCGCGGGCTGTCGGGCCGCATCTGTCAGCGCGGTCCCGCCGATGGTCTGCCCAAAGGAGTGGTCTGCAGCTGCACCCCCCAGTGTGTCAGGCCTCGGGACAGACAGCAGGCGCTGTGCGAGGGGCCTGCGATCCGCCACCATTCACTTCCGCAGACCCGCAGGAACCTTCCCACCCAGCTCCTCTTATTCCTGGTACAGCCTTTCTCTCGGGCCTGGCAGATACTACTGTGTGACCCCAGCTCGCTGGCGCAATCTTCAAGACAGGCGCCCTACAGGGACACGGTAGTGTATAGGCGGGTCTCTGAGTGTACAAGTCGGAGAATTCGGGCCGAAAATAGGCCTTGGCGGGTCGCACGTCCCAACGCGGCCAAGCAGTCTCACCGCGTGCGTGCCTCAACCGCCGCAATCTCTGTACTGTGCCAGTTCCAATAATGGGACCAGGTTCCCAGTATCACTGTACCTCTAGCTCCGGTGTCCGCGCAGGGTAACAGGAACCGGGGTGGGCCGCCAACATCAACGTAGAACCGCACGGTCGCCCAGCATGTCGCGGTGGTCCTTGTCACATTTCTGCAGCACACCACCTCCGCTCGTACGCCGCGAGTCACCAGGCCGTCTCCCGGCCAGGCAGTGCGCCCGCCAGTCAGCTCTTCAGGAAGCCCCGGACAGGAGTCCACACCTTCAGGGATGGGCTCAGGGCAAAGACCTCGGTAAGGGTTCGATATCCCTCGGTACACGAGGAGGGCCCAGACCACAGCTCACCCAGCTAGGTGCACCGCAAACGGGCCTGCGCTCTACGCCAGGCCCAGCTTCTGGCAGTGATGTGTGTCAGGTAGGTCCTGGTCTGTGGCAGCCGTTTTAGGGCTGTTCTCTGCACTGGGTGAGTCTCTCCGCTACTGCGGGGGATTCAGCACTTCTTCATCTGCACTCCCATGTAGTCCGCAGCTGGGTGTATGGCGTGTATTAATCAGTTCCCCCCCCGGGAGGGTCCGGAGCGCTATCGGACCACAACTGCCATCTTAGATGGCTAGCCATGCCCCAAGTCGTTCTAATGACTTGCAATGTAAATGCATTGCTTACTAACAATGCAGTCGTTGTAACAACCGCGTTGTAAAAGCATGCGATGTAATACATCGCGTTGCAATGTACTTTATTCGGCATAGAGTGGTGCGGACGGAGTGGTACAAAGTAGAATATAATGCTGTAGAATGCAGTGGCATAAACTGCAGTGTTGTAGAGTGGAGAGTGGCAGAGTGCAGTGGCATAGAGTGATGTGGTGTAGAGGGCAGTGCATAAAGTGGCTTGATGCTGAGTAGAGTGGTGTAGCATGCAGTGGCGTAGAATACATTGGCATCGGATGCAGTAGTGCAGAGTAGAGAGGTGTATAGTTCAGTGTCATAGAGTGCAATGGTGCAGAGTAGTGTAGAGTGCATTGGCATAGAGTACTGTGGTGTAGAGTGCAACAGCCTTGAGTAAAGTGGTGTTGAGCACAGGGGTGCAGAGTGGAGTGCGGTGGTATAGAGTATTGCAGAGTAGAGTGCAGCAGTGTGGAGTGGACTGACATAGAGTAGAGTAGAGTGGACTGGTGTAGAGTGCATTTGCTTAGAGACTTGAGGAGTATAGCGGGGTAGAGTACAGTAGCATAGAATTCAGTGGCATACAATGCTGTGTTGTGGAATGCAGTGGCATAGGTTGGTGCATAGTAGAGGGCAGTGACATAGAGTGCAGTGGTGGAGAATGGTGCAGAGGGGAGTGGTGCAGAGTTGAGTGGCATAGAGTGCAGCAGCATAGAGTACTGTGGCGTAGAGGGCAGTGGTCCAGAATGGAGCAGAGTGGCATAGAGTAGAGTGCAATACTGGCAGGAATCCGATCTCAGGAGAAAATGTCTTTTTGTTAGGAATAGCGTCAGTACGTTCTTCTCTGTAAGTGCTTGAGGGAAGGTAAGGTAGTGTTCCTTGCAGGTCGCCGAGAGGCAGTAGTATGAAAATAAGTCTAATGGAGTGGGTGCACTGCCGTCCACCTCAGCTGGGCAGCCCAAGAAGCTGCCTGCCAGGAAGAGGTCCCCCATTGTGTGTACCCTCTATTGACTAAGACACTATAAAAAGGACTTGTTGCGAGTACGCACTGCTAACGGAAAGTGGATCAGTGTTTGTTTGTGAGAGTAGAGTATTGGGCAACCAAGGCGCTTACCGTGTTTTTTCCACGCCATCCGTACACTAGCTACTGAGTCAATTTCCATTTGACTGCAAAGTTGTGTGTGTCCCAGCAGCACCTCTAGCGCCAATGAGATGCTTTAAAGATCCTAAATGAGGGGATACCCAGAAATGATCCTACAAGATGCATTAAAAAGAGCAGGCCTGAAGAAACAGGAAATATTACTAAGTACCAAAAAGAAAAATGTAGAAGCAAAGAATGCATAGGCATTTTGCAGATTAATATATCAAGTAGGAGAGTAAAGAATTTAGTGAAGGACAATTGGAAAACTCTGCAAATAGATGAAGATCTGAGGAATACACTCCTCGAAATGCCGAACATATCAAACCGATGAGTGGGCAAACCAATATGACTACTTAGCTTCCAATTTGAAAGAAAGGCTTTTTCAAATGTGTTAAATGTAAAACATGTAGGTATGTCCAAAACAAAGCAGAATAAGAGACTATATATGGAAGGAAGAATAAAATACAGTAGAGAATTTCATGTGGCACAGAATCCATAGTATAGGTTTTGGAATGCATCTGTGGAATTAAATACGTGGGCAGTAAAGTTGATTAATACATTAAAGCTCCTTAGAATACAACATTTGAGAGCTATGAAGAATCGAGATTTCCAATATGCTATGGCTAGACAAATATGGGAGGCACATGATGGAGGCTTAGAGAATATAGGATAATATGGCATCAAACATGTCATGAAAAGATCTTGAGGAGTATACCAGGAACTGGAGCTACGTCGAGAATAATCCAAAAATATTTAATTGATGGGTACAGAAACTCCAAATGGTCTGAATATGGATATCGAATTGTACATTCATCTTTAGAGAATGCCTATTCTTATCCCATTTTGCACTTTATAGTGACCAGCTGGATAACATCTGCTACATTGGTCACCTCATTTCTTTTCTCTCCCTCTTTTAACAAAAGCTCTATTTGTCATCTCTATTGGGGAACTAGCACTGTATACAATGATAATGATTTTTTTATGAGAGAGTTATAACCTTATACAATGATTCAATATTTTTACAGTTAACATATAATTAGCAGACTGCATGCAATATTTGCAGAAACTAGGAGAGATTATAGTTTACATCCAAAATGCAATTAGATATTGAGATATGTGCAATACTTTATGCAATTTTCAATTTTTTCTACTCTCTGAAATGGGAAACCAGCATTGTATGGAAGAATAATGAATTCTTCGGTATATAATGATGGAGTTGGAACTATAAGCAATGAATCGATATTTTACAGTTAATGTATAACAGTGTACTCTATGTAACTTTTGCACAGATTAGGAGAAATTATAGTTTGCATTGAAGATGATCTTTTAACAATGAGACATGTGCAATATTACATGTAACTTTTGGCACAATTGGGCGAAAGTTTACATGACCAATTTAATGCATTTTAACATCTGTGTACTGTGTGCATATTTATGTACAAACCAGAAGAGTTTACTGTTTACAATGCAGATGCACTTTATACGGAACAAGATATTTAAATATCAATGTACTGTACGCATTTCTTCGCACAAACCAGATGAGCGTATAGCTTATTGTTTACATTGAAGATGCACTTAAATATGGAGTTATTTGAAGAAATACCCTATGCAACTCTTTGCACATATTGGAGAAAATGAGTACCCTTATGAAATATGCACTTTAACACTCGGAAGAAGATTTTTTTTATCTGAGTACTGTATTGTTCTCTCTCATACATGAGACAAAAACAGGAACACATGTAGCCTCCTTAAATCTCCTCCCCTTTCTCTTTTTCATTCTTTGCCACCCCTTCTGTCTCTTTTCTCTTTCTTTTTATTTTTCTCTTTTGATTTGTTGTTTTTCTCCTTTACCATAATCATAACTATTTACCTCCTTAATTTTCTTCTGCATTTCTTTTATCTAAGCTAAGCTGTTCGAATTTTAACACTATGGTCTGATTTATGAGGAAAACTTGTACTTTACAAAGAATATGAGCAGAGTATAAACATCAAAAATATGGGCTTTGCCGAGATTGAGAAAAACGATTTTATTTTTATCTGGATTGAAATATACAAATCACAGACCAAAGGAATTTAAATGGATTTTAATGTCATATATATATATATATATATATATATATATATATATATATATATATATATATATATATATATATATATATATATATATATATATATATATATATATATATATATATATATATATATATATTCCATTAAAAAAATCACATAACTTCACAACGTGAAAACAAGCCCTGCAAAAGAAATGCGGATAAAGCAGCTCTTTTAATTTTCAGCAGGTAAGTTCATGTTATAAAGCATTACGCGTTTCAAGCTCCCAGGCTCTTAATCATATTATTAATATTATTATAATTGAATTTGTAAGGCAGAACAGGTACCCGAAAAGGGTTTCCTGGCGCCAACCAGGACACGGAACAGCTGCCAGCTTCAAGATTATTGATTGAAGAGCCAGGTTTTTAAGGATTTGCGGAATTGGACATACACTGTTTCATTCGGAAAGGCTACAGGGAGGGAATTCAATAAGGAAGGGCCAAGATAGGCAAATGATCGGCCACCCATTGGGGATAGTCTGACTATAGGCACGGGGCATTTCCCTTGAGTGGACGAGCGGAGATGCCGAGAGGGCTCACAGGGATGAACTAGGGATTGCAAATATTGGGGGGGCCATGCCTGATTTTATTCTAAACATATAGCTTAGGGCCTTGAACTTGATCCGATTCTCCACCCTGAGCTAATGGAGGTCCAGCAAGTGCCCAGAGACAGAGGATACAAACGAGGTTCAGTTACTCATGGTTTTAAATACACTTCGATCTTAAACAGTGAAGAAGGACTAGGAGTGCAAATGCCATGTTAGGTAATATGTCACTGTCTAGAAAAACGTTTCATTGTCTTTCACAGTTCTGGGCCAGAGAGCACTTCATGTAATCAATACTCTAATACATTCATTGCCCAATGCACTCTTTATAGCAATGTCCGAGATTGTTTTGCTCTGGTCCCAGTCATCAACTTTTAACAGGACTTCAGTGTCCACAATGCTTTGCAACTGTGAAAAAAAGCATTGTTGCGTCCTCCTCTTTTTGTACATTTAATCTTGCCTTAATAGATAAAAAAATGAAAAGATGGGACAAAGTTCCTCCCTTTTATGCCATGGATCAATTTCGTGTAGTCACAGTTCAGTTTGCTCCACAGCGGGTGCTCTGCATGGGGGCCGGATCCTGACACCCAATTCAATTTTGCACAACAAAGGACGCAGCACTCCAAAGTCAGGATTCACACAATTTATTCTTGGCAAAACACTCCAACTAACGCTTTTCAGCCCTCACCAGGCTTTTCTCACGGTTAATTAGTCCTTTCTTTATTACACTATATATACCCACATTAGCTCTAATGTGGCATAGAGGTATTTGTAGGGTTTTTAGCATTTCAAAAAACGTTATTTACAATGGGAAGAAGGGGGAAATTTTTCACTGTTGTCAGAAAGTTTTGTGACAGTTTCAGTGCTATTTTTAACCTTATTATCATTATTTCTCATCCAGCGATATGATAAAATATTTCTTAATGTGTAGTAAATTATTTGGTACTGAGTATTATTTACATTATTTAAAAGTTTAGGTATAGTACCCAGCATAATAATGTAGCAAAGAAAACATTTCTTAATGTGTAGCAAGTCATTTGATAATGAGTGTATTTTACATTATTTACAGATTTGGGTATAGTACCCATGGCAGGCCGTTTGTTCGGGTGATTGAATTATCAATGAACAGTTGAGGTGTAGTACCCATTACATTTCAAACAGATAGATCATCATCATGATGTCATTGTATATTTGCATTCTCATTCTAGATGTACAAAAAGTTCTTTGCCGAAATTCATGCCTCTTGGTGTCTTTGTCCTGAGTCTAATGATGTAGTGTGACTCCATCTGGCACAGTTTTTTAATTATGTCTCCTCCACGTTGAGCAGATGTTATCATGAGGACACCATAATAACTCTTTGCTCTCCAGTCTCCATTCCGCCATTCTGCCATATGTTTTGCGGTGGCATATGTTATACCTCTGTTTTTTACTGCATGGATGTGTTCTAGGATGCGTTTCTTTAGCATGCAGATCATGCTGCCTATGTACTTCTGTCCACAGCTGCATTCTATTATAAAGATGATGAATCAAGAGGTGCAAGTGATACTTTGATCAATGTCTATAGTGTTGCTCTTATGTTCATTGATTGTTCGCATGTTTCTTCCAATTTTGCATGCCTTGCATGTGTTACATTTCTTGAACCCCTTTTGTTGGTCACTTACCCAATTTGTCAGTTGAATTTCCTGGTAGTGGCTTTTGACAAGTAGAACTTTCAATGATTTAGTTTTTCTATATGTAACCACAGGTTTTGACCTCAATAGCTTTCCTATATCTGGGTCACCAGCAATTAGGTGCCAATTATTTTTATTTTGTTCATGATCATTCCACTTTCTTTTCTGTATGTGGTAACAAATCTAAGCACTTCCTGTGTGACATCCTTTTTAGTCTTGGTGTTAGGGATTAGAGTCTCTTCTCTTTTTATCTATCCTTATTTTGCACTTTTTTAATGTAGTTTCCTTCTATCCTCGCCTCTTAAGTCTCTGCATTGTTTCCGTGATTTTTTCTTCAGCATCATCCGTTTCAGAGCAATTTAATTTCATACGCATGAATTCCCCATAGGGGATGCTTTCTATTAATGGTTTTGGGTGAAAGCTAGTCCTGGGAAGGATACCAGGCATTGCAGTCTTTTTTCTAAACAGCCTGGAGTGTATATGTTCATTCTCAATAAAAATTAGAGTAACTAGAAAGGCAATTTCTTTCTTACTCGTAGTCATGTAAAGGACAGGCCAATTTGATTGATGTTCAGTTTTTGGTAGTATGTTGTGAACTCATGTTCTGTGCCATTTCAAATTTTAAAAAAAGACCATTGATGTAACAAACCCATAGAATGATCTGATCCAATTAATTCTGATACTTCGTACTCCATGCTATTATTTATTTTCTTCCACCATCCCATTGTCATGTTTGTGTAATTCGGAGAAAATGAAATGCCCATGGCGGTGTAACACTGTTGCTTGTAAAGTTCTTTTTTGAAGAAAAAAATATTGTTTGTGAGACATATTTCAATCATCTTTAAAAGCATTTGAGTATGTTTCAATTCACTTACTTTTCGCTGTTTGAAGAAGTAACTGCATGCATCTAGGCCTACTTCATGCCTTATGGTCATATATAAAGTCACTACGTCTATCGTTACTAGAAGATATTGTTGGTTCCAATTTATGTCTGTTAAAATTCTGAGGAAGTCCCCTGTATCTCTTATATAGGAGCTCATCCTTTGAGCTATAGGTGCCAGAAACGTGTCCACATATTCTGATAGACTTTCACAGAGTGAATCATACAAGGAGACAATGGGTCTCCACGGTGGGTGTTGAAGGGACTTATATATTTTTGGTAAAAACTAAATTGTGGGAATTACAGGGAAGTCTTTTGTGGGAAATGTCAGTTCGTCATCGCTGATGAGGTGCTCACTGTTTATAATCAACAAAATTGGACACTTGTTACACTGTTAGACTGTTGGTTCAGTGCAAATAAGGAAACCCTCATAGAAGTCAGTGTATGTGTAAGGTAAGCGGTATATTAGCTTCATCCGCCCCACACTGACATTCATGCAGTTATCATCGGGTTTTTCCTCTTGGTGTGTACTGCTAGCCTCATCCAGAGGCACCTCCAGTCTCAAGTGCAGTGTCCAGAGACAAAAAGGATTTTCCAAAAGGGTCGAATAAAAATGAAAAAGGTTACCCCAAAAATTTTAATGTTGGGCAAACTTCACATTATTAAAAGAATTTGAATACTCTTGCAAAGTCAAGTTACGGGACTATGTGGTATTACTATGGTGGTATCGTCGACATGTTTCAGCTCTATTGGGCCAGGCGGTCTGTAGAGCTTTCGTCAGGACTAACAAGGGGGTAGGTACACAACAAACAAATAAAAGCTACTCACACGAATTGTGCGGTAATCCCACTACTCAATACATTGAATAGAGTAATGTTGTCTTCTCAATCTGTCGTGATTACGACTTCTACTTCCTACAGGGGTGCCTTTAAACGCCACAGAGCCGCATGGAGTCCTTCCTCCTGCCTTGTGCTGACTCTGCCCTCCGGGCAGGAGGAAGGACTCCATGCGGCTCTGTGGCGTTTAAAGGCACCCCTGTAGGAAGTAGAAGTCGTACTCACGACAGATTGAGAAGACAACATTACTCTATTCAATGTATTGAGTAGTGGGATTACCGCACAATTCGTGTGAGTAGCTTTTATTTGTTTGTTGTGTACCTACCCCCTTGTTAGTCCTGACGAAAGCTCTACAGACCGCCTGGCCCAATAGAGCTGAAACATGTCGACGATACCACCATAGTAATACCACATAGTCCCGTAACTTGACTTTGCAAGAGTATTCAAATTCTTTTAATAATGTGAAGTTTGCCCAACATTAAAATTTTTGGGGTAACCTTTTTCATTTTTATTCGACCCTTTTGGAAAATCCTTTTTGTCTCTGGACACTGCACTTGAGACTGGAGGTGCCTCTGGATGAGGCTAGCAGTACACACCAAGAGGAAAAACCCGATGATAACTGCATGAATGTCAGTGTGGGGCGGATGAAGCTAATATACCGCTTACCTTACACATACACTGACTTCTATGAGGGTTTCCTTATTTGCACTGAACCAACAGTCTAACAGTGTAACAAGTGTCCAATTTTGTTGATTATAAACTGAATATTTTTTGGGGAAAGAAACGGACACTGTAAATTCCTCATCCCTCCCAGTTGATTAAATTACTTAATGAGGTGCTCACTGTGCCATTTCTGTAGAAGTGCATTTAGATCCATTATCATTTTGTTGATAGGATTTGTCTGAACTTTGTAGTAATTTGTTGTGTCATTCAGCTGTCTTAAGGCTTCCTTAACATAATCTTTGTTTTCCATCAGCACAATGTTTCCCCCCCCTTATCAGCGGGTTTTATTATAATCTCTTTATTCTCCATAAGTTTTCTAATTGCTTCCCGTTCTTTTTGGTTCAAGTTCTCTCTTTGATTCAGGTTTCTTACTTTTGGCATTTTATCTAGTTCTTCAATTATTGCTTCAGAAAATAGATCAAATTTATTTCCGGGAGACAGGACCGGGCAGTATTTGATTTTCTTTCCAAACCGCTTTCCACTCTTTTATCCTTTTCAATATTAAGATGTTCTAGCATTTGTTCATATGTCATTTCATCATCTAAGTTGTATAGGAGATCGAACATATTCTTTAAGTCAGGTATTTGATCTATGTTTACCGTAATTTCATCTGAGGCTTCCTGAGTATTTTCTTCTGTTTGTTTAGTGCACTTTTTTGTTAGCATGTACTTTGGCCAGTTTGAGTTTTCGTATGTACTTATATAGGTCAATCCTGACGTGTATAATTTAAATGAGTTTCAGGACAGAACGATAGGCCTTTGTTAAGTAATGTTGTATTACTCCTCTTGTGTCAGAGAGTATTCTGATAGGTTCACAATTAGGTTGGTATTACTTACTTTTGATTGCGCGGAGAGTTTTGCTTTCTTGCGTTTAACATGTCTGGTTTAACTTGTGCTTGTGAAGGGCTTTCTGCCCCTCTTCTCTGGATCGATTCATTCCTTTTCCATGGCCTCTTCCCCTTGTTAGGGTTTGGTCCATGTGCATCAGGTGCATCTTCTCTAAAAAAGTGACTTTAGATGTTTCACCTACGCCACCAGGTGCCTCGCCTTTACTAATGTCCGATTCACTAGTGCTTTCCGTGATTGGATTTAATCACTGCATTAGATAATTTCTTTTAAGTGTGTCAAATCATTTAGCAAATGTTAAACTTCTGCCCTGCATTTAATCTTGTTCATCTCTTTTTAACTTCCTTTGTTTACGTTCCTGTATCTCTGTTTCATATTTCTCCAATCTAATATCCATTTCCTCTCGTAGTTTAGAGATCTCCTCTTTCTTTGTTTTGCCTTTGATATTTTCCTCCATTTCTTCTAGTTTTTCTGTTAATTCTGTGAAGTCAATTTTAGCATGCTTGAATAATATTCGCATCATGTTTATTGAGGATTGTCGGTTGTTTACTGCCCACTCTTCTAGCAAGTCTAATTTGGTTTTTGGGTGTGTAGGCAAAGTGAAAATACGTAATCCTCTAGGGATTCGTTTTACTTCGATATATTTTTCCTGAGCTAATATTTCCCAGATTTTATTGACTTCCTTGTTGTACAGCCTTTCCATCTGGTTGAATTGTTGTTTTAATGAGGTATCTGTGATCTTTGGTCTGTTTTCTTTATTCTCCGC
Organism: Lissotriton vulgaris; assembly: GCF_964263255.1. Taxonomy (NCBI): domain Eukaryota; kingdom Metazoa; phylum Chordata; class Amphibia; order Caudata; family Salamandridae; genus Lissotriton; species Lissotriton vulgaris. Next base: position 1,254,801,781 of record NC_141685.1, on the reverse strand, counting down.
CACATTTTCTCTTTCCATGCCAAGGGTTTAAACAATGGTGCTGCTTTTGAGGCACGTTTTGCTGTGATCGCCTCCATTTTCCGTTCTGACAATGTCTCACTATTTTGGTGTTTATGTGCGATTTAATTTATTAGCTCGCTTCTACAACTTGTGCTGACTCTCCCCGGTTCTGTCCTCTTGCCTGCCTATCGTTTACGTGACTGTTTGCATTCATGTGGATAAATGTTTAGTTATATATGTGACAAAACTTAATATGGTGGAAAAATTGTGCCATTGATCTGAATGAGCAGCAGTCTATTCATTGTTTTTAATGATGGTGGTTTAAATGGTGGTTCCCTTTAAAAGTATTGTTTGCACTTCTAAACTCAATTACCCTGTTGAAGGCTATGGCTGAAACGCATTGGCCTCATGTCCGCACTGAAGGTGATAAGAAAAAAAAAAAGACTTACAAAGTATTTGTCCCTGGCTGTGCAGCTGTTTCTTCGCATTGTGTCAATTGGTCGGCCTGTCAGTGTATGGTCAGTGGGACCACCACCAACAGGCCCTCGGCGGCTGTTCCACCGACATCTATCAACGAGGTCCGACTGTCAGATGACAATAACGGCAGTCAGAGCGCAGTGGTCGGGACACAGATCTCCGCCACCGACAGGCTCAAGGATCCCATCAGGGCAATGGTTGGAATCCTATGCATAAAATAGGGCGGTGCCTCTGCAGGCACGTGTGCAGGCACCACCATAGGAATTCGGATGTCCCTTTCCGTCAGCCTTTAAAGGCTGACGGAAACATCCTTTGGGGGCCCCAAGCAGGGCTCAATCCGCCAGGTGTCACTGCTAAGTGGCCGGTTGAGTGCATCTAGTGCCCCCAAGACATCCATGCACCATGTGCCAGGCACCACACGGGGCCTGGCATACGGTTCATGGATGTGCACTATCTGCCGTTTTCTACAGCAGCTTGTGCTGCGGCCCTTCTCCAGACGCTTGTCCAACCACCATCATAATGAGGGCCTATATTCTATGTAACTACTTCAAATAAAGTGATATTATGCACACTACATTTAAAAAGACAATAGTAAATACATAAAAATATAATATTTTTACCTCATTTGGGGCCAGATGTAGGTGAAATAGATTTACCGATTTTAAATTACCGAATTTTACCGATTCGGTAATTTAAAATCGGTAAATCTATGGGGTCGACATGTAGGTATTCCAGATGTGCTGGAATACCGAATCGGATGAATTCGGTATTTACCGATTCGGTAAATACCGAATCGGTAATGCCCATTCATTCCTTTGGGCTTTGAAGCCCATAGGAATGAATGGGCATTACCGATTCGGTATTTACCGAATCGGTAAATACCGATTTTCACAAGGGTTCAGGGGGTGTCACTTTGACACCCTCTGGCACCCCCAAAACAGGCTCGGGTGCCATGTGGCAGGCATACATGCCCTAAGGGCAGGTCTGCCTGTCACATGGCATAGGTGTGCATACACACATGTGCATGCACACCGGAATCGGTATTTTACCATCAAATTGGATCTGATGGTAAAATACCGATTCGGTAAGGCTCCTGGGACTCTGAAGAGTCCCACCTACATATGGGTGGCTCAGATTCGGTAAATTTACCGATTTTTTATTTTACCGAATCGGTAAAATTACCGAATCGGTAATTTTACCGATTCGGTAAAATAATGCCCCCTACATGCCAATCACCTATGTACCGATCGGTAACGGCCGAAAATACCGATTTTCGGCCGTTACCGACCGACCTACATCGGGCCCTAAGTCCCACAATATTTTTGACATCACAATATGTTGATCATGAAATTTGTAAGCTACAATAGTTTGGAGTCGATATTTTGCTGAAACACAGTTGCAGTATTTAGGTACTGCAATATTGAACGGATGGTAAGTTGGTCATTCCAGGTCAAGGGGAAAGTTTGAATGTATTTATGTTGCCAATTTAGTCAAACAAGTTGATGTCCAAGATGTGTCCTGCAGATTCCTTTGGACACATGGGGGCATATTACCAAGCAATAGCGATAATTATCGCTATTGCTTGGTTAGAGACAAAAATTTACCGCAGAGCTGCGGCGATTTTTATCGCAGATAAACCTTGGTATTACCAAGGTTTATCGCAAATGCGATAAAAATCTGCCGCAATGCATGAATATCGCTGAAAAGTCAGTGATATTCATGCATTACCGAGCTAATGCTCTTACCCATGTCATCCACCTCCCATTGGATAACATGGCTAAGAACTGCTCAGGGCAGGTGTTAGCTTTTGGAGATATTCGCGCTTAGCGCGAATATCTCCAAAAGTTGGTAATAGGAGATAGCGATGTTAGAGACTGTTTCCAGTCGGTAAAATCTTGGCACGCCCACTTTGCATGTCATTAGTGATAAATATCACTGACATGCAAAGTGGGGCCCAAGATGGTCGCTATCTCCTACTAGCTGTCGCTAACTGGTGTTAGGGAGAGCTAGGTAATAGGGAGATAATTTTATCTCCGCTTTCTTGGCTTTTAAAGCCAAAAAAGCGTAGATAAACCCCCTTGATAATATGCCCCAGGATTAGTTGGATGAATTAGTGTTCTGGAATTAGCCCTCTCATTATAAGTAGTTGTGGTTTTTCAGTCCTTGTTGCGGGGACCTAAAATTATGAGTTTAGGGTCATAGAACCATTGCCCCACTGTACCCCAATTATAGCTTTTACAATGTTACAGGGTGCAATGACACATTTCTTTGCTTGAGTTAGATTTTATGGCCTTCTTGCTACATTGCTGTGCAGGTTATTTTTTTCGAAAAGAGCTTTCTGTGGAGGAGTGCCAAAGTTTAGTAGAAAGGTGACTCTGGCATTAGGGGATGTGTTGTGGTTTACTAGGAGTGATTGGTATTCAGATGGCAAGAGGTTATGCAAATGTTATTTATTTATGTATGAGTCTTATATAGTGCTGGCCATACCCGAAGGTATCAGAGTGCTTTACAACATTTATCATGATGTAATCGGACACACACTATTTCAATAAACAGCATTGTCTTGTGTTGAATCCTGTTAAGCCCTGTAGGGGATCATAGAAGCGAATGAATAGGCAGGCAATGTAAATGCCTTCTTATTGAGTTGCCTATATACTCCGCTGGACGAGATTCCTGTGGCAGAGGAACTCTGTCTCGTTGGGTGGAAGCTATCCATTTGGAAGAGTTTGGTTGAGGAAGAGGTCTTTGAGCTGTCTTTTGAAGGTTATGAAGGAGGGGTGAGTCATGATATGGACTGGTATGGATTCCAAATTTTAGGCGCATTTCCAGAGAAGGAGCGTGATAAGGTTTTTTGTTTGCGAGTTTTGCGAGGAATGGGAAGTAGTGTGTTAGTGCTCCTGAGATTCCTCATCTGGTCTGTCTTTTTGAGTTTGGAAGCCAGGTAGGCAGGTTTACCGGTGTGAAGAGCTTTGTGTGTGAGGTATGCAGTTCTGAAGTTGGAACACACATCAATTGGGAGCCATTTTAGTTCTCTTAGAAAGGTAGAGATGTTTTCATATTTCTTTACTCCGGTGACCATCCTAGCAGCTGCATTAAGAGTTGTTCTGAGGAAAACTAAGTGAGATGTTGCCGTGCCTTTGAAAGTTGCATTCCTGTAGTCCAATCTGGACAGAACCAAAGATTGTGTGGCCTGTTTAATGTCATTAGGAGGATTGAAGGATTTCATTTTGTTGAGTAGTATTAGGTTGTAGAATGCGCTCTTCGCAGTGCTCTTAAAATGTTTGCTCATATTTAGACGTGGGTCTAGAGTGATTCTCAGGGATTTTACAGAGTCGGCCAGGGTAAGACTGCAGTTCAGAGTATCAATGGAGTTTAGCCATTCTGTGACTTGGGGGGTCTGCTCATTGTTGGTTATGAGAAGGATTGCCGTCTTATCTTGGTTGAGTTTTAGGTGGTTGTGAGATAGCCAGTGCAGGACTTCTCTTTGAGTGTCATTTAGTCTCTGTATATCTCCAATTGAGGATGTTTCTAGGAAGATCTGGGTATCGTCCGTATAGAGGTGGAAAGGGATGTTGTCTTTTTTGAGTGTGGTTGTGAGGGGCTCCATGTAGATGTTGAACGATGATGAGGAGAGAACTGATCCTTGTGGGACACCCCTGGTTATGTGGAGTATGTTAGACGTAAAGTTGTTAATTTTTATTTTTTGAGAGCGGTTCTGTAGGAAGCAGTTAAACCATTGTAGGGCCACCTTGTCCGCTCTAATCCTTTTTCGAAGTGCATTTCTGAGCAGTTTGTGGTCAACCGTATCGAAGGCTGCCGATAGGTCAAGGAGTATGAGTAGGCAGCATCGGTCTACATCGAGTGATTTGTAGACATCATCTATGACATTCAGGACGTCTGTCTCGAGCTGCATCCTTTTCTGAAACCCGATTGGTGAGTATCAAGAAGGTTTTTGCTGTCAATGTGTTGATTAAGTTGGAGGAGAACACATCTTTCCAGGATTTTGGTTAAGAAGGGGAGCTTAGAGACAGGCCTGAAGTTATTGGGGTTGTTTTGGTCTGTGCCCGTTTTTTTTAGTAATGGCGTGACTTGTCTGATTTTAAGACAGTCTGGCATGACTACAGTTCTCAGGGAGCTATTTATAATCTTGGCCGAGAGAAGGGCTAGGGCAAGGTGGAGCTTTTTTGCCAGTTGAGCAGGAATAGGGTTAGCTATGTGTGAGGAGGGTTTGGACCTGTTAATCATTTCAGTGATGTCTCCTTTGGAGATGGAGTTGAATGTCTTACAGCAACAAGGGGGGTCAAGGGCGTTTCTTTCCTTCTTTGCTGGGGGGAGGCTTTCATTGGGTGACAGGAGGTGGTCATCAAGGAAGGTCTCAATCTTAGTGATTTTCTCATTAAAGAAATTGGCAAAGTTGTCGCATAGATATATGGAGGCCTGCACGGATATTGTGGGAGACTTGGATGCTTGTTGTTTAATGATATTGACGAGTTCTTTGGGACATTTTTTAGCATTATCTAATGCGCTACGGAAGAAGGTCGTTTTTTAATTCTTGATGTGTTCTTTATATTTCCTGCGCTCTGTTTTTGAGCTGGTCATGGTGGGTTGTGGACAGGTTATTCTGCCAAAGTCTTTTGGCAGCTTCGAGTTGTCTTCTTTCAGAGTTTAGGTCTATATTGAACCAGGATCTCGATGGGATGTTCCTGACTCTTTTATGTTTCAAGGGGGCTACTTGGTCTAGTATGGTTGTCATCATTACGTTGAAGTGTCTAGTAAGTTTGGCTATAGAGAGGTCACTCGTAGTGGGGGGAAGTAGCGTCCTCACCCGTTCTTCCAGGTCAGCAAGAGGAATCTGTCTTAAATTGCTCACCCAATGAAGGGATTACTGTGTACGGAGTAGGAGATGAGTCATTTGGTTAATGTGAAATAGAATGATGTGGTGTTCTGACCAGTCGACAGGAAGGAAGTGGTCGATAGTAACTGTATCTTCATGAGCTATAACAGCGTCAAGTTTAATAACTTATTTTCTGTGATAGTTATTATAAACAGCGGCAAGGTGTTGGACTTATCATAACTATCATTTTAAGTCCTTGAACGATATGTTGAGCTTCTTCCTAGAAATGTTTGTACTTAAATAAAGGATTCAAATGTTAGCCAATGGAGCTAAATATGTACAATGTAGAACATTTGATTGGCAGTTTTTCCCTCACTAGGGCTTATAAAACATCTTTTATAATGTCCCTGCTTATAGTTACATGGCACCCTACACCACACCTGGGGTATCTAGGGGAGACCTTAGGGGTGACTTATATGTAACAATAAGGTAGATTACTACTTTGGAAGTACCTTTAATTCCAAAGCCAATTTTGCATATAATTTAATTTTAAAGACAGTCTGCAAAGGTGGGCTGCTTTTCAAATGACAGCAGGCAACACAGCACTGCACACTCCGGTGCACGGAATTTACTGGGCTCCAAACCTCCCTGCCTTATTATATACTTGGGACCTATAGGTAGTTTTGAATCCCCCTGCATTATTATATGCTAGGGACTTACAGGGGTCTGTCATTGCCAATTGTACTTATACCTCACCATCATATACTTTTACAGCAGAGCACTGGCCCTGGTAAGAAGAGCCAGAGCACAGTCAGAGATAGTTGCCACCAGTGCCAAGCAAAAAATGGGAGTGATCAGTGCCAAAAGGATGACTTTTTCACAAAGAGTAAGTCAGGCTGTATGTCAGGGAGTAGGACGTAGATGTGGTGCTTGTTTTTAGAGTGTAATTGAGTATTTATTAGTAGAATGTCTCCAGTTTTGGTGGTGGTGTGACTTTGCTTTGTAGAAGGATGAGAAGTGTTCTTTGAAATAGTTACAGGTGTATTATTAGTGTTAGTAGTACTTGTATAAGGATAGCAATAGTATTGTTTGTTGATTTTGTAATCCTCGTCCGGCAGACTTCAAAGACATTTTGTTGGGTCTGTGTGTGCAGTTGGTGGAGAAGGTGGTTGAGAGTGAGTTGGTGGGCTGTGTTGTTTTACCAGAGTAATCTTGTTGTATAATAGATGAGGAGATGGGAAGTTGTGAAGAGTGGTATGTTGTTTATTTTGCTGTGTCTTCTGTTTACGGTGGAAGGTGTATGGGTTAGGGGTGGTGGTGGTGGTGGAGAATGTGGGTCATGTTTTAAAGCTCTAAATTGTGAAATGAATGAGAGGCGGGTACATGAGTGTTGTAGTGGTGGGGTGCTTGTGGTAGGTGTTGGTGAAGATAGAAAATCTGTGTGTACAAGTTTGTTTCGGATCTGTATTATTTGAGGAGTCATGAAGGTGGGAGTGGGTGTTTGTTTCTATTTTGTGACGCAATGTAGTACGAAATTGAGTGTGTGTAAGACATAATTACAAAGCATATTAACAAAAATGAAATTTCATGAATTTTAAAAAAGATAGTCATCCTTCAATCTTTTTTTGAGCCTTGGAGCTTGAGATACAAAGCTAATTACAGCAAAGCAATAATGCTAGTAGGCTAACAGTTGGAGATAATGCAAATAATCTTTATAAGATCTAAAACCAAGGGTGAGTAATAATGGTAATAATGGTAATAAATATTGTTGTCTTGGATAGTCATAAAATTTACCAAAAAAGTATAAAATGGGGTATTGATTGCTTGGAGATGCTATAGGAGGGTCAAAGGGGCAAGGAATGAAACCATTGTGCCCTAATGGGGGTAAGCTACCATAAACTGCAATGTGTTGAGTCTAAATGAGTTAGATAAAATCTGTGTTTTGTTATTTGTGATCCATGGTAAGTAGCATTCCCTTCCTGCCTCCTGCTTTAATCTAGATAGCACTGTACAGTCCTCAATTGTTGATTTTTTTCAGATTAGACTTTGTTTTTGAATTGACACTAAAGGATGTTCACCATAGATTTGGATGTAGTGTCAATTTTGTTGGGGGGAAAAAAAATTAGAAAGGCCTTTATCAGTGAGAACCCTTTTGACATGGGCAAGCCAGGGGATTAGAAAAGCTCCATTTTGCCTCAGACACTCTTCTATAACTGAGCAAGAGAAGCTGGTGTGTCTTGAATGCCAGATCTTAAGCCAAACATGAAGGGGTGTTAGCTGATAAGGTTCACTAAGAAAGGAAGTTCAGCCTTCGGGTGGACAATAAGGCTAGACCTACTTTTAGGTGTCACAAGCAGCCTGTGTAGAAATTTGTTCTCAGTTTTATGGAGGCTAACCAGAAAGTTGTACCCCCACACACCTTTTCCATAGCACCCTAGGGAACAACATTTACTTTTATATAGCGTTTGTAGCTCCTTTATTGGCTTTTGTCCTAATTTTTTTGAAAACTTAAAACTTGCAGAATCTCTGTTTTATCAAGTCTTCCCAGCTTAAATTATCTGAAAAATTGATTCCACTGTAGTTAAAACTCTGGACTTTTGTGATGGAAATGCCATTGATATAAATGGGCTATAGCAAAGAAGGGGTTTGGCCCAAGGCAGCTGGACAGGGCCTATTAATAAATATAAGAAGAGAAAAAGTCCCAGCCGTCAAGTTACGAGTGCTGTTACATTTAGTTAACAGACTGCGATCCATTTAATTAATTCACTGGACCTTAGGTATCAATTTACTGTGTCAATTCATGTATTCATGTTAGTTTCACATTATTCCATACATAAGAGACAAGGTGATACTTGAAAATTTGGTACACATTATAAAAACAATTGTGACAATAAAGAAATCAAACAATAAACACAAATAGACAGTGTGATTAAAGAAAGAAACTAAATCACAGACGACAAGATCTACATAAATTAAATACATCTCAAGTCTCAAGAGGTCCATAAAGTAGGTAATACTGCTTTATAGATTTTATATTGTATAGTTTTATCTTTGTTCAGTATTATCGATTAATTTTACTTATGATGTAATATATTTTATGGCTTTTTTGCTGAATAAAGAATTTTGACTGACTGAGTATGTGAGATTTTTGATGTGCTGGTGTGTATGTGTTATGTATTGTTTTTTGTGGAATAAAGAGTGGAGATATTGTGTCATTGAGTTTCTGTGAAGGGTGGGACTGTAAGTGCAGTTGGTGAGTTGAAGTTGAATGGTAAGCGGGGTGGTTATGTGCGTTGGAGGAAGGAGAGTATATAAGGTGTATGAGTGGAGATGGACAGGGGTTATGAGTGTTTGTATTAAATTTGATAGCAGGTAGAGGTAATATGTGTGACTGAGTGAAGGGTTTGGTTGTGTGTTTTAGTAAAAAGATAAGGAGGATGGTATTCATGGATAATGTGAGAGAGGGTTGAATATACTGTTAGTGGGGATGGAAAGGGGTCTGTTAGAACTAAGTAATGTGTAGACATGGTGTTTTGTATGAACAGAAATTGTACAACTGCATGGAATAAAGTTAAGTATAAGTATGGGCGAATTTTGCGAATCTCGCGTTCGCGAAATTTGCGGATTTGCGAACTCGCAATCTGCAAAATCCTGCGAATTCTCGCAAATTTGCGGATTTTTTTTTGTGTGTTCGCAAGGATTTCTGCCAGTTCGCGAGGGTTTCATACCAGTTCGCAATTGCGAACTTACATTTCGGCTCGCAACGGTCGCGATTATGTTGTTTCTACGTCTGGTTCATCATCACAGGTTCCCAGCACCCTCTGTTTCACCACTGCAACCCTCTGTTACATCAATGCCACCCTCTGGTTCCTCATCACTGTAGATTATGGGGGGGAAAAGCAAGCACACCAGCCCTGCTTCAACTGACATGAATTAATTTGGGGTTAGTTTATTAATGTGTCACTGTTTTAAAATTCCAGTCTGGCACCTGCTTCCTTATCTGTAATTTGCTTTTTGTTGCAGTGCTTTTTTTTTCCAGGACCTTTGTGGCCTACTTGTAGCTATTCTATGAGCCTGCTGTGAGGGTCAGAGCAGGGTCATACAATTGTTGCAACTAGCAACTGAATTCTGGAGGGGCCCCAGTCAGGAAGCACTTCAGGGAATTGTTACTAATGATGAGTTTGAACTCTTGCACCTGCCGAGTGCTTTCAGTTTAGCAAAACACGTTTTACTGCAATTTCGCGGGATTTGCGGGGCGCGAACGCTCGCGAGATCGGATTCGGAAGCCGTGAATTTGTGCGAATATGCAATTTGTTGTTTTGCGGCGTGTTAGTTCGCAAGGTTTTGTGCGTTTTTGCGAGCCGCTCGTAGCGCAAGGCGCGAAGTTACCCTCGCGGTCGTTCAAGGGCGTGGCCATCTTGTTTGCCTGACGTATTTCCGTTTCCGGGCGCGAAGTGTAATCTCGCAAAGTGTGCGGCTTGCTAGTACAGTTTCGCGAGTGTTCGCAAGGAAAATCTCGCGCGAACTTACCCGCGCGGTCTCATTCATTGCTATGGTTCTGGGCATGGTCTTTGTATCCTCTGTCAATCTCTGCCATCCTTTGCTTGTTGGAAGTTTTTTTGGATCTATTTTACTTATTATCTATCCCTCTATTTTTCTAGCCCTATATTTTTGTGTTTACTGCTACTTTTGGTTAATTTTAAACAACTTTTTTAAACTCTTTTCTTTTCTTCTCTTCCCTATTCTATTTTCTTTATTCCTTTCCGCCCAGACCATGGTGAAGGGAGCCGGGAAGCATCCCGAGAAGGGGAAGGGTCCCGCACCCCGTGTCCGGCTCCCGTGCGGGCGTTTGAGGGGGGAGGAGGTCGTACCCAGGGAGATCTTTACCCCGGAGGAGGTGGGCCAACTCATTTTTTATGTTCAGCGCCGCCTCCCCAGGACCATCATGGAAGGCGGCAAGATCAGTGCCGGGTACGGGGTCCGGGAGCGCCGGAAGCGGTGGGAGAAGGTGTGCTAGGCCATTTACCACCACTCTCGGTCTGGCGCACCTACAACCAGGCCACCCACCGCTGGATGGATGTCCTGACCCGTGAGCGAGATCTGCTCGACCTCCTTGGCCTTGAGATCCCGGGCTTGGTGAGTAGTAGTAGCTATTTCTTTACTACTATGTTTTCTCCTGCTGTGTTATTATATTGCAAATTGTTGTTTTTTACCAAGAGCAATAATGCTGCTCATTACATTGTAGGTAAATTATATTTCAAAATCTTCTGTGCATTTCAGGTACACTGCTCTCCTTCTTCTCAGTAGTGTTGCTACTATGCTTATTTGTTTTAGATTTTGTCTTCATTTCATTGGCCTGTGAAATTATGTATGTAGTTTAAAGAACTGCGTAATGCTACACACTAAGGTTCAGATTTTTAATTACCGGCGCATCCCTGCAAAGTAGCAGGGATGCGCCAGTAATTTTGCGTCACGCCACCATCACCCATGGTGCGCCGTATTTACAATGCGGCGCACCATGGGCCCAAAACGTCACCAAAGCGTTACGCATCTGTGCCGTAAAGGCGGCGCATTGCTGGAGTTGCGTCGCAACGATGGTGCAGCTCCATCAATGCTCTGGGGTGCCCTATCTCCCCAATGCTGCGTCAAGCCGTACGTCTGCTTCAAGCAGGCGCAGGGTTTGAGTCACGCATCATTGTCCTCAAAGTGACTGATTGAAATCTTGTAGATTTCCCTCAGCCACTTTTAGGATGCGTTCCTGCGCAGGAACGCCCTCCCTTGCGCCGGAACGCCCCCCAATTGGCGCAGGGCTTTACAACGTGATGCATCTCCCATATGCGTCACGTTGTTAATATACGCTGCACCATTACGCCTCTTTTGTGCTGCCGCTGCGTCACAAAAGTCACGCAACAATGGAGCAAAAGAGCCGCATTGGGCTTCTAAATCAGCCCCTACAGACTCAAGTCCAGTCCTTCCTTTGTACACATGGCGATAAGAAGAAATAGTGGTGGTGGATTGATAGTTTGAGTATTTTAATGACTGGTTAATGTAGTAGGAAACTTTAGTGTTGTCGCTGATCTTCAATCACGATGGACTTTGGCTGTCACTTCGCGTGCTGCGGACTGCAGCCTGCCAATCCTAGGCAAACATTTTTAGTACTTTGTTTAGTGAGTTACATAAGGTAATTTCCAATTCGACGGTCCGCAAATCAAGCAATACTAAAGTAATAACGTAGTCGACCACATGAGATTGGTCAATAATATATCCCGTGGAGTAGTTGTCTATATGCTATTTAGCAAAAATATTTTGTTAGTTCTTTTGAAATATTTGATTTGGTTGACAAATATCATCCATGTTTTCTGTTTTTCTTTCTTTCATGTTGTACATCAGCTTCCCCCAGGGGCAAGAGGAGGACACAGGAGGAGGAGGAGGGTGCTGTTGACGATGCAGGCCAGGACCGGGCAGGCGAGGGCTCCTTTGCTGGCCCCAGTAAGTTTTAATTTTAATATAGAGTACTTATTTTTTCCTAGCGTTCCTCATTCGATTTTTTCTAAATCGTCTTTGATCTTCTTGTAGACAGGATCTAAATTCTTATCCTGCCTCGACTATGACTCGGTGTGGTATTACTAGATTATTTTTATTAGTCTGTCTGTGTAGCTAACTAAGATTGCACATTTGGCATTTCCATTGGACTCCCATTCTAGTCAGCAATAGCTCTATGCACTGAGTGCAGTCCTCTGGGATTGTCCATAATGTCTTTTCAAGTATTCTAAATGTTTATGCTTTGACAATTGCCAACAATAAAAAGGTGAATGACCACCAAGAAAGAATAAGATACTACTTTACTTTTGGTTTGGATAGGAGGACAATCCATTCTACTACTGTTGCAGAGACAAATCTGCACAAACAGAACTATGGACACTAAATAATGCATTGCTTAGCTTATCAATTATAATAGGTGGTGTTAGACTTTCCACATACCTCAGTGATAACAGACTTTGTAGTTGAACCCCCAATCTCCTAACTGACTAGATAGTGTGGCAGAGTCATTTAGCTCCAAAAGTCACCGATGGCAGAGGCACGGACTTATGCTTGCAAAAATTCCAAAACCTTTAGCTCATCCACTCTAGTCTGGAGGACCAAAAACCACAGAGTCTATTTGAGTTTAAAAGCTTTATTAAAAGTAAACACATTTATTAAAATCACGTTTGTCATAAAAGTAAACGTTTAACTGGAAATGGAAAAGTGCTTAGTGCTGACGATTAATTGGACACATTTCTTGTGGTCGAGCCGAGCTCTCACCTGGTTTGAACTAGATCCTGCTCGTGTTCTTAGAAGTCAAGCTTCTGTCTGTTAGGAGAAAAAGTGGTGCGTGTTAAAAATAAAAAGCAAGCATTCATCAGTTGTGCCAAAAAGTGCAGCAAGACAACAGCCTTCCCTGGAAAAAGGGACATTTTTACTTTACAGTAGACAGTCACAAATTATTAAATTGTATACTGTTTTTTTCACATTTCTTTCTTCCTCCTAGACCAAATATTATATAGTAGTGAGTGGTGTATTCTAACAATATTAAATGTACTTTGTAGGTGGAACATCTGGAGGCGGGGCCAGCGTCGAGGTGGTGGTGGCATTGGACGAGGACAACTCTGGGGAGGAGGCGGTGGAAGTGCCGGACAAATCTGTGGGGGATGACACGGTGGTGGCGGGCAGAGGTAAGCTATACATTCCTTACTCATTTGAGATTGAAGACTGCAGAGTGTGCTTTCTGCACGGGTGTATTATAAATAAACCAGGTAGTAGCCTCCTCTAAATGTACTTCGACTTAGCTGTGAAGTTTTTGGCGAGAAGAATCCCAATCAGATCTGAGGTGAACTTGATGGAAGGGATGAATGAAAGAAAGAAGGGTGTAAGTAAGTGTGGAAGGACGAGAAATGTAATGATGACTGGCAAAGAAGAATGATATGTGTTTGCTTGGTCCCCGAGGTGGCTGGGAAGGAAAGAATATGGTATGGTGCATGGCTGGGTGAATGATGAAGCAAGGATGGGTGTAAGGAGAACAGCCTGGGTGGGTGAAACAGAAACTGTATGTGTGCATATACTTTGAATGGATGGATGCCTGGATCATTCATGGTACTATCTGACTCTTAGATAGCATATGTGTATCTAGAGAGAGTAGACGGTCACTGGATGAACTAAGTGTTACTTTGAAGAGCATGTAACACCGCACCCGCACGTCCGTCCCAGTGTAGGAAAGGCAAGGAAAAGAAGTTGTAATTTTGTCCAAATACTACCATGAATAGTAGCAGTAGTTTGTATTGCAACTGCAAGCACAGCATATATCCGGTTATTACGGTGGACACTCCCTACCTCTCTTAATAACTTTAGTTTAGTAGTAGTACGTCATTCATGTGTGGGGGTATCACTGTTCACTCCATAATAGGCAAAGCACCTAAAGTCATCCCATATGTCATCAAATACATCCCATGTGAAGTGATAGATAATCAGATTATTTAGCTTCTTTATTTTCCTTTTCTAATACTCATTTGCACTGTAGGGTGAAAGCTAAATTAATTAAGCAGTAGCCCTTTTAACAGAGTATTCTCAGTGCCACCCGTAATAGAAAAGTAAGAGCTTCACCACCTGCATGTACTGGACCGGTACAGTAACGCAAGTCTGTCTCACTCACCATGGTGTGCGTCTGTTTTTCTCGGGTGCAAGTTCACTGCGCTGGCATTATGCCGGCTTGCATAAGATAACGTACCAGTTTTCCTAAACAAGAGAGAAGAAGAAGAATAAGACTGGTGTACTGTCATAGTCGACTGTAATGGAAGTCCATAGTGCTTGTAGAATTTGTTCCTTAAACTCCCACTAATGTTAGAGCAAGGATGAAGAAGTCGGAGGTTACATAGATACTGTCCTCAATAGTTATGTACTGTGCTTTCAATTTGCTACTTGTACTGTGACAACTTTCTGCTCAATCATTTTGTGTTAATCTTAAGGAGCATTGGTTACAGACTATGTCTTTCTTTCTTCATGTAGTTGCTCCTTCCAAATCCAAGACACCATCAAGGAGGAAGGAGCTGGCTCGAATGACCCGGCAAAGGAGGCTGGATGCCACTGTCGCTGAATATCGGCAGCTGGTGGCCCTGGAGGAGGAGGAGACGCAGTCTGGTACAACAACAACGCCCACGGGGACAGCTGCATCCTCCTCCGTGCGGGCTGCCAGCCAGCGCAGTGCTCCAGCGGTACGGAGCCGGGCTACCAAAGCCCAACGCCAACGCCGAGCAGCAAAGACAGCAGCTGCCCCCCACAGGATTTGCAAGGCACACCGGGGCCGCTTATCCCTCAGACTGTCCTACCTGGAGCAGGAGGTCCTGAACTATAAGAACTTGGTGGAGGGCCTCCGCTTCGAACTTGCCACCCTCCGCAAGGAGCATGATGCCCTGGCTGCTAAAGCCAACAGCACCCTGCCATAGTGTCCCTTGCCCCTTTTTTAGAGACTTTTGGGGGGTGGGAATTGGGAGTTGGGTTTTTTGGGGACTTTTGAAGGACAATCGTTGGGGTTAGGGAGGGTCTTGCGGGAGATTATTTTGTTAGGGCTATAAAAATATAATTTTTGAAACTTTATCTGACCATACCTGTTTTTTACTGCTTTTGAGTCTGGTGGGTGGGGGTTTAACAGTAAGTTTGTTTTCCTGAATAGTCCTATGACTTTAGTAGTACTACCATCAATCTCTCGTCTCTCCTAATACTCCATTATACTACCTCCAACCAAACGCCTATCTTACCTGTAATTTCTGTTTGCAAGTAGGGCTAGGCCCAGGGCTGGCTCCACGGGAAACAGCGAATAAGGTTGGCAATCCTGGGCGGATATAATTTCCTCATAGCGGTGGTACTAGTGGTGTGACACTCACAGTGGCAGTTGCATGCCTATGAAAAAAAATAAAATGAAATCTGGTTTGTCCTCCTGAGCAATACAACGGTACAATAGAGAATATAGCAGGTGACAGTACACTAGAACAGTGCCACATTGTAGCCTAACAAATGGTAAAGTATAACTACTAATTCGGTTGAAGTTCTTTGACATTAGCCATGGGTCTTTGTTAAGCAGAGTAAGAATATATCCTCAGATTTCTTCACCAGCCTGTTGGTATCACCTTATCCTCCCCAGCAAGTGTGTGGATTTATTGCTGTAATTTAGTCACACATCAATCAAAACCACACAGCCCGGGGGAAGAGGGTTAGGGTTTGAAAAATGGATGGGTACGAGGGTTTTTGGGAAAGGTTTTGGGAGACAAGAAAAAATAGCACAGCATGGACAAACAATTGTGAACATAAACAAATCGTTGGGTACAAACCTATCCATCAATCTTTGAAAGTGCATGCACTAGTGCATGCATGTCAGTGAAAAGTAAGTAGTACTTTTGACAACTGTGGAAGAAAGAATGCGACAGTACAGGGCGTGTGTGGAAATATTGATAACTATATTCAAGATAAGGTCTCTGTTGCCAGATACCTGAGAGCCTTGCTGGTCACTATAAATCCATTCACAACACTCAATGGGGTTGGTCTGGAAGGTGTAGTAGATAGAAAAGGAGATATTGCTCTTTTTCTAGGTGTCCCCTCACTCACCAGGGTTGCCCCTTGGTGACATACTTCATCATTGGGGCCATCCCAGTCCTCTACGGGCTGGGGGGTGCTGCGACTTGCAAATTACGTAGGAGCACTTACAAATGACTATGTGTGGTGCAGATGTGATATTGGAGTGGACTAAGTGATGTGTTAAAGGATCAATTTAGAAGCAGAGAGAGATCCAAGAAATGCAGTCACAGTCCTAGAAAAACACAATGGATACTGTATCTGTATGTTGTTGTAGTTGTCCTGTTGAATTTGGTAAGTAAGTTGCATGCAGAAAAAAAATCCTCTTATTAGCGGCACTCCTCCATTGCAGCTGATGCTTCGTCCATCGATGTTGGTCACCACCAGAAGACACCCTGTAAAAAAAGCACAGCATGGACAAACAATTGAACATAAACCAATCTTTGGGTACAAACCTATCCATCAATCTTTGAAAGTGCATGCACTAGTGCATGCATGTCAGTGAAAAGTAAGTAGCACTTTCGACAACTGTGGAAGAAAGAATGCGACAGTACAGGGCGTGTGTGGAATTATTGATAACTATATTCAACATAAGGTCTCTGTTGCCAGATACCTGAGAGCCTTGCTGGTCACTATAAATCCATTCACAACACTCAATGGGGTTGGTCTGGAAGGTGTAGTAGATAGAAAAGGAGAAATTGCTCTTTTTCTAGGTGTCCCCTCACTCACCAGGGTTGCCCCTTGGTGACATGCTTCATCATTGGGGCCATCCCAGTCCTCTACGGGCTGGGTCGTGCTGCGACTTGCGAATTACGTAGGAGCACTTACAAATGACTATGTGTGGTGCAGATGTGATAGTGGAGTGGACTAAGTGATGTGTTAAAGGATCAATTTAGAAGCAGAGAGAGATCCAAGAAATGCAGTCACAGTCCTAGAAAAACACAATGGATACTGTATCTGTATGTTGTTGTAGTTGTCCTGTTGAATTTGGTAAGTAAGTTGCATGCAGAAAAAAAATCCTCTTATTAGCGGCACTCCTCCATTCCATCTGACGCTTCGTCCATCAATGTTAGTGACCAGAAGACACCCTGTCCACTGCCTGCCTGGCGGATGCTGAATTGCGTCTCGCTAATGTGAAGCCTGACTCCATCCTTTTTTACCCATTGCACAGACTGAAACCTGGGCCTGTAATTATTCAACGAAAAACAGGAAGTGATATAATATTACAACATCACTGATAAATAAATATAAGGTATGTAGGCTGTGGAGTGCAAAAACTCACACTTTGATTTTCCTAGTAGACAGTACAATATTTTTGACAGTGCGTACTCTGTGTGAGTCACCTTTTGAAGGATAAATAAGTATGGGCAAATTAATGTAGCGGATCTTTCCCCTCAAGCTAGGTGTACTGTAAACTGTGTTTTAGAACAAAATTAGATCTTCCCAGCAGTGCTCCCACCCAGACCCTTATTAAAGCCAGTCGCAAAAATGTAGAAGACCCCCAATCAAATCGCAAAAAACGAGGCCTAGCAGAAAACTGGTGACAAAACGTACTTTGAAAGTAAAAGTAGGCCCAAATACCACCTTACCCACCGTGGATTGCATTCAAACCACTTGCAAGCAACCAAGCAAAAGTATCCATAGCCAGCATCGCTCCAAGACTCAAACCCCCCCCCACCCAAACACATGCAATAGAAATACTGCTAACCCTAACGAACCCTAAGTTAAGAATAGTGGCAAAGGCTTTCTTTAACTATGCCAAATCCCCCCTTTCCCACCATGGATTTTCTTCAAATGACTTGCAACCAACATTACACATTCTCACGAGTGCTCTAAGACCCCAGAACTAAGTTGCAAAAATCTAGAACACCCAGAAACACATGCAATCCTGCTGCTAGGGCTAACCCTAACGAACCCTAAGTTACAAAAAGTGCCAAAAGGCTTTTCGGCGTGGATTTTGTCCCAACCACTTCTACCCGGTATTAGACCTTCCCAGGAATGGCCCAAGACCCGCCAACCCACCCGCCAAGAAGCATAACACCCCCAAACAGGCCAAAAGCAACATCTCCTACTTACAATATTTCTCGGCCTTCGGTCCAAACGCGCTGCGTAGCTAGGCCATAAGTCCGGTTTGCCACCACGGATTTCCTGAAAAGCAAATGCAATCAAGATTAGAGTGTCCCAGCAGTGCTCACAGACCCCGAAACTCACCCACAAACAGACGGAACCCCCCCTAAGAGCACCTCAAAGGCAAGCAAGTCAGCAAAAACACAAAAAGATTTCCGCCTCGGATTTGGTCCAAACCACTTTTATCCGGTATTAGAGCTTCCCAGCAATGGCCCCAGAGCCGTCAACCCAGGAGAAAACGAATAGAAGACCCCCAAACAGCCAAAGAGCAAAAGTACAAAAATGGGGACTTAGTCATTTTTTTCCAATTTTCCCAAATCAATCTGCGCGCGCTCTGCAGCTATGCCCTAACTCCCCTCTGCCACCATGGATTTGCGTCAAACCTCTTGCAAAGTAAAGTATCCATAGCCAGCAGTGCTCCCAGGCCCCGAAACCCACCCACAAACACAAGGAAGCCCCCCAAACAGGCCCCCAAAAACGCTACATTTAGCAAAATGTCAGAAATAGCACAAAAAAAATCGGCGTGGATTTTGTCCCAACCACTTCTACCCGGTATTAGACCTTCCCAGGAATGGCCCAAGACCCGCCAACCCACCCGCCAAAAAGCATAACACCCCCAAAGAGGCCAAAAGCAACATCTCCTACTTACAATATTTCTCGGCCTTCGGTCCAAAAGCGCTGCGTAGCTAGGCCATAAGTCCGGTTTGCCACCACGGATTTCCTGAAAAGCAAATGCAATCAAGATTAGAGTGTCCCAGCAGTGCTCCCAGACCCCGAAACCCACTCACAAACACAAGGAAGCCCCCCAAACAGGCCCCCGAAAACGCTACATTGAGCAAAATGTCAGAAATAGCAAAAAAAAAATCGGCCTGGATTTTGTCCCAACCACTTCTAGCCGGTATTAGACCTTCCCAGGATTGGCCCAAGACCTGCCAACCCACCCGCCAAAAAGCATAACACCCCCAAAGAGGCCAAAAGCAACATCTCCTACTTACAATATTTCTCGGCCTTCGGTCCAAACGCGCTGCGTAGCTAGGCCATAAGTCCGGTTTGCCACCACAGATTTCCTGAAAAGCAAATGCAATCAAGATTATAGTGTCCCAGTAGTGCTCACAGACCCCGAAACCCACCCACAAACACAAGGAAGCCCCCCAAACAGGCTCCGGAAAACGCTACATTGAGCAAAATGTCAGAAATAGCACACAAAAAATCGGCGTGGATTTTGTCCCAACCACTTTTACCCGGTATTAGACCTTCCCAGGAATGGCCCAAGACCCGCCAACCCACCCGCCAAAAAGCATAACACCCCCAAAGAGGCCAAAAGCAACATCTCCTACTTACAATATTTCTCGGCCTTCGGTCCAAACGCGCTGCGTAGCTAGGCCATAAGTCCGGTTTGCCACCACGGATTTCCAGAAAAGCAAATGCAATCAAGATTATAGTGTCCCAGCAGTGCTCACAGACCCCAAAACTCACCCACAAACAGCCGGAACCCCCTCAAAGAGCACCTCAAAGGCAAGCAAGTCAGCAAAAACACAAAAAAAATTCAGCCTCGGATTTGGTCCAAACCACTTTTATCCGGTATTAGAGCTTCCCAGCAATGGCCCCAGAGCCGTCAACTCACCCGCAAAGAGGTAGAACAACACCCCCACAAGTGCTGAGTCTTTCTTCATTGGGCGTAAACCAGCCCTCTGCTTTGATGGAAATAGGAGTCTGGAGGAAGAGGATAGAGGAGCATGTTCTTCTGAACTTGTGAACCTGAGGAATGCAGACTGCGGCACCTTCAAATCAATTAGCAAACAAGTGAAGACAGTTCTGCTGATGGGCTTGTTTTTGTGATTATCTGATTAAAGTTTGAATTATATTAACTGTGCACAACAAAGAAAGACAGACACACAGAAATAAAAGTGAATAAGGACGAAAAAGAAAGTTATTGATTCGTTGTCTCATTTTCAGGGCTCTGTATCACGGTCCATGAATAAGAATAAGGCTTCGTCATCATACTCTGCGAATTCAGGCAGGGTGAGCTCAGTTTCACCTGACAGAGAAGAAATTCCCTCATCTATGTTGCTGTCCACCTCGTCTTCATCCGGCGCGCTTTCTCGTACTCTGAAATCTGGTGGTATGAGGTGCTGATTCATCTTGATCATTGTTAACCTCTCCACATTTTTGGGCGAGAGGCGGCTCCGTTTGGAAGTTACAATGCCACCAGCAGCACTGAAAACACTTTCAGAAGACACGCTTGCGAGTGTGCAAGACAAGTAGTTTAAAGCCAGGTTGGTGAGCTGTGGCCACAATTCTTTTTTCCCATGCCAATACGCCAATGGGTCAGCATTAACATAGACCTCTGTTGAGTCATTCAGATAGTCCTTCACCATCGACTCAAGGTTCTCCTCCAAGGTTCCTCCACTTTTCTTAGCTGTTGCTGTGACCTTTTGAGAACCAAACCCAAGCCGAGCTAGCTAATCCTCTTCAGCCTCCAATGTTACTGTTGTGTCTGGTGGTGCAGATGATCCGGTTGCCGGTCTCTTTAACGGCTGAGAGGTCACTTGTGCCGCAGCCACAGGTGCAGAAGTGGATTGTTGTGACTGGGGATGGCCTGCTGATGCTGATGTACTGCCTTTTCCTTCAATTTGCTGCCGTTCTCTTTCAAACCTCTTGGCTGAGGAGACTATCCACTGTTTGTACTTTGTAACATCTCCATCAGCAAAAGGAAAGAATGCTTGGCCTGCCAGCGCCTTTTTGTAGCGTGGATCCAGAATAGTAGCACAAATGTAATGCTGGTTTGAGTGGATCATTTTAAGACGTTCATCACCTTGTAGGTGCTCTAATAATTTCTCAGCCAGAACAAAAGGGCCTTGGTTTTCTTCATCTTTTTCAAACACAGAACACACCTCCTTCAGTTGGTGCTCCAGCATGTACAACAATGGGATAGCTTTTCCCAAATTACAGTCCTCCTTGCTGACTGCACGCGTGAAGAACTCAAAAGGACGAAGCATGCGTGTCAGGCTTTTAACTATGTTCCATTGCGCCGCACCCATCCTCAGGTCCTCCTTCTGAGCTGTACCCTGTGTTAAGAAATAGTAATCGAGTACCGTATACTGCTGATACAGACGCTCAAGCATGTAGAAGGTTGAGTTCCAACGTGTTACCACCTCCTGGATGAGTGCTTTCACTGGCATTTGACGTTCATATAGCAGGCTCCTCAGCTGCTTCCGGGCCTTAAAAGAATGGCTGAAATGGTTGCACATTTTTCGGCAGGTGTCCACTACTCTGTACGCTGCACTGTCTTTATTACCCAAGAATTTTTGGACAACCAGGTTTATACAGTGCGCCAAACACGGCACTCTGAAATAGTCACCCAGCTTCATGGCCTTAACTATATTGGCGCCATTGTCCGTGGAAACATAACCAACCTGGCGTTTTTTTGGGGACAGCCAGTTAAGGACCTTTGTGTTAAAGACATCCAAAATGTTTTGTGCTGTGTGACGTTTCTCCAAACCAAACATGGCTAGTGTTGCATGTTTCCGAGCAGCTTTAAAAACAATGTCCGGGTCAACACCTGTGTTTAGCTTTGCTTTAGCCCCTGAAAAAGAGACCCAGTGTGCAGTGATGCACATGTAATCAGCGCCTGCGTCACTGGTCCACATGTCTGTTGTCAGATGTATAGTGTGAACAGCACTCTTCTGCAAAGCTGCCCCAATCACCTCCAGAACATCTTCATGTAGTGCTGGAACCGCAACTCGGGCAAAATAGAACCGGCTAGGAACCTTCCATTTAGGGCAGAGCGCTGCCACTAATTCTAGAAAACCAACCCCTTCTACAAAAGAAAAAGGGAGAAGGTCCAGAGCTAGCATTTTAGCCAGCTTAGTGTTATACAGACGCGTCAGTGGGTGGTTGCGTTCATATTGCGCTTCTGTAAACAACATCTTTTTAATGTTGCCCTGGACCAAGGATTTACGGGATGATGATGATGATATCTTCGACCCAGTTACGCTCACTGATGAACTTTTTCGCATTGGTGTCTCACTCTCTCCCACACTCTTAGTGTGGCTCACATGTGGTGTGCTGCTGACAGGGGTACTGGGTGTAAGTGAAGTGTTTGACACGTCTTCTTCCTCCTTGTCATCATCAGATGAAACATCAACGTTTTCATTTCGTGCAATTCGGGCTTCCTTGATTGCCTGTAGGTGCGCAAACCATTGGACAGCGTGCTGTCTCTCAAGATGACCTCTCTGGCCTCCGGTACCATAGTTGGTACCAAACTTACCACGACTAACTCGAAGCTTACAAATGCTACAAATGGCTACGTTTTCCTTTTTTGGGCAAACACTAAAGAAGTCCCAAACTGCAGACTTGAAATGTCTTTGGGGGCCGGAGGAGGCGGCGATACTGGTGGTGGTGGTCCTGCTGCTAATGCCAGATGAAGTGGAGGATGTGGATTGCCGAACTTCAGTACGTTTTGCACTATCACCACCACTAATTGAGGTCGAGGTGGATGGAGGTCGCTTCTTGCGAGAAAGAAATATGGAAGCGGTAGGTGTTGGTGTACTAGTTAACTCCAAATCTAATGATTGTTGTGTTTCCATTTCCATTGCCTCCTCGTCGACATCATCATCACGCTCAGCAGCTTCTCGGGATAGGGTCAAAATGTCTCTTTGCTACATGCCCGCTGGGGCTGCAGTGACCTTTATGATGACTGGCTCGTCGTCATCGTGAGAGGCTTCATCAGCAACAGTATCCCTCACTTCTTGTTGAGCCTCATCACACTCCATAGCTATGAGTTTTTCGACGACCTTCCTTTTACGCATAGGTACCTTTGTCAGATCATGGTGTGCCTCACTCTCAGACGGCAGTGGTGCTGGTTCCCAATTGGGATCCGTTTCATCAGAACGAGGTGGGCTTGAAGAAGATGTAGACACCCCCCTTGATCTTTTCCTTGCTAGGGATGTGGAAGACAATGAATGATCATCAGGAGGAGTGGCTTCCAATGATACCTCGGCTTGATTGTTGATTTCCTGATGTGCCCCTACTTCGGGAGGAACAACTATTGTGGGCACTTGTGACCCTCCATGCACCTCTGCTTGCGCATCTCCTTGCGCTGCCTCTCCTTCCACATGTACTTGGGCTTGTACTTGCACATGGTGTTGTTGTTGCGGCTGTGGTTGTTCAGCACTTGTCAGATGAGTTACAACAACTTGTGTTGATTCAGGGACATTGCTGCTACTTTCTTGCGATGAGCCAACATCACTGGTCGATGGTGATTGGAGAAGTACACTGACTGCCTCTGAAGCACTCAAGGGCTTTGAATTAAGTTGGCGTGGTGGTGGAGGCACTGAACCCAATGGAGCGGGGGTGCTGCTCCCAGCTTGGTCCCCAGCAGATCCTGCTGCTGCTGCAGGCGTACTTTTTTTTTTGCTCCCAAAAAACGCGGCGGCCGGCACACCAGCCTCCTTGGTAACTTGCTTCTTCTGCTCCTTACTAGCAACTTTCTTGCTAGAGGAGCTACGGAGACCTTTTTTTAGGGCCTTCTTCTTCGGAGCAGGTCAGACAGCAGGCCGCAGTTGCACAAATTGTAGAGTTGTCTGAGGCCAGACGTGACGTCGCGTGATGTTATGCTGCACACACACACCGCTGCAGGACTTCTTCCTGGCACTGGTGGTTCTCTTGAGTCTTGTGCACCTAAAAACAATGGAAGACAGAGGAACATCAGTTCAGTTATACACCCCAAAAACAATCGGAAAAAAAACAGAAAAATCAGCACAATCCCATTCCATCCATGCCCTCCATGATGTTTAAGTTCAAGACACCCCACAGAAAGACTAGGCCCATGCAAGACTCAATACCCCTGGTGAAAAGGCCACAAGTACAGCCCCAAAAAACGAAAATCACTGAAAAATCAGCACAATCCCATTCCATCCATGCCCTCCATGATGTTTAAGTTCAAGACACCCCACAGAAAGACTAGGCCCATGCTAGACTCAATACCCCTGGTGAAAAGGCCACAAGTACAGCCCCAAAAAACGAAAATCACTGAAAAATCAGCACAATCCCATTCCATCCATGCCCTCCATGATGTTTAAGTTCAAGACACCCCACAGAAAGACTAGGCCCATGCAAGACTCAATACCCCTGGTGAAAAGGCCACAAGTACAGCCCCCAAAAACGAAAATCACTGAAAAATCAGCACAATCCCATTCCATCCATGCCCTCCATGATGTTTAAGTTCAAGACACCCCAAAGAAAGACTAGGCCCATGCAAGACTCAATACGCCTGGTGAAAAGGCCACAAGTACAGCCCCCAAAAACGAAAATCACTGAAAAATCAGCACAATCCCATTCCATCCATGCCCTCCATGATGTTTAAGTTCAAGACACCCCACAGAAAGACTAGGCCCATGCAAGACTCACTACCCCTGGGCATAAAGGTTGAAAAGTAGGCAAAATGGTTGCAGGCCTAACAACAATACCTGCATTCAAAATGGCCACTTGCCTCCTAGCACATGGCCAGGGCCTGTAGCAGCACTCAAAATGGCCCCCAGCCACATGGCCTGTCCCTCCCCATGAACACCCCCAAAAATCGAAAAACACTGAAAAATCAGCACAATCCCATTCCATCCATGCCCTCCATGATGTTTAAGTTCAAGACACCCCACAGAAAGACTAGGCCCATGCAAGACTCAATACCCCTGGTGAAAAGGCCACAAGTACAGCCCCCAAAAACGAAAATCACTGAAAAATCAGCACAATCCCATTCCATCCATGCCCTCCATGATGTTTAAATTCAAGACACCCCACAGAAAGACTAGGCCCATGCAAGACTCACTACCCCTGGGCATAAAGGTTGAAAAGTAGGCAAAATGGTTGCAGGCCTAACAACAATGCCTGCATTCAAAATGGCCACTTTCCTCCCAGCACATGGCCAGGGCCTGTAGCAGCACTCAAAATGGCCACCAGCCACATGGCCTGTCCCTCCCCATGAACTCCCCCAAAAAACGCAAAACACTGAAAAATCAGCACAATCCCATTCCATCCATGCCCTCCATGATGTTTAAGTTCAAGACACCCCACAGAAAGACTAGGCCCATGCTAGACTCAATACCCCTGGTGAAAAGGCCACAAGTACAGCCCCAAAAAACGAAAATCACTGAAAAATCAGCACAATCCCATTCCATCCATGCCCTCCATGATGTTTAAGTTCAAGACACCCCACAGAAAGACTAGGCCCATGCAAGACTCAATACCCCTGGTGAAAAGGCCACAAGTACAGCCCCTAAAAACGAAAATCACTGAAAAATCAGCACAATCCCATTCCATCCATGCCCTCCATGATGTTTAAGTTCAAGACACCCCACAGAAAGACTAGGCCCATGCTAGACTCAATACCCCTGGTGAAAAGGCCACAAGTACAGCCCCCAAAAACGAAAATCACTGACAAATCAGCACAATCCCATTCCATCCATGCCCTCCATGATGTTTAAATTCAAGACACCCCACAGAAAGACTAGGCTCATGCAAGACTCACTACCCCTGGGCATAAAGGTTGAAAAGTAGGCAAAATGGTTGCAGGCCTAACAACAATACCTGCATTCAAAATGGCCACTTGCCTCCTAGCACATGGCCAGGGCCTGTAGCAGCACTCAAAATGGCCCCCAGCCACATGGCCTGTCCCTCCCCATGAACACCCCCAAAAATCGAAAAACACTGAAAAATCAGCACAATCCCATTCCATCCATGCCCTCCATGATGTTTAAGTTCAAGACACCCCACAGAAAGACTAGGCCCATGCAAGACTCAATACCCCTGGTGAAAAGGCCACAAGTACAGCCCCCAAAAACGAAAATCACTGACAAATCAGCACAATCCCATTCCATCCATGCCCTCCATGATGTTTAAATTCAAGACACCCCACAGAAAGACTAGGCTCATGCAAGACTCACTACCCCTGGGCATAAAGGTTTAAAAGTAGGCAAAATGGTTGCAGGCCTAACAACAATGCCTGCATTCAAAATGGCCACTTGCCTCCCAGCACATGGCCATGGCCTGTAGCAGCACTCAAAATGGCCCCCAGCCACATGGCCTGTCCCTCCCCATGAACACCCCCAAAAATCGAAAAACACTGAAAAATCAGCACAATCCCATTCCATCCATGCCCTCCATGATGTTTAAGTTCAAGACACCCCACAGAAAGACTAGGCCCATGCAAGACTCAATACCCCTGGTGAAAAGGCCACAAGTACAGCCCCCAAAAACGAAAATCACTGAAAAATCAGCACAATCCCATTCCATCCATGCCCTCCATGATGTTTAAGTTCAAGACACCCCACAGAAAGACTAGGCCCATGCTAGACTCAATACCCCTGGTGAAAAGGCCACAAGTACAGCCCCAAAAAACGAAAATCACTGAAAAATCAGCACAATCCCATTCCATCCATGCCCTCCATGATGTTTAAATTCAAGACACCCCACAGAAAGACTAGGCCCATGCAAGACTCACTACCCCTGGGCATAAAGGTTGAAAAGTAGGCAAAATGGTTGCAGGCCTAACAACAATGCCTGCATTCAAAATGGCCACTTGCCTCCCAGCACATGGCCAGGGCCTGTAGCAGCACTCAAAATGGCCCCCAGCCACATGGCCTGTCCCTCCCCATGAACAACCCCAAAAATCGAAAAACACTGAAAAATCAGCACAATCCCATTCCATCCATGCCCTCCATGATGTTTAAGTTCAAGACACCCCACATAAAGACTCAGTCCACCCACCACTGAGTACCCCTGGGCAAAAGGCCCCAAAACAGCCCAAAAATCGAAAATTCCAAAATTGTAGTTGCAGCAACTGTAATGCCCCAAACAAACTTACTTGTGAAATTTCTAATCCAAAAGTGATCCAAAGAAAGTCAAAAAGGCCTCAAATCCAAATATCCAGCAGCATCCACAAAAAGTAATCCTTCCAGCTCCAGATCCAAATGAAAAGTGACCAGGAGATGGACAAAGCACTGGGAGGAGCCTGCTGGACAGGAACAGGAAGTTAAAGACTGTGGGGCACTTCCTTCCTCCCACCCCCCCCCCTCCCCAAAATGGACTCCTCACAAAAAAAGTGCAGGCAAATGTCAACCTGAGGAGTTATTCAGATAAAAATCATCATTTCCAGAAGGTTTATGCTGCTTGCTGGTGGATTTCTTGTGCAGAATTGCAAATTTTATATTTTCGCGAATGCGAGATTGTTGCTGCTCGCCGCATCTCCAAGCTCGCAATTGCAAAGTCCCGCGATACGTGATCACGGCGTACTCGTGTTGACAAACTCTCGCTGTGCAAGTTGGCAAGCCGCGATTACGTAATCGCGCTCGCCAAATTCTCGCGGGATCCCGCAGCAAGATTCAAAATGGCGCAGCACTCGCAAAATATCGAGAAAAACAACTCGGCAAACGCTGATGAACGCCGCGCGCCGCAAAAATTGTATCACCCAGAAAAAAAATCCGCTGCGTGCGAATTTAGCGGATTTTGCGGGAAATCCGCGAATCTCGCGGATTGCGAATTTCCCGAAAATCCACAAAATCCGCGAGCGGAGCGGATTTTACGCCCATACTTAGTTAAGTATAATGTGGGTTTAGGTTGTGATGGTGATGTGTTGATTTGATAGTGGTATAGGACAGAGTGGTGGTTTGAGTCAGAGTGGAGGTGGTGTTGTGTGGCAGTAGGGGTAGAAAGCTGTATAGATGTGGTTTGTGGGGTTTTGTAGTGGTTGTTGAGACATTGAAATGTGTTTAGATGTTGTTGTAAATGAGCAGTGTGCGTTTTGTGAGATTGTGTTTGTATGTTTGAGGATGTGGATGGCATAAGGTAGTTGCTGGTAAATGGTAAAAAGGCATCATCTTGGGCTCTAGGCTCAATCTGGGCCAAATAGTCAACTGCTTTGTCTTCTTCGCCCGTAGCCTTGACGCCCAGGCTGAAACAACCTAAGCACTAAGGTTAAGTAGCTCAAGTGATCAGGTGACCTTGTACCAATAGAAACCCTAGACCTAATCCTAGCCAATCAGCAACCTGACCAGAAATCCTAGAGCCAAAGGGAGCATTGGCCCTATTAAACAATCACAGTCCTAACAACCAATCAAAACCCAAAGCCTAAGCCCTAAGTCCACTAGAAACTCTAGCACTAGGAACCAATGATACTCCTACCCTATCAGCCTACCACAACTCAAGCCCTAAGGTCTAGGCCCAAGAGAAATCCTAGCTGGTGGAACCAATCAGTACACTAGCAATATCAGCCAATCTTAACTCAGGCACTACACTCTACGTCTAATAGAAACCCTTGCCCTAAGGACCAGTCACTACGTGGTCAAGTCTGCTCATATGCATGAGGGCCAGTCACAAAAGTACGAACCGGTGTGCAGGGGGGTTGGGGGGTGCTCCTGAAGTCAGAATCTCATAGGATACAGACAGGTTTGATACACACACTGTAGTTCCTGTTCACCCTTGCAGGTAAATTTTAAAAGTTGGAATTGCATGGAAATCAAGAGATGAATGTAAACTGTCAAGGGTAAAAGAAAAAATCTGTTTTAAAGTTTCAAACTACACAGCACATAGTCTGTGTTCTTACCAACTTCCGTTTTCCCTGCTCAGTGGGCTGTTAGGAATGAGAGAAGCTAGGGCTATACAATGAAGGTGGCTGTCTTGGTGTTCCCTTTAAAATTTTAAGGGCCTATGCATGTGTGAGGTGAGGGGTCAGGACTGCTCAGATGCCTGATGGCCAATCACTAAAGCACATGCTGGTATGCAGGGTGGTTCTCCTGAAGTCATAATCTCCTTGCCTTGGATACAGACAGGCTCAGTAGACACGCTTTTGTTCCTGATCAATCCTGAAGGTAAGGCCCAAATCAAAAGCCACTGAAACTGATTTTCATGCACTTAACTCCTTGGACGCTCATGACGAGCTGAGCTCGTCATGAGCCACGGCGCTCCGGTGCTCATGACGAGCTCAGCTCGTCATGGCCCGAGGAACGCTCAGGTGCGGGGAGAATTCCCCCGCTGTGCTGAGCGTTCCACAGGAGGCAATACACCTGTGACGAGCTGAGCTCGTCATGAGCACAGGAGCGCCGTAGCTCATGACAAGCTCAGCTCGTCATAAGCATGGGGGCGCTGTGTGCGCCCCCTCCCCCCCAGCACAGTGGGGGATTAACCCCCGCAGTGAAGGGCTAAAAGAAATACACCTTTCATGCACAATTTAAATGACAAAGACATTGGTCAGTCTCTTAAACACATTCTGGGTAGACTTCAGGATGTATTTTGCTTGTAAAAGGGGGGTGATATTACCTTCTAATAGCTGTAAAACAGTTTAGGTGAAAACCAGGTGAGAAATTTAAACAATTGCAGGTAGGAGAAAACAGCAGATTTACAAGTACAAATTGCACAGAAATCAAACGATAAATTTAAACAGTCATGGATAGAGGAAAAAAACAGTTTGAAAAGTACAAATGGCACAGAAACCAAAATATAAATCAAAACAGACAGGCGTAGAGAAAAAGAGCAGTTTTAAAGTTTCAAACTACACAGCAGAGAGTCTGTGTTCTTACCAACTTCCTTTTTCCTTGTTCACTAGGCTGATTAGGGCTCAGAGAAGCTGGGGCTACAAAATGGAGTTGCATTGGCTACCCACAACTCTGTCTGTTTTTCTTCCCCTGCCTTTTGACTTGGATGAGGATGCTGGGCAGAGATTCTGCCAGGCTTGGACGCCCTAAGTATCGCTGTATGTGAATTCTTTAGTGCTGGGCACTGTGGAGTGATGTGGCACACGAGAGGGTGAGATCCTGAGTGAATGCTGAGATCTCTTTCATGCCTGCAAACTCAAAAGTTGTCATAAGTTAGCAGCCAATAGGGTTAAGATGTATTTACCTGCTTTGCTGAAGATTGGATATCTGTTAGATGGTTTAGATTGGGGACCGGACACAACAGTGAAGCCCTGTACTTCTATTTTGTACAGTGCATGTGCAGGAGGCTTCTGTTCGGGACTCCGTGCATGTGCATTGTTGATTACTTGGTCATTGTGCTTATATAATTTTTTAAGTTCAGAAGAAGTTTATTAGGACAAAAGAATTACAACAATGGGCAGAATATAAAAAACAATGAAGGCAGTAGGCTCATATATATCATTTTTTAACAAGTGCAATGGCAGTTTGGTTGTGTTTTGTGATAGAGGGCACAATAATGGGGAAACATTTAAGGAAATCAAGGCATGTTGAGCCTCCTAGCCCACATATTTCCTGTTCATATTCCAGATCTCCCTCTCTTCTTAGGGAGAGATCTAGGAAACACTGTATTCGCTAGAAGGAGGACTTTGAAGAGACAATAAGAAGGAAGCATTCTATTGCTAACTCTTTCCTCAGCAGAATCTAAGGAGGCAGCTATAGGAAATTGGTATTTATCTGACATTTCTTCTACATCTGACAAGGATGATGCCATTAATACAAATGAACAGAAGGGCAAATATATGGATAAGGAACTCCTTCCTGAAATTCTCTTTACGATGCGACCAAACATGGGGTTCACACATGAAGAGGCTACTTCTACTTCTAATGGTCCATCCCTTGCCAGTTCTCCAAAGCCAGTGCTCCCACTCTTCCTTTACACCATCATGTTATAAATGTGAATTTCTATGAATTGTAATATTCACACAAGATTGGGATTCCTCGTTTTATGTCAAAACTATTTCCCTCAGAAGAAATGGGTAAAAAGATTTCAGAAGCAGTCTCAATTGATAATTTAGTAGCAAGCTTGATGGGGAGATCTGCAATTAGGGAGGAACTATGTTGGATGATTCCACAGATAAAAGAGCAGCTACTGTTATGAAGAAGCATATACTGGATCTAACCTTGTAACGAAATCTGGCATCTGTGCAGCATGCACAGGTCAGAGTTTATTGCCAAACTTTAAAGAACTGTTCAAAGCTGTTCATGTACAATTTAAACACACAGCTCTTTAAGAAAACCTGGAAAGACAGTCAGAATTTCTTTCGGATATTGCATTTGATGTGGTTATAGCAGGTGCCTTTTGTAAGAGACTGGCCCACTGGTTCAGTTTAGGAGATTACACACCTTTTTCTCTCTTTTGTAGAAAACAAGCGTTTCGGTCATTAGCTAAAAAGAAAACCTACATAAAATATTAAAGTAAAGGAACACTCTTCTTCCTTCCATCAAGTGTGATTCCTCTTCATTGTCAGCTCGCCAAAGACTGCCTAAGTCTTCATTTAGACAACCTTCAAGGGGATAATTTACATACAACTCAAAGAAACAAAGAGGAATGGAGTTTACGAATCTACCAGAAAAGGAAAACACGTCTACTTCCTAGAAGATTTCAGAATGTGCAGAATTCACAGTGTGCCTGACTATGCTGGAACCAGCCCAGGGTGTTGGTTAGAGGAAGAATAAAGCCCTTTCTTCAAGAATGAGAAATATGTACTTCAGAATGTTGGTTTCTGAAAGTAGTAAAGGAAGGCCACAAGA
This sequence comes from Lissotriton vulgaris, assembly GCF_964263255.1. NCBI lineage: Eukaryota > Metazoa > Chordata > Amphibia > Caudata > Salamandridae > Lissotriton > Lissotriton vulgaris. The sequence goes on along the minus strand of NC_141685.1, from coordinate 1,254,770,248 downwards.
ATAAGTTAGCTTCCTCTCCTCCATCTACAAGGACCATTTGTATACCAAATCCTCAGGATCCACCAATGTTGATAACTACAAAGTCCACAATACGTACCTTTACCATGCTTCACAGAGTCAGCAGAACAAGGAAATATATTCAAGAGTATGGTTCCAATAGCTAATGGAGAGTTCAGATTGATCATAGACTTAAAACATCTAAACAAGTGGACAAAGATATTCCCTTGCAAAATGGGGACTCTTCAGAAGAACATACCTATAATTCAAACAAGGGCACTCCTGATAACTACAGACCGAATCAATGCATGCTTCCTCAGTCCTATGGTGCTGACTCACCAGACGTTTGTGAGATTTGCCATCTTTAGAAACATAGTCAGTTCAAGGTCCTGACATTCGCGATCAAATATGCCAGAGAGTGTTCACAAATGATGTCTCCTTTGTTCTCTTTGTTACATCTACAAGGTATTCTGGTTTTTCCTTTACTAGACAACTAGCTCCTGTCAGCTCCCTCATTGGATGTGGCCCTACAAGGATTAAATGTTATGATGAGTTGTATTTCCAAGCACGGACTGCTTATGAACCTCACGAGATTAGTTCTGAAGATCAAAGTTTTACAATTGCACTCTTCAGAATGGACCTGGGAATGTTTTATTTCCTTCAAATAAGAGACAGGATAGACTAAAGAAGGCTTTTGTCTCTGTCCTTGCTCAGGCCCAGGGACCAGTAAGAAATTAGTTAAGGGTTCAAGGGCACATGGCTTTGTGTGCTTGTTTTCCTAGGTATTTTGGGCCAGATTATATTTGAGACCTCTTTTAATCCACCTGCTCAAGTATAGGAAACCATCAACAATGGAGTGTGAGAAAATCTGTTCTAGTTACAAGCCAAATGGCTCGGAAGCTTTAGTGCTGGCTGCAGAAATAATCGCTAAAGAATGGATTCTCCTTTGCTCCTTCTCTCCTTGCATGGTAACAATAGATGTAAGTGTATTAGGGTCGGGGTGCGACTCTATCAGATCTGATGTAGTGGAAATGGTCTGCAAAGGAACAACATCTGTTATCGAACTGGAGAGAACAAACTGCCATTTGAAAAGGTCTGACAACATTACTACAACAACATGTTTGGATCAAGGCAGACAATCAGATTGCAATGGCATATATCAGCAGACAAAGGAGGATCGAGATCCTCATCCTGGAATTCAGAGGCAATGAGGATATCGAGTTGGGCAGAACAGAATCTTCTGCATCTAACTGCTAAGTACATTAGAGGAAAGAAAAATTGGTGGCATACTGAAATTCTCTACTTCTGTATTACCTGAGCTGTCTTCCAGGAGATATACCACAGATTAGGGAATCCAGACATAGTTCTCTTTTACTCTCCTCTCAATTCACATCTCGAGAAATTCTGCTTTCGATATCCAACACAGGGTGCATGGAGATTGGATACCCTATCGATCCCTTGGCCCCCTCTTCTTCTTTGTGCTTTTTCTTGTTTGCCTTTAGTTTCTTTACTTCTAAAAATTCAGTAGGGTGCAGCAGAGGTAATTGTGGTGGTTCCATAGTAGTTGAAGACATTTTCATGCCCTCTTCTTCTATCCCTGGCTCTCACAACTCCTCGTAGAATTCCTATTTGTCTGTCATATGTTCAATTCCTGGAGTCTACTCTTTAAAATCTGCATTGATCAGCATAGACATTGAAAGGCGAGGGACTGCTAAACAAGGGAATTCCTGATCATTTTGTAATTTTGATTCAGCAATCTAGATGTCCTTACTCTCTTTCTTACTTTTTTTTTTACTTGATTACATTTTTTATCAAGCAAGTCATTTTACAAAGCAGTTTTCCAAGTATCACAAAGGTGTACATCACATTCAGATGATGAATCCAAATTTTCATTATACCATTGAATCCCAGGAATACAACATCACACATTTGCAAACAAGTATTTACATATGTCCCACATTTCCTTTTTAGTTGTCCCTGGCATATGTTAAGCTTCTCATGCCAGTGTGTATTGTCAGAGGGGTCTCCAGATATCTTTGAGTCTCAATTTAGAAGTTAATAGTGTAGAGCTAAGCTCCACATTGATGTTGCATGTCATTAGGTCAATCAGCCTTTCAGGTGCTTTGAGTGCCGCTGTCATCCTCCATCTCATGTCCACACGTCTTTTATGGACTAGCAGAGCCAGTACCGTAAACGTTGTCTGTGTTTTGGGAATTTCCTTTAAAAGCGGCAATAGGGTTTCTAGTGCTGTTGGTTCCATTTGTGAATTGGTAATTTCTTAGTGGGTTCTCTCCATATTCTACCAAAAGGCACGGATTTCAGGGCAAGACCACACCAAGTGTAAGAATCCCATGTCTGGGGTTGTACAACATTTGCACTCTTTGGTGGAAGGTAGGCCACATTTAGCCATAGTGACTGGTGTGTAGTGAATCCTATGTAGGAATTTGTAATGTGTTAGTCTGTACTTTCAGTTGGAAGATATTTCTTTGGTTTGCCAACAGCAGAAGAGGCAGACAGGGTCAGATGTTTTAGTTCCTTTGTTCATTCTTCGCAGGGTTAGCCTGCCCCGCATACAATACTGCTAAGTACCTCATAGTGCATTTTGGTTATCAATTTCTTAGTGAAAGGCTGATTATTGCTTAAATTAATGATTTCCACTCCAGCAGTTCTATCGGTGAGGTAATATATACATCTCTCAGTTTCACACGGAGTCTGCAATATTTCAGGTGTTCTAGTGGGGCAGAAGGGCAGTAGCTATGTATTCTTGTAATGTAATACAATTATCATTTGAAAGTGAATCCCCAATTATATGTAATATTCAGGGGCATTGCTTTAGGGCAAGTGTTTGGGGCGGTACATCTCCTAATAAATGTATTATTTAGTAAATAGTTGGGTACAGGTGCTTTAAGTCGAGTATCGTAAGGTGTTTTGTCGGATTTCACTTGGGATTTTTACATACACATGCAGACAAAAAACACACACACAGCTGAACACACTCTGGCTCTCTTTTAAATGTCTTAAAAAATTCTTATTTTACAAAATATTGAGTTCCAAGTACCTCTCACAATCCGAAGCCCTCTCCCTTCCGACTGCTCCTAAAGGCCCCCTCCTGCCTTGCTTCTCATATAATGTATTTTAACCAGTGTGATTGTTGGGAAATCTGAAGCTCTCCCTCCCCCATTCTTACTGACCAAGCAACGTTCATGGTAATTGTTTTGCAGTGAAGTGGTTTATTGCTAATGGGTCTCATAGCAAGCTCAGCCGTGGGCATTTTAGCTATTGTGCAGTCTACTTTGTGTTTTCAATTTTGGTGTATTTGTGTGAGTACCGTGTTCAGTGGGTTGGATGAGCTAGTCCTTTATAAAATTCATAGTGGGATACTCTTCCCATGTTAAGAAAACAGTTTTGTGTGAATTGGGTCTTATCCACTTGGCAATATAACTCAAAGTTATGCACACTAGTTCCTCAATAGAATTTGTTTTTTGCAGCATGTCCCAGCTAATTGTGGGCTGCTTACCCCCCCCCCCCCCCCAGATCAGTGTAATCATTTGTGGTTTTAGTTGATAGAAAACACCCTATTTAGTGGTAGTGAATGTGTGGGAACAGCTATAATACCTTGGGCAGAACCAAAATTTTCATAAGGATATCCTCCCTGCACTCGATATTTGAAGTCTATTCCACTTTTTGATTTGTGCGGTAACCCTGATCAGGCATCTACCATAATTTTCTTGTATTATGATGCCTTTGTTTTAGTCACAGTAAATACCCGCATACTGGGCGTGGATTTCTTTCCAGATCATGATGTGATCTAGTGTTGGATATTTTGTTTATTTGGTTAGTGGCATCAGTAGTGATTTCCCCCAGTTTATGGTAAGACTGGACCAACTGCCAAAATAAATTATCTCCCTTTGATCGGATTCAAGTTTGTCTCAGGATGTTTCACTAGTAAAAAGTTTGCCATCTGTGTGTCGTGATAGAAGAATTCTACAGGACCCTAATTTTACACCTTGGTTATGACGGTATGCTTTCCAAATGCAGGCCATGGGTTCCAGCGCAAGGGTGAACAATCAATCAATCAATCAAGGTCAAGGTGCTGGGGGGAGGGTATGCAGGTCCTGAGGGATGCTGAGGCTCAGTCGCAGTCAGGTGTTTAGATCTTTCCTGAATTGGGTCAGTGACGGGGATAGCCTGAGGTGGTAAGGCAGGGTGTTCCAGCTTTTCGTGTTCCAGAATTGGTGACATTGAGCATCCCTGCTGTGTGCCGTTGTGTGTGTTTGTTGGGTCTGACATTTGTCCATTGAATCTTTTTTTATCAACTGGTTTAGTATAGAGTAAGTCTATCCCTTGCCTATGAGCATTCTGCTGAGTACTGTGCATTGGTATTACCATTCTATGGAATCAAATGCTTAAGTTGTGTTTAGGAATATTGCTGCAGCTGTTGTGTCTGGGTTGGTTTGGTGTGTAACTGCAAATAGTGTTCTTAAGTTGTCTGCAGTGGAGCGGTTAGGTATAAATCACAACTAGTCAGGTCTCACCAGGCCCTGCATTAATAAAAGACTCTATTTCCTATTATCCTGCCTAATATCTTATTATCTACAGTTATTAAGGATAATGGTCTGCATGATTTCGAAGCTGCATAGGGTCTTATCCGGTAGGAATAGGTTTATGGCTATTGCCTATCAGTGCGATGGTGCTAAAATCCCTCTTAACCTGGCTTACTCACACACCAGGAATAACAAATGTATCAGGTCTGCGTCATACTCTTTGCAAAATTCGTTGGTTAATCCATCACTATCTAGTGGTCAACTATTTTGCATGTTGCTAATAGCCATTTTTTGTTCTTCTGGTGTGATTGGTTTGCAAAGTGGTCTGCATTCCTCCTATTCAAGCAATGCTAATGTGGCTCTATCTAAGTATTTATTCTGGCCCATTAAGACTCTCAGGTTTTGGAAGAGTAAAGTTCCATGTAATATCTGGTGATGAATTGTTCCCACTTCTGATTCCATCTGTACCACTTCTATCACAACCAGTTGTGGAAGGATAAGTTTGCCTAATGTTTGACCTGGACTGTCGCCCTCCCCATACATCCGAGCTTGTGTGTATTTTATTTTTCTCAAGAATTTGGTCTCCCTATTCCTCTTTCTGAAACTCCAGCCTTTTTGGGTGTACCAGAGTTGTGAGTGTTCTTGTACTTGTCTTTGAGGCTTTTTATCTAGAATTCTAATGCCTTTATTCTGCCACGGATTGATTTAAATATTTTGTTACCTTTCGTAAAACATTCTCCCCATGCCACAGATTTTAATCCCTCCCATATTATGGCAAATGTGTCCACTGTGTTTTGATTGATTTTAAAATATGTTTCGATTAGGCCTGGGTGGTGAACTTTGCTCTGTTTATGGAGTTTGTGGAGTTTTCTGCACTTCGCATTCTGCGGAGTTCACGGTGGCCAGAAAACTCTGCTTCGCGATGTGCAATGGAGTTTTTTCCCCACTTGCGATCACGAACGATAAGAATGGCGAGCGCGAGCTGCCGCTCAGGTGGAATTTCAACCCGAGCGGCAGGAATACCAGCACAAACTGCAGTTCGCACTGCACTCCGCCACTCGCAGAACTTCGCAGAGTTTTGCTTAGCAAAACTCTGCGAACTACGCCCAGGCCTGGTTTTGATTACCTCTCGTACCTTGTGTCTGAAGACCCTGTCGGGGAGCTTGTCTGGTTGAAATTTCCATGTCTTATGGGCCCATATTGAGGTCTTATGTACAGCGCCATCATTACACAGGAGTGGTCGGAGTATGTTCTGGGCAGGAGTGTAATGTCCTCTGTCCAGTCCACCATGTTTCCTGAAGACAGCTGAAGTGCAGATTATAATCAGAGACATTCAGGTTACACCACATCAGAATTTAAGGAAACACCCTCAGGTGGATTGTTTGCTTTCTCACCCGAAGAACTCAGAGAATCCACCTTCCTCCCTTTACCTCTGAACACAACAACATGATCAGTGGAATCCCTCAAGGCTTATCCCTCAGACCTACCCTATTCAACACCTTTATGACTCCCTGACCAACATTTTCAGAACTCATGGACTGAACATAATTTCCTACGCTGACGACACCCAGCTCATCCTCTTGCTATCAGAAGAGCCCACCAGCACAAGGGCCAACTTCCACAGGTGCTTGACGAGCCTCGCTGACTGGACAAAAGACAAATGCCTAAAACTCAAAACAGGAATTTGGGAACAACAACACCCAAAAGAAGAACTTCTGGTGATCTTTCAGACTAGGACCCTCACCCACATCAACAGACCATGCCCGCAACCTCAGTATCATCCTGGACAGCAAGCTCACCATGAAAAACCAGATCTATGCAGTCTTCTCCAACTGGTTTCTCACTTTTCGAATGTTCTGCAAGATCTTCAAGTGGCTCCCAGTGAACACCAGAAAAACTGTCACCCAAGCCCTAGTCACCAGAAGGCTGAACTACCACAACATATTCTCCACACGAATAACCTCGCACTTTTTGAAGAGACTACAGATCATACAGAACTTGGCGGTCAGACTCATCCTCGAAATGTCACTTCAAGATGCTGATCCATACATACAAGGCCCTGCACAACCAAGGACCTGCTTACATCAACAACTGCCTGAACTACTACCAACCCTTCAGACATGTACGCTCTACCTCTCTCACGTCCCTCGCATTCAGCAAAGCTACAGCATTGACCATTCCTTCTCTTAGCTTGTGGCCAGGTCCAGGAATTACCTCCCTCTAAACCTTCGGGTCACACCCTTTTTGCTGGAATTCAGGTAAAGGAATTAAGACCTGGCTGTTTGGCTGAGTCTCTGCAGCAAGATCTTCAGCGCCTAGATCCCCTCATAGGAGATTTTCCACACTATACAAGTTGTGTTTGATTGAGTGATAGATCGATACACTGCTGAGTGGTAAGTATATGTTTTTTCATGTGGGTGTTGATAGCACCAGATGTTGAGTAAATTGCCCTCATAACTAATTCACACGCTGATAAAATTCAGTCTTTTAAGGTCTCAGATATTGCATTGAGTGATCACTTTCCGCTCTCTATGACCATCCTGATCCCAATGAAGTTGCCTTCAAGATGTGATCAGAAGGGGGATAGAGTGGGCGAAAACCTGTCTATCGGTAGCATTAATGGCTACTCTTTACGATGGGCTATGGTTGATCAAACTGAAATTCTTAGGTCAGTGATTGGGAAATGCATGTCTGAGCTAGCGATCTGTTTGGGGGAAGATTCTATGCCTGAAACTATCCTCTCATCTTTTTTTTGTAATTTCTAATGAAATTAGGACCTCCCTCACGAGACAGTTTAAAAACAATAGAGTAAAGGGAGGTTGGCTTAACTCTAACTGCACTAGAGCTTATGCTTTGTTAAAGAAAGAACTGCATAAGAAACCAAGGTGTGTCATGCAGGTTAGGAGACTCAGGAAAGAATATAAACTTGCTGTTACAGAAAGAAAGAACATGCTGAAAGTAGAAGCCTGTGAATCCTTGCACTCAGCCTCTGAAAAGAATGATAGTGCAGGCTTCTGGAAGATTATTATAACTCTCTTTATTCACCAAGAGGCTGGCCCTAGACTAGAGAGGCAATCCCAGGAATCAGATTGGATCGAGCACTTTGCCAAAGTATATGAGGGTGAGGTATTGTTAACCTCTCCTTGTACTCCTATCCCTCATTCTCCCCCAAGAAATGTGATGTTCACCCTAGAAGAGGTTGAGAAAGCACTACATAAGAGCCAGGCGGGTAAGGCTCCTGGCCCGGACGGAGTCCCCATAGATATCTTTAAAGCTAGTATTGCTCTGTCGGGCCCCCTTTTGGTCCAGGTGCTTAACGCAAGTTGTATTGCAGAATTCTTGCCCACTTGGATGGAGTCCATAATCGTGCACATTTTTAAAAAAGGGGATAGACACGACCCGGGTTGCTATAGACCCATTTCCCTTTTGGAAGCATTCACGAAAATAGTTGGGAGAATAATTTTGGACCGTCTCCTAATCTGGGCAAATGATAATTCTATATTATCTGATCTGCAATATGGCTTTCGCTCTGGATTAGGAACAGTAGAACAAGGCCTAAACCTCCTGATGCTGGTCGGGAAGTACACAAGGGCAAAAAGGGGGAATTTATTCCTGGCCTTTGTGGACCTCTCGGCCGCTTTTAATTGTGTGGTTCATTCCAAATTGTGGATTTTGTTGGGACAACTTGGGATTGATCATAATATTATTTATTTTCTTAAACGTTTTTATTGTGACGCTTCAGCCCGCGTCTGCTATGTCCTGAAGGGGGAACGCACACATAAAATCCCAATCAGGAGGAGTGGGGTCAGACAGGGCTGTGTACTGGCTCCATTCCTTTTTAAGTTATATATAAATGGTCTAGAGGGAGCTCTGTGCAGTAACAGTTTAGATCCCCCCCATGTAGCTGGCCGTCTAATCCTGGCTCTTTTGTACGCAGACGATGCTGTGTTAATGTCTCGTACTCAAGTGGGACTTAAGCGCGTGGTGGATAGTTTTGCCCTTTTTATGAAGGACTTGGATCTAAGGGTCAATACCGCAAAAACATTCAACATGCACTGTGGCAGGGTTTGTAAGACCAAGAGGGCCATTTTTATCGCAGGAATAAGATTGAGGTTACCAAGCAATTCTCCTACCTAGGTATATTGTTTACGCAGAACGATACCTGGGGTCAGGCAGTACTAGCTAAAAATCTTGCGATGGTTCGCTCGACCGCTGCCCTGAAAACCTTCGCTAAAAAATTAGGTACTAGACCCCCTGTTGAGCTAATAAAGATCTATAAAGCTAAATGTGTATCTGGTGCTACCTATGGGAGTGGGGTATGTGGTTTCTCTGACCCTCCCCCTATTAAGGTAGTTGAAAATTTGTTTCTGAAATTCATCCTCTCAGTACCCAAGAGTACCCCTAATTATAATTGTCATGCAGAATTAGGACACCCTTTTATATCTGATTTAATCAAGCTTGAGCCTGTGCTTTTGTGGCACAGGATGTGGACCAAAGATGAAACCAAGCTGAATAGAGATATTTTGTCAGATATCCTGAAATTAGAAGGAGCAATGAGGATACCATGGCTGAGCTATGTGTGCAAGTTTCTTTCGAATATCGGAAAGCTTGAGTACTTTCTAAATCCCCTTACTGTGTCAGCTATCTCACGAATAGACTTGAGGAAGGAGGGTTTGTCTCTTTTGGATTCCTTAAGAATGACAACGGAGGTTTTCAAACCTACTGTCCTGCAACATCAATTGTTATTAACAACTTTTAATATTCAACCCTATCTGGTTTAAGTCCCTAACAACTATGATAGTTTTTTATTATTCCGTTTTAGATTTGGAATTTTCCAAAGGCTGGTCAGTTTTACAACTGTAAATGACTGGTCGCAAGATTTACAGCCTTGTCCCTGTGATAATTCGTCCCGCCGAACCACTATGCATGTCTTTTTATTTTGTAAATTTTATGGATCTCTCAGATCTAGAATCTTACTTCCTTTACTGAGAGAGATGGGCTTGCGTCAATGTCGTTTGTCCATGTTAAGTTCTCAATATCTGGACAATCTTCGATCTGTTGCTGTAATTACAGTATTCCTGAAAAAAGTGATCTTCTGCAGAAATTCAATGATCACATAGTGTATTTTTTAAGTAGAGAAAGAATTTTTAAATGGAACTTTGATATTCATGAATTACTGTGTATATACTCTTTTTACCCTTTTTGTCAAGATACTGTAATATTGCATAATGACACTGTAAATTTATTGAAGTGAATTTAAATATATTATTTTTGTTAATCATGTATGCTTTTATGATTGCTTTTAACAATCGAATAATTGAATTGAGTAAATTATATTTCCTCAAATTTCAAACAAACAGGAATAAGTAATGTGTGGCTAAAGGTTAAGGTCTTAGCCTCTCCCCCTGAAGCTTAAGGGCTCAAGTGCTGATGTCTCAATGATCATGTGTCTCCTGAAACGTCTGGTCATTTACAAAGAGTTTAAATGTTCAACATAGATGGTGATAGATAACAATGTTGAATATCATTTCCCTGGTTTTCGTATTTTCCATTATATGTCTATGGAGCTATCAAGTGTGGCATGGAGTGTTAGGTACATTATGATCCCCGCCCCATATAATCATACAATGTTGCATTAATATACATCTGGCCTCAAAAAATTCCATGCCTTCCTGGTTCTGTCTATATGTCTTTATGAGTGTGACATGTTGAGTGCAGGAGACGTCAAATCATCGGAAATCTCCCCGTAGGGTCTGACCCTGTAGGAATATGTTTAAAGGTCACTCCCCCACGTGTTAGTATAAAAACCACTCTACCACAGGTGGAGTATGTCGAGAAGTATCTGTATAGTTCCTATTTTAGCATTTTATGACCGTGCATCATTATGCAACAAGGTTTCCTACAGAAACATTATGTCAATCTGGTGTCTTTTTGCATATACTATGAGAGTTAATCTGCTACCTGATATTCCACAATAATTTAAGTGTGGGTTGGAGTTGTGTGTCATTTCCTGTCTTCATTCTGATATTATGTATTTATTAGTTCTTAACTAGGTGATATCTGTGTGCTGTGTCTATTCACTGTCTCAATCTGTTCTGGTACTTTTTCTGTTGCTTGCATGTTAACTCACTTATCCCTAAACACCACCCACACTGGACCTGAACTTTCCAGTAGTATACCCCACGACATCCCTTAAATTATATGTCGCAAGCCAACAAGTAATTAGGGAGACCACCTGGCGGTGTCTGGAATATTTTGGTTTAAACATAAACAACAGTCCCTTACTTTCAAGCCATCTTGCCCCAGTTTAATCTGTTAACTCATATTGCAATTAATATATCCATATTTATGTACACATGTCAATATATTTGGTGCCTGTATCGATCATTGTGTTTTCCACTGAACTTCTTCTTATCATCAGAGAGCTAGCAGGTACCACTTTGGTTAACCAATTGTTTATGATTCTACTGCCAGTGATTCATATCTCACTAAGGCTGTTCCCATTATGCAGCACGCTAATCCTTTTTAGAGTTTGCCACATCTTCTTAGTTTTTCTATATCCCAACTAGTTTGCATTTAGTCAGAATCTCTGCTGGTTACAGTTGAGTCTTGGATCCATTTTGTCATCCAAATTGATTGGTCATGCAAACTCATACATGGATTTTACACTGTGAATGGGTATCATTTTTGTGTTTGTTCTGTTGCTTGGGTGAGTTCTTAATTTATTATTGTGGCAGCCTCCAGGGGATCAGAGGTGATATGTGTTTTTCCTGCAATGTGGAATTTCAGCCGTACCCGGATATAATGTGGAGTACTTGATTCCCGCTGACTCTAGTTTCTTTTTTGTCAGGGTGGAAATTCGCCAGACATCTACCAGTATAGAACCCTTGTTATAAATTTCACCTTTTTTTCTGTGAACCCGATTAAAATTGCTTCATGACCATGGTAGTTCAGTAGGTTGTCTATCATGGATCTAGTTAACACCTCTGGTACAGGGTGTGGTGCAAATGTTCAGTGTGCTCGTTCAAACACAAGGGCTTGTGACAGTGTTTCTCAAATATATCACCCTACATAGTCTCTACATATATTTCTGGTTTTCCCGTTGCAATCATTATGGCAATCCTAAAATATTGAGATTATTTCTTTAAGATCTAGCTTCTAGATCTTTTTCATTTTGATTTTGTTTAGCTCCACAATTATCATTTTTTGTTCTTTTTGTGAACCACCCAACATTGTATTCAGTTTCATTTATGCGTCTCCCTACTGTCAATCCGTGTATCTGCTTGTCCATTCTCCTTCAAGTCATAAAGACAGCATGTTAAGCTATACATTTTTCCATCTACTAAAGTCAGGCTGCTCTTCATTTCCATGGGCAGCATTTTTGTGGCTTGTTCTGTCCACAGCTCCGCCATTTCATCTGCCAGCAGGCCAAGTCCCTGCTGAGGTTTGCCTTCTCAGGACCTGGTGTTTTTCTTGGTTTCAAAGGTCAGTTTTTGTTGCTGGTTGACAATTTTGCCATCCTGGTGCACTGTACAGGTAGCACTCCATTGTTCCTTTTCTACAGTGGCCCACGTTTACCTTTGTCAGGGTAATGCAAAAGCATGCAGGGCCCACTGCCATGGAGAATGTTGTATCTGGTTGTATTCTATACCGCTTTGGCTCTCATCAGGGCCCTTTCCCATGTTTGTTGCCAAATGGGCCACTCACACAGAGAGATCTTGCTAGGTTTCTGAAGCCTAGAGTTCAGCTTCATGTGATGCATTCACTCAATATGGGGACCCCAAGGCTTTCCCATTGTCAACTGTTCAGCTGTCACTGTCCGATTCTGCCTTTGAGCCCAATGCCTGAGATAGTGTCTATTATATATTTGATCTTCATCAGGTTCCTGCCAATGATTCTCTGAGCAGCCTGAGATTCGCTGGACCAGTGCGCTTATAATCTTTTTATTCACTGTTGTCTCTCGTCTTGATGCTACTACTTTTCCAAAGCAACACTATTGGAGCTAAGACTGTTGGAAAATCACTGGTATATTTGTGACACCTGGTTTCACCAATGTGGACTCTTTCTTTTTGTGGGATGGCTTTTGCAGGTCCTGCATACAATCTCAGGGTTGGGAATCTTTCTCTCTCAGGGCCCCCGGCTTCTTCTATTTATCTGTCTCCATATAGCCTATGTGTGTTGGTGCTTCTTCCGCTCACTTTGGGGGGCCCGGGCCCGGCACTGTTCTAACCCACTTTACCTCTGTGCTTACCTCTCACTCATTGTGCCTCTCCTTTTCTCTCACGTGCAGCGCTCATCCCAGCCTTTCACATCTTATGTAGATTGGGTGGGTTCAGCACTCTGGTCAGGTATAGCTTGGGTTCTGTCTCCACAGTTACTGCTATTTCTGTCCCCACTTCAGCAGACTCCTTTTCCCTTTCCCACATGCAGAAGATTCCGTGGGGACTCTCATTCCCCTCTGTGGTTTTGGCTGGTGCAGACCACAGGGGAGTGACGTATTTTCCTTCAGAGTTAAGTATAACTGGGGTGGGGCAATTCACTTAGTTTTTTTACATTATTTGACTCCCAGCCACTTGCCAGACAGCATGTTCATATTTTTGGTGCAGATATTATGGTTTAAGATGGATTGTTTCATTGCTCAATCTTTCTGACTGTGCAAGCATTGTTAAAGTGCAGTCTTCTTCTTCTGCTCCCTCTAACCCCTCCCTCTTGAGCCCCATCCTCTCCCTCTTAAGGCCTCTTCCAGACATTGGAAAACTTTTCAGAACTGTTGTTTGGTGAAATCCATCTTGCTGGTAGAATGTAAGATCACCATGGTACTATGGTTTCTGCTCGATAGGTTTCAGATAGGATTATCTATGATTTAAAAACTCAGGGCCGGATTCACAGAATGAATTTAAGACTCAATCCTAAACTTACTACTGTTTTGGTATTCACAGATTGCACTTACTACTTTTGGTATTCACAGAATTAACTTACTACTTTCGGTATTCATAGAAGTTAGGACTCCTAACTTTAGGACTCTTAAATGCTGTTCGTGAATACCAAAAGTCTTAAAATTAGGATTTTTCTCAATTTAGTAGTAGTAAAGTTAGCACTCCTAACTTTAGGACTCCTAAATGCCTTCTGTGAATACCGAAAGTCCTAAAATTATGATTTTTCTCAATTTAGTAGTAGTAAAGTTAGGACTACTAACTTTCGGACTCCTAAATGCCTTCTGTGAATATCGAATGTCTTAAAATTAGGATTTTTCACAATTTAGTAGTAGTAAAGTTAGGACTACTAACTTTAGGACTCCTAAATGCCTTCTGTGAATACCGAAAGTCCTAAAATTATGATTTTTCTCAATTTAGTAGTAGTAAAGTTAGGACTACTAACTTTCGGACTCCTAAATGCCTTCTGTGAATATCGAATGTCTTAAAATTAGGATTTTTCACAATTTAGTAGTAGTAAAGTTAGGACTACTAACTTTAGGACTCCTAAATGCCTTCTGTGAATACCGAAAGTCTTCAAATTAGGATTTTTCTCAATTTAGTAGTAGTAAAGTTAGTAGTCCTAACTTTACTACTACTAAATAGAGAAAAATCGTAATTTTAGGACTTTCGGTATTCACAGAAGGCATTTAGGAGTCCTAAAGTTAGGAGTCCTAACTTTACTACTACTAAATTGAGAAAAATCCTAATTTTAAGACTTTCGGTATTCACAGAAGGCATTTAGGAGTCCTAAAGTTAGGAGTCCTAACTTCTGTGAATACCGAAATGAGTAAGTTCATTCTGTGAATACCAAAAGTAGTAAGTGCATTCTGTGAATGCCAAAAGTAGTAAGTTAATTCTGTGAATACCAAAAGTAGTAAGTGCAATCTGTGAATACCAAAACAGTAGTAAGTTTAGGATTGAGTCTTAAGTTCATTCTGTGAATCGGGCTCTCAGTAGGCAGCTATTCGAGCTTTCGGAGAACCTTGGGGTGGGTTCATTCAAGATCAGGTACTAGGGTTCAGGTATCTCAAGAGTTTTTCTCTATCCAGGCCTGTGATTCATCCTTTTTTCCCTCCCTGGGATTTACCTTTAGCTCTCAAAGCTCGTCGGAAATTGCCTTTTGAACCTCTGTAAGATATTTAGTTGATTTTTCATACTTTAATGGTAGTGTTCTAAGTTGCCGTTACTTCAGTAAGGGGGATTGGGAAACTTGGGACTCTTTTGTGAATACCTCCTTGTCTTAGAGTCTTAGAGAATGGAATATTTTTCGTAAACCTAATCTTTAATACCATCCACAGGTTGTTTCTCTAGTCAATAAAAATCAAGGACTTTTTCTTCTCAATTTTTCTTGACCCTCTCTCTTTTTGTGAGGTATGTTTAAAATCCCTGGATGTGATTTTGAACAAACAACCCCCTTAGAAAATTTGATCACTGATAAGGCCTCTAACATATATATCAGTAGCTGGATTAAGGAGACTATCTCCTCTGCTTGTTTACATCTAACTATCCACCCAGGAAAATATTACTGGTAGATCAACTAGAGGTGTGGGCGCTTCTTGGGCTGTAATAAAGGACATATCTTTGGTGGAAATTTTCAGAGCAGAAATACAGGAAGCTGCTCACACTTTTCTGAATCTCTATAGAATTCAGGTATCGATTGGGTTTAGATAATTGACATTTCAAACAAAATGTAGTGAACACAGTAAATTCAGAGAACTAAATGATGTTAGTTTACATTCTGCATATTAGTATCTTCATTGAATCTTAAAGCATCAATCACAAAAGGAGGCAGGAGTAGCCTGCCTGGCAACCCAGCACACACTTAGTGCTGATGCATTGTGGTAAATGTAGTGCATATTAACATTCACTGCAGTTGAAAGTCTTTAGTATTCGCCAATTTTGGTGCAGCAAGTGCTGTGTATCTCTAGACATGTGTCTCAAGATTGCTGTCCTTCTTCAGTAGAGAGTAACAAGTGAAATTTGGGGGTGCTGGCAATGCTGCTCACAGTCTTTTAAGGTTTAGTACTACAACCAGAGCACAGGGCCATCCCAGAGCGTGTTAACCCAATAACTCAGCAAGGAGCCAATCAGAAAAGGAGAAGGGAGCATATTGCCTGGCATACCAGTACACAATTAGCCCAGATGCATTGTGGTAAATGCAGTGCATAACAGCATTCACTTCAGTTGAAAGCCTTTAGTATTCACCATGTGCATTTACCAAAAGGCATCTGGGCTACTGTTTTAAGTGTTGCACAAATACTTTGCACGTTGGTTTGTTGCTCTGTGTCCAGCTACCACAGGATTGAGCACTGGATAATTTAGGGCTGTCTTGTGTCTCACCCTGACAAGGACTGTGGTTGCTGTTGGACCAGGGCTCACACCCCAGTGAACCAAAAAACCCAATTTCATACATTGGTGATCAGCAGTGAGGACTAGGACTTGTGTTTGTGCAATCCCTTAGACTGTTTTTGTGTATACTACCATCGCATGCCCTCTCTGACTATTGTGCCTGAAACCACACAAGCAGGAATGCAGTTTGAGCTGACAAACAAGGATGCCTAAACTGCAAGGAGTTCTGTGAGGACAGTGGACTTCCAGCAAAGGGCACCCCCAGGAGGGTGGAGCACAAAAAGACGCTGAGGGCCTGGGCTATGAAGGAAAATTATGATGCGATGGAAGGGCATGGAGAAGACCTTCCTGTGGTGCCACCTGCAGTTGTGGGGGACCACTTGACCTCTGAAGTGGAGCTCCCTGCCAGGGCAGAGACAGTGTGTCCTCCCGCAGCATGATACAAAAGAAGGAGAGGGAGTTTGATATGCAGATGGCTCAGAATGGAGGAAAATAAACTGGTCATGGAGGCAAAGAAGACTGAGGCAGAGAAAGCCTTAAAGAAGAAGAAAATAATGTTGGCTCATGAACTGAGTCTGAAGGGGCTGGACATCAAGGCCAGACAGGAAGGGTCCAGTAGTGATGGTGCAAGCTTTTCGACTGTGTCCTTTGAAGACAAGAGAGTCCATATTCCGAAGGTCTAGTGACTGACATTGTTGTAGGATATTGTAACTATGAATATTTGAAAAGTGGAAAACATTTTATGTCTTTATCTACTATAAAGTATATCCACACTTTCTAAACACAAACCTCAATTATGTAAAAGTGTCACATTTATTGCACATTGATATATATAAAGAATACATTTTAAAACCACATTACATTAAAAACTCCACATATGAAAATGCTTTTCCATGATGCCCAGAACCTGCTCACAAAGACTGGATATTAAAGGTTTAAGAGAAAAAAAGCAGAACATTGATGTAAAAATATCCCCTGTACCATGTGAACTAAAAAAGGAGGAACCAATTGAAGATGTGGTCTCTTTTATACCAGATATAGGGAAACAACAAGGCTTTTTCATAGACCATACCCCAACATTGAAAATTGAGGGCTGACAGTAAATTCTAATAAAGGAGATGGAGAAGTAATAACACACTGTTAAGACTGCAAGGAAGGTAAAGGAGTACTTGTAGGTAGCAAGATATAAGGTCTCTATCATATATAGAAGCCTCTAGAAATAGCTATAATTCTATAGAAGTGAGGCTATAACTGAACAATCAAAGGGGCAGAAAGAAAGCCCTTTTCTTTGATATAAATTTGTGTTTTTTAAATAAATAGTTTGTCCTGAAGAAGGTGGAGTGAAATATTATAAATAGCCACCGAAATCGACAACACGTGACAAAGATTTGTGTTTTATATGATTTTGTGATAACTGTGTGTATATTTGATACAATTAGGGATATTATCATTCCTTACCATTTGTAGAAGACAAATATTTGGAGATGGAGTTGTAATGAATTGCTATTTCTAATAGCATGTGGTTTTAATATGTGGAGTTTTTTTATGTAATGTGGTTTAAAAATGTCTTCTTTATTTATATCAATGTGCAATAAGTGTGACACTTTTACATAATAAAGTAGTCACTGTTTAAAAAGTATGGATATAGCTTAGTAGATAAAGACATGAAATGATTCTCTTTTTTAAAATATTAATAGTTACAGTCATCAATTATGTAAATTGATGTGTGTGTAACAAAAGGGATATTAATTTGCTCTGACTAAGTTCACGACCCTATCCCTTTCGGTATGGAAGGGTACCTCTCCCAGGTTTTGTGGAGTTTGCTGTAGGGAACAACATTGACAGTTGTTTTGAAGTATATGAGGTAGCTGTGCAGATGCATATGTTCCATGAGGAGAATTGGGGGGCTAGCCTCAGGGAGCACATCCCTAGTGAGAGGATGAACACCTTACTGACCATAGATAAGTGAAAGAGGATGAGGTATCCGCCCATGAAGTAAACCCTAGTCCGAAAGTATTGCTTTAACCTTGAGTAGTACAGACAGAAGTTGAGGAACAGCTAGAAGCTGCAAGGTACTGGATAGTTGTGTGAAGTTCAGTGAAGAAAAAGTTTGTGGGAGAACACATGTTCATTCTTTGTTTTGGAGATCTAGGCCAACACCTTATTGACATTAAGCTCAGTGACCTCAAGGTGCTTTCTAAGGAGGCAGACTGCTGGATTAGCACACAGTTTATAGGAAAGGTATAGTAGGGGGGTCTCCACAAGGTTGGGCAGAGTCCCCACTTGAAGAAGGAGGGGAGAGATAAACATTAAAACATGGAGTCGCTAAAGGTCCCCAAACTAGCTTGAAGGATCTGGACTCACAGCCCCTACTCGAGCAGAAGAAGAAGTTTCCTGATAGTAAGACCTCAGGAAAGGCACTTCAAGGGAGATGTCAGGTATCCCAAGCTGGCACAGCCACCCATTAGTGGGCAGACACTGGGGTTAGTTAGTGTAGCACTTGGGTGTAGATTGCCCCAGATAGGGTGGGTATAGCTTAGAGGTTACCCTAGTGGACCTGGGTGACAGGAGGATGGTGCAGAGAACTCACATGCCCAGTAGCACTAGCAAATAATGGCAGTATGTGACCATCAATGGGCAGAGGGTGGAGGCTCTGAGAGACACTGGAGCCAGCATGTCAACTGTCAGATGTCATCTGGTGACCTCGGAGCAGGCAGTGCTTAATGCATTTCTCCAAGTTGTTGTAGACGACAACCATAAGAATCACTACCCAATGGTTCTGGTTCCCTTTGAGGGAGGGGAGTCTCACGTTCCTTGAGGGTAGCTTTGAGTCTTACCATGCCTGCAGATTGTCTGCTTGGCAATGACCTAGAGCCTACCATCTGGGAAGAGATGGAGCTCACACCGCGCTTGGAGATGGTAGGGTTGCCTGAATGGGTGAGCCTCACCACATGGTCCATGGCCACCGAGAGGGTAGTCAGGAGGACCTGGAGCCTGGTAGAATGGCCTAGGTGTCTGCCAAGAAGTAGAACAGCAAGGGGCATAGGAAACCCAGTCCTGAAACTCCCACGGACCAGGAGGAGGCTGAGCCAGTGAGTGATGCCCTGGAGCCTACAGGGGAGGACATTGCTGCATCTGGGGAACTTCCCTTCGCTGACCAACTGGCAGCAGGCAGGGGGTCCCATCAGAGATGAGTTCTGTAAGGCGCAGATGGATTACCCTACTCATCAAGGCCGACAGCTGCAGGCTAAGGCTCAGGCCACTGGAGACACCTCTGGTGATCACTTGATTTAATGGGAGAACGGTCTCCTGTATAGTGAGCCTAAGATTCCTAATCCCCCAGTGCTGCAGGGCCTTTCTACTTGAACTGGCTCATGATGTAGCCCTGGCAGGTCATCTGTGGCAGGACAAGACCTTTAAAAGGCTTGCCACTCACTTCTATTGGCCTTGGATAAGGATCGCCTCAAATGTGTTGTCCCCCGCCATTCCCTGTTGTTGGCTTTCTCTTTCAATGGGCGGTCATCAAAAATGTTGAACCTCTGGACCCCAAGACAGCTCTTGACAACCGATTCATCCAACTGGACGATGCCACTTGGTACCCTGAGGCTACTCTTCCAAGGACGGTGTCTGTACCTGCAATGGACAGGGCACTGATGGGATCTTTAGGGGGGGTGGGTAACCTGCAAGTTCTCCACACCTTACTACCCTCAAATTAACAGGCTCTTTGGTGGGCTCAACAAGACCATAAAAGCATGACCATGGGCCTGTTAGAGTCCTTGAGGTAGAAATAGGACATCCTCCTGTCAAGCCTTTTGTTTGCCTACAGGGAGTTACCGCAGAAGGGAGTTGACTTCAGCTCCTTTGAACTCTGTACAGGCAACCGGTGAGAGGACATCTCAGTCCGGGGAAGGAGGGTTGTGAGCAAGCTCCTAGGAAGGCCCCCTTGATGTGGTCTGCTACATGCTGGCACTCCCTACCCAGATGAAGTACTTCTGGACGAAAGCCAAAGAGATTCTAGAAGTCAACCAAGAGGCCATGAAACTGTGGTATGACCAGAAGGTCACTCTTGTTGAGTTTCAACCTGGCCCGAAAGTGTGGGTGATGGGTCCTGTTGAGGCCAGGACCCTGGATGACTGATGGCCTGGGCCCTCTGAGTGAGATGAAAGAGTGCAAGAATGATGTCATCTACCTGGTTGAACTCAAGACTCCCAGGGACCTTTTAAGGGTTTTGAACATCAATCACCTCAAACCCGACTTCAAGAGGTTCAAGGTCACCTTGCTCCTGGTAGTTGATGACAGAGTGTAGGAGGATAATTAACCTCCTTTCTTCCAAGGAGTAGGATGGGTCAGTAGAGGGTGTCAGCCTCTCCCCAAGTCTGACCCTAGAAGAGCACAGAGACTGCCACCAGTTGTTGGGGCAGTTTTCCTCTCTCTTCTCCCTTACTCCAGGAGTCATTACATGGTGTACCCCTGATCTTGATACTGATGACAGTATGCCTGTGAAGAGTATAATATACAGGCTCTCTGATAATGTGACAGTCAACATTAAGGAGGAAATCTCTAAAAAGCTGGTGTTAGGGCTTATTGAGCCCTCAAACAGCCCTTGGTCCAGCCCAGTGGTGCTGATCCTCAAGACTGCTCCTCCGGTTACCACCCCAGAACTTCGGTTCTGTGTAGATTACTGGGGGCGTAATGCGATCACCATGACTGACAGGCACCCCATCCCAGAGTTGATGAGCTCAGATATTGAATGGGAGATGCCAAGTCCCTTAGCACGTTTGATTTAATATCTGTGTACTGGCAGATTGGTTTGACCGAGGGGGCCAAAGAGAGGTCTGCGTTCTGTACCCCATAAGATCATTTCCAGTTATGGGTAATGCACAAAAGGTTGTGGAACACACTTGCCACTTTACAGAGGTTGTTCAAACAGGTCTTCTCTGGGATGGGGAACTTCAGTGCCACCTATCTAGAGGACATTGCAGCCTTTAGTTCTAGCTGGGAGAAGCACCTGAGTGCAGTCTTCATTTCTAGCTGGGTGGACCACCTGTGAAGCCTCTAGGAAGCGCTTCAGGCTATGCAGATGGCAAGCCTGACTAGCAAGGCCAGTAAGTGCCAGATAGGGCAGGATTCAGTGGTTGATTTGGGTCACCAAATGGGAGGAAGCAGGGTGCAACCCCTCCAGGCCAAAATCCAAACCATTGTGGAATGGGTACCCCACAAGTCACAGACAGAGGCGAGAGGCTCACTGGTTATTACAGGAGATTCGTCAAGGGGTATGGCGCCATTATTTCACTTTAACAGAGCTGATTTCTAAGAAGCAGTCCAGACAGGTGATCTGGATGGAAGCATGCCAGAACGCTTTTGATACCTTAAAAGAGGCCATGTGCACAGCACACGTGCTTAGACCCCTAACTTCTTCAAATAAGACAAAGACAGGCATTTCAGAGCATGGCATAGAGGCTGTGCTCTCAAAGTTTAATGAAGGAGCCTGGATCAACCTGTATCCTTCATTAGTAGGAGGTTACTTCCCAGGGAACAAAGGTGGAGACCAATAGAAAGGGAAGCCTTTGGAGAGGTCTGGACACTGAAGAAGCTGAGACCAACTTGTTTGGTGCTCACTTAGGGGTTCAGACTTACCAACGACCTCTTAGATGGATAATGCAGATGAGGCGTGAGAATCCCAAACTGTTGACGTGGTCCATCTCCCTACAGGGAATGGACTTTACCATAGAACACCGCCCTGGAACAGACCATGCCAATGCTGGTGATCTTGCCACGTTTTTCCACCTAGGGGTCGGGTAGTTCTCCCTACTTTCAGATGGGTCAGAACACATGTTAGACGTGGCATCCTTGGCATGGTTTACCTCCTGACTTTTTGCCTTCAACCCTTCTTTTGATGATTTCTTTTTTGCTGACTTTAGGACTCAGTACAATTCATCATTGCTAGCCAGTGCTATGCCCAGGGCCTGTAAATTAAATGCAACTAGTGGGCCTGCAGCACTGATGTTGCCACCCACTTAAGTGGCAATATTAAAATTATCTCAGACCTGCCATTGCAAATTGTGCCTCTAATTTTAAACTGCCATTTTGACCTGGCAAAATAAACCTCTTGTCAGGCCCAAACTTTCCATTTCAACGCATGTAAGTCACCCCTAACATAGGCCCAGAAGGCAGGGGGCAATATACTTAAAAGGTAGGACATGTACTTTTTGGGCTTAATTTACAAAGGTTCTTATGACTCGTAAAGTTACGAGTGCGGAGTTTCTGCACTCGGCGGAATCTCTGCACTGAGTATTGCAGTATGGAGATTTTGCCTTCAATGCAGTGATTTCGCCACAAGTGTAGAGCCTCTGAACTCGTAACTTTACGAGTCATAAGACTCTTTGTGAATCCGACCCTTTAGTTTGACATGTCCGGGTAGTGGAACACTCTTAAATCCATTTTTCACTACTGCAAGGCCTACCTCTCCCAGATAATAACATTGGAGTTACCTTATTAAATTTAATAAGCTGTAACTTTCAAATGGTAACAGGTAATTATTTTTTGTTTGGTGTCTTTGGAATTGTAATGAAAAATCATAACTTATGGTGAAGTCTGATTTTAAATTACAGTTTTGAAAACGCCACTTTTAGAAAGTTTACATTTTCCTGCCTCAGCAGGTTAGTACCTGCAGCCTGTCTTTAGGTTACATGACTGGGTGTAATTGACAGTTGGGCTTTGTGTATAGCTCCTAGACAGCTGCATACAATGGGGAGCTTAGGTGCGCCTGGATGTGCCCAGGGTGGGAAGGAGGGGCTGGGCCCAGCCCCACTTAAACTTGAATATGCTGTGTCCTGCCTCCATACAAAGGGATGCAGACCCCCATAGCTAGGCTGCATGCCAGGGCCAGGACGACAGGGCACCTATGCACTTCAAAGGCATGCCTCTAGAATCTTCTCCCCACTTCAAAGGCACAACTGGGTATAAATGTTGGACCTCAGGCACCAACTCTTCATTACAGTTCTGGACCTGTGAATACCCTGCCAGACAGCATTGCTGTGCTGCTGAAAGGAATATCACTCTGCTTGACTGCTACAATGAAAGACTGCTGCCCGCTGTCCTGACCTACTGCATACATACCTCTTGCCTGGGTAAGAAGGATTGGGTCTGCATCTGTTGAAGCCAGGACCACAAGTGTGTCTCCAAAGGCTAGTTGCCTGGCCTCCTGATTTGAGCCTCAGAGATAGAAGACTGCAACCACCTTGAACCCAGAACCTCGACTATGCCATCTGTGAGTCTACCATGCTAAGTGGTGACACCCAGGGGCGGTGGGTGACATTTGAAAGTGGTGGGGCGCAAAGTGATTTGCATACTGCACCGTAGCAAGCAAGCGTAGCGAGCGAGCCCGAACCCCAAAAGGGGGGTTTGGGGGGATAACCCCCCCCCAGAAAATTTTGAAAAAAAGGAAGAAAAATCGTGCATTTTCAAGCAAATTTGAGAAAGCAGGAAGGTTAATAAAGCAATTGTGAAAGTGCAGTTATTACATTAATAGATGGCATAACATAGGTAGCTGCTTATTCAGTATAACCACAGAGCTTCATACATTCCGTCCTATTACGCTCAGGTGCTGAATTCAGACTATAAGACTTTCATGAAAATCTCAGCTCTAAGAGTAGAAGAATTTGTTGTGGGTGATGACACAAGGAAAGATCAAATCATTGCAATTGGTGGCACTGACAGAGTGAAGTTATTCTAAGATGGACTCAGCAACCATGGATAAGGCAGCATGATGGAAGGATGGCAGCCATATCAAGATCCTGCCCTACAACATTGGTACTGACTGTTACCCCATTACCAATAAACAGTTTTTGATGTGGAGTAAATAGATTCCTTGTGTTTTCACAGCTTTAAATCAGAATATTTAGCAACTAGAATGGGATGTCAATGACCCATGACTGATGCCAAGCAAGCAACAATGGTACATGCAGAGGAGTAAAATGTATTGAACCGTTCTCAGACCATCCCCAAGGATCGCTTATAGACTAGCATCTGTCCCACCTATTAGTCATGAAAATGCACATGAGCTACCCAATTATAAAACTTTGCCCACAACCACAACAGGAGGTGCCACTGATGTGAGTAGTAAAGGCTAAATTTAAGGTGAGCATTACATAACAGAGACACATTTCAGACTCAGATACTGCTGGAAGGGGATCCAGTTGTCTTTTGGCTGGGAAGTCACTGGGGAAGCAATGAGGGAATAAACCTCGGGGCACATGAACAACATTTAAAAGTAAGACAGGCCTGGGCTGGTCACGTGTCCCCAGATGCAAAAAGCAGAATTAAAGAATCCATATTATAACAGCGTTTTGAAGCCACGTGCAAAAAGGCGGACTAGAACATACAACCTTTCAAATGCCCCTGCGGGAATGTATATCATAATGGCAATCATATAGGCATATCATGCACAGATCAATGGTTGTCTATACCACAGGCATGTCATGCACTGGTGATTATTTCAATACGACATTCCATAAAGTAAATTAAATTAAATTCATATGTGGTCAAAAAAGTTACACAGGCCCGATTGCCGACGTGAACAGGTGAAATTAAAGAGAGTTGTGAGACTCTAAATTAGAATGAACTGCATACAAAAGAGATCATGGCTCCAATTCCAGCATGTATACATACCAGAAATCTATCTAGAGCAGTGAACGTTGTGTTGATTAACTTGCTTTGAATGCACTGTTAAGAACTAACCTTGAAATGAGATCCCACAAAAACAAAACACAAGCTCCTCACCCGTGTGTATTATGTGGGTCAGCTACGGTTGTGCGGATGTGTCGGATCAGTAAATCTGTGCATACCTTAATTTAACCTTATACCCCTGTGTATCAGTGCGTATAATTCGTGCTGATATCCTTATTCCGTACTAAAAATCCTACCTGTATTTGTCAACAAGAAAAAAGAAGATCTGTGGGTCGGGCAGGTAAAATTGGTAAGGAAAAGCGATGAGAAAACAAAAAGAAACGTTAGTTCAGTACTCTGAAAAACTTGCATGCTCTTTTTGTCCCAAGTAGGACTGTCTAAAACGGTCCTTGCATTTTAGCAATTATCGTACATACTGGGTGAACCAGCGACCTCGGCGTGCATGTTGATTAACATAACACTCAGAAATTATAAGAGTGAATGAAAGAGGACTCACAGTAAAGTCTGTGTGCTATTCAAAAAATCGAGGCACTTTATACACGAAATGAAACTTTCTGTGAGGTAGTCTGCTGGTCTGTGCAGGAAATGTATATTTAGTGCTCATTAGAACCCAAACATTTGAAAAGAGGTCATGCACGTGTTATCTGCTGAACAGATGTATGCCTCCCTATGAAAACATACTAGCCCGTCACCATGCAAGGTATGTGGTTCTTTTTATTTTAAATTGGGCAATTAATATTGAAACCATCACCTGCAGGAACAGCAAAAGAAGTGCTGGTGCTGGGCACCTGAAAGCACCTGCTCAAATTGAGCACTGGTGATAAAGGTATTCACACAACAGGCACATTCAGTCCTTGGCCTCTCTGCGAGCATCTTGAAAATGGTAGTGTGCCAATTGTGAGCTCGCATATAAAGGGTGTCACACTACTGTCAAATATGTACTCAAAGAAAGGAAACGAGGATGCAGTGCTCACGGGTGAGTGGAGGGGCATGTTCTGTGCGCATGGGACATGGAAAGGTGGAGGAGATGAAAGGAAGTATGCACAAAAAGGAGAGAATGGAAACTGTTGGAGAGGAGAACGACTGCTTGAGAGGCATGCAGGTGCAAGATTCCAGGAATACATGGGGAGGAACATGGGAGCATGTTTCAAAGAGAGAAAGAGTGCAGAGGAAAATGGTGTGAAAAAGAAAGCGAGAGAGAGTGAGATACACTGAAGACCTTACCACATACACAGAGCTTAGTTATTTATTTCAAAGTGCTTCACTCCTTTCAGAGAACCCCACAGCTTTCACACCAATAAAAGTCACTTTCATTTTCAGTTGGTTGTTGCTTAGCGTGAATTAATTTGACAAGAAATGTGGTCATTTTTTTTGTTTTCTAATAAAGGTGCCAGGAAGCCCCTCTGTGCTCCATGTAACGATACATAAATGTAATGAAACAATTGTGTTTAATAATATTGATAATAAACCTTATCACAAAATTTGAATAAATACCCTGTTGTCGGTCAGTTTAAAATCATTAATCCATCTTAATCAAAGGCCCATTGAGAAAAAAACTTGCCTTTGAAACAATTAAGTGAATCAGAGCTATTGCGGACCCACAATCTGCCGAACTAAACAACTGAATTTCCAGCATCTTTTAGAGAGGGACAGACAGAGGGGCGAATATAGGGTTGCAACAAACATTACCCGTGGCTTCACTGGTACCCAGTAAACAAAGGGGTCAAAGGTTTACATACTTTAGTACAACACACGCACTGCAGTAAAAAACGAAAGGATGTTTAAACATTTATGGGGTATAATTAAAAAGACCTTTGAATATAGCTGCAGTGACACCTTGCACTTTCAAAACGTGCAGTTCACAATTGATATTGTAACAAGTCACCGCAGCATATGCTGTTCCCCTGCACTGAGGCGTGAATGAGCTTCTGGAGTTCAGTGCCCCTCTGCCTGACAAAAGCCTGCCCCTTACTCCATCCAGCTCAGAGCCGAAGATGAAATAAAACCCACACATCACATGCACACACACACACACACACACACACACACACACAACACCTGCCCTCTCGTCACCAATTACATGAGCTTTAGACTCAAAATGTACTGTGGCTACCTTCCTTTGGTTGGAGGAAGCCAAAAGGGTGCACACTCTCCTACTGCCCCAGGCAGAATGGTCTCACTGCTCCTACTGCCACATGCTGGCGGCAACAGGGGGATGCCAATGATCAAGAAGAGTCAATGCTGCTAATGTGTCCATGATGCCTCCCTGCTCTGGCTCTTATCAGGTTTTGACATCCTGCAGATGCTAGGCGATGGGCAGCGAGGAGTCCATTACCTTTAGTATCAAGCATAGCCAATGGGGCATCTAATCATGGCATCGCTCCAGCATCCTCACGACAGTGGCATGTAACAAATGTGACTCTCTTTGGGGAATTAGTGCATATTATTATATAGTATGAGAGACCTACAGAAAATAATTGTCTTCAGCTAACGATTAAAACCAGAGGACAAACCTGACAGCAAAGTCCCTACAAAGAACTCAAGAAGCGTTTTCTCTGCAATCATATGGACTGGTACTGGCTTCCATCCAGTGGGAAACATCCGGATATGAACGGTTTCACAATTTTTGTGTTTTATAGGCGACAAAGGCAGAAGCTTTGTTTGAAGAGAGAAGCAGCAACAAATTGCAAATGTTTGTGAATGCCCAAAAAGTAAAACATTTGTCGATGAGGACCAAATTCTTACTGGTGGCTAATCGATTGACATGTTCTCCAGGAGCAGCCAAGCTCTCAACCAGAACCATACATTTACGACAGAATAAAGTTTATAATACTTGAAAGGTTTCTGCTGTCAAAATAGTATTTAGAGTCTAATAGTCTAATATCTGCTGCTAAATAAAGAAATCATTCTGTAAATCATATATTTCTATTGTCTCACTGACACATTAATGTTTGTTTAGCAGAGCTGTTAAACTTGAAGGTAGTATATCAACCTGAATGCATAAATAGGATTAAAAATACCGTTCGCTATACCTTTACCAATATTGTGTACCTATGCAATGCCAAGTAATGCTTTTCACAGCAATATTGAAAACATGGACACCAACATCAAAACAAATATAGCTTAATTTCTATTAGCCATCATTTCATTGTCTTGTATGAGAATATATAATCATTTCACAAAATAATAAAAATTGCCAGATGGAAATTGCGTTTGTCCACTGTTAACTAAAGTTTAATTTATCAAAACGATATCTATACCATTGATAAATTGTAGAATTCATCATCTCTTCTGGCATCTGATAGATTTGGGTTAGGCCAATCGCAGGCTGTCCACGCCCCTAATATATGACCATAGTTAATGAATAAAGTGCTGCTGCAATGGTCGTGTGAGCTGTAGGATTTTGATTTAAGTAAACAAGGTTCATTTTGAGAAGGCATGTTTAATTCATCTATCACTCTTCTCTAGATCTAAGCTCAAAAACGTTATCGCCTGGCGTTCCAGCTGGACTGTCGAACCTCCTAAACATATACAGGATAATGTACACCCAACTGTGCATAATGATACTGCAAGTCACTGAGGAGTTACATGACCACATAGATGCACATGACTGAAGTTAGGGTACCTTTGTAGATAGATGCAGGGGTACACAGAGGTGACTTGCTCCATTCCTATCATGTAGGCCTAGCTGGGGGTACGTTCTTCAATATAATTAGTGGGGACAAGCACATTTATATTACATCAAAGCATATATTTCTGGAAAGTACGTCATGATGTGATTCAAGTGCATGCCTGCCATAGTCAACTGGCCAAATGTGGAACCAAGCATGCTGCAATTTCTCTACCACCTTGTAATAAGTTATTACAAGTGACTAGTGACGTTATTTGTTTGGTAGAGATGTCAGAACGTTCCTGTAATAAGAAAACAATTTAGGTCACGTAATCAGCCTACAACACTTTCTCTCTGATTGTAAAGAAACCCAAAGGTGTCCTGAGTTTTGTTTCAATGAGTCTGATTCACACAAAAAATATACATCTATCTCATGGGTGCTTAGGAAGAGGAGTGGTGCCGCGGCTAGGGCGACTGACTCCGGAATTTGGTGATCACGGTTCGATCCCCGGCACCGGTGGCAGATTAGCCCAGCACCATGTGACTCTGGGCAATAGCTTGCTTAATCTTCCCGACGGCCCCCAGCGCCTAGATTCCCTTACGGGTGATTGTTTGAGCTTTACAAATGTGGATTATTAGGTTAAGTGGAGGGGTGCACTTTTTGGGGGAATTCACAAGTATTCCAGAAGTACTGCTTGAAACTTGGGACAGTCACAGTTTTCCAGCGTTCCTTCATGGAAGTACATGGAGTACGTTAACCCTAGTGTAAATGCTTTGCCAAAGTTTGTATGCACTTGATAACTTTAAATACACACCTTCAAGGGAAAAATAACTACCCTCACACTTCCACCAATTTGGGGGTTATTCCATCCCTGGCCAGGGATTACTCCTGGTCTTTATAAAAAGTAAATATTTGACCAAATTGGGGTCTGCATTGGTCCTTGGAATCATTTGAAATGTACAACTTTGTCGGTGTTTGTCTAGTTTCCATGACACCACCATCCAGGAATGCCCATTCCTCGGCGCTGGGAAAAGATACCTCCACGTAATAATATCCCCATCTCATGTAATATGGGCTTGAAGATAAACGTGCAGCTATACATCATGCCAGTTGGCACCTGCTTTAAATGTGGCTGCACACATTGGTCTTATGAATTGCCAGGCAACTTTGATCGGGTAAAAAACACGAGGGTATTATTTTCGGTTTAAAATGCCACTTTAAATCAGTAAGTCGGGGTGCAGCTAATTAAAACAGCAGGGGTCAAGACCAAACTATAGCTGTAATTTAAATCCTAGCAGGTCGTCAGAGGGCGCGAAACACCCACCATGTGCTACTGGTCAACTGGGCTTCCCACTAGAACTTTCAAATAAAAGCTAAACCCACTTAAAGAAACACACATTTTGTTTTGAAAGCAGTGGCTCCTGCACAAATATGATATTTAAGAAAGTAAAGGATATTTGATTTGGACCAAATGTATTTTCTCAAAGTCATGTAAACGTGCATACGCCCTTGGAGTGATTAGTAATGCTTTACAATTTAATTTTCCAAAATTCGCACCCAGCATGGGGCCCACAAAAACAAATGCTGCCTTTCAGCCATTTAGTAAAACGTTTAGCACAGCTGTAATTCCGATTGTTAAACAAACAGGCTCACTTCTTAGATCCTTGCTCTCGCCGTTTTGTTTGTGGAAAATGTAAGTATTTGCGAAGTATGAGGAGGCTTCTCATTACCAGGACCGCAGCGCGCGCTGTCAAGTCTGTGCAGGGCCCGGGGTGAGTTGGGAAATGCGAACAGATTGCTGGGGGTGTTCTGCGCTGTAAGCCCTTCTCAAATAAGTGCTTATTGGTGGAGGCCGAGAGCGCTGCCAGGAATGTCACGGCGGCATGTGTTGTCAGACTTACCCTGTGCCTTAACGTATTGTTTTCAGAGTGGGAGATGTCCCTGGGCCCAGATTGCAGACACATGTGCCAGTAGACTGTAGACGGAAAGGTGCTGATTATTTCTCGGCTGCGCGTTTTCTGAGCGGAATGTTGCACGGGGTTCTCGTCCACTCCTGTTAGCTCCTCAGCTTGCGGCTGCCACGAAAACCAGCCAATTGCAAATACCCCCACGCGCGGCATCCAATGATGGAAGCTGCGGGGCTGACAAGCCAATCCTGGGGCTGGCTGCAGCACCAGGATTGGCTAGGGGGGCTTATTTGCTGCTCGCCCTGTCGCCCTTTGTGGACCCGGGCTGTGGCAGGCGAACAGCACCCCTGGGTCCCGCTGGGGACCTTACAGTGCGCATGCTTGAGGAAGTACCCAACTTTCCTAAGCATGCGCACTGTAAATTCCCCATCGGGATTGCACAACTATCGGGATTACGCAACTGCCGCAGGCCACCTGGCGGCTGATTGTTGCAATGAATGTATTGCATGTATTTATTTTATTTAGAGAAGGATTGCGGCCGGCGGCAGCGATGCGGGTCCATGTGGTGGCTGGTGGGGCTACGCCCCTACGCCCCAATGGACGCACCGCTGCTGGTGACACCCTAGTCGTGGACCCTTGGAAGTGGGCATAAGATGCTCCGCCACTCTCCATGAACCCAGCGGAACCGATGCATCTTCTCTGCTGCACTGCGCAACCTCACGAAGAATTGACACATTGCCTCTGCTATGTGGATCAGACCCGTTGCAAAGACCTGTATCGTCTCCGCAGCCTCTTCGGAACTGTCGCTGTATGAAGCATGCTTGGTCCAGGCCCTCACATCCCTCATTAACAGCAGCCTTGAGGACAAAGCCGGAATCCGCAATGCAGTCTTGCAGCTCCTCGGAACCGATGCATCGCCTTGACTGTGCAATGCATCCTCGACACCAGACTTTGTATTGCAAGTCCTTGCCGACTAGATCCTTAGACGACACAGAATCTAACTTTGCAACCTTGCTGCACTTCGGAACCAATGCATTGTTTCTGCTACGTGGCGCAAGTTTGTCACTAATCCTTGCAACGCATAACTGTGTCCCTGTACTTGGCCCACACTCCATCGCAGAAGGCCTAAACTTGCGACTTTGTCCAGTTTGGTGGGACCAGATATCCACTGTAGGCGCTCTGTGCTTTTCGGCGCTATGTTTACTCATGTCTTTAAAACTCCATACTTTCGGTTTTGCTGATTGGATTTTTGTTGTTTGGCTCTATTTTTATAACTTAGTGTGGGATCTTTTCGGGTGGTGATTTCACTTTATTACTGTTTGAAGTGTTGCACATGTACTTTTCCCATTGCTTCAAAGTTAAACTTAACTCCTCTGTGCCAAGCTACCAGAGGGTTGAGAACAGATTTAGGTTAGGGTTGGCTTGTGCCACACACTGACATCTATTGTGGTTACCCCCTTGACCAAGGCTCACACTCCAGTCGACCAACAACCCCAATTTATTATGCTATGCCTTTCGCCAACACTGCATTTAAGATGAGATTGAAACTGATAACTGCAACGTGATTAATATCTCAGATAGTGGGAACATTTATTAAACTGTTTTCATGTTGGGCCACTGTCTGATTGAAGGAAGAGGAAACATGGTGGGATGGGTGAAGTTGGGAGATTCTGCGTGGATGCAGAGAAGCATATAGAGGAAGGGATGTAGGCGTTCTGACGTTGTGCTAACTGTTGCATTCTTGACTAGGGTGTATTAAAGGGTGTATTAAAGAAAGCAGGCCTGTGTCTGTAATTCTCTTATGTAATGGCCGCTAAAAGACATAATAGTGGAGATAAGAGGGAAAGTCCTTGATGATGATAAAATTAACACTCCAAACGCCCTAAGGTGGGTCAGTAATTTGAAAAGGTTAATGTGTGTAAGTCTTTGTTTCTTTCCATGTACTCTGGGGAAGTATATGGGCTACACACACATGTGGGGGGAATAACACTCACAGAAACCTGGAGGTTTCACAGAAGTGCATTAATCCCTGGGTACATCGTGAAGCAGTGGAGAGTCCAAACCTCTGGGCTTGTAGTTCCGAGGGAACCAAAGTTTGTAGGAATGAAGGCATAGGGGCGTGGAAGGAACGTAGTTATTTTAAACAGATAGAAATAAATAACAGGGTGGGATACGATGATAGAAAGGTTATGTGAAGCTGGTGATCAAAGCTAGGGGTTCTGCCCCTGGTTACACCTAGCACAAATAGGGTTGTCACTTTTGGAAACCTCCCCCAACCTATCTGCCCTACACCTGGTCGCCTGAACTGAATAGGTTGGGAGGAGGGGGCTTAACGGTTTTGAGTGGCTGATGGGTGGAGCCTGAGGAGTGGGAAAATGAGGACCAGGGGGTGTCATATCACCTCCAAGGTGGTCTCAAGAGGAGCTGTCATAAATAGTCAGGCAGGTCGAGATAGAGAAAATCGAGCACACAAGAGTTTACTTAGTAATGGCAAAGATGCAAACCAATGGAAGGCGCATCTTTGAGCTAGCTGCTTTACAATTCTAGAGCAGACGTGTGAGAACCAGAGGGAGGTTGATACTGTGGAAAAGGTGTTTGGAACAGAAAGGTATCCTGGTTCTAGACCTTACCTGGGCCAAATGGAATGGCCAAATGGAATATGCGCGCGGAAACTCAGCTAACCCTTCTCCATTACACCAGTGGGAGCAGAATACAACAGCCTAATAAAAACAACATGTTTTCCTTTTATTAACCTAATTGTTCCTGCTCAAGCAAATGTCTCCTAGGATGTTTTGTTTAAGAGAAAAAGAGGAGTACAGACAATGCAAGATGATAATTGTCATCAATAAATAATCAGAGGAAAATTAACGATAGAGAAACAAATGGAAATTGAAAGAAAACTAAAACCTAAACTGAGCCTTTCCCAAAATAAATAAATAAATGAAACACTAGAATCATCTCAGTTTATTACACCCCATATTCGAAAGAATCTCTGAATACCAGCATGACCTTTGTTTTAGCGATAGCAAATTCAAGATCACAATAATAACTGAATTCCACCATGTTTTCATATTTTGGGCTGTTGGGCTAATTCAGTGCTGTGTAATACACAGTCTTGCGAAAGCAATGGCTAAAATAATAACATAAGCAATTATCTGTGGAAAGTTTTTGTCAGCATCCAGTATGATACATTGTGTAGTTAAAACCAGTTGTGATTAAATATGACAGACAATCTTCAGTGTTATTTGTCAAGAACTGAAAGATTTGGACGAGCCGCACACATATGCCTTTGGAAATTCACATCTGGGACAGGCTGAATCTAGTCTAATTTTCAATTTATACAATTGTAAACGGCTATAGCTTTGAATTAGATGACTTACAAGTTCAAGGCCTGATTCCCAAAGAAAAACTTACGTTAAGTTTAAGATTGTTTGCTGTTCACAAAGGAATTTTACTAGAAGTATCTTTACGACTCCGGAGCCTCCGCACATAGAAAGATAGGTCTGGCCTATCTTTTTACGTGCGGACACTCCGCAGTCCTAAAGACACTACACGTTAATTATCTTTGCGAATAGCAAACACTTGTAAACGTACACGAAAGTGTAAGTCTACTACCTTTGTGAATCAGGGCCTAAGTGTGGCAGCTTGAAAGCATCCATAATTTCAGTAGCAGATGTCACCAGCCCAAGGGGCATATTACCAAGCAATAGCTATAATTATCGCTATTGCCTGGTTAGAGACAAAAATTTACCGCTGAGCTGCGGCGATTTTTATCGCAGATAAACCTTGGTATTACCAAGGTTTATCGCAAATGCGATAAAAATCGGCCACAATGCATGAATATCGCTGAAAAGTCAGCGATATTCATGCATTACTGAGCTAATGCTCTTAGCCATGTTATCCACCTCCCATTGGATAACATGGCTAAGAACTGCTCAGGGCAGGTGTTAGCTTTTGGAGATATTCGCGCTTAGCGCGAACATCTCCAAAAGTTGGTAATAGGAGATAGCGATGTTTGCGACTGTTTTCAGTCGCTAACTTCTTGGCACCCCCACTTTGCATGTCATTAGTGATAAATATCACTGACACGCAAAGTTGGCCCAAGATGGTCACTATCTCCTACTAACTGTCGCTAAGTGATGTTAGCGACAGCTAGGTAATAGGGAGATAATTTTATCTCCGCTTTCTTGGCTTTTAAAGCCAAAAAAGCAGAGATAAACCCCCTTGATAATATGCCCCCCAGTTCCTCCAACCCTTTTCTCGACATGATCATTAGCTATCGAAATCGAAACGCCATAAAACTGTTTCATTGACATTTTCAGATAGTTGCCCCTCGTTAACTCTAAAGGGGGCTGTGCGTCCTAAACTAACACAATAGAGAGCAGTTTTAAAAAGTAATCCCATAGCTGCGGATATTTAAAAAGGTTGCGCTTGATTAAGATATAATTGCGTGTAGGTACGTGTTGATCCCTCTGAAAAAAGTTTCCCAGCCCAACTGATACCCTTCTGTTGCCACCCCTTACAGTGGGATCTTGAATTGTTGCTGACAACAGCATATAACGATTGATTTTGCGGATGTTGAATGATTTACGTCAGCCAAACCAGAGAGATCCTACCGCCTTAACAACCTTAAAGTGAACTCTTGTACACTAATTAGGGTCAGTGCATGTAATTAAGATAAAGATCTGCCCTGTGTCCGAGCATTATCGAATTCCCAAATATGTGGTGTCTGGAATGCTGCATTCATCCAAAATATGTTCTTTTTCTTTTCATGATTAGTTGCATTTTAGTGACATTGCGTTATACAGTGAGACGCTGCCTCACAGGTTTATGACAACTGTTATCACAAGCTTAAGACGTATACATTCAAGTGTTTTTTTTGTGTTCTTCAGGTTTATAGGTGTGATCCATAACTTGCCTGATTTAATCTTTTTCGGGAAAAAAATAAGCAGCTTAAACCAATGACAGTGCAGAGTTGACAATGAGCCTCCAGGCAGCCTTGTACCTTCAGCTGCTGCTGCTCCTCCTGCCCAGGTCCACTGGTACCTTACGGACTGGCTGCCACCTTCATCCTTCCAGCCTGAAGGTATACGCCGAGGATGGGGAAATCATCTTCGGAGGACTCGCTCCAGTCCACCAAGCAGTAGGATACCCTGCAACCCTGTTCACAGGACGCCCGGAGCCAAGAAGCTGCCAAAAGTAAAGACCTGGAATTCATATTTTCTTGAATTTAATTTTGATGTCAGTAAATAAAATGGATGTATTGTATGGATGTGAGATTACCAGGAGTATAACTTGGCTTCTGAATGAGCCAAAAAATGTCTTCTTCACCCTTTTGGTAATACAAATGTGCATCTCAATGATGTCTTTAACAGTGGCCAGCTGTAAGGTGAAGCAGCATGGTCATTAAATTGCTCTCTTTCGCTCACATGAGGTTTAAAGTTAGGTCCCAAAAGAAAATATTCATAGTATATCCCTTCAATAAATTAAATTCAATGCACACACGCATTACAATTATTCAAAGATTGCCCGTGATAGAGGGTTTTTTGAGTGGTGTTAGACACCAAGGACAAGCTGCAGGCCCATTCCCGTAAATAATTTCCTGTCTACATCCGGGAAGGGCAGAGACAATAAATGACTTACTACTAGAGTGATGAGAGTGAAATCACTGCAATGCCGCCAGTCACTTTTATCAATACATGGGAACTTTTTAGAACTTGGTACTGGTCTTCCTTCTATTTGAGAAGAAGACAGAAATCCATGGTGGAATTGCAATAGTCTTCCTCCTTCACCCTTGCCTGGGAATCTTTAGATAAAGCTTTGCCAGATCGCTGAATATGAGCATTATTTTGGAATTGTGAAAAACTGACAATCACGAGTAGTGTTTGAATATGTATTATAATCATATCTGTTATTTTATTCCTACATTAAGGGCCTGATTCTGATACGGGTTGCAAAGCTTCCCAACGGAATCGGTTTGGAAATGGTTTCCTACCCACTCGGATTGGGAGAGTCCGACCAACGGAGTACGATGCTTCCGGCTGCTTCCAGATACGATTTGGTTGAACTCCCGTTGACTTCAATGGGAGCATATGTTCCTAAAAAAAGCCGAATGAAATGAATCCAGTTTGGATGGTCTTTAGCTTTTCACGTATATGTAACTATGGTGATACACCGCATTTATAATACTAAAATGCAGTTTAGTTCTATGTTAGCACCATAATATCGGTCGCCAAAACTTTCAGTCATATCACGACCTTTTGCCACGAGCGGCGAGCAACCGGAACTACATGTACCGGCATGCTCTGCCGCCGGTTGATGACGTGTCTTGTGTCCACCAGCAAAATAAACAAGTAATGGTATCTCACTATTTTTCGGCACCTCCCCGAGCAGCACAGACGGCTGCTGAGTGAACCGACGGGCAGGTAAGCCCTGGAGCTGTTGCCTCCCTGTACCGTTTGTAGTGGGTCGCGCTGTATATGCGCGGTAAGCGTGAGCAGGAACTGTGTTTCGCCAAGCAAGTCTAGTTCTCCGATTACACAGGGACAAAATACTGGCTACTTTGACACGTAGAATAATCTTCCAAATGGGCATATATCCAATGTGGGATCGCGACTATATTACCAACCTTTTAGAACGTGATAGGCATAGGAATACTACTAAGCCAGCAGAGTCCTTTCTTGAGATTGGACGATAGTATTACCATAGTGATGTTAGAAGGGTTACACACCTCTAGCTATTATCTACAAGAATTAATTGTTACAAATATAGTCATTCACCCCTTTACTTCTATTCTAGAGTGATGATAGACTTTGTGCTAATGACATGAAATCAAACATGAGGTACCATCCCCAAGAGCACTATAGTTTGCTTTTTTGTTTCTTGGTTAAAATAAATTGACAGGTATATCTCGATTAGCCTTTTTATAGCGCCCACATGTTAGGCTCTTGCAGTGTTTTATTGGCTTTACATCTCATTTCCTCTACATTTTAGAGCGGTGCACTATCTTCCTGAGCTGTGGCCAGTTGAGGAGTGGCACGTTCCTCTTATCCTATAGGTGAGCGAGAGGACTATGGCTGATTAGTGACTGGCAATTGATTCATTAGGATTGCCAAATCATGAGTCGTGAATGTATAATGGCGTACACTAATCATATAAATATCGTTTTTATCTTTGTATGTGTCTGTTTATTTGTGTTGTTAGTGTCTTGATGACGCCTTCCCTGGACTTCCCACATATACCTAGGAGGATCACCAGGGTTGATCAGGTGACAACTGTATCAAATACCTTTTTGTCGCACATTGAGCAGTAGCAAACACTATAGGTCCTGATGAAGCGGGTGATACTCTTTTGATATATTAACCGCAGAAACATGTCGACCAATATGATAAACCAGTGACTACTAGGGTTACTCACTGGTTGTTTTGGACTGATTTGTTTTTTAACCTTGGAAGTAAACGGCACCAGAATACAGTTCCTCAGCATTTACTATCCAATTTTAATATAGAGCACCTCTTTCTCTTTCCTTGTTTGATTTTTCACTCACTCTTTCTTGCACTGCTCCTCAGTTATCAAAAAATATCCACTTCACCGCGCATCACCCTTTCCTTGTTGAAGTGGCAACAACTCAGCTTCCATGTTATGGGAAAGGTTTCAAATGATGACAGGGCGGTAAAGGACGATCAACTGATGGATATCTTCCCATCTAGTGCGATACTTTGTTGTGTGCTGTTTTAACAATTTGCTTAACACACACGCAGCCACCCAGACACACTCCATACAAGACACATCTTTGTTGACCCACAGTTATCTTGTTGTTTAGTCGAGCATATGTTCCTAACCACATCATAATTGGGCCCTGGGTCGGGAAGAAACGTAACCGATCCGATTTGAAAGAAGCATATGCAATTGGAAGGCCTTCCTAACTGCATCAGAATCAGGCCCTAGGTGGGAATGGTTCCTAACTGCATCAGAATCAGGCCCTTTGTATCAAATTGCCTTTTCAGGATTTCTAGACAATGTGTGCCAGCAAATCAGCAACACAAGAAACCTGAATGACCAGCAGCCCTACAAAGGTCTTAGTGGAGCTTTACTCCCCACTGAGAAAGAAAACACCCCCCCTCCTCTTCACTCAGTGACATCACTAATGGAAATACTGTGCTAGAACACAAGTTATACCCAATTTTAATTCACTGCATACAGACAGTCAGCATTGGTGACACAGTAAAACGGATGTAGGCCAGCATTTTTATTATTGTCACATCATGTTTCCTAGAGCCCATTCTTTGCCCCTCACCAATGAAGTCATCCATAATTGCAGTACCCCATGATTCTCTCAAGAACTTAATGCCAATAAGTGCACCATCATAGAAATTTGAAACCACCTGCAGCTCGTTCAACTCCCCACCTCACTTCCTCAGAGCCATATCTATCTGATACATCAATAGAATCTCAAAAGCTGACAACTAACTAAAACACTATTCAAGACAACATAAATTGTGTTAATTTGTGCTCAGTGCCTTTCATCCATAACCCATTTGAAGGTCCAACATTAAGCACATTTACATATGCAATATTTTCTTTTGTATCTCTCATCAACACCACCTGTGTCATCCCTTTTAATTATGTTTTTAGATCTCTATATGCAAGTGATATTTGTAATACTGGAAAATGCCACACAGGCACAGATTCTTTTAAGTGTCAGTTATGCAGTTAGTGTGTCGTATTTTACTGTATAAGATACAAGTAACATACTATCTGAATTTAGTTACGTGAAACTATATGGAACCTGTGCCTGGGTTGCATTAGCTTATGCCACTGTTATTAACTGATGACAGTAATGTAAGATTAGAAGAGACATGTGACTTTCATAATCTCCCAACACTGTCTACAGTTAATATATGTTATACTAGTGTATGCCACCCAAGTCACTGTATACATTCATTAAGTCTGATATAAAACTAGGCTCCCAGGTCCTCACTAAATGTACAAATTTCAATATGTAACCCGCATGTGCAATGCTAAATAAGTGACTCCTATAATATTGGTTGGAAATGTCTGACAGCAGAAGAAGAAGCTAAGTTTGCGTGACATGGTATTTCACCTAAATATTGATTCATAAATATAACCTGACCATATTAACATGGTCCAAAAATTGTTACTTCAAAAATATCTCAAATATTGAAGATCAGTGTATCCTTTTGTATACTGTTTGACTGTATTATTGAAGTTTAAAAATTGTTTACTTTAGTTTTATTGTGGTGTTTTATTCTATTGTAACATGTTTGCATTTTATTATATATGCTGCTAGCATCATTTTAAAAACATATCGTAGTACTGCATATCTTTCCAGGTTCTTCAGTGTAATTGTTATTTATTTGTTTTAATTTTTTCGTTTTAAAAAAATTATGTATAACATTTTAAATACAGGTTGTCAGGTTCATTGGGGGATTGTGGGTAGCCTTTTAAATAATATGTATATAAATGTATATTGATTGGATGCGTTGCTTGCACATTTTTCTTTTTTCTTGCAACTTATTTGTTTATTCAATATTAAAAATGTAATTATTTTTAATACATTTAAAATAACCCTTATGAGATATGTCCGATATAGCTCTACCACCTCCTTTTCACTATTTCTGAAAAGGAATTTCTTTTAAAGCTGATGTTAATTTTTTTTATGTATCAGCTTATAGAGAGGAGGTGAAATGGTAAGCTTTCTTCTTGCAGCTATTTTGTCCCAGACTTTAAGATTAGTTATCACTGCCATGCTCAGACATATATTAGGTGACCTATTTCCTTTGTCTAACCACAATAAATCACAGAGGGGTCTGCCTGCCATGGAATAGGTCTGCAATTTTCTATATGCCTCAAACCTATACCATCATGCAGTTTTAAATCGATCTGGAATTGCCATTATTCCCCTACTTCTGGGTTGTTGCCACATTCTATGGGAAAATCTCAGCTTACCATTGTTTCATACATACTGTGATACAAGCTGGTGTAGGTGTGCCATGTATGAGTCCCCACTTATAATTAAAAGCGCATGAAACATGTACAGGCAGAGGCCAGACATTTATCTTAATACCATTAATTGTTCATTTCCAGAAGATGCATTAAAAGGACTAAGAATGGATGTTTAAAAAAAATATTTAGTTACTAAAAGCAGCTAATTTAACCCCAATAGATCAGATATTCTGGCAGTGATCCTGCCGCCGAAGTATTTAATGAGGATAAAGATAAATTCAGAATCTAAGATCAAATAAGATTAATTTGTAGCCATACACCTCTTCAAATGTCTCTAACTGTTTTGGAACCCCGCCAGGAAGTCCTGAGTTGCCTTCAGCTGATCATGCTATTATCAAAATAGAGAGCAATCTTATGCTCCATCTTGCAAAAATAAATCCCATTAATTTTGGTAGACTGCCTATTTTGGTTTGATTGTTTTTAGACCCGGGACCCCGGGCTGGCCAAGGCTCACGCCAAAGTCAGTCTGAGACCACCATGTCTAAGGTCAGGACAAGGGAGTTACACACCAAGATAACCCCTGCTCACCCTCTAGGTAACGTGACGGGAGCAGCAAGGCTAATCTCGGAGGCGATGTGAAACGCGTTTGCGCGCGCACCCAGCAACAACACCCAAGGCCCACCACAAAGGAAACTCCACACCAGGTTATATAAAAAAATAGCCTTTGTATTATAGTCAAAACGCATTAGATAACACACAAACTTTACAATGTGCCAACAGGCAC
Organism: Lissotriton vulgaris; assembly: GCF_964263255.1. NCBI lineage: Eukaryota > Metazoa > Chordata > Amphibia > Caudata > Salamandridae > Lissotriton > Lissotriton vulgaris. The sequence goes on along the minus strand of NC_141685.1, from coordinate 1,254,729,427 downwards.
GGGCAGAATTTACAAGGGATTATGTACAGGACAGGGCCACATGGACTACTGTCAGGGGTAGGCACTTGTTAGAAATAATACTTGTAGGTATAACACTTAGCACATAAACATATAATGACTGTAGTACTAAAATAGTAAATGCAGGACACAACCAGTAATTACTGGTAAGGGTAAATACCTCCTACGCAACCCTAAACACTGTAGGAAAATCACGCAGGGAACTAGGACCTTAACATCAGGGCCTAAAGAAGGAAAACCATCACCTAAGCGGGTCACTTTTAGCAAAGGGAAGGAAACCTAAACAATCACCTAAGCAGGTCACATTTAGCAAAGGTAATAAAACAATCCTCTAAGCAGGTCACTTTTAGCAAAGGGGATAAAACATAAAAAACCCTCTAAGCAGGTCACTTTTAGCAAAGGGGGTAAAACATAGAATACCTAAGCAGGTCACTTTTAGCAAAGGTAATAAACATAAACAATCCTCTAAGCAGGTCACTTTTAGCAAAGGGGATAAAACATAAAACAATTGCACATGAGACATTAAAACACATTCAGAGGTGCAGGTAGAACCTTTGCACAGGAATTACATAAACAAGTAAATTACAATGCGCAGGGTGCATGTAGCACAACACTAGAACTGTCCCTCAGGCCAACTGGCTTCGCAAGGGCTGAAATGCCCTGAGTCCAAATTGTCAGGGAAGGCTGCGCAGGCAGCACAGAACACAAGCCTAAATGTAGCAACTGTCCACTAAGTGCTGGACAGTTGTGAATACTGCTGGGCAACGTTGGAGCCTTGTGGGCTCAAGAACAAGGGTGAGGGCACCAAACACAGCGTGGGAGCCTCAGGGCTCTGACCAAAGCACTCGTGTCCAAAGAGCCTCGCTGGGCTCTAAAACAAATAGACTGGCGCTTCAAGAGCTTCAGCGCTCTAAAACAATAATGTGGGCTGTGAGCCTCTCAGGCTCTGTAGAACCACTGCCCCCTCGTTGGAGCCTCGACAGGCTCTGAATCAAGTCTGGCGCCCTGAGCCTCTCGTGGGCTTTAACTACACAAATATGTTCCCTAGAGCCTCCGTGGCTCTATCATCAAATGCAGGGTCGTTGGAGCCCCCTCTGGGGCTAGATAATGATTATGCCCCCAGAGGCTCTTCGGGCTCTAAATCAATCTGGCCGGGAGCCTCGTGGGCTCGAAAACAAGAGATGGACCACTTCTTTCCAGCGGAGCGGCCCGCTGCCAACTGGGGCCGCTCTGGACACAATCACGCTGCCTTGCACTCACCGGGACGGCGGGGATTCTCTGACACTGCTCCTCTCCTTCGGCGGGACAGCAGTGCGGCACCAGCGGGGCTCTCAGGCAGACCGGGGCTCTCCCTCTCGTCTCGCTGCGGCGCCGAGGGCGGGATTTCCGGTTGGCCTCCTGGGGGCCGCGCTGCAATTGGCCGGTCGGCCCAACACTTCCGGGTCGTCGCGGGCAGCGCGGCGGCGCGTTTCAGGCAGGCAGGCGGGGGTCTCATTATACGAGGAGTGGGCTCCCTCATGATAAATCGAAATCCAAGAACAGGGCAATGCCGGGTGGGCACCGGCTTTCAAAATAGCAATAAATCAAGGTGGGCACTCGTAAATCAAATAGCGAGCACTGCAAAGTCAGCAAATGCCGGGTGGGCACCGGCTGGACAACCAGAGCGCTCCCAAGCGCTCTCAAGGCAAGGTCAAGCGCTCCCAGCGCTAGGAATCAAAAATGAAGCGCTTTCAAGCGCTAAAGGCAAGAAAAAGCGCTCCCAAGCGCTTAGGGGCAAAAGCAAAAGCTCCAGCAGGGTCTGGAGGCAGGCAGGGGGCAAGGCTGGGCCCAGAGCCAGCTCACTGGGTCTCCAGGCAGGGAGACAATCCAAGTGGCGGTCCTCCTGGCCCCAGCAACAGCAGCAGTCCCCTTTGGCAAGGATCCAAAAGCCGAACAAATTGTATGGGGACACAGCCCCTTCTTATACTGTAAATTCCTTTGTCTGTAGGTGCAGGTTGGGGGGAAACCAGTCGCAGCTGGTTTTGGAGCCCTCTTGATAGCTCAACCACCCATTTCATTCACTAGCAGGGCTAGGGTCATCAGTCGCACCACAGGGTGCGGAGCCAGCATTGTGTGGGGAAGGTCCAGCCCCATCAGGGACCAGGTGCACTCCTCCCCAGCCATCAACATGCTAATCTCACACTCACCACCGGGCAGACCCATCCAGCCTTCCTGGAGCCAGGCTCACCTGCCAGCTCCAGCCAATCACACGGCAGTCATATTTTACATTAATATGCCAAGTCCTAGAAGTGGCATTTCGCACAAGACACACTCATGCCACATACATCATTGCGAAGCATTCATTTTCATGAGCTCGCACATACCAAATTTGAGTCTGCACTCCCCACGGATCAGGAACTACCAGGGACACAGACATTACCCATGCATCCCTATGGGAGAGCAGGCCAGCCTAACTACATGCATGCACTTTACTCTGGGACACAGGGAAAAAGTGCGCAGAGACCAGAAAATCATCCACACAGATCACAGATTAAAAGCAAAAAGATTAGGGGTGAACCTGCCAGAAGGGCCAAGTCCAACAATTGTCATGACAAAGTAGAGAGTGGGCACATTTGCAGTGCACCCCTTATGGAACATACCTCCCCCTGTATAAGGAAGTGCAATATTTCAGAAATTCTTCCGATTTTTGTTCCTTTGTCAGGATTATTCTGCAGTGACAGACTTTTGTAGTCCTTCCTATTGCTGCATAATAGTTAGCCAGGTGGCTCCCAACTTTGTGTCCAGTCATCTGAAATTACTGTCTCCATTCTCCTGGGGGGACTTTCTTCAGTAGCAGCCTTTTCACAGGTAAAAGTGAAAGTGTTGCTCACCTGCTATACAGAGACCTTTAGGTGGCCTCTCACTGCTATCATTTTATGACTATGATGTAAAAAAGGTTGGCGTTTGTATTCAAATTCAACTTGTTTTAGTTCAGTGTCAAGTCTCTGTGATTCCAGTGGCCTCAATCTTCTGAGAAGGGACAGGAAACATTGAACTATAGCCATAAAGGCTTTACAAACACCTCCCTTCAAGGTTCATGTGAATTCACTGAACTGGAAGTATTTATCTATTTATTGACTAAGTTCCACTCGGGTTGCGCCTCTTTGCATACATGGATGGAGTTTCCATTTTTTGCTTCTGTTGTTCCCTCCTATCTCTAGCTCCTCCATAAACTAGTGTATAATCAGTGCTCAATTGTGAGCAGTGTACATGCGAGTGGTAAGTAACTTCTCCATCAAGTGTATGTAGTTCTCTTCAAGCATCACTTACTCCAGTGTATTTTAAGATTTGTTTAAATGTCTTCTGGACATTTAAACAGGTCTTAAAAGACCTGTGCCCTAACACCTGCAGGATCTACATTTCTGGGCATCCTATATTAGGTTAAAACGCCCAGCATTTACATATTTCCACCTTTTGCAACTCCCACAAGAGAATTTTCAGGAATTCTCTATAGGTGAATATACTGTGGATAAGGTTATTGGATAACCATGTAATACGCCTATCAGGAACAGCTATTGACCTTTTTTGCCTACTTCTATGTTATTAACTATGAATGAGAGAATTATTTAAATAATTATGGCTACCCCATTGCAGTGGGCCCTACCAAAAGAGATAAATGGCATTGGAAAGCCATTATGCCTCATCCTATGTTGGTTTTGTTAAGTTGGTCTCGTGAAAGCAAATAATACCCTGTTCGCCCTACATAGGTATTTTAAAATCAACCTTTTTTAACTGAGGTATTTAATCCTTTCATGAGAAGAGACGGTATTTTCACCATTGGTAAATATATTCTGAGTGTTGTGTTCTTAAAAGAGTGCCTGTTTTTAAAACCACATTTTTTATAGCTGCCAGGATGTATATCCCACCTCCTCCCTTACCCTAAACAAGAAAAAAAGATCATTTTGAGTAAAATGCATGCAAACAACAAGTACATTGTGTCGGCAAATCATTTTAAGATTGAGTTAAATTCAGTGACTGGAAAGTCAAAGGTTTGTAGACCCTGTTCTGGAAAGAGTTTGGGAGATAATGCTCCTGGCAACTGTAAGTTCTGAATCTAAAAGGTAGGATTGCATAACGTCCATCCCTGTTCCACCTACAATCCATATCATTCATTATGCTCCCAACTCACATTCTTGGCTATCCCTGTGAGATTTTTATGCTTCATCAGATCCACTTGTGAGGTTCAGCATGTATAAATAGACCGTAACGATGAACTATTTTTTAAGTTTGAGTTTATTAGGAATAGCAAAAAAACAGCTATGCAATAATTAGTGTAGGTCGTATTAACAAAAGGAAGAAACAAGAGTAGTGAGCATAAAATACAATACATTACTTAAATATTTTCAAAATATGTATAAGTATAACAAAATATAAATACTAAGCTGTACTAAAACTGTATAAGTAAATATGGAATATACGGGTGAGCAGGGGCAAGGAGAACAATGCATAACAGCATCTTATACATTAAAAAATGATAATGAAAAAGAACAGTAGACATGAAAAGAAGAAAAGTAAACATCATACATATGAGTATATGAAATGATATACATCATCTAATAGTATAGCAAAAGCGGTAGGGTGAGATTCAAGGTTGTTGCCTTACTTCATCTGACACAATAATAATTTTATTAGCAGATGAGGCTGACTGGGTATAAATAATTTATTAGTGGAATCCCTAAGAGATCCCTCTTTCAAGCTAGATGTACAGGAGAGACATAATTGGTATCTAGTCGGTGATGAAAGTAAATATCATTCCACCAGAACCTTAAAGTAAAATTATGAGCTTGTTTCCAATTTGATGTTATTAAATGAAAAGCAACAACCAACAATTAAGCTGTCAACTTATAATTTGGGGTTGCGTGAGGTCACTGAGGCATCAAACTGAAAAAGATATTAATTGACGAAGAAGGAATATAAACTTTACAAATCTTCTTAATTTGAGACCAGACCAGTTTCCAGAATTGATGAATAGGAGGGTATTTAGATAACACATGCTTTTGTCAATCCAGCATGAACAGTGCCAACAAGAAGATATTGTAATTGGACAAAAAGATTTTAGAGTCACAGGGGTAAATATAATAGACGATGATAGACAAAGAAAAGGGTCTGTGTAGTATTCGCAGTCCGCATAGTTTTATGAAGCAGAAGCCATATCTTATCCCTTAAGGTAGTAGGCCAATATTCCATTAAATCATTTTCCCAAAGCAAATGACTTAGCTCTATTTAAAGTCATCGGTAATGATTTATAAATAGCAGATGCAGATGAATTATTATCTAATAATGGAAAATGTGTAGCAGATGTGGAGGGAGGGCTTGAAGTAGCTGGCAATGTGGGGATATATTGATTAAGGGAGGTTCATGGAAGTTCATACTGAGTTCTGAAGTTGGATTACAGAGAGAATTTTTGGGGAGATCAGAAAAGGACAAAAGTTAACCATCTGTAAGAAGTTTCGATATCCAACACAAGCCTTTGGTTCGCCAAGTCTTCCACTATATAAAGCAATTTGTAATTTGTAGTGACTTATTATGCCAAATGGGTTGTTGTTGATATGTAGCAACCAAGGAGTATCTCAATGATAGAAGAGGTGTCAGTAGTTCACAGGAATGGGAAATAATTGGAGAGCGTGATTGAGAAATATTTGTAGTGAAAGCAAACATTTCCTTTGAATCAAAAGGGGTGATAAGAGATTTCTCTAACTGTAGCCACAAAGGAGGGTGTAGGGGAGTTCTGAGGAGAGTCATCGGGCAGCTTGTTTCAAAGAGAAAGAGTAATTGTGTTTTTTTAAATACGGAAACATAAGGCCTGTCTTAGATTTATCCTTTCTTAATGAGGATGAAGTTGTACGAGGAGATTGCCTTTCCAGAGGAATTTTGATAAGAGTCTATTTTCTAACAATAATAACCAGGGATGTGGACAGGAATCATAGCAATAACATATAATATCAGGTGAGTAAGCATAATTTTAATGAATCACTTCTTCCCCACCAAGAAAGAAAGAGTAGGTGCCGGCAAGGAATATTATCGTTTAGTGTTTGGGTAAAGTAATCAAAATTAAATTTACAATTTTTCTTAATCATCTGTGAAAAGCACAAACCTGGCGACGTTATTTTGGAAGGTTGCCAAGCACAACGCATGTGTTCAAAAAGTTGCTTATTGCATAAAATATTTAAATATAACATCTTACATTTAACAGTATTAAGCTGATAAATTGAAGTGTTAGAATTTAGTAACTTGTTGAATAAAAGGAGGAAGGTAAGCTGTAGGGTTGGAGCAATATAGAAGAATGTCATCAGCATAGTCTGACATCTTAAATTAGTGAGATCCAATTTGAAACCCTGAAATATGTGTGTCTTGTCGGATTTTGGTTAAAAAGGGTTCAAGTGCAATAATAAACAAAAGAGGTGATAGTGGACAACCTTGGCACACCCCTTTGAACAAAGGAAAATAGTCTGAGAGCATACCATTACCAAATATTGCAATTGTAGGGCCTGTGTATAACAAGGAAATTAAAACAATTAATGTAGGTGGGAAACCAATCTATTTTAAAGTTTGAAACGCAAAATCCCAACCAATCATATCAAAAGCTTTTTTTGCATCCAAAGCAAAAGCATCAATAAGATGATCTAATGTAGAGGCCTTGCATAGGACATTGAAAAAGACTCAAGCATTGTCAGAGGCTAATCAACCCGTAACAAAACCGGATTGCTCAAGGCCTATGATATTAGGTAGAAGTCAGTGACCTTTGTTTGCATGGTGCATGAAGATGCAAGATTCATATACATTTTTTTTCACATTTGGTCTAAATACTATGTGAATGTAAATAAAAATAAAACAAACTTGCAAACTGTGACTACATGCCTGCCTTTCTCAATATTACATTTCTAAACGATTTGATTGTATTCATTGAACAGGTTTATGGTCTCACACAATGGGCGAATTATAAATGGTCACTAGAAAGTCCACAAGGTTGTCCCTGTCCCCCCCAGAATTTTAGTGGCTCCTTCGCCACTTATTAACAAGAAGTTTAACAAGGATCCATCGACCTTCAGAATCAGACTCTTGGTTAATAACTGTAACATGCAACTTTTTGTGGGAAAGAATCAGTACTCCATTTATGCTGGACAAGCAAACACGTTAACTACCCAGTATCTTTTTAACTTGGCAGCCTCAAGTTCATAAAGAAGTAATGCTTGAGGCAACGCAATATCTGTTCCTAATTTAACTAAATAGGATAACACCCTTTGCTGCTTAGTAGTGTTACCTAATCCTTCAATATTACATGTGGTAAGCGGAATGAATTACTAAAGCAGTAACATGAACAATCAATATGTCTACAGTACCAGGATTAAGAATGAAATGAATTAAATATTAGAAAGAATAACAGTTTTGCTTAATAAGGAAAGGAAGACAGAAAAGGATGATAGGGCGGGAAGAAAAACAAAGTGGAACCATAGAAAGAAAAATCAGTAAGGTAGAAGTCAAATAAAAAATAAAAAGACAGTACAAGTCATACAAATGTGGACTAAAGCATATATCTACAAAACACAAAAATGAAAGGGAGGGTGGCAACACTGTAAGACGACAGCAATAATATTTTAACTATACAGGGCGGCAGGGCAACCTTGACTAAGATGAAGATATCACATACAAGTGAGACTTTACAAGAACAAGACATGAAGACATATACTCATATCATAAGAAAATAAGACCATACAGAATTAAAATTTGAATTAGCAAGAGAAAAAGCAACATAACAATTACACAAAAGAGAATCTCTTGCTTAATGATCATTAAAAAGAAGGCAAGAAAGAAAAAAAGGATTATATTCAAGTAATCATTGAAGTGGCCACATCCATTTCTCTATGTCGCTGAAGAAATCTCTTAAGCACAGCAGGTTCCTAGTAAGGGATTGTGTTTTTCCTGTATGTCACTTTAAATAGGCAAGAATGGATTAGACCAAATCTGGTGTTCATTGTTCTCATCTGAGGATGCATTTCTAAAAATTGTTTCCGACAATTTGCAGTAGCTTTGGCTACATACTGAGAGAAAAAGAGTCTATGGCTGGCCCAGAAAATTAGTTTTTTGGTTTTGAAAGCTGACATAACTTGTAGCAAGTCTGTATATTGCAGGAAGAATAAAATGACTCCTTGTGGTTTTGTAGAAAATATGAGACCAAGACTATGAGCCCTTTGTATGTTGAGGGGGCGGTTGTAGACATATTAAGAAGTTTTGGCAGAAAGGACTGAAAGTAGGTAGTCCTCAGTGTTTTTCAGGAAGTCTATATGAACTTGCAAGCTGAAGACATTCTGTTGTTTGTTCCACCATTAAAACTCATAATTCCAAAACAGACCATTTATCATCCACATGTTGTAATGTCTTGTTACTTTCTTCAATGAAGGGTTTCAGTGCATGAATGTTTATCAAGAATCACATCCGCAGTAGCCGGTATCAATTTCACTCGAGACATGGGATTTGTTTTGGCCTTTTATTTGACCTCACGGGCATTTTATCTTGCAACAAATGTTTTGGGATAGTACATTGATGAGATTCCGATTTCTGAGAAGTTTTGCTATCCATAACATTGTAGTTAGAGTCTGAACCTGATAGCGTACTGTTGTTAAAGGTACCAGAGAGTTAAAAGTTTCTTATTTTCCCCATATAAGATAAAAAGACTAAATAGGGGAAACCATCAGGAGATTACATGTTCTGTGTGAGCATAGGAGGCAGACAGTTATGTAAAACACACTGAAAGTTCTAATAGAGCATGAAAAAACCTAGATATAAGCACTGAAATGGAGAATGACAAAGAACAAATGTTTTTCCAAAAATAAAAGCACTTATTCCCCTTTAGAGAAAGGTTTTTCATCCGTTAGAGGGGAAGCAGCGAACCAGAGGTTCTAAAACATGAAGTATGAGCTCAGGAAAATATGCTGTACTATGCTGGAATATGAGAGCTTTTGGCATTACAAAACAGTATTGTCAGTCATGAGGAGGATCCAAAAAGGGGTCTAGCAAGATAAAGTGAGATTCTGAGGTAAAAGTGCATCTTTGTGCATGAAGAAAAACTACAGAGTGCTCATCTTTTATTTCAGACAAAAATATAAATTACATGAAGAAATGCAGGCCACCAGATGGAAGCATATACTTGTGAGGAGATATAACGCTGTAAATGAACGCAACAAATCAAAACTTTCTGTTGAAGATAGGAACGCGATCCTTGCCTCTCAAAATGGCGGGTACAACCTTGCTTTCTGAAGGAATATCCCTCGGGGCTCTACGCAAGCAAAAACAAGGAACAGCAGAGTCATGAAAAGCTCCAGCAACACACCCTATCATTCGGAGGAGACACATTGTTTTCTCCCACTTCCGTGAGCATTGGAGTGGTCTCAAATATGCTGAAGCGGTACAAAAGGGGTTGGAAATGGACGGAGCATCTGAACCAATCAAACACTCACACCCTGTCAAAAGATCTGGGTTTAATCCATCACCGTTCTTTAGCCTACTCTGCCACCCCAGTTCAGAATGCCAGAAACCGGTCCTCGGAAGCTTGTTTCCGGTCCAGGGAAGGCATGGCTTGGCAGTTCGGGCTGGACTGTTCCCATGAGGCACAGGGTCAGACTGATTTGCATATAGCCATGTCTGAACTGGGGTGGCAGAGTGGGCTAAAGAACGGTGATGGATTAAACCTAGATCTTTTGACTGGGTGTGAGTGTTTGATTGGTTCAGATGCTCCGTCCATTACCACCCCCTTTTGTACCGCTTTTGGCCGCCATAAGTGTGGCAGGGTATGCTCAGACGTGAGTCCCTTGCTCACTTTGCCACTGGATTCAAGCAAGCCGGGCTGAAGACGGCTGGAATGCCAGAAACCGGTCCTCGGAAGCTTGTTTCCGGTCCAGGGAAGGCATGGCTTGGCAGTTTGGGCTGGACTGTTCCCATGAGGCACAGGGTCAGACTAATTTGCATATAGCCATGTCTGAACTGGGGTGGCAGAGTGGGCTAAAGAACGGTGATGGATTAAACCTAGATCTTTTGACTGCGTGTGAGTGTTTGATTGGTTCAGAGGCTCCGTCCATTACCACCCCCTTTTGTATCAAATATGCTGAAGGTTTTCCGTGACCGCCAGAGTTCAGCGCGGTGCTTCCATCTTGGTTGGTGCGGGAACCACACTCCCGTAACAATCAGTATTAATAAGTGTTTTAGTGCACCTCTTGCAGATAAAAATGTAACTAGTGTAGTTCCTGCTCAGCAGTGTAATGTGTTACTTATGCCCATTTCCCTGTCTATTTTTATCCATAGATCTCTCAGTTTGGGGATTTTGCTAGCTCTTTCATCTGCCACTTGATTCCACTGCATCTTTTTATTGTTCGTTACCCTTCTCACCTTCTGCCCCTTGTGACAGGTCAGTTTCGAGACGTTTTGCTGCCTCTTCCTTCCTGATGAAGTGATGCAATTTGCCTTCCAACTTAAAAGCAATGCCAAGGAGGCATGATTTGAGATGCACCACAGTGAATGTTTTTAGTTACCTCTGTCTCAAAATTGCTGGACTATGGACAGGAGGTAACTAGCTGATGATGATTACAAAGCTGAAGTTGGAGGACCGCTGCTGGAGATGGGAGGTGATCAGCTCTGAGTTCAACTTTCTGAATCCTTAGGCATGAGAGCTGCTGATTGGCTGAGGAGGTAGGCAAGGTGACAGCTCACAGTGAGTCCCGGGACCAGACTTGCTCAGTGAGGCAGGGGCCACGAGCTGCATCTTGCGAGCTGGAGATGGTGCATATACCCAAGTTAGAATTCTGGGCTGATCACTTAGAGGTGAGCAGCTGAGCACGTTGAATGACGTGCCTCACAGCAGGACACCAGTCATCTTTACCTCAGAACGCCTGTCTCCAGCATTCAATAAGCTGCAGGTTCTGGGTGCTATTCTGACTGGAGACTTGCCACAGCCTTCTCTCACTGTGCAATAATATCAGTTCTTGTGAACGGTATTGGTGGTCAAAATTGATGAGATGTGAATAGACATAACCCTTGTGCTTCAGGACCTCCATAAATATTTGATTGAGTGAAAATTGAAGAGAGCTGCACCTCTGATTTGGAAATACAGGGAAAGAGTTCAAATCTGCAGTGCAAACTAGTCTCAACTGAACTGGCAACATCTACAGAAGATGCAACTTTAGATTTCTGAGATTCCCAGAGGGGGCAAAGGTGGCTCACCCTAGAATATTTCTGGAAACTTGCCTTATGAACTTTATACCCAAAGGTGTGACATCACACAGCCCCCGAACCCTCACTAAACCCCTAATTGTGAGAATTAGTGAGATTGAAGTCTCGTGTTTAAACTAAGAGAGAAATGGGAAAGGTGCTTCGAAGCTCAAAAAATTCCTGGTGTTCCCTGATTAGACTAAATGAGTACTGAAGCAGTGGAAATCATTTGAACCAGGTAGAAGCTGTGAGCAGAGCGACTCAAATATTTGTTGATCCAGCTGGCTACACTGAACATCATTTTGCACAATAAGACACAGTTCTTTAATTTCTCTGATCAATTTTGGAAATGGGAAGAAGAATGCCCGCAGGTGGATCCTTAATAGAGACTCTGTAGGGGAAGTGAAATTTGACCACAAAAAAGTTACTGATCTATTGATCGTATACTCAGATATAAATGATGAACCAGACCACACAAATTGGCTGAGGAGACGTCTAGATCCCAAGTGTGCGATAAGGATGGCTATCAGAACTCTTAGGCAACCTAAACATGTCATTGCCACTATGTCAAGTAAATCCAACTGGCTGCGCCACAGAAAATACCCCCAAAATAATGATTAGTGGTATCAGAATCATAATTGGAATTCCAAGATGGACGCTAAGGTCGACGGTGGGAATGCGGTCTAGTGTTTGGAGCTGTGGCAGGTGCAGGAATCCAGGTGAAGCGCGCGAAAATGAGGAACCACGCACTTCACTAGAAGAATCGTCGGAGACTGTCGAGTTTTCACAACGCTCCAGCTTCAGATGTTTCTGAGGCAAGACGAGCATAATTCTTTGCCAAGTTTGAAATACAAACGCTGCTAAAGAAACACTCGCAAACGAACTGAGAATAGAAGTTGTAATCCTCTTCTACACCTCACCACTCACCTTCGTTACCTTAGCTCCACAGAGGTTTCAACGACATTTGCGACCCTGCGAAGAAAAGCAGAAGAAAGAGATAAGTGAACGAGCATAAAAGAATTTGTTGGAGCAATGTTTCCTGAATATTGAATTACAGAGAGAAACGTTACGAATATAACAACATAAATAGAGACTTACCAGATATATCAATGTCAACGAAACCTGCAAGAGAAAGAGAATTTAGTTAATGATTATAAAACGTTTAGAGTAGGAAAGTTTAGTTAGATACATTAGTTAACACAAGTAGTGAGGTACATCGTAGTTATCTAAATAGTATACATTTTGGATACTTAGTTTAGATTAGATAAATTAGAGAAGACTTAAATAACCAAGTGAAGGTTTGGAAAGGTACCAAGAAGAGTTATTTCTGGAGTTAAATAATAGCAACCTCAGGAACAGAGATGGTAAGAGTCTAACTCTTCAAATAAATAGATAAATATCCAAAAGACTGATATTATATTAATCCCTGTCTTCTTTAATAGGATTACATCTCAAACAGAAGAGGTCTAAAGAAATAATAAAAAAAACTAGACAAAAGAAGAGGAGCAAGAGTACTGGAATACTAGGTAAAGAAAACTCATGCACAAAAGTAGACAGAGAATATGAAGTTGTCAGGTGTTGTGTAAATCTCTCTTTTTGGGTACACTTAGGGTTTCTCAGAAGTTGGGTCTGCAGGACGGGCTGAACAAGAGAAGCAAAGAGAACAGTACCAGTGCAGTCTCTTCCATTGTTTCTTATTTTATCCACTCCCCTTCTCCCCCTGTGGAGTCATATAGTGTCAAGTTATATAACGGGCTCTGAAGAATTCTGTTGAGGGAGTTGGGAACTACTCGACTTCTGTTCCTGTGCAAGCCCAAAGCGGTAAGAGTACTTCAGTTTTCTGACAATGGCTTGAACAAAGATACTTAAGACTCAAAGAAGGATATGGCATTCAGTGATGGAACCTCTGAAGGTCGTAACACTTTTTTTAAAGGAAATGAGGCTTTGGGCCTGCCTCACTTGGCAGTCAAGGGATAAATGTGAGCAATAATATATCCCATGCTTTTATACAACTAGACTGGGGGATGGAGGCAGGCATCTCATACACTCCTGGGGGGGAGGTGAAGCTGAAAGAATGCAGAGATCTTGGAATGTGAAAGCAGGTTGTTAGTGCAATGACACTGTTTTTACCATTACGGTTGTAGTTCAAATAGAATAGCAATCATTTTTGTAAAAGGTTACAAAAAATTAGCTTCAACTTTTGCACCTGCTGCTGTAATCCTGTAAGTGCTTGGCTGAAAATTCGTCCCCACTGATTTGCGGATTTTACTGCGATTTCGCGAGATTTGCGGATCGCGACATCGCAGAAAATCCGCAAATTCAGCGAGTGGAACGAATTTTCAGCCCATGCTTAGATATTACTAACCAGTCTTTCACTGACCAAAAAGTCCTTTCCTCTGGTCAATGGACCATTAGTTGAACTAGTTGATGTGAAATGACATAAAATAAAATGTACTTTCTCTGTAATGGAATAACCACAGACTCTGGAACATTTTTAAATGTTTATTTAGCTGAAATTCATGTGAGCCAAATTCAAAGTGCAGAATGATCTCCGTCACCCATGGAAGGAAAAGATTTTAATTAACATGATTTTCAATGACAATACTTGGAAAGGAGAGGATATAGAGAGCAGTACAATTTAAATCTACAGAACATTATATTTACCTAGGATGGTGTGAAAACTGACCGCTTAACCAAGAAGTTGGGAAGGGTTCCCGAGAAAGGACAGGAGACAAAGGCTTTAGGTTTCAGGTCAGGATTCAGAACAGGATTCAGGACAGGATTTAGGACAGGATAAGGTGACCTCTTCTTGATCCGACGCCTGAGTCGCACCCCTCTCTGACACCATCTTCCTCCTCGATTCCTCCGCAATCTTCTTCTACGTATTTGACTTAAATTCTAAGTCTGCAATATGATTCTGCTTCAGCATTCGCTCGTTACTCCGACAGCATCCCCAGCTCTGCCGCATTCCAGTCTCTCTGTTCTATCTAGCTAACTAAACTACCTCAATTATACCTTTCTAATGCCATGTCCCACCCATTAATGGTTCAATTTCATAGAACTCTTAATTCTGGTTGGGCAGGCAAATGGGATGATCATCACATCCTCCCAGATTTTCAATACTTTCTTCAGTTCAATTGTCTAATGATCCTGCCCCTTAAGTTTTATTCATAAATCTTTATTCCCAACCGTACTCACATTTGTATCATCACAAAGTATACATTTGGTGCAATATTTATTCCTTTCAGAGGACATCAGGATGGTTCCCAGGGTATATTGCTGTTTCTTTTTTTGGATGGCATGGCATTCAAGGATGACAGTGAGGCTTCTGGCTCATCTAGACTGTGCATGTGTAGTGGGTCAGATGGGATATAAACTCTGGTCCTTGCCTGAGGCCCGAATATGAACTACTAAGAAAGTCAAAAAGGAGTTTATTAATTTCAAAACAAAATGATTTCACTGTATACCACCTATCTTTACTCTAGTCCCATTTACTTTTAAATGCTCTCCCTGCATTAGCAATTAGTAAAATAGCTTCATTTAGTTTCAGCAAAGCAGACGTCTAGCATGTTAGCTTTCAAGTTGCCATTTTGGAGGTGTCTGCGCAAGAACAGAAAATTCCCTTCAAGGAAAAGATTGTTATTCCTACGTAAGTGCAGTTGACGCATGCGCAATGCAATTTTCCGCGTTAACTGGCATTTTAGATTTCACTCGAGTTACTTGTTAATAAGTCACATAAGCAAAGCTTCTCTATTCTTGATGTTTGAAATGTGGTGTATAATAGTTACACAATACACAATTTAGTATGACGTTATGAGTTATATGAGAGGATTGTCTTCAAGCAATTCTCTTTTCTACGAGTCCTTGCTCCATCAGGTTGCGGTCAGGTCGACATGTTTCAAGCCTAATGGTCCAGCGGAGTCATATATTAAATACCTTAATAAAATGATCTTCCAACTAAAATAAAAATATAGAAAGACATTAGGCAAACCAGTATTAATTATACATGATAAGGTACTCCTCAAGTTTTGCACAATGCTTTTTCATGTCTCCTGATGGTAGACATGCTCATGCTAATATTGGCGCAGACATATTGCAGCAGTGAGAAAGTTGTACACACAAACACACACAACAGGGCAGGAAGTTGGACACGTGAAAAAACGAAATTTAGCACATAATCAGTGGTGAATTGTCCTCATGTGAGAGCAACGATCTTACCCTTTGGATCAATCAGTAGCTCCCCTTAGTTCGGAAGCAAAGGGTAGTGCACTGCTGCTAGTAAACTGTTACAAAAGTAAAATGAAGGCTTAGTAAATCAAGGAGATGTGAATAAGTCCTCTGGAGACATGGACAATTGCTGTCAAAGTGAAAGCTCAAAGTCAAGTTGGAACTCATGATGTTTATATCGGTTTCAACAGATTGTTTCCTCTAACTAAGGACTATTACGATAGTCCAGATGTTTCTTCTTAAATGTATGCATTCTCAGATAGTCTCAGAAATTGTTCTGTCTAGAATAGACTACTGCAACCATCCTTATCTAGGCTTGCCACAATCTTTGCAAATATCTTTACAAGGGATTTACAATTTGGCAGTCAGAGTAAAATATGGACTGTTGGGGCACTTACTTGGCCTGCGTTGCGGGCAGGCGCCAGGCTAAGGCCGGGCCAAGGGCGGGCCCGTCTAAGCCCCCGTCGTAGCCAGGAGGAGGCAGGGCTGGGCCAGGTCTCCAACATCACCAACCTTACATCCGACTTCACCGCTCCTGTGACTACTCACAGCTACAGAAGGCAGGTGAGGAAAACTGTGTGTAACTGTCATCGCCCGTTAAAGGAAGTAACTTTGGTGTCTCAATCCAGTCGGGCCATTTAGAACAGCAACTTCTCCTTACTGGAAGAACAGTACATCTGGGCAGAACTTATATACCCCGAGGGTTGTTGATTTGATACATACTACTGTGCAGCTTAAGGCCGTCTCTGTTAGGACATTGATCTCCGATTTATGACTAAACTTGATGCCTTCTTCGTTAGGGCAGAATCATCCCTGGACCAAGAAATTCGTTCTGCCGAAAAAAGACTTTCTCTGGACTCTAGCATGGCTCAGAAAAGACTGTCTATGGGGGGTTTAGCCAAGGTAGGGACACCGAAGGCTGTCATTCCAAGAAATTTAGACAGCGAAAATACCCCTCAGAGAGCGATAGAGCTATCTGATGTTGAGGTAGGAGTAAATATGCCACCAACTAAGGAAAGGTCAACTTTAATGGTAACAATGGGAGTGGAGGAGGGAGAGCCGGGCCTATCCACAGTGGTATCTATGTCATCATCGAGGGGGGAGGGAGCAGAGGAAGAGGGGGTGGTGAGGGCCGAAGCACCAGAGTCCTGTGGGCTATTACATATGGAAACTTCAGTGGTGGTAACACGATCTAAAAGGACGAGCCTAGACAAACACCTGACCAGTAGGGATGGTATACCTGCAAGTGCTCCCATAGCGTCAGTCAAGAGCTGACGAGGTGGGGGATGAGGGGGGGTGTAATACGGCTACTAGTAAAGGGAACAAGAAAGAACCTTCAATGGAGGGCTGGCCCAGAGGGATCCCAGAAGCCACAGGTTTCTCGCAGTGTTTTAAATGCAGAGGGAATGGACTTGGGTGATGAGGAGGACTCACCATTATGGTTAAGGCTGGAATTGCTAATTATTTACCAATTAGCACCACTCTACACAAAAATTAGCGCACTTGAAGAAAAAAATTACTAGCCTGGTAGGAAAGAGGATGGGCCCATCCACATTAGTTACCCTCCGACCTATAGAAGCTCAGGAAGCGGCCAACCGATGTAGCGAGGGTATGGGGGAGTACTACAGGGGAACCCACCACAAAGAGAAAGGAATAGCATCCACTTGGGCAGTGTACAAACATGACCCCCGGGGTTTGGCAGAAATGATGAAATCAGAGGGGAGGAGAGAGCTCTGCCCTCTAGGAAGGAAGGGCAGCTGATCTCACAACAAAGTCGGCCGATATACAAGAGGGCTCAGGGGGCCAGGGGGGATGGGGCTGGTGCAACTAATCTGATATGCCAGCAGGGGGCAAGCTCGTCATGAGTACGAGGAACTTGCCTGTCATGGATCTTCTACCAGCAGCAAGCCCATACACAATAGTGCTGACAGGGGTTCCTGCCTCCACTGAAATCTGTAAAGAAACCCCCCAAATGTTAATCAACAAGGCAGCACACTGGCTAAGCAAAAATGTACAATTCAAACTTGAGCACTACAGGCAAATACTAATGGCAAGAAGGGTGTCCTGGATAGGACGTAGCAGAAAGTGTTTTGAAGGAGACACAGTGATCGTAAATCTTAGATCACCAGGGCTGGTACAGTACCTTCTTGCCTACTACCGGGGCGGCCTTAGGGGGGAGAATGGCTCATCCATCCAAATGGTACCTTTGGGTTCCTTTTATAGGGACCCAAGGATAAGTTCCCGAAGAGAGGCTGATGGGCAAATGCACAGCGGAGTGGCTGGAAAAGGGCCCTTGTCTTTTACAAAAAATCGTTATGCCCCACTGGCAAATAGCCAGAGCCTGGAAGACATTAATTGACATGAACGGAGCCCTCGCCGCGGCGATGCCCCCGCCAAAGCGATTGCTCCACGCAGACACTCATCTGGAGGCCTCCCAGTAAACCCAGAAAGTACATCCATATCCGTCCCCACGGAAAGTGACATGGTTAGTTGCTATAAAGAGGACAAAGGCCAGATTGTAGGAACCCATTCGACTATCATAGGTGGTCAGATATTGCCGAGTATAAGTACCACGAGCCAAGGCACCATAAAAGTCATATCATGGAATATAGCGGGGCTCTCAGCAAAATTAAAAAATAATGATTGGGTGGTTTATAGGGGTGGGCATAGTTTGCGAAGTAGTGCTACGCGAAGCTACACAAAGTGCACTTCGCACTACGCGAACTTCACGTAGCACTACGCGAGCTGCGTAGTAGCATGTTTGCACTGTGCAAGATGCGTTTTCAATGATTGCACAGTGCGGACAAGAATCAGGCACTGTGCAATCATTGAAAACGGCATCTTGCACAGTGCGAGCTGTAGTTTTCTTCTGCTTGAGTAGATTATTACTCGAGCTGCAGCTTTCTCAACGCGAACTGGTAGTTTCTCATTGAGAGCGGTCGCGAGCATGCGCAACCACTCACAATGAGAAACCTTACCTCCCCGCGTTGAGAATCTCGCCGGGATGTCATTTTTGCTTGCTCGCAGTCGCGAACATGACGTTCAGGACCGCGAACAAGCAAAAAATGAGCGCTGCACTACGCTACTCTGCACTACGCGTGTTCGCACTGTGGTACGTGCAGTTCGCGTAGTGCGAAGTTGCGAAAACTTCGCAAACTCCGCGAGCGTAGCGTAGTGCTTCGCCCAGGGTTAGTTTATATAAAAAAGTTCCAGGTTATATGCCTACAAGAGACCTGGGAATGGAACAGAGACCAGCTAGCTCTTGACGTTTTTAAGATGTTTTTTGTCCCGGCAAGGAAAGGGCGGGCAGGAAGAGCTAAGGGCGGGTTGATGATCTATGTGGATTTAAAATTGAAAGGGACATGGGAAGACCTGAGCTGGAACTTTGATGTTCTACAAGGGCTAAAATTATGTATGAGGTGCCATTCGTGAATTTCTATAATGCCATATCACCAGGGTCACCACTCATCAATTTCAAAGCTGGAGGGGGAGACTGACCTAGAGGGTCGTACGTACCAATGGGTGCTTGCAGGTGACTTTAATTGCCACCTTTGCCCAAACGTGTCTGGTCCTCTTGTCCATTGGAAGAGGGTCCTCATCTAGAACATTCCCCAGAAGGAAAGGAGCTCAATAAAGTGCTCGAAAGGCATGACCTCCAACACTCCATGGATTTAAATAATGGAGGTGATGCAGGGCAGATAAATCCTACTTTTAAAGGGAAAGGTTGCAATTCAGTCATTGATTTTATCTTTGTATCACACATAATGAAACAGGAGCTATTGGGGTTCGAAATACAATCAAGCGCATTTAGTGACCACAATCCCCTAGTTATTGTCCTGAGGGATCCAAATACCACCAGTACCTATGACAAAAGAGGTCTGAAAGGGGAGCTAACAGTAACCGATCAGGGCAGAAGGCTGAGATGGTCCAAAATAGATGTCGACGCCTTCTAGGAAGCACTAATGGCAGACAAAGACCATCAACGACTCGTTGTATAAGCACTGTAAATGAGGCACCAGTAAGTCAGTGCTCTTAATGTCATTCTTATTAGAGCAATGGCACTGACTACACACAAGTTGTGTTGTCCGATTGATTGCTGATCATCGTATGGCAATAATAGCTTGAGGTCAGGATCACTAGCACAGGATCTCTAGCTAAGTATAGTCACAAGAAAATATGAGAATCCATTTTGCAGCAATTCGCTGCTTGCAAGCTTGGGAATAGAGCAAGCAAATATTGCCCCAGTCCATATTACTGAAAGAGATTTACAACTTTTTAGTGAAGATTTTTTATTTTAAAAAAAAATGATATAAGTACAATATAGTTTTTTAGTGGGGTGTTTAGCCAGCTGTCTTTATCCATTGGTCTGTTGTTGTGTCATTCACATTTTACATCTGCCCACTACAGCATACAGCATAGGGCAAAGGATCAGCCCTCTTCAGCTGCTGGATAACTTCACTTTGAGTGACTTGCATTTTGCTCTGGGGGAACGACTGGCAGCCAGTGCCAGACCTCTTGGCTTTACCAATGCTTGTTGTTTTGGTAGATAAGCAATGCCCATATTTACTTAGAACTAAAATAAACATGTTTAAAGTTACACTTAGTCCAGAGAAAGATGTTCCCGTGAAATATGGAATGGGCCACAATCTGTCATTTTTTTTTACCGGAGGAGTGAAATTAGAATTGCAAAACTGAGAGCACAGCTGATTTCAGGATCATTAAGTTGTTTTGAACAGTGCACACCATTATCCTGAGCAAACCTTATGTTAAAGATTGGCAAACCCAAGCTGATAAAATAGAAGCAGTGTACCTTTGAATACCTTTTGACTATCTGGGGGAATATTTGATATGATTCTCAGTCATCCGCCTGATAGTAGGGAAGAAGAAAACAAGCATGGAAATGCAATAGGTATCACATTTGCTTAAGTTATAGCTATTGGCACTGTAAATGGCAGTGTGTTTTACCCATGTGTTATGAAGTGTATGTGGTGTGTAGTGGAACTATGTGGTTTGGATTTGGAATTGTTATTTTTGGAATTTTGTGGTGTGGAATTCTGTGGAGTGGATTTGTGTAGTAGAATTGTGTGGCATGGTGTGCAGTGGAATTATATGGTTACTAATTACGTGGTATTAAGTGTCACTTAGCACACACGCACACACATACACACACAGCAGCAGAAAGTATATTAACCGATTGATATATTGTTTGGCAGGTGTTATATTGTATTGAGGCTGATCGGTTTATTGAAGTGGCCTGTTGGCTGCACAGCAGGGCTGGTCTAGTCTAGTCAAAAGACTCACTGTTTAAAAGGACTGTTTAGAAAGTCTAACATGGAAAAAACTGAAGTTATGAGAGCAGTTTTTAATATTACACCAGATAATGAAGCTTGTCCAATGGAGACAGTAAAGCAATGCATAGCCGTTTAATGAAGCCCTTAAGTAGTTAAGGTGAGTACCCTGTCGCTCTACCACGTAAGGAATCTTGGAAAAAGAAACGCACAGCTATTTTATAAAACACTACTAGTGTGGTCATGTGCACTTCACTACAGAAATTCAGCGAAACTGCTGCATGAAATGATTAATATTTTATTTATAATAGTAATAAGTTTACCCTATTTCTGATTGCATATCAGATATACTGGTGTATGATACGGTACGCAACAATGTACCACGGGCAGTCACAGTCTCTCGAATCAGGTTATCATAGGATAAAAAGAAGGTCCTGTTGTTTGAAGGGATTCTCTGAACTGCCATTCTGAACCACCATGCAGCTGTGGACACTGGTAGTAAGCTAAAGCAATGTATGAAAGTTCAAATAAGGTCGCGCATGCCAGCTTACAGAACTAAATTGTGCAGGGTGAAGAAATCGAGTTAGGGCATGAAGGGCCATAATTGACAGGTAGTTTTGTTCACAATTTCTTTTTTAATTTCAAATCTTTTTTATTTAAGAATTGAAAGAGTACAAAAGAGAAAGAAGAATCCAAAGAGTAATGCATGGGCGGACACATATGTTACATACATGAGGCAATAGATACCAGAGGCATGTCACAGGAGAAATAAGTATGGCGAATCACAAACAGATATTACACAGCCAATGAATGTCGAGCATAATAACCATGCATGAAATACTGGACCTGGAGAACCAAAGTAATGGAGGATAGGGAGAAAGGCAAGAAGAGAGAGCAAAGGAGAGAAAAAGGGAAAAGAGGAAGAAAACCAGACAGCAGCAGCGTAACCTGTGGCACAAAACTTAGATCAAGACAGTGGGTTCACAGCACCAATATACACGTCCATCCTTGTGGCGAAATGAGGAACGGGTCAGAGGTATAACCACCAGATTCGCCTACGGCGGGTCATAGCAAAGCTCCAGCGAGTCAAGTAGGCTCCAGAGTTTGGCGTGGGGTTTTCGCCAAGGTGAAGAATGAAGAACATCGTAATCTGCACCCCTTAATGCAGCCAGCCATTCCTGCCAAATTTTGAAAGAGGGTATAGACAAGGGGTTGTACCCAGAAAGTGTCACTGGGACCTGGGCTATCAAAGCGATAAGAGGAAGGGGTCCCAGCAATCAAAGAACAGTTTACTAAATGATAACAAATAAATCAACCAAGAAACAAATCTGTCCACATTGTTTTAATCACAATGTGAAATGTATATAACAAATATATAATTTAGTCTCAAAACGTGAACATGGTTTCGCAGTGCCCCGAGTATAGTAAAGAGACAAGGGAAGGGGAAGTGATCCTGTGAGGAGGAAGTGAAGGGAAGGAGGAAGAAATTCTCAAGTGACAGTTTAATCAATATATATACATCATTTGTCCTCACTACACAGTGTGTGTAGAGATGGGGACCACAAGGTTCAAATAATTATTTCCATACAACAACATACTCCACAAGGTTCAGAAAATGAAAACAATGCGGCGTGGAGTTGTTAATACGAATAGTTGTCGACGTTTCAACCCCCTAGTATGCAGGTAGAGTTGCTATCCTTGCTGTGGGGTCTTCATCAGGACAGGGGTGGGGACACACCACGAAGTGGTATTCAAAAAGACCGTGATGCAATCTACTGGCGCGGTCCAGATATATCGTCAGGGTGAAGATACACGAGTTGGTAAAGGGACGACCCCGATTTAATCTAATGGCATGGTCCAAGGTATCGTCGGGTGAAGCGGAACTAAGGGGCTGATAAACGCGATCAAAAATGTGATGGCGGTCTGGTTAAGTCAGATTAAGGCTTCGTAGTTAGTCGGTCAAGGAGATGCGAATCGAGCTCGATTCGCATCTCCTTGACCGACTAACTACGAAGCCTTAATCTGACTTAACCAGACCGCCATCACATTTTTGATCGCGTTTATCAGCCCCTTAGTTCCGCTTCACCCGACGATACCTTGGACCATGCCATTAGATTAAATCGGGGTCGTCCCTTTACCAACTCGTGTATCTTCACCCTGACGATATATCTGGACCGCGCCAGTAGATTGCATCACGGTCTTTTTGAATACCACTTCGTGGTGTGTCCCCACCCCTGTCCTGATGAAGACCCCACAGCAAGTATAGCAACTCTACCTGCATACTAGGGGGTTGAAACGTCGACAACTATTCGCATTACCAACTCCACGCCGCATTGTTTTCATTTTCTGAACCTTGTGGAGTATGTTGTTGTATGGAAATAATTATTTGAACCTTGTGGTCCCCATCTCTACACACACTGTGTAGTGAGGACAAATGATGTATATATATTGATTAAACTGTCACTTGAGAATTTCTTCCTCCTTCCCTTCACTTCCTCCTCACAGGATCACTTCCCCTTCCCTTGTCTCTTTACTATACTCGGGGCACTGCGAAACCATGTTCACGTTTTGAGACTAAGTTATATATTTGTTATATACATTTCACATTGTGATTAAAACAATGTGGACAGATTTGTTTCTTGGTTGATTTATTTGTTATCATTTAGTAAACTGTTCTTTGATTGCTGGGACCCCTTCCTCTTATCAAATTTTGAAAGAGACATCGGAAGCACTCTTCCACTTACTCAATACGAATTTACATGCCAGCGTTAACATGAGATCCAGGAGGTGTCTCTCATGCTCCTTTGTTATTCTCGGGTCAGTTACCCCCAGAAAGACATACGCGAAGTCTCTGGGCGGATGATAGTGGAAAATACTTTGAATATAATTATAAATCCTGTCCATGTGGGCCAGGTCACCAACATTGGATTTACAGTTCCAACTGAGGGGGCTATCAAGGAGTTTGAGTTTAAAAAGTTTGTTTGGGGTCCAGTACCACCTGTTAATCAACATAAATTTGGTCTGAGAGAGTATCGGAGATATTTTGTTTGAGAAAGGTGTGAGGTGAATCTTATCCCAATCGAATACCATATTAGAGGAGTTAGCTTCTTTTTCCCAGTCTCGTTTGCACTTTCTATGTGCTTTCTGAGGCTTAGGGGAAAGAATTTTGTAAACTTTCAAGACCATGTGGCCCAGTGACATTAGGTGTAATAATTTGTTGCAAAGTGTAGGTTCGTGTGGTGAGATGGCTCTGGCAGAGACAAGGGTTTTGAGGCGTAGGAACCTATAAAAATCCATTGGCTGGAGATCAAACCATGTCTGTAAGGTGGCATAAGCTTCATAAATGTCCTTCAAGAGGTTCAACCCCTTCTTAGACCAATCGTCCCAAAAGAGATATTTGCCCTCATCTTTCAAGGCCGGATTAAACCAAAACGAGGCTAAGTCGAATTTGGTGAATTGGATTTTAACTTTACAGTGTCTCTCTAGGTTTAGGAGAGCCCTTTTAGTGTTAAGGATATATACTTGGATTGAGGGAATGCTGTGACATCCATCGTCATTATGGGGGAAAGCGGTAAGTTATTGATAATAGACTTCTCTACATGATCCCATACAGGAGTGTAGTCCTGGTGCGTTTGAAACCAATACACTCCTTGCTTACAGAGGTAAGCCGTCTGGTAGCATCTGAAATTTGATAAACCTATTCCCCCTTTGTCTTTTGGAAGTTGGTGTTTCCGCATGGAGATTCTTGGCTTCTCCCCCTGCCACAATAAAACATTAAAAAGCTTATATATCTTGGTGAGGATATCATCAGAGAGTAACATAGGCAGCATACTTATTAAATAATTGACAAGGGGCGTGATCATCATTTTCAGACTTTCCACTCTGCCCCACCAAGACAGAAATCTCGAGGACCAGCCATCTAAATGTAGTATACTTGTAAAACGCACAGCTGCCCCAGCAACGGGGCGTCCCGGCACTGTATAACGCTGTGGAACCCTTCCTGGCTCTCCCTGTGAGATGCCCCTCTTGGGCACCCCCAAGGTAAAGCCAGTCATCCCAGTGTTGTCGGGGCCATTGTGGAGATTAAGCAAGCTATTGCCCAGAGTTGCAGCGTGGGACTTATGATTACGCGAATTTGGCACTCCAGGATGGCCGCCGGCTTCGCGCTCGGGTCAGCAGTCTAGTCTTTGAATGAGTCATCATTGGAGTTCAGGTGAGGCGCGCACTAGATTAGAACTGCGCACTTCACAGTGGATTTTATCTGAAGAGGAAGCGTCATTAAACTTCGGAGGTTATCGAGTCAGCATAAATCGTAGTACGTGTTAGGCGAGTGTATTAGTCTCACTAACGCTGAGTTGTAGAAGAGGTTATCTTGCCTACAGAGCAAATTCCACGGAATTCGTTATTCTTCGAAGACGTCTCACAGAGAAGTTGGCAGTCTTGTATCTGTGAGGAGATAATGACAATATCAGAGCTAAGTCACGTGTACAAAACAAGATACAGAATAATTGTTGTAGAAATAATTAGACAATACTTACCTTGAATGCAAATATAGTTTCATAGGAAATAATATTCTAGAAGAGGTCGAATTAAATTTCTGGAAAATACATATAACAGCAACTAAAAGACAAAAGGCTTATAACAAGCAATCAGTATAAGATAAAAAGAATACACGAGAGAAAGAAGAAAATACAGCGCTGTTCGATAAAACCAATAAGTGAGTAAAGAAATAATAAGAGTATAATTAAGACCGGAGGAGTAGCAACTAGTGTGTTACTAATGTTAATTTAATACAGAGAACAGTCAGACAGGACGAGAGAGAAAGAGTCGTTAGAAAGAAGACAACACATCAGTCAGATAAATAATAAGTGAGTACGAAAAATAATCAAGATATATAAGAGTAAGAGGTCTTTCTACAGGTGTGTTAACTAATGTTAATTGAATGCGCAGAGTCGTAAAGTTAGGTCATTAGGAAGAAGACGAGTCATCACACGGTTCCTCTGTGAATGCACAACAGAGGGCTACGAGTGGTGAAAACAGAACCTAATGAAAACCAATAGGAGAGAGGCTAGTTCTTGGAAGCTATATGTAGGTGTACAAAAAGAAAGAATTTAACAGAGTAAAACAGAAGTGAGAGTTTTAGAGTAGGAAGTCTCAGATTGTAAAATAATTGTTTCATTACAGGTATCCTATCGAACAGTCTACAGGATAGACTAGACGAGAAAAGGACCAGCCAAGACAGTCTTGTCTCTTCTCAGTTTGTTATTTTATCCAATTTCCCCCTTCCCCCTTAGATAACAATTTAGAGTCTCGTCACCAAACAAGCTCTGGGTTGTTGTCGAGGTGGATTTGGGACAAGGCATCTCTGTTCCTGTGTGGCCAAGTAAAGCTAAGTTCTTCAGGTCTGACACTATGGCCACCCTATTTGTTTCTTTCTTTAGGACAGCATTATTGAATCTCCACAAATTCGACCTTTTAACCACATTGTGCACCGCCAGAGTTATTGTAATGCAAGAGTGATCAGAAATGACACGTGGTTCAATGGAGGTGTCCTCAATGTCGGCAATGGATTTACCAGATGTGAGTAAGTAGTCTATGCGCGAGTAGGAGTCGTAGGGTGAAGAGTGAAAGGTATAGTCTCTAACTGTTGGATTCATCAGTCTCCATGAGTCAGTAAGATTAAAGCAAGAGCAGAGATTGAGGAGTGCTTTGTGTGAGTTGTTCGGTTTGAAGGAGCAGTCGGAGTCCCTATCTAAGAGAGGATCCATAGGAAGGTTGAGGTCACCCCCAAATATATGCATTGCAGTATCTGGAATCGTATCGATATGGGCACAGAGTTCCTTCCAAAAACCTGGATCATCTTTATTGGGGGCATAGACGTTAGTTACATAAAATTCTCTATTGTCCTTTGAAAGTTTTGTAGAGACCCATCTACCTTTCTTATCAGCAGTACTGTGTAGGACATCAATATTGGCTCTTTTCGCAATCAAGGTGAGAACCCCGTTCTTTTTTCCCAAGGCATCAAATCCAATTGCCTCACTATACCATTTCTTTTTCATAGAGCTAAATTGACGTGAGTCAATTTTAGTTTCCTGCAACATTATAATGTCACCCTTCTGTTTGTGTAGGTTGTTTAAAATTGTCCTTTTTTTGATTAGGTGATTGATACCCTTGACATTGAGTGACACTATTTTGATAGCCTGTCTATTGGAGGCCATGAGGAGGAAAAAGAAATGATGTGTGATGCGTCATATTAAGTGCAGTACAGGTTGTGCGGAGTATTATGCCCTTGTCAAAGGTGAGACTAAAGGACCACAAAATGGACATGCAGTGAAAGGTGTGTCTAGGTGGAGCACTGTCTTTGACACTGAAACATAGAATGTTGCTGCATGAACATAAAGGCAGAAGAGGAAGTGAAAGCAAGAACCAAAAGAAAATAATAAATAGCAAGAAGACCAGAAACCCACCCCAACCCCCCCACACCCCAAACTTACCCTCCCCACCCCAAAAGTACTCTAAGAACATGGTGACAGGGAGAGGCTACCACACCAGTTTCTCTCTCCTGTGGCGATTCCAAAGGTATCCAAAGGAACCGGCTTACTCCTGCAGAAACTAGAACGCTTAACATTAACAGACAATAGGAACATCAGGAACATGACTTGGTACATCGCCTCAAAGCAATGAGTGTAACTAGAAAATCATCATATATGCATCTGAAAACACAAAAATGGCATTTGGTACAACAAACCCAGAGCCTCCATCATCGTAAATGCAGTAATTGGTAACGTGTGGTGGCCGCTTAAGTTACACGTGAAAGCACGTTTGAGTCAAAGAGCTCAGGCTTATGTAGTGAGCAGGCGGTATCGAACCTAGACCTACAACATATCGAGAAGAAGGCAGACTATGCCTATAGCAAATGGAAGGAACCAAAAGCATGGCAAGCGGCATTGCGGGTTACTTCAACGGATAATGCATTGCTACACAACAAGCTCCCAAAGTCACTAAGCATCCACCCTGTGAAATAAACACACGGAGCTCATGAGAATAACATGTCAGGTGAACAAGTCTCGCATTAGTGAGCACTGCATGGTAGCTTCACAGACACGTGGGCATACAGTAAAGAGAAGTGCTTCCTACCACATCGCCAATCATCCTCTGTGACAAAGACACTAAAGATGGGCAGACGCCATAAGCCATAAGCAAGGTAATGACCACCATGCCCATCGTAGGACCAGACATAAAAGCACAGCAAAGCAGATTGGTGCCGTGTACTAATCGGCAGTCTATAGTAAATGTCAGTATGGTTGTAGATGGGCCATTATAGGACATCAGGAAAACACAAGCTGGGTGCCATCACCATTACCGTTCGACGCAGCAGTGTCAATTGATGAGTCATCCGGGCCATCGAGAAATTTCTTTAGGTGGGATGGATCAGTGAATATTTGCGGCACTCGGAAACGGGCAGGGCCTACAAAGCCATATTGGTAGTCGAGCGTGCGCAGCCGTGGGCGGAGGGCTAGGAAGTTTTTTCTTAAATTGACAGTCTCTGCAATAATCCTGGGAAATGTATACCTTGTTTGTCTTCCACAAGATGAGATTATGCTTGCGCATGAACGCCAAAATTAACTCCACGTGCTGGTACCTAAGAGGTTGACAGACAATCGGTCAAGGGCCCCTTTGACCAGGCATAATACGGGCAGGAACCCTGTGGGCTCGGTTGAACTCCAGTGGAGTGTTGAAGGAGAGGTTGGTGGCCTGTGGGAACCAGGATTCCAGGAAAGGTATACATGATCCATCTTTCTCTTCTCCCCCCTCCGGAATACCAAAAATATGCAGGCTCTCCCTGTGGTTTCTGTCTTCCAATTCGGAGAGGCGCCTTGACATGGACGTTGTGGTCAGTGAAAGTTCTTTAAGGGATTTGGTAACCTTCACTTCTAAATCTTCAAGTTGACTGATCCTGCATTCGGTTTCTGAAAGCCTGACATTTGTATCTTTAATATCTTGCTGCACGGCAGCAATCTCTTCTCTGGCGGACTTCGTGATCTCGTGGACTTCAGCAAGTTTGAGGAGTATCGTGTCCAGCGTCGCATTAATGTCAGGTGCCCTTGGTCGGTGAGACTGGGTTCGGTGGTTCGGCCTACAGCCGTTTGAGATTCTTGGCTTCCTTTTCCCCCATGACTAGGGATTGAGATCAACTCTGACAACTGCGTTTAGTTGTGGCACAGCGCAGCGGAAACACAGTGAAGGGCCTTGGATCAGCGATTGGGTGTTGGGCTCCGAGGCTTAGAGGACCACATAGACTGTGGAGTGCCCACAAATTAAATAAGGGAATGATTGGAGGGTTATGTTCAGGTACCCAGCGGGAGCTTGAGTTTCGCCCTACTATACAAAAGCTCTATCAAAATCAGCCTCACAGCCAGCAGTATTCAGTTATCCATGAAGATGTCCCAGGCGTCGGCCATTTTGGAGTCAGGCAGGCCAAAAGTGGAGTGGACCCCTTCCTTCATCATTGCGTGAGGTAATTAACAGGACACAGCAAGGGCACCACTCAAATGAGGCAGCATTAGTTATGTCACAATCCAGAGGCGCTTGTGTTCACATTCCTATTCAGGGGCGAAGAGGGACAAGGACTGTAGAGACCCCCCGAGCCTATATCATGACAGGCAGTAATGAGGCAGACTGGGGTAGAAGCATCAAGCATCAAGCAGGTGGTAACCAAAAGCCTGGAGATGTGGAGAAGTGTGTAGGGCTGGCCGCTTTACTGGTGCAAGGGTTTTATAGACCGCCCAGGACAGCAGATATTAGCACCATTAGGACGGGCTAGCGAAGGATTGGGCGGGCGCCATTTTGCGTGCTGCTGCCCATGATACCACAGAGGAGATGCCGGTCAGGCACGGATGGTAGCGCTCACCGTGGTTGAAGGCATCGGCAGGATTGGCAGAACCGGGCTGGTCCGATTGGTTGGGCCGGTGCGAGGAGCTGCTAGAGCTGCTCAAATCCGCATCAGGTGAGATCGGCTGCCCGGTACACGTAGATGACGGGCCGGGGTCTGCGAGGGCTCACATGTGGTCGCAGCAACAGCGCTTCAGAACAGCAGGTAGACGCGTTCCCTAATAGTCGGAATATCGCTGGTAGGTTCCTGACGTTTTCCGCCGCTTCACCTCACATTAGGAAGAGTCTGTGAGAAGCACTGGAAATCAGCTCAGATTCTGCGCCACGGAAGGAGAAAAGGGCTCAGGCCGCCATCTTCGCTGGCGTGACAATTTCTTTTCACTGGGGAACACAGGTGCCATTTCTCGCCTGGACAGCAAGAAAACAGCACCTTCACTCTTGTGAAGACGGCAGATTCAGTGTCACAGGACACCAACGCAATTTCAATCCCAAGCCCTTTGAGTATTCTTGAGCTACTGAACATGTTTTTTTTACCCAGCTCTAAAAGCGGTTCCTCAGCACCTAGCAAGCTTTTATATACGGAAAAGGTAACGAGAAAAAAGTCTTACTCAGTTTTGGTGGTGGGAGAGAAAGATGATGGGGGAGAGTTGGACTGCAACCTCTGGTTCCGGGTGCGTGTACTCTTTGCTGCAACTGTAGAAAGACAACATGGTAATTTGAAGAAGAGGGGCGACAACTGCTAGCAGGCCACGGCGTGAGGTGTCCCCAAGTAATAGGATCCCTTTGTGTTGACTCCAGCTGAAAGTGCTTCTTTCACAGCCTGGAAAAGGGTATCAAAAAGCGAGAAACCGATCATATTTACAAGTGGAGTTCCACACAGTATGAGCTTGCACAAAGCTTACTTGGGCTGCTGCTGAATGGGCCCTGTCATTGCAGGCTTCACCCACCCAATCATAACAAGCATTTGCAATGCAATAGGTCTCGCATTTACGTGAGTTTGAGCTATTGACATTGCAAATAACAATGCTTTTTATTTTTGCTTCTGTTTTTGAAACATAAATAAAAGGCATTGGCATTGTCATTTACGCCATGCCAATAGCTTAAACTCGCATAAATGTGAGACCTACTGCATTGCAAATGCTTGTTTAATACGTCTTCCCAATTGTACCTCACTGGAGTCCGGTGCCCTTTGCTGAACATTAGATCATCTATCAAAGACGCTCAGGCCCAATCACAGTAATGCACTGGTTAGAACCTAGGTATTAGTTTCGTCAGATTAGTTCTTGACCTTGAGATACTCTGCAGCTTCTACATAAGATACATTTAAAAAATAAACAAGCATTGGCAAAGCAAATAGGTCTTGTCTTTTTGATTTTATGGCTTTGTGAAGGCCTTGGCAATGTTTAGTAGCATCTGTGTAAAAGCAAATGCATTTTTGTTACAACTGATCAGAATAAGCACAAAAAATACTGGAAAAAATAACCAGTGCGACAATTAGCTTACATCACGGCACATTTGCTCTTATGTGTTATGAAGCTACATTGGACCGCTACATTGATAAATGTACCCTCATACAATATGATGGATGGCCGTCATTTTATTCATCATTGCTTGGTGTTCTAATCATGGAGCAGTAAATTAGATTTTTTTTTAATCAAATGAAAAGTGCCTTAGAAAAAAGAATTAGTGGCCTAGCAACTATCTCAGGTCCCTCCATAAAATGTAAAAATGATTTTCTTTTTTTTACATTGGTTTAAAATAACGGTACAGGAGAACAGGAAAGCCAAGGAGTGGGCTGTTAATGGTTGACATTCTTAGTTAGTGGAGCTGCAAGTCAACAGACTAGAAAGGCAACCATTACTCAGCCGTTTCTGTGAGTAATCTCTGGACGCACTTTTTTTTTTGAATGCTTAGCAAGAGGAATAGCCTCCTAAAACAGGAAATAAATATTTTGTGAACCTTGAAAGAATATAATTCTTTCCTGTTTTCTTACTAAACGAAGATCATTATATCAATCTACCCTTAAAATATAGAAAGTGAAGACCCTCCAGACCAAGTGGTGAATTGCACTTTAATAGTTTAACAGGCCTATAAATAGCTCTATGTACATGTAACATATGAATAACCAGCAACTGCAGAGAACCATGAAGCCCACAAAGGCTGCCTATTTTTGGACATACTGTTCTTCTCAGGGACCCAAATTAACATATGCAATGTGTATGGGGTAAATCTAAATACAAATCATATTTCTGCAGTTAATAGCGTTATTTTTTTGTCATTGCTTTTCTGAAGACCACATTGCTTGGAAGGCATATTTGTACATCCCAATAACAAAGATGATTTTTTTTTACATCACCAACAACACTGGACTTGCTAATATACAGATGATGAAGGGAGACAGGGACTGGACTGTCAACCCCATGTAATTTTCCCATTCAACTGCTCTTGGTAATGCCACACATACCAGAAAACATACGATAAGGAAGCAACAGATTGCTCCCAACCATTGACACTAAGAGGGAGGTCCATTTGAGAGGTTTGGCATAGACAAAGTTTGTCTCTGAAATCTTCTCCATCAGTCAGCATCACTTCATTTTATCTACAGTGGATTACATCATATGGTATCCGGAATGAGAATGTGGGGGAATGCAGCACATGAATGCAGAAGTCTTTTTGCCCTAATCAGAGGTTTAAGACAAAATCTATTGGCACTGTGCGGAGCATTCAGCTTGACTCAACTTTATATACAATCACCAACACAATGGGCTTTCGGAATGGTTTAATCGAAGGCCATACAATTATGAAACCTGCAATATAAGACAGATAGGACAAACTGCCTTGCCACTGTACAAATGTAAAATATGCACATTGTAAAACATCTGCGAAAATTACACTTTGCAGCTGCACTGATCAGGTGTTACCAATAGGCCTGGACGGTAAATTCTGTTCCGCTCGCGAATTTGGGTAATTTCGCGTTCCGCGGAGAACACAAAATTGACCAAATTCTACCTTCCGCGACTTTGCGAAATTTTTTGCTTGTTCGCATTCTCAAAATGTGTGTTCACAAGATATTTTCCCCGAGCACGCTAACAGTGATTGCGAACAGTAAAAAAGCATCGCAAACAAGCATTTCTGCATGTTCGCGGAATTTCTGCGTGTTCGCGGAGATTTTTTTCCGTTTTGCTAAGATTTGCGTAACGCGATTACGCAAATCCCACCCACCCCTAGTTACCAACAGCCTTTTCACCAATGCCCAAGTGTCTATAACCGGTGAAATTAGGTCATCCTACAAGTGAGTGAGCGCTGCAGTAGGGAAGGCTGTAGCCTGTGGGTGGGAGGAGATCCAATTCAACTTATTACTGCCTGTGAGAATATAAAAGGTCCTGTAGAAGTCTAGAACCTGAGGTGGAATTCAAAAGCAACAAATATGGTATCAACAAACGTCATCCATTGAAACAATCAAATCCATTAACTCCGTGCCCCGCCCCCACCCCAACACAAACACAAAATTGGATTATGTTACTTATTTTGGCACCATAGCTCGTTTCCAGCACACTGACTACATAAATCTCATTCAAATGGACCCAGGGCGAGGGGCACCGACCTGAGTTCAAACAAACACACTAAAAAAAAGAGAGACAGGTTTCCAATTCGGCGTTCTACCGTCCACGCCATAAACGAGGGAGGTAGAGAGGTGTCAAAGTGATGGCGGGTAAACACTTGGAAACAGCAGAACAAACAAGTCATAACATTGGCGCACTGTACAAATACAGTTGAACATTCGATATGCTCAAAAGAATATTATGCACTTTTTCCCGTGCCCACTGTTCAGTGCTAAACGCAGAAATAAACAGTTCCTTTACCTAAATAGCAGGTGTGCTGAATATCAAAACAGACAACACGTTCCTTTAGTTTGTTTTGCTACCAGCCATTGGCTGCGGTAGAATTGCAACAAACCCGAAATCATTGACTGAAGAGAAAAAAAGAAAAGCAACCTATGTCTACATTGCGGTGAAAGGCACTCCATTCTTGCAGTCCAATATTTAATAAAGAAAAATAAAAATATAATTACCAAATGCTCTGCTCTCTGTTAGCTTGTCGTTTGACTAAGCTGCTTGGAAGTGGTGGCTACCGGCTCAAACCTAGGTATACACAAAGGACTGGGGAAACAGATGCCTCCTTCACAAGCAAATACAACGGTCATTTTTCACAACAACACTGTATTGTTCGGTAGAACTTTCACCCATAATCAATGTTCGCCTTACATGTTTGCGTCTTGTGGGAGGCTTTCAGGGAACCAGGCAATGATCACAGGAGGTCGGGTAGGATAGGCATTAAGTGCCTCCAGGAGCACGGCTGACACTGGAGCGGGAGCTTGCATCTCTAAAGCGCAGGGAGAGTTGTAATTGGAGCGGTATACGAGGGCTGTTAGAAGTCTCCCGTTCCTCACCATGGCGATCTGCACCTTAAACAATAACATAGAATCCACAGGCGCCATGATGATCTCGTTGTTAGTTTTACATCTTTACTGTTTACTGTAATGGTATTAAATTTTATTGTTTCATATGATTGCCCCATTTTCACAAAAGCCGTCAGAGGAGGCAGGGCACAAATAAATATACACGGAGGACGCGGTTTCGGATTTATCTTGTGCAAGGGATGATAGAACCTGCAGATGTTGGAGACAATCTCTGTGAGGTTTTTATTGTATTTAAAGTGCACAACAAAATTTGGAGGTGGTGATGGAGCAAGGATTCGCACGTTACGCGACTTGCTTGTATTCATGAACCTCGAATAACGTTAACGTCATAACCAACTTGTTTGTCTTATTAATATTGCACTTTTACACTACACGAGGGTGTCCCAGTGAGGCTTGCCTATGTGTTTACTAATCCTAACTACGCTTGCATCTAAAATGGTCGCAGCTATGCGGGATTCTAGTCTGCGCATGGGTCGGTCATACCCATTTGATGTGACGCACTCGCAGTTCTGGAGGGAACTTGTCGCTCATGCGCAGTATTGCTAAAGATGGCCGCTTTGTTTATCAAATGCTCTTTGCTTGCACTGCTGCTTTTGCTCAGCTGTTTCGTTCTGCTTAACTCCTAATGCTATAGTTATTATAAAGTAAGGGATGTAGTATAGCCAATCATGGTATACAGTGTATTCATTTTTTCTGTGTTTCTATATTGTTTTCGTTTACTTTTCATGTATCATTCTTTGCGGGCCTGGGAGAGGTGTGCCACTCCATCTTTGAAGCCCGTGTGGTACTAATCACGTGATGAGGGAAAAGAGAGTCTTGCAGCAGTGGAAATCAGCCAGCTGGCTGCTGAAGCTAAGATGCTCCTGGGAAAGTGACCCATGCCCAGCGAGAAGACATCAACTCGTACCTGCACTCAATACATTTTGCGATATTTTCTGTATGCTCTATTGTATTCTGAATTTCTATGCCATGGGAACTGGAATGTAAAGGGTGGGTTCGAAAATTGAATATTTAGTATGGGAAAGTTCAAATTATAGGTGGTGTCATGACCTAACCACCTCTCTTGTCCAATCCGAAGTTGGGGATCCTTTCACTTGCAACATTGGTGGGTGGTACACTGACCCGAAAACAGTATAACTAGCCTAGGTTTAGCTAGAGAAATTTGTCTGAATAGCTGACTTGTCACTGACCCTACGAACTCTATAGGTGATTGATACAGAGAGCTGCGGAGCACTCTGTCCGTAATTTCCACAAACTCAGTCTGGGGTGGAGAAACCTTAAGTGCTGGCGAAGCACTTTGCCGGGAGATTCGAGAACCCAATTGGGGTTATTGGCAGATTCCTTGCAGAGAGAGTGTAGACCAGGCGTTGCATCCGAAGCTGCAGGTGTTGGTCGTACCCTTTAGTGAGCCCAGTCCTGATCCAAATCCTGAGGTTGTCCTGTCCTGACATTCCATGAGCTGTACCTGCTCGCCTACTGGCATCCAAAATCCTTGAGGGTCCTTTCCCGCCTTTTCCAACTGACCCGTGGCCAGGGTTAGTCTCTCTTCTGTTCTAGGTAAATATAATCTACATGTGGGTGTTTGTCTATCTAAACTTTTTCCTCTCTCCCATTTCTTAAATAAAGCAATCTTGCCTATGCCAATTACTCTGTTATTTGACTCTCACGTAAAGTATTTTTCCTACCATGTTCCATATCTTTTCCCTACCTTTAGTCAAACCCTGAACTATTTGCATATCTAGTATGTTCCACTCTTACCCTCCCTATAGAAAATAAGCACATCTTGAAAAGTTTCGTTTTCTTCTAAATCGTTAGTATAATTCAAAAGTCAGCATTTGATTAGTATGTTCCTTTTCCTTACCCGCTTTTAGTAACGTTGTGAAAGTCTGTTAGACAAAATTAGCGTGTTCCTTATTTTTCCCCTTTCCTTTATTTTTCGAGTTATAGATGATTATTACTTTGATCCATAGCTACATTATATTTCTGATCTTAGTTATTGATGTTTTCATCTGTGTAAATTTCATTCTCATGGCATTGGATGATGAAGATTAATTAGATAAAGGTGTTTAAAACTTCTTGCGTTTGTGGTTATTAGAAAAGTGCAAACATTTTCAATGGTATATGGTATTTTTGGTTTATGTTATCTTCCTACCCACTGCTAGCTCCTGATCCGTTGAGATCTTAGGTACCTGTGACAAGGAGTGGTAAGTCAGGTACACGGAAATAAATGAAAAGAACAAGGATTACTGATAGCGGTGTGTAGGTTACCTGATTTATAAAATATAGTGATAAACACGGTATGGGCCCAGGAGTGTATGTTTGGTAAATAAGAGTCGGGTGACCTGCGCGCTCTATCAGTAATTTTCTGGTAGCAGTAGAATGGTTAGGACTAGTTAAGATAGGTAGATAAATTAATTATTGATAAACCGTGAAAATTTAAATGTATTGTTCACAATTATTTTTTTCCTTAAGATTGATCTGCTGTAAAAATTATTGCTTTAAAATGTTATAAAAATGTTTTGAAATTATATTTTATGTAATGCTGCTATATTAAGTTTTTATTAACAAATTGTTAGTGATTCTTATATGTTGTCTCGAAATTCCCCGGGGATAGAATAGCGGGTGGTGAGTAGAATCCACTCTGCAGAGAGGTCACTGGCTGTGAGGAAAATTAGTGCATGGTTAGGCAGAACTGGAAGCGCTAATTAGGGTTTTCTGAATGAATAGTTGAATAAATGACAGCAACAAGTTCGCTGATGAAACTTCAGTTGTGATATACCCTAGTAAGGGTCACACGAGGAAGGAGTAGTAGGTTCATCGAAGCTTGAGTGATAGCAAAGGAGTTCACTGGTGAAACTTTAGATTTAGTATATATCCCGGAAAGAGTGGATGAGTCAAAGAAGTAACAGGTTCTCTAATGCTTGTGTGAAGGGTAGGCAGAAGGGTCTATCCGTAGTGTATGAAAAGTAGACAGAAGAGGTTTACTTGCAGTGAAACAAAGCGTTCTTTATAGACACTCTAGTACAGTGGCGAATGTTATACGTTGTATATTAAACTGAGCACTTGCACTCAAAAGTTTCCGTTACCTTGTGAAGGAGGGAGTCGGTTGCTGAGCTGCGCTG
The DNA here is from genome assembly GCF_964263255.1 of Lissotriton vulgaris. NCBI lineage: Eukaryota > Metazoa > Chordata > Amphibia > Caudata > Salamandridae > Lissotriton > Lissotriton vulgaris. The sequence continues at coordinate 1,254,692,162 of NC_141685.1, read as the reverse complement.
ACGTCACTCTGTGCCGCGCTGGTATTGGTCGAAACAGCGGGTGTGTAACGAAGCTGGTTTTGTAAAGAAGGGGTGAGTGCCGGAGCGTGAGACCGCGTCTCCCGAAAGAGGCCGCGCACCCATTGGTCGGAAACAATTGTAATCATAGTGTTGATTGGTGGTTGAAAAACTGAAAGACGTGCTAGCATTGGAAAAGGATTTGTAAACAAAATACGTAGTTTAACACGAAAATTCTGGTTACGAAGTATATGTGGTATCCCAAATTTTTACCTGATCCACAACACTTAGGTTTCCGTAAGGATCAGATGCTAAGAGGCAGACCTTACAATATGTACGGAAGCAAGAGAAAAATGTCTTTCACAGACAAGGTCAAAAATTATTTCAAGAAAGATAAGTCCATTAAAACTAGAGAGGGTGTAATCATTCTACCACCTAATACTCCTGCGTCATTTATGATGTTTGACAAAGGATATCATACCTGTGTATGGTTGAAAAATTGGGTAAAGTATACCAAGGACGATGGAATCTTAGCATTTCCCCTAGATGGTACCTTTAATAGTAGAATTCTGTTTAATTTGAGGACCCGAATGAATGACTTACATCCAGACCAAGATTGACGCAATACGAGGCTTTAGAAGAATGGGAAATTGAGGCCTTGGAGCGAGACAGACCCAGAATGGACAAGGGAATAAGTAAATGGTACCCAAAAATGCAGAGAGAGACTAAAGAGAAAAAGATGAAACAATGGAGACAGAATATGATGGTTGAGGGATTATTTCCAGTATTTGGTGTAGACGAACATGCAGGAGAAAAAAGCACAGAGAAAACCCGACACCAAATGGCTGCGGGTGATTCAGAAGATGAATACTTGGAGGATTTATTTATGAAAAATCCACCACCCTATGATGAGGAGTCTAGGTCCCTGAGTTCGAAAAACCCATTTTTCAGGCATCCCAGGGATAGAAGGGCCAGTACCACTGAAGCGATAGGACTAGGCACTAGACGTCGTGGAAATGAGGGATCAAGCATGTCAGATCCAACTATTCCTTGTTATAGACTGATTTGTGGTGAGGGATCGAGTAGGACAGTTCCAACTGCCAAGAGCCTTTACCCTCCTTTAGTTCCGCACATAATACCTGAAACCTCTATGGAAAGGATTTTGCAGGAACGAGAAAAGGAAGCCTTAGGGAAACAGAGAAATGAACTCATTCAGAAAGTAACCCAGCTAAATACCAGTCCTGAAGCTTTGACCATTCCAGTAACTATTGGCCCAGTTGTTCTCCTCTATGGGGATAGACAGGCTAGTCCAACAACTCCAGTTATTACTCCAGCTGCAGTACCGCCCAGAAAAGAGCCTTTAATAGTAGATGACCAGACAAGTGAATGTGAGTCTGTGATTTCTCTAATGGATTTACCCATAAGAGAACCAGAAGGCAGTAAACAGAGAACCAGAACCCAGACTAGTGCAAGAAGGTCCTAATAGAGTCATCTGCAGGTACTCGGAGTGCCACGGTAGTGACTCCGGAAGAGATAGATCGATGGACCCGAGAATTAGAGAAGGCAAATCCTCAGCCAAAACCATTAGATATTTACAAATTAAGAATCGAACTGGAAGAACTAATGGCAGGGAGCGTGGGACTGGACAGGTTGAACACCCTTAGTGAGAAAGAATTATTATTCATCTGCAAAAGCATTACCAGAAACACCAGAGTGTTCCATGAGAAATTAATGGACATAGCAGTTAATATGGGAATAGATGTTAGCAGATCCAAAGTATTACAAAAGCCCTACAGAGCAGAATTTTCTGACAAGGATTTAGAAAACATGAATGTGTCAGGGAAAAAGGTACAGATAAGAGAATTGCTGAATCTATTACAAAAATGGGGAGATTTAGAAAAATGGAAAACTAGATGGGCGAAGAAAAAGGAAGACAGCAAGGCCAGACAAAGGACTTCTGAATATGTTCTAAAAGAAGTCGACAAGGCAGAGACTTTGTATCCTATGAGAGAAGTGCCAGGTGGGAAATATGTACATGTACCATGGTCCCGACAAGATATTGTGTCATTTACGAATAATTTCCCGAAATTACGAGAAAAGCCTGTAGAATGAAATAGACAGGTTGAAAGATTTGTAAAAAAGTTCAAAAATGTCTTTTGAAGGACCTAGATGGATTCTTCGACATTGTAGTTTCTGTAGATTTATGGACAGAATGTAAAATTGCACTTGATTGGCCCAGTGAGGAGTATGAAAGAGACTCAAGAACCGGAGCTCCCTCCCCAGAGGTGATGAGAAAATATGACCAAGTAATACTGTATTTAAAAGAAAAAGTGCCCGCCAAAGGAACTGATTGGACCCGCATAGATAGAACTACCCAAAATCGTGATGAAACTGTTCATTCATATTATGAACGACTGTTACAAGTGTTCAAAACCTACAGTGGAATCGATAACATTGAAATGAAGGATATTACCCATTTTATTTATCGATTTGTGTTAGGGCTAAGACCTGAGATCTCACAGTGGATTAGAGATAATAAAATCTGTTGGCAAGGAAAACCTATAGATGAGGTCCTGAAATACGCCAAGTATTGTGAAGATGAGATGGAAAATAAACGGAAAGCACTAAAAGAAAAAAGTCATGTGGGCACAAGTGAAATTGGCAGAACAACAAGAAAAGCAGTTAGGTAAAATGACTAGTAACACCCCAAATACAGGCCCTGGGGGAGGAGGGAAACCCTGAGTAAAAATGAGTCAAGAGGAAGCCCGAAAGAAATTCCCCTGTCACGGGTGCGGTCAGATAGGGCACTGGAGAGACGAGTGTCCCTTACTACTGAATCGTAATGTGCCAAATAATGATTTAAATCCACAGGTGCAGAAAGAGGGGCCACAAAAGAAACAGCAGCTGGTAAAGCAGCCTCAGTGGCCTCGCGCACCTAGGCCAAACTATAAGAATAGAGCACAGCAGAATGAGGAAATTGAGGTATGGGAGGATAGAAATGCAGCAACTTCGCAATTCCTGTTGAATGATACGTTTCTCTGTGATGAACTTTACTGACGGGGCCTGAGGGGGGAGGACGAGGAGTGCGTACTTGGCGCCTCCTTACCGGTAGACCAGACAGGGCCATACATTGAAGGAAAGGTTGAAGGAGATGACGTCACCTTTCTGTTGGACACTGGTGCTACCCGTTCTACTGTGAGAACAGCAGACGATCTGACTCTCAATCCAATAAGAACCCGAAGATAAGAAGGGGATAATCAGATAAGCGAAATCCATGTCAAATCTGATGAGGAGGAAGGTCAGATAGGGACAGGGCAGGTTATTGACACACCTCCAAGAACTCCAGAGACTGAAAAGGGACAGTTAGAAATTAGGGCTGAAGTTCATGCGAAAGAAAATCAAGGGTTCGAAGTGCATGAACAGGATCAGATAGAAATAGACAAATGTGTTCAGGAAACAGAATTTGAAACAAATGAAAGTCACAATCAGCTTACACCTGAACAAGGCCAGATTAGTAACCAGGCAGAAGAGACTGAAATAAGACCTGGAACTAGTCAGACAGGAAGGGAAGAAGACAGTGTTGAAATAAATGTGCCACAACTAAATGAAAATAAACGACCATTAGAGGAACGCAAAACCACAGTGCCAGTTAAAAGACTCAAAAAGAAGAAGAGTGAACCAAGATTCCTAAAAAGACTGAGACTAAGATTGAAAACTGTAGAGGAAAAGCTAGAAGACAGCGAAAATGCCTCCAGTGAAAAAGAGAAAGCTGGAGCCAAGCCTAAAAGAAGAAGTAGCAGACTAAAAAGACAAAACGAAAAGTGTCGGAGTCCCGAATGGACTTACCTAGTGCTAGAGGAATTCGAAGACCTCGAGATAAGTGATGAGAGTGATGAAGAACTGATTACTGACCAAGTTTCCGAAGAAGAAGACCCAATCTGAAAGTTACCCTGCGTAAGCCACCTGTGTAAAGTTACAAAGAGGGGTTGGAAAGCTTCTTTTGAGCCACAATGTCTGATTCTAATGTGAATGGAAGACCTAGATGACATTGTTGTAAAACATGCTGTAAAATATGTTTATGTAGTGTAGCAATAGTACTGATATTATGGATAGGGCTAACAATTACAATACCGTTCATGATAAGTAAAGACTCTAACCTATACCCTACTAAACAAGTGACAAAAGACACAGAAGTTCTGCCAACAGAAGAGACACCACGAAGTGTAGAAAGAAGTTAGAAAACATTTAGTCTTAGACAGACAAAAATGGACATGGATGCATCAGATGAGGGAGGACTACATTATCACAGAATCAGAAATAGAACACATTTAAATGTATTTGCAAACCTTTTAGTACACTATATAGAAGCCATGGAAATAGAAGATTGCTATGTCTGCATGAAGCTACCCACTTCTGTAGCTGAAGGTGTGACCTATCACCATTTACCCCTAACCTATGGAATTTCCTGTAGTATTTTAGCAAGCTTATTTTATAGAGGAACTTTAGAGTATTATTATTCTAACTCTGACGTAATCTTTTCTGAACTTCCTATTCGTGGAAACCTGAATATTGTACATACTAAAAGTGAAGTGACACGTTATATGGGAAAATACTTTCTGACAATGGGTACTATAGATTTAGGTGAAGCACAACGAGACAACGTGTCCTATTCATTACATGAACAAGAGAAAATATTTCTGAACATGGCAGAGAAAAGAAGGGAAAGACTCTAACCTATATCCTACTAAACAAGTGACAAAAGACACAGAAGTTCTGCCAACAGAAGAGACACCACGAAGTGTAGAAAGAAGTTAGAAAACATTTAGTCTTAGACAGACAAAAATGGACATGGATGCATCAGATGAGGTAGGACTACATTATCACAGAATCAGAAATAGAACACATTTAAATGTATTTGCAAACCTTTTAGGACACTATGTAGAAGCCATGGAAATAGAAGATTGCTATGTCTGCATGAAGCTACCCACTTCTGTAGCTGAAGGTGTGACCTATCACCATTTACCCCTAACCTATGGTATTTCCTGTAGTATTTTAGCAAGCTTATTTTATAGAGGAACTTTACAGTATTATTATTCTAACTCTGACGTAATCTTTTCTGAACTTCCTATTCGTGGAAACCTGAATATTGTACATACTAAAAGTGAAGTGACACGTTATATGGGAGAATACTTTCTGACAATAGGTACTATAGATTTAGGTGAAGCACACCGAGACAACTTGTCCTGTTCATTACATGAACAAGAGAAAATGTTTCTGAACATGGCAGAGAAAAGAAGGGAAAGTTTCCAAAGAAAAGCAAATGATAAAAGACAGAAAACCCCTAAATGGGCAGAAAACATGGAAACCACCTCAAATGGTGAAGCAGACCCTGCACTGTTACTGGATTTCGAAAGAAAAGGGAAACTTTGTCTTCATAGAGAAAAGACCAGTTATTATAATAATATATTCATTGGTTCCAGTGAATGCGAACACAATATTAAGGTAATTGGAGGTTGGGGTTTCAAAAATGGGTCAGAACCTGTGTTTCCCAGAATTAATTATATATGTGGAAACAAGGCTTATTTCAAATTGCCGGATCACTGGTATGGAAGCTGCTATTATGGAATTGTCTTTCCGAAAATATACCATGTGAATGACGCCGCTGGAAGCAATGAAAATACTAATGGTTTAGTGCGTAGTAGAAGAGAAAGTGTAGGAGAAATTTTAGGTGATATATTTAGTGCATTGATACCTAGAGTGGGAGTGGTTCTGAATACACACCGAATTTGCAAATTGTCTACAGTGGTGGATCGGTTATCTACTGACACTGCTGCTGGTTTCTTGCTGGTCAATACTGAAATGGTTGCAATCAGATCAATGGTTTTACAAAATAGACTTGCTCTTGATACCTTATTGGCAAAAGAGGGGGAGTCTGTAGAATTTTGAAAGCGCAACATTGTGCACTTACATTCCTGATAAAAGTGTTGAAATTAAGAAATGTGTGAGAAACATAACTAATTTGGAAAAAGAGCTCAAACCACTGGAGGTTGACAGTGCCTGGAAGAGACTAGCTGATGGTCTCTCCTCTGTAGGTAGTTGGTTTTCTAACATAGGTAAAAGTCTTGTGAGTAAAATACTGATGCCAATAGCAGGAACAAGTTTAATTGTGCTAAAAATATAATAATTTGCTGTAAATGTCAAAAATGCAAAAAGAAGTATGCTGTGAATAAGAGAGGAGTGAAACGGAATGTTGATGAGCTTGAATTGGAAGAGCTGAATAATAAGATCTATAAAAGAATGAAGAATTACCATCCTAATAAGGATGCAGAAAAAAGGCTCAACAAAAAGTTTGTAGAAATTGAAATGGGTGAACTGTGAATGGGAAAAGTTGGCATCTGGTTCCATTAATACTGATGATAGTAAATATCATCAAAGAGGGGATTGATGGAGCAAGGATTTGCACGTTACGCGACTTGCTTGTATTCATGAACCTCGAATAACGTTAACGTCATAATCAACCTGTTTGTCTTATTAATATTGCACTTTTACACTACACGAGGGTGTCCCAGTGAGGCTTGCCTATGTGTTTACTAATCCTAACTACGCTTGCATCTAAAATGGTCCCTGCTATGCGGGATTCTAGTCTGCGCATGTGTCGGTCATACCCATGTGATGTGACGCACTCGATGTTCTGGAGAGAACTTGCCGCTCATGCGCAGTTTTGCTAAAGATGGCTGCTTTGTTTCTCACATGCTCTTTGTTTGCACTGCTGCTTTTGCTCAGCTGTTTCGTTCTGCTTCACTCCTAATGCTATAGTTATTATAAAGTAAGGGATGTAGTATAGCTAATCATGGTATACAGTGTATTCATTTTTTCTGTGTTTCTAAATTGTTTTCGCTTACTTTTTATGTATCGTTCTTTGCGGGCCTGGGAGAGGTGTGCCACTCCATCTTTGAAGCCCGTGCGGTACTAATCACGTGATGAGGGAAAAGAGAGTCTTGCAGTAGTGGAAATCAGCCAGCTGGCTGCTGAAGCTAAGATGCTCCTGGGAAAGTGACCCATGCCCAGCGAGAAGACATCAACTCGTACCTGCACTCGATTCATTTTGCGATATTTTCTGTATGCTCTATTGTATTCTGAATTTCTATGCCATGGGAACTGGAATGTAAGGAGTGGGTTCGAAAATTGAATATTTAGTATGGGAAAGTTCAAATTATAGGTGGTATCATGACCTAACCACCTCTCTTGTCCAATCCGAAGTTGGGGATCCTTTCACTTGCAACATTGGTGGGTGGTACACTGACCCGAAAACAGTATAACTAGCCTAGGTTTAGCTAGAGAAATTGTCTGACTTGTCCGAATAGCTGACCTGTCACTGACCCTATGAACTCTATAGGTGATTGATACAGAGAGCTGCGGAGCACTCTGTCCGTAATTTCCACAAACTCAGTCTGGGGTGGAGAGACCTTAAGTGCTGGCGAAGCACTTTGCTGGGAGATTCGAGAACCCAATCAGGGTTATTGGCAGATTCCTTGCAGAGAGGGCGTAGCGCAGGCGTTGCATTCGAAGCTGCAGGTGTTGGTCGTACCCTTTGGTGAGCCCAGTCCTGATCCAAATCCTGAGGTTGTCCTGTCCTGACTGTCCATGAGCTGTACCTGCTCGCCTACTGGCATCCAAAAATCCTTGAGGGTCCTTTCCCGCCTTTTCCAACTGACCCGTGGCCAGGGTTAGTCTCTCTTCTGTTCTAGGTAAATATAATCTCCAAGTGAGTGTTTGTCTATCTAAACTTTTTCCTCTCTCCCATTTCTTAAATATAGCAATCTTGCCTATGTCAATTACTCTGTTATTTGACTCCCACGTAAAGTATTTTTCCTACCATGTTCCATATCTTTTCCCTACCTTTAGTCAAACCCTGAACTGTTTGCACATCTAGTATGTTCCACTCCTACCCTCCCTATAGAAAATAAGCACATCTTGAAAAGTTTCGTTGTCTTCTAAATCGTTAGTATAATTCAAAAGTCAGCATTTGATTAGTATGTTCCTTTTCCTTACCCGCCTTTAGTAACGTTGTGAAAGTCTGTTAGACAAAATTAGCGTGTTCCTTATTTTTCCCCTTTCCTTTATTTTTCGAGTTAATGATGATTCTTACTTTGATCCATAGCTACATTATATTTCTGATCTTAGTTATTGATGTTTTCATCTGTGTAACTTTCATTCTCATGGCATTGGATGATGAAGATTAAGTAGATAAAGGTGTTTAAAACGTCTTGCGTTTGTGGTTATTAGAAAAGTGGAAACATTTTCAATGGTATATGGTATTTTTGGTTTATGTTATCTTCCTACCCACTGCTAGCTCCTGATCCGTTGAGATCTTAGGTACCTGTGACAAGGAGTGGTAAGTCAGGTACACGGAAATAAATAAAAAGAACAAGGATTACTGATAGCGGTGTGTAGGTTACCTGATTTATGAAATATAGTGATGAACACGGTATGGGCCCAGGAGTGTATGTTTGGTAAATAAGAGTCGGGTGACCTGCGCGCTCTATCAGTGGCGTGCTCAATGGCCTTCTTTACTCCTGACTGCTGAGCGACGTCCGACTTGCCTCTCTCGTCCGGACTCCTCTCTCACTGGAGCCTCTTGGAGGGCTTTCCTGCTGTCAACAGACTCACAGCCAAGTCGCCCATGTAGCCTCTGGTGATGGTGTCTCTGTCTGGGCGTCCTCGCCAACCGGACTCAAGTTCTGCGCCTTCCTCTGACCATCTTGCAGGTGACCAGTCTTCAACTGTGACCTCCGTGCTTCCCGCACTTGACGTGGAGCTGCGGCCGACGCATCTCTTCTACTCGGACTCCCTTCGCACAGGAACTCCATCAAGGCCCTTGTCCCCTGGACTGGCATGTGACTGGCATGTGACTGCGTGGGCTGTGCAGACCTTTGCGTAGGCCATGGTTAGGAGTCCTGCAGAGCTGTAGGTTGACCGGGGTGCACAGAAGGTTCCTGGATAATTCACCTCATTGAACTCTGGTTTTCGGGAGCGTGTGTTGATTCACTCGGGATGGTGCGATGCACCTTGGTGATGATGCACCTGGATGGTGATAACAGAACGAGTGAGGAGGACTTGAGGGACTTCATGGCACCTCTCCGTTGTCTTCAAGCAGGTTCACTGCGAGGCATGGTGCTATCAATACCAAGCAGATGGTGACTGGAGAGAGGACGATTGAACTGTGAAGCTTGGGGCCAGGACGCACATCGTGCTTGCAAGCGGCTTACAGTTGGTCCTCCTGCGAACCTGTTTCCATTGACGTCTCTGCACCCTGGAGGCTGGTTTGTGCTGGTGAATACCTTCCTCAGTGTTGGTGCAAGTCCTTTGTCGTCTCTGCACCCTGGAGGCTGGTTTGTGCTGGTGAACACCTTCCTCAGTGTTGGTGCAAGTCCTTTGTCCTGTCGCTCTCCTCCGTTCCAATTTGGGCACCTGTGGTGGTTGTCTGCCCTGTGGCGTCGTGCCACCTTCTTCTCCTTTTTCTGACCAGGTTTTCACTTGGATGTGGCGTCCTGCCACCTGTCTCAAGTTGGCGCCAAATGGACATCTCACTGGTCGCGCCATTCTTGTGAAGGTCTTTCCTTTCTTTTGGCGGACCTGTTGCAGGCCTGTCCTCTCCGTAGGCCTTGCATGTGCTACTTGGGGATTTAAATTGGCACCATCCCCTCCTCAGGGATTTCCCGGTGTCCCTGTTCTCTTCGCTTGAGGGCGTTGTGCTTGCGCCTCGAGGCTGCGCCGTCATGGTGCCTGCTTCTTCCTTTCATCCTATGTGCTTGTCCGGGCTGGTCACTTTGTATGACGGGCTTCTTTGTCGCTGTGCAGTGTGACGTTCGGTCATGGGTCGCCTTGCTGCCGGAGCGCTTGTCGCTGTGACGGCCTGCCACATGGAGTGCTCCTCTCTTGCCTGTCGTGGGCCACTGCTGACTCCGTCCTGAGACAGTGCACGGGAGGACACTCTGTGTTTCCTTTCGGCCCACTGTGGGGATTCGCTGAGGCGGTGGAGATGTGGATGCTCTCTTACCTGCATTCAGCAGTGCTTCTTTTGTGGAGATGTCTCTATCTCCTGGGGGCTTGCCCTTGCGTCAGGTTCACTGGCGCTGCCTTCTGTGCGCATCCGACGTAGTGCGCTCTGTCTTCTTCTGGGGTGCTTTCTTCTGGCATGTAGTGTGCCTGGGGTGTTGTGTGCGGTGATGCTTGTACACCGGGCGGAGCAAATGACGCAATTTCGGCGGCGCATGCTCTGCACCAGTATTTTCTTGTGCTGTCGAGTGGGGCAGCTCCCTTCGAGACATTGTTGTCTGTTCCGCCTGCTTGCGCCTTGTGGCAGCGTGGAGTCTACAGTAGCTCTCCTACTGCCGTGAGTGTTGCCATCTGGCTCGAACGGCCAGTCTGCGTCTTGGACTTCTTGGGGCTTTTCAGTGGGCATGGAAGTATTTGGAGACTACTTCTCCTGTGGCTCCTTTGGCTGTGCAGGGCATTCGCTGATTCTTGGTGGTTGTCCTTGCTGCTTTCGCTTGCAGGGTGCAGAGGGCCACTGTCTGAGCTCTCCTTTCTGAGGGCATGTCTGGCTGTGAGCGTTGTGCATGCTGCGTGGAGGTGCTGTGCCGTACACCACTCCTGGGGGCACTGTGGCTACTGTTCAGGTGCTGGTTCGGCTTGCTGCCACTGCGAAACCATGCTGGGGTGATGATGCAAGTGTGGGGCCATGCGCAGTGTTGGATGCGACCCAGTCCTTGCAGGATGCTTTCTGCAATCTGTCATGGCCACTTTGAGGGAGCTGGGGACACTGCGTGGTTTCCTTTGGGCTAAGGTGACGTGGTTGCTCCGTATACCTGTGTGGGCTTAGACATTCATCTCAACTTAGTCTTACCACTGGGCATGGGGCCCATCAGTGTCAGCATTTCTGTGAAGACGGGGTCTGGAATCTTCCTTACATGACGAAGTTCTCATTCTGTTACTGCTGGCAGTCCTCTGTAGTGTATGAGTCGTATGGGTGCAGTACCACAGGTGGCCACTGGATGGCAGTGCAGCACTCTGATTGTGCCGGTCCTAGCAATCGTTCGTTCATTAGACTGTGGGCCGTGCAGCTCCTGCCTGCGACGTGGAGAGGCTACCCTGTGTGCTGTAAGTCTTCTGTGGAGATAGGTGGAGCGTTGTGGTTGTGTTTGGTGGCACCGTTGACCCTGTTCTCTGTTTGCCACAGGGGGAGGCAGGGGTTGCTGACCAGGGTGTGGGGTGGCAAACTGGGCGGCGCTGCAGGCTTTTCACCGAGGGCCATTTCTCTTTCTCCCGCACCTGGGAGCTTTTGAGGGTGAACACTGGCTGAGGTAGCACTGCTGGTGTCCCTCATGGGTTTGCCCTGCGTGTTGTGGGTTCAGGCAATGTGGGTGTGGGGGATAGTACTTGCCCACCACTTTCTCTCCCAGCTCATCATTGAATATTCCAGTTGTCTGCCAGGCGGCGCAGACGCGTCTCATGTGGCTGCGGCAGCCTATGAAACGCTGTAGGCCTTGCTGTCCCGTATGTGCTGTAGAGACATGATGGCTGCGCAGTGCGAGGCGGCGTGATTGTGGCAGTAAGTGTTCCCCTTTTTTTAAGTTCCTTGTGCTCTGTCCAGGAGTGCGCAAGGGAGCACTGCCAGCTTTATGGGATGCTGGGAGCACTATGAGGACAGACATTGCCAGAAGTCGGGCGCAAGGCGGGTCAGATAGAAGGTATTTCCGTAGCACGGTGCTTTCAGAGTTCTAACACCTGCTCAAATGTGCTCCGCTGCCTGCTTTCCTTTGCTTTGCTTCAGTGGCGGCTGGTGACATTTGAGAATGGTAGGGCGTAAAAGTTCGGGATCAGTGACCAGTAGCGAGCATGCTTGACTGTTATAATGGGTTGTGAGGGGATTATCCCCCCTGCAAAGAAATGAAAAAAGCTTGGGCAAATGGTGCATTTTAAAGCATATTTGAGCAAGCAGAAAGGTTAATAAGGCAATTGTGAAAGCACAGTTCTGACATCAATAAAGAGATTTCATATGATGACTGACATAGCTGCTTATTCGGTATATCCTGTGCCTACTTTTGATCACAATCCAATCCTGCAGTGACGGTTATAGAAAAATGTGTGTGGAAGCATTGGAAATGCTTTTTTGTGCAGTGCACACTGTCTGTTATGTTAGTGGGACAGTGGGTCTCTTCGAATAAGGTTGCTGTGTGACCCAATTCTAGCACCTTGAAACTAGTGGAGCACTATGAAAATCATGCTTTAACTGATAGTGTTCTCAGCCTGGTTTAATCACCTTGTTAGCAAAACATAGGGGCCCATATTATTCTCTAAACACCACATGGAGAAAGTGCCTTTCAGTTACACTGCAGCTCTCCATCTGCACATGTGCTTGGCTGCTTCATCATAGCGGAACAGCAGTCCTTCAGGGCAGCTTCTGAACAATGTGCCAATAGACTAGTGCCAATCTTATTTAACAAGGTACAACCTCTCTCTCTTTGGTGGCCTCTCTTGCCCTCTACACTCTCTCTCTGCCCCATCTATTTCCTCCCTCCCTCTCGTGCCCTCTACAATATCTCTCCCTCTCTTTCTCTCTTTATCCCCAACTTCCCAGTCCGTCTACCTCTCTCGTGCCCTGTACTCTCTCTTTTCTGTATCTTCTCTTTCTCTTTGTTTTTCTCTGGCTCCCTCTGCTCTTCAGGTCTGATTTCTGGCAATTAGTTGAGGTCTTGGTTATATTATTTTAAACTGTCACATCGGCGCATGCCGCGGTGCTCGCCCATGAGCCGGTATTACCATCTAGGCTACGTGCATATTTTGCCGAACGCCTTGTAGCAAATGCACCCACTACGGTGTTACCGGCACCATGCACCACATGCGAACACGGCCGAACTAATTATTAGCTCACACTACGGCGCTACTGGCATACTATGCCACGGCAGCAAATTGACACAAAAGCGTGGGTTCCGCCGGCTTACCAACCGGCACCAACAGTGAAATTAGTATGCACATTTTGCTGAGCATTACCTTATATTCTCATGGAGGTATTGGAGCTTTTGACGTCCATGACATTTGAATGCAGGGACGCATGTAATGATTGTGCGCTTTTGCACCATAAGTCTACCTTCTTTCAAACGTTTTTTTTACTTTGGCGCTAACATCCGCATGCTATTACCCATGAGCACTACCCATACGTGCACCACCACGGGCCACCATAGTTCCCACCACGGGCCACCATAGTTCCCACCACGGGGTTAGCATCTACAGGCCCCTTGTACTCGCTAACCAGGTCACCTAGCCTGCTATTAATCAGCCAATGTCCATGGTACACACGATTAACTAGGAGCATTCACACTCCACCCGTCGGGCAAGTGCACAAAACCAAGCATATTGCACTAGCAGGTCCGACTGTAGTTTTAACCATTGCTTGTATTCTTTGATGCTCTCCTAGTGTGCAAGTCTGTTTTAATTATTACTTTTGTCCCGGTTTTTACCCCTTCTGGGTGCACTTAGAACACGGCGCACACCCAGTTACAGGTCACACATCAGATGGCTCACGCTGTGGGTGAACCACCTCAGCCTTTAATGGCGGGCTCTAATTCGCCGGCATTAGGGGGGGGGGGGGGGTTGGAAATGGGGTCCTGAGGGATGAGGGAGGAGGCGGGAGGGGTTTGTAAACAAACGACAACCTATATATTTTAAATAAAATAGCATAAACTTACTTACCATCCGGTCCAGAGACTCCGTCCCGATTCCCGCCTCCTCGTTTTCAAGTCCTGTCCTGCGCTGCAGCACGTCATCAGGAAGGCGGGGCGACAGGCAACCTCCCTCTCCACCGCCGCGTTTCTGATTGGTGCGGCCGGCTGCCCCAGGCTACGTAATTTTCTCTCTGTATGCTGCTGCTGCAGCATACAGAGAGAACAGGCCAGAGTTACTCGAGGGGCAGGGGGAGTGGCTTGGGGGAGTGGCTTTCCCACTGTTGGTAATACTGTCTGTTTGGGCGGCCTCAGGCTGCCCATACAGTCAGTATTAAGAACAGTGGGCAAGCCACTCCCCAAGCCACTCCCCCTGCCCTCGAGTAACACTCCCACTGTAAACACGGAAGTTCTGCTTTCTCGGCCTGCGAGAAGGCACAAACAAATGCTAGTTATCATATTATATAACTTATATAATATGATAACTAGCATTTGTTTCTGCCTTCTCGCACGGTGAAAAAGCAGGGGGGGCGGCGCCCAAACGCCCCCATAGAAGAACCGCCGCTGCTGTGCTTTATCTTTGTCTCTGCAATGGTGATGGACCGACAGACAGACAGACAGTGTCGGGCTGGGACTGTTGGTGTGGGCTTCTCTCACTTCTGGAGGCGGGCTGAACATGCTTCGCCGTGATTGCAACTCTGTTGCCCCCGCAGGCATTTCACATCGGTCTTCGGCCGCAGGGCCGGCGCTAGGCATGGGCAGTGTGGGCAGCTGCCAGGGCCTCGCGCTCAGGGGGCCTCGCGCCCCTGTGAAAGGTCACACCTCCTCAGCCCACCACAGGGCCCCCTGCCTCTCCTGATTACATTACGGGTGGGGGATGCGACAATCTGAATGGGGGACGGCACAATGGCTGGGCCAGCAATTATGTTGGCCTCACAATTTCAGGGCAGGGCAGCGCCTCGGTTAAGTACCGGCCATTATCGGCGCTGTTTGTGCATTTTGTATCTAGGCAACAGAAGGCCGGACACAGGTAAAAGGAGGTGGGTGAGGGGAGGAGAGAGCAGCCTTCGAATCTTGATAGGACAGTGTCTCTCATCTTCATTGAATACAGCTAAAGATTGGTAATAATAATGCCTGTGACATACAGTGGTCGATACATTCTTCCTAGCTCTATAAATTAAAAGCAATTAATTCATTTATGCAGACACACTATCTGACTCATGCTGATCTGACACAGGGGGGCAGTATTACATACAAAACATAAAAATATTTACCGTTCTCGTTGCCATCTAAGCTAGGTACAGCTACCACTTTATTTTCTGTCCACTATTAAAGAACACCCCTTCAACTGAGGTTTTTTTTGTTTGTTTTTTTTGTACTCTGATGAGCTCTCAGCAGTGTCTTGGGAAGTGCCTGGTTACTGTTTGAAGGCCCATGGGAGGGGGCCCCCTCCCAAGGCCTTCAAGCACTGGATGGAGCTGCAAGGTCATAGTGTGGGGGCCCCCTTCCCTGGGCCTTGTAGCCTTTGGTATCTGTTTCAGAAAGCGCAGCAGGAGTGTAAGTTTTAAGTAGGACTCATTCATATATTGGTGATACATTTGGCAAGTCAGTGAAGGTGGCAATGTATGCCTCTATTGAGCCTGTCCTGGACTACAATATGGTTATCATCTTAGTCATGGCAGTGGGCACCATAGCCATCGGTGGCTATTGGGCAGGAAGCAGAGACGTTAAAAAGTAAGTGAAGCAAAATCAGTTGCCGTGGAAACCACGTTCATAAGTTACTAGTAGAACGCAACAGCACCTTGCCGTTTAAGTATAGTGGACCTTTTAAAAAAGTACTCTATGCTTTAAATTTTGACCTGGGGCTCGCTTTAACATCCTTGGCTACCGTGCTCAATCTCCGCCCACAACAGTTTTGAGCTGTGCCAGAGGTTAACACCTAACTTTTTAGCATTATTATATGTATCTTTTGGTGACAAACATCCCTGTGATTCAAATACGTGTTCAGTAATATCCAAATTGATCTTTAGTGCTTCAACATCAACCATATAGTTTTAGAATGTAAATATTTAATTTTTTACTAGATAGTTCGAACACCTTATGTCCCAGGTCTGATACCTTGGAGATAAGTATGCATCTGGATGCTCTCCCATGATTGTGTTGTTTTAGAGCTGGAATTTCGTTGACACAGGCCAAATATACAATGAAGTGTCTCAGTTACATTTAGTGATCTTTGAATCCCTGGAACTGACCAGGGTAGTACTGTCTTCTTGACTCCACATGTTGTCACGTAAAAACACACCACTGTGACTGGGTTTGTGTATTATGGGTTATAAAAACAAGCATTGGCATAGCCAATAGGTCTCGCTTTTGGGACCTTCTAAGTATTTAGTTATGCAGCACAATATCTTTGGTGCAACCACATTAACTGCTGCATGGCTAAACACTTATAAGGTCCCAAAGGCGAGACCTATTGGCTATGCCAATGCTTGGTGTGGTTGTGTGTGTGTGGTTGTGTGTGTGGTTGTTTATGAGGTTGTTTGTGTAGTTGTGTGTGTGGTGTGTGTGTGGTTGTGCATGTGTGGTTGTGTGTGTGTGGTTGTATGTGTGTGTGGTTGTGTGTATGTGTGGTTGTGTGTCTGGTAGTGTGTGTGTGGTGTTGTGGTTGTGGTGTTGTGGTTGTGTGTGTGTGGTTGTGTGTGTGTTCGTATGTGGTTGTGTGGTTGTGTGTGGTTATGTGGTGTTATGGTGGTGTGGTTGTGATTGTGTATGTGGTTGTGTGTGTGTGGTTGTGGTGGTTGTGTGGTTGTGTGTGGTTGTGTGTGGTTGTGGTTGTGTGTGTGTGTGTTTGAGTTTGAGTTTAAAATTATTTATAGAGCGCAACGTACACCTGGCGGTTTCTTGGCGCTATAAGATGCTGAGCCCAAGAGGGCAGGAGGCAGGGGAGAGTGGATAAAACGGTTTATTGGAAAAAAGCTTGAGAAAATAGAAAAGTTTTTAGGGCCTTGCGAAAAAGTGTGTATTGGGGGCAGGATCTGAGATGGGCCGGGAGAGAGTTCCAGAAAGCAGGGGCGAGTGTAGAAAATTTCGTGCCACCCCACTTTTTGCGTTTAAAGCGAGGAACTGTGAGCAATTGTTGGGCAGATGAGCGTAGCTCCCTGACAGGGACATAGGGTTTGATTTCAGAGGAGATAAAGGCAGGCGCTGTGCCGGCCCGGGCCTGAAAGATGATGCAGCCCAGCTTGAACTGGGTTCGTTCACGGATAGGAAGCCAGTGTAGAGACTTGAGAAGGGGAGTGACATGATGGGATTTGGCCAAGTTGAAAACCAGGCGAGGCACCTGGTTTTGGACCAGCTGGAGTCGTCTCATGCTATAGGCGGGCATCTGTTTCAGGATATGAGCGGGGCAGGGATCCAGAGGGGAACCTGATTTGACCAAGGGCAGGAGGGAGAGGAAGGATTCTTTTGTAAGAAGGGGCAGGGAATCAAGGCGAGCCGAGACTGTGTGTGGTTGTGTGTGTGGTTGTGTGTGTGGTTGGTTGTGTGTGTGGTTGTGTGTGGGTGTGGTTGTGTGTGTGTGTGGTTGTGTGGTTGTGTGAGGTTGTGTGTGGTTGTGTGTGTGTGTGTGTGTGTGTGTGTGGTTGTGTGTGTGTGGGCGTGTGTGGTTGTGTGTGTGGTTGTGTGTTTGTGTGGTTGTGTGTGTGTGGTTGTTTGATTGCAATATTTCCTTTTATCTGGATATTTGCTCACCTGTTTTCCATCCCCTCTACTTTTTGTCCATGTTACTGATATACACATTAGTTAGCTTCAGTGATGCCAAATAAGATCAATAGTACTGTGATGTTACTTTCTGTGATGTCACTTCTTGTGACACAATATTCAATTGGGGGGGCCTCACATCTTCCCTTTCGCCCGGGGCCTCAGAAGGCCTGGGACCGGCCCTGTTCGGCCGGTACAAGAGTGGAAGACACCCGCCATGGGGCGGCTGCTGGGCAGATGCTAGCTTCAATGGCGAAAAGAAGTGAGGCAGGGTTTGTATTGGTGGGTCACTGGGCTCTGTAGACATACCAGGGAGCGTGGCGGCGGGCACCTTGCTGGCGTAACGGGACTCTCGCTCTTACCTGGAATGTATTTCCCAGTGGCGTCACTAGGGTTGGTGTCACCCGGTGCGGGTTACTCATGGTGTCACCCCCTCACGACTTACCGCATGGACCTCCTCCGCTCCGAGTCCACCAGTGGACACAGATGGCAAATAATGGGACCATACAGAATCCTTAGTAACGTTTGTAAATTTAGTTCCTATATTTACAAAGGCCAAAGTGAACCACCTGCAAGTGAAGTGACGAGTTCAAGGTAAGACCTGGCCTGCTCCCTGCCTTGAGCAATGAATCATGCAGCCGGCTGTGTGCAACTGCAAGCTCAATGCACCGCCCGGGTCAGGACTAGCCTAGGAGGCTGGAAGGGCGGGGCCGGACAGGGTCTTCTATTTCTTTATGCGTTTTTATATAGCGCAACTTTACCCAAAGGCGTCAGAGCGCTTCACAATAGGAACAGTAATGAAACATGAGGAGAAAATTACAAGTGAACAAATTACAAAAGCAAACGTTCAGTTACAAGAGGCAAAAGTGACAATTGTGAGCAAACAAAACACATGAAGTTGCAAACGGTGCATTACAGGAGGAAAAAGTGACATGTGTGCAGGTTACAAGTGCTTAAAAGATAAACTATGACTGAAGGCAGGTTTTGAATTTTCCAATCCCTGAATGTAAGAGCTTCACATCCACTGTCTGAATGCCAGATGCATTATCTACACGAGTAATTAAACTAATAATAGTGTATAAAAGCAATTACTAATGCGTCTTTATTACTAAAGGAACACTTTTGTGAAAATTTTTAATAATGAAATACTGAGCAAAAAGCACTGTTTCTAAACTTATACCTTGCAGTTAGCATGCAATTCCTTAAAGATGGTTCATAATTCATTAAGGTATATTACAAGGATAGTAACCTGAGACCTATCTCACTCAAGAATGTCTGCAATGAAAGCAGTAACTCCCTGAGCTTCCTACGTACAAATCTGTGACCTGCATGATGCATGCTTCACTTTGCAGCTGGGACATTAACTCTTTATACTTTGTATGAGTCAGGCGCAGGCCTGTAACTAGCCTGCACACAGATCTCGCCAGCAAGTGTATTCACCACCAAATTTATCTTACAATGCTTTGGAATTTGTTGGGTACACAAAGATCTCTGCACCAGGTGTCTAATCCCAATAATCTATTTTAAAGTGAAGTCTGCTCGAGAGAAAACAAAGTATAATTAGAAGAGGTATAATACTGCAATATATGGTAGACACTCAAGCACAAGAATAAACGTTACGTAGGCAATGGTAATAGTGGCACTTGTGCAAGTATCAAAAAGCAAACAAAATGCCATTACCGTAGTCCCGAGGGCAGGCCTATTGTGACTGCCCAAGAAGGAAGAAAGCTTTGTTTAGCGGGCCTGGTACACTGACTGCACTAGTAGACCCGCCCGAAGAGGGCCGTGTTTTCGTTTGTGCAAATGTGCCTGTGCGCCTAAGAAAAAAAAAAGCATGTACTACTGAATCTGATTCAATTCATTTGTGTGCCACTGCACTGTCACATTTTTTTAACCTACTTAGTTCATGATCATAGCTGCCAAGGTTTCGGATTGCTATGTGTGACATTGTCAAATTTTCACTATGAGTGACACTTTCTCGCGAGCAAAATCAAGCAATGAAGCCAAGGAAAACATTTAAATATCAGAAATTACCCCCATTTGAACAACGAGAAACCCTAAGAAGATCCTAAAACTTCTGTAAAACACCAGAAATGGAAGGGGACTAATCAGGATCACAGACTCAGCATCAGAGGGCAGGCAGGCACAGAAGCTGCTAAGAAGATGATCGCATTGATCTGCTCATTCAGGACCTGCACTAGCCTAAAAAAAGCAAAGTTTATAGCATAGCAAGTGCAACTAGCAGCTTATACCATCACTCTGTCTCTGGCATTATTGTTTGCAAATGCAATAAAGTAAAAAAAGAATGCTCGGAGTGCCAGCGCAAAACCTTGAGCTGTTTTGCTCTAAATATGCTTTTGTGCAATTTGCATTTATTCATTTATTTGCACTAAGGTTTAAAGCAAAGTCCTTAAAACCGTTGGACATTATATTATACTGGTTTTGCACATATTTAAAGAAAGAATGTTTTGATATATGACACGTTCTGGTCATTTACGTACTGAGCCCTTTCAAAAGAGAAAACAATTCCTTTTTTTTAAAATGTAGATTGTTTTAAAGATTGGCTATATAAATCTGTCACTGCAAATGGACTAGCTGTAACCTTGATTATTTTAACAATATATAGATGAAGACTAGAATGCAAACACGGCTCGTGGATGTTACAAGGGTAATTATGCTTGTGTGTTGAAGAACTTTGTTCTTCACCACCTCTGTTGCTGGACGGCCGGAAGAACAACTATTAACAAAAAATCAGCCTACCTCCGGCACATTATGCCAACTCCTCACCACCACACCTCTATGTCCCCGTTTCTGGCAATCAATTATTAGCATGCTGCAGAGCATCAGTTTGGACTCCAGTCTGCTATCTTTACCACGTGGGGCCCAGGCCCGGCCGACTTGAGCCTCCCAAAAAAGAATGTGATAGGCCCCATTCGTGGATCACTTCTCAGCTGCATATATTACATTAAATATAGAGTATACAACAGTATGACTCAGCTGACACGACCCACCGCAGTACAGAAATGTGCTTTTATTTTCAGGGCACAAAGAGGTCAAAGCCAGGCCTGCCTGTTATTATTTCAAAAATACTAGACCAGTTTAAGCTTTACTTTCCACTTTTTAACTAACCCTAAATTAATTACATTTTGACGAGCTGAGCCTTTACTGTGGAACACACCAGACGCACAGCGCAGCCAGCCTGTCAGTCACAGAGCTAGTACAGGGCGACTCTGCTGAAGTGAGGCAGGCGTTCCGGTCCGAGCTGCAAGAAAGTGAAGTTCTATTGTTGGACCGGGAGTGGGCACCACAGTGGACAACGGCTCAGCAACAAGTCGGCAATAATGAAATTCGATCTCATGAGTCTGAAATAATTAAATGAGATCTCATAATTTTATTTGCAGCGTGCGTGCGCGCCTCGTGTTAAAGTTACACAGACTTGTTACCTAAGTCAGTGCCAGCAGCATCTCTGCAGCCTTGCGTAAAGTAAAGTGAGAAACGGACAGTAACTAAACTTACTTGTCACTCTGGCAGACTCCCTGCAGCGCCCGCGATGCCTCTGATGCAGCGCGTCCTAGGCCATGATCAAGCTGAGAGTCACTCCGTAAGTTGCGGTCGATGTCCCAACAACGCTGGGACTGGGAGGAGTGTGGGTATAATTAATTAACTATGCGCAGCAGGCTACCTGGTTGAGGCAGAGCTACTTGACTCGAGTCGACTAGGTTTCCCCCGCCGCTTTTCTAGCGACCTCACTTCCTCCTGCAGTGCAGGACGGGTCACGTGAGTGAGGTTGGTCACATTCGGATATTAATTCTTCTTTATTCTACGACGCACGCGCTCTCGTCTCCTCCCTGGCGGGCGCGCCTGCCGTGACACGTCAGAGCAGGAGCGCACAGCTGTGCGCGGGGGCTGTCCCAGGGCCGTCATTGGTAGCGCTAAACATTGACGGCCCTGGGACCCTCTCACAAACTGCTGATCATCAAATGCACTGGTCCCTGCGTACGTGGCGACGTGCTTCTGCAGTGAGTGCACAGACACTCTCACTGCACTGCCTGCATGCAGTACAGTAGTAGCACCAGTATTTTATTTTTTTGTAAGAAGGTGCGCAACTGCGGACAGCGAGCGCACACAGTGGCAGCTAACTAATACATTGGTGTCACCCCAGATGGGGTGACACCCGGTGCGGCCCGCACCCCCCGCACCCCCCTAGTGACGCCACTGGTATGGCCTCTCCTCCTGCTTACGGAATCAGCGGGGATGCGCCACGGCCAATCTCTGGTTGTTGCTCTTTGAATGCAGAGGGTGGTGTCATGTCCGATCTCATGTTCAGTCACGGGTGGCCGTAGACAGTTCTGTGGGGGTGGCACCACCTTTCCTTATTTCTGGCACATTTCCTTCCCCACGAGGAACGATGACTTTCTGGCTCATGAAACGCCGGGCCGCAGGCACGCAGGGTCAGCTACCCACCTAGTCGCCAATGTAGTATCGGGCCCCCGCCCGCATGACGAGCAGTAATGGACACGACACTTGGAAATGTACTGCTGTAACTGGCCCAGAGCACGTACGCCCGCCCCCTTTTATTGACAGGGTCACCTGACTGGTGACGCCTGTGGTGGGTGGGTGTAGAGTGTTTGTTACATGATGGGTGGGACATTAGAACGTATCCAGCCAGATACTACATCTTGGAGGAACTTTACTAGCCATTGACAGGAGGCAGCAAAATAGACTACCCCGATGATTCTATGCAGCATTACGACACACGTATTTTCCCCCGAGGCTGCACCACATCGCAAACACCAGGGAAGTGTTCGAGCTTTACCACAACACCCTGTAAGATATTAGACAACTATACCCTGCCGGCTGAGGTACGTGGGCTTTTAATACTCTTTGTGGACTGTACCATCACATCGCACACGCACACCTATTCAGAGCTGGTCTGCGTCCAATAACAGTAACTCTAGGTTGATTTGCATTTCCTATTATTTTACTGTGCTAATGTTGGTTAAGTTGTCCATGTTTTAACAATTGATATGCTGTTGAAGTTATTCTGCTGTGCCAAAGACCTGCCCAACCTGAAAAAACGGTGACACACACACCTATTCATTGCTGGTCTGCGTCCAATAACAGTAGCTGTGGGTTTGTTTGCATTTCCTATTATCGTATTGTGCTGAGGTTGGGTAAGCTATCCATGATTTAACAATTGATGTACTGTTGAAGTTATTTTGCTGTGTAATGGGTGAAATATTAGAGTGCTTTGTCATGGGTGAAATATTGCCAATACTCACCACCACCGTCCCTCATGTCAGCTGGGGAACCATCAATGGAATGGGAGGATTGGTGGGATTGTTTCGAAAACTACTTAGTGGTGTTAGGTGGTACAAGATTTTCAGAAGTATGGAAAAAAGCTTTATTACTAGGTGCTTTAGGAAAAGAGGGGCAATATATTTACAAATATCTTCCAGCTAAGGGGATGAGGGAGATGATGTTTACAAAGATGCCATTATTAGATTGCGCACTAGATTTGTAAAGCAAGAAAATATTGTCATGCGCAGACATAGATTCTACACTCACCTGGAAAAGGTTAATGAATCTATTGATGAATTTGTGTCAAGGTTGAGGGAGTTATCGACAAAGTACCATTTTGGTCCAATGCAAGATTACATGATTAAAGATCAATTAATTATCCAATGCTACAGCAAAAAAGTTCAGGAGAGGATGTAGGTGGTCAGTAATCCCACTTTAAAAGAAGCCATTTAGATTGTAAAAGTTGTAGAGGAGTCAAAAGCATGTATGAGGGAGATGAAGTCCATTTAACACGAAAAAGGGTTGAGAGTAGCCCCTCTACCGATTAATTTGGTGCGCAGCAAGACTAATAGGGTGAGTATTAGCAGTGGCAAACCAAACACTAGTAAGAGCACAGTGTCTCCTTTGCAAAAAGGGGCAAATCGTATTTGTCATAGGTGTGGCAGTACGTTTCACTTGGCTGACACAAAAACTTGTTTTGCGCAAGGGAAAGAGTGCCATAAGTGTGGAAAGAGGGGACAAACAGCTCGGATGTGCAAGGCTTCTGGAAAAAAGATAGCGGTGGTGGAGGAGGAGGGCAATAATGATGTCAGAGTGATGATGGTCAAAGGAGAAGAGTATTCCTCTGATTTGGGTGGGAACAGGATTCGCCCCAAAGCTGATTTTAGTGTCAATGGGGAGACAGTATCCTTAATGGTTGATACCGGATCACTATATACTATTGTGCCAAAATCTTTGTGTGATTCTGTAATGAAAGATGTAAAATTAATTGCATCTGAAGTGAATCTGAGGGGATATAAGGGAGCTAGCATTGGTGTTCTGGGCTATATGGAAACGGAAACTGATTCGCTGAAAGACAGACCAAAGGACAGGTTTACGTTGCTCGGGAAGGTCCTGCTATATTAGGATGGGTCAATCAGTATGATCTCACCATTAGGGTGGACCCAATGTCGTGTTCTATCTAGGACCCCGATCAATATTGTGACCTTGTGCCCCTATACGGCTATAATCAATAGATATCCCTATAATGGCATAAACGATCAGAGCCATATTTCAGTAACTTGTCTCTGCAGCTCATTAAAGTATATGACACAGCAGAAGCCACTTCCTTAGATTCTTAGATAACACTCCGAGTTCTTTCAACAGATAAAACCACCAGCAACCTGGGAAAGCCCCGCTTGCTTTGTTTTGATTAGTAATAGAACTCTAACGAGCACTGTAAGAACGACCAGTCCTTAGTGACCTCTTTATTGACGTCTTATGTCCAAAAACTTACGTCAAACAAGGCACCTTTCAGGTATAAATAATACCAACGTTGCCTTAAGCAAATGCGATGGTGGTGGTCAGTACAGGAGCAGAACAGCTGTCCTTGCAGAGCCCAGCAGATGCGAGAAGCCCACGGACGCTGCCCCTCCTCCTCCTTGACGCGCTGAGAGAGACGCTGTCTTTTCTCCTGCCGAGAAAATCCAGCTCCGGCGTTTCCAGCCTACCCTTGCGGGTGACTGGAATATCGAGTCCTGAGAGATACCAGACCTCCAACATTCTATTCCAGAGGTACGGTGCTGACTAAACCCTTAGAGAGAATTCCTGAAGCAAACCCTTGCCAAAACCAACTTAACTTAAACTGCTACTTACTTACTCCCTTCCATGCATTAGGCTTAGGTCAGGTACACTGGGGTAGGCGTAGTTAGAAGCACCAGTTGAGTATGTTAGTCAAATGTACATATGAATGTATATATTTTATTCATTTTAACTATCATATGGCTAAGAAACCATATCAATGCTTTTACAGTATTATTTCGCAATACTCCTTTTACTGTACGCACTTTTTATAATAACAAGTCTTGCAATTGTGGCAATTCCTTTCTCTTGCATGAGAAGAAAGACTGTTCAATAAATAATACCTTTTATTGAAAACGCCCGTCTCTCTATTCTCTGCATACTGGTGAAAGTAATCTGCACAACTGACTGAGTGAAATAGCTGTCTATTGTTTCACACGACTCTAGAGATTGACTCTTATTCTGAGGAGCAAAGTTGTCATGTTTATGCGGTTGTTGGAAAACTGAATCCCTTCTTGTCTGAGCCAGGGAAGCTGATCACTTCCTATTCAGTCAAGAAAGTTTCCAGTGACCTCTGAGCTAGCTGGTACAAACCCAATTAAGTCTAACATAGTCAGTAGAGACCTAGAAGACCGCACTTCTACATCTACACTGCTGTTTATGTTATTCCAATGCGCAGGGCCTATAGGGAAAATAGGAACTACACTACACCAAGAGCAGAACAACAGGTTATGAGTGTAGATTAAGCATGGGCGAATTTTGCGGATCTCGCGTTCGCGAATTTTGCGGATTTGCGAACTCGCAATCCGCAAAATCCGCGAATTCCCGCGAATTTGCGGATTTTTTTTTTTTTGTGTGTTCGCAATTGTTTCTGCCAGTTCGCGAGGATTTGGTACTAGTTCGCAATTGCGAACTTACTTGTCGGCTCGCAACGGTCGCGACTATGTTGTTTCTACGTCTGGTTCATCATCACAGCCTCCCAGCACCCTCTGTTTTACCACTGGCACCCTCTCTTTGACCCATGCCACCCTCTGTTACATCAATGCCACCCTCTGGTTCATCATCACTGTAGAAGATGGGGGGGAAAAGCAAGCCCACCTGCCCTGCTTGAACTGACATGAATTAATTTGGGGTTAGTTTATTAACAACACCTGCCCTGCCCCAACTGACAATAATGAATTAGGGGCTAATTAATGTGTCACTGAAAGAATTTAAAGTTCCAGCCTGGCACCTGCTTGTCTGCTCCTTTAGCTGTAAATCAGGACCTTTGTGGCATACAGTTAAGGTCAGAGCAGGGTCACACAATAGTTGCAAGCAGGCAACCGAATTCTGGAGGGCCCCCTCAGGAAGCACTACAATGAATCGTTACAAATCATGAGGTTGACCTTTTGCACCTGCTCATTGCTTTTGCTTTTGCTGAAATCGTTTTTCGGTTTTTTTCGCGCTATTCGCGGGGCGCGGCGTCGTGCGAAACCGACCGCGGAAGCCGCCAATTCGTGCGAATGAGCATTTTATTTTTTTGCGGCTTGTTGTTTCGCGAGTTTTTTTGCAGTATTCGCGAGCCGCTTGCAGCGCAACACGCAAATTTACCCCAAGGTCGAGTACGGGCGCGGCCATTTTGTTTGCGTGACGTATTTCCGTTTCCGCCCGCTATGTATAATCTCGCGCAGTAAGCGCATTGCGAGTAGAGGTTCGCACGAGATCGCGCGGGAAATCTAGAGGTTCGCACGAGATCGCGAGGAAAATCTCGCGCGAACTTACTTTCGCGCTCGTGAACGGGCGCCGGCCATCTTGTTTTTCATTCATTTCCTGTGTCTGGGCATGGTGTTTAATCCTCTTGGTATCTTTGCCATCCTTTGCTTGTTTTCAGTTTTTTTTTTACGATTTTGCTTCTTATCTATCCCTCTCTTTTCCTAGCTGTATATTTTTGTCTTTTCTGCTATTTTTCTTTACTTTTAAACTACTTTTTTAAACTCTTTTCTTCTTCCCTATCCTATTCTTTCTTAATTTTCTACTTCTTCCTACCTTACCTGCCCAGACCATGGTCAAGCCAGGCGCCGTGAAGCTGCCCAGGCACTTGAGGGCTGCAGCGGCGGCGGGGAGTAGTGCTGGACCCAGTGGCAGGACAGCATGCGGGAGATTGAGGGGGGAGCAGGTGACGCGACGGGAGATCTTCAGCCCGGAGGAAGTGGGCGCGCTGGTCTACTTCGTCCAGCGCCGCCTGCCCAGGACCATCGCGGGAGGCGGCAGGATCGCGGCCGGCGGCTACAACATGCGGGAGCGCCGGAAGCGGTGGGAGAAGGTGTGCTGGGCCATATCCCACCTCTACGGGGTCCAACGCACCTACAGCCAGGTCACCCATCGCTGGACGGACCTCCTGGACCGCGAGCGCGACCTGCTGGACCAGCTCGGCTTGGAGATCCCCGGGCTTGGTGAGTAGTAGTAGCCATTTAATCACTCACTACTATGATGTTTTCTCCTGCTCTGTGTTGTTGTATTGCAAATATTTGTTTTTTACATGGAGCAAGCCAATAATGCCGCTGATGACGATTACATTGTAGTTAAATTATATTTCAAAATCTTCTGTGCATTTCAGGTGCACTGCTCTCCTTCTCAGTGGCGTTGCTACTATGCTTATTTGTTTTCTATTTCGTGGTCTCATTGGCCTGAGTAACTATTATGTATGAGTGTACTTTACAGAACTGCGTAATGCTAGACACTAGGGGGCAGATTACATTTACAAGCCCCTTGCGCCACGTTTACGTTGCCTTGCGTGACGCAACAGCGGCGTAAACGTGCCGCATCCCTGCGAGTCATTTACAGCATGACGCATCTAGGGAGATGCGTCACGTTATAAAGCCATGGGCCTGCACCACAATGGGTGCGTTCCTAGTACGCAGGGTGGGCGGTCCAGCGGCTGTGCGCCTCGCAAAATTGCCTGCGTGAAATGTACAAGATTTAACGCAGGCACTTCTGCGACGCTGCTACGTCAATTCAATTCCTTATGTCTGCTCGAAGCAGGCGAAAGGACTGACACAGCATGTTAAGTATTGGGTGGCCCTGAGCATTACTGGAGTTGCATTGCGTTGGCGACGTGACTCCAGCGATGCGCCGCTCTTACGTGACGAGATGCGTCACGCAAGTGCCTACCCTTGCGCCAGGGCGCGCCGCATTGTAAATGAGGCACATCTGCCGTGTCGCAAGGGTAGTTTTGCGTGACGCATTTGATCTGGCGCATCTCTGGAGATGCGCCAGAACGCGTAAGTAAGTATGCCCCTAAGGGGCAGAATTGCAATTACCGTCGCATCCCTGCAAAGTAGCAGGGATGCGCCATTAATTGTGCGGCCCGCTACCACCACCAAACATGGTGCGCCGTATTTGCAATGCGGCGCACCATGGGCCCAAAACGTCACCGAAGCTTTACTGCTGGAGTTGCGTCGCAACGATGGCGCAGCTCCATCAATGCTCTGGGGTACCCTATCTC
The DNA here is from genome assembly GCF_964263255.1 of Lissotriton vulgaris. Classification (NCBI taxonomy): domain Eukaryota; kingdom Metazoa; phylum Chordata; class Amphibia; order Caudata; family Salamandridae; genus Lissotriton; species Lissotriton vulgaris. Next base: position 1,254,664,118 of record NC_141685.1, on the reverse strand, counting down.
CCCAATGCTGGGTCAAGCCATACGTCTGCTTCAAGCAGGTGCAGGGTTTGTGTGACGCATCATTGTCCTAAAGGTGACTGATTGATATTTTGTAGATTTCCCTCAGCCACTATTAGGATGTGTTCCAGCGCAGGAATGCCCTCCCTTGCGCCGGAACGCCCCCTGATGGCGCAGGGCTTTATAACGGGATGCATCTCCCAAATGCGTCACGTTGTTATAATATTATACGCCGCACCATGGCGCCCTTTTTTGTTTAGCTGCTGCGTCACAAAAGTCACGCAAGAACGGCGCAAAAGAGCCGCAAGGGCTTAAATCTGCCCCTTCCTTTGTACCCCTGACAATAAGAAAAATAGTGGCGGTGGATTGATAGTTTGACTATTTAAATGACTGGTAATGTAGCAGGCAACTGTTAGTGTTGTCACTGATCTGACTGAAATCACAATGGAGTTTGTCTGTCACTTTGCGTCTTGCCTGCGGACTGCTGCCTGCCAGTCCTAGGTGAACGTTTCAGTACTTTGTTTAGTGAGTTACGTGACTTTCGAAGTCACAGGTCCGCAAATAAATGAAAAGTAACCATAATCAATATAATTTCGCGGAAATATTTTGTTATTGTTCTTTTGAAATGTTTGATTTGGTTGACATTGACAAGCAACAATCATCCATGTTTTCTGTTCTTTCTTTCATGTTGTACGTCAGCTCCCCCCAGGGGCGAGAGGAGGACACAGGAGCAGCAGGCGGCGGATGCTGTTCAACAGGGCCAGGATCGGGCAGGCGAGGGCTCCTCTGCTGGCCCCAGTAAGTTTTCATTTTAGACTAGTACCTATTTTTCCTAGCGTTCCTCATTTGACTTTTTTCAAAATTGTCTTTGCTCTTCTTGTAGACTGTATCTAAATTCTTATCCTGCCTCTACTATGACTCCCTGTGGTATTACTAGATTATTCTTATTAGTCTGTCTGTGTAGCTAACTAAGATTGCACGGTTGGCGAAACTCCCATGATTCTAGTCAGCAATAGCTCTATCAACTTAGTGCAGTCCTCTGGGATTGTCCATAATGTCTTTTGAAGTGTTCTATCTGGACTCATGCTTGCAAAAATTGCAAAACCTTTCGCTCAGTCACTCTAGTCTGGACCAAAAAACACAGATTGTATTTAAGTTTAAAAGCTTTATTAAAAGTAAACACATTTATTAAAATGAAGTCATAATAAAACTAAAAATTTAACTGATAATGGAAAAGTGGTTAGTGCTGACGATTAATTGAAGACATTTCTTGTGGTCGAGCCGAGCTCTCACCTGGTTTCAACTTGATCTTGTTGTTAGAAGTCCATCTTCTGTCTGTGTGGAGAAAAATGGTGCGTGTTAAAAAAACAGCCTTCATCAGTTGTGCCAAAAAGTGCAGCAAGACAACCTTCCCTGGAAAAAGGGACATTTTTTTTAACTTTCACGTAGACAGTCACAAATTACATTGTTTTCTCATGTCTTCATTCCTAGACCAAAGACTAGTGACTAGTGAGTGCTTTATTCTAACATTCTTAAATGTACTTTGTAGGTGGAACATCTGGTGGCGGGGCCAGTGTGGAGGTGGTGGTGCTCGACACGGAGGCGGAGGGCGATCCTTCAGGGGAGGAGGCGGCGGCGGCGGCTGTGAGAGTTGAGACGGTGGTGGTGGCGGCCAGAGGTAAGCTCTTATATATTCCTTACTTATTGAGATTGAAGACTAGCTGGGAAGGCAAGAATATGAGATGCATGGCTGGGTGAATGATGAAGCAATGATGGGTGGAAGGACAACAGCCTGGGTGGGTGACACAGAAACTGTATGTGTCCATATACCTGGATCATGCTACTATCTGACTCTTAGATAGCATATGTGTATCTAGAGCAGGGGTACTCCTAGTACGGCCCGCGGGCCGGTGGTGGCCCGGCAAGCCTTCCTTGGCGGTGCGCAGACCTTGCAGACAATCACTGCTCCCCCGGCCCCCACAGAGCAGAGGCTTTTTTGTATTTCACCTGTTAGCGCCCCTGCATCTCCACTCTGACAATCACTGCTCCCCCGGCCCCCACAGAGCAGAGTGGAGATGCAAGGCCACAAAGAGGTGAAATAGAACAAAGCCTCTGCTCTGTGGGGCCGGGCAAGCAGTGATTGTCAGGGTGGAGAAGCAGGGGCGCTACAACGAACAAAGCCTCAATAATATGTTAATGGTCTTTTAAAGACCTGTTAAGTACTTTGGTGTTGTTGTCTGTGTGTGCGCGTTGAGGAAGCGGTCTCAACCCGGGCTGAAGGCTGACACAGATAGACACTCACACAGTGAGATGACAGAGGGGGAGGGAGAGGGAGGGCAGGAGGGAGAGAGAGATGGAGGGAGGGCAGGAGGGAGAGCAGGAGGGAGAGAGATGTATGTAAATGCTGGGTCTGGTGGCTCAGTGGATGAGGGCATCTGCTGCAGGGACCTGTGTGCAACCTCATGGTCACAAGTTATCGTTTTGCTTTAGCCCCGCCCCCTCTGACTCCGCCCCCACCAGTGCGGCCCTCAGCCCCAAACTACAATGTAAAATGTAACTGTAAACTGTAAATGAGAAAGTTTGTGAGTACCCATGATCTAGAGAGAGTAGACGGTCAGTGGATGAACTAAGTGTAACTTTGAAGAGCATGTAACACTGCACCCGCACGTCCGTTCCAGTGTAGGAAAGGCAAGGAAAAGAACTTTTAATTTTGTCCAAATACTACCATAAATAGTAGCAGTAGTTTGTATTGCAAGCACTGCATAGATCCGGTTATTATGGTGGTCACTCCCTACCTCTCTTAATAAGTTTAGTAGTACTCAGTCATTCATGTGTGGATGTATCACTGGTCACTCAATAAAAAGCAAAGCACCTAAAGTCATCCCATATATAAGCAAAAACATCCCATGTGAAGTGATAGATAATCAGATTATTTATCTTCTTCAATTTTCCATTTCTAGTACTCATTTCCACTGTAGGGTGAAAGTTAAATTAATTAAGCAGTAGCCCTTGAGTTGTAACAGAGTATTCTCAGTGCCACCCGTAATAGAAAAGTAAGAGCTTCACCACCTGCATGTACTGGACGGGTACAGTAACGCAACGGCAATGCAAGTCTAGGTCACTCCTCATGGCGTGCGTCTCTTTTTCTCGGGTGCAAGTTTACTGCGCTGGCATTATGCCGGCTTGCAGAAAATAACGTACCAATTTTCCAAAACAAGAGATAAGAAGAAGAATAAGACTGGTGTACTTTCATAGTCGACTCCAATGGAAGTCCACAGTGCTCGTAGAATTTGTTCCTTAAACTCCCACTAATGTTAGAGCAAGGATGAAGAAGTGTGAGGTTAGATAGATACTGGCCTCAATAGTTATGTAATGCGCTTGCAAGTTGCTAGTTGTAGTGCAACACAAATTTCTGCTGAATGATTGAGTTAATCTTAAAGAGCATTGGTTACAGACTATGTCTTTCTTTCTTCATATAGGTTCTCCTTCCAAACGAACAAGGAGGAAGGAGCTGGCTAGAGCGGCCCGGCAACGGAGGATCGAGGCCACTGTTGCGGAATATCGGCGGCTGGTGGCCCTGGAGGACGAGGAAAGTGTGCAGTCGACAACAACAACAACGTCGTCTGCATCGGCCTCCGTGGCCCCACGGGCTGCCACCCAGCACAGTGGTCCACCCAGACTGAGCCGGGCTGCCAAAGGCAAACGCCACCGCCGAGCAGCAAGGCCAACAGCTGCCTCTCACAGGCATTGCACCTGCAAGGCAGTGAAGGCACGCCTGCGCCGCACTACCCTGATGGTGTCCCGCCTTCAGCAGGAGCTCGCCTTGCTCCGCGAGGAGCATGATGCCCTGGCCCAAAAAGTTAACAGCATCCACCCATAGTGTCCCTTGCCCCTTTTTTAGAGACTTTTGGGGGGTGGGAATTGGGAGTTGGGTTTTTGGGGACTTTTGAAGGACAATCGTTGGGGTTAGGGAGGGTCTTGCGGGAGATTATTTTGTTAGGGATATAAATATACTTTTTCAAACTTTATCTGAGCATACCTGTTTTTTACTGCTTGCCTGGTGGGTGGGGGTTTAACGTTGACTGTTTTCCTGAAAGTTTAGTTCCATTTTCTTCCTTTAAGTGTAAATGCCCAAATGTTTTCAACACTAAGTCCCTCTCACAGACTAAGTGAAGTGAATCCAAGAGTCCTAGGACTTTAGTAGTACTACCTTCAGTCTCTCGTCTCTCGTACTAATACTCCATTATACCCCCAAACCACCAAACGCTTATCTTACCTGTAATTTGTGTTTGAAAGTAGGGCTAGACCCAGGGCTGGCTCCACGGGAAACACCGAATAAGGTTGGCAATCTTGGTCGGATAAAATTTCCTCATAGCGGTGGTACTAGTGGTGTGACACAGTGGCAGTTGCATGCCTATGAAAAAAAAGAAAATGAAATCTGGTTTGTCCTCCTGAGCAATTCAACGGTACAACTGAGAATATAGCAGGTGACAGAAGTACAGTAGAGCAGTGCCACATTGTAGCCTAACAAATGGTAAAGTATAACTACTAATTCGGTTGAAGTTCTTTCACATTAGCAATGGTTCTTTGTCAAGCAGAGTAAGAATATATCCTCGGATTTCTTCACCAGCCTGTTGCTATCACCTTATCCTCCCCAGCAAGTGTGTGGATTTATTGCTGTCATAATAATTTAGTCACACATCAATCAAAACCACACAGCCCGGGGGAAGAGGGTTAGGGTTTGAAAAATGGATGGGTACGGGGGTTTTTGGGAAAGGTTTTGGGAGACAAGAAAAAATAGCACAGCATAGACAAACTATTGTGAACATAAACAAATCTTTGGGTACAAACCTATCCATCAATCTTTGAAAGTGCATGCACTACTGCATGCATGTCAGTGAAAAGTAAGTAGTACATTCGACAACTGTGGAAAGAAAGAATGCGACAGTACAGGGCCTGTGTGGAATTATTGATAACGATATTCAACATAAGGTCTCTGTAGCCAGATACCCGAGAGCCTTGCTGGTCACTATAAATCCATTCACAACAACACTCAATGGGGTTGGTCTGGAAGGTGTCAGGTTTACTCCCCGTGATCCAGTCGATGCAAATATGGTTCCACCTCCAAATGTCACCAACACCCAGAAGTGTAAACACAGGGTGTTCGAGCCATTAGGCGGGGGAGAAAAATAACAAACTAAAATAAAAAATGTGGGATGGGTAAAGGTAGGGTCAGCAGGGAAAGGATACCTGTAACAGAAGACAAGACAGGCATCAGTGAAGTGCTGTCCTAACATACAAGGGTACTCTCATATAGTCTCACTAAATAACCAAGGAAGTAGACAAGTACCTGAGCACCAAGAAAACATGACCTTGGATAGGAAATACTATAGCCCTTCTGCCACAATCTGTGAGGAAGGCCTAAGAAACACATAAACATATAGTTAACGAACACACTCCTGTCGCACCAAACACACTCGCGTTATACTAAGACATCAAACCCACTACTCACAACATACCACAAACATGGTAGAGGACTCAATGTACAAAGGGGGTTCCAAATAGTCAAAGCAAAGATGTATGGTCCAACAAAAAGGAAGAGGGAAACGGTAGTGTGTAGGAAGCAAGAACTACAACACTGCGCTCTCTAAGTAATGACCCAGTAGAGAATCTTTGGTGAAGGTCAAACAGAAAAACGTAGTTGCGACCACCACTGAATTCTGCCAACAACACACCCCACGGTGCACTACACAAAGAGAACTGGGGTAGCCTGTAGTTACCTCACTACATGCCCAGTTATGGAGTTCCTTTGAAATACACAGTTATACAACGGAGACGCGTAGTTGTCCTTACTACCGCGCTCCGTTTTAATAGTACAAAAACGATCCCCGATGTGAACGCTAACACGTGGTATAGACCGCCACTGTGCTCCGCCACACACAATTCAACCAAACAGGAATTCATCAAAGGTAGAATTCTGTTAGAAAACAGTCACAGAACCTCCCTTAACAATCCGTTCAGGCAGTAATCAGCTGACCGCACGGGCGGCCGAAGAGTTTAGAGCGGCTTTACCTGAAGACGCGTGAAGTCCGTCTACCGCCAAGGACAGAACACGGAAGCGCTCCCCACTGAGCCTCAGGGGGGGGGGGGGAAGGTGATAGTCCACAGGAGACACGATAGAAAAGCATGCAGAGCGTCCGCTCTCATGCCGGTGCAGAACAGAAACCAGAATAACGCGCAACAGGAAGCGCGTCTGTTCCCCAGATAAACTTCCTGCAAGTCTCCCGCCTACTCATGGGAAATGTAGTTTCATAGTACGGTAGGCGCTTAGGGGCTGCGTAACCTGACAGAAGGTATAGTAGATAGAAAAGGAGAAATTGCTTTTTTTGTAGGTGTCCCCTCACTCACCAGGGTTGCCCCTTGGTGACATGCTTCATCATTGGGGCCATCCCAGTCCTCTACGGCCTGGGGCGTGCTGCGACTTGCGAATTACGTAGGAGCACTTACAAATGACTATGTGTGGTGCAGATGTGATAGTGGAGTGGACTAAGTGATGTGTTAAGGGATCAATTTAGAAGCCTAGAGAGAGCCAAGAAATGCAGTCACAGTCAGAGAAAAAGGCAAGGGATACTGTATCTATGTGGTTGTAGTGGTCCTGTTGGAAGTGGTAAGTAAGTTGCCTGCAGAAAAAAAATCCTCCTATTAGCGGCACTCCTCCATTGCAGCCGACGCTTCGTCCATCGATGTTGGTCACCAGAAGACACCCTGTAAAAAAAAGCACAGCATAGACAAACAATTGAACATAAACAATTCTTTGGGCACAAACCTATCCATCAATCTTTGAAAGTGCATGCACTACTGCATGCATGTCAGTGAAAAGTAAGTAGTACATTCCACAACTGTGGAAGAAAGAATGCAACAGTAAAGGGCCTATGTGTAAATTATTGATAACGATATTCAACATAAGGTCTCTGTAGCCAGATACCCGAGAGCCTTGCTGGTCACTATAAATCCATTCACAACAACACTCAGTGGGGTTGGTCTGGAAGGTATAGTAGATAGAAAAGGAGAAATTGCTTTTTTTCTAGGTGTCCCCTCACTCACCAGGGTTGCCCCTTGGTGACATGCTTCATCATTGGGGCCATCCCAGTCCTCTACGGCCTGGGGCGTGCTGCGACTTGCGAATTACGTAGGAGCACTTACAAATGACTATGTGTGGTGCAGATGTGATAGTGGAGTGGACTAAGTGATGTGTTAAGGGATCAATGTAGAAGCCGAGAGAGAGCCAAGAAATGCAGTCACAGTCAGAGAAAAAGGCAAGGGATACTGTATCTATGTGGTTGTAGTGGTCCTGTTGGAAGTGGTAAGTAAGTTGCCTGCAGAAAATAAATCCTCCTATTAGCGGCACTCCTCCATTGCAGCCGACGCTTCGTCCATCGATGTTGGTCACCAGAAGACACCCTGTCCACTGCCTGCCTGATGCTGAATTGTGGCTCGCTACTGTGAAGCCTGACTCCATCCTTTTTTCCCCATTGCAGAGACTGAAACCCGGCCTGTAATTATTCAACGAAAAACAGGAAGTGATATAATATTACAACACCACTGATAAATAAATATAAGGTATGTAGGCTGTGGAGTGCAAAAAGTCACAATTTGATTTTCCTAGTAGACAGTACAATATTTTTGAAAGTGCGTACTCTGAGTCACCTTTTGAAGGATAAATAAGTATGGGCAAATTAATGTAGCTGATCTTGCCCCTCAAGCTAGGTGTACTGTAAACTGTGTTTTAGAACAAAATTAGATCTTCCTAGCAGTGCTCCCACCCAGACCCTTACTAAAGCCAGTCGCAAAAATGTAGAAGACCCCCAATCAAATCTCAAAAAACGAGGCCTAGCAGAAAACTGGTGACAAAACTTACTTTGAAAGTAAAAGTAGGCCGAAGTACCCCCTTCCTAATTACCCATTACCCACCGTGGATTGCATTCAAACCACTTGCAAGCAACCAAGCAAAAGTAGCCATAGCCAGCATCGCTCCAAGACTCGAAATCCCCCCCACTCAAACACATGCAATAGAAATACTGCTAACCCTAACGAACCCTAAGTTAAGAATAGTGGCAAAGGCTTTCTTTAACTATGCCAAATCCCCCCTTTCCCACCATGGATTTTCTTCAAATGACTTGCAACCAAAATTACACATTCTCACGAGTGCTCTAAGACCCCAGAACTCAGTTGGAAAAATCTAGAACACCCCGAAACACATGCAATCCTGCTGCTAGGGCTAACCCTAACGAACCCTAAGTTACAAAAAGTGCCAAAACTAAAGGCTTTTCCGCGCGGATTTTGTCCCAACCACTTCTACCCGGTATTAGACCTTCCCAGGAATGCCCCAAGACCCGGCAACCCACCCGCCAAGAAGCATAACACCCCCAAACAGGCCAAAAGCAAAATCTCATACTTGCAATATTTCTGGGCCTTCGCTCCAAACGCGCTGCGTAGCTAGGCCATAAGTCGGGGTTGGCACGACGGATTTCCTGAAAAGCAAATGCAATCAAGATTAGAGTGTCCCAGCAATGCTCCCAGACCACGAAACTCACCCACAAAGAGACGGAACCCCCCCTAAGAGCACCTCAAAGGCAAGCAAGTCATCAAAAACACACAAAAAATTCCGCCTCGGATTTGGTCCAAAACACTTTTATCCGGTATTAGAGCTTCCCAGCAATGGCCCCAGAGCCGTCAACCCAGGAGAAAACGAGTAGAAGACCCCCAAACAGCCAAAGAGCAAAAGTACAAAAATGGGGACTTAGTCAATTTTTCACAAATTTCCCAAATCACTCCGCACGCGCTCTGCAGCTAGGCCCTAAGTCCCCTCTGCCACCATGGATTTGCTTCAAACCTCTTGCAAAGTAAAGTATATATAGCCAGCAGTGCTCCCAGACCACGAAACTCACCCACAAACACCAGGAAGCCCCCCAAACAGGCCCCCGAAAACGCTACATAGAGCAAAATGTCAGAAATAGCCAAAAAAAAAATCGGCCTGGATTTTGTCCCAACCACTTCTACCCGGTATTAGACCTTCCCAGGAATGCCCCAAGACCCGGCAACCCACCCGCCAAGAAGCATAACACCCCCAAACAGGCCAAAAGCAAAATCTCATACTTGCAATATTTCTGGGCCTTCGGTCCAAACGCGCTGCGTAGCTAGGCCATAAGTCGGGGTTGGCACGACGGATTTCCTGAAAAGCAAATGCAATCAAGATTAGAGTTTCCCAGCAATGCTCCCAGACCACGAAACTCACCCACAAACACCAGGAAGCCCCCCAAACAGGACCCCCGAAAACGCTACATAGAGCAAAATGTCAGAAATAGCCAAAAAAAAAATCGGCCTGGATTTTGTCCCAACCACTTCTACCCGGTATTAGACCTTCCCAGGAATGCCCCAAGACCCGGCAACCCACCCGCCAAGAAGCATAACACCCCCAAACAGGCCAAAAGCAAAATCTCATACTTGCAATATTTCTGGGCCTTCGGTCCAAACGCGCTGCGTAGCTAGGCCATAAGTCGGGGTTGGCACGACGGATTTCCTGAAAAGCAAATGCAATCAAGATTAGAGTGTCCCAGCAATGCTCCCAGACCACGAAACTCACCCACAAAGAGACGGAACCCCCCCTAAGAGCACCTCAAAGGCAAGCAAGTCATCAAAAACACAAAAAAAATTCCGCCTCGGATTTGGTCCAAAACACTTTTATCCGGTATTAGAGCTTCCCAGCAATGGCCCCAGAGCCGTCAACCCAGGAGAAAACGAGTAGAAGACCCCCAAACAGCCAAAGAGCAAAAGTACAAAAATGGGGACTTAGTCAATTTTTCACAAATTTCCCAAATCACTCCGCGCGCGCTCTGCAGCTAGGCCCTAAGTCCCCTCTGCCACCATGGATTTGCTTCAAACCTCTTGCAAAGTAAAGTATATATAGCCAGCAGTGCTCCCAGACCACGAAACTCACCCACAAACACCAGGAAGCCCCCCAAACAGGCCCCCGAAAACGCTACATAGAGCAAAATGTCAGAAATAGCCAAAAAAAAAAATCGGCCTGGATTTTGTCCCAACCACTTCTACCCGGTATTAGACCTTCCCAGGAATGCCCCAAGACCCGGCAACCCACCCGCCAAGAAGCATAACACCCCCAAACAGGCCAAAAGCAAAATCTCATACTTGCAATATTTCTGGGCCTTCGGTCCAAACGCGCTGCGTAGCTAGGCCATAAGTCGGGGTTGGCACGACGGATTTCCTGAAAAGCAAATGCAATCAAGATTAGAGTTTCCCAGCAATGCTCCCAGACCACGAAACTCACCCACAAACACCAGGAAGCCCCCCAAACAGGACCCCCGAAAACGCTACATAGAGCAAAATGTCAGAAATAGCCAAAAAAAAATCGGCCTGGATTTTGTCCCAACCACTTCTACCCGGTATTAGACCTTCCCAGGAATGCCCCAAGACCCGTCAACCCACCCGCCAAGAAGCATAACACCCCCAAACAGGCCAAAAGCAAAATCTCATACTTGCAATATTTCTGGGCCTTCGGTCCAAACGCGCTGCGTAGCTAGGCCATAAGTCGGGGTTGGCACGACGGATTTCCTGAAAAGCAAATGCAATCAAGATTAGAGTGTCCCAGCAGTGCTCCCAGACCACGAAACTCACCCACAAACACCAGGAAGCCCCCCAAACAGAACCCCCGAAAACGCTACATAGAGCAAAATGTCAGAAATAGCCAAAAAAAAAAATCGGCCTGGATTTTGTCCCAACCACTTCTACCCGGTATTAGACCTTCCCAGGAATGCCCCAAGACCCGTCAACCCACCCGCCAAGAAGCATAACAGCCCCAAACAGGCCAAAAGCAAAATCTCATACTTGCAATATTTCTGGGCCTTCGGTCCAAACGCGCTGCGTAGCTAGGCCATAAGTCGGGGTTGGCACGACGGATTTCCTGAAAAGCAAATGCAATCAAGATTAGAGTGTCCCCTTAATGCTCCCAGACCACGAAACTCACCCACAAACAGACGGAACCCCCCCCTAAGAGCACCTCAAAGGCAAGCAAGTCATCAAAAACACAAAAAATTTTCCGCCTCGGATTTGGTCCAAACCACTTTTAGTGCTTCCCAGCAATGGCCCCAGACCCGTCAACTCACCTGCAAAGAGGTAGAACAACACCCCCACAAGTGCTGAGTCTTTCTTCATTGGGCGTAAACCAGCCCTCTGCTTTGATGGAAATAGGAGTCTGGAGGAGGAGGATAGAGGAGCATGTTCTTCTGAACTTGTGAACCTGAGGAATGCAGACTGCGGCACCTTCAAATAAATTAGCAAACAAGTGAAGACAGTTCTGCTGATGGGCTTGTTTTTGTGATTATCTGATTAAAGTTTGAATTATATTAACTGTGCACAACAAAGAAAGACAGACACACAGGAATAAAAGTGAATAAGGATGAAAAAGAAAGTTATTGATTCGTTGTCTCATTTTCAGGGCTCGAAGTCGGTATCACGGTCCAGGAATAAGAATAAGGCTTCGTCATCATACTCTGCGAATTCAGGCAGGGTGAGGTCAGTGCCACCTGACAGAGTAGAAATTCCCTCATCTATGTTGCTGGCCACCTCCTCTTCATCCGGCACGCTCTCTCGTACTCTGAAATCTGGTGGTATGAGGTGCTGATTCATCTTGATCATTGTTAACCTCTCCACATTTTTTGGGCGAGAGGCGGCTCCGTTTGGGAGTTACAATCCCACCAGCCACACTGAAAACCCGTTCAGAAGACACACTTGCGAGTGGGCAAGACAAGTAGTTTAAAGCCAGGTTGGTGAGCTGTGGCCACAATTCTTTTTTCCCATGCCAATACGCCAATGGGTCAGAATTAACATAGACCTCTGTTGAGTCATTCAGATAGTCCTTCACCATCGACTCAAGGTCCTCATCCAAGGTTCCTCCACTTTGCTTAGCTCTTGCTGTGCCTCTGACCTTTTGAGAACCAAACCCACGCAGAGCTAGCCAATCCTCTTCAGCCTCCAATGTTTCTGTTGTCTTTCGTGCAGATGATCCGGTTGCCGGTGTCTTTAACGGCTGAGAGGTCACTTGTGCCACAGCCACAGGTGCAGAAGTGGATTGTTTTGACTGGGGATGGCCTGCTGATGTACTGCCATTTCCTTCAATTTCCAGCCGTTCTGTTTCAAACTTCTTGGCTGACAAGGCTAGCCAACGTTTGTACTTTAGAACATGTTCATCATCAAAAGGAAAGAATGCTTGGCCTGCCAGCGCCTTTTTGTAGCGTGGATCCAGAATAGTAGCACAAATGTAATGCTGTTCTGAGTGGATCTTTTTAAGACGTTCATCACCTTGTAGGAGCTCTAATAATTGCTCAGCCAGAAGCAAAGAGTCTTGCTTTTTGTCATCTTTTCCAAACACAGAACACACCTCCTTCAGTTGGTCCTCCAGCATGTACAACAATGGGATAGCTTTTCCCAAATTAGAGTCCTCCTTGCTGACTGTACGCGTGAAGAACTCAAAAGGACGAAGCATGCGTGTCAGGCTTTCAACTATGTTCCATTGCGGCCCACCCATCCTCAGCTCCTCTATACCCTCTTTCAAGAAATATTGATCGAGTTCCGTATACTGCTCATACAGACGCTCAAGCATGTAGAAGGTTGAGTTCCAACGTGTTACCACCTCCTGGATGAGTGCTTTCACTGGCATTTCACGTTGATATAGCAGGCTCCTCAGCTGCTTCCGGGCCTTAAAAGAATGCCTGAAATGCTTGCAAATTTTTCGACAGGTCTCCAATACACTGTACGCTGCACTGCGTTTATTACCCAAGAATTTTTGGACAACCAGGTTTATACAGTGCGCCAAACACGGCACTCTGAAATAGTAACCGTCCCTCATGGCCTTAACTATATTGGCGCCATTGTCCGTGGAAACATAACCAACCTTGCGTTTTAGTGGGGACAGACAGTTAAGGACCTTTGTGTTAAAGACATCCAAAATGTTTTCTGCTGTGTGACGTTTCTCCAAACCAAACATGGCTAGTGTTGCATGTTTCCGAGCACCTTTAAAAACAATGTTAGTGTCAACACCTGAGTTTAGCTTTGCTTTAGCCCCTGAAAAAGAGACCCAGTGTGCAGTGATGCACATGTAATCAGCGCCTGCGCCACTGGTCCACATGTCTGTTGTCAGATGTATAGTGTGAACAGCACTCTTCTGCAAAGCTGCCCCAATCACCTTCAGAACATCTTCATGTAGTGCTGGAACCGCAACTCGGGCAAAATAGAACCGGCTAGGAACCTTCCATTTAGGGCAGAGCGCTGTCACTAATTCTAGAAAACCAACCCCTTCTACAAAAGAAAAAGGGAGAAGGTCCAGAGCTAGCATTTTAGCCAGCTTAGTGTTATACAGACGGGTCATTGGGTGGTTGCGTTCATATTGCGCTTCTGTAAACAACATCTTTTTAATGTTGCCCTGGACCAATGATTTACGGGATGATGATGATCTCTTCGACCCAGTTACGCTCGCTGATGAACTTTTCCGCATTGATGTCTCACTCTCTCCCACACTCTTAGTGTGGCTCCCATGGGGTGTGCTGCTGACATGGGAACTGGGTGTAAGTGAAGTGTTTGAATCGTCTTCTTCTACCTCCTCGTCATCAGCAGATGAAAAATCAACGTTTTCATTACGTGCAATTCCGGCTTTCTTGACCGCCTCTAGGTGCGGAAACCATTGGACAGCGTGCCTTCTCTCAAGATGACCTCTCTGGCCTCCGGTACCATAGTTAGAACCAAGCTTACCACAACTAAATCGAAGCTTACAAAGGCTACAAATGGCTACGTTTTCCTTTTTTGGGCAAACACTAAAGAAGTCCCAAACTGGAGACTTGAAATGTCTTCGGGGGCCGGAGGAGGCGGCGATACTGGTGGTGGTGGTCCTGCTGCTAATGCCAGATGAAGTGGAGGATGTGGATTGCCGAACTTCAGTACGTTTTGCACTTTCACCACCACGAATTGAGGTCGAGGACGAGGTGGGTACCTTCTTGCGAAGAAATATGGAAGCGGTAGGTTTTGGTGTACTACTTAACTCCAAATCTAATGATTCCATTTCCATTGCCTCCTCGCCGACATCATCATCACGCTCAGCAGCTTCTCGGGATAGGGTCAAAATGTCTCTTTGCTGCATGCCCGGTGGGGCTGCAGTGACCTTTGTGATGACTGGCTCGTCGTCATCGTGAGAGGCTTCATCACCAGCAGTATCTGTCACTTCTTGTTGAGCCTCATCACACTCCATAGGTTTGAGTTTTTGGACGACCTTCCTTTTACGCTTAGGTACCGGTGTCAGATCATGGTGTGCCTCACTGTCAGACCGCAGTTGTGGTTCCCAAGACAGATCACTTGCATCAGAACGAGGTGGGCTTGAAGAAGATGTAGACACCCCCCTTGATCTTTTCCTTGCTAGGGATGTGGAAGACAATGAATGATCATCAGGAGGAGTGGCTTCCAATGATACCTCGGCTTCATTGTCGATTTCCAAATGTGCCCCTACTTCGGGAGGAACAACTATTGTGGGCACTTGTGAACCTCCATGCACCTTTGCTTGCGCATCTCCTTTTGCTGCCTCTCCTTCCACATGTACTTGGGCGTGTACTTGCACATGGTGTTGTTGTTGCGGCTGTGGTTGTTCAACACTTGTCAGATGAGTTACAACAACCTGTGTTGATTCAGGGACATTGCTGCTACTTTCTTGCGATGAGCCAACATCACTGGTCGATGGTGATTGGAGAAGTACACTGACTGCCTCTGAAGCACTCATGGGCTTTGACTTAAGTTGGCGTGGTGGTGGAGGCACTGAACCCAATGGAGCAGGGGTGCTGCTCCCAGCTTGGTCCCCAGCAGATCCTGCTGCTGCAGGCGTACTTTTTTTTTTGCTCCCAAAAAAAGTGGCGGGTGGCACACCAGCCTCCTTGGTAACTTGCTTCTTCTGCTCCTTACTAGCAACTTTCTTGCTAGAGGAGCTACGGAGAACTTTCTTTGGGGGCGGGGCCATCTTCTTCAGAGCAGGTCAGACAGCAGGCCGCAGTTGCACGAATTGTAGAGTTGTCTGAGGCCAGACGTGACGTCGCGTGACGTTATGCTGCACACACACACCGCTGCAGGACTTCTTCCTGGCACTGGTGGTTCTCTTGAGTCTTGTGCACCTAAAAAAAATGGAAGACAGAGGAACATCAGTTCAGTTATAGAGCACAAAAAAATCGAAAAACACTGCAAAATCAGCACAATCCCAATCCATCCATGCCCTCCATAATGTTTAAATTCAAGACAACCCACAGAAAGACTAGGCCCATGCAAGACTCACTACCCCTGGGCATAAATAAAGGTTGAAAAGTAGGCAAAATGGTTGGAGGCCTAACAACAAAGCCTGCATTTAAAATGGCCACTTGCCTGCCAGCACATGGCCAGTGCCTGTAGCTGCACTCAAAATGGCCACCAGCCACATGGCATGTCCCTCCCCATGAACACCCCCAAAAATCGAAAAACACTGCAAAATCAGCACAATCCCATTCCATCCATGGCCTCCATGATGTTTAATTCAAGACAACCCACAGAAAGACTAGGCCCATGCAAGACTCACTACCCCTGGGCATAAATAAAGGTTGAAAAGTAGGCAAAATGGTTGGAGGCCTAACAACAAAGCCTGCATTCAAAATGGCCACTTGCCAGCACATGGCCAGTGCCTGTAGCTGCACTCAAAATGGCCACCAGCCACATGGCATGTCCCTCCCCATGAACACCCCCAAAAATCGAAAAACACTGCAAAATCAGCACAATCCCATTCGATCCATGGCCTCCATGATGTTTAAATTCAAGACAGCCCACAGAAAGACTAGGCCCATGCTAGACTCAAATACCCCTGGTGAAAAGGCCACAAGTACAGGCCCAAAAAACGAAAATCACTGAAAAATCTGCACAATCCCATTCCATCCATGGCCTCCATGATGTTTAAATTCAAGACAACCCACAGAAAGACTAGGCCCATGCAAGACTCACTACCCCTGGTCATAAATAAAGGTTGAAAAGTAGGCAAAATGGTTGGAGGCCTAACAACAAAGCCTGCATTCAAAATGGCCACTTGCCTGCCAGCACATGGCCAGTGCCTGTAGCTGCACTCAAAATGGCCACCAGCCACATGGCATGTCCCTCCCCATGAACACCCCCAAAAATCGAAAAACACTGCAAAATCAGCACAATCCCATTCAATCCATGGCCTCCATGATGTTTAAATTCAAGACAACCCACAGAAATACTAGGCCCATGCAAGACTCACTACCCCTGGGCATAAATAAAGGTTGAAAAGTAGGCAAAATGATTGGAGGCCTAACAACAAAGCCTGCATTCAAAATGGCCACTTGCCTGCCAGCACATGGCCAGTGCCTGTAGCTGCACTCAAAATGGCCACCAGCCACATGGCATGTCCCTCCCCATGAACACCCCCAAAAATCGAAAAACACTGCAAAATCAGCACAATCCCATTCCATCCATGGCCTCCATGATGTTTAAATTCAAGACAGCCCACAGAAAGACTAGGCCCATGCTAGACTCAAATACCCCTGGTGAAAAGGCCACAAGTACAGGCCCAAAAAACAAAAATCACTGAAAAATCTGCACAATCCCATTCCATCCATGGCCTCCATGATGTTTAAATTCAAGACAACCCACAGAAAGACTAGGCCCATGCAAGACTCACTACCCCTGGTCATAAATAAAGGTTGAAAAGTAGGCAAAATGGTTGGAGGCCTAACAACAAAGCCTGCATTCAAAATGGCCACTTGCCTGCCAGCACATGGCCAGTGCCTGTAGCTGCACTCAAAATGGCCACCAGCCACATGGCATGTCCCTCCCCATGAACACCCCCAAAAATCGAAAAACACTGCAAAATCAGCACAATCCGATTCAATCCATGGCCTCCATGATGTTTAAATTCAAGACAACCCACAGAAATACTAGGCCCATGCAAGACTCACTACCCCTGGGCATAAATAAAGGTTGAAAAGTAGGCAAAATGGTTGGAGGCCTAACAACAAAGCCTGCATTCAAAATGGCCACTTGCCTGCCAGCACATGGCCAGTGCCTGTAGCTGCACTCAAAATGGCCACCAGCCACATGGCATGTCCCTCCCCATGAACACCCCCAAAAATCGAAAAACACTGCAAAATCAGCACAATCCCATTCAATCCATGGCCTCCATGATGTTTAAATTCAAGACAACCCACAGAAATACTAGGCCCATGCAAGACTCACTACCCCTGGGCATAAATAAAGGTTGAAAAGTAGGCAAAATGGTTGGAGGCCTAACAACAAAGCCTGCATTCAAAATGGCCACTTGCCTGCCAGCACATGGCCAGTGCCTGTAGCTGCACTCAAAATGGCCACCAGCCACATGGCATGTCCCTCCCCATGAACACCCCCAAAAATCGAAAAACACTGCAAAATCAGCACAATCCCATTCCATCCATGGCCTCCATGATGTTTAAATTCAAGACAGCCCACAGAAAGACTAGGCCCATGCTAGACTCAAATACCCCTGGTGAAAAGGCCACAAGTACAGGCCCAAAAAACGAAAATCACTGTAAAATCTGCACAATCCCATTCCATCCATGGCCTCCATGATGTTTAAATTCAAGACAACCCACAGAAAGACTAGGCCCATGCAAGACTCACTACCCCTGGGCATAAATAAAGGTTGAAAAGTAGGCAAAATGGTTGGAGGCCTAACAACAAAGCCTGCATTCAAAATGGCCACTTGCCTGCCAGCACATGGCCAGCGCCTGTAGCTGCACTCAAAATGGCCACCAGCCACATGGCATGTCCCTCCCCATGAACACCCCCAAAAATCGAAAAACACTGCAAAATCAGCACAATCCCATTCCATCCATGCCCTCCATGATGTTTAAATTCAAGACAGCCCACAGAAAGACTAGGCCCATGCTAGAATCAAATACCCCTGGTGAAAAGGCCACAAGTACAGGCCCAAAAAACGATAATCACTAAAAAATCTGCACAATCCCATTCCATCCATACCCTCCATGATGTTTAAATTCAAGACAGCCCACAGAAAGACTAGGCCCATGCACCACTCACTACCCCTGGTCAAGGCCCCAACAACAGGTCAAAAATCGAAAAACACAGAAAAATCAGCACAATCCCATTCCATCTATGCCCTCCATGATGTTTAAGTTCAAGACAGCCCACAGAAAGACTAGGCCCATGCACCACTCACTACCCCTGGTCAAGGCCCCAACAACAGGTCAAAAATCGAAAAACACAGAAAAATCAGCACAATCCCAATTCATCTATGGCCTCCATGATGTTTAAGTTCAAGACAACCCACAGAAAGAATCAGTCCACCCACCACTGAGTACCCCTGGGCAAAAGGCCCCAAAACAGCCCAAAAATCGAAAATTCCAAAATTTTAGTTGCAGCAACTGTAATGCCCCAAACAAACTTACTTGTAAAATTTCTAATCCAACAGTGATCCAAAGAAAGTCAAAAAGGCCTCAAATCCAAAGATCCAGCAGCATCCACAAAAAGTAATCCTTCCAGCTCCACATCCAAATGAAAAGTGACCAGGAGATGGACAAAGCACTGGGAGGAGCCTGCTGAACAGGAACAGGAAGTTGAAGACTATGGGGCACTTCCTTCCTCCCACCCCCCTGCCCCCCTCCCCAAAATGGACTCCTCGCTAAAAAAGTGCAGGCAAATGTCAAACTAAGGAGTTATTCACATAAAAATCATCATTTCTAGAAGGTTTATGCTGCTTGCTGGTGGATTTCTTGTGCAGAATTGCAAATTTATATTTTCGCTCGCCGCATCTCAAATCTCGCAATTGCAAAGTACCGCGAGACGTGATCTCGCCGTACTCGCGTTGACAAACTATCGCTGGCAAGCCGCGATGACGTAATCGCGCTCGCCAATTCCCGCGGGATCACACAGCAAGATCCAAAATGGCGCAGCACTCGCAAACTATCGAAAAAAACAACTCGGCAAACGATGATAAACGCTGCGCGCCGCAAAAATTGTATCACCAACGCCGCGCGCCGCCAAAAAAATCCGCTGCGTGCGAATTTGCGGATTTTGCGGGAAATCCGCAAATCTCGCGGATTGCGGATTTCCTGAAAATCCGCAAAATCCGCGAGCGTAACAGATTTTCCGCCCATGCTTAGTGTAGATGACACAAGAGTACAAAGTATTTTACAACTGCATGCAAAAGTATTTGACACTTTACTGGGGGAAGCTGTTGGGTTTCTACATAAAATAAGGCTGAGGAAGGACTCTGTATCCATCAAACATGTTGCTAGAAGAATTATGATGGCGGCAAGAGCCCAAGTCAAAGATATAATCAAGCAGATGCTGGATGAGAAGGTCATTGAAACTGTGGAGGCGGCTGAATATTGTCTCAAGTGGTTCACACCCAAAAACAAGCTGTCTCGTTACGTTTTTGTGTCAACTTATGGAGCCTAAACAAGAGTGTTTTTAATGGATAGTTTTCCCCTTTCTAACATTAATGAGATCATCCTACTGTTTTCGTTTGCGGCATCACCGCTAACGGGACGCTTACCGGTACGCGCACCGGGAGCGCTCCAGGGCAAAAAAAAAAAACATGAACAATATACATAAAACAAATAGTATTACATAAATAAACAATATAGGATTCATTATAAACAATATTACATTTCATAGCTATAGAAATTTGCTATTAAAAAACCTTTGAAATTCACTGAAAAAAACATAGGTTTCACACCAGTTATAGTTAGGAATTAGCATTTAAAAAACCTATGAAATTCACTGAAAAAACCATAGGTTTTACACCAGTTATAGTTAGCAATTAGCATTTAAAAAAACCTATGAAATTCACTGAAAAAACCATAGGTTTCACACCAGTTATAGCTAGGAATTAGCATTTAAAAAACCTATTAAATTCACTGAAAAAACCATAGGTTTCACACCAGTTATAGTTAGCTGAAAATTTTACTGACATAAAACCATTGAAATTCCGACGTTATAGTTAGTTGGACTCACTCTAACTTGCGCGCCTGCAATGCTCTGCTAATGACGTCACATATTACATCACTCATGACATGGTTAGTGACATCACTCATGACATCACTAATGACACCATCCTTGTGACAGAGTGACAGACCTCCTTTCAGTGTAATGTAACCCTTGAAACACATATTCAAAAATAGAAACTAACTTTTTCAAAAAATGGAGATACCCATACCAGTTACAACAACCAATTCAGTAATTCCACCATCTATATACACATCCACTCATTCACCAACAGTTCTATATAGTCACTCATACATATACTCACTCGTCATATGTAGTGATACACCTATACATCCTGTTACACACCGACAGTCATCGAAAAGTTACTCACACTCATACTCACACATGCAAATAAACTATTGAACATCCATTTATTTGCATATACAACTATACACACACTACCACCTTACTTCTAAGGAAACTTACACATACTTACTCTCTTAAACAATCACTTATAGAAACACATACTTATTTAAACAGGAACTCTTACAATCTCTCACTCTCACATATACTCACTTATATACATCAATACTCACATATACTAGATTAAAACATATGTCGTAAATAATAAAGACAATAGTGAGACAGTCATTCACTCACTAACACACACATATACACACTCATCCACCCATACAGTCCTGCACATATGCTGCCTTCAAAACACATACAAACAGTGAGTCAGTCACCAACCCATGCAGCCACTTATACACAAAGTGAAACACTGATACATATATTTCAATATTTAAAAGTTACTCGCTAATATATGTATTCACTAAGATACACTTAATAAGGCAGTTAACCAATCAATTGTTTTTTTAAAAATCATCCATTTACACTATTATTTAACCATTTATTCTTCCATCGACCTTTACAAATACATATATAAAACATATTTATTTTTCAGAAAGACACGCATTCACTGGATGGTGTCATCAGTGATGTCATGAGTGATGTCACTGACCATGTCATGAGTGATGTTATATGTGACATCATCAGCAGTGCATTGCTGGCGCGCAAGTTATAGTGAGTCCAACTAACTATAACGTGGGAATTTCAATAGTTTTATGTCAGTAAAATTTCCAGCTAACTATAATTGGTGTGAAACCTATGTTTTTTTCAGTGAATATATATATATATTCACCACAATGCAACTCCGGCTACCTCCACTGCGGCGAAGAAGGAGAAACGGACCACTGCATCTAGGCAAGATGTTTATTAAACCATTATATCCAGCTTCATCTGATGACGCGTTTTAGGCTTACAAGCCCTTGTTCACATAGAGACTGAGTGTTTGCTGGTTATTTTTAAATGCTGCTACAAACCCGCCCTTGTCACATGTTACAATCACATGGTAATGAAGCTCGACAACAGACTCTGAATAGCTTTTTGCCAGCAACGTACAATTGCACTTATATCTTTCTATATGTTGTCTTCAACACAAACGATATATATGCACAGTATATATTCTTACTACAATGAAACAAAATGACTGCCTAAATGCACTTTTGTGAGACAACACATAAGAGAGTTCAATAGGAGGAGAACAAAACCCCAAAACTAACATATATGAGGGTTGAAGTCCATAGTTCTATTTCTTAGTTCTATTTCTTAATTTATATATGTATATATATATTCACTGAAAAAACCATAGGTTTGACACCATATATAGTTAGGAATTTGCATTTACAAAACCTTGAACATTCACTGAAAAAACCATAGGTTTGAAACCGTATATAGTTAGCTGGATAATTTAATCATACAAAACCATTGAAATTCCCATATATAGTTAGTTGCACTAACTATATATTTCGCGCACCCGCAATCCACTGCTGATGATGTCACATATTACATCATTGATGACATGGTCAGTGACATCACTGATGACATCACTGATGACATCTCAAATGACATCACTGATGACATCTCATTTGACATTACTGATCACATCACTGATGACATCTCAAATGACATCACTGATCACATCACTGATGACATAATTCATGTGATAATTCGATTAACCTTTTCAGACTCTAATATAACCTTAGATACACTCACTGTATACAGACACTCACACACTATCACTCATCCATGGAGTTACTCACACACCTAGTCAGTCATGCAAAAAATCAATCACACCTCCATTTCCTCAACTATACAGTTATACACACCTTACTTATTCAAACATATACTAACACATACTTACTCTCTTATACAATCCCTGATACAAATTCACAATGATCCATACAGCCTCTCACACATTCACTGGTTCTCTGGCACAGTTATTTATATATGCCAACTCTCACATGTACTGTGTTTTACTTATGTACTTACTTTGACATGTAGCATTGAGATATCCATTCACTCATCAATACACTCATGCACACAGTCATTCGCCAATACAGCTGTTTCCACATGCACTCTTGAACCCATACATCTAGTGAATCAACTGCTCACACATCTATGCATAGAGTCACACACCTCCCAGCCACCCACATACACACTCAGTCTCCCATACAATTACTTGGGCAACCAATCAATAACCCATATAGTCACTCATATAGCTACTGATCAACACATGCAGCAGTTTACACAACAACAGACATACTGATGCACAAATTGAGACAGTTTATTCACTAACCCATGCATTCAGTGAGACACATTAAATCACTCACTCATACAGTCAGTCATGCACCTACTAAATCCTTCATCCAGACAGTTATACATTCACTCATTCTTCAATCTGTAAAACATATTTAAACTTTACAGAAACATACAATGACTCGATGATGTCATCAGTGATGTCATCAGTGATGTCATTTGAGATGTCATCAGTATTTGTCATCAGTGATGTCACTGACCATGTCATCAATGATGTAATATGTGACATCATCAGCAGTGGATTGCGGGTGCGCGAAATATATAGTTAGTGCAACTAACTATATATGGGAATTTCAATGGTTTTGTATGATTAAATTATCCTGCTAACTATATATGGTTTCAAACCTATGGTTTTTTCAGTGAATTTTCAAGGTTTGGTAAATGCAAATTCCTAACTATATATGGTGTCAAACCTATGGTTTTTTCAGTGAATTTCAATGGTTTTTTAATAGCAAATATCTATAGCTGAAAAAAATATTTTTCTTTATAATGAATACTATATTTTCTATGTACATTTCAATGGTTTTGTGTGAGTAAAATATCAACTTTAAAGGTTTTCTAAATGCTAATTCCTAACTATATATGGTCTAAAACCTATGGTTTTTTCATTGAATATATATATATATATATAGCAATCCGCATTGAAGAATAAGTGGATGTATAAGTGTTTGGATTGAGGATTTAGTAGCAGTGTGATTGACAGTTTACTTGACTAATTTGTAGTGTGTCACTAAATATATTGGATAGTGACTAAACTGTGTGAATACTATTTTTTCTATGTATTTAATATTTTTTTTGGATGTATGGAAGTTTTTATTTTGTTTATTTTTTTTGCTTCGGTACGCTTCCGGTGCGTGCCCCGGGGTGCGCCCCGTTTGCGAAACTTTGGATCGCGCCCCGGTTCGCGCCCCGGGAAACGTTCCGTTAGCGCAACTGACACGATCGAAAACAACATCGTGACGCGCCGCGTAAGTGTGACTTATCGCGTAGCCGCGTGATGCGTCTTATGATGCGCTGCGTTAGCGCACCCAGAAGCACTCCGGAGCACTACAGAGCGCGACGCGCAGCGCCCTGGAAGCGCTCCGGGGCGCGGGGCGCGTAACGTAAGCGTAACAGGTCATGTGACCTGAAAATAACACTTTTAATTGGTTCAGAACCTTTTTTTTTTCAAAATGATGAAAGCCCCCACCTTTTTACCTCATTCTTACTTTCTACTTCCAGAGAGCAAGACCTGTTTTTGACAATGGCTTCTTTAATAGCTGCAGCTGGTGCTTATCAGCAACCACCACCACCACCACCAAAAGGACCACCTCCAACACTGGACTTTGGTGGAGAGGAAGATAATGAGGACGAAGAGGAGGAGGAAGAGCAAGTAAGGCAGTTCCTGACAGAAACACCATTGCAGAGCCATATTATAGAGCACTACATATGGCAATTTTTTAAAATTCCACCTGGACAAAAGAAGGTCAATGCACCCCAGGTGTCTTGTTTGATCTGTGAACATGTACTTTCTTGTGGCAACCCCAACAAGAAATACAGCTTTGGGAATCATACAATGATTCGCCACATGGAGCGGTGGCATCCTAATAATCTTTCCCAAGCACAAGTAAGTGATCTTGCTGCCAACCTCCCAAATGTCATCCCCAGCACCTCCAGTGGACAAAGTTCATTCGCCGGACCAGAAGGCCGAGAAATGGTCTACAATATTCAAACTCCTTTTGAAAACTACAAAATAGTTTGTATATATTGTGGAGGAACTATCAGTTATGGAGAAAAGAGTATTACTTTGATTAACTGAGCTTGAGAAAATCATAAATGCAACAAGAAGACAAAACAAGGATTGCTTTTTATTTTTTTTTGCTCCTGTTGAGACATGTTCAAACCCTTCTTTTTGGTTATTTCCCCTAAAAAAACACAAAAAAACACAAAATAGTTTTTAAAAACCCTTGATCACATTCAGCAATTATAGCGACCGTTATGGTTTTATACGTTTTTTTCAAACATCAAATGTACACACCCCCTACACTGAATGGCCTGCAGGTCACATGGTTGATAGACATGAAGGATAGACTACCACATGGATATACGTCTTTCTCAGGTTAATTTACAAAAAATAGAAAACACAATATTACTAACTGCTTAAATGCAGGTTTTAAATTCTATGGCATAGCGGTCTTATAATTGCAACCATAAGGCAAGTTGATATATAACGTCAGATTTAAAATAACAGGATAAATCCACTTATGAAATTGTTTCCAATGATGAACCTACTGTGGGTCATTTATACAGCCTCAATGGAATATCACTTAGACCAACTAACATATGCCATACGTAAATTACATCCTGTGATCATGTATTCAAATTAAGAAAAATGTGAGTCCTGCTAGACCATACAAAATTCCAACGAATTACTACATAAAGTGCTGTTTCTTGTGCTAATAGTGCAAAAAGGAAATGAATATAAAGTGTTCGACGTGCAATTAATGATAACAAACTGGTCAATTAAAAATCCATAGCTATACATAACTATATACACATAAACATATAATTTCATAAAATTCATCATTTTAATCAAACTTTGCCAGTGTACATATTACATCTGGAATGAGGTCATATAATATATGTTATGTTTTGTAAAAATGTAGTATAGACTATTTAAAGGACAGGGGAGAGTCATGGGAGCGGTCATGGCAGAGAGAATGTACTGGTATGTAACTGGGCTATGAGCTAAATGCAGAAATAGCTGCCTATTGTGCAGTGTGCAAAAAATGTAAGTTTGATGAAAACAGAGAAAGTCATTTTGCACAGAGTTCTTATAGGACACAATAGTATTTTATAGATATGTGTACATATCTTCCGAATTGTTAAGACCCCTGGGCCACTTGCTGTCTAACTCCAATATAAATTTTGTTTCCAGCTGTCTAAGCTTTCTCTCTCTGTTACTGCCGCGTTTAGATTTTGAAACCGCGGCTATAACAAAATAAGAAAGACAATTGATGTCTTTGTTGTGGCATTTGGCAAAATGCCTAGCCACGGGATAGGCAGCGTCATTGTGAAGGATGGCCCTCAGGTGTTGTAGGATCCTGACATGCACCTGTAGTTTTGTGCTTCCCACATAATTTAAACCACAGGTGCATGTCAGGATGTAGACAGCAAAGTCCGTTTTGCAATTAAAATTCCCCTTGATGGATATAGGAGATGTGTTAAAAGGGGTCTCATATGTAGATTTGTTGCAGCCAAATTTGCACGCCCGACAAGTGGAACATTTTTTAAACCCCTTTGTGGGTTGAAGCCATATTGTCGTTTTTCTGGTTTCTGGAGAATTTTTATCCAGATCATTACCCATAGATCTTCCCTTTCCGAAGGTTACAGCGGGGGGAATAGAAAACCTTTCTCCCAGAATGTTGTCAGTAAGGACAATCGGCCAATGTTTATGGATAATGGACCTGATTTTCCTTTCCTGATGTGAATAGGTCAAGATTAATCTGGGATTGTCAGAGTTGATGTTTTCAGTAGTGGATTGGACAGAATCATCTTTAAATAGACTACTTCTAGGGCGTTCTTCTGCTCTAGTAATGGCTGTGTTAATGTTTTTATTGCTATAGCCTCTTACCCTGAGTCTTGTGCGCATGTTTTCAACACATTTCCTAAAATCATCCTCATCGCTGCAAATACGTTTAAGCCGCAAGACCTCTCCGTAAGGTATGCTGGCGATGAGGTGTTTGGGATGTGAGCTGTTTGCGTGCAATGTAATATTGCCAGCCGTGCTTTTCCTGTGCAGGGTGCTTTGTAGTGTGTTGTTAACAATTCTTAATTTCACATCCAAGAATTCTATTTCGGAGGTGTGAATGTGGGAAGTAAAAGTCAGGTTAAGGTTATTCTTATTGATACTGTCGACGAAACACTGTGCGGAAGCTGTGTCACCGCGCCAGATGATGAAAACATCGTCGATGTACCGGATGTACAACAACATGTGTTGATCTATGGCCTGCCTGTATTCCTGCTTAAGGACCTGCTCTTCCCACCAGCCCACGTGTAAACACGCGTAGCTGGGGGAAAAGCAGGCCCCCATAGCAACTTCCCTCCTCTGTTTGTACAAGATGTTATTAAACAGGAAAAAATTGTTGTGTAGGCACCAATCAATTAGCTCTACAATCACTTTGTTATGTGCATACAATTCAATGGGTCTAGTGGCTAGAAAATGTCTAACTGCAGCTAATCCTTGTGTATGATTGATGCTGGTATACAAGGATTCTATGTCTAAGGTCATCAGACATAAATCATCAGACCAATCCACATGTTTGATTTTAGTGAGAAAATCACCAGTATCTTTTACATAACTTGGGAGTGTTTTAACCAGATCCTGTAAGAAATGGTCGATGTATTGACCAATATTTTCGCTAGCACTATCTATGGCAGAAATAATAGGCCTGCCAGGTACGGGTACCACCTGCTTATGTATTTTAGGAATAAGATACAAAACAGGTAGGACCGGGTGTTCTTTGAATAGAAATTTACTTTCCTCGTTGGAAAGCAGGCCTTCCCTTCTCCATTGGGCTATCATTTTTTGCACAGGTAGTCTAGCATTGTCATATTCTTTGGAAGTGGCTTTTTGGTAGCATTGTGTATTGCCTAGTTGTTTTTCAGCTTCAGCTATGTACTGTTTTTTAGGCCATAACACAAGGTTACCCCCTTTATCGGATTTTTTTATCACGATATTACAATTGTCACCAAGTTTTTTGACCAATTTGTTATATGCAAATCTCCTAAACGTAGCACCCCGATGATACTTATTCTTTTTAGTGCTAACATTCAGTTGTTTAAGATCTCTTATAACCATGTCATGGTAGGTGTCAATAGAGTCTTTCGGCATCAGGGGAACAAATTTAGATTTATTCCTAAAAGGACTCAAACCAGCCCCTTGTTGGACAAAGTCAATTTTACGCAATCTGTCTTGGGTAGAGACATCGATGGGATCAAGAGATTGACTGTTGTTAGGCTCCTCTTCCTCAAGGAGATCATGCATAGTTACTACCCCCTCAGCATCTGCAGCCTGTAAAAATGGAGTGTCCTCACAATCATGCACAATATTATCAGACACGCAATTTTGATTTTTGTCTGCTTTTAATGCGTAGTGTTTCATAAGTTTGAGTTTTCGTATAAAACAGAAAACATCAATCCTGGTACGTGCATAGTCAAAGTTTTCTCCGGGACAAAAGTTCAAACCTAATGACAAAAGTTGTTGTTCTGCCTTGGTTAGAACTACATCAGTTAAGTTAATGACAGTGTTATCTAATTGCGTTTCTTCTTTCTCCAAAATGTTTTCTTTTTTGTTGCGGTCTTTGAGCCTTTTGCGCTGTTCTCTCCTGCGCTTATTTCTGAATTTGCGTCTTGCTTTTTTTGTATCCTGGGACGCAATGTCTTCAGTCTCTCCTCGACTAAAAAATCAAGCTCCTCACTCATGTTAAGGATTGGACGTTTTTGAGAGATAGTTTCCCCTGATGCACTCGAAATGCTTGAACCACTGGTCACTGGCACTGTATCATTAGATAGGTCTTCATTGGTACTATCAACTTGTTCTGCGTTTCTGGTGGTCGAGGTTTTATCACAATATTGTTTCCGCTTAGCTAAATCATACTTTCTAGAGAACGTGAAGATCTGGCCGTTTTCATAGTCCGCCAGATCCCTAGCAAACTTGTGGGCCTTTCTCGCCTTGATTTTCTCCTCGTGTTTTTTAAGTCTTTCTTTGATATCCGCTTTGGTCTTGTTGATATATTCTGTTGGGGGCAGTTTTTCAATTTTAGCTGTAATTTCTTCCAGTTCTTTCAAGATCTCTATGCGATCTATTTTAGCATATCTGCATAGAATTCGTACCAAGTTCATGGACGCCTGTAAATTGCTCTCTCCCCACTCACGGAGCATTTCCGGATTCAGTCTATCAAAGCTCGGGGCCAACAGAATCCTCAATCCACGAGGAACACGCCCCACCTTGCTATATTCAGAAAGAGATTTGTTTTCCCACCATTTTGTAATTTCGAGTTTAGATTTTGTCTCGTAGAGTTTTAGAAGAACTTTTGCATCATTGTCTTTATCAGGCTCTGAGGCTGGCTGCTGTAACATATTACGCGCCCCCGCTGGTTGAATAGAAAACATGCTTTCTGCCGCCAGCTCCCTTTCTCTCTCCTGTTCTGCCGTCGCTGACATGGCAGGCTGTATTATGAAACGCTTCAAGTGTTCATTCAAACAGACAGCAGTCAATTTTGTTCCTTGTCTTTGCCTGCTTGTTGTAACTCCCTTCCTGATATTTCCACAATGCCCCCACTCACCGGCGTGCGCAGTCTTCTGACGAGCCCTCCGACTCGGTCGAACACGTATCGACGCTGGTTCGTTCTTTACCGCAATTACTGGAATCAGGGAGAAGCCGCTGTACCAATTCCACCACGGATCCTGCACAAATGCGGTTGAAAGCGGCTTCCAGCTTGTAGGGAGGTGGTTTGGAGACAGAGGCAAACCGACCTCCGTAACGATAAGCACCAAACAATTTCCACCACTTCCGGCGTGCGGCGAGGAAGGAACTCAAACCACCACAGCAAGTAAGGCAAGATATAGATTTTATTTGCGTTTCTTCTTCAGCCTGCAACGACGCGTTTCGGGCTTCAGGAGCCCTTGATCACATTCAGCAATTATCGCGACCGTTATGGTTTTTTTTTTTTTTTTTTGAAAACCTTTATTGAACCTTCACAGTTGTTACACAGCTTGTCGCCTACAACCCAACTGGGCCGGCCGCCAAGTAAGTGTCAAGTAAGAAAAAAACCATCATTACTATACAAATGTGCCTGCCTTCTTTGAGGACGGGAAGGTAGAATCTAGAAACAAATTGTGAAGAAAAAATGCGAATGTTCCATACTGGGTGTGTGAGGTTTTCATTTTCTGTTTTTATCCTAAAGAAAGAACATTCAAAACTTCGGGAAGTCACATTACGATCAATATAATAAACTTAATGCCAGTTAGATGTGAGCGTAATTCGGAGTTAGGGCCAACAGCCCGTTGCCCTTCATGCTAGGTAAAGTGTGAGCCGTCCCTCTCCATCTCCCCGCCCCCTCCCGGTGCACCCCTCCGCATCACTCAGCCCCCCCAGCCCCTTCAGTCTTCTTCGTCTGAGTCTATTGCGTCATCTTCAGGAAGTGGGTCACAAATCTCGCCCCGGTACGTGTTCCATGGGGACCATACTTTGTTCCACTTGGCCGGGCACGCCCTGTTCAAATACACTGCCCGTTCTGTGACCATAGCCCTGTCCATATTTACACTCCATTGTGAGGCCGTCGGTGGGCCCGCCACCCCCCAGCGCTGCGCGATATCCCTCTTGGCCACCATCATTCCTAGCGTTACCCAGAGGCGGCCATGCCGGGACAAGTCAGTTGGCTCCCACACATTGAGAAGGCAGCGTCGAGGTTCAGGGAGCACTGAGACCTCCAACACCTGTGACACAGTGCGCATGACCTGACGCCAATAGGATTGTATAACTGAGCAGTCCCAAAATGTGTGGAAGAGTGTGCCCTCCTCCCCGCAACCCCGCAAGCAGAAGGGGTCAGGGGCTCGCTGTATGCGGTGAAGCAATGTTCTGGTGTAATATGTTCTGTGCAGAACTTTGAGTTGGATGAGTCTCATTCTAGATGATATGCCCGCTTCCTTAGGGGATGCCAGTGCCTCGTTCCATTCGTGTTCATCCATCTCGCCCACGTCTTGCTCCCATTTCTCCTTAAGAGGCACTAGCGGGTCTGGGGAATTATTAAGGAGTTTCCGGTAAGAGAAGGAGGTGGCCTTTTCCACCATGTAGTCAGTCAAGAGGCGATCCTCTAGCGGGGACGACTCGGGGAGAGTTGACCCCGCCGGAATAGCCGCCAATAATGCGTGACGGATTTGGACATATCGGTAGGTTTCATGTGGCCCCAGGTCATAGAGTTCCCTCAGGCGGTCAAAAGTAATGATAGCCCCACGGTCCCACATGTCCCCCACTGTCGAAATACCAATGTCGTCCCAGCGGGAGAACCCCTTACTGGTCCGAAGGTTGCCCAAGGCACGTGTGTCCCAGAGTGGCGTGAGCTTGGGGATTGTGCCTTTCCACCCTAGCGCAGCGGTGGCTGCATGCCAGGCAGCTACTGTGAGCCTAGTGGGCCCCTTCAGCGACCTGAGTTTTCGTTTATCATAAAGCGGGGCCAGCAGGGTGCTGGCTCCCAGCTGGGCCCTGTCCGCCTGGAATGCTGGGTCCGATTGCGATGCGTGCAACCATTGATTGATCGGTCTGAGCTGGGCCGCCCAATAGTAGAGGTGGAGGTTGGGAAGTGCGATGCCACCCTCGTACCAGCTCTTGCATAGCTTGGCGTGAGCTATCCGCGCTAGGCGGTTACCCCACAACAGACCAGAGACCACTGCCGCCACCTTCTTGAAGTACCTTGGGGGCACAGCAAAAGGGGTATTGTCCAGAATATATAGAAAGCGGGGCAGGGACTTCATCTTAAACAGGGCTGCTTTCCCCAGCATCGTCAACGGTAATCCTGCCCAGAAGCTTGCATCTCGCCTGAGGCGGTCCAGCGGTGGCGTTAGGTTCAGTTTTTCGTATTCCGCCGGGTCACCTGTGACGTGAATACCGAGATATTTAAATGAGGAACCGGCCAGTCGCAGAGGGCAGTGTGGACCAACCGTTGGGTGGCTGCCCGTCAGGGCATACAATTCGGATTTACTCCAATTGATAGTGTAGCCCGACACTTCTCCATGGTCATTGCAAATGCGCAAGAGAGCCGGTATGCCGTGATCGGGATCTGTCAGATATACCAGCATATCATCCGCATAAAGCGATATGCGGTCCTCCCAACCCTCCCCCCATTTAATCCCTTTAAGCAAGGGGGTAGTCCTGATGCGGATCGCCAAGGGCTCCAGTGATAGCGCAAATAGCAGGGGGGAGAGAGGGCATCCTTGTCGGGTGCCTCGCCTGAGTGGGAAGGAGTGCGAAATGTGGCCGTTCGCCACCACATGTGCTACCGGTGCGGTGTATAGCAGTTTGATCCAGGAGATGAAAACGGGACCGAATCCCATGTATTGGAGAACCTCAAAGAGATAGGCCCACTCCACCATGTCAAAGGCCATTTTTGCATCAAGGGCCAAAATGACCGCGGACTCGCCTATGTCATCCGCTTTAGCTAACACCCCATGCACCCGTCGGAGATTGAGCGAGGTGTTCCTGTGGGGCATGAACCCCGACTGGTCCGGGTGAATAAGGTCAGATAGATGGGGCATGAGACGATTTGCCAAAAGCTTTGCTAGAATTATGCTTTCCGCGTTAAGTAAAGATATAGGGCGGTACGAGGAGCATTCCTCCGGGGGCTTACCGGGCTTAGGAATAGCCACGATCGTGGCCGTTCGTTGGTTCAGTGGGAGCACCCCCTTAGCACGGCATTCTTCGTACATTCGGAGCAGGTATGGGCCCAGAACGTCAGTGCGGTCTTGAAACCATTCGATTGGAATGCCGTTTGGCCCCAGCGCCTTGCCCGTATGGAGGGCCCTGATGGCGATCCGCAGTTCGTCAGCGGTGAATGGCGCCTCAAGCTCAGTTGCAGCCTCCGGTAGTAGTGCCGGGATGTTCAAGTCATATACAGCCTTATTCATGAAGGGGCCGTTTTGCGAGCCCCTAATAGCGAATCATAGCGATTCGCTATTAAGGACTTGCAAAACGGTAATCATGTAGGAATCGCATAATAAAATGCGATTCCTACTGATTCCTTATTTGCGATTAGCAAATTGCTAATCGCAAATAAGGAATAACTCGCCATTCATTCCTATGGGCCAAAAGGCCCATAGGAATGAATGGGGAGTATTCCTTATTTGCGATTAGCAATTAGCTAATCGCAAATAAGATTGCGATTTGAAGGGTGCCAGGGGTGTCCACAGGACACCCTGTAGCACCCCTCAAATGACATTTCACACAGGTGTTGCACACACACATGTCCAAAGGACATGTGTGTGTGTAATATGCAACTCAGAAAAATGCATTTAAATGCATTTTTCTGAGTTTTCGCAATTTACCGCGAGGTCTGACCTCGCGGTAAATTGCGGCAAGAAATTGCGAATTCGCAAATTTAAATTGGATGTTGAATTGCATTTAAGGAATCTCTAATAGAGATTCCTTAAATGTAATTCCTCGCACGTTTGCGACATCGCAATTAGCGATTTTTGCATTTGGGATGCTGAATCCCAAATGCAAAAATCGCACTCGCAAAGGGCCGGATTCTCAGAATCCGGACCTTTGCGAGCCGATTTAGCCTTCATGAATAAGGCTGATAGTGCGCTTTGGGCTGCAATCGCAGTAACGTCCCGTTCCGGGGTGTAGACTTTCTCAAAGTGGGCAGCCAGTGCCTCCACTATTCGATCAGGGTCAGTCTGAGTATTTCCCTCTTCGTCTTTTACCTGTTGGATCCCCTTGGCGCTACCCCCTCTCTTGTCGAGCCAGGCCAACATTTTCCCCGCCTTGTCCCCAACATCATATACTCGATTTTGTGTGTCTGTGATATGGCCTTGTGTGATGTGCCGAGCGTGGTCTGTATACATGCGTTGGGCCAGTGTGAGTGCATGCAATGTATCATCAGTGGGGTCCGTTTCGTGGGCAGTGGTGGTTCCGCGCAGTCGGAGCTCAAGCGCCGTGTGGTCAGCCGCCTGCTCCCGTCTATGTGATGTTACAGAGCTGATGCCTTGCCCCCTCTGGACTGTCTTATAGGCCTCCCATAGGACCTCAGCCGAGGCCGCGGTAGGCTCGTTTTCCACGAAGTAATGTGTCGTGGCAGTCTGCAGGGCCTTCCTGACCCTTGGGACCTTAAGATAAGAGGCGTGCATAGGGAAGACGCGGTGGCGTGTTCGTGTTCGTGAGGTAATAGTGAGAGTCAGCGGGGAGTGATCTGAGATGCCCCTAGGGTGTATGAGCACCTCCTCTACGCGCTGTAACCCATCCCCTAACGCCAAGAAGTGGTCAATGCGGGACAGACTATTGTGAACGGTGGAGTGGAACGTGTACTGTCGTAGTGTAGGGTGGACATTTCGCCATACGTCTACCAGCCCCAATGCTTCAAGGAAGCGCTGAAACCTGGAAGGACCCCCCGGGAGGGAGGTCGCTGGGAACCTGTCGAGTTGTGGGTCAGCAGGGGCATTAAAGTCCCCTCCTAGTAGGGTGTCTCCCTCAGGGAGGGATAGTAAGAATTCGCCCAGGGCAGGCAACATCACTGAGTGCAATGACGGCGGGATGTAGACTGAAACTATAGTCAGGGGGCGCCCGTCCCATTGACCAACCACTGCCGCAAAACAGCCCTGCGTATCAGTTTTAGGGCCGAGGGTGATAAAAGTGGAGGACTTCTTGAGTAGGATCCCCGTACCCCGGGACCCAGTGGAGAATTCTGAGTGGGTCTGGCATGGCCCCGTCTGTCCAGGGCCTTAGTGGCGCTACCCATTAAATGGGTCTCTTGGAGGAGTATTAGGTCAGGTTTATGACGTTTCACCTCGGACAAAACAAGGCCGCGCTTCACTCTATCACCTAGGCCGCGCACATTCCAGGCTAGAAGCTTGAGGGAGGAGCCGCCCATTCGCGTCTCCCCCGCACGCATCACGTTAGGTTGTACATCCACCACCATCGAACTTTAGAGACAGAAACCATCTCCCCAGCATTATTCCAATGAACATCATAGCACATTTTACTGTTTGTGATCGACATCATGAACTTCCCGTAAAAACGAACAAATCCCCCCCCAACTCCCCCCTCCCTGCCTCCCTGCCAAACGGACTCAGAACTGCCCGCCACCCCAACTTAGCAGAGCGCTTATCCCATGCCAGAAACAAAGTACTTGCGCGTCAGGGGAGAGTGTCCCCCAAAGCAGGCGGTCCCTTTGCAGTCCTCTGGTCGTCCGGGCCAGCGTCCATGAACGACTTGGTGAACAATCAGAGTGGGAGTTAAGTCCAGGGTTCACGCTTTAGTCCCTCGTGGTAGTATCATTCCCCCCCAGCGGCTCCTAAATGGTCCTGTGACGGTGATCCATTCGCGCTGTCTCTGGTCGGAGAACGCGAGCCCGGCCGGCTCTCCTCTCCCATCCCGTTGCGTTGGCGGTTGGAAGTGCGGTCCACAGTACGCCAGCCATCCAGCCATTCCCTGGCGATCTCCGCTGAGTCAAAGAACCAGACCTTCTTATCGGCCACCACTCTCAGCCGGGCCGGAAACAACATGGAGTACGGCAGGTCTTGGTCGCGAAGTGATTTTTTAACCTCTAGGAATGTCCTCCTCTTGCGGGTGACTTCCGCCGTGTAGTCTGGAAAGAAAGAGATCCGTGAATTTTGGATTTGGATAGGCGGTGCCACCCTGGCTGCCTGGAGGACTGCATCGCGGTCTCTAAAGTTAAAGAGTCTCGCCAGGATGGGGCGCGGGGTGGCCCCCGGGGTAGGCGTCCCCCCAGGGACCCGGTGGGCCCGTTCCACTGTAAAAAAGTTGGACAGTCCCTTCGGGGCCAGTTTAGTCTTTATAAGGTCCTCAACATACAGATCCATGGCACCCTTTGTTTCAGACTCCGGAACCCCCAAGATACGGACGTTGTTGCGTCTGGAACGCCCTTCCTGGTCATCCAGCTTACTTTTCAGAAGTTTATTGTCCGCCTGCAGTCTCTCCATTGCTACTTGTAGGTCGGAAACGTCTTCTATTAAAGATTTAGTCACCACCTCCACCTGCTTCACCCTTTCGCTCATTTTCTGGAGGTCGGCTCTAATAAGGGTAACCTCCGCCGCGGTCGAGCCCACCGTAGCCTGTACCTGCTCCAGTGCTCGCAATACATCGTCCAGCGTGGCTTTCTTAGCACCGTCGGCGTCCGCGCCCTTCCCCAGTGATTTGCGCTGTTCAGGTTGGGTGGATGTCTGGTTATCGTAGGCATATTTCCCTAGCTTCGCCTGAGCGGCGGCCTGCCGCTGCCCCTTCCCCGCCATTTATCTCTTCCAGCAAGACAAAGTTTATGGTGGAGCGGGCCGGACGCCCGTAGCCGTCCGCTTGAGGGAGAAGAATGCAGGGGGCCCAGACTGGGTTTGGGCCAGAGGTCGCCGACGCCGGCAGAGTGCCGCCGACGGCCGCTGAGCTGTTGCGGCCTCGGCGAGGTCAAGCAAAATGGCGACTGGTGCCGCACAGGTCCCTCGGCGTGTGTCGAGCGCAGCCAAGGGGCACCGCTGCGTAGCGCCACCGGATACACAGCGTGAAGGATGAAGTGGTCGGCGGGAAGGGTTGCCAGCCGGTGGTGTCGAGCGTTGTCGTCAGCGGCTACTTCCGGGTGGTTGCGCCGGGGAGGGTGGACTTCCGCCCGGCCCAAGGATTCACTTGACACCGGTGCTCGCCTCGTGTTATCAGGCCTGTCGTCCGCGAGGGACGTGGATGAAGTTACGTCCCGATGCCGGGGTCTGATCGCTCCCAAATTTTCTGTGCTGGCGCCGTTCGGTCACCGCACCCAGGACACCCTCTTCGGACTGATCAGTGAGCGGATAGGCATGCGGATTGATGCGGGAAACCGCCTTGCTATGGGAGCCTCTCTAGGTTGCTGCCGCCATCATCGGCCGCTAGCCACGCCCCCCGACCGTTATGGTTTTATACGTTTTTTTCAAACATCAAATGTACACACCCCCTACACTGAATGGCCTGCAGGTCACATGGTTGATAGACATGAAGGATAGACTACCACATGGATATACGTCTTTCTCAGGTTAATTTACAAAAAAAAAATATATATATATATATCTATGCCACCGCCCCCTGAATTGTTAATTTAAAAAGACTGCACATCCTTATCAACATGGCAACAATGGGAGATCTCACAGGGAAGAGGGAGGCTGCCGCTAATTTGATGTTCATGTCGGGGAAAGATAAATCAGCGAAGGCTAAGAGCGCAGCTTTACCGACTGAGGTAACCACCAACCTTAAAAGTCTGTTTCTGAAGTTAGAGAGACTACAGGAGCGAGAAGTGAGGAAATGGTGGGAAGCCACCTCCCTGGAAAGATATTTGGATTGTAACAGAGTCCCTCGAGGCCTGCGCATCTACACAATCCCCTCTTATGAAAACCCCGACCCGGCCCTTTTAAAAGACTGGGCAGAATACACAGCAGAGTCCTCTAAGGGGATGGTCAGACTGCTCGTAAAGTATGCGTGGAGTGACCGTGAAAAATGTTTAAAGGACATAGCAGACCTCGAGGCTGAGATTGCTAAAGATAAAGACACCAAAACCTGTGAAGAACTTCGTACTGCGATGAGTAAAAGAATTAAGGACTATGAAATGGGAATACGCAAAAGGAAGCAAACGAAATTCCAGAGAGATGAGCAAGACTACTTATCTGGTAGAATTCTTACGTTTGCACGGAAATTTGACGCCACACGCAAAAGATTGGCTCAAGGTACCGCACAAACAACAGGTATGGACACTGAGGAGTCAGAAGTGGAAACCTCAGATGGTGAACAGAACTTGGCCCCGGGAACAAAGGAAAAAGAGACAGGGAAACCTTTTTTCGACGAATACCAGGTAATGAAGGAAACCCGCCAGAGACCGCAACTAAGAAATCATCCTCCTCAACAAAACCAAAGAGGAGGACGAGGAGGGGGGAAGAGGCACAAGGGGAGGTTCACAAAACACCACCACCCCGATGGTGACACGGAGTGCCTCCAATCGCAGAAGAAAGTAATTACCAAAGAGGATAATAATGTCATCAACCTATCTAAAAGGATTTTGACTATGGATGAGACCAACGTATTGAAAAAAGGTTTAAGTTTTTGTCCGACCAGCGAATTCAACCTAGTGGACGCCAAAATTGACTTTTTCAAATATATCAGGAAGTTAAAATTCAAAAAAATCTTCCTGCAAAGTCCTGAAAAAACAACTTCAGACAATCCTGAAATAACAGGTGCAGCAGAGAAAGATGATCTCCTGGAAATCTTGCTCATATCAACACAAGATTTACAAAATCTAGAACAAGAGACAACTACAGAAACTGAATCTTTTCCGGAACAAGCCAGAGATCCGAGCAATCTTAAACACAAATCAAGAAAACTACCGAACACACCCCATGATGCAATCGATGTGAAGCAGTAACAGCAGACTTGGAAAAGATGGCAAATAAAAAAATGGACATGAAGTCTTCTAACATCTCTAGGAGGGAATGGGCAGCAATAAAATCCTTGCGAGATGACAAGTCAATTGAGATTAAGCCCTCAGATAAGGGCGGGAACATCGTCATCTTTAGTAAGGAACATTACGAACAGGAGGCACATAGACAATTGAAAGATAAAGAGTGCTATGTCACAGTTAAAAGAGAGGAATTTGTTAAAAGCACCATTGCCTATGAAAATCTATTAAAGCAATGGAAGGAAGATGGCATGATCAGCTCAGATGAATTTGCTTTCCTACACTGTGAATCCCCCATGCTGCCCACCTTCTACCATTTGCCTAAAATCCACAAGAATGCCAAAAGACCACCAGGGAGGCTGATTGTCTCGGCAATCGGCAGCCTTTTGGAAAATACATCACGCTTCATAGACATTTTTTTAGCACCTATCGTTAAGGACCTGCCCTCTTATGTAAGAGATACACAGGACTTTCTTCGCATCATGGACAATATCTCCTGGGATAAAGACATGCTATTAATAACTATGGATGTCGTTAATCTATATACATGCATAGATCACGAACAAGGACTGTGTGCTACAAAGTGGTTTTTGGAGAAAAAACAACCAAAATATCGAGCACATAGTGAGATGATTCTATGCATGATGAGATTTTGTTTGTTTAACAACTACTTCTTGTTTGCAGGCCAACTGTATAAGCAGATCAGAGGGACCTCAATGGGCTCGTGCTTCTCCCCCAGCTACGCGAATCTCTTCGTGGGCTGGTGGGAGAAGCACGAGGCGTGGGGAGGTAGTAATGAAAAATGGAGTGAAAACATATTGATGTGGACCAGATACATCGACGATCTGTTTATTGTCTGGAGGGGAGACAGGGCCTTGGCTGAGGAGTATGTCTCAACTCTAAACAATAACGACCTGAATCTAAAATTTACCAGCACCATAAGTGACCAAAGTGTTTGTTACTTTGACCTAGAGGTTTTTGTGGAAAATGACCATCTCCACACTAGGCTTTACAGAAAGCCAACGGCTGGCAATGCCGTATTACATGCGGCCAGCCACCACCCTAGAAGTCTGGTAAGAAATGTACCTTACGGTGAATACCTTAGATTCAAAAGGAACTGCTCAGAAACTGAGGATTTTAGAAAAGCTCAGGAAGAAGCTAGTGAGAGGTTCCAAGCGAGGGGTTACTCCCTGAACATCTTAGAACAAGCTAGTGCCAAAGCAGAAACTATTGACAGGAGGGATCTTCTGTTGGTCAAGGAGTCAAGGAAAGATAATGATCAGGTCAGAATGATAACGACTTTTAACAGCAAATCTGGAGAACTGGTCCAGTCGTTTAAGAAAAACTGGCACATATTACATACTGACAACATCTTGAAAAAGTCACTACCAGATAGACCTATGGTGACATATAGGAGATGCCAGTCTCTGTCGGACCATCTTGTCCACAGCCATTACTCCCCTGAGAAAGCTAATCAGACTTCCAACCAAATAGTTGGCTTCTTTCCCTGTTTACGGTGCAAGGCATGTAAATTCAGTAAGAAGGTCAAGGAGTATCCTTGCAGATCAGGTGAGGACAGACCCAACAGAAAGATTATGAAGCATCTGAATTGTAATTCGGAGTATACAGTCTACTGTTTGGTCTGCCCCTGTAACAAACGATACATAGGCAGTACCATAAAACCAGCAAAAATGAGAATCTTGGAACACATGAGGGCTATCGTGAACAATGACAAAACCTATCCGATAGCCTGTCATTTTGCAGAACAACATCATAGCAACAGAGACTTACTCATTTACTATTGTATAGACCAGGTTCCTAAATCAGAAAGAGGGGGGAATAGAGAAAAAGCCCTCCGTATAATGGAATCGAGGTATATCCTAGACCTCAAAACGATGACACCATGGGGCCTCAACAATGATGCTGAAATGTGGGTACACCTATGACAAATGCCTGATCTGTTAATCCATCTGATCTGTCCAAATATCAAAATATGACTCCTTGGCCTAATGTAAATAGAAACTGATTACAGCCTTGTAAATACGCATTCCCTCCCTTTACGCCGTGTTGAATAGTTAGAAAATAACAACAGTGATACCAAGAAACTTTGATGGCAAGGTGTGGCAAATCATAAGCCCATACAGGGCGTAATCACAACCAACTAGCCAAGCCTAAAAAATTTGCCCTAACATGTGTATATATATATTATACAGTATAGATTTGTATATAACGGGCATTGGGTTGAACAGTTCATCACCTGTATATATTGGATTTGCACACAGTAATGGCTTGTATATAATCGGGGATACACCCCTGCATAACACCATACACGCCTGTAAATTTGTAAATAGCATCGTTCGGTATCACAAATGTAAAAACTGTCAATATGTGCTAGTCTAAATAATTTTTTGGGCATATGTCAAACTTTGTTTTATATTTTTGCACTGAGCACTTTATTTGTCGCTATTCTTTAACAGTAGTAGAAACCTTGTATAAACACACTACAAGATGGCCGCCGCAAAATTGATTTTGTACCATCTTAAATGTTTACAAACATGAAAGGGCGGACTGTTTAAAATGGCGAATTTGTTTGTTCACTGACGACACTGACGAAGCCTTGAGCGAAACGCGTCTGTCGGGGGTGCTGGGGGGTTTGGAAATAAAATAAACAACAAGATCACGACATCGGAGTGCTGGCCGTTTTTTTCCTGACACCACTGTTTGGGAGCGTGTGATGATATATTAATATATATATATATATATATATATGTTTCAAGCAGGTTATAGTTAGGAATTATCCTTAAAAAAAACCTTAAAAATTCATAGAAAAAACCATAGGTGTCAGGAGTGTTTTAGTTAGCTGGACATTTCAGTCATACAAAACCATTGAAATTCCTCCGTTATAGTTAGTTGTACCAACTGTAACTCTCGCGCCCACAATCCACTGGTAATGATGTCACATATTACATCATTCATGAATGGTGTTTGCGCTTACCTACTAGCAATAGTGGTGCGTTGTACGCCAATGACTATGCATAATAAATGCGTGGTCAGTATAGTCAGAAGGCTGGATCTACGGTGCGCAGAGTGTACACCGGAGGTTGTGGCACAAGTCAAATCAAATCAAATCTAACAAATTTGTAAATCGCACAACTCACCCGCTAGGGTCTCAATGCGCTAGGGGGGGGGGTCGCTACTGCTCGAACAGCCAGGTCTTGAGTTGTTTCCTGAAGGAGCGATGGTCCTGGGTCAGCCGTAGGTGGGTGCGGAGGGAGTTCCATGTCTTGGCCACCAGGTGGGAGAAGGATCTTCCTCCGGCGGTGGATTTGCAAATTTG
The DNA here is from genome assembly GCF_964263255.1 of Lissotriton vulgaris. Classification (NCBI taxonomy): domain Eukaryota; kingdom Metazoa; phylum Chordata; class Amphibia; order Caudata; family Salamandridae; genus Lissotriton; species Lissotriton vulgaris. The sequence goes on along the minus strand of NC_141685.1, from coordinate 1,254,622,820 downwards.
TGGGACGGCAGCGAGGGCGAGGCTGGTGGATCGGAGCTGGCAGGTGGGTGTATAGAATGTGAGGCAGCTGTTGAGGTATTTCGGGCCCATGTCGTGGAGAGCCTTGTGTGCGTGGGTGAGGAGTCTGAAAGTGATCCTCTTGCTGACGGGCAGCCAGTGCAGGTCTTTCAGATGGGCAGAGATGTGGCTGTGATGAGGGATGTCCAGGATGAGTCGTGCAGAAGCGTTCTGTATGCGCTGGAGTCTTTTCTGGAGTTTGGCTGTGGTTCCAGCGTATAGGGTGGTTCCGTAGTCCAGTCGACTGGTGACGAGAGCCTGGGTGACCGTCTTCCTGGTTTTGGTGGGGATCCAACGGAAGATCTTTCAGAGCATCTGCAGGGTGTTGAAGCAGGATGATTTGTTTGGTCATCGTGAGGGAGTGTCCAAGATGAAGCCCAGGTTGCGTGCATGGTCCGTTGGCTTGGGTGCAGTGCCCAGGGTAGTTGGCCACCAGGAGTCGTCCCAGGCAGAAGGGGATGGTCCCAGGATGAGGATCGGAACAGGGGGAGGCGGACTCTCTGGGTTCTAAATTAATGACCCAAATAAGCTCACCGCAGCGCTTTAAGTTAATTTTTCCTCCTAGATTGGACGCAGGAAGTGCCTCCCCCCAGAGCCCCGATTTATGTTCTACACCTGGTAGCATTGTAAATATTGGTGTACTCTTTTACTAGTTTTAACCTTATTCTTCTCTTGAATACCTCCAGGTAGCACTTTCACACCGCAACGCTGGTGGTTTTTAAACGCATAATCTCATGGCAGTCTCGGGTGTTTCGAATTTGTCACTCTGATGCATGCCTCAATAAAATGCACGAAGTGCGCCACGGACCACTGGGTCCCCTCCCCGGCAGCCCCTCAGCACGCACTTGTGCCACAACTACCGGTGTACACTCTGCGCACCGTAGATCCAGCCTTCTGACTATACTGACTACGCATTTATTATGCATAGTCATTGGCGTACAACGCACCACTATTGCTAGTAGGTAAGCGCAAACACCATTCAATACTCCATTGCCCTCTCGCATGAGTCCGCTCACCATCACTCTCCAAGGCCGGCATAGATGACAATTGCATAACGCTGATACTAATGTCTAAGATTGCATTTTATGTTGCGAAAAAAATATATATGTGTTTTGTATTGTCTTCTTTTTCCCACAGGATTTTTTTGCTACTCCAAAGTACCAGTGAGTATGCCATTCCTTTTCTTTTCCACACACCTTAGCGCATGTGTAGGGATTACACTAATTTTCCTCACGTGGCACTACCCACTTTGCCACTCACTTTTTTACCTCTCTGGTCCTGAAGAAAGCCCCAGCAATCACAAAGGGGGCTGAAACATGTAGACCGCCACACTTAGCCAACTCATAGGAATATTACTCATTCAGGAGTTGCACCACGCATATTTTAATTGATACCCTGGGCCGCCAACATTAAAATACAACGGCAAGGATTCCCAGAGGTATTTTTAACTACCACTAACATCACATCACACTGCTGCACCAACACCGGCTCTGCTGTAATCTGGCATCGCAGCACAACCAGGTGGCACTCGGCCGCCTGGTTGGGGCCCAGATGATGAAGCATGACACCAACCAGGTTGGTGTGTGAGGGGTCTTTTAATAGCACCTAGTGGGTCCTATTTTCAGGCCACAAAAACAGAGACTAGACTAATTACTATCACATAGTGATAGTGGAGTGGTGTGGCTTACTGGTTAGAGGCGGCAGACCCGTAAGCAGAGATCGGCCCGGGACCAGGGTTCAATTCCTGACATGGCAGGGTCGTGGACCAGGGTCAAAACGGACTCGATAATTCTCGCCTCGGTGCCTACTCTAACCAGGGAACACACTCTGCAACTCTGGGCATTAAGCTTGCCTCATCTCTACAACGGCCCCCCACAGACGCCGGGGATGCCTGGTTTCACCTTGGAGATACCCAGAAAGGGACCATCTCACAGGGAAAACCAGGACGGGTTCCCCCGGAGTCTTCAGCGCCAGGATACTCCATGGAGTCGCAGTGCGCTTCACAAGTACACCTACATTTACATTTACATAGTGGGCCTGTCCACATTGTTTAAACATATTATGTATTTGGGGATCAGGACACGCCCTTCTTACCCTTGCTCTCTCATTGATTTATCTAATTCCTAACTATAACCTGCTTGAAACCTATGGTTTTTTCAGTGAATTTCAAAGGTTTTTTAAATGATATTCTTAACTATGACCTGCCTGAAACCTATGGTTTTTTTCAGTGAATTTCAAAGGTTTTTTAAATGGCAATTCCTAATTATAATATTGACCACTTCCCCATATTTTCAATAAGAAACCAAATCTGCAATGCTACCTAAAAAAACAGGCAATAGTTCCACTTACCACTAACAAATTAACATCAACATTTAACTAGTATAAGGACGTCGACTATGTACTGCGTGAAATACATCCAACTCACACCCATATTTAAAGAGCAATATGTGATAGAGGTAATAATTATACACTTCCGCCACCAAACGAAATCACAATACCCAGCGCCACCACCACTACAACCACCCCTCCTAACACCTGCTCCTCTAGTACCTCAGAGACAGTGCATAACAGGACAACGGACCTTCCCAAAATAATATATTCCCTTAACAGCACACCAGCTCAATGTTCAGAGATGTGGCAATCAATTATGTATAAGGGAAGGAACTCGCACATCAACAGTAATTTACACAATGCCAAGACTACCGGTGAAATGCTATACACAACACACTATAGAAACCAAAATTGTTTCCGTGTATAGATATGCGATTGATACGCATACTGTACTGCATAGTGGACGCAACCATATTATCTCAGACACTGGGGAATATTTCGGTCATGTAGCTGTGTTTCCCCCCTCCCCTTGAAGCAGAAGCGGAGTAGGCTGGTCCAACGTACGCAAAGTCAGCGTAAGACTATAAATAATTAGGCTACACCTTGAGCGTGGTTCACTTCTGAAAAGAGAAGAGAACCCACCAAAGCGAACATCCTTGCCCTGCCACGTGGCTGCCGCCATGACCATGTGCCTCCTCGATACAGGCCCATTGCAATTTCAGCCCCACAGCACCGCAGACTTATGTTTGTATCGACTACTGCCTTCGATCTACAGTGCGGACAGCAGGGTTCACAACTTAAATTCAGCTTTTGGATCTACACTACGGACAGCCTTGATTTATGTAGGGCAGAGACAATTGTACTCTATGTCCTCTGACTTTGATAAAATAAGCGACAAAAATTCTTCGTCAATATCTGTGCTGACTACTGCCTTCGATCTACAGTGCGGTCAGTAAAGTTTACAACTTGATACCAGTTGCGGATATGCACTACAGACAACATTGAATTAAGTCTCGATTTATTTCAGGCAGAGACAATTGTACTATGTCGTCAGATTTTGTTAAAGTATGTGACAAAAAAGCATTCCTTGATATCTGTGTCAAGTACTGCCTTCGATCTACACTGCGGACAGCAGGGTTCACAACTTGAATTCAGCTTTCCATGTACACTACAGACAGTATTAACATTAGCCTTGATTTATATAAGGCAGAGACAATTTTGTTAAATGATGCAACAAAGAACATTCCTCAATGTCTGTACTGAGTACTGCCTTTAAATGTACACTGCGATCAACAGAGTTCACTACTTGATACCAGAAGCGCATCAGCTCTACAGACAATATTAAATTAATTCTCGATTTATTTAAGGCAGAGACAATTGTACTGTGTCCTTAGATTTTGTTAACTGTGACAAAAAAGCATTCATCGATGTTTGTGTTGACTACTGCCTTCGATGTACACTGCGGACAGCAGGGTTCACAACTTGAATCCAACTTTGCATCTACACTACGGACAGTAGGGAATTCACCCTTCATTTATTTAATGCAGAGACAATTGTACTGTATGTGTTCAGCTTTTGTTAAAATAAGAGACAAAAATCATTTGTCCATATCTGTGCTCAGTACTGCCTTCGATCTACAGTGCGGACAGCAGGGTTCACAACTTCAATTCAGCTTGGAATCTATACTACAGACAGCATGACATTTAGCCTTGATTTACTTAAGGTAGAGATAATTGTACTTTATGTCTTCAGATTTTGTTAAAGGAAATGACAAAAAGAATTTCTTGATGTCTGTGCTGACTACTGCCTTCGATCAACATTGTGAGGGCTCACGATTCAGGTGGAATGGCGATTGAACATGACGCATTCCAGTAGGCAAGAGACATTGTACCAGTGCGACCCGTCCGACCCACGAATAATCGCAGGGTGCGCACACGCTGAATTTTTCAGGTACCACTAACTCACTGTAATACAAGCCATCTCCCCGTGGCCATAATAAGGCAGAATTCACTAAGCAAAAAACATTGCTCCTAGTCCGGCCTGCCCGGACCACTCATCATGGCAGGTTACATACACGCTGATTGCCAAAGCTACTACTAACTCAGTGCACCTTAATTCGTCGCCACTTGACCGTATTGAGTCAGATATCTTATTTTGAAGAAAACATATCATAGTTTTTGGACAACTACTGAAACTTACTCCCATAAAAGGACAACCAGTATTTATAAGAAAACTTGATTTGAAAAAGTTTGCTACCAGTGCATCCTGCTCGGACCACACATCATCACAGACTCCACAGAACCTTGTTGCTTCAGGGACCACTAACTCTGTGCACCACTTATCATCGCAGGCTGCACACACACTAAATTACCAATACTGTGCTGCTCTACTCAACAACACTTGGCCGTGAGCTCTTGCTAACCGCTGCCTCCTGCCTACACTGCAGTCATCAGAGCTCACAATTAATTAAAATGTTGATTCATTATTTGCAGAGTACAATACCAAACTGAGTATAACATTTATCAAACCCTATACAATATCCCTTTACTATGCTTCCTTTAAGAACTTCTTTTATATCACTTATAGATGTAGTTGAATGATAAAATTCACTCTGCAAGTGCAAAGGCACACATAATGACAGTATACACGGTGGACAGCATATGTCACAATTTGAACCTCACTTTTTCTTCATTGGAAACCTGAATTTCTCTTTTGGAGACAAAAATGGCAACACCACTGGAAGAATCATCTGATTCTGATCATTTTGTTTCTGAAGAATTGATAACCATCCATGGTATTTTTTTCCTCTCAAAGTACATACAGTCCAGTTTGCAACAGTCAATACTTTGAGTGCAGCCCGTTCAGACCATGCTTCATCGCAGGGTGAGCACACGCTAAACACCAGACGTACCACCAACACAGTACACCATAAATAATCACCACAAGGCTTTATTAAGGCAAAATTTAGTAGTCGAAAAACATTAGCCCCGGTACGGCTTACCTGGACCACGCATCATCACAGGTTATATACACAGTCAGTCCCAAAGTTAATACTAACTCAGTGCACCATAATTCATCGCCACCTGGCCATATTCAGTCAGAATTCAACCGATTCTTCATTCATTATTTATAGAGTGCAGTACCAAACAAAGTATAATGTCCCTCAAACTTACACAATATCCCTTTAGTAGCCTTCCTTTAAAAACTTCTTTTATATCAGTTCTAGGTTTATTTGAAAAACAAAATTCACGCTGCAAGTGCAAAGGCACACTCAATGGTAGTCTACACCGCGGACAGCATAGGTCACAACTTGAACTATAATATCTCTAAAACATGCATATTTCGACAATGTATTCCATACATCTTTCATCTTTTATTTCAATCGTGATTACAGATCATGCAGTCCAGTAGGCAACACGCTGAGTACCATACGTACCTCTAACTCAGTGCATCATAAATAATCGCCACGTGGGCTTATTAAGGCAAAATTTAGTAGTCAAAAGAGATTCTTACCAATGTGGTCTGCCTGAACCACGCATCATCGCACGGTCCACACAAACTGACCCTACCTTAGTGTACCACAACTCATGAACCCTTTGCGATAGAATCTTTTGTGTATTATTTCACATATAGTGCTCCTACCTTTGTACAGCAGAAGTCATAAACTGTTTACGATTGAATATCTATGTATGATATCATAATTACTATTCTACTTGTTACCAACAGCAACGTAATAAAATGGAGTCGAGCAAACGTGCAGGTACGCACTTCAACTATCTATCTGTGTCTGTGTATTTATTATGTTTGTAAAATGCTGCTCCTGCACCCTACCACATTATATTGTGCTATAAATAGCGTATACAACCATCTTACCTCTGACAGTAGGTGCGGGCTGTTCCTCCTTTTTTTTTAGCATATTTATATAGCGCAAAGTTAATCTAAAACTATATCAGCAATTTGCATGAGCACTGTATTTACAGTACGTTTTCAGGCATGCGTAGATTACGTCATTACTCTATAATACCAGGATGTTAACACAACTCTGAGCCTCAAACACTGATTTCCAGCATCAAGTTCAACAGTATACCTGAATGACCACATACGTATGTATATTATCTGCCTTTCATGTGTCAAAAACTGCAACTTAAACCTTACTACATCTACAACACACCACTGAATGTACAACAAACATTCATATTCGCAGAAATACGTCATGTACACCATCTTTTATGTGTGCAACTATGGATGAATATAGGGTCAGTGATACCCCGTACCTTCCATGTTAGCCATATTGTTGGACTTTACAGACATAATGACACATTTGCGTGTAAGACCCGGGTGACGGCAGCACTACAACACGGACACCCAAATCAGTTGATTTTATCATATAGCTCATGACGGAACCACGCCCATAGCTGGACCCTCGCTTCTTCCGAGGCAAAAAATGTCTGTCTTCCTGGTTTCGAATGTTAGCATTTAGCGAGTGATCTGGATGGTGCACTTATAGTGCGCAAAAGGTGCGCAGATCCACCAAGGCCATATATATATATATATATATGTACTTTTAATTATAATTTTCTCAGAAACTACTGAACGGATATACTCCATTTAAGCAAAAGGCATAAGTCTGAACAGAGAACTACCTCTTTGCCAAATTTGGTGTAATTCCGTTCAGCCGTTCAGGCTGTAGCCATGATGAACGGCTCCTACGGAAAATTGCATGGGGAAAACACGTTTTCGGACACCCCTTTTTTCTCGGCCCCTGCTTCAAACACAATATTTTAGACCCCGGGATTCCTCCTTCCCACGTAGCTAACTTTTAAACCAGCACAGGAGCCGGCGCTTCGTTTTTTTTTATGGTGGGTCCATGCACCCACCGCACATTTTTCAGTTTAAAAAAAAAAAATCTTTTTGGGGCGCTAGGGGTTCTTGTTCTAGAGGGTCAAATATTTCTTACCTGCCCCCTTTATACGTTTTAAACACTTGTTCCACTAATTTCTAGATACTTGCTTCTACCGAGGCGCAAAATGGCTGCCAGCTCTTCCTGGTTTCAAATGTTGACAGCCAATTGACAGCCAATCAGCATTCTGAGTGTGATCGAGACGGTGAGCTTACAATCCGCGCATCCACCGAGGCCATAGATATATATGTACTTTTAATTGTAATTTTATCAGGAACTACTAAACAGATTTACACCATATAAGCAAAAGGCACGAGTCTGAACCAAGGACTACAACTTTGCCAAATTTGATGTAATTCCGTTCAACTGTTCGGGCTGTAGCCACGATGAACGGTACCTATGGAAAATTGCATGGGGAAAACACGCTTTGGGACCCCCCTTTTTTCTCAGCCCCCGCTTCATGAATCACCCCAAGACTTTCAGGATAGGAGCGGAGCCCCACCAGTTTTGAAAATTTCGTGAAGATTTGTCAACTGGTGCCAAAGTTATTCCAAATAGAATGTTGCGGATTTCCTATGGAAAACAGGTCCTAACTATAATTACCTACTGGCGACTGCCAGTAGGTAATATATATATATATATATATATATATATGCGCTTCCACCATCGCTGGTTACAGAGTGCGAGCTGTCGCGGGCGGTCTCGTTGCAGCCACCAGCCGGCTGTCAATATTCACTCCACAAAACACCAAAATGTTGATGAAAACAAGACTCCCAGAGCTGCGATTCTGAAGATTTATTTTGCAGATGACATAAACTTCACTAGTGAAGTTTATGTCATCTGCCAAATAAATCTTCAGAATCGCAGCTCTGGGAGTCTTGTTTTCATCAACATTTTGGTGTTTTGTGGAGTGAATATATATATATATATATATATATATATATATATATATATATATATATATATATATATATATGTTACCTACTGGCGGTCGCCAGTAGGTATATATAGTTAGGATTTTTTTGAATAGGGATTTCTGAAAAAATTCTATGTTGAATAACTTTGGCGTGGATGGACGGAATTGGTTGAAATTTTCAGGAAAATGGCACATTTTGTTTCTGAGCGTCCCCTTAAAGTTTGGGGGGGGGGGGGTGGGGTTTCTTGAAGTGGGGGCCGAGAAAAAAGGGGGGTCCCAAAACGTGTTTTTAACATTGAGTTTTCCATAGGGCGGTGGGACTCACTTTTAGCTCGAACGGTAGAATGGATTTCTATGAAACTTGGCAAAATTGTAGGGACTGGTAGCCCGATGTGCCTTTGCTATGTCTCAAGATATGTGCTCCAGTGGATGTTGAGTAATTTAGGATAAAAAAATATATATATCTATAAGCGCGCCCCGGTATGCGCACCGGAGAGCGCTCCGTGCGCGCTACGCGACTTGCGCGTGGCAAGCTGATTGGCTCTCGGGTGTCTGTAAACATTCTAAACAGTCCGGAGCGGCCGCCATCTTGTGTCTCGGTAGGATCGAGACACAAGAGGTGGCCAAAACAAAGGGGGAAATGACCATAAGGGGGCAGAGTAGATCCTCCCTGACCCCCTAGGTTTGATGTGGGGGCTTTAAAAGGACCCCGCGGGGCAAAAAAAAATAATTTTCTTTTTCGTTTTTTTTTGCAGGGGGAGCGCCCGGTACGCGCACCGGGAAGCGGTCCGGGGAGCGTACTATGGGGAAAAAAGAATGATAGACTTGTCAAAAATTGTATGTTTATTGATTGTTCTTTTTGTTGTTTTTTTTTTGTTTTTTTTATTTAAGTAGCAACAGGTAGGTACCAATGAAGAGTCTAAAAATTAATATACACCGTCTCCTTTGTAGATATCTTGCATGTTGTTTCAGAAGTTATTGTGGTATATGGAATTCATACCATAGTCTGTCAGGAAAGCAGAAACAATATGGAGGCAGGAGATGATAAAGAGATGTTAAATATACATTGGAATAATATAGTGGGAGAAAGGAAGTAACTATGAGCAAACTTACTATGTAACACAAAAAAGTTGCACAGTATATTTTAAGTCTCCCTTTATATTATATCTTTTTGGGTACTATTTCATAATTTTCATATAAAAAGAATAATGTCTCAAACAATTTTAACTTTTAAAATTTAAATTTATTGTTCTGATTTCTCAAAATCTAAAAGAATTTGTAACATTAATTCATCTGGTATGTCCTCCTTTTCATTCCATGATTCACATTCGTCAACACATTTAATTAATTCTTGGTCTACAGTGTCATCCAAAAAGTCTACTTTTTCTTTTTCTTCCTTAGGATTGTTTTCAATCTTAATTTGAAATGAAATAATATTTTCTCTTTGTTGTGCTTCCATTTTCTTGCTGTAAATTGCATAAAAAATGAATATATCAGTAGAGATAGGGCACTGTTGGGTTTAAGTTCAGACAGGTACTTGTGAGTTTTTAACAGTGAAGTTATCTTTGGGCACTGTATGGTTTCAGGCAGGAAGTAGAACTATTAAAAAGTGCCTGTGATGAAGCCTAAGTAAATTCATAATTATACCACAGAAGCCTAACTCAATCAATAATTTAAATAATTACGCCTTTCTCAATGACTAACTCTTATAGAGGAACAGTATATAACTATCTGAAAACGTTTTCCAAAATTAATTTAAAGTGCACAACATACTTCAGTTTTAAAAATAACATCTGACCTTTCAAAAAGAAGTTTAAGTTGTCAGTGAAAATGCTATTGAAATGTATTTCAGGAAGTAGTAGTCAAAATGGCTGTGTTTCTCTCTCTTTCTTTATATATATTCAGGTACATAACCAATCAAATGTCATGAAATAATAGTAGAAAATGAAAGTAACATTTTAATTGGTTGTCAATTCTAACACTTCATATGTGTTTTGGTCATGTAATTTACCTCAGGATATTTAGTCAGGCCTACAGTATAAATGTCTCAATGGAATTCCATCAAATTTGGGTAAATGGTAAGGACTGCTGTGTAGTAGGGCTTATTCTATATTTGATGAAAGTGTCTCCAGTGGTTTTTCTGTAAATTACTTTCCCACCTTTTTTTAGCGAGCGCTTACCGGTGCGCGCCCCGGTACGCGTACCGGCAGCGTTACGGGAGTCCTCCATTTTGTGTTTCGGTAGAATTGAGACACAAGATGGAGGGCAAACAATGTTCGGAATGGGTAGAAGGGGGCACGGTAGACACTTCCTGACCCTCTAAGTTTTCTGAGGGGGGCTTAGGACGCTCATATGGGCAAAAAAATAAAATAAAAAGAATCCCCTGGGGAGCGCCCGGTACGTGCACCGGTAAGCGTACCGGGGAGCGTACTTTGGTGAAAAATAGTGAAAAAAGTTAGAAAAAGATAAACGTTTTGAATGATCAGAGGTAGGGTAGCTCTGAAAAGAGCTATTGGGTTCTGTGGCTGATTTAGGTACCTACAAGTAGGTTCCAACGCACAGTCTTAAATTCAGGAGGAATATTCTATTCCCCTCATCTGAGAAGTGCACACCATCTCCTCTGTAGATGTCTTGCATGTTGCAACGCAAGTTATTATTGTATATTGAACCCATTCTAAAGTCTCTCATGTAAACAGAAACAGATTTATTCACATGTTTCCGTGCTTTCTCAAATTGTGGACAAAATTGGTTTGAACAGTTCCATTTTTGTCTTTGGCATATATTGGAATATACCAAGGCAGTTTGGGGAAAAAGTGCCATCAATTGATGAAAGGTGTCCTTTAAAAGCATTTGCAGACCAACCCCAGTCATAGTGCCAAAATCTTTTCCACCACAGTGCACTATTAAGAGGTCAGGGTTTGGCAGATGTATAACAAAATTATATTAAAAACATATAAAATATATTTTTCCTTTAAAAGAAGAATACATTTTACAGCTTTTGATATCTGCTATTAAAAAACCATTGAAATTCACTGAAAAAAACATAGGTTATAGACCATATATAGTTAGGAATTAGCATTTACAAAACCTTGAAAATTCACTGAAAAAACCATAGGTTATAGACCATATATAGTTAGGGATTAGCATTTACAAAACCTTATTTTACTCACACAAAACCATTGAACTTCGCATATATAGTTAGTTGCACTAACTATATATCCCGCACCCACAATCCACTGCTGATGATGTCACATATTACATCATTCATGACATGGTCAGTGACATCACTGATGACATCACTGTTGACAACTCAAATGACATCACTCACAACATCACTGATGACATCATTCATGTGATAATACGATGAACCTCTTCAGACTCTAATATACCCTTAGATACACTCAGTGTAAACAGACACTCACAGATTGTCACTCATCCATGGAGTTACTCATACACCTAGTCAGTCATGCAAAGAATCAATCACACCTCCATTTCCTCAACTATACAGTTATACACACCTTACTTATTCAAACATATTCTAACACATATTTACTCTCTTTTACAATCATTGATACAAGTTTTCAATGATCCATGCAGCCACTCACACATTCACTGGCTCTTATACACAGAAATTTATATATGTCAACTCTCACATGTACTGTGTTTTAAATATGTACTTACTTTGACATGTAGCACTGAGATATCCATTCACTCACCAATACACTCATGCACACAGTCAACCACCCATACAGCTGTTTCCACATGCAGTTTTGAACCCATACATCTAGTGAATCAACTGTTCACACATCATCACTGTTCACTTTACAGAACAAAAGATATAATGATGCACAAATTAAAACAGTTTAATAACTAACCCATGCACTCAGTGAGACACATTTAATCCCTCTCTCATACAGTCAGTCATGCACCTACTAAATCCTTCATCCAGACACTTATACATCCACTCATTCTTCAATATGTAAGACATATTTTAACGTTACAGAAAAATACAGTCACTGGATGATGTCATCAGTGATATCATCAGTGATGTCACTGACCATGTCATGAATGATGTAATATGTGACATCATCAGCAGTGGATTGCAGGTGCGCGATATATAGTTAGTGCAACTAACTATATATGCGAATTTCAATGGTTTTGTGTGAGTAAAATAAGGTTTTGTAAATGCTAATCCCTAACTATATATGGTCTATAAACTATGGTTTTTTCAGTGAATATATATATGTTCACTGAAAAAAACCATAGGTTTCACTCCAGTAATAGTTAGCTGAACATTAATACTGCTGTTATCAGTGATGTCATCAGTGATGTCATTTGAGATGTCATCAGTGATGTCATCAGTGATGTCACTGACCATTTCATGAATGATGTAATATGTGACATCATCAGCAGTGGATTGCGGGCGCGTGAGTTATAGTGAGTCCAACTAACTACAACGTGGGAATTTCAATGGTTTTGTATGAGTAAAATGTTCAGCTAACTATAACTGGTGTGAAACCTATGGTTTTTTCAGTGAATTTCAAAGGTTTTTTAAATGCTAATTCCTAACTATAACGAGTGTGAAACCTATGGTTTTTTCAGTGAATTTCAAAGGTTTTTTAAAAGCTAATTCATTACTATAAGTTTTTAACCTATGATTTTTAAAGTGAATTATTAAGTTTTTTAAAAAGCAGTTTTTTATAACTATTTTTTATAATTTTTTTTATATAATGTATATTTTTCTAAAATTCGTTTTTCAATGTATTTTTCCTGTGTTTTATTTTTTTTAATCATTTTACCTCGGCGCGCTCAAGGTTCGCGCACCCGTACACGTAGCGAGAGCGCTATTTCCGCATGCGAAAAAAATATAAGTATGTATTTAAAGTAAATAATAATGCAAGACATTTAGTGGCATACTTATAAAAGTAGTATTTTTGATTTTAAATAACAGTATTTCAACTTTAAACGCATTTCCGAAAATCTAGCAAAACGTCATTCAGATATGCCGCGTAAGCGCCCCCGGAAGCGCCTACATACGTGCCGCATAAGCACCCCCGGAAGCGCTCCAGACCGCGTAGCGTAAGCGCCTCAAGTCATGTGACCTTAAAATAACACAGAAATGACACACAGAAAGAGAGAGATTGGGCAGGTGCAAAGTCACATGAGACACAGGCACAGAGTACCCTTTAACCTTAGCGATGCAAACTGTCAGCAGACACAGGTGACATTATTGACAAATGTGAAAATGTAATTCCTTATTTCACACAGACACTCAGTGTGATCCTTGACAAAAATTTAAAAGCCAGACATTTTACCAGAAAACATTTACCAGAGTGACATAAGACACACACAAAGAGAGAAATGACACAAAGAAAGAGAGAGATTGGGCAGGTGCAAAGTGACATGAGACACAGGCATAGAGTACCCTTTAACCTTAGCGATGCAAACTATCAGCAGACTAAGGTGACAATATTGACAAATGTGAAAATTTAATTCCTTATTTCACACAGACACTCAGTGTGATCCTTGACCAAAATTTAAAAGCCAGACATTTTACCAGAAAACATTTACCAGAGTGACATGAGACCAGACAAAGAGAGAAATGACACACAGAAAGAGAGAGATTGGGCAGGTACAAAGTGACATGAGACAAAGGCACAGAGTACCCTTTAACCTTAGCGATGCAAACTGTCAGCAGACACAGGTGACATTATTGACAAATGTGAAAATGTAATTCCTTATTTCACACAGACACTCAGTGTGATCCTTGACCAAAATTTAAAAGCCAGACATTTTACCAGAAAACATTTACCAGAGTGACATGAGACACACACAAAGAGAGAAATGACACACAGAAAGAGAGAGAATGGGCAGGTGCAAAGTGACATGAGACACAGGCACAGAGTACACTTTAACCTTAGCGATGCAAACTGTCAGCAGACACAGGTGACAATATTGACAAATGTGAAAATGTAATTCCTTATTTCACACAGACTCTCAATGTGATACTTGACCAAAATTTAAAAGCCAGGCATTTTACCAGAAAACATTTACCAGAGTGACATGAGACACACACAAAGAGAGAAACGACACACAGAAAGAGAGAGATTGGGCAGGTACAAAGTGACACGAGACAAAGGCACAGAGTACACTATAACCTTAGCAATGCAAACTGTCAGCAGACACAGGAGACCTTATTGAAAAATGTGAGAATATAATTCCATATTTCACACAGACACTCAGTGTGATCCTTGACCAAAATTTAAAAGCTAGACATTTCACCAGAAAACATTTTCCATATTAAATCGTTTTTGACACAGAGCACAGCCCATTTAAATGACCACTACAAAACAAGGCAGAAACCTAAATCATTTCCAAAATACATTTCCGATATGCACCATTACATTTTTTAACAGCATTACAAAAAAAATGACATACAATGCAAGAATAAAGAAGCACAATATGCTTCTTAATCTTCCCCATAGTGCATACAGCAGTCTATCTTTATTAAATGAATCATTACTCACCTTTAAAAATGCTTTATAAGATTTAGAACAGTGTCAGTAACACACACCAGATTTTCTTAAGCAGAATCTCTGAAATGCACCTCAAACACGTCAACCAGAAATGGCCCTGATTCCCTGTAATTCTTCACACATATCACTGGACTTAACCAATTAAATTCTTCTCACACTATTTCAAAACCAAAGTAACATTTTAATTGGTTCTATATTTCAACCCTTTTAAACTCACATATTATTCACCCATCCCCCCAGTGCTCATTCACCCTGTTACCATGGTAACTCCCACCTAACTCAGCACACAGTTGAAAAGTTCATCATACTATGTTGCAAAAGAATCCAGCAAGGGTGTTTGACCTCTCAATGTAGTAGCTAACCATTTGCAATGTTTCTTTCAATGACTTTTTCTCAACCATTAGAATGACTTCTTTCTAAAAACAAAAGCATGCACCCTAATTTACAGTGGAGAATTTTAAGAAATCACCAATCATTCCTGCTTTTTCAAGTGCACTGAATCTCAACCACTTTTTGTTCATAACTCCTACTTTCAAACTGCCATTTCATTTCCACAACTCATCTGAATACAACTACATCTACCTTGAAGATGCCAAAAGTCTGGATTGTGGGTCATAGCGATGTTCACTGGAGTGAAAAATGTGCAGCTACCAGAGGTACTCAAAACCTTAATTTATCAAATGTGGATATTATGTGGATTGGACAGAGAGGATTGAGAAGTCACCAATTGATACCATTGGTAAAATCCTTTATGCATCTACCACACCCTGACCTCATAATTGTGCACTGTGGTGGCAATGACCTGGGCACTTTGACTGGGGTAGGTCTGGAAATGCTTTTTATGGACATCTTTGGGCAATTGATGTCACTTTTTCCAAAAACTGCCTTGGTATTTTCTAATATATGCCAAAGGCAAAAATGGAACAGGTCCAACCAATTTTGTCCACAGATTGAAAAAGCAAGGAAACATGTGAATAAATCTGTTTCTGCTTTCCTCAGAGACTATGGTATGGGTTCCATATACCACAACAACTTGCGTTACAACATGCAAGGCATTTATAGGAGAGATGGTGTACATTTTACAGATGAGGGGAATAGAGTCTTCCTCTTGAATTTTAGACTCTGCATCGGTACCTACTTGTAGGTACTTATATCACCCACATAACACAACAGCTCTTTTTAGAGCTACCCTACCTCTAAGCAATCCAAATTCTTATTTTACACTATTTTCTTTCACTGTTTTTCCCTGTGGTACGCTCTGGGTACGCGTACCGGGAAGCGTACATGGGAACGCACCCAGCGCTTTACCCGTGAAAAAAAAAAAGTTTTTTTGCGGTTCAGGGTCCTTTTAGGCCCCCTCATAAAACCTAGTGGGTCAGGGAGGGTCTACCCTGCCTCCTTATAATCATTTCCCCCTTTTTATTTTCACCTCTTGTGTCTCGATTCTACCGAGACACAAGATGGCGGACTCTCCGGACTGTTTAAAATGTTGACAGACACCAGAGAGCCAATCAGCTTTCCGCTCGCGCACTTCCATGTCGCGCCGGGTGCGCTCCCCGGTACGCGTACAGGTAAGCGCTGGAAGTGCGCATATAGACATATATGTGTTTTTGAACCTAATTTTCGTAAAAACTACAGGAGCAATTTTCACCAAATATAGAAAAGGCACTTCTGCGTACCAGTCCCTACAATTTTGCATAGTTTGGTGTAATTCCGTTCAGCGGTTCGGGCCGTAGCCTTGTCTATTCTTCCTACGGAAAATAACATGGGGAAAACACTTTTTGGGACCCCCTTTTTTCTCGGCCCCCGCTTGACGAATCCCCCCGAAACTTCCAGGGAAGAAGCGGAGCGTAGCTGGCCTAAATGTTTGAAAATTACACGCAAATTCCTCTACCGGAGCCAAAGTTATTCCCAATAGAATGTTGCGGATTTCCTATGGTAACTAAGTCCTAACTATACCTACTGGCGACCGCCAGTAGGTAATATATATATTAATATAACTGACCAATCAGGAGAGATTCCCTTCTCCTGAAAAACAGAGCGCTGCGCACGAGAAACCTACACCTTTGCGCACTGAAGAATGCTGATTGCTGAAACGCGTCTGCGAATAAAGGTGGTTTACAAACTTTCCCCGAGTGCCTGTGTATGCTGTACTTTGCATGCGCTGGAGCTTTCATTTAAAAGTGAGTCCCTTCCTCACTTTACGTGGCACCCACCAGGAGTTCGAAAAGTCTGTTTCTGAAGGAACTTGGAGCGTGAAACTTTACAGACTCTGAACCGTCTCTTAAACGGAGAAGCCCGCCGACCATACGTCGAGAATTATACAGAATTCAAGGACAACATTGATCTACTGTTGCCTGCGGACAAGACCAGTTGTACAAGAGGCTTGGCGAGGGAAACAGCACAGCGTGAGGTGTGGCAAATGACATTGCAGTGGACTGAAATTAATTTTAAACGCCACCATCAGCATTATTTTTCATCAAGGAACAACACTGAAAAAGAACAGTGATGTTCCATTAAAACATCACTTTGGCGGAGTCCTGCTTCGATTGCCACACACGAAGAACTGACCAATCAGGAGAGATTCCCTTCTCCTGAAAAACAGAGCGCTGTGCACGAGAAACCTACACCTGAGCGCACTGAAGAAAGCTGATTGCTGAAACGCGTCTGCGAATAAAGGTGGTTAACAAACTTTCCCTGAGTGCCTGTGTATGCTGTACTTTGCATGCGTTGGAGCTTATATTTACATATATATATATATATATAAGACAAAGTAGGACTACATATTATTGGTTTAGTCCTTTGTTTGTTTCTATGAACCCTTTGTAAACATTTTGTGTTTGATTATGGTGGTCAAGTTTTAGTCCACCTTTTGTGTCATTGTAAATGAGGATAAATTCCCATGTGGCTTTGCGATCACATCATGTGATCAAGACAGTGGATACTGTCGAAACACGTAATGGCGGGCATGCTGAGCAAAATTGAGCTTAAATAAACACGCACTTTGTTTGGCACCATTCCTGGGTTCCTCTCTTCGTCTTTTCAGGACTGCGCGATATCTGGCAGTGTTGGAGGTTTTGGGTTAGCTGGAAATTTTATTGACATAAAACCATTGAAATTCCCACGTTATAGTTAGTTGGACTCACTATAACTTTGCGCGCCTGCAATGCACTGCTGATGACGTCACATATTACATCACTCATGACATGGTCAGTGACATCACTCATGACATCACTGATGACACGATCCTTGTGACAGAGTGACAGACCTCCTTTCAGTGTAATGTAACCCTTGAAACACATATTCAAAAATAGAAACTAAAATTTTCAAAAAAATAGAGATACCCATACCAGTTACAAAAACCAATTCAGTAATACCACCATCTATATACACATCCACTCATTCACCAACAGTTCTATATAGTCACTCATACATATATTCACTCATCATATGTAGTGAAACACCTATACATCCTGTTACACACCGACAGTCATCCAAAAGTTACTCACACACATAATCACACATGCAAATAAACTATTGATCATCCATTTATTTGCATATACAGCTATACACACACTACCACCTTACTTCTAAGGAAACTTACACATACTTACTCTCTTAAACAATCACTTATAGAAACACATACTTATTTAAACAAGAACTCTTTCAATCTCTCACTCTCACATATACTCACTTATATACATCAATACTCACATATACTAGATTAAAACATATGTAGTTGCTGATAAAGACACTAGTGAGACAGTCATTCACTCACTAACACACATCCACCCATACAGTCCTGCACATATGCTGTCTTCAAAACACATACAAACAGTGAGTCAGTCATTGATGCATCTATGTGCTAAGTAACACCCCCACCAAACCATACAGACACTCATACTGATACTAAAAAAAATCTAATAACCCATATACACACACATGTAGCTACTCACCAACCCATGCAGCCACTTATACACAAAGTGAAACACTGATACAAACATTTAAATATTTAAACAATACTCGCTAATATATGTATTCACTAAGATACACTTAATAAGCCAGTTAACCAATCAATTTAAAAAAAACAAAATATCCATTAAGACACTTATTTAAACATTTATTCTTCCATCGACCTTTACATATACATATATAAAACATATTTATTTTTCAGAAAGACACACATTCACTGGATGGTGTCATCAGTGATGTCATGAGTGATGTCACTGACCATGTCATGAGTGATGTAATATGTGACGTCATCAGCAGTGCATTGCAGGCGCGCAAGTTATAGTGAGTCCAACTAACTATAACGTGGGAATTTCAATGGTTTTATGTCAGTAAAATTTCCAGCTAACTATAACTGGTGTCAAACCTATGGTTTTTTCAGTGAATTTAATAGGTTTTTTAAATGCTAATTCCTAACTATAACTGGTGTGAAACCTATGGTTTTTTCTGTGAATTTCATAGGTTTTGTAAATGCTAATTCCTACCTATATATAGTGCCTCAAACCTACGTTTTTTTCAGTGAATTTCAAAGGTTTTTTTATTAGCAAATTTCTATTGCTATAAAATATAATATTTTTTATAATGAATCCTATATTGTATATTTATGTAATACTATTTTTTTTATGTATATTCTTCATTTTTTTTTTTTTGCCCTGGAGCGCTCCTGGTGCGCGTACCGGTGTGCGCACCGGAAAGCGCAGTCTTGCAGCGCGCCCCGGAAAGCGCAGTCTAGCAGCTTCTCAGCAATCTACAATAATGCGGGTAGTGGTGGTGCTAGCCAAACTTGCCATACAAAACTTGGGACGGGTATTAGCTGATAAGTTGGGGTGATGGCTTATTGTAGAATGTATGAAAGGGGAGAAAAAATGTACGCTCTGTACTGTTTACGGCTCCAATCTTGATGAAGCCATGGTTTCGGAACAACTCAAGGTGGAGCTCGCATTATGACCTACCCCATTGGTGCTATGTGGAGATTTTAATATCAGCTTGATTAATAAGGAACTTCAACTCGGCATACAAAATTACAATAGTGGGAAACCTAGGGTCTTTAAGGCAATATTTCACTTACTGATGGATCATTGTTTGGTTGATGTATGGGATTATTTCTGTCCACTCGATCCTGGCTTTACATTTTACTCCCATCAAAAGTTAGTACGACTCAATTATTTCTTTGTTTAGCCTGCATTATTCACAGAAGCCAAAATCCCAGTTTTCCCAAGTATCACATCTGATCACGCACCAGTAGTCCTGGATATACCCGCATTAGGTACTTATGTAAATCCACAAACTTTCACCTTTAATAGGAAACTGCTTCTTGAAAAACCTTTTATAGATCATATTACGAGCTGGATCAAGGGTTTTCTTCAAGATAAGCGGCACTCAACTTCCGCTGGGGTTCTGTGGGATGCTTTTAAGGCCTTCCGTAGAGGGGAGGTCCTGAGCTATGGATTGTACCAGCAAAAGAAAGCTAAGCTTGCAATGCAGGAATTGTATATTAAACTTAAGGCTGCAGAAGAAAATCTGGCACAGGGGATCCTGGCTAAGAATGATATTGTTGATTTACAAACTAAGGTTGCTAGATGTAAGGCTAACATTAATTTATCCTGGATCAAGGAAATCACAGCTAAATGTTTGGTATACTAAAAGGAATGTTATGAGTATGGAGAAGCGGTAGTGCGTTGCCTGGCCAACAGACTATGCTCTAATGAAGCCGCTCATAGAACAGCCGGTATGAAGAATCAGTCAGGTGATATGGTCTATGTCCCCTGGAAATTCTTCAGATTTTTTATGAATTTTAAGAAAATCTTTATCTGGGAAAAGAGACAGGGTTGTATACAGGGGACATTGCAATACAACAGCTGGTGGAACTAGTCGGTCAGGAGGAGGCAGAGATCTTGGAAAGCCTTATTACAACTAGCCATAAATAATATGGCGATTGGTAAGGCAGCGGGCCCCAATAGGCTTCCCTTGGAGGTGTATAGGGCCTTTTTTCAGGAGATTAAAATACATCTGTTGGCCGTCCTCCAAGCTGTCCAAATGGGAAACGCACTGCAATCCTGGGACGAGGCCAACATTGTCATCTTTAGGAAAAAAGATAAGCCACCTGACCTGCCAGGGTCACATCGCCTGATCTCTCTCGTCAACTGCGATGGGAAGATTTATGCCAAAATCCTGGCGAACAGGTTAGCAAACATTATCTTGCCCCTGGTCTCCCCAAAACAACATAGATTTATTCCTGGCCGGGGACTGTGAATCACATTAGCAGAATTGTGACGCTCTTTGACATCGCTCAGGTCGAAGCTAGGGACTTAGGGCTGATCCTACTTGATGCCGAGAAGGCGTTCGATTGTGTGGCCTGGGATTTCCTCTGGGGGGTTATGCAGCGGATGGGGTTCGGTCAGGGTTTCATCCAGGCTGTAAAAGTACTATATCGATCTCCCTCGGCAAGGATCTGCTCTATGAGTCTGGTATCAAACCCTATAAAAATTACAAGAGGTACACAACAGGGTTGCCCCATCTCTTCCCTGCTTTTTGCCCTATATATTAATCCTTTTTTAATAATGTTAGAGAGAAGTACCCAGATTTAACCCTTTCGCATTCTGGAAGATCAGTTCTGTGTCTTTGCATATGCTGATGACATTGCCATCATAACATCGGATCCTCTCACCGCTATACCTGAAGTAGAACGCCTAGTGAGTTTGGCGTGGTCTCGGGATATAAGATGAATACATCTAAAGCCCAGATTCTGTGTACTAAACAGATCATG
Source organism: Lissotriton vulgaris (assembly GCF_964263255.1). NCBI lineage: Eukaryota > Metazoa > Chordata > Amphibia > Caudata > Salamandridae > Lissotriton > Lissotriton vulgaris. The sequence goes on along the minus strand of NC_141685.1, from coordinate 1,254,601,305 downwards.
GCCAGTGATCCTAGAGTGGTTAAGGAGGTCACGTATCTAGGAATTAAGATCCGAGAAAACCTGAAAAGATCTGGTTGACATTAACTGGGGGGATATCACTACCAAGGTAAAACAGTCGTTAGATAGCTGGGACTGCCTACATCTTTTCTTGGTGGGTAGTGCTAACATTCTTAAAATGAATATACTCCCTAAGGTGTTGTACTTCTTTAGGTCAGTACCACTGGAGGTATCCCGCGCCCAGCTACAACATCTGCAGGCACTTTGCGCTAAGTTCTTGTGGGCTCCAGGTAAACACCGGAGAGCAATGCACTTTATGACTCTTCCCAGATAGTGGGGGGAGGGGGTGGTCAGCCCCTGACTTCACACTCTATTACTATTCTTGTCTCTTATTGAATATGCGGATAATGTTGACTGGAGAAGATGTCAGAAATTCGGCTGAGGCTCCCTCAATTTATCAGATGGTGTTAGGTAAAGAGGTCAAGAACTGTCTGTTCAAGAAATTGGATAGGAGCTATTATAAAAGAACACATTTTAAAATTCTAGGGGCAGCTTTCAAAGTTTGGAATGTAGTCCAAAAATATTTACAAATTCAGGGATTACATTTTGTATATTCCAACCATGGCCGTAGGCATATTGCCATCAATATTTCATGACCAAGTCGCTAGTAGCTGGAAACGGAATGGCATTTCTCAAATTGGAGACTTTTATGAGTCTGGGGGGCTTTATGCTTCTTTTACAGATTCATCAGAAACATTTCTTCTCCACAAGAATCAGTTTTTTAAATTCTTACAAATACGAGATTTCCTGAGCAAATTACCCACGGCGATGGTACCACTTAAAATAGTTGAAGCTATTAGGGGCCAAGAAAAGATAGGGGTTCTTTATAAAATCCTATTAGTTTCAAGGAGGGATGATTTGGAAAAACAAAATTGTAAGTGGGCAGCAAAAGTGGGAGAGCCAGGGGTGTCTATGTAGAAGGGAATTACTATTGCCCGGGAAATTTGACTGTCGGCGAATCTTAAATCCCAGTGTTTTAAAACCGTATTTAAACGAGTAAGTACCCCTTTTGTGGAATCTCCCAATGATATTGAGTACATTGAAGGTGAAAGATGGACCGGAAGCTCAACAGCATCACCTAATAGAGGGACAGCAAAATGTTGGACCATGGCTGCCCAATAGTAAAGCATTAGATTTGGAACTGTCCACCCCCCACGATCCTGCGGAAGACAGGTCCACTTAGCCGCCCGCCTTGGTTTACGATATGACCATAAAAATCGTTGGCTAATTCTTTCTGCATTTTTTAAAATTAAAGAAGGGATTAATAATGGGATATATCTGAAAAGATATAAAAATTTAGGGAGAATGAACATTTTGAGAATATTAGATCGGCCAAACAGCGAGAGGTGTAGGTGATCCAACCGCTATAATTTGTTATGAAGAGAGTCAATAGTAGGGGAATATTTCAGATCTAAGATCTGATCTGCATTGGGCAAGATTTGAACACCAAGATATGTTGCTTCTGAAGGTATAGAAACTTGGGAAATGGGCATAGCCGTAGATTGTAAAATTTGCGTTTTTGCAATATTTAATTTATAGCCTGAGATTAAGCCAAATTGGGCTGCCAAAATCTCCAATGCAGGGAAAGATTGAGCGACATTATCAGTTAAAACTATGATATTATCAGCATATGCCAATGACTTATATTCGGTTCCATGAACAATGACATGAGTAATGGTCTGAGATTTTTCTATTAAACATAAAAAAGGATCAATAAATAAAGCAAAAAGAAGAGGAGAACAGGGGCATCCTTGTCTGGTGCCCCTGCTGATGGAGAAATAATGTGATTCACTACCAGAGATACGGATTTTAGTTATTGGAGATATATACAGAGCTTGTAGAGCTTGAATAAACTTTGGTGTGTAGCCCTTGCAGGATAAAACACCCCATAGATACCCCCAGGAGACCCTGTCAAACGCCTTCTCGGCGTCTAACAGGATCACCCCGAGGGCAGAGTTTGTGGTTTTTGCCCAATCTAACAGAGCTACTACACGCCTGATATGATCCGTCGTATCCCGGCCGGGAATGAACCCGTGTTGACGGATAGAAACCAGAGGGACAATTGTTTGGGTTAAACGAAAAGCGAGTATCCTTGAATACATTTTCCTGTCTGTATTGATTAAGGCTATAGGCCGATATGAGGCTGGGTTTAATTCATCCTTACCTTTCTTTCTGAAAAGTACAATAGTAGAGTGTCGCCAAGAATCAGGAATTAACCCAGTCTGGGCGAAACAAAAAACTTCTAGCATTTGCTGCTTGAATAGGTGTGAGAAAGTTTTATAAAATTCCAGATGGATGAGGTCTGGCTGTGCGGCTTTACCATTGGAAAGAGATTTCATGGCGATCAGAACTTCCTCCCACCTAATAGGTTCAGCCAGGATTTGATTCTGATCATCTGTAACTTTTTGGGTGTCCATAGATTGGAAAAATTGATTTAAAGTAGTTTGTTGCTGTAAAATTATATTGGTTTCTTCCCTGTATAAAGTTGAATAAAAATCAACAAAGACATTTACAACATCAGTAATTGTATCCTGAACAATACCAGAACGATCTATAGCCCTAATAATCTGATTAGCTACAGGCCTTTGTTGTAAACGTTTTGCTAGGACCTTACCAGAATTTTCACCCAATTCATACATTGAAGTTCGGAATTGAAAATATTTGGTTGCTATATCTTTATAAAAAAGGCTCTAATAGATTAGATTTGGCTATAGTGACTGATTTCAAGCTAGCCGCTATGTCTTCCCCCATACGAATATTAAGACTTAAATCCAATTTGGCTTGTTGGAGAGCTGCAAGTGTAGTTTTAACGGTTTGCTGCTCAGTCTTCCAGCGATAGGAGGCAAATCTTTTGGTTTCACCGCGCAATGCAGCTTTGAATGTATCCCAGACAATACCGACCGGGGCAGTACCGGTATTAATTGCAAAGAACTCTGAGATCCAGAGATTAGGTTGTTCTTGATATAATTTGATATAATTTGTCTGTTAAGAGTTTCCTGTCAAATGATCTAATTTGATTGATAGGGTGATGCCAGGGACAGCTAAAGACAATAGGATTGTGGTCAGATATAGTCCTTGGGTTAGTTTCAATCTTGACAGACCCAACAATTTGGAGAAGGGTGAAGACATAATCAATACGGACCATTTTATTGTGGGGTATTGAATAAAAAGTATAACCCTCTTGATTTGGATGGTGATAGTGCCATGTATCCGACAAACCGTGTTCAATCAGAAGAATCCGAAGCGCCTTGTAGACTTGGGGCTTTCGTCCAACATATATATTGCACTTTATTATATCTAAATGATTAGGAATATTTATGGGGGCGTGGCTAAGCACGCAATGGCGGAGGACATGCTTGGGTAGAGCTCCGTGTTAAGCTCCCCTTCCCCGAGCCGATTATCTGCCAATATTCACCGAGGCCGCCGGAAATTGCAGGCGGACAACCACGGAGGTCATCTCGGCAGTCTGGCCGACTTTTGTTCCGAGGCTCCGTCGGGCCGGACCCCGACCTGTCCTACGACCCTCCTGCGGGCCCGGAGGCCTCCCGGCCGGCGGTGAGGCCACGAGAGACCGAGGCTTGGGCCCGGCACATAGGCCCCGGCCCACACCTCCCGAGGGCCGCCAGCGGACTGCTACCGCACTGGGAGCGACCACCGAGGGTTTGACGGACGCCCTCTCCTGCCGCTACTGCCCCGACCAGCGGACAATGAGAGCCCAGCACCCACATCGCGGCTCCAGCAGGACTGCTGCCGGCACACCTGAGGCAGCCGGGGAGCGCGGGCTGACCCGGTGAGGAGCGGGAGAGACGGGAGGCCCCCGGGGCACCGCACAACACCAGGCGCCACCCGGTGAGTCACAGGCACGCAAGCAGGCGCAGGAGACCCGGGGCGGAGAGGCCACCCACAGATTGCCACCGCGGGCCAGGGCCCCCGGTCAGACCTGCGCTCCACAGCTGGTGACACAGCAGACACCCCCCCTTGCAGTGAGGACACCTGGGGAGACACTTGCGGACCCCCCCCCCGCAGAGGCACACGTGCGGGGGGGAATAAGCCAGGAATAAGTGGCCGACCACACACGAGACGCCCGGACTCTCGGGGCACCCGCTGAGCTTGGGGCTGCGTGGCGGGGCTGGGCCACGGGAGGGAGGAGACCCGCCGGACCCCCCCCCGCGAAGACGGCGGCCACGGTTGAGGGGGGTACCTCAGACCAACAGACCCCCAACCCAGGCGGGGTGTAATCTCGGAGGTGCCACCAGAGTGGCGGAGACAAAGACTCTGCTAGACGTGCACCCCCGCACATGTCAGGAGGGGTGCGGACCCGCACCGGGACTGGTGGGGCCCCGCCAAAGGGGAAAATGAACAAGCTGCTCGACAAAATGGCTGCCAAACAATTGGCCACGAGGCTAGACAGTGTGCTGGCGGCCGTAGAGCGAATGGAACAGACGCTCCAGCAGACCAGAACCTCCCTAGAGTCCAAGATAGATGGCGTGGCTGTGGACCTGACCCTCCTGCGGGACGACCACAGGAAGTTGTCCGACCGGACCAAGGTCCTGGAGGGCGCGGTGAAGGAGATCGAGCCCAAAGTCACCCAAACGGACAGGCAAGTGCAGGATCTCCTGAACAGAGTAGAGTTCCTGGAAGACAGGGCCGAAGATGCGGAAGGGAGGGCGAGACGCAACAACATCAGGCTCGTAGGTGTCCCGGAAAAATGGGAAGGGAACCACCCCACGCAGCATGTGGAAGACTGGCTACGGGCCCTGTTGCCTGAGGGCACACTATCGCCCCACTTTGTCGTGGAACGCGCGCACCGAGTGCCGACCAGGCCCTACACAACTGGTGCCAAACCAAGACCACTGCTCTCCAGGATACTGAACTACAGGGACCGGGACACGGTGCTGCGGGAAACGAGGCGAATGGGTGAAATACGCATAGACAATGCGTCGATCATGTTTTTCCCCGACTACACCATCCAGGTGCAACGCCAAAGACACGACTTCCTGGAAGTTAAGAGGAGGTTACGCACTGCAGGCCTCAAATACTCCCTGCTCTTCCCCGCAAAGCTGAGAGTGGTGGCGGGGGACAACACTTACTTCTTCGGGACCCCTGGGGAGGTCAGCGAGTGGCTGGACGGAGGCACAGACACGGCACCCAAGCACCCTCGTGGGGGCGAGGCGAGGCCCAGGCGGCGCGGCCCACGGCACCGCCAGAGACACAGAACTCAACAGTCCCAGCGGGCGGAGGAAGGGTCGCGACACTCTCCCCCGTTGGATCAGATGCTCCAGGAACAACGCGATGCACTCCGAAAAGTTTCCCAGCTCAGCAACCCGCCCTCCCAGGAAACGAACCTCGAGGACGGTCAGCAGACAGCGCCCAGTGATGACGACGAAGCCATCTACGGGATCCCGAACTCACAGCTCTCTGTGGAGCTGCCAGTAGTCACGCCGCAAACCTCAGACCTGATCCACTAACCCCACTGGAAAATGACCGTCAAGGCGGGGGGGAAGCGGCAATGGCCAACAGGACGCTGAGATGCAGCCGACGCCAGGTGCAGCCGGGGGCGCACTCCTCTCCCCCCTGCCTACCGAATGGACAGTGGACCACAGGAACAGTGAGCACTGCCTAAATGGCACTGATGGCCGGCGGGGTTGGTGCTGGTGGGGTTGCCTCTTGACCTGTACTCGTCATTGGCCGTCTGCAGATACGGCCCAGGGGGGGAGGGGTGCCCTTCCTGACTGGGGCCAAGAGCCCGCACCGTACCACAACCCTTCCCCCCCAATGGCCGGGACTCGCACAAGCGGGGCCCCGCATGAACAGAACGGCATCGTATGCCGGAACACAGCCGGTGGCCAGCAACGGCTTGCAACTTGAGGCTCGGGGATGGAACTGGAATCCCTTTAATCGACTTAACATCCTCTTGGCCTCAACTGTGCTTATGCGCACTGCCCCTTAGACTGGAACGGTTGTCCCTCTCAATTGAGATTATGGACGGTGGCCCGTTTCGCCACTGCCCCTTTGGTATTTTAGTGGGACTCACCCACAGTTGGTTACTGTTGTTCATTGTTTTTCCCCTACCTCATGTCTACCTGAACAATGCTAAGTGTACTATGGGGGGTGGAGACGGGCATGCTGAGAATAGTGATGGGAGAGCCCCTGGTGGAGCTGCTGTTTGTAAGAATGGTGGGGAGGAGTACACACCGTTACTATGACTGCGATTAAGATATGCACTTGGAATATCAGGGGCATGCACACACCCGCGCGCAGATACCAAATTTATTCCTACCTGAAAAGGCAGCAAGTACAGATCGCACTCCTGCAGGAGACACACCTATGTGGGGCGGAAGTGGCTGCACTAAGGCGCAGGTGGAGGGGTCAGTTATACGCCACTGAATACTCCTCGTTTGCCAGTGGGACGCTACTGTGGGTTAGGCTGGGCACCCCCTTCACAATGTTGGAAGTGCTCACGGACCAGGGGGGGAGATATGTACTAGTGAAGGGTCGCATGGACGGGCAGCCAGTAGTCCTGGCGTCCGTTTACTCCCCAAACACAGACCAGGGCAGCTTCCTGACACACCTTTCGGAAAAACTGGCGCCCTGGCACGGTGTCCCCTGGGTACTGGGAGGTGACTACAACACAGTGCTAGACCCTGTACTGGACCGTTCAACCCCGCCCAGGCCAGATGCCACATCCTTAGGGGCTGCAAAGGCACTCACAAGATGGGCGACGCAGTGGGACCTAAAAGATGCATGGCGCGCGCACAACCCAGACACCAGGGTATACTCATACTACTCGGGGGCACACGCGCTACATGTCCGCCTGGACAGATACATGGTGACAACGGAAATGCTACCACACATTACTGAGACACAATACCTCGGCCGGACACATTCCGACCACAACCCACACACGTTGGCAGTAGCTTGGGAACGCCCGCACCCACCCATCCCCACATGGCGATTACAACCCGCTCTGCTACTCGACGCCCCCTTTAGAGATGCCCTGCAGGCCCGAGTAGCACAATACTTCACCGACAACTCGGGCACAGCGTCCTCTCCGAGCGTGGAATGGGACGCCTTCAAAGTGGTGATACGGGGTCACTGCCTGGGCACACAAGGGAGCATACAGAAGAAATTAGAGGCGGACCTATGCAGGGTGGAGGCGAACTTACTCCGTTGGGAGCGGGAGGCGGTGGTTGGCGCGGGTGACCGGCTGCGGGAGGCCCGTGAGGAACATGCAGCGCTACTAGAAAGACTGAGACACGTTAATTTCGCGGCCCACTCCGCGCGGGTGCACCAACACAGCGACAAGCCGGGGAGACTACTAGCTTGGCTGGTCAAACAAGAGTCCCGCACGGAACCGGTATCCGCTATCCGGACAGCTGAAGGGGAGATAGTGTACACACAAAGCAAGATACATCAGGCGTTTGTGGGGCACTACCAGGCCCTGTCCAAGTCACAACTGAGGGTCTCCGCGGCCACCATCGCGGATTTCCTTGCAGACATTCAACTGCCTTCCCTGACGAACGCGCAACAGGGGGATCTAGGGGGACCATTCACCCAAGAGGAAATGCGAGAGGCCATCTTCGCATTGTCCAATGGCAAGTCTCCCGGCCCTGATGGCCTACCTGCCGAGTTCTTCAAAGCCTGCTCGGACACACTGATCCCGGAGATGCTCAAGCTATATGTACATGCAATCGAGGTCTCGGCGCTCCCAGACTCACTAAACGAGGCGAACCTGGTTTCGCTGCTGAAGCCAGGTAGGGATGGCACATGCATGGGGTCCTACAGGCCTTTAGCCATGTTGAACACGGACTACAAAATCTTCACCTCCCTGCTGGCCCGCCGCCTGACCCTGGAGGTCCCGGCCCTGGTACATGCAGACCAAAACGGGTTCATGCCGGCAAAGAGCACTTCCCGTAACTTGCGACGCCTCTTCCGAGTCCAGGAAGCAGCCACAATACACTGGCCGAGATCGGGATGCCTCGTCTTAGACCTAGAGAAGGCCTTCGACTCGGTAGAGTGGCCGTTCTTAGGAGTGGTGTTGGACAAACTTGGCGTAGGGGATGCCTTCGTGGACATGGTCGGGCTGCTTTACCAGAGACCTAGCGTCCGTGTACGGACGGGCAAGCTGCTGTCAGAGACGGTGCGGGTACGCAGGGGCACCAGACAAGGCTGTCCCCTGTCACCCCTTCTCTTCTCCCTGGCCATCGAACCCCTGGCAGCTCTACTGCGGGACAAGGGGGTGGAATGGGGGATCCCGCTGGCTGACGGGGTGCACACGGTCTCGCTATACGCGGACGACCTATTACTCTATGTGCGAGACCTCACCGCGGTGCCCGCAACACTATCGGACATATTCCGGACCTTCGAGGAGGTGTCGGGCCTCAGGGTCAATTGGACCAAGTCCGGAGTATACGCCTTCAGCCCGGACCTGGAGGAATGCGAAGTGCACCTTGGTGGCGCCCGACTTACCTGGTACCCGACTACGTTCAAGTACCTCGGGCTACACATTTATAGAGACCCGCAGAACATACTGGAGGGCAACCTGGTGCGCGCCGTGTCCTCGCTGAGGGCCCAGATGAACTTCTGGAAGACCTTGCCACTGAATGTGCCCAGCCGGATCGCGCTGTCTAAAATGATAGCGCTACCCAGGCTGCTCTACCACTTTGCGAATATCCCACTGTATGTCCCCACGAGGATCTTCCGCGAACTGGAGTCGATGCTCCGCGGCTTAATCTGGAACACGGGGCGCCCGCGAGTGGCCCTGGCGAAGTTGTACTCCCCGACAGCAGAGGGAGGGCTGGCGGTCCCCAATATGGAGTTGTACTACCTAGCAGCGCAGCTGCAATGGGTGACGTACTGGCTCAACGACTCACACCTCGACGACACCGCCAACGCGGACTACCAATGGACACACCCACAGGTGTGCGCCCTGTTTCATCCACTGACCAAGGGACCTCGCCCTCTGCCCCTGCACATGGCCGTAGCCCGAAAATGCTTCATTCGCTGCCTGAAGCTGACAAAGAATGTTAGGCCGTATGCCCCTCCCCTTCCCCTGCTGGGTACCCCCCGGAGGAATGGGATGGTGACACCACGCAACATGGAACCCTGGATTGCCGCCGGGGTGGAGACAATGGGCGACCTATACACGGACGGGGCCCTGCTTCCTTTTGCGGAGCTATCGGAGGGCACAGGCCTGCCGGCAGGGCAATTCCTGCTCCACGCGTCGGTGGTGAGGACATATACGGAGTCTTGGGTGGATATCCAAGAGGAGCCACCGCTCCATCACTTACTCCAATACCTGCATGTTATGGGCAGAGGCTCACATATCACGCACAGGCTGGCGCAGGCACTCCTCATACACACCCAGAGGCCCACACAACCGATTAGGGACAAATGGGCAGCCCACCGAGGGAGGGACTGGACAGATAAAGAATGGAAACGGGTCCTGGCCAGCCCTGTGAACGTCCCACGTAACTCCCGTTTCCGCACCATTCAGCTGTATATACTGCACCAGGCGTATCTATCGCCAGACAGAATAAATAAATAATTTACGACTGACACCGCCGCCTGTCCCAGATGCGACTTGCTGGGTGCGGACATCCTGCATATGCTTTGGAGCTGCCCAACTCTGTCCACATACTGGGGGGAGGTGACATCACTCCTGATACACAGCACAGGCCCGGGACTACCTAACACATGGGAGGCATGCATTCTTGGGTTATACAAAAGGACTAAACAAAATAAAACGCAAGCCCGGTTCTGGGACCTAGGCCTCATCACGGCCAAGCGCCTGCTCACCCGGCACTGGAAAAGAAGGGAACCGCCAACTCCCGCACACTGGTATACATCCTTTGCTAATTGGGCCAGAGCAGAGGGCACGGTGCTGCGCGGAGAGGAGATAGCGGGTTTGAGACAGTTCCCGATTGCACACATCTGGGATGACATCCTGGGGTCCCTACAGGAGGAGGGCGAGGCCAGGGGGCTCACGCGGAGACAGTTGAGACGGGCAGGCGCCCCAGGAGCGACGACACCATAGGCAGGGCTGCGCGCCGCGCTCACCCCCCCCCCTCTGTGAGCAACACTGACCCCCGACACACAAGCCGCGGACACAACCAGCCACACACACGAGGGCTCTCTAACATACACTGACCCAACCCTTGCTCTCAGCACCACAGCCTAGACACAGCCCCCACGAGTACACTCCCCCCCCCTGTTTCCGTCGCCCCCTCCACACTCCCATGTTTACGGTTTCGCACTCCTGTTCTCCCCAGCTGCACGTATACCCACCATCACACAGCGACAGACAGGTGCCACTGACTGAACACTCGGCAACGAACCCGGGAGCGGGCGACACCCACCGAAAATGCAACAGGGGCGACTCATATGTTTGCCACACACGCCGCACACTGAGCCGACAGTTGGTGGAACACTACCGCTCACCGAGTCTGTTCCTCATCAGCTTCACAGCTATCTGCACAAGCGCGCCATAGATCCCCCACTCCACTGACGCGCTCCCAGTACATACCTAGCAGATTGAAGGGACATCGGTGCTGTACGTGCCGAAGGGACATGGCGCAGCACTGTTACCACGGACACACTGGGACTTGCCGATGTGAACAGCCCTGTTCTTTGTTGAAGAGTTAAAGGTTGAATTATAGAAAAAATGTAAAATGAGACGTCAATTATAGAGATGATTGTGTGCTGAACGCGAAGGTTATGCATAAATTACCCGTGACAAGGCACGCCAGACAGCGAACAAAACACTGCACAATGCCTTCCCCTGTAACCCTCTGCCCCAGCGATACATCGACTTCTTGCAGCCGGCCCACAGGGTTGTAGGCTTTGCTATATGTACTGCACTTTTGAACAATAATAAACGTCTTCAAAAAAAAAAAAAAAATGATTAGGAATATTTATATTGAAGTCCCCACAAAAAAACATCGGATGAGGCCACGTAGGTAACTCTAAATTTAGATTCCTCAAAACCTGTGGGTCGTCTAGATTAGAAGCATATATTGAGCAGATAGAGAACAAACGGCCATTGACCGATAGCTCCACTATTAACCATCTACCAAAATTGTCTTGTTTTACTCTTTTAATATGCCCTATCCCGGTCTTTAAAATAATAGCAACTCCCCTAATTGTAGAGGTTTGTCGGGTACAAGCCACTAATTCATAACCCAAAAATCTAAAATAAGCCCGGTTGCCCCAAGGAATATGGGTTCCCTGCAGGCAGATTATATCCACCTGCATCACCTTCACCAACTCATAGAAAATTCTACGTTTCTTAGGATCATTTAATCCACAAATATTCCAAGTTGCACACGTCAATCTAGAAGCAGCCATGAAATTTGAAAGAAGACCAACAGCCCTAGACAACTATTAAACCTTTTATAGCAATTATAATTACAATCAAACAGTTTTGTAATGAAAAGTAGAAAGATTAGTGTCGCATCGGATGCATTCAGAAAGCAGAACTGATTATAAATGAATAATCTGGTCATCTCTATCCACCACCACCACACCGCCCCACAACCCACCCTGATTGACCCACCCACCCTATCTGAACCCACCCCCCTACCCAATGAACCCCCACATCCCTCTCCCCCCACACTGGGCATCAGGACCATAATTTCCGGGGCAAGATGGAGGCAGTGCGTTCTGCTGAGTGAGCTGGCGTTCTTCTCCTCTGAACCATAGCGGACCCCTGAATGGCTGTTCTGTCCGCGTTTTGAGGAAAAACACTGCCTGAAAACTTGTTATCTACTTGGCAATAATCGCTGATCTGATCTGATTCATGGTATTTACCTCCCGTATAAACATTATTAGACCTGCAGTCCTCCGTAAGCTTTTGTGGCTCTGGCAAGCTCCATGCCGTTCTAGCCGCTGCTCACCTGGTTTCGCGTCCAGCTCGGGATCCTTCCCTCCCCAGCTCAGCGGTTGTTCTCCTGGGTTTCTCGCAGGCTATTGCTCCACGCTACCGGCTACAGGGAAAAGGATGCCGCCGAAGGTTCTTTCAAAAGCGGCAGCTGCCGCTCTTAAATCCTGCAGTACAGCTCGCGGTTAACAGGAGGCGGACCTGAAGAGCTCCGCGGCTGCGGCCGCGGCTCAGAAGACTCGCTCTGTCAGTATCGACAAGCCTGCACCGGTGACTCCCGCTGTAATCACTACTAAGGGACAGACATTACCGGCAATGTTTAACAAACCTGGAGTGAAGGGGAAAGCTTCCACCACAGACGATGGTTCCCTTATCGCAGTGCAAGGGGAAAACTCAAGGTCTGCAGACTCTGCTACAAAGGGGGGGTGAGTACTTCTGTAACAGTGCCCACCACATTGCTTTCTATCTCTGCAAACTCCCCCCTCCCGCACTCCCTGCACTAACTAATAATAGCGGCACAACAAAAGAATCAGTTTTGACTCCAGGTTCCATTTTAGACCCCTCTGTCTATCAGACCTCTCCAGCCCAGTGCATGCTGGATAATGTAGTCCAGTTTGTCAATAGTCATATATCTACTTCTTCGGAGATGTCTACAGAGTATTTTCATGATACTAGGGGGTCTGAGATTAGTGAGTCCACTGAGAACTTTTACTCTGTTTCTGACCATTCCCATCTGGGGAGGACAATGCTGACCGTCCGGAGCTTCAGTGGTCGGACTATGACAGCGATTCTGCAAATTGACGTGTTAGTCAGCTACCGAAAGATCTGAATACTGATACAGTCCGCAAAGCTCCGGGTACTAAGGTATCATCCCAGTCTAATCAGCAAAATTTGCGGAAGGACTTATCTACTGAACAATCTGATTTAAATTTGCAGGATGCGTGTGGAAGAACTACTCTGAATATGCCAGATATCCCCGAAGAGGTCTCATTGGTAACGATTTACCAAACTATAATGATGCATAGGGAAGCAACTAGACAAGAAAACATGCGAACACAGGGGGCTTGTCGCAAAATGCAGAACTCTCTCCGACGTGTTATCAAAACATGTACTGAGACCACTACCAGGGTTGCTGAAGCTGAGGAAAGGATCTCTGCTCTTGAAGATGCTGCAGTTACTCAGAAAGAGTTAGTTACAGAGGTCAAAGAACAACGCAAGGATATTTTATGGAAGCTTGCTGATCTTGAAAATCGGGCAAGAAGGAACAATCTCTGTGTTCTGGGGCTAGAGGAAAACAAAGAGGGCGATGATGTACGGCAGTTTATAGTGGAGCTTTTCACTGAGGCTTTTCCGGAGGTCCCCCATTGGGATTGGAATCTCGAGATTCAAAGAGCACATCGTTTTCCACTAAACAAGAAAAAACAATCCACCGCTGCGAATAATCTCTATCCCCGTGCTATCTTGGTCTGCTTTAATAACTTCCTTGCCCGTGAACGTATATTCGATCTCGCCAGACCTAACAAGAAGCGATCTGCCAAGGAATGTCAATTCTTTGTTCGTCCGGACTTCTGCTCAGAGACGGTCACTTGTCGCTGGCATCTCCGGCAACAGATTCCTTTATTTCAGGCTAAGGGGGCCCTGGTATTTTTGCTTTTTCCGGCAAAAATAAAAGTCACTTTTAAGGGCCAGACGAGGTTTTTTCTGTCGGAGATATCCGCTAAGGAATTTCTGGATTCAATATAGCCTGAGCTAGGCAATGTATTATTATTCTGATTCTTTACCATATGACTTTTTTGTGCTTTATTATTCTTCCTTTCTCGATGACCCGCTTGATATACATAAAATGCTGTAATTTTTTTTTCTTTCTGGATGTGTTAGGGTCATCTGATATCTGAAAAGGGGGAACACTATTGGTTCAGCGGAGTGTGGGGAAACGCTTACTGAACCATCACCTAATTTACTCTAACTTAACCTTTGTTTTGTGGTATAACTGAATAAAATTAATTGCTTTTATGCCTTGTTATCAGATTTGTATGTATTGTATTGATATTTTGATACTGTGGATAATAAAAAACCAAAAAAAAGAATATATTATAATCACTTCTTTAAAATATATATACCATAACTGATTAAAGATTTATAGTGTTATTTATTTGAATAATTACAATTTTTACTAAATTTTACTGTTGTTCTATTGTTCCAAATTTCGTACTGTGTGATATTATATGACAGTATTATGAATAGAAAAAAAAATTGTATATAATATTTCAGGGTAAATGTTTTTGACAGTTTTTTTGCTAAATGAAGTTTTGTATGATTGCTTTTAATAGGATAAAAGATGTATTGTTGTCTCATATGATAAATATCTTCTTTATATCTTTTTTTGTTTACAAAAAGGGATCACGCATCGATCGCGAACCTACGTGGTGGGGCCAAATCGGTTATACGAATGTCAGTCTAAAATACCATCATCATCATCACTTTATTTCGATCATAAAAGATCATAAAAGTACACAGCACATACATTGTACAATAAAAGAGGGTGAATAGATGAACATAGATAAAAATCATTTCATAGAAAGGTTTGTAAAAAAAAAAAAATATAGGAAATTTCATCATAAGGTGCCTACTGTGCGCTTAATCTGCAGTACATATTAATTTTTTAGACAGATCAGAGCCCGTCATAAAATGCATTTGGTCTGTTTTATCCACTGTGCATGCCAATATCTGGACAAACCAAAAACCACAACTCTACATGTATTGGTACTCGAAGTTCTTAGTACCTCTAGATAGTGGCCAGGGCCAACTAGTTTACAAAGTGGTATTATCTGTTTTTCCCTGAGAGATTTGTAGTTAGGGCAGAAAAATAACAGATGCACGATGGATTCAGGGCTTGAATTACAAACAGCACAGAAATCATCAATAAAAACATCCTTATTCCAATTTTTACTAAAATGTTTCGTAGGTAAATTTCCAGAGCGGGTGCAAGCTGTCTTGATCGTGTTTTCCTGTGTATTTTGTAAATATTAGCGGCCGGATGTATAAGTTGCATCTTCACATTCTCAATATGTGCCGCCCAATTTATTGTTGGAGTCAGGTGAATGCCCAAGTAATCAAAGGCATCAACACGCTCCAGATTACTGTTACCAACTAACACAGGTCTTTTGCTAGGCTTAGCCACTCCTTTTCTTAAAACCATATATTTAATTTTAGTTTCATTTAACACCAGCCCTCCCTCGTTACAAAACTTGATGAAATCATTTAAGAGCTGCTGTAATCACTGCGGTGATTTTGAGATTAAAAGTGTATCATCTGCAAAAAGTAGAGCTGGAACTCTTTTTCTGCCTATTTTAAGGGCATCACACCCATCTCTGTCTAAAAATTACGAATATCGTTAATAAAAAGAATAAAAGTGTGGGGGCAAAGAAACAGCCCTGCCTTACTCCACACTGGACCTGGAAGGGATCTGTGACTTGTTTACTCTCCCCCCACCTCACCTGTGCTGTGTTTGATGATGGTAATTTAAGTAAAACCTCTAAAAGATTCATTGGTATGCCCTGCTCCTTTAGGGCCCTCCAGAGGTTTGCACGCGGACTAGGTCAAAAGCAGACCGTAAGTCTATGAAAGCCACTTAAAGCTTTCCTCCCTTAACTTGCACTTCCTTCCAGTAAATTCAAAAGAGATGGAAGGTTTGGTCCAGGGTACTAGTTTTGGCTCAAAAACCTGCTTGAAGGTCAATCAGGATATTAGATTTTGTAATCCAATCCTGTATCCTGCCTAGGATTTGCTTGCAAAAGAACTTCTGCAGCGAGTCAATAAGACTAATTGGCCTATAGCTGGATGGCCTTGCTCTGTCCCCCATTTTATAGCATTTTTCCACAAGAGAAGAATAGGGGTACCTCTGAGGATTGAGTTAGTTAGTAAATGTATATAGTATCCCCAGAGTGCTACATCCTCGTTATAGAGATCATTGGGGATTCTATCTGACCCGGGGGCACGGGCCGTAATGCAAGAGCAAATTGCTACTTGTGTTTCCTCTATAGAAAAAGAGAGGCCTTCACCCTCATTACCCTCATTACTGAGCCTTTCACCTGGCCCCTGGAGTTCTTCCTCGACTGCAGCATCCCTTGTCCCATAAAAAGAACCAAAGTATGCTTCCCACTTCTCTGGCTGTACTGTGAATTCTAGGGCTCTCCCATTCCCCTTAAGCCAATATGCTGCTTTACTCTAGAAGCTCTTTGAATCTTTGACTAAAAGTGCATTCCATAAAGCAGACCAGAGGGGGCCCTCCCACTCCTTCTTCGAACATTCGATTGCCCACTTATACTTAGCTCTGCAGTTCACTATCTCAATATGTGATTTTTGCTTTACTGCCCTTCTGAGCGCTTCCTTGCTGAGCCTATAATCCTTATTGTACCATGCACACTGCTGAACTGATCTCTGGTGTGTGCTACTGTTTTCCTTCTTTTGGGAATTTCACGGATGGCCTAGCAATTACCTTATCTCTTTGCATAAAAGCTCATGACTGGAGCCTAATATCTCCATGACATTCTGAGTAGTAGAGCTAGCACATTCCTAAAATAGCAGGCGAACCTTCCGCTTGGCTGCACCTAGTATCCCCAGGTGAGCCTCTGCCAAGTCCCATCTAATTGCCCTCTGGGTATTGGTAATTGTTAGAGTATCTAAATCCGGGCAACCCATTTTAGCAGGCCCAGCAGTGCCCTACTTGGTAAAGGTAAGATCTAGGGCATTGTGGTCATTATTAACCCTTTTGACCACTGCCATATCTGTAACTGAGTGCTAGTAATTTAGAGATACTAGGCAGTAATCTATCCTGCTTTTGTGGCCTAGCCTATTGAAGGTGGGATCTCCATTTGGGTCAGAAGTTGTCCTTCCATTTGTGGCGCTCAAGTCATACTGCATTGTGAGTGCCATCATCTGGGCACCTCTCTTGATCCACCTTACAAGGGAAAGATCTAACAGAGGAATTTGCCATTCTCTGTCCGATTCATAGGACAAATCTGGGAGAATCGGGGCAAGCGGTTCAAAAGTACAATTAAAATCACCAGCCAATAGTACAGGGATGTTATCTGTATAATTTGACAGGGCAAGATCTAGACCGTGCAATGTGTTAGTTTCCTCCTGGTCCCTCTGTACTCTGTTATAGACATTAAACATCCTAATTTGTGATCCCTTATGAAAAGTAAGCTCTAGTGCAAGTATATCCTGATAGTCAACATGAAGGAGTTTAACTTTAGACCCTAGGCCAATTTTCACCCATACTGCTAGCCCTCTTGAGGGTCTACCCAGCTCTTTTCTTGTGGTATAAATAGCATAGGTGTAAAAAACACTTCTGTGCGGACATTGGAGGTTCCAAGTTTCATGGAAAAAAATTACATCAAAGGGATCCACAAAGGAACACCATTCTGGGTCCACCATTAGCTTGGAGATGCAAGCCACATTCCATAAAAGTATGCTTAAAGAGTGGTTTACCAAAACTCCCCCTTCTATGCCTTCTACACCCCCCAGAGATGGAACAGTCACAGCCCTGTTTCCCAAAGGGAGCGATCTCACTGTTCACCTCAGGCTCAGTAACTACAACACGCGATGGAGGGATTACTATTGGAGAGGGACTAGTGTGTAGCGTCATCGGGGGACTTAGGGATCCTGCCCTATTTGCAGGTGTTGTCTGCGCCTCATACGAAGGTCAACTGCACCCTCTCAAAACACCCATATGTGGTGGGGGTAAACCTGTTGGCGCTAGCCCATTTGTTGGAAAAAGCAATCTAGTTCAGGTTTCAGCAGTAGGCGTCAATAGGGGTCTGGGCGTAGCTCCAGCAGGGTGTCTATATCTGATAGATATGCAGGAGTTTTCTGGGGGGACTGAACGTGAATCAATAAACAGTAGTCCAGGAATAATACCAGCATCATGGAAGCTAACCTCAATCCTATCCCACTATGACCTCTGCAAAGGGAGTCTTCTTACCGAATTTATATCATCCCTAATGATTGAGTAGCATTGTTGAGTAAACCTGAACCAATAAATTACCTTATTCTTTAGTGACTCCTGGTTTTCAAACCTCCTGGAAGGGAATTCGGGAACGTCCATGAGGTAGAGCTCCGCAGAGTTTTCCCATGTACTAGGTCTCATATAGACACCATCCCATACAGTCCCCCTGACTGGGGCCCTTCCATGGTCTCGCATATGTGTTTCCTTCTCCCAGAACCACCTCTCCTCTATCTATGTCCCTACCTTGTGTGGGGCCTGGGAGTTTCTCTGGGTTTGCCTTATAGTGTCTTGAGTGTTACAATCCGTAGTGATGTATGGCAAGGACTGGGTATATCCTGTTCAAATGAGGTCTCAGGTGCTATTTGTGTTGGTGTTGACCATACTACATGCTTCAGCTTCATTAGCAGCCCTATTCTGTGACAATGGCTTGGTTTCTGGGGCCAACCAAAGCCCACCGTCAGCCCTTTCCAACAAAGTGGCGACCTTTACTTTGAGGGAGGATACCTGAACTCTCAAAGATTCAATTAAATCTTTTAATGACTGGATTACGCCGACAGTGATTTTGCATGTCTCTACATGGTCTGTAGGATCAACACCACCCTCCTGCTCCCCCACCCCTTCTTGCTCTACTTCGAGGGCATCAAATCTATTTTGTCACTCAATGTTAACTGTCTATGTCATACTGTGCACTCTCTTTAAATCAACTTCAGGTTAAGTGGCTGTTACACTTGCCAACACTCCAAGAAATTCAGTATT
Source organism: Lissotriton vulgaris (assembly GCF_964263255.1). Taxonomy (NCBI): domain Eukaryota; kingdom Metazoa; phylum Chordata; class Amphibia; order Caudata; family Salamandridae; genus Lissotriton; species Lissotriton vulgaris. Next base: position 1,254,582,604 of record NC_141685.1, on the reverse strand, counting down.
TAGGGCTTTACTACGCCTTTTATTATGCTTTTTGAATATCAGTTGGACCTGCTTAACTGATTTTTCTGCTGAGGGTGGTTCAGGTAAGCTAGCAGTCATTAATTCAGGGGGTCCAGCGTCTAGGGCCTTGCTCCGCCTTTTGTTGTGCTTGTTAAACATCGATGGAATCTGCTTTGCTATTTTTTTGCTGGGGGCTTTTCAGGTAAACTAGCAATCATTAAACCAGAGGTGTTTGCGGTGCCAATGGGGCTACCACTGAAGGAAGAAGGGCTTGGTGGGTCAGAACTGACTATGTCCTGGCTTTCTGCTAGGATGGTCTCAATCCTATCCATTGTCTCATAGCAAACCACACTAGATGGCCTATTAATATCCAGTGGCTGTCCCTTGGCCTTCCATTTACCCATTTCTTGTTCAAGGCTTTGCAGCTTTCTAAGGCACAGGATACAACCAGAAGGGTAGATCGAGAACAAGAGACAAGGGCCCACCTCCCCCACAAAAACACAAAGCAAAGGACTAGAAACAATGTAGCAGATATGACGTACTCATACAGGAGGAAGATTCACTACTAGAACAGTGCAGTACAAAGTGCAAAGTTCAAGGGGCTAGGAGTTAAATTCAAAGTGCCTAGTGAAAGTAAAAAAGAACTAAGTTCAGTGGGCTGCAATAGGAATATAAAATTCACAAATAGAAATATATTAGGAACAGGCTAAAAACACTAATTGTCACTGGATATTCGATGTAGCATCAATGGGAACGTTTAACAGAAATTTAGACACAGTTTAGCTGAACAGTAATATCCTAAAAACTCATCAAAAGAAGCAGGAAAAGTTTATAAAATATGGGTAAAGGAAGACCACTTCCGGTATCTTACTGCTCACATCTGCCACTTATAGATCCTCGTTGCAGCCAGAGCAGTAGGCAAAGCTCACCAATGTTTAAATGGGCGGGCACAAGTTAGTTATTCTTAAGGTCTCACCACCAGCTCCATTCTGTCTGTTGTTTAAGGTCCTCGCCACACTCAAGTTCCACTGTGGCCTTCCTAAAAGATATCCAGATATTCAGACCTGGGGGGGTGGCCCTGCCCTGCTTCGTTCTGCCGTGGACGGGCACCGACGGGCCCGCCCTTGGGCCTGGGCTTTGCCCGGGCACGTCCGCACATGTCCCACGCTGCGGGAGCCACGAATGATCTTTAAGCACCTCCGGGTGCGAGAGAAAATGCTTGGGCGCCTCCAGGCGCAAAGAGTTGTGGGGCTACGAGTCCCCCCAGGCTGGCTGTTGGCTGCAAAGCAGCTCAGTCTAAAATACATATTTAGAACAAATTGATTTATTTTTTTCACAAAGAGGTTTATTACTGAGTGTAAAAAAATAGTATTATAGAAGTTATACATTTGTTTTGAAATGTTTTGAACACATTTTTAATGACACAATAGTATTGCGCACCAGTTGTGGATCTTTGCGTTCAGTGTGCGAATCCGTAATACAAATGCACGGCTAAAATACATACTTACTCTGAAATAATATATTTTTAAACACAAAGGAGTCGCAACACCTGCCAGCATGTATTTCCGGGATCGCTTAGGGGTCGCAACTCCAGCGTAATTTTAAAAAGTATGAAATATCAATGTGCCAATTTTAAATATCCGTTTTTTCCACTAAAATAGTTTCAAACACATTTGAAAACAGCATTTTATACTTTTAAATTAAAATTAGAACATTTTACGGGTCTGCGATGTATGCACAATGGGTGCGTGACTCCTATGTGACTCCATGTGACATGGAAAGAACGCTTTTTATTGGTTTAAAAGGTAGATCCAAAACCTGGTATTTCGTCTTATTTTCGCTGTGTCTGCATGTGTAGACAGCTTTTTTGTAGGCTCTTCACAATTATTTATATTTTTTGGTGTTTTGACTAATTAATATCTGTAAATGGCAACATCACACCCAGAAGAAGAGAAGCAGGTGGCGATTGAAGTCATTGAAGAGCTGGTGAAAAAACACAAACAGAGCATTGTTTGGGACTTTTTCACCATGCCTGAGGGTGAAAAAAGAAGAATGCTTGAAAAGTCACCTGCTCCATATGCCACAAATTTCTCTTCAGAGGATCGAAGACAAAATATTCTTGTGGCACATCGTCAATGAAAAAACATCTAGAGACGATACACCCAACTCGTCTTGCACAAGAAATGATGGCTCGGGGAAGAGGGAGCAAGCTGCAGCAGATGACAGTAATCAACCATCAACATCAGTTGGAGTTGTTCTTACCACTCCTCAACCCCGAATCTTCCTCCGATCCTGCTGATGAAGGAATACACTGCAGGAAGTATTTAACAACTCTCGGCTTTGGTGAACTTTCAATTGATTCCATCATCAATCTGCTAAAAACACATAAATATGACGTTTTTTTTGTTTTTGTACCTTGTGCTCCTTTATTGTTTAGAAACACAAAAGTTGGACTTCAAAACTTTTTTTCACTTAAAGTCAAAAACATCCCAAAAAATATTGTTTTAGAAAATACAAACAAAACCTCAAAATAGTTTAAAACAAAACAAAGGTTCTTACGGAACCACTTATAATCGTTAAAAATAGCAAAGTTGGTTTCTTGCATAAATGTGTGTGTGTGATGAATGTAAGAATAGTTCCTGGATGACGGAATGAGTGCATGGGTAGTACCTCAGTGAATGCATGAGTGTAAGGATACTGTCTGAGTGAATAGCTAGTACAGAGGAACTGCCTGGGTGATTGCATGAGTGCATAGATAGTACCTGGGTGAATGAATGAGTATATGAATAATGCCTGGTTGACTGGATGAGTGCATGGGTAGTGCCTGGTTGATTGGATTAGTGCATGAGTACTTTCTGAGTGAATCCATGAGTACATGGGTACTGCTTGAGTGAACGGTTGAGTTGAAGGATAGTGTCTGAGTGATTTGATGAGTGCATGGGTAGTGCCTCTGTGATTGGATGAGTGCATGGGGCATGGGTTGTGCCTGAGTGAATGGATAAATGGGTAGTTGCTGGATGAATAAGTGAGTGAGTGCAATAGCTGGTTGATATGCTTTATTTCGATACATAAAAATATCTTAAAAGCAGTACATACAATAGAAATTAAAAAAGATATACAACAAATATACATAGGTATACATCCTTGAGCTAAAAAAGACAATAAAACATAGGAATATATACAATTAAAAAGAATTGATTTTAGTATGTACAGTTAAACAGGAATTAAATGGATACAGAAAGCCTATTTAATCGGATCAACCAAGACCAATTTAAAAATTTTGAAACGCCACATACTACTAGGGGGGTGGTATCTGTAAGTAAGATGCGAAGGGCCACTGAGTATTGGCGGGTGCCAAATGATCTGCACACAGGTTTAAGCCAGCGCTTTCTTGGGTTACAGTAATCTGGACATATTACAGTAATCTGGACATTCAAAAAAGATATGGGCAACCGTCTCCACCCTCGTGGAACATAGGGCACAATAGGGGGAATGCTGGGAGGTGGATTTCCATCTCGATGTCAAATAGCCCACTGGTAGAGTACCCACCCTAAGCCTGAAGTACAGAGCCCTATCAAATGCGATGGAAATCAAATCAAGATAGGGTTCGTAAGCCACCACGTCTTTAATTCGTAAGAAAGCTGCGGTGGAGTTACAGTGGCGTGGGTTGATAATAAGTTTAGAGGAGACCCAATCCCAGTACAATTTCTTTAAGGTGGCTTTGGGAGGGGCGGAGCGAGTAACCCATGCTTCGCCCAATCCCAACTCCCCCAAAAGACTTTTGATATCCCTCAACCGCTTTATCTTATGCCAACCCCCCATAGCCATCACCTCGGACAGGCCCTCAGCATATGAGGCGAGTTCTGGGACCCTGCACAAACGCGCCTATAACAACAGGGGCCGTATTCGTGCCTGATCTTCAATCGGTCTACATCCCAAGTCTAGTAACACAGGGACTGTGGGTGTGCTCCAAGAGAGAGCCATTAGATCTTTCAAAAATGTGCTCTCCACTTTGGCTAGTATCTCCAGATTACAAGTACCCCACAGCTCAGCCCCATATAGTGCAGCGGTGACCCCTCTAGATTTATATATGTCAATAACAGGGGGCCATACAATGTTTAGGGGAAGAACAGTGTTCCCTAAGTAACGCGCTGCCCATTCAGTGCAATAGAAGTGCCTGGATGATTCCAAAAGTTCATGGATAGCACCTGGGTGAATTAATCAGTGCATAGGTAGTGCCTGGGTGATTAGATGAGTGCAGGCACAGTGCCTGGATGATTCCAAGAGTTCATGGATAGTACCTGGGTGCATTAATCAGTGCATGGGTAGTGCCTGGGTGATTGGATGAGTGAATGGGTAGTTCCTGGGTGACTGGATGAGTGCATCAGTACTGTTTGAGTGAATGCATGAGTGGGTATTGCATAAATGAATGGTTGCGGTGAAAGACAGTGTTTGAGTGATTCAATGAGTGCATATGCAATGCCTGGGCAAATGGATGAGTATATGGGTAATGTCTGTGTTATTGGATACATAAATGGGTACTGCCTCATTGAGTGCATGACTGCATGGACAGTACCTGAGTGAATGGATGAGTGCATGGGTAGTTGCTGACTAAAGTGACTGGGTGATTCCATGAGTGAATGGATAGTACCTGAATGAATGAGAGTATTGCTAGTGCCTGGGTAATTGGGTGAGTGCATGGGTAGTGCCTGGGTGATTAGATGAGTGCATGAGTACTGTCAGAGTGAATGCATGAGTGCATGGATAGTGCCTGGATGAACAAATGCGATTATGTGTAGTACCTGGGTGATTGGATGAGTGCATGGGTAGTACCTGGATGATTGGCTGAGCACATACTTATCCTAATATTGATGAACCAATTATGTATGACCGGTTGAATGTTGAATTGCTAGATTGGGAGGGAGAATTAATGATTATGGGCAATTTCAATTGTGTTATGAACTATGATTTAGATACTACTAGGTGGGGTGCTTTTCAGCGAACGCGCAAAATTAGAGCTGCTACATTAGAATTAAATCGTTTGCATAATTTGAAAGATGTTTGGCGTACAATACACCCTAATATAGCTGGGTTCACCTACTACTCTGTGCCTCATAAATTATGCTCCCCAATAGATATGGTCTGGGGGACAGATGGAATTTTGGATAGCTGCATCATAGAACCATGCCCAAGAGTTACATTGGATCACTACCCTATTTTGTTAGAATGTAACATTTTTACTAGGAAACACGGGGTTAGGCAATTTACGTTTCCCAAATATCTTGTTTCGGACGTAGCTTTTATTTCTCAACTTAAGGGGCACATTACTGAATTTATTGAGATTAATTTGAACTCCGCTGCAGTAATATCTGTCTGGGATGCCTGTAAAGCTAGTATAAGGGGTTTCGCCCAACAATATGTTTTTAGAAAGAACTCAGAACGCTTGAAAGAGATTAAATCTATGACTTTCAACATCTTGTCTCTGGAAACTCAGTTGGCAGAGGCCCTTCAGCAAGGAGAGCCGAATGCTGGTGAGTTAAGAATTGAACTAGTGAGTCTTCAATCGGCTACAAAAAGACGCTGAGGGAGAAGTATAGTGGGAAACTTCATAAGTACCATCTATCACAGTATGAAAGCGGTGATAGAATTGGGAAAGTACTAGCTTACAAAGTAGCGGATAAGAAGGCTAAGACATTAATCAAGGTTATTAAAGATATTAACAACAAAACTTACAATCAACCAGAACAGATACTTGATCAATTTGTCAAATATTACAGTAGGTTGTACACTCCAGAAAATTCTCCCACTAAGGATCATATACTATCGTATCTTAATACCTACCTGACGGACCAACGAGATAGAGAAGGAGTCAGCCAACGTGAGGCAAATATTACTTCTACAGAGATAAGGTCAGCAATTGCTTCTCTCCCCTCTGGTAAGGCAGCTGGAGAAGATCTGCTCCCCATTGAACTTTATAAAATATGTATCCAGGAATTACTCCCTCTTTTTAGTCTAGTTATAGACTCAATTGGGGAAACTGGGAAGGCTCCTGCCTCGTGGAACATAGCCAAAATAGTATTTTTTCTTAAGAAACAAAAGTCCGCAGATGAATGTGGGTCATACAGACCTATTTCATTAATAAATGTGGATGCTGAGGCATTTGCTAAAATCTTGGCTACTCGATTAGCTCCCCTTATGCCGGAGTTGGTTAAATAACAACAGCATGGATTTGTCATGGGGAGAGACACCACCGCTCATGTCAATATGTCTATTACTGCCTTTGACGTTGCAATAATCGAGTCTACCCCACTCGGAATGGTCATGCTGGATGCTGAGAAAGCATTTGACCGAGTGGGGTGGGACTATCTATGGGCAGTACTTAAGGTTTTTGGATTCCAGGGGCAATACCTTGGCTGGATTCGGTCTTTATATGATCAACCTACTTCTAAAATAAGCTATGCAGGTATGAGTTCATCTAAATTCTTAATAGCGAGAGGCACTCGGCAAGGGTGCCCTTTGTCACCCTTGCTGTTTGCTCTTTCTATGGAACCGTTTCTAAATGCGCTTCTGTCTCAAGCTGATATCATCCCCTTCCAACATGGTAGGAACATTTTAAAAATAACTGCATATGCGGATGATATTGCGATCTTCACTACTGATGTAGCTAAAGTTATTCCGGGGATAACCAAGGAAGCAGAAAGGTTTGGGGATATCTCTGGTTACAAATTAAACTTAAATAAAACACAGGTCATACTCAATTATAAACCGGCTCTGGTACAAGGTATATGTAAAAACGCTGTATATTTGGGAGTGAAAATATATGCAAATATTGATGAATCAATTGCACGAAATTATGATCCACTATTAAAAGAAGTAGCTCTTTCATAAAAAAAATGGCATAAGATGCCATTAGGTTTAGTTGGACGGATTAATTTAATTAAAATTAAAATAGTACCTAAATTTCTCTATTTATTTAGATCAATTCCCCTACGCCTTAATAACCTTTTTTTTTAAAAACTTGATGGGATATGCAGTAGTTATACTTGGGGGTACAAAAAAGCTTGTAGATCGATTCAGCTTTAGAAACTTCCAATTGAAAAAGGAGGGCTAACTTTTCCTGATTTTAAATTATATTTTTTTGCGACTTTTTTTGGTCGTCTTCGAAGTCTGCTTAAAACGGAAAACTCACTATTCTTTTACCAGTTTATGTTAGGTCCTGACTGTAATCAATTTCTGGCTAGAGTCCATGACCCAAACTACTTTAAGCGGGTTAAGTTTAAGACTGCTAGGGAAATTATAAGAATTTGGAACTTGATTATGATTTTAGGTAAGATCTCTTTTTTTCATCCAGAACTGCAACTATGGGGCGATCCAGGACTTCTTGGAATCTTTTCGGATAGTGCAGGGATCTTATGGTCCAGCTGTGGTATTACTACTTTAGGTGACCTTTATGGTTCTGATGGAATACTTGATTTCACATTACTTAAATCTCTTTACAAATTGAATGACAGTATGTACTTTAAATACATGCAAATCCGGGACTTCTTAGTCCGGAAAATGAAAATTAATGAAGTTGGTCACTCTGATATTTTAAAGTGTCTGTATTCTTATAGGACCAAATCACCTATTAGTGAGGGCTACAAACACCTAATTCAGGTGAAAGAGGATGACTGTAGTAAATAGCGGCTAAATGGACCACTAGAACGGGTTTAAATATAACATCAAGTCAGATATCTGCCTCTCTTTGTCAAATTAGTCATGTGGTTCAGTCTTCTGTCAATTATATTATACCCCTTAAATAATTTTTAGTTGGTCACCAAATAATCTAGCCAATGATCATACTAAATGCCCCAAATGTGACATGGTTGCAGCCGATCTGGAGCATATGCTTTTTGCCTGTCCCGCTTTGGCTGAGTTCTGGAAAGGAATAGAAGGCATTCTTATTCAGAAGCAGATTTTCTTCCCGCCTTTTTCATTACATTTGATTTTATTAGATTTACAGAATGTAAATAGCCCACATAAAGATCTGAACACTATTTTATTTGCTTGTGCAAGATTGGTTATAGCTAGGGCCTGGATCTCTTCCAAACCCCCACATGTCATGGAGTGGTGGACTCTAGTCAATGAAATTTATTCGATGGAACCAGCATTAGCAAAGATAAGTGGTCCACGCTCATTGAGAAAACGGGAGAGAATTTGGGGAATGTTTATTTGAATTTTGAATCCTGAAAGGGGTGCTGTTTATGTGTTGTTAAGACTATTGCTACTATGTATTTAGGATATATGTTTTATTCTTCTATGAAATTTTCGTTACAATTGATTCCCCTGTAATAATAATAACTTACAGTGAGGCGCTTAATGTAATGTTTAGAAGGCATGACTTTTGGTTTATCTTTTGTATGTCTCTTGCAATGATAATAAAAACATTTAAAAAAACAGGATAGCATCTGGATGAATAAATTAGAGCATGGGTAGTGCCTGGGTGATTGAATGAGTGAATGTGTAGTGCCTGGGTGATTGGATGAGTGCATGAGTACTGTCTGAATGAATACTTGGGTGCAATGGTAGTGACTGAGTTAATAAATGAGTACATGCATAGTGTCTGGGAGATTTGATGAGTGTAAGAGCAATGCTGGGTGATTCCATGAGTGCCTCGATAGTACCTGGATAAATTAATGAGAGTTTTGGTAGTACCTGGGTGATTGGATGAGTGCAAGGGTAGTGCCTGGGTAATTGGATGAGTGCATGAGTACTGTCTGAGTGAATGCATGAGTGCATGGGCACTGTGTAAGTGGAAAATTGAGTTGGAGTACAGTGTCTGAGTGATTGGATGAGTGCATAGGTAGTGCCTGAGTGACTGGATGAGTGCATGGGTAGTACCTGAGTGAATGGATAGGTGGAATGGTAGTGCATGGCTCATTGAGTGAGTGCATGGGTAGTGTCTGTGTGATTGGATGTATGCATGAGCACTGCCTCAATGATTGTATGACTACATGGACAGTGCCTGAGTGGATGCATGAGTGCCTGGGTAGTTGTTGGATGAAAGGGTAACTGCAATAGCAGTGCCTGGTTGATTGAATCAGTGCATGGCTAGTACCTGGGTGAATCAATGAGTGTATGGGTAGTGCCTGGGTGATTGGACGAGTGTATGCATAGTGCATAGGAGATTGGATGAGTGCTAGAGCACTACCTGGGTTATTCCATGAGAACATGGATAGTACCTGGATGAATGAATGAGTATGAGTAGTGCCTGGGTGATTGGAGGAGTGCATGTGTATTGCCTTTGAGATTGGATGAGTGCAGAGAACTACTTGAGTGAATGTATGAGTGCATGGGTCCTGCATGATTGAATGGTTAAGTTGAAGGATAGGCCCGGAGTGATTGGATGAGTGTATGGGTAGTGCCTGGGTGATTGGATGAGTGCATGTGTACTGCCTGAGTAAATGCATGACTGCATGGGCAGTGACTGAGTGAATGGTTGATTACAAGCATAGTGCCTTTGTGATTGGATGACTGCATGGGTAGTACCCGAGTGAACAGATTAGTGCAAAGTTAGTGTGTTGCTCATCCAGTGAGTACATGGGTAGTGCCTGGGTGATTGGATTAATTCATGGCTACTGTCTTAATGACTGTGTCAGTCCATGTTCAGTGTATGAGTAAATGTATGAGTGCATAGGTAGTGCCTTGGAAAATTGTTGAGTACAGGGGTACTGCCTGGGTGATTGCATGAATGCATGGATAGTACCCGGTTGAATGGATGAGTGTATCCGCAGTCCCTGACTGATTGGATGACTGCATGCATAGTGTCTGTTTGGTTGCATTAGTTGCAGTAGTCCCTGGGTAATTCCATGAGTGCATAGGTAGTGCCTGGGCGAATAGCGCAGTGCATGGGTTGTGCCTGGGTGAATGGTTGAGTGTATGGGCATAGCGTCAGTGATTCGAACAGTGCAAGAGTAGTGTCAGTCAGTCAAAACACTTTATTTCAATTAATTAAAATAATAAAAAGACAAGCATTATCATATGTACATATATACATCATCTTTTTTTTAAAGATTCAATCATTAGGTATATGTACAAAGAATAGAAAATAAATGTAATCACAGTACATTCAAATTACAAATGTCATGAGAATAAAAACTATTTCATAAAATTTCATGATATACATACAATAAATATAATTAAAAACAATCAATCGGGGTACAGATTTCATAATATAGTATACATAGCCACCCATACTCAGCACAAAGTGCAAAACTTGGTAGATACCACCGGATAAGATTAACTAGTTTTATCTAACTTATTCTACCTCCGGACTGCAGCCACCAAAAAACTAGCAACACAAAACATATTGCGGGGGCAGCTTAACTTCTGTAAATACATAAGGGCTGGTCTTACTTGCGTAAAGCCAGCCTCCTTCAAAATGGGTAACAGAAATTTGCCTCGCATTTCCTGATAAAATTCACAAAACATAATAAAATGCATCGTGTCCTGAACAGAAAAGTTGTAACATTTACAAGGTTGACTATTTTCTGGTTTCCCCCAGGTTGGGAAGTCCCCCAAAGTAAAATGTATTAGATTAAAACGAAACTTTGTCAGGAGCTGTCTATGAAAGGGACGGTTAACAATTTTCAAATAGGGCTCAATTGAGGGAGATGTTAATAACAGGAAATTGGCTCTCACAGTCACTTTCTTCAATTCCTGCTCCTCACGTTCGACACTAAGCATGTTAAGAAAATCCGTCTTTATCCAACCGACATCCTCCCTTCTAATACAATTAGGGGTAGTATAAATCTCAGGGCGCCCTAGCTTTGTGAACATAGTTTACAAATACAAAAGCCAGGGAATCGTGTTCGCCCTATCCAGAGATAGACAATCCGTCAGGATCTGATGATTTAGGGTGACTTCCTGGTTTAACCAGGTCTTAACCCAGCAAGTCAGAGGTGCCAATCTAAGCTGGTCCGTCACATACCCTAATCCTAACTCAGTGTGAACTGAGTAGGTGGGTAAATATTGTGGCAACCCCAGCAACGATCTTAGAAACCTATTTTCACCCTTTTAATTTTTTCCAGAGATGTATAGCCCCAGATACAGGAACCATAAGTCACTATAGCGTGGCATTTTGATTTATATATGTGAAGGAGAGCCTCAATGGGTTTTGCCCCCAACCTTTTAGCAAACCCCAAGACTGCTGAGGTAGATCTGATCAGAGCATTACTCTTATGATTTTGTTGAGGACCCCATGTCCCCCTATGGTCGAACAATACCCCTAAGTAGGTAAACAGCGGTACCCTAGATATGACTGTGTCCTTACAATAAAAAGGTCTAATTTTTTGGGACCTACAGTTTTTACCCACCACCATAACATGTGATTTTTTGGTTTTTACTTTCAGGTCTAGGGACTCCATAAACTCTCCAAAAGAATCTAATAACTTCTGAAGCCCAATGCCAGTCCTTGTCAGAAGAACCGCATCGTCCGCATATAGGAGGACCGGTATCAACGATTCTCCTATATGCGGCACATCCCGTGTGGCTCCCTCCCGGCACCCCCCAAGGCATTGATGTACAAAGTAAAGAATAGGGGGGCCAAAATACAGCCTTGTCTCACGCCCTTCCTGGAGCTAAAGTGGCTTGTGCATCTTCCCTCCTGGTTTACCCTCACTGTCGCTGATAAGTCGCTATGTAAAACGGCAAAAAAATTAACTAGGGCAGGGTCAACACCGATGTCCAATAAGATAGACCACAATTTAGCTCGATTGACTAGATCAAATGCCGAGGAAAGGTCCATAAACCCCATATATAAGGACCCTTCTTTGGCCACTGTGTGTTTGCCTATCAAGAGCTGTAGGTTTAAACTTTGGTCCAGGGTGCTTCTTTTTTCCCTAAACCAATATTGGAAATCAGAGAGGACCCCCCTACCATCTAACCACTCCCTGAGTCTACCCAGAATGACTCTCCCTAGGATCTTAATGGATGAGTCTATCAGGGAATATAGCATGCGGGGTCCCCTCTGGCACCCTTCTTGAACACCGGGACAATAACTGATGTTGACCAAGAATCAGGGACCCCACTTTCACTGGTGGCATTAAACACATTCATTAGAATCCTTGCCCAAAATCGAGGGAAATGGCCATAGAAATCGGCCGAAACCCCATCAGGACCTGGGGCTTTATTTTTGGACATATCCCGTATAGCCCTTTCTATCTCTAAATTATTAAAGGTAATTGGGGCTCCAGGTCGATTAAGGATAGGTTCTGGTACCAATGAGTAGCAATCCTGCTCATAGATCCCCTTAAAATGCAACAACCACTTTTCTTCAGGGATAACGCAATCTAGTGCTGAGTTATTATCCCCGGAGAAAAAGGGGTGGTTTACGGTTGTCCAGAATTTACTACTATCACATAGCACCTCCACACAGAAGAGCTTATCCCTGGCCTCTTCTTTTATTTATTTCTTGTGCTTCATGATTGCCTTTTTGTACTCTTTCCTTAGCGCACTAATTACTCCCTTATTTCTAGGTTTGCGTTTCAACTCCTCAAGGAGAGAGCTATGATCTTGGGAACAATTTTTATCAAACCATCTTTCCACTCTAACAGATGTTTTCCCATTTTTAACTCTCAGATCTTTAGCGACCTGCTGGCAAATGGCAGCATAAGCGTCAATTACTGTCGCACTTTGAGCAGTAGTGTCAAGGCAAATTGCCAAATATGCATTTGCCTTACTGAAAAAATCCTCATAAAATACTTCGGGGACCACCTTCGACCATTTAAGCCTCCTACCCTGGTCTTTAACTACCAGGTGCCCAACCTCCTTCATCAATACGTCCTCGATTCCCACTCCTGCCTCTAGTTGCACCTCTAGGATAACAGGGTTATGGTCACTGAAAGCAGATGGCACTGCTTTATATAATAAGGTACTTAATAACACCGAGTGTGTCATAAATATGTAATCGATCACGGTGCCTGACTCTGTGCCCTTAAAAGTAACAGTCCTAGCACCCCTCTTGTTTACCTCAGGCTCACATAAATTCATGGAGGCTAAAAATTCCTCTAGGGCATTACCATGAATATTGTGCTCAAAATGGGAATGGGCCACCCCCGGGGGTCCAAATTCATCCTCAGTTTGGCAATGTAAATCACATAAATGTATGTTAAAATCTACCATTAGAATAATTTCAAAAACCGAATTGTGTTTTGCTTTATAATCTGACAAAAATCTATCAAGAGTAATAATGTGCTGATTCAATAGCACACTCTCCTTTACATTATAAAAATGTATCAAAATAATTTTTTCTTGATTAGGCATCACCCACTCTACCATTAGAACATCTTTTGAGCCTGTCTCCACCTTGGTTAGAGAGCGTCTCAGTCTTAATGAGGTAAGGAGGATTAACCCTCCTTTTGCTCTGCCCGCCATCCCTGGGGTAGCAGGCACAACAAAGCTAGTATACCCATTCAGACAGCAAGACTCTGCAGGGTCCCATGTTTCCGGCAAAGCAATAATGTCAAAATCGTTTATGTAATCCAACCATATGGGATCATTCCATTTAGCCCTAGTACCCGCAATGTTCCAGCTCACCATTCTACACAATGTAACTTGCTCAGCTAGGGGCGGAATATCTTGGGATTGTGGGCTACCATCCATTAGTCAGTCAATTTCCTCTAAATCTGACAATGGGGCAAATTGGTTATGCAAGGGTATGTCTGTCCTCCCTGCACTTCTAAGATTGTACTTAGCGGAAAATGGATTGGTGGTTGTGACTACAGTGGGTATCATAGCTCCTCCAATTATGGGATTTGGGTTAATAGTCAGGCCATTGGGAAGCACTGTAGATGTCATTAAATCTCTATCATTTGTAGCTATGTGTGCAGGGGTGAAAAAAATCCTAGAGCGTCTATTTCTGGGGGGGGGAGGGGGGTAAAAATATCCCAGAGGTACCGGTCTAATACCGGGAGAGCCTATCTCAGAGGCATACCAGAACAATCTATGAGCTATGTTTGGTCTATCAAAGTTCACCACCACACAATCTCCTGAAATTCTTTTGGGACCATGCCCCACCCATCTCACTCTTCTAGCCATGATGACATTAGAGGCTATATCTGGTCCACCACTGCTATAGTGAGCACACAGTTTTTTTGACAATGTTAATAGCTCGTGAGATGATTCAGCCCTATTTTCAGCGAATGCAGGAACCCCTGTAAATACCGTGACTAGAGGAGCAGCATCTGAGGCAAATCTAAATTCGTCCTAGTGTATGACCCCTGAAGCAGCATCTGGAGGCAAATCTAAATTCGTCCTAGTGTATGACCCAAGAGTAGTGTCTGGGTGATTGAATGAGTGCATTAGTAGTATCTGCATAATTGGATGGCTCTATGCATAGTGCCTGAATAAATGAATTAGTGCAAGGATAGTGTTTGAATGATTGGATGAGTTCATGTGTTAAACCGTATACAGATGATTCTATCCAATAAAACCTACTTCTATTAGCTCTATAATATATTTTAAAATACATCTTCAAATGAGAAGATACATCATTCTTCAAAATTGTCACATTTTCAAATATAATAAAAAGCAGTTTCCATACCCACCTGTCCTAAATAAGGAGGTGAAACTAATACAAACACCTTCTTGAACACACATTTAGAGAAAATGTTGTGTGAAACAGACATATTCTAGTATGTGTAGGCTTCTTAATGAATTCTGACACTTGTGCATCTGTTGACTCTAACTTAAAAACTATGGGGCATATTATCAAAAACGGCATTAAAATTATTGCTGCTTTAGCAGTAGAAAACTGCTGCTAAAGCGATGATAATGGGCTTGATAATATGCCCTTGTGAATTCCCATTGAAGCCCATGTTCTGGAGTGAACATGGGCTTCTATGGGAATTCACAAGGGCATATTATCAAGCCCATTATCGCCGCTTTAGAGGCAGTTTCCTGCCGCTAAAGCAGCGATAATTTTAACACCGTTCTTGATAATGTGCCCCTATGTAATTTATCGTACTGGTGCACAAATCTCATCTGTTGTACTAGAGTAGTGAGTCACAAAAGCAGCCCTCTGTTATCTAAGTATGCATCTGAAATGTCTTTGGATAGAGATTTCAATACACTACTGCCCTGTATAATGAGGAGTAAACAACTTCCAGTAAGAGCACTTTGATTGGTTTATGCACTTTTGTACAAAAAGTAAGTGTGATACTGCTCCTCAGAAATATGATGATAGTTTTCAAAAAGTCTAAAGGATGAGCAATGTTTATCTCAGAAACAAATAACATATCATTTCATTTTTTACATTTTTCCAGGTTATCATGCATATTGTATTAAGTATTCTTACCTTTTAAGTAATTTAGATACATCATTCAGTAAATCTATTTGAGAGTAGTAATACTCCAAGCAGTATTAAAACTGTTTTCAAACTTCTACAGTAGCTACTATAAGGAAGAAAAAGAAGACATTATTTAATGATAATATATTAGAGAAATTATAATACATTTTTGAGAATGATGATTATGGTGGAACAATGATGATTAAGGTAACAACATTAATGAGCGGCAGGATAGCCAGTAAAAAGCATCAGAGCTCGTGTCAGAGTATCATCGTTTTAAGATTGACACTTCTAAATGCAAGCAATCCTACACGTTCCTAACAATCCATCAACTATTGGACTTTCGGATATAACACATCGTCATTATCTAGAGCCCTGAAGAAGTCTCTTCGGAGACGAAACGTGATGGCTAAATGGCACAATGGCTTTTGTGAATATTGGATTTTAACGATTGCACCCATTTTTCAATAGAGAAAATTTTAAAGTACAAAGAACAATCGGGACCTGACATTCTTCTTCAAATCGTTATGGACAATTTGATCTTATCTGAATTAAGAAAGATATTTCAACTTGATGTGTTCTAATTCTATTCTCTTTTTTCTGTTTTGGGGATTTTTCCCAATAGGAGGTGTAGAGGGGTGCACTTTCTGGTTTCTAAGCACCATCACCAAACTCTTTAGCCATTTGTAGTGATAGGTGCGGGCCTTTTGCCTCAACCCTCTCTGTGTGTTTTCATATATGTAAGATATGTCTACCTGTCTGACCAAATGTAAGAACAGTACTAAGTAGATTTCTTCACCTGTAGGAGAAGCTGACAGCTTTCCTCACAGTATTTCTATTATGAGTACTTATGCTATACATGTAAGTTCGTCTGGTGTCATGTATATATAATTATATGTATATATATATGTATTTTTACAGCCTGATGAAGTTCAAGTAATTCAGTTGAATGAAACCTATTGGCTGGATGTCTTGTATGGAATTAAAAGATCAGAAAAGATCATTAAAAATGAACATCCATCCTTTTGACTATTTACTTTATTTTAGATAAGGAGATTACTGTCGCACCATTCCAAATCAAGAACAATTTTCTATTCTGTGATTCTGTGTAGCAGTTGTACCGAACAACGGCAGGTACAGGAAGTGTTGTGCACAGAGACAGAGAGTGAAGTGCAGCATCTATAGTCCACCGTTGTGGTTACTTTAGTTTTGGTTTGAACAGCTTTTCAAGCTACCATCTTCAGATACATAACACATGTGAGAATACATGTACAAGTAGACACATACCTCAGTCACAAGAGCATGCAGAACTTTGAACTGCAGGGACTACACTTTCCATTTCAAGCACACACCTACATTTATATGGCCTTCTTCAAGTGTACCTTTCCACAGACTCATACGAAGTAGCCTAATCAGTAATCCCTCTGCCAACATGTCTTAAACACCACTTTCATCTTTCAGCTACACTATTCACCAACTGCTCAGAATGTAAATTCTATGAGAGGTGTAGAAAGAATCAAGAGAATTTCAGAAACAAGTAACAGAGGTGCAGAAAGAGGCAAGACAAGTACAGAAAGAGGCAACAGAGGTGCAGAAAAAGTAAAGAGAAATGGAGAAAAAAGGGGTGTAGAAAGCAGCTAGTGAGGTACAGAAAGAAGCAGCAGATGTACAGAAAGAAGCAAGACAATTGTCGAAAGAAGCATGAGAAGTGCAGAACGAAGCAACAGAGATACACAAAGCGGCAAGGGGGTGCTTAAAGAGGCAAGAGGGGTGCAGAAAGAGGCAGGAGAAGTGCAAAAAGAAGCAACAGAGGTGTAGAAAGAGGCAAGCGAAGTGCAGAAAGAAGCAAGAGAGGTGTAGAAAGTGGCAAGAGAGTTACAGAAAGAGGGAAGAAGAGTGCGGAAAGAGTCAGGAGGAATGCAGAAAAAAGCAAGAGAAGTGCAGAAAGAAGCAAGAGAAGTGTAGAAAGAAGGAAGACAAGTACAGAAAAAAGCTACAGAGAAGTATATAAAGAGGCAGGAGAGGTGCAGAGAGAGGCAAGAGAAGTGCTGAAAGAGGGAAGAGGGGTGCATAAAAAGGCAAGGGGAGTGCAAAAAGAAGCAAGAGAAGTGCAGAAAGAGGCAAGAGGGGTACAGAAAGAGGCAAGAGAAGTGTAGAAAGAAGCAACAGAGGTGCAAAAATAGGCAAGAGAAGTACAGAATGAGGCAAGAGAGGTGTAGAAAGAGGCAAGAAAGGAGCAGCAAGAGGGAAGAAGAGTGTAGAAAGAGGCAGGAGAGATGCAGAAAGAAGCAAGATAAGTGCAGAAAGAAGAAAGAGAGTTACATAAAGAGGCAAGAGAGGTGCAGAACGAGAGAAGAAAGGTGCAGAAAGAGAGAACAAGGATGCAAAAAGAGGGAAGAGGAGTGCAGAAAGAGGCAAGAGGGGTGCAGAAAGAAGTAAGAGAAGTGCAGAAAGAGGCAAGAGAAGTGCAAAAAGAGTCGAAAGAGGTATAGAAAGGGGCAAGAGAGGTAGAGAAAGAGGGAAGAGGAGTGCAGAAAGAGGCAATAGGGATGCAGAAATAAGCAATATAAGTGCAAAAAGAAGCAAGACAGGTGCAGTAAGAAGCAACAAAGGTGCAGAAAGAGGCAAGAGATGAGCAGTAAGAGGCAAGAGGGATGCAGAAATATGCAAGAGGGGTGCAGAAAGAGGCAAGAGGGGAACAGAAAGAAGTTAGAGAAGTGCAGGAAGAGGCAAGAGAGGTGCACAAAGAAACAAGAGAGGTGCAGAAAGAAGAAGAGCGGTACAGAAAGGGACAAGAGGGATGCAGAAAGCAGCAAGACACGTGCTGAAAGAATCATCAGAGGAGCAGAAAGAGGTAAGAGAAGTAAAAAAAGAGGCTAGAGAGCTACAGGAAGAGGCAAGAGAGGTACAGAAACAGGTCAGAGGGGTGCAGAAAGAGGTAAGAGGGGTGCAGAAAAAGTAACAGAGATGCAGAAATAATTAATAGAAGTGCTGAAAGAAGCAACAGAGGTGCCGAAAGATGCAAGTGAGGTGCAGAAAAAAACAACACAAGTGCAGAAAGAAGCAACAGAGGCACAGAAAGAGGGAAGAGAATTGCAAAGGAGGCAACAGAGGTACATAAAGAGGCAAGAGAGGTACAGAAAGAAGGAAGAGGTGTACAGAAAGAAGTAAAAGGGTGAAGATAGAAGTAAGAGAAGTCTAAAAAGAGGCAAAAGAGATAGGGAAAGAAGCAAGGGAAGTCCAGAAAGAAGCAACAGAGGTGCAGTAAGAGGCACGCCAAGTGCAGAAAGAGGCAAGAGAGGTGCATAAAAAGACAAGAGAGATGCCGATAGAAGCAAGAGAGGTGCAGAAAGAAGCAGCAGAGCTGCACAAAGAGTTAAGGAAGGTGCTGAAAAAAAGGCAAGTGGAGTTCAGAAAGAGACAAGAGGGGTTCAGAAAGATGTAAGACATGTGCTGAAAGAAGCAATAGAGGACCAGAAAGAGAGAAGAAAATGACAAAAGAGGCAAGAGAGGTACAGAAATAGAAGAGAGGTGCAGAAAGATAGAAGGGGGGTATAGAAAGAGACAACAGGGATACCGAAAGAAGCAAGAGAGGTGCAGAAAGAACCAAGTAAAGTGCAGAAAGAAGCATGATAAGGGCAGAAAGAAGGAACAGAGGTGCAGAAAGAGTCAAGGGAGGTGCTGCAAAAGGCAAGAGGGATGCAGAAAGAGCAAGGGGTTCAGAAATAAAGAAGACAAGTGCTGAAAGAAGCAACAGAGGACCAGAAAGAGGGAAGAGAAGTGCAAAAGAGGCAAGAGAGGTGCAGAAAGAGGTAATAGAGGTGCAGAAAGAGTGACGAGGGATACAGAAAGAAGCAAAAGGGGTACCGAAAGAAGCAAGAGAAGTGCATATAGAAGTAAGACAAGTGGAGAGACAAGAGAGGTGGAGAAAGAAGCAAGAGAAGTTCAGAAAGAAGCAACAGAGATACAGAAAGGGGCACAACAAGTGCAGAAAGTGACATGAGAGGAGCAGAAAAAGGCATAAGAGGTACAGAAAGAGGGAAGGTGGGTGAAGAAAGAGGCAAGGGGTGTAGAAAGAAGGAAGAGAGGTGCAGAAAGTACCAAGAGAAGTGCAGAAAGAAGCAAGAGAAGTGCAGAAAAAAGCAACAGAGATGCAATTCAATTTTCAATTTTCAAAGTGCTTTATTCGAGTATTACTCATAAAAGCAGACATACAAACATATAATAAAAAACGATTAAATTTACAAAGTCCTTTAGACACAAGCACATGGCACAATTTTAAAAATTATAACTCATCATAGACACAGGTGCAGAATTCATTAAAAATACCAAAAAATGATGATCACAAAGGCAGTAAAAAAATCCTTAAAATTTCATACCATTAAAATTTCATACCGATGATACATTCAATGAGCGTTTACAGAGAATAGACACTAGTCTAGCAGTCTCTGGTCAGCTAAATAAACATTTACAGAGAATAAACATTACTCTAGCAATCTCTGAGCTATTAATAAACTGTTACAGAGAATAGACAAGTGTCTAGCAGTCCCTGATCAACTAGGCAGTGAGTAGTTAACCAACCAGCAATCTCTGCCTTATAACCCACGCCCACCCCAAGTTCTTTGCGGTGGCAATTATGATCCAATTTACTGAAGTAGATCTTACAATACGCAGCGCTACCATGCTACTTTTTGTGCCTAAGTTCTTGCACATAGGAGCCAACCAAGCTCGTCTTGGCGCAGAATATACTGGGCAAGAAAACAAAAAGTGACCAAGAGTTTCGTTTCCTACCCCGTTTCCTACCCCACAGACTGGACAAGTTGCTACACCCCCTGATTTCCATTTAGATGTTAAATTACGGAGGGGGAGGGAACCAACCCTCAATTGGAAGAGCAGTTTTCTGTCCATGGGGTTCGATATGTAGTCCCAGTACATTTCATAAATAGGGTACATCTTAATTTCTAGGAAACTGGTGGTCATAGACCCACTGTTAGTACTGAGCATACTCCTGTTAACAACATATTCCCAAAAAATGTTTTTTAAAATAGACTTAGTGGGAAATGAAGCCCCAGCTGGATCGGTCCATAAAGCATTAAGTCCTAATTCGAACAATGCAATCTTTAATGTTTTAAACCATCTGATTTTATTATAACGATCAGCTTTAATAACGTCTATGAACCCGTCCGCGTAGTGGGAGATCTCTGGCGTGGTCCAGAGCCTACGCCAATATAGAATCGGGCGTAGTTTGGCCTTTTCCGAAATTTCTCTCCTGCCTAGCTCATAACGCAGGGGCAATAGCGGACTGCTCTGAGGGGTACCTGTCAGTGACCTTAAGAATTTATTTTCTGATGTTTGGAGTTCTTGGAGATTTTCATGCCCCCATAGCCCTGCACCGTACAAAGCAGACCCGATTGCTTTTGCCTCATATATTATCAAAGGTGGTTTGATGGGTTTAGTCAGGGATTTCCTGTGTTCCTTGATAATAGTGCCAGCTAATTGCTGATGCCTTAATGTAGCAATATTAAGATGTTGCTGCCACCTATTGTCATTTGAGATAAGGATCCCCAGGTAAGTAAAAGATTTTACGACCTCCAGAATGCGAGCACTCATGGAAATTTTTGATTTAAAATTTCTATGTGGATTAAAAACCATGAGTTTTGTTTTGGACGCGTTCACCTCCAATCCGTGATCTACACAGAACTCGTCAAATATTGCCAATGCTTTTTGCAGACCACTTGGGGTTTTGGATAAAATTAAGGTATCATCGGCGAACATTAAAATGGGACCTTTTTCACCTGCAAGAGAGGGAGCATCCACTGCCCGAGATTGCATGCGGGAAACAATACCATTAATAAAAAGGGTGAACAAAGTAGGGGCCATTGAGCACCCTTGCCGAACCCCGCGCTCAACGGGGAATTCGGCGGTGTCGTTTCCATACCCACCCCATCGAATTTTGGCATAGTTGCCCTCATGCAATTGCATGATTAGAGTCAACAAGTCCCCAGGGATCCCTTGAGTCTCAAGCACTTCCCACAGTTTTGCCCTTGGTACCAGGTCGAAGGCAGCCCGCAGATCAACAAATGCTGCATACAGGCTGCCTCCGCCTAGCACCACGGTCCTCCACTGGATCAGTTGGAAACGAAAGACTTGATCCACAGTGCTGGTTGCCCTGCAAAATCCAGCCTGGAAGGGAGATAGAATATTGTTATCATCGGCCCAATCGAGCAACCTATTAATGATTACTCGCCCCACTATTTTTTGAATAGTATCTATTAAACTAATAGGGCGGTAATTACAGGGCTGAGAGCGATCTCCTTTTTTATATACCGGGATGATTACAGCACCCCGCCAGGTTACTGGGATATCTGCACCTCTGGCGATATAGTTTATTAGCAGGTGGATGTATTTGCACCATCTTACAGTATCGTTTAAAAAAACATCTGCTGGAACCCCGTCAATGCCAGGGGCGCGACCACTTTGAACAGTTTTAAGGGCAGTCAGTATTTCGCCCTGCGTGAAAATGCCATCTTCTGCCAGTGAAAAAGGCAAACATCTGCTGTCTACAGACTGATCTCTGGAAGCGTACTGTTCACTAAAGAATTTAACCCAGGCATCCTGGGGGACATTGTTAGTACTAGCCTCTTCAAGCCTATCATGACCCCATTTGACTATATGCCAGAATAACCTAGAGTGATTTTGGTCACTTGCACTTTTTAGCTTGTTCCAGTGGGCTTCATCCCAATCTTTTTTCGCTTTGGCTATGCAATGTTTGTATTGATTCCTGGCTGATCTAATAACCTCCAGGTTTTTATTCTTAATTGCATCTCCCAAGGAGGTTCTTGCCACCTTACAGTCGTGATTGTACCATTTAGCAGCTCTATAGGCACAGATCCTCTTTTTATTTACCGGTTTTAAGAAGTGGCATTTGATTTCATTAAAGAGATCTTCATGGACCTTGTTAATATTATTTTGACTAGGAGAATGCCCAGCCTCTCCCTCAAGGGCCATTATAGCCTTATCAGTTGCCATGCTTATTTTTTCTAAAACCAGCGGATCTGTTCTAACGCTTGTCCACCTCAACCTGTGTAAGTCATTAGTTGGTACAATCAACGGGGGTAAGGATTCAACACAAATACTAGGAGCAATAACATCGGACAGCCACCATTTGTGGAGAACACATAGAGGATTGTGATCACTCTCGAGCCTTTCCAAAACAACCATATCAGTAACAGATGACCATAGGGACATACTACATATGACATAGTCAATGCGGCTCTTATTTCTCCCATTGTTAAAAGTCATGGCTGGTACTCTGTCTGACTTAGTCCGACCATTCAAAGCCCTTAACCCATGTTCAAGGCACATAGCATTTAAACCTAGAATATCCTCATTCCAGCGAGTTATTGGGGTTGTATCAAGTGCGGGGATGTCCCAAATCTTGTCTTCCTCCGCACCTAAGAAAGCCTCACCAGTGTCTAGTGGTTCAAAAGTGCGGTTTAGGTCGCCTGCTATTATAATGTTATTCCCAGAAGAGTAAATTTCTAGAAAATTATACAAAGACAAAAGGACCTCTGATTTTCCTGCACTTCCACCTCTAGCATATATATTGTAAATGTCAATGGAGGAGGATAAGTCCCTCGTAAGTCTAATGAGCTGAATGTCTTTTTGGTGGAGCTCCAGATTTTTCACTACGATCTTTAGGGACTGGCGGACCCATATGATGAGTCCCCCCATCGGACGCCCTTTGGGGCCCTTAGTGGCCAGAACATGAAAATTCAAATACCCCAGTGCAAAAACGGGATCACAGGCCCAAGTCTCTTGAAAAATACAGACGTCATACTGGCTGACAAACCCAAACCATTCTCCGCAATCCATTTTGGCACAAAGCCCAGCAACATTCCAAGACAATAGGTTCCCGGTGGCAGTTACCGTAATTGGTTTAGAACTGTGAACAGACCCATTCGACATTGCGTCATCATTAACATTATCATTTATATTTGCAGTAAATAGTCCTACTGTGGCATCAAGGTTGCATGTCTCGTTTTGTGTACCTGTAGAACGACTGTGCTCCCCTGTTGTACGTACAGCCAAAGGAATTTGCGACAGAGGCATGGGGTTAAATGATTGTCAGTCACAAGCATCTAGGTTGGAGAGGGCAGAAAATCTGTTTTCCAGACCTAGACCCCACTCAGTGAGGCCGGAATTCTTACTGCCCCTTTTGGTTACAACGTTCCATTTTGTTCTTAAGGTGCTTGAATTGGGGCCTCTGCCTTTCCGGGGATAGAAAAAGTCTAAAGTCAATGGAACAATAGAAGTAGATCTTCTCTGTGGAGGGAAGATATTAGGCAAGATGTTTGGCAAAACCTCGGGGTCAGAAAAATTGAGCACGACGCAATCTCCCTTGAATTTTTTTACCCTGTTCCCAATCCACTCAACCCTTCTAGCATTTACCAGTTCTTCGGATAATTGCTGCTTGCCCCAGGGAGATATGGTCATATTGTTAGTTAGCCATGATAAGGATTTATTTAGAAGTGATGAGGTTGATTCAACTTCGCTAGGAGCTAGTGGGGGTACATTTGCGAGTACAAGAACTAGTGGCGAGGCTTCCACTACAAGCTCGAATGACCCTTTTGAAGTATTAGGTTCACCATTAAGAGGAGCAGAGGGTACAACACCAGAGGTGCTATCAGGTGGATTTATCAGTGAAGCTATTGGAAGGTTTGGCACAACGGCAGGAGTCGATCCGTTGGATTTACAGGATTGAATTTCACTCACCAATGGCTGAACACTGGACGTGATGACTTCTGGGAGTTTTCCCACCTCCCCCAGGGTTTTTCCAAGTAAACCTTCCAATTTGCTTACCTCGGCAGATAATTTATCTATTTTGCTTATCAGAGGTTTGACTATCCCTTCGATTTTTGTGTCCATCAAGGTGCAATATTTCTGAAATTGGGCGTTAGAAAAGGTCACATACGTTTCCCCAGTCAAATCATCCTCCTCTTCTTCAAGTGTCTTCCTTGGTGGCGTTGCGACTTTATTTTTAGCTGACCTTAATCCCCCCCGTTTTTGTATGGCTTTTCTTTTGCCCCCTGTAACCCTCGGGGCAGGAATAGGGGCAGCAATGGGGATGGTGGACTCACTATTTGTAGGGGCCACGGTCACTACTTCATTGTCACTATTTTCTTCAGTACTAGCTACTATGCCACTGGGCTGGATGGTAATTGTGTCCTGGAGAGAATCATGTGCCACACCGGAGAGGCTGCTATTTAGTAGAGCAAATGAGTCCTCTGTCTCTTTGTCTGCCAGTGGAGATTGTGTAGGTGAGTCTAGTCCCAGAGAAGACCTTCTGTCACTATTTATTTTCGCCACAACTTTGACAAGATGGTTCTCCATGGTGTTTGTAACTGGGGTTAGCTTTTATCCAGGCATTTGTACAGATGGATAGTGAACTTGGTGCAAGGTGTTGGCTCACATGAAACTAAAAGATGTTTGTTTACCTGGTGTTCGGTGGTCCAGGAACACTGTGTCCAATAGTGGGCATAAAAAATGTAGGGCAAAGTCCCTGGCCCAACCCAACCTTGTCCAACCTCGGACGGCCTCAGACGGCCCGCCCTTTGCCAGGGCTTCGCCCGGCGTCCCGCGAGACAGGGGTGACTGCAGATTTAAGCACCTCCTGGCGCGCGACTGACGCGGCTAACGCCGCAAAGGATGCTGGGAACAGTAGTTTTTACTCCCTGCGCCGCGCTCCATACAGCGGCCCGACCCCAGGGTGATAAAAGGAGTCCGGCGGCGGGAGGCGGGTGGTCTGTTGCACAGGTAGCAGGAGTTCCAAATGGACTTAGAATCGCCACAGGTTCAGCAACAACAGCGCTCCTCAGCAAAATAGGCTCAGAGATGCATAAAAAGTCAAGGGAGGTGATAAAAAAGGCAAGAGGGATGTAGAAAGACAAGAGGGATCAGAAAGAAGCAAGACAAGTACTGAAGGAAGCAACAGAGGAGCAGAAAGAGTCAAGAGATGTGCAGAAAAAAAAGAGGCAAGAGATGTGCAGAAAGACGGAAGAGGACTGCAGAAAGAGGTAACAGGGGTGGAGAAAGAAGTAAGAGAGGTGCAGAATGAAGCAAGAGGAGTGCAGAACAAAGCAACAGAGGTGCAGAAAGAGGCAAGAGATGTGTGGAAAGAAACAACACAAGTGCAGAAAGAAGCAACAGAGGTGCAGAAAGAGGGAAGATAAGTGCGAAAGAGGAACATACAGAAGGAAGAGAGGTGCATAAAGAGGCAAGAGAAGTGCAGAAAGAGGGAAGAGGGGTACAGAAAGAAGCAAAGAGTTGCAGAAAGAAGCAAGAGAAGTGCAGAAAGTGGCAAGAGAGGTATAGAAAGGGGCAAGAGAAATACAGAATGAAGCAAAACAACTCCAGAAAGAGGAAGAGAGATGCAAAAAGAGAATGAAAGGTGCACTGAGACCTATTGGCCCGCTAGCATGGAGCAGGAAGGCCAGCAGGGGCCCTAGGTCTCCCCCTACAGACCCTAGCAAAAATTAAACATTTTGTGGTGTCCCAGATGGGCACTTGTACACCCAAATATTACATTAAAAAACATGAAGAATAAATCAGGGGCATGTTGCTCTTTTTAATAACATTTTATTTACATCTTTTTATGACAATCATTAATATTTAATATTGTATGTACTGTGTGAATTAATTAAATGTGTTTTTCATTATAATTGCTGCAGATTTTTTAATGAAGACATTGGGTCTGCTTTTTATATGTTGACTTCTTCATACATCCAATAGGTTCACGTTGTATATATTGGTGTTCAAACCATTTGACAAAATCAGTAGGTCTGCCTTATTTAAAATGACATTCCTTATATTGTAAAATCACAGAGTGAGCTGTGTGCAAGCATGGGGTTTGGACTCCAGGCCCTGCAAGCAACGCCTTGCTGCACATGGTCAAATTGCAGTGCATTGGATGGGGTTGGCTGACCAATGGGAGTTTTATTCTGGGCCTGTCAACATGCCGGGCGTAACCAGTACAATTTCGGCTGAGATCTCGCCAGTTTGATTTGCACACCGGTCCGTCTTCATGATCGCGGGCGACTTTTGAATGACCGTACAGCGCCACGCAAATTGGGAACGACCGTCACTCAACCCCCTTCCCCGGACACCTCGTTTGATGAATTCCTGCCCAGCGTTCCCGGGCCAGTTTACCACTCCAGCCATAACGTATCTAGACGATTCATTGACAGCGGAATCCCTCTACCGATGAGCACCGATTAATTGAGGTTGCTAGCCCCCCACCAGTCCTGATGAAGACCCCGCTGCAAGGTTTCTACTAACTCCTGCCATCCAGTGGGTCGAAACGTCGACAACCCTCCACAACACCCCAGCCCCACGCTTGAGACTTTGTTAATTGTGCATTACATGGGGCATGTGTTTGTTTAAAGCGGACTATTTGGATTTATCATTGTCCTTATACTATAATTGAATCATAATTGTTCGAGACTTTTGCTTGCTTTTAATGTCACCATCCCCACCTTCACTATCCTCACCTTATCACTCCTTCCGTTCTCTCAGGGGCACTGTTCAACCTTTACAAAATGAATATTATTGGATACTATATCCCTGTTACATCTACTTTGTGATTAAAACATTGTAGACCAATGATGTGTACTATTTTTAATTAATTTTGGTTAATATATATGTTTCTTTGCTGGGACCCCTTCCCTCTCAATAACATGCTAGGCCCTGCAGCCAACCCCATGCCACACACAGCCAAAGACCGAGCACGCTGGGGTGGGGTGGGCTCCCTGTGGGGAGTTGGATGCAGGGCCTGGAACCAGGCCAGACTCTGCATCTGGCCCCACACCATGCACGTCCAAAGGCCGAGA
This sequence comes from Lissotriton vulgaris, assembly GCF_964263255.1. NCBI lineage: Eukaryota > Metazoa > Chordata > Amphibia > Caudata > Salamandridae > Lissotriton > Lissotriton vulgaris. The sequence goes on along the minus strand of NC_141685.1, from coordinate 1,254,555,391 downwards.
GCCCCATTGGGGTTGTCTGCCCATTAGCCTGGCGTGGGGTTGGTGTTACACACGGTGATAAAATATTACTATACGTAAAAAAAATCTTAACATTTACAGAGAAAACAAAAGGCTAAAGTGATGCTTTAGTTAAGTTTGGTAATATCTTTCTTTACATTAAAACAAACATTAGAAATTCACTGTAGAAAAAAAAGATTTGAGGAACATTATTGATAGATAAAAATGTCAGTTAAAACATACTGTTTAACCTAAAAACAAACACTAAAATTCATCAGTTATAGTTATCTCAAGTAACTACAATGCATGCCTTAGAGTAACTAACTTGTGCCCTTGTCATGCAGTGCTAATTATGTTACATATTCACTCATGTAATGTTCTATGACACCATTGATAACATAACTGCACCATCTGAAAAGATATCATTGATGACAGCATTGTGCATTTAGGGACACCAAGTTACTTGAGTAAATAACTGAAATCTTCATAATTTTACATGGAAGTGCGTTTGCAGTACCAGTCATTGGCCATGTGTGATGCCTGACTCACTCCAAGGGTGAGCTGGGGTACATTTCAGCCTGTTTTGACACTCTTAGGGCAGTAGTAACTGTAGAGGTATAGTTTGTGCATGACAGTGGTCTTATTCTTTGCAGGTGTATGATTGTATTAGCATGTCCCTCACTAAACCCCTCATTAAAGTACCCTTATCCCCTACCATTTAGTAGTAGATAATCCCTCTTTGCCCATTATGCCCTTGTTCGCTCCAGCATTTGCTGCTAAAAATGTGTGCAGATATCCACAACTAAAAAGAAGCAGGAGCGGAGACTGTTTGAGAATTGTGCGCTCAAGTTAATCAGCAAACAATTTAAATTAAAACAAGTGGGATGATGCTCTATAACAAGACCACAAGATGGCAGTGCAACATTAGTAACTGCATTTTAGGCATTCATTCCGTATTTCATGTAACCGATATTATAAAGAAATGGAAAGTTCATGCTCAGTCCAGTGAACCTTGTGTTGAAGGTATTCAAGGATAGGAAGACATTCATGCTCAAAGTGAATTAAAGTCTATAGCTGGAAGAGAAATGGCAGTCGAATAAGCTTGTTAAAAAGGAACAGATCACAAGGACTGTTAGTGGGAGTGAAATTTCACGCGGAAATCATGGTGAAAGAAATAATTTTCCCACAAAATGTGGAAAAATATAACAGTGATAATTTTCTGCCCAACTGAATACGTTAAGCAAGCTATAATTGTTTAAGATATGATAAGGAGGTAACACTGACAGGGGCGGCTCCTCTGCTAAGGCAAAGGATCATCGCCCCATATGAAAAATAAAATGATAATAACATAATCTTATCATTTTATTTTTCAGGACTCCTCTGTAGGGGCGGGATAGACTGAGCAGGGGGAGGAGTTGTGGGGACTCTCTAAGTGCGCATGATGGCTTGTCCGGCCAAACCATCATGCACACTTTACATGTGCTCCACCGAGGTGTGTTGCACAGCCTGGATGTAGAACATGCGCAGGCTCCCATAAAGGGCCAGACTAGGAACCAAAACCGGTCCTGGCAAAGTGCTCGCCCCCCCCCCCCCCCCCCCCCCCTTGCGGGGGGTTGTGGATGCCACCGAGCTCTTTGACCGGGCCGGCTTTCTGCCGATTTTGTTACAGGGCCAATTTTGCAGCTATGCTGCAAAAACGGCCCTGTAACTAAAATGGCCCCCAGGGGCCCAAAACCGGCCCCCACCCGTGCGGCGCACCGTGGGATTGCCCGGTGCCCGCTATGGCCAGTCCGGCCCTGCTCCCATACCCTATCAGAGCGCCAAAGCACGGTGCTCAGACCAATCACAAAGCTGATTTCAGCAGTATCATGGTTGGCTAAGGGAGTCTGGAGACCTAGTTCCTTCTTGATTCTACTTTCTGCATCAACGGAAGAAGAAGACGGAAGACAAGCGGTTACCAGCAGGATAGTTAAAAAAAAATATTTACTTTTTTAATCTCCCCGCCCCACCACTACTGCCCCATAGCAGTTGCTACTGGGGCACTCCCTCCTTAGGAAAAACAACTGCAAACTTAGAAACAAATGTACAATGTTATATTAACGGACTCTGGGAGAAGTCAATCCCCAGAAGATTCATGCCAAAAACAAGGCATAGGACAGGGGATAGGTAGGAATAGGGAGATGGGGAGGATAACATAATCCAGTGACTAAGACTGTTTTTGAAAAACTTTATGACTATAAATATATATGCAAAAACAACAATTGATGGACAGAATGCAGAACAATGTCATACACTCACCCCAGTACAGAGATCTGGGCCTAAATCCATCGTTTTTTTGCGCACCATGCCATTCCAGTTTGAACCCAGCCATATGCAAATTAGTCTTGACCCTGTGCCCAATGGGAACAGTCCAGCCCGAACTGCCAGGCGAGGTCCTCCCTGGACTGGAAACAAGCATCCTAGGGCCAGTTTCGGAGTTTCACCCCTCTTCAGCCAGAATAGCTTGCCTCCAGGGGCGTGGAGAACACAGGACCTGTCCAGCATTCCGTCCATCAATTGTTTCATTTGCATATGTCACCCTTAAGTGGGAAGGGTATGCCCAGACGTGGGTCCCATGCTCACAATACCACTGGATTCAAGCTAGCCTGTCTGATGAAAGGTGATGCCCTGAAAACTTTCACAGGTTGCTTCTTTCCAGTCCAGGAAGGACCTGGCTTGGAGGTTTGGGCTGGGCTGTTCCCACAAGGAACAGGGTCAAGACTGATTTGCATATTGCTGGGTCCAAACTGGGGTGGTGTGATGACCAAAAGAATAATGGATTGAACCCAGATCCTTGTGACTGGAAGTGAATGTTTGCCTGGTCCAGCATTCCGTCCATCAATTATTTATTTTGCCTATGTTGCCCTAAGTGGGAAGGGTATCCCCAGACGTGGGTCCCGTGCTCACTACACCACTGGATTCAAGTCAGCCTGGCTGATGAAGGATGATGTCCTGAAACCGGTCCCAGGATGCTTGTTTCCGGTCCAGGGAGTGCCTGGCTTGGCAGTTCGGGCTGGACTGTTCCCACAATGAACAGGGTTAAGACTGATATGCATATGGCTTGGTCCAAACTGAGGTGGTGTGATAAGCAAAAGAATGATGGATTAAACTCAGATCCTTGAGACTTGGGGTGAATGTTTGCATCGTCCAGCATTCCGTCCATCAATTGTTTTTTTTGCATATTAAATATATATACACCATGGTGTACTGGTGAATCAGTGGATGTATGAGTGCTGTATAGATGATTCAGCAGGTATGTGTCTGACTGGATAAGTGAATGATTAGGTGTCTCAGTGAATGTATAGGTTAGTGACTGGTTGTGCAAATGTTTGTATCAGTCGGTCAGTTGGTGTCCAAGTGACTGTACGGGTATGTGAGTGGGTACATGAGTAGCTGAATCATTGATTGATTGGTTGTCTGAGTACCTGTATGAATGTTTGATTGGGTGAATGAGGGTGTGCGTGACTGCCTGTGTGGATGAGTTAGTGGGTGAGCCAGTGGTTGTATGGGTTAGTGAGTGTGTGAGGTGATGTATGGGTGAGTGAGTATGTGTATGACTGTGTGGGTGAATTAGTGTATGTGTCATTGGTGTATGGGAGAGTAACTGGGTGTGTGAAAGGCAGCATAGATGGGTGATGGGGTATATCTGTGACTGTATGGGTGAGTGAATAAATATGAGAGGGGCTGTATTGGTGAGTGTGTGCTTGTGTCATTGATTGTAAAGGTGAGTGAGTATGTGTTAGTATATGTATGAGTAAGTAAGTGGGTGTGTGTGCAACTGTGTGGGTGAGTAAGTGGCTGTGTGATTGACTGTATAGGTGAGTAAGTAGGTGTGGGAGTAACTCTAGAGGTGACTGACTCAGTGTGTGAGTGGCTGTATGGGGGTATGAGTGGATATGTCAGTGGCTGTATTAGTGAGTGAGTGGGTGTATGACAGGCTGTATGGGTGGATGAGTGGATTTGTGCACCGATCTATGGATCAGTGAGTGGTTGTGTAAGTACTGGTATGGATCTGTGAATGGGTTTGTGAATGATTGTTGGGGAGTGGGAATGGAAGTAGGAGTAGCGCCTTGAGACCCTCAAGGGTGAGTAGCGAGCTTCACCAATCACTGATTAATTGATTGATTGATTGAAAGGTTCTATGTGGTGTGAGTGGGTGCATTAGTGATTTTGTGGATGATTTCATCAGTGATGTCATCGGTGATGTCATTTAAGATTTCATCAGTGATGTCACTGACCATGTCGTGAGTGATGTTATATGTGAGTTAATAAGCAGTGCATTGAGGCGGGGTAAGTTATAGTTAGCTCAACTAAATATACTGCTGAACTCTGCTGGTTTTGTATGAGTAAAACCTGAACTAACAATAATGTCCCTGTAACATTTGTTTTTTCAGTAAACTTCTAATGTTTTTTTATTCCATTTCCTAACTATAACGCCCCTGTAACCTTTGTTTTTTTCAGTGAATTTTGAAGGTTTTTTAAATGCTAATTCCTAACTATAACTTTTGCTTTTTTCAGTGGATTTCTATGGTTTTTCAAGTAGTTATGGCATTTGTAGAGTTGTGGAGAAAGGGGTCGGGCCTCTGACCAGCTTTCAGTAGTCCCACTGTGTGGGACTTACAGGAGGGTTTCCTGGCCCCCAGGGTCCCTCAGCATCCAAGAGGACTTTATTTTCCAACCAGTAGTGCATCAGGAGATGTGTTTGCAGAGTGGTGGAGAAAAGGAACATGTCCTCGAAGACCTCGTAGCAATCCCACTGTGTGGGACTTATTGGAGGTAACAGGAGGGGTTGTTCACCCCAAAGACCCTCTGCAGCCAAGGGGACTTCATACCCAACTAGTAGTGGGTAAGGAGGCGTGTTTGCAGAGTGGTAGAGAAAAAGGGCGGGCCACGAAGACCTCTCAGCAATTCTGTAGTGTGGGACTTACTGAAGGAAATAGATGGGTAGTTGTCCCACAAGGAGGTCTTTGGGGGCCAACACATATTTATGTATTTTATTACTCTGTCTTTCTGACATAAAGCTATCTGGAAAAGTATAAATCAGGTCAGATGTCATTTAAGAAATATATTTGAAATACAACTCACTCTATTACCCTAAAATTCCTACAATGACAAAAAAAACTAAGAACAGAAAAATACATACTATTTGAAAGAATAATAACACAATAAAGGTAATTGTTACACAAAACGCTCAAACATAGTGTAATTGATTAAACAATTAGGACAGTGAATTATCTAATTAACAAACCTCATATTTGAAGAAAATAGCTGCCAAATACCTAAAAGAAACATATTCAATGATCTAATTAACTAATTAACAAATTTAGGGACTGATTTATGTCTTGGCAGATGGGTTACTCTGTCACAATGGTGACGGATATCTCGTCACCGAAATATAAATCCCATAGGATATAATAGGACTTATATTTCGGCGAACAGGATAGACATCAATGTTGTGACAGAGGGACCCTTCTGCTGAAATCTAAAGCAGGCTCTAAAACTTTACAAAAATTACATAAAAACAAAATATTTGAGCTCTCCACCATATTCCCCTATAAACCCAACAATGCGTCAAAATCGGTACGCTAACCCCGCTACCGCGTCCATATCCGAGGCCAACAGGCCTGCTGATGGCAATTGAGGCTTATTAGGTTTAGGCATGTATAAATATGTCCTGATGATGATTCGTGATTTTTAAATACGAATCGAAACGCCGTCGACAAATATATGAGCCTTATACAACTGTAAAATTCATTTTTTTCCTTCTAAAATGTAAAGGTGCTAGTATTGTTCTGTTTTTCATTTTAAACTATTGACAACAACAGTATAACAGAACGCTAAGCTTTTGCCTAAAAGCCCTTTGTTTGTTTTTTCTGTCTATGCTGTATGTCTGTAAAGTTGGGTAAAGGCTTGTGCCCCGTCTTGTATGTTGTAAGAATTTCTTGTACTACATTCTTTAATAAGTAAATACTAGACCTCTGTCCGGCTGGTCATGTCAAACTAATATAGTAACGATTTTGTCTATATTTATTTGATTCTATTCTTATACTTGTAAGGGACCGTTGTTGTCTTAAAGAATCAGGTTAGAACATGACACAACAGGCATTCTAAGCATGAGAGAAACATTACATAATCCTATAACTGGCCTCCCTTCTCACTCAGCATGCTCTCTCCACCTCACCACTGTCTCTGATTTCCCCTCCTCTCTTCTGCCTCACCAACTTTTCTTTGACCCTTCCTTTATGTAACCCACTCTCCCCACTCACCGTACCCTCTTCCCGCAACCTCAATCTCCTTTGTCTAGCTCACACTCAATCTCCTTCCCCTCTTTCCACTTTACACATTCCTCACATCAACTTCCAACACCCCACAAATGGCATTGTCAATGTTTATTTCATTCACTTTGAGCAATCAGTTTATTTTATGTTTGTGTGTCTAGTAATTTGTATAATAGTTTCTTGTTCAAAGCAAGCAATAAAATCCTTCATAGTTCAGCAACTAAATGTATAAATCTATGGTGTAATGTACTTGCCCTAACTTATAAGTCAAACAGCCCTTTGTTATTGCAGGTTTTACATTGAAAGGTACCAATGTGTCCTAGCAATGGTTTTTGCAACCAATGAAATCAATGGAAACCCTGAAATTCTTCCTAACATCACTCTGGGGTTCAAGATATATGACACCTGTTTCTCTGATCTAGCAGCGACTGAGGGGGCCATGCATCATCTGTCAAACAGCAGAGAGTCTGTTCCAAACTACAGCTGTAACTCAGAGCAGAAAATGTCTGCCATTATTGGAGACTCTCCATCCTCCGCGTCTCTTGCCATTGCAAGGATCCTGAGTGTCAGTCGATTTCCACAGGTACATGTTTTTGAAATATTTATTATGAGGTACTGAAATAGTGAGCTTTGAAATGGCAAATGAGCATATTACGAGTTTCCTCTAATCGAGTAGTGTCATGGACACCGAGGCTGAGAGGAAACAAAGAGGGCCCTGCAGGGCCCCCTGTGCCTCCTATGCATGTGGACGCACACAGGGGGGCACAACATGGGCTCCCCTGTTTGAATGGTAATATGCACAGCAGTTCCTGCATGGCAAGGACTTTTCAGTCCATGCCTAGAGATCAATAATATGCCTTCCCTCACCTCTATCAATATCTACTTCCAAGTGAGGCCTAGGATCACTATTAGTAGGGAATCCAGATTTGTTCAGTGCCGCTCCCTCGTTTGATACAATTGTAGACTTTGAACACCTAGAGCCTGATTATGAGTCTGGCAACCCACGGACCAGACTTGTGAGGGTGTGGCCGTCTCCTGACCACCCAATTACGAGTCTGGAGGTCGGACTACCACAGCCCCGCTGCAGCTGCCAGGGAACTGCTGTTCCCTGGTGGTGTTGCAGCAATCAGTAGTTTGCAATGTGAGCATATTAGGAGTTTCCTCTAAGCGGGTGGTGACATGGAGGTTCTTACTCTATGGACACTGTGGTGGAGAGGAAACAAAGGTGGGTCTGCAGGGCCCCTAGTACCTCCTATGTATGTGGATGTATATGGGGGGACACAACATGTGCCCTCCTGTGTGAATCCACACCAGTTCCTGCATGGCATGGACCTTTTAGTCATGCCATGCAGGACGTTTTATGGGCGTTGCCATTGTGGTGTCCATTTTTAGGGCACTGCTGTGGGATCACCAAAAAAAGCCTGACAGACACAAGTGGCAGCCGGTCTGACCATGGCTTTGGCAGTGCATCGGCGGGGTGGACCATGTGCTGCAGAGCCAAAGTCATAATCTGGCCTCTAGTGTTTGACATCTGAGGTACCTCGGCTCTGTTACTAGGATTACTGCTACATGTGCTTTGTTGTAATATGAAAGGTGTTTTGCTTTTAATTGCTACCTGGGAAACATTGGTGTGTCGCCTGAAAATGTGCACAAAGGTCTGGCAGAGTTGCATGCAGTTCAAATATGGTAGACAAGATAGACAGAGATATTTGAAAAAGATAACGTACTAAAAATCACATTTCTGAAAAAGAATAACGAGGCCTCTGTTTAAGAAGTGTGACTTCAAAACCCTTTCCTCAGCATTTATTGGGAAAATACTACCAACTTCAAATTTGCAGTGTGTAGGTAAAAGAAATGTCTGTCCATATCAAGGGCAATGCCTGATTTGAAATATCCACACTCAGTCAAAATATTAAGTAAAGAATATTGTGATACGAAAATATTGTGGCCAAAATATTGAGAATGAATATTTTGTTATGGTACTTCATATACAAGTACCCTTAAAACATGTATCTATATATATATATATATGTACATATATGATATTCAAGTCATATACAGCCCGATTCAGCAATTCAGGAGCACTTAGGAGCGGTGTCCGAGCTTGTCAGCTCAAATGGTTCAAGGGAACCATATATAAGTGCAAAGGGCCGGATTCTGAGAATCTGGCCCTTTGCGAGTGCAATTTTTGTATTTGGGATTCATCATCCCAAATGCAAAAATCGATATTTGCGAAATCGCATATTTGCGAGGAATAGGATTTAAGGAATCTCTATTAGAGATTCCTTAAATGCAATTCATTAACCAATTTGAAATTGCGAATTCACAATATTTGGCCGCTATTTACCACGAAGTCTGACTTCGTGGTAAACAGCGAAAAAAATAGAAAAAAACACTTTAGTGCATTTTTCTCTGTTGCATGTTACACACACACATGTCCTTTGGATATGTGTGTGCGCAACACCTGTGTAAATTTGCATTTCAGGGGTGCTACAGGGTGTCCTTTGGACACCCCTGGCACCCTTGAAATCGCTATCTTATTTGCGATTAGCTAATTGCTAATCGCAAATAAGGAATAACTCCCCATTCATTCCTATGGGCCTATAGGCCCATAGGAATGAATGGGGAGTTATTCCTTATTTGCGATTAGCAATTTGCTAATCGCAAATAAGGAAGATGTAGGAATCGCAATATTTTTTGCAATTCTTACATGAATCCCGTTTTGCAAGTCCTTAATAGCGATTCCTTATGAATCGCTATTAAAGACTCGCAAAACGGGTCTTTGATGAATCTAGCTGATAATCTGCATTCTATCTGTTTTATAAATTGTCATATTCCCTGCCTGAATATTAGCTATAAAGGTAAAAAAGGGACAGTAATTATTTGAGGTTAACCCCCAAGAAGCAGTTTGTTGTCAGTTTTAGCAACTAATCTCATCTGTGAGCCACAGAGATCAAATTCCTCCTTCAAAGACCTGCTAAATCCATAGGATGAGTAAAAGAGGGAACCTCGCTAATCACACTGGTCACAATGGCAGGTGAAAAGTAAGGTATAACACTTGAGCTTCGTTCAGAGTTTCGTTTTAACCTGGCATATGTTAAAAATAGATGCATGTGTTGAATGCCAAACTCTTATTTCCCTTTCCTCATTTAGATGTAGAGGAGCGTCTGCATTAAAACTGATGGAGACTCTGCAATGAGAAATAACATCTGGCAGGAAATGAAGGGCCCACGTGGCATTGAAAGGCCCGATATTTAGGGCAGGACTTCAGATGCCTGGTCAACTGTGTTTTTTCCTTCCAAATGTGTCTATGCAAGCATGGTGGTCCCAGGCAGGAAAAAACTGCTAATGTTCCCATATGCTGAAAGAAAACTCCCTGCACATTTTTTTAAAAACAACCCCACCTCACCATAGAAGTTTGTCTTTGAAAAATTAAAATATTGCTGGCACTCCATTGTGCCTCCAAGCCACTTGTTAGTGCAATGATTGGGGGCAGGCATTGCTAGCATTAGCCAAAAAATCCTTTCTATATGATGGCAGACTGATCCCCTCTGGTGGAAGGAGGCAGGGCTTCTGAACCCCCAGCCCCCCGTGGCCTGGTGGCTAGCTTACTTGATTTCTTGACATAGATGGGATATTTTCAGACAAGCAGAAGCCATCAGAGCATGTGATGAAAGAGGATTGCACCTGATGATGAGGAGAATGTTCTCTTTTTAGGTAGGCCAAACTGGTATCTTCCTGGGATGAATTTGGACATGGGCAAGAGGAACCGTAAGGAATCAAACTTAAGACACATAGGACCTGATTTCGACTTTGGTGGTCCTTACGCAGGATGCCATGCCAGCGCCCCCGGGAGGACTTCTAAAGCTGGACTCAAGTCAAGTCAAGTCAAGTCATAAGCTTTTATTTGATTTGAAAATACAAATCACACAAGCATAGACATATAAACAATTCATTGCATACACGATTAATCTAAAAACATAGTGACTCAAATGATCTCAGAGATAATTCATAAAAGAAGGAAACATATACTAGCATACACCGGGCAACAATACATGATTAAAAATATAATATAGAGTAAAAAGCTAAAAGCTAAAAAGGGTCATGCATGTACAGACAGGAAAAAAGATAATTATCACACAAAATACATTTCCTGGCAGCTGTACATTTGAGCGTTGTTTCTATAGGGCTAGAGCAAAATACAGTACAAAAGGAAAGGTAGAGGGACCATACATTTACAGACAATGAGCATAATGCGAGATTAAATACAATATGCTGTTAAAAAGGAAAATATGTACAGACAGGAGTGTATATAATTATGGCAGCACTATACACTTCCTGGCAGCTGTACATTTCAGGATAAAAGTGGCAACAAAAATACAAATATCCACATTCTCTAGGGAAGATAATAACTCTAGAGCATTCTTAAATGATCGAATATTGTATTTTATAAAAATAGGTTTTAGGTACCTTATTCTTAAAAACTGATAGAATTTACAGAAAAGTAAAAAATGACAGCAGCTTTGGCGTGAGGTGTTGTCGCATGGACAGAGAGTCTCAGATCTTAATTTCTGTACTGGGAAGGCGACAAGGTGATGTGCAATACCCAACCTAACTCGGGTTAGTACAAACTGATGAGAGGGTCGAGAGACATTCGAAAGGTAGGCTTGAAACCCCGGAGTTAAATTTAATTCTTTGTAGAACTTCACGGTGGCTAACTTGCCATACACCTTATCTCGCCCTTTCTTTTTAAAGTTTAAAAATGTTTGTTTGATTTCTTTTTTGGGGATTGCAACCGCCAATTCGGGGTCAAGGAGAACATCAATTTCGAATAGGGTTTTATACCAGTAGTGAATGTATTTCAGCCACTCCATACGGAGTGAGTAATCCAGGCCTATACAGTCAAGAATAATTTCTTGAGTGAATCGAGTTTCTGTCTTAGCCCAAATAGAACGCCACAATAAGAGTGGCCGAACGGCTGCTAAGTCAGAAATGAACTCGATCCCCACCTCATCATGGATTAGTTGGACAGAGGCAGATGGGGGGAGACATAACAGTCTTTTTAGAAACTTATTTTCATCCTTTTGGAGCGATGGGCCCTCAGTATGACCCCACACACCCGCCCCGTACAATGCAGAGGAAACACAACGTATGTTATATATGTTAATCATATCTAAAATACTTCTCGATCCAAGCTTGGATGCAAAGCGGAAAATACTACTAGTGGTTTGCAACATTTTCATCCTGATATTATCAAACTCGGGTATCCATGACCCGTCATTGGCGTAGGTAATTCCCAGATAGCAAAATGATTTTACCTGTGTCATCTTGTCGCTATCTAAGAAAAAGCTGGACTTCAGTTTGTTAGTGGACTGCCCACACTGCATTACATACGTCTTAGATTTGTTCACGCGGAGCCTTCTGTTTTGAATAAACAGCATAAATCTGTCAATTAGTCGCTGTAAACCAATCTGGGTACGAGATAAAAGAACAGCGTCGTCCGCATATAGTAATATTGGGACGGGTTTGCCTCCGATCAGGGGGGCATCTGCTGGGGTATCAACCAAGATGCGATCAATATAATTAATAAAAAGGGAAAATAAAAGGGGGGCCAACACGCATCCCTGGCGAATGCCCCGTGAGACTTTGAGAAACGGCGTACATTCGCCTAGGGTGCCATAACGAACTTTACAGTAAAGTCTCTCATAGAGCCTGGCCAAAAAGTGGACTATTTCCTTTGGTGCCCCTGACTCAAGTAAAACCTTCCAAAGAATGGCATGATCAACTAAATCAAACGCGCTGCTCAAGTCAGCAAAACATACAAAAAGATTGCCCTTTTTTGCTACAGTATATTTCTTTAAAATAAGGTCCAAATTTACACATTGCTCCAGGGTGCCCATACCTTTCCTGAAGCCATATTGCACTTTTGTTAAAATATTCATATCTGTAGCCCAAGTTTCTAATCTTTTGAGCAGAATTCTGCTCATGACCTTTACTGAGGCGTCCAACAAAGAGATCGGACGGTAATTTGAAGCCTCAGATTTACTCCCTTTTTTAAATAGGGGGATAATAACTGATTGACCCCAGGAGGGAGGGATATTACCTTCTACTGCACAGTTAAAAGTCCTCACCAGGATAGGAACCCACAAGTTAGGTTCAGCTTTTAGTAGATCAATGGGGACCCCATCGGGTCCCGGGGCCTTCCCCCCCTTGCTATTAGAAAACCCTTCGTGTCCCTCTTCCAGGGTTATTTCCAAGGGTAGGGGTATCCAGGAGGAGGGCTAAGTAGCTGGTGAAGTTAGGGATATCCCTTCAGGGTTAAAAATATTAGTAAAATGGGTAATCCACTCCTCACAAGCAACATAAGAAGTTATTTCCGGGATTCCTTCAGTATTCAGAAAGGGACTATTAATTGTTTCCCAGTAAAGTTTGCAGTTTTTGGTCTCTGCTGCTTCCTTCAACTTATTCCATGCTTCACTTTGTAAACCCTTTTTTCTGTTAGAAATTGCCAATTTATAATTAACCCTTAATTGTTTTATTCTATTGCTGTCTCGGGGTTTAATACCTAGGGCTTTCTTCAATTCCCGTAGAGCTACTGTACAGGATTTGTCAAACCAGCCTAGTTTTACAACTTTTTTAGATGAAGGTTTCCTAGTAAAAATAGCATCAATGATAGTATTAAGCCTGATAAATTGTGATAACAGGAAATCAGGATCAATATAATTTTTTAGGCAATAACTGATTTCAGTTTTGCAACTGTCTATAACCTCCCTTTGTTTAGCCATGGAGTTGGTTCCTGTCCATTTAATCCTCGGACCGTTTGGTCTAATCGGAGCTATATCAGTGGAACAGGTTTCTCCAGTCACTATATTTGCACCCTGTCCCGGTAGGGTAACGCAGATGCTATTATGATCACTTAGACTTTCCTCTCTAATACATAGATTTAGGAAGTCTCCGTTGCTGGAATACAAGATATGATCAATAAAAGTCCCAGCATCCCTCCCTGTGAAGGTGGGGCAAATAACATTCAGACTATTTTTATTACAATTTAGCAGGTTTAAATGTAGTTTAATTAACAGTTTATTTAGAATGGAGCCATAATGGCAATGTGGGAAATGAAGAAAATCCTCACTTTCATCCACACCCCCCCTGGGATTAACCGTCTCTGTACCAACACCACATGGATTCCCTTTTGATAAATGGCAAGGCTGTAGGTTAAAATCCCCTGCCCATAGGATATCAGCCCTTCTATTTGAGATGCCCAAAACCTTTACAATTTCCTTTTCCAAAGGGAATAAAATATTCCCTCTGGTTACATCAAAGATATTATTATAGAAGTTAACAAGGACCAAATCGTTTCCCTTACCACATTCGACCCTTACTACCTGGCTGTGGGTACCCACATTTGTGCTGCTTTTGACTTTGTAATTACACAACTTGTTGGACAATAGTATCAGAAGGCCCCCCTTAGCCCTACCTGAACTGGATTTGGTGGCATTAAGGCAATGAGATGAATACCCCTCTATATTTATTTGCTCCTGGCACCAGGTTTCTTGGAGGAGGATTATATCAAATCCTTCCCCTATAAACCTAGGCCAGAAGGGGGTGTCTAGTTTCCCTGCAATTCCGGCAATGTTCCAGGAGATGAGGGTAAGGCCAGCGTGCTCGGTTGAACCATTAGCGACAAACTCTGACTGAGAGGCCTGAGCTATAAGCAGGGTATCTGCCTTGGCACTCTCACATGGGACAATCTTCAGGACACAGGGATCCACACACGCTTCTTTGATGATGCATGAAACATCACTTTGAAGGTGCCCAACTACAGGACTACAAGTAGGAGTCTGGGTGTTATTGGGATAGGGTTTGAGAGGGGTAGTTTGTGAGGGGCTACCTTCCTGTGCAGAGATCTTCCGTATGACAGCATGTCCTCTAGGGGGTACGCAATCAATAGTAGAGACTGCTCGTTCGCTAACGTGGACATGTTGCATACGTGGATCCATCCCTAACTGCCTATTGTCAGACTGATTTAATGGTGGTAATGCATAATGTCAATCAACCATCTCGAGGCAATCAAATCTGTTATTGGTATGAATGCCTTGCCACCCATCGCCCAAAGGTTGTCCTCTATTAGAGTACCAGGGGCGAGGTACCCACTCCCTACTCCTGTGCTTCTGGGTCAGCCACGGGCCTCCAAAATTCCAGGGATGTTCAGGGGGTATGACCCAATTAGGTGGTGGTATTGGGTGATGATAATTGAATGTGGGGGGATAGAAAAAGGAGAGTCGATGGGTGTCAATTCCCCCTCTCTTCTCCAGGTCTGGCCATGAACAGATATGATTCACGGTGGACGCATCCTCGCATGTAATGATAACACAATCCCCCTGAATACTCTTAGGGCTCGTCCCTACCCATGGTACTCTACGCACAGATGATATCCTACTGGTATTTGGAGGCTGTAATGGCCTATTAATACTAAGCCATTGGAGAATTTTATTCAAAAGAGACCAGGGAGGTTCATCTGTTCCTGCTGTGAGTTCGGGTACTCCTGTTAAAATCACTGTAAATGGGGATACCTCAGGTGCTAGATGAACAGGGCGTTTGGGTCTAGATCTCTTTTTGCCTTCTGGGGGTTGGGTTTGGGTTTTTGGAGGCATGGGAAGTGCAGTTTTGGGTGGCTCTGAAGACACATTGGCCGTGGTATGATTGGCAGCTGTTGCTGGTGCTGGTGGAGGGGGAACAGAAGAAATCTGCTGGCTAGGTACAGATGACTGAGCTGGAGATTTTACTTTAGGCTTAGATTTAGCAAAATTTTTTGAAACTGGCGGTATAGGTGTTGAAGGCTCTATTGTTTTAGACTGGGCCTTATTCGTAACAGGCGGTCTATCCGAGTTAGATGGTGGACCCCCAGAATTGACCGCTGTTGATACCCCACCAGGTTTATTAATTGCCTTCCTGGTCTGGTTGGGTAATTTAATGAGGAGTGTGGCAAGTTGCTTTTCTATTGCCATAATGCTCCGTTCCAGCGGTTGGAGATGGAATTTTAATAAATCCCTAAATCTAGCAAAGAGCTGCGAGGAGTCACAAGCAGTCAAACTGACACCACCCTCTTGAACATTGTCCAATATTGGACGTTGTAAGTTTGATGAAGGGGGTGGTGCAGAGTTATTACCAGGGGGGGCGTTATTGATAGGTGCCGCTATGTGCCCTTTCGTTTTGTTGTTTTTGGGACATTGTTTGGTGTTATTACCCTTATTCAGGGGTTCTGGCTGCTTTGGGACAGCACCTTCTCTCACCCCCTTGAGCCGGGTTGTTTGTACCGGATCTTCAGTCAGAATCAGCTCAAGGTTCGGGGTAGTCTCAAGGCTCCCTATCGAATCCAATACCAACGACAAGTTGGTAGCAGACAAATCCACAGCATTTGGAATGGAGTGGACTTGAGCTGTTGCATCAGATTGTATTAAGATAGGAATAGGAGAAGCTGATGGAAGCGGGGTTAGTGCCGCTGCTATGAGGCCCATTGAAGATCTCCTGGCGATCGCAAGGTCCTGGGATACCCTGCGTTCTAATATGGAAATGTTTTCGTTGATAGCCTCAGTAGTTGTTAAAATAAACTTATCAATAGGACCTGTAAACAAGGCAGTTTTAAGTGCAGTCTTGCTTCTGGAGCCCCGTGTCGAAGTCATTGTTATAAAGTTCAAATATCGATAGTCAATACCTTTAACAGATGTGGGCAGCGTCTGGATAGTAGGAACCAAGGGGGGTGGCCCAGCCCAGCCCGGATCAGTCTGGAACGGGCTGAAACGGGCCCACCCTTGGCCCGGGCTTCGCCCGGCGTCCCGCAAGACGGTGAGGATGCTGCTTTGGAGCGCCTCCTGGCGCTAGTAAGTGACGCGGCAGGTCGCTGGGGCTTCTGGGGGTTGTGGTGCAGTCCGCGCTGGACACACAACAACACCAACTGCCAAATTACATTTTTAATTCTTGGCAGGTGGTGGATGCTGTGACAGTGTCTAAAGGCCCATAGGTGAGCCTCGGACAGACACATATGTGACACAGCTGTAGCACGTTCCTGCAGGGTGCAGCTTGCACCATGTGGTGCATGCTGCACCCTGCAGGAACTGGGGTGCAAATTTACAACATGCACTCTCAGGCCCAGAGGCACAGCCTTTCCATGATGGGTTCATCACCATGGGAAGGCTGGTGGTGAGGCAACTTGTAATATACTCTATGCTGCCGCAGCAGTTCCCCCTGCATATTGATGCCTCTACACACACTGCCACCCGCTCCACGAATCCTTGATCCCGGTGGTGCTGGCGGTCTCTTGCCCATCCGACCGCCACAGTTGCTGCAAGGGCTGAGGAAGGTAGGTTTTCGTTAAACCTCAGCTACTAAGACTTAAGTTCCAGAAAGTGTCTTTGCCCTAGGGAGCATGTAAATGTAAATGTGTTTCGATTTATATAGCGCACTATAACCCAGGGGTCTCGAGGCGCTTGCTTAGGGAACCCGTCCTGGTATTCCCCTGTGAGATACCCCGGCCGGGTATCCACAAGGTGAAAGCCAGGCATCCCGCCGCGAGGGGCCATAGTGGAGATTAAGCAAGCTATTGCCCAGAGTCGCAGAGTGTGATCCCGTGAGTCGAGTAGGCACCAGAGCGAGAATTGTTGACTCCATGGAATTTTTTAGCCCGAGACCCGTCGAGGCGGGGAATCGAACCCTGGTCCACGGCCGATCTCAGCTTCCTGGTCTGCCGCCTCTAACCACTGAGCCACACTTCTCCACACAAATCGCATCTCTTTTGAATCGCATCTCTTTTGACGCTGGAGAGTTGAGGTGCCTATCTGAAACTGCACCCCTTTGTCAGGGGAGAGAAGATGGTCCTGCAGTCTTGGAGAGTTAGAACTGCAGCAGAAAACCCTAGGAAACAGTTATAACTTGCCACCTACACTGGAGTTGTGGACACTGCTTAATTTGTAAAATATGAAGTACAGGTGCTCAAATTAGTTTTCGGAGGCCACACCCACTTCCCTAGGCTCCACACACTTCCACCAGTGGCTCCACCCACTTACTCTAGTTGCACCACCCACCTCCTCAACTGGCACTGCTGCCTACTTGGGAGGTCATTTTCTTCTCTGGATTACGGGCTGGGAGGCCCAGGCTACTCACTGCTAAGCATGGGCGGAAAATCCGTTCCGCTTGCGGATTTTGTGGATTTTCAGTAAATTCGCAATCCGCGAGATTTGCGGATTTCCCGCAAAATCCGCGAGTTGAACGGATTGGGTAAAAAGTTCAAGCTGACTTTTGTAACTCTTTTAGAATGGCGCCGGCAAGCTGCCAGAGCCATTCTAAAATAGTTACAACAGTCAGCTTCAACAGGAATCTCTAATAGATAAAGTAAAGCAGGTGCTCGAGTTGAAGCTCAAATTCAGTTACACAATCATTAATCACCCCCAAACTTGGGGTGATTAATGATTGTGTAACTTAATTTGACCTTCAACTCGAGCACCTGCTTCACTTTATCTATTAGAGCTTCCTGTTGAAGCTCTTTGTAGCTATTTTAGAATGGCGCTGGCAGCTTGCCGGCGCCATTCTAAGTGGGGCTGAGGGCAGAAAGGCACAAAAGTGGGACAGAGGGCAGAAGGGGATAAAAAATGAGTGGGGCAGAGGGCAGAAGGGCACAGAAACGAGTGGTACAGAGGGCAGAAGGGCAGTGATTAACCAGGCAAAAAAAAACCACGAACACGCAAAGTGCCCCGCGAACACCCGCAAACACGCAAAAATAAAAAAATCCGCAAATTTGCACGAATTTGCAAATTTTGCGGATTGCGAATTCGCAAATCCGCAAATTCGCGGATCGTGAATTCACAAAATTCGCCCATGCTTACTCACTGCACCTTTACTCTCCATCTCCACTTCAGTTAGTGTGTTAGGGTGGTGAGAGTGCTTCGGGTAGCGAGTTAATGCATTTTCAATGGGGGTTACAGTGATGTCAATAGCACAAAACTGCTAGGTATGCATGGAATCTTCAGGTTATTACTGTGACTGCTTGACTGGGAGGTATCTGAGAGTTCCATTGGTATTTCTGATATTTTGATTATGCAGCACATATAGAATGAGGAAAATGCCTTTTGGGATGGGGAAGGAGTCCCTTCCTGCACAAAAACAATCCTGCCTGCAATGGAGAGACCTTTGCATCATAATTGTGCCAGAACAGTGCTTATTTGAAATGTTGAAGAAGACTTCAGTACTCCGTTTTTGGGCTGAGGCTGCAAACTGTATTTATTAAAAAGCTGTTATCAGAGAAAAACAGGTTAAAGATCTCACTGGCTGTTTCTGGAAAAGGACTTCCACAGGGCAAGGCAAAACACACATTCAAAGCTTGCGACTAATATGTGAATAAGACCTGGAACATAAAGCTACTGCAGGTTGCATGATTCGACTTTAGTATCTCTTAACTTTTTTAGCCACAACTAGCAAAGTATAATGCACAATGGTTTGTGTATAATGGTATTGCTTTAATGTTATATGAATCTAGCTAGGTAGAGATAAGTATTTATGGCTACATTAAGGATATAACAACTAGAAATTATTGTGACGTGGAAAGTGTCCTAAGTAGCCCTGCTACTGTGAGATTATAATTCAATGAGCACAAGGAAGTGTTTAACCAGCAGATGGTTCCACATAGATTCTGTAGTAAACATTCAAGTTCTGACAGAGTAAACTCAACATGTCATCTTCTCATGTTATGTTATGTTATTAATACTTGTGGAGCACGCAATTAACCTAGGGTATCCTGGTGCTAAGTACTGATTGCCTGAGAAACATACGGCCTAGTAGTAAGAAAAGAGCCATGTCTTAATGCCCTTGTGAAAGGAGATGAGGTCTGGAGCGTTTCTGAGTTGGAACAGGAGTTCATTCCAGGCTTTAGCTGCACAATGAACAAAACTTCTACATCCCCAATTGTTTTTTTTTAAAAAGGGGGTTTGAACGAGTTTAGATCCAGTAGATCCTAATGTTCTCCCTTGGATATACCAAGAGAATTTCTTCCTAATGAACTCCGGACCAATACCATTGACTGCTTTAAAGACAATAGATAGTGCTTTAAAGCGTGATCTTAAGGGTATTGGGAGTCAATGTAGTTTTCTAAGATCTCCCTTGACCGAGGTAAACCTGGATGTTCCGGTCAGCACCCTGGCTGCCGCGTTCTGGACCAATTGTAACCTGTACATGTGTTGTTTTTGAACATTAAGATATAGACTGTTGCAGTAGTCCAGATGCGACATTATGAGAGCTGTCACCAACTTCCTGAGATTATCTTTGGTCAGGAAGACCTTTATTTTCTTGATAATTCTGTGGACCATAAAACATGCTGAAGTCACCATGTTAACTTGGTCCCCCATGGTGAGTTTATTGTCCACCATGATCCCCAGATTCTTGACTTTCCTTGATGGTTCATGACACAAGCCCAGATCCTCAAGCCACCATTCTGGTGTCCAGACCAAAGGATTGTTACCAAATTTAAAAACCTCAGTCTTACCCGAGCTCAATTTTAGGCAATTGGAGGACATCCAAGCTGAAATAGAGCCAATACACTCATGGAAAAGCTCACCGACTTCTTCTCCGCTCCCTCCGTCAGCGACAACACAATTTGTTTGTCGTCAGCATAGAAGGTGAGCTGGAAACCGAAGGACCTGATGATGACGTCCAGAGGGCCACATAGATATTAAAAAGTGTAGGGCTAAGTGCCAAGCCCTGTGGCACCCCACAAGGAAGGGTAAAAGGTTCTGAGATGTTCTGTGGCGGTTTCTTCAAGAGGGAGTCAGGGATCCGCCCACCCAGTTTTCGAGGTTATGTGGTTGGTAATTGCTTAGTGCATTTACCATCCACATAACACCAAATAAAATAAAGCCTCTGTATTACCCTCAGTGCCTGACTGCTTCTCATGACTTGTCCAATCATTTACCCCAAGTAGCGTTTTGATCTTCCCACAACCATTCCACTCCTGAGCATAGCCCAGTTACTATCAAAATGCAGATTCTTAGAAAATCTGAGCCTTTTTGCCCACCAGACCAAAGGTCCAACTGCGAACCCCATCCCCCTAGCAGTTTTCCCTATCCGCTGTTCCCTAAAATACATTTCTCCCACATGTCACAATTTTAATAAATTATGAGTATTCACAAATAGCATTTAGCCCCGAATTGAAAAAAAAACTCTCTATAAAACCAAATTGTTCCCTAATCTCGCCAACCATGCATCCCCGTTTCTAATCTGATCCACTGACCCAAAAAGCCCCCAAAGCCAAATAATTCCCTAATCTATCTCTGATCCAGCCCTTAACCTAATTATCCCAACCAGGCTTTACTCGAAAAATCAACAGTGCGCCTTTATCAATTAAGGCACTGACAGGCGCCCTGCCTGCCCCCAGATAACTAGACCAGCCTCCTAGTGCCTCACCGGCCCTCCAGCTCTCACTATAAATTATTAACCTCCAGTGCTCTGTGCTGCTCCCTAGCCTGGCACCAGTTCGCGCCCCAGTGCCTCCGCTTCCTCTCCCTCCTTCCCGTCCACCCCTGTACACTCCCCGTACATTCCTTCCTTTCATCCTTCGCTTGGACCGGCCACTCTCTTCCATTTATCTCCCTCTACTCCCTGGAAGCCATGCTCACTGGAAGGGAAAGATGAAATGGACAAGGGCTAGCATCACAGCCCGGCCCTCCCGTATTTCCAGCAATTTTCCAAAGTGGAAAATCTGATCAATTTTTTCCGGCCTGGATGTGCTCCGGGGGAGGGAGGGCTGTCAGAGCGAGAATTGGGCTGAATTAATTCCATGTTGGGCCATTGTTACCAGCCCTGATGTGTGCATAGTGCCTTACAGTTGATGCACTAGCTGACAGGAGTGTTAGGCAGTCAAGTACCTTCCAGATGGGCACAAGTGCTAGTGCACATGTGCTACAAGGCATTTACTTTTTAGGTCTTGCCTGAGCCAGCGCATGCGTTGCTCTACGAGACATTTAGTATAAGGGTTTTCAAAGTGCTACCAGACCTCGCTGGCCTAACGCTTTCATTCATGTGAGCGTGCACGCGTGCAGCCGCCATCTGCTTCCCTTCCAGTGCGATCACAGAGCGTTTCCTTGCGATCGTGATCACTTTCGCTTTGATCGCGATCACTTTCACTTTCACAGCTGCACGGCCGTCACTTTTACTGCCACGCGTCCAATGCTTGTTTGTTTCTATTGTTGGATCTAGATATGTTGCTAGGCCATAGCAGCCACTGACCTTGATATGATGGTATCTGTCCAGATACCCCCGCATCTTGACAGCGGTGCCCTGTCCCTGAGCTGGGGGCTCATCGCGACTCCTTGTGCCGCAACCAGCACCCTTGTCTTTAGTGTTGGCACTGGTCTCAAGCCGCCCCTACCACATTAGCTTCTTGAATACAATCTCCCTGCTCCCCTGGGTGCTCATCCTCACACAAAAAAGCCCGCTTATGCTCTGAGCATCCGCCGGCAACACAACAAGCCCCTCCACCCCTTCCTCCCTCCATCGTTGGTATCCCCCTGACTGCTCCCCTCCGGAGTCTTCCATCCTGCTGTCGTGTAGTCAGTCACCTGTCGACCTCTCCGGATCCCTGCATCAGTTCTGGGGCAATATCTATAAGTTCATAAGCCTTGCACTTGTCCCTTCGTCCTCACTCCCACCGTACTTCAGGTACTTGCCCTGAACACCCTTCTCTTTTAGTTGATACTGGGGACCCCAGTACGCACCGGTGATGGGGTGCTCCGTGTCTGCTTCCTTGTGGTCAGCCCTTTCCGATTTCTGTTATGTGTTCCTTGGTGTACTGTGTCTTGGGTAGAAATAAGGGTGAGGGTCATCAGTGTTCGCTTCTCTTTGATATATGCTTGCATCCCTTCTCTGGCTCACTGGGGGTGTTTTATTCCTACCTGCACTGAGGTGAGCATCCACTCGCAGTGCCCTCTCCAGTGGCTACCTCAGTTGCCCTACTCCCGGCCGTCTACATATGCCCCTGACCTCATGCCCTCCACCCTGGGCGTCTGATACACATGTTGTTGACGCCTGTCGCCCTCGACTAGTGCAGCTCCCCTCGTCCCTGGTATTAGTGCTTATCCATCAGTTCAACCTCCCAGAAGAGTGGCTTCTTACTCGAGAAGCAGCACTAGGTATAATTTCCCCCTTTATCTTCCCTCTTGTACCTCCCCTCCCCCACATCATATGTCCGACATCACAACCTCAAGTGCCTCTGGAATCAAACCCTCTAGTGCCCCTGGCATGACTAGCATCTTGCTGTGGTCTATCTTCTGCTAACCCGCCTTCTAAACCTAAGTTCTGCTGCACCGATAATCCCTGGCTTGCCCCCTACACTTGCTTCTAAAAACTCATTTTCCGATGGATTGTGTATTTTTCCATACTGCCTTGACTGCATTTACTCGCACCTATACTTCAACATTGAAGATAAACCTCTGCTTTGATATGGGAAAATGAGTTTTTAGAGAAAACGTATCAACAATTTATCGAACTATATTTGGCAGTCAGAACCACAATCCTTGATATAATATTCTTTTTGAGCCACGAAAAAGCCCTGTGGGCAAAACATGCATCGGCGCTGCTATGTCAACATATATACATTTGAAATAAAGTACACAAAACCTGACTACACTTGGACGTTGTACTTGACTTCACCATGTATGTCCGGCAAGCGTCTAGTTTGTATTTGGTGATCTCATCCACTCCTCACTATCCATTATGTAACCTCCTTTTTTATTTTATTTTAATAGAACAAGGTATATGTTTGTAGGCAGTCTGAAACAGCTGGGTATTTAGAGTTTGTTGTGAGTACCTTAATTGGTATAGAAAAGAGACCTAAAGGTTTTATCACAGTGTAATAACAATCCTTCCTTAAAAGCCTATTGTGTTAAACACGTTATTTTCACAATAAGTAGTTCAGGACTACTAGCTTCGTCTTGAGGTTACATAATAAACAGAGGAAACCTATGAAACCTGACTTGATTTTTCCAAATGAACCAATAAAGGCTTTACCATTGACTAGAGTGAGTGGGTGAGCCAACAGATTAACAGGAAGAGCGGAGCAGAGGGTTTGGCAGGGCTATAAGCCCATGCACGAACAGAGGCCTAAGAATGTTTGGCACATCAACTGTGCAAAGCACACCGTACAAAAATATGATAAAGACTCTTCAAAATAAAAGATAATGTATTTCTTTAACATGCAGAGAATTTTCATCTTAGTACATTAGATATGGCTGAATTGTAAGGCATTTATTAAAAGTGGCAGTTTTTAAATATGGACTTTAAAATATTTATTGCACTCCCACTGCGCAATGATGACAATGCCATTAGTGACTTAAGACAAAAGTCATTTGTTTTGTGCAGCCTATATGGGAGCTTAATTTTTAAGCGCAGAAATATTATATTCTATTTAAATCAGACGCGAAAGGTGCTTGTACAGCTGACATATTTCAAAGTGCTCTCAAAACCAATAAGGACAAGCGTTGGCATAGCTAATAGGTCTCGCATTTGGGACCTTATAAGTGTTTAGCCATGCAGCAGTTGATGTTGTTGCACCAAGGATATTATGCTGCATAAAAAAATACTTACAAGGACCCAAAAGTGAGACCTATTGACTATGCCAATGCTTGTTTTTTACGTAAGCAAGCCAACCTACCCCCAGCCCTGGCATGCTGTTCTCTGAGTCTCAAGACAGCGAGCGGCTATGGGTAGGAAAAGGGTAGAGTTAGAACATGCGTACTGTGAATGATTGAAGGCATGTGATGACCTGAGGTATGACATCCAGTCAGGTGCATGCTGAAGATTATCTGTTTACGCAGCCTCACTAATGAGCAGTGCATTCCACGAGCACTGAGGGGCCTGCAGCAAACCTGCTGAAGGCCTGAACGTGAATGGCCAGGATTACGAATCGGACGGTGGTGGTGAGCCTGAGGCAGAGCAGGTATGCTGGGGTGTGTGTGGCAAAGCAGCGAATGCGGCGCAATTGCAATGTGAAGAAATCTGCACATGCTGCTTGCCGCGCACAGCCCCAACTCCAGCAGATTTGCTGAACTGAAACTGAATCCATCCGGGCAGCCTGGGCCGGCCAGCAACTGCGCAACATGACATCAAACTAAGGGCCGTGGGCCCGCTGCCACTCATCATCAGACCTGCCAATCAATATAAAAACCAGTAATCACGGCGCCTGCCAGGCCCTGCCCTGCCTCACCTGCACAGCTTCATTTTGAACTCATCAATCATGATTAGGCTGCCGCCGACAGCCTACCCCAGGCTGTGCCTCGCCCTCACCTGGCCCGCCGGCGCCATTGTAAATGTAGTTCATTTATATAGCGCTGTATCACCGACCGGTTTCTAAGCGCTTGCTTAGGGAACCCGTCCTGGTATTCCCCTGTTAGATAACCCATTACTGGGCAACCCCAAGGTGAAAGCCAGGCATCCCGCTGCGAGGGGCCGTCGTGGAGATTAAGCAAGCTATTGCCCAGAGTTGCAGAGTGGGACTCCATGATTGGAATAGGCACCTAGGCGAGAATTGCCAGGTCCGGGGAAATTTGAGCCCAAGACCCGCCGAGGCGGGGAATTGAACCCTGGTCCGGGCCAGACCTCTGCATCAGGGTCTGCCGCTCCAACCACTTGAGCCACACTTCTCCACACTTTTTCGCCATTGAAGTTCAACCAGCAGTAGATACTCGGTGCTGGACGCGGTGGCAGTTACGGTGGTGAGGTGAGGCCGTGTGGGTATGCTGGGGCGTGCTGTGGCAAAATTAAAGCAGCGAAACCACGTGCATTCAATTGCAAACATATGCGCATGTGTCGCTGCCTCTGCTGCGCACAGCCCCTACCCCAGCAGAATAAGACCAGCCCAGGCAAAGCCCTGCCCAACTCAGTGTCCCGCCCACTGGGCTGGTGTACTATCGAGCTCTGTACCCCATCGAGCTCTGTCCCCCCTCGTTTTGCGCATGCGCAGGAATGTTGCGCATGCGCACATTACAACATAATGACGTAGCACCACGCCCACCATCATTCCGTGTACCCTCTAACATTTTGCATTTGCGCTTGCTCTATTAAAAAATTGCTGCATTTGCGCATGCTCTATTCAAAAATTGCCCTGACATTGTGCCGGTGTTCTAACGAGCATTGTACCCCTATCGAGCGCTCTACCCCCTACGTCAGACAACGTCACAGGGGGTGCAGCGATTCTCAGAACCAAGCTATCGGCCGTCGTTCCCCCATCGAGCTTTGTACCCCCTACGTCCCGGGGGAGGAGTTGTTCATTGTTCGTTGTAGCTTCTGGGAGACGGTCGCTGTGTTTATCCACACCCGCCATTAGTTTCTAAAAGCGGAATTACGTGCGCAATTATTTCAAATTGCTGGAAATAAGTTTTGTAACATGTTAATATGAATATTTGTAAAGTATTTTTTTCTTTCACATATTGTTTTAATCGGTCATTTTTTAATATCTAAATGTTGTTACACCACGTCACGGGGGAGGAGTTGTTCATAGTACGTTGTAGCTTCTGGGAGACGGTCGCTGTGCTTATCCACGCCTGCCATTAGTTTCTAAAAGTGGAATTACGCACGCAATTATTTGAAATTAATGGAAATAATTTTGGACAAATGTTCTTTGCATGTTTAAAGGAAGTTTTTTTCACATATTGTTCTAATAGTTCTTTTCAATTCTGTAAAGTTTGACAAATATGTTTTTTTCTAAATTGATTTTATAATATATAATTTATAATATTATATTTATCTTTTAATTACTTATGCAATATATAATAGATGTTATAAAATATAATGATATAATAATTATGAAGAATTAATTACAATTACTTATAATAATTATTAATAATAATATAATATTTTAGATTTTTTATTTTTGTCTAAAGGGAGCTTATATCGGCGATTGTAGTTTTCCTGTGTGTGTGTTTACTAGGCTTTGTCTGGCGTTGATGGGTAGCAGGTAGTATTTGTGCTCCCTGTGCTTTTGTATACCCCTTTGGTGAAAAGGGATCTTAAACAGTCCTGTTCTATGTTTTTATTGTGCGTTTGCTAGGGTTTGGCTGGCGTTAATTGTGAGCAGCTTGTATTTATGCTTACACTGGTTTTCTGTACCCCCTAAGTCAAAAGGGAGATTATACAGGCCTGTTCTTGGTTTTTAGTGTGTGTTCACTAGGGATCGGCTGGCGTTCATTGTCAGCAGCTATTAATTCTGCTTACCGTGGTTTTGTGTACCCCCCAAGTCAAAAAGGGTTCTGCTGGTGTTCCTGGTTTTAACTGTGTGTTCACTAGGGTTCGTCTGGCATTCATTGGGGAGCAGCTAGTATTTCTGCTCACTGCGGTTTTCTGTACCCCCTAACTCAAAAAGGGAGCTTATACTGGCCTGTTCTAGGTTTTTATTGTACGTTGGCTAGGGTTCGGCTGGCGTTACTGGTGGGCAGGTAGTATTTCTGCTCACCGTAGTTGTGTGTACCCCCAAAGTCATAAAGGGAGCTTATACAGGCCTTTTCTGCTCTGCCAGTGTGCGTGGACTAGGGTTTGGCTGGCGTTCATGGGGGGCAGGTAGTATTTCTGCTCACCGTGGTTTTGTGTACCCCCTAAGTCATAAAGGGAGCTTATACAGGCCTTTTCTACTTTGCCAGTGTGCGTGGACTAGGGTTTGGCTGGTGTTGATGGGGAGCAGGTAGTATTTATGCTCACCGTGGTTATTGTGTCCCTCCTAACTCCAAAGGGAGCTTATACTGGCCTTTTATACTTTGCCAGTGTGCGTTGATTTGGGTGATAATCTTTGTGCACCTCCTTTCCCGCTCCAGAAGCATTCGGACATATAATTTTTGAACTTCATTTTCTGTGTTGTACAACCCAGTGTTACCCCACTGCGTTGGTCATGTATAATCTGTTCCACATTGTGTGTTCCTTGTAGTTTTGTAGCTTTGTTCTTTATCTGATTTTTCACTGTGCGTAGACGATCTACTTTCCTTTTTATGGCGCCTTGCTTTGTATCTTCTTTGCTATGTATTACAATGGGTCTCCGGTGCACTATCCAGCGTTCTGACCATAGTAGTTAATTTAGTGACTTTTACTTTACACTGACTTCCTCAAACCTTATTTTTCATTTATGTTGGGGACATAAAATAAGTTGCTTTGGTTGTTATAGTGTCTTAAGTAGGTAGGACACAGACTACCAAACTCTGCCTCCACCACCTATGGACCTTGCAGCCTGTTCTTTACTCTTTTTTTTCCAATGCCTTATGCGGTCGTTTCTTATCTATAATTTCAGTTTTGTACTAGGGGTATCTTTGTTATAGTGTTAATGTTGTGAATAATCCTGCCCATGTGCGTGTAGTAATCAAAATTACTTTGTTAAGCGGTTATCATTCCAGTCCTGCATAGAGTTCAGATAATTACAAAGACAAACAATCTAGTGTACAAATACAAGTCTACACTGCCCAGTACTTCCTCAACAAGTGAAAAGGATAGGCTATTTACAATATAATTTAATTTTATTTTCAATTTTCACCCATAGAGAAACTTCTCTTCACCAAAATGATTGAATAGATGAAGACGAAGGGTTGGACAGAGATGTTCCCTATATAGCTCTCATGTGTCTTGGAAATTCATACCATTCCTTTTTGCAAATGTTTAGAGATCCTTGGTATTCCAGCATGCACATACAAAGTCGTTTAACTTTGTTCTTCACAGATACCCAGAGTCCAGAACTGTACTGATTTGTTAGAAACGACTCTATCAAAAGTCTTGACTCAACCTGTTACTCCTCCAGTGTTTAATCCTTATAGTCCAAGCATGTACAATTAATCTGCTCTTGCCCTCTTAGTGCATGTTTGATCCAGTACCAGATATTGACCTCTACACACCACCTTGTGTGCACCCACCCTGAAAATGCCTCCACCGGGCATTGTACATGCAAAGTTTGGCACACGCTTTTTAAGCATTAGTCTAGTGTCATATGTAACCTCCAGCCTTCTCTGTTTACATTTTTTGGGAAAGACCTTTGCAACCCTTTCATAAAAAAAGTAAGATGGCTGTGATATTACTTTGCATGCGAGGTCTGCGTGCCATCTTAAAGGCCAAATTATTAAATGAAATGCTACGTACTTCTCTGTAATGTGCCTCTGTTGCAAAGTCTATTATTGTTTGTATGTGTGCGTCACGACAATTAAAATGGCCATCTTCATGCATATTTCATAAACAAGCACTTGACCCAATGCAGTGACACTGTGTTTTTTATTTGTAAGTATTTCTTTTTTGGAAAATTATTTGGCACAAGTACAAAGTTTGTTACATTATTTGCAGAATACATAAATATTAACTACATTTTACATTATACCTCACAAATGCCGATATTACAGTAAAGAAATGTTAAGCATGTATCCAAACTCAATTGTTTACATCTCTGCTCTTCAAACAATAACTTTTGAAACACCTTTCAATGTATCACCCAAAAGAATTTGTGGGTCCACAAATGCAAGTATTACTATTTTTAAAAATTCTGTACTGGTTCACTGTACCTCTAAATTAAAAAAAAGAGGACCCCAAACCGTGTTAGAACATTACAGAACTTGTGAAAATAGTTTTACTGTTTCAAAATAACTCATTTCACTTTAATGGCAACATGTTTGATTACTACTGACACATCTTAGATATGGTTATTGTCACTTACACAGTAGGTATTTCTTTGGCATGTACAGCTGTAGATTCACATGGTTGCCATAATCCTGCCATTTTTTTTTACTTTTTAGATGTTTAGAAATCGCTTTGTGGAAAGGCTGTCTCCTTCTGATATTGTGCCTGGGCATCGACTTGTTACCATATTTGTCTGCAGATGGTGATCATGGAATTATTTAGACTATAATATACTTCTATGTTGCGTCGATTACAAGAATGGCTAGAACAACAGTGGAATCAGGCTCAAGGTCAGCTCTCAGACCGGGTGTTGGTAGACAGCGGTACACCGTGGCAGATTTACCATATGGGTGGTTGGGCATTGCCCAATTAATAATTTGGGTAATTTTTGCACAGACAAACATTGAATAACAATTGCCTTCTATGAGAATCTGAGAACAGAATTAACTGTACTGTATTAAATGCATGTATTACGGCACACACAAGTGTCGAAGTGTTTGGACTTTTCAATCTACATGTGAATACTGAATGACAAGTAGGTGCAGCGTTTCACAACATAATGTCTCTGAATTGACTAAACGGAAGAAAACAAAAAAGAGAGGGAAGCCTAGAAGGCTGATGACGGCAAAAGATGACCCAAAAAGAGGTACAAGGTGCACAGGTTTTGACTAAATTGCTGCCCCCGCCCAGAAGCCCAGAAAGGGTTCCAGGCGAGGGAACGGGACACACGTCGACGGCGAGCCAGTCGTCCATGATCCCGTTGACACACACCAGTGTTGAAGCGTTTGGACTTTTCAATCTACATGTGAATACTGAATGACAAGCAGGGGCAGCATTTCACAACATAAAAAAAGTTAGAGCCTGTGTGTATTTACATACTTGAACCTGACTATCTTAAATTTCAAAAAGATACCCAAACGTTGAATGATGTAGCGTTCTAGTGTTCCACCTACACTCAGAAGCCGAGGATGAAATCACCACCACCACCACCGGCATGGAGAGTGCGCCTCATTAGAAAACACCACAAAAAACTCTGAAAAAAAACGGGAGTAACCAGGCCTCTACATCATTTAAGGTGGACAAAAAGAAAGGTGGAGTCCAAGAAGGCGGCAAATATTTGAGCCGCCAAGATCAAGAATCCAGCAGCCTACAATGAGGCCACTTGGACATCCGCCAAAACAGCCGCTCCCCGCCCAGGAGCCCAAAAAAGGGTCCCAGGCAGGGGAACGGGACACACCTTGACGGACATCCCGTCGAGCGTGATCCCGTTGACACACAACGATGTCGAAGCGTCTTATGACCGTACCAAGCCATAAAAGAACACTGACTCTTGGCGGCAGAAGAAGTAGAAGAAAAAAAGAGCTTGGAGCCAAGAAGGAGGACACTTGAACATCCGCAAACCAATACTAATTTTAGGCTGTTATGGACAGCACAATAATTGTAAAGGTTGAAGAAAATGAACTTATATAATGATGTTCAGCTTCCAAGTCTATTACACAGACACATGATTGTGCACTACGGCACACTTTCAAATAAAATCCATTATTAACAAGCCATTGCTTGAAATACAAGCCGGCGAACAATTGGTTATCAGCACATCGAGTACTGACACCTGCGAAAAAAAATGAAGATATAGTGTGTCCTGTTTGGTTTGTAACCTCACTACACAGATATGTGGCTTTGAGCAGTATAGCAAACTCCAACTAAGACTAAATACTTACGTCAAACTGATAGTAGTGTTGGGTCCCAGTCAGGGGATCGTTTGAATGCACACGATCTGCCATGGATTTGCCTCATTCAGCCATTAATGGACCCGTCAACTCTGGCGTACACAGATTTACAATAAACCTTTAAAAAGAGCTTGAAGCCAAGAAGGCGGCCAAGACTCCAGACACCAAATTTGCTGCCCCCCGCCCTGGAGCCCAAAAATGGAACAACAACAAAAAAAATGTCAACAACAAAAGTACAGGCCCAGAAGGGGCCTGTACTTTGTAATTTCAAAACAGGCTTAATAAATGGCCAGTACTTTAACTTACAGTAATAATACACAAACACAGCCAAGGAAGGGCCTGTAGTTTGAATCAAAAGAATAATAAACAAACACAGCCCAGAAAGGGTCTGTAGTTTGAATTAAAACAATAGACAAACACAGCTCAGAAAGGGCCTGCACTTTGAATTTAAAGAATTATTGTCACTGTACTTTGAAATTGATATGTTGCATTCTGTGGATGCTGAGTTAGGTTCATGTCAAAACTCAACGATTTTATGCAGTTTTGAAAACAAGAAAACACACGAGCCACATCGAACGGAAAGAGATAGCCAGGTGCGGCTGACTGGAGTGCAAGCGCGCTGCATTTACCAAAACACCACAACAATCTCTGAAGAAAGAGGGAGGCTGAGCACAGCTCGGAGAATAACCTTTCACACACAACTTATAAGGCAGGCTAAGGGCGGCTTCTCAGATCTGATCTTGAAAGTGTTGGCCGCCTCGGCCGAGATCAATGGAGTTTCACGGGCGGCCGCAAAGAAGTCATAGTCAAACCCCTGTCACAAAATACTGCGATCTGCCTTGAAAACGAGGCTAAGATGCGGCCAAGAGCCTGGTTAGGAAAGGCGTCCTACTGTCCAAGACTATAGAGGAAATTACCGTTGCAGAAAACAAAAAAGACTACAGTGAAAATGAATGAAACTAAAAAACAAACATTTCATACACATTGCCCGGTTTGTTCTGATAGCATCATGGGAGTGCAAGTGACACTATTTCCCCGAGGGACGGACGAACCTTTATGAAGCACAGTGAAGACACTGCAGAGGGAAGAGCAGAGACCAGACAGACGCTACCAAGGTGCTGCGATGGGAGACTGCTCAGACTCAGAATGGGGTCAACAAGGAGAGTCTAATGAACGCAAAGACTCATGCTGGGGTCAAGAAGAGACGCCCAATTGGTGTTATTGTGTCCAGTGTGAATACATGGAAGCAGAAGTGGAAAATATCTGCTGACATCAACACAACTGCATGTGGAAGAACATGAGTAATTTAGAGTGTTGCATTAGACGGTGATCCCGGTACATGGCGATTGAGTCAACAAAAAACCAAAAAGGATCACCAGAGACTAAAGAAGGCGGACAAGTTGGATATTTGAAAAATTAGCTGACCCCCACCCAGAAGCCCATAAAGGGTCCCGGGCAGGGGAACGGGACACACATGTAGACGTAGATGTAGATCCGTCTTATTCCCTTTGACTACATGGCAAAGTACAGCAACGCTTGATGCCCTCGAAGGCTGAAGAAGAAGTTGAAAAACAATGTGTGGTGCACATTTACTGACAAGTCAAAGTCCTACCATTTGGTGTGACAGCCCCGCAGGTGTTCACATAATGCCTAGCGACAGTAGCTGCTAATTTCAGAAGACAACATATTCACGTCTATTCGTACCTATCACATATCACATGTAGCACAGAGCATGTTGAAGTGGGCCATCCAAAGACATATTTCTCATGGCAGAACACCTCCCGGGCAAGGACAATCTAATAGCAGATCTGAACAGCAGACACAGACTTATCGCTGCACAGCAGGACATAAAAACCAAGCACACTGAAAAGGCCAGGTCCTTAGGCAGGTTCCAATATCAATATCCAATATCGTAAAGTGCCATTCCAAGGGGCCAAGGGGAGAGGTAATAGCAACAGAGGATGATAACAACAACGTTATTCCTCATACTCCCATTCCTCGCATGATGGCTATGAATTAACGAGACCGAAGAAAACAAAAAAGAAGTGGAAGCCTAGAAGGCTGATGACGGCAAAAAAATAAATAAATACATAATTAAAATAGCAGTAGAAATCTTTTGAAGTCGGCCAATTTCGAAATAAATTGCTGCCCCACGACTAGAATACCATAAAGGGTTCAAGGCGAAGGGAACGGGACACACGTCGACGGCAAGCCAGTCGCCCGTGATCCCGTTGACACACACAAGTGTCGAAGCGTGTGGACTTTTCAATCTACATGTGAATACTGAATGACAAGCAGGGGCTGCGTTTCACAACATAATATCTCCGAATTGACGAAACGGAAGAAAACAAAAAAAAGAGGAAGATAAACCAAAAAAGAGGTGGAAGCCAAGAAGGCAGACAGTTGGACGTGTAGGCAAAGTAGCTGCCCCCCGCCCAGGAGCCCAAAAAAGGGTCCCGGGCGAGGGAACGGGACACACCCGACGGAGACCCCGTAAAACATGATCCCGTTGACACACACCGATGTAGTCTTGTCATTTGCCGTGAGAAAAACACAGTCAACAGTCACAAAGCAATGGAAGTGTGGCTGATAGGACTGTTACCAGATCATATTTGACCGTTCCAGGACTGAAATAAGCTGCTGACCCCTGCTTAGGAGAATGGCCTTCATAATACAATGCAAAGTGGACAACAGCACTATGACAAAGGCAGGACAACATGCGCAGCTAGGACGATGGCACCCACTTGTTTCTCTTTAGTTTCTAAAAGAGCATTAGCCTGGATAGGAGTGCGTGGCCTATCCGGAATCTGTGGAAGCATCCAGTGCCATCCCTCTGGTCCCGATTCATCCTCAATCAGAAATACGTCTGTCCCAGAGGCGAATCTTTCCTCGGAGACATTAACTTTTTTTTGTGCATTAATTATAAAAAGAGAGGAAAGAAAAAAAAAATAGAAAACACATAATGATGTCGAGCCATGTCAGGGTCCATGACAAGAAGGGAGCAATTTTAAAGGCTGGATGTTTTGGATTCCTCGCTCACTATACTAATATGCGTCTGGGTGGTGACAAGAAGCCATGATCTGCAGCTCACACAGTGCTACATGTCCAGGATACATGTCGCTGTTTGATAGGACCCACAGAGACTTTCTGCCAGCTCCCTACTCAACTTTTAAAAAGTACTTGCACAGGAAGAGAAGCTCTCTCTGGGGTGTGGTCAACTGTTCGAGCAGCTGGCCCTTCGGCTCCACAAGGAGAAATCATTTTTGCGCCCCTCCAAAACAGCGACGTTTTTGGGTGCTATCCTGGTCACGGATTGCTGCAGGGCTTTCCCTTCGGAAGAGCACAAGACCAAACTAATTCTATCAGCTGGCCTCCTGCAAACAAGGAAGTCTCTGTCAGTCCGCCAATACAAAACGTTTCTACGATATCATCCTGCATACCACTGATACCGCAATGCGGGCTTCAAATGCGTCCACTGCAGGAACAGCTAGACAAGCTATGGCGTCAGGTGACAGGCTCCTTCATCGACAAGATCGTGATCACACCAGGAATGCGGAAACCAAGCAGCTGGTGGTTGCTAAAAGAGAAGCTTTCAGGAGGTTTCCCATTTCAACTTCCACCATCTCCCATGGTGTTGACAACAGATGCTTCCATGGAGGGGTGGGGAGCAGTTCTCCAAGAACTAAAAGTCAGCGGTCATTGGAGCACAGTCCAAAGCAAGTTCCACATCATTCTGCTGGAACTTATGGCCATCCTTCTAGCCTTACAGGCTTTCAATTCAACATCCGCAAAACCAATGCTAATTTTAGGCTGTTATGGACAGCTCAATCATTGTGAAGGTTGAAGAAAATGAACTCATATAATGATGTTCAGCTTCCAAGTCAATTACACAGATACATGACTCTGTGCACTATGGCACACTTTCAAATGAAATCCATCATTAACAAGCCATTGCTTGAAATACAAGCCGGCAACCAATTGAGTATCAGCACATCGAGTACTGACACCTGCGAAAAAAAAATGAAGACATAGTGTGTCCTGTTTGGTTTTCAACCTCACTACACAGATATGTGGCTTTGAGCAGTATAGCAAACTCCAACTAAGACTAAATACTTCCGCCAAACTGATAGGAGTGTTGGGTCCCAGTCAAGGGATCGTTTGAATGCACACGATCTGCCATGTATTTGCCTCATTCAGTCATTAATGTACCAGTCAACTCGGGCGTACACAGATTTACAATAAACCTTTAAAAAGAGCTTGAAGCGAAGAAGGCGGCCAAGTGTCCAGACAACAAAATAGCTGCCCCCGCCCTGGAGCCCAAAAATGGGTCCCGGGCAGGGGAACGGGACACACCTCGACAATTAAAGTACAGGCCCAGAAGGGGCCTGTACTTTAGAAATTGGACAATAAAAGTAGAGGACCGAAGGGGCCTGTACTTAGAAAACACAACAATAAAGGTACAGGCCCAGAACAGTGACTCTTGGCGCCAAAAAAAACATGATAAAAAAGTGCAGGAAGACGACTAATGTTTTTATCTATCCTGTTTTCCAGGAACGGATAAAATACCATGCGCTCCACAGCATACCGGCAGCTGACAAGGTAGTGCTGGGGGATGCTTGTAATGTTTGGTATGATGGCGTTAATCTACAGTGTGATTGTATCGGCGCGCTCATGGAGCAGAGCGATGGTGTGTCCGCAGCCATGAAGGCGATCGACATGTCTCAGGATGACATTATACAACTCCACAAAGAAGAAGAAAGTGACACATTGCCTGATTTAAACACAATGGAACAGCAGAAGAACATCAAGAAGGGGCCTGTACTTTGAAAATAGAACAATAAAAGTACAGGCCCAAAAGGGGCCTGTACTTTGGAAATAAGACAATAAAAGTATAGGCCCAGAAGGGGCCTGTACTTTGGAAATCAAACAATAAAAGTACAGGCCCAGAAGGGGCCTGTACTTTGAAAATTGAACAATAAATAAAAGTACAGGCCCGGAAGGGGCCTGTACTTTGGAAATCAGACAATAAAAGTAGAGGTCCAGAAGGGGCCTGTACTTTGAAAATTGAACAATAAAAGTACACGCCCAGAAGGGGCATGTACTTGGGAAATTCAACAATAAAAGTACAGGCCCAGAAGGGGCTTGTACTTTGTAATTTCAAATAGGCTGAATAAACGGCCAGTACTTTGACTTACAGTAATAAAACACAAACACAGCCCAGAAAGGGCCTGTAGTTTGAATTAAAAGAATAATGAACAAACACAGCACAGAAAGGGTCTGTAGTTTGAATTGAAAGAATAGACAAACACAGCTCAGAATGGGCAGGTACTTTAAATGTAAAGAATTATAGTCACTGTACTTTGAAATTGGTGTGTTGCATTGTGTGGACGGTGAAAAGCCGACTGGTCTCATGTTGTTCAAACTGATCTTGAAGTTTGTGACCGCTTCAGCTGTACTTGGGAATGTCAACAATAAAAGTACAGGCCCAGAAGGGCCCTGTACTTTGAAAATCAGACAATAAAGGTACAGGCCCAGAAGGGGCCTCTACTTTAGAAATTGGAAAATAAAAGTACAGGCCCAGAAGGGGCCTGTACTTTGGAAATTGAACAATAAAAGTACAGGCCCAGAAGGGGCCTGTACTTTGGAAATCAGACAATAAAAGTACAGGCCCAGAAGGGGCCTGTACTTTGAAAATTGAACAATAAAAGTACAGGCCCAGAAGGGGCCTGTACTTTGAAAATTGAACAATAAAAGTACTGGCCCAGAAGGGGCCTGTACTTTGGAAATCAGACAATAAAAGTACAGGCCCAGAAGGGGCCTGTACTTTAGAAATTGGAAAATAAAAGTTCAGGCCCAGAAGGGGCCTGTACTTTGAAAATTGAACAATAAAAGTACAGGCCCAGAAGTGGCCTGTACTTTAGAAATTGGACAATAAAAGTAGAGGCCCAGAAGGGGCCTGTACTTAGAAAACACAACAATAAAGGAGCAGGCCCAGAACAGTGACTCTTGGTGGCAGAAGAACCATGAGAAAGATGTGCTGGAAGACTACTAATGTTTTTATGTATCCTGTTTTTTAGGAACCGATAAAATACCATGCGCTCCACATCAAACCGGCAGCTGATAAGGTAGTGCTGGGGGATGCTTGTAATGGTTGGTATGATGGCGTTAATCTACAGTGTGCTTGTATCGGCTCGCTCATGGTGCAGAGCGATGGTGAGTCCGCAGCCATGAAGGCGATTGACATGTCTCAGGATAACATTATACAACTCCACAAAGAAAAAGAAAGTGACACATTGCCTGATTTAAACACAATGGAACAGCAGAAGAACATCAAGAAGGGGCCTGTACTTTGATATAGAACAATAAAAGTACAGGCCCAGAAGGGGCCTGTACTTTGAAAATCAGACAATAAAAGTACAGGTCAAGAAGGGGCCTGTACTTTGGAAATCAAACAATAAAAGTACAGGCCCAGAAGGGGCCTGTACTTTGGAAATTGAACAATAAAAGTACAGGCCCAGAAGGGGCCTGTACTTTGGAAATCAGACAATAAAAGTACAGGCCCGGAAGGGGCCTGTACTTTAGAAATTGGCAAATAAAAGTACCGGTCCAGAGGAGGCCTGTACTTTGTAAATTGAACAATAAAAGCACAGGCCCAGAAGGGGCCTGTACTTTGGAAATCAAACAATAAAAGTACAGGCCCAGAAGGGGCCTGTACTTTGGAAATTGAACAATAAAAGTACAGGCCCAGAAGGGGCCTGTACTTTGGAAATCAGACAATAAAAGTAGAGGCCCAGAAGGGGCCTGTACTTTGAAAATTGAACAATAAAAGTACACGCCCAGAAGGGGCATGTACTTGGGAAATTCAACAATAAAAGTACAGGCCCAGAAGGGGCTTGTACTTTGTAATTTCAAATAGGCTGAATAAACGGCCAGTACTTTGACTTACAGTAATAAAACACAAACACAGCCCAGAAAGGGCCTGTAGTTTGAATTAAAAGAATAATGAACAAACACAGCACAGAAAGGGTCTGTAGTTTGAATTGAAAGAATAGACAAACACAGCTCAGAATGGGCAGGTACTTTAAATGTAAAGAATTATAGTCACTGTACTTTGAAATTGGTGTGTTGCATTGTGTGGACGGTGAAAAGCCGACTGGTCTCATGTTGTTCATAATGATCTTGAAGTTTGTGACCGCTTCAGCTGTACTTGGGAATGTCAACAATAAAAGTACAGGCCCAGAAGGGGCCTGTACTTTGAAAATCAGACAATAAAAGTACAGGCCCAGAAGGGGCCTCTACTTTAGAAATTGGAAAATAAAAGTACAGGCCCAGAAGGGGCCTGTACTTTGGAAATTGAACAATAAAAGTACATGCCCAGAAGGGGCCTGTACTTTGGAAATCAGACAATAAAAGTACAGGCCCAGAAGGGGCCTGTACTTTGAAAATTGAACAATAAAAGTACAGGCCCAGAAGGGGCCTGTACTTTGAAAATTGAACAATTAAAGTACTGGCCCAGAAGGGGCCTGTACTTTGGAAATCAGACAATAAAAGTACAGGCCCAGAAGGGGCCTGTACTTTAGAAATTGGAAAATAAAAGTTCAGGCCCAGAAGGGGCCTGTACTTTGGAAATCAGACAATAAAAGTACAGGCCCAGAAGTGGCCTGTACTTTAGAAATTGGACAATAAAAGTAGAGGCCCAGAAGGGGCCTGTACTTAGAAAACACAACAATAAAGGAGCAGGCCCAGAACAGTGACTCTTGGTGGCAGAAGAACCATGAGAAAGATGTGCTGGAAGACTACTAATGTTTTTATGTATCCTGTTTTTTAGGAACCGATAAAATACCATGCGCTCCACATCAAACCGGCAGCTGATAAGGTAGTGCTGGGGGATGCTTGTAATGGTTGGTATGATGGCGTTAATCTACAGTGTGCTTGTATCGGCTCGCTCATGGTGCAGAGCGATGGTGAGTCCGCAGCCATGAAGGCGATTGACATGTCTCAGGATGACATTATACAACTCCACAAAGAAAAAGAAAGTGACACATTGCCTGATTTAAACACAATGGAACAGCAGAAGAACATCAAGAAGGGGCCTGTACTTTGATATAGAACAATAAAAGTACAGGCCCAGAAGGGGCCTGTACTTTGGAAATCAGACAATAAAAGTACAGGTCAAGAAGGGGCCTGTACTTTGGAATTCAAACAATAAAAGTACAGGCCCAGAAGGGGCCTGTACTTTGAAAATTGAACAATAAAAGTAGAGGCCCAGAAGGGGCCTGTACTTAGAAAATTGAACAATAAAAGTACTGGCCCAGAAGGGGCCTGTACTTTGGAAATCAGACAATAAAAGTACAGGCCCAGAAGGGGCCTGTACTTTAGAAATTGGAAAATAAAAGTACAGGCCCAGAAGGGGCCTGTACTTTGGAAATCAGACAATAAAAGTACAGGCCCGGAAGGGGCCTGTACTTTAGAAATTGGCAAATAAAAGTACCGGTCCAGAGGAGGCCTGTACTTTGTAAATTGAACAATAAAAGCACAGGCCCAGAAGGGGCCTGTACTATGGAAATCAGACAATAAAAGTACAGGCCCAGAAGGGGCCTGTACTTGGGAAATTCGACAATAAAAGTACAGACACAGAAGGGGCCTGTACTTTGTAATTTCAAAACAGGCTGAATAAACGGCCAGTACTTTGACTCACAGTAATAAAACACAAACACAGCCCAGAAAGGGCCTGTAGTTCGAATTAAATAATAATGAACAAACACAGCACAGAAAGGGTCTGTAGTTTGAATTGAAAGAATAGGCAAACACAGCTCAGAATGGACCGGTACTTTAAATGTAAAGAATTATAGTCACTGTACTTTGAAATTGGTGTGTTGCATTGTGTGGACGGTGAAAAGCCGACTGGACTCATGTTGTCCAAACTGATCTTGAAGTTTGTGACCGCTTCAGCTGTACTTGGGAATGTCAACAATAAAAGTACAGGCCCAGAAGGGTCCTGTACTTTAGAAATCGGAAAATAAAAGTACAGGCCCAGAAGGGGCCTGTACTTCGAAAATTGAACAATAAAAGTAGAGGCCCAGAAGGGGCCTGTACCTTAGAAATTGGACAATAAAACTACAGGCCCAGAAGGGGCCTGTACTTTGTAATTTGAACACAGGCTCAATAAATGCCCAGTACCTTAACTTACATTAAAAATACACAAACACGGCCCAGAAAGGCCTGATTTAAACACAATGGAACAGCAGTATACGTTTGGGAAACAGGAAAACAAGTGTCGACCAAGTTTGCAAGGAGTAGACTGTCTGACAAGAGGTTTAAAATCAAAATTCTCTGGGAAGTGGAAGACTATCAGAACAGCTGGAACCGGATTAAGCCCATTAAATAGACAGGGAGGCAGGTCAATGGTGAAAGTTAACAATTGGAAGGAAAAATCAACAGAAGACAACTGCAACAGAAACATGCATTCACATCCACAGGTATCCAAACAGGTCATT
Organism: Lissotriton vulgaris; assembly: GCF_964263255.1. Lineage (NCBI taxonomy): Eukaryota > Metazoa > Chordata > Amphibia > Caudata > Salamandridae > Lissotriton > Lissotriton vulgaris. The sequence continues at coordinate 1,254,515,176 of NC_141685.1, read as the reverse complement.
GCGAGAAAAATAAAAGCTGTTACTTTTAGTTCAAGGTGACTGGACCACAGACGGTGAACAAACGCCATGAATGGGTTGAGGGGAGAAGATGCACCGATCAAAGAGAGAATTAAAGAGGCAGCGGAGGGAACACCATGACAAAACAAATGCTAAATATTATGCCAAGAGTGCATTGAAGGTTTCCCTCAATAAATTACCTTGCTCGCTTACATTATACGGCCTCAACATGTCCACATTGCAAAGTCCTACGTAATAGCATGTTGCTAGCATTGATTAACTTTACACGCTTCCCTTCCAGCTACACTGTAGGGTCCTACATGATTCACTTGGAGTTTTATTCTCGTCCTTTTCATTCAGTAATTCCTGCAGGTCTCCATTTTTCCTGACAAGATCTCAGTTTTATAGAGGAGATCGCTGTGTTGCTGCAAAAACACGCAATAGCACCAGTCGCCCAGGGGCCTCTCGACTTTTGCAGCAATATATTCATTGTACAGAAGAAGGGAGTTGGAAACAAAGTAGTTCGGAACCTCAGGGATTTCAATCACTTTATCAATTCCAATCATTTCAAGATGGAGGGAATCCATCTTTTGACAGATCTGCTGCAGGAAGGGGACTGGATGGTACGGTTGGACCTCAAAGACGCCTACCTCTGTGATGGACTGGACTGAATCACAAACAGTGAACAAACACCATGAATGGATTGAGGGGAGAAGATGCAAGGCAGCGACCCAACGCTTAAGAGGACGGTCCCAGAAAGTGATGACCATCTGTCACCAGAGGACCTGAGCAACACAGCAGTCAAGAAGGACAGAGCAGACCATTTCTCACAATCCATGACGGTCCATCAGAAAGTGTCAGAGGGACACGACATTAACATCTACATCGGGCTACCTGTAGCTTGAAGCCAACATTTCTTTTTTTTATTAATTCATAAGTGATTTTTAAATCTGAAATTTACAGATAGAAATATCAAAATTTAAATCGAATAATATGAGGAGGCTGTTGCGTTCTAATTTTCACGAACCTACATACAAATTATGAATGTCACAGAAAATGACAACCAAAAAAGAACTTTCAAATGGAGAAGGTGACATACGTCTGGATGGTGAGAATCGCCATCCTGTTGAAAACACACACCGATGTAGATCCGTCTTATTGACTTTTACAACATGGGAAAGTACAGCAACGCTTAATGCCCTCGAAGGCTGAAGAAGAAGTTGAAAAACAATGTGTGGTGCACATTTACTGACAAGCCAAAGTCCTGGCCATTACAAACAATGGGAGTCTGATTCCACAGTGGGAGCCTGAGAAACGGGTACCACATCTAAGGAAGCAAGCAAGTGCACAAAGTACCCACTCCCGACTGTGGTTGGGATGAAAAATGTGAATACCAGGCCCATACCAGAACCTGTCATTACAATTAGAAGAAGAATTTGCCAACACAGCCCAGAAAGGCAGTAGGTAGGTGTGTTGAATTAAAGAGTCACCATGACAAAACACAGTAAAAAATATTTTTGCCTCGGTAAATGAGCTTTTCCACACAACTTATAAGGTTGACCGGTCCCAGTGTATCAAGAAGAAGGCGCTGATTGCTGCTGGCTACAATGCGGCCAAGAGCCTGGTTAGGAAAGGCGCCCTAGTGTCCAAAATGATAGAGGAAGACACTGTTGCAATAAACCATAAAGAGTAAGGTGAAAATACATGAAAGAAAAGAAACATTTCATACAGATTTACTACTCTTGCCCAGTGGTTGCGTTAAGCGGAAGCGTAAGATCTGACAGGTTGTCAGATAAGGGTCAAACTGATTTTGAAGGTGTTAACCGCTTCAGCCGAGAGGACGAGTCCGAAGAAGGTAGACGTTGAACAAAAACACAGAGAAAATTGAAGAAATGAGATACCAAACATACTCTTCAAAGATAAGACATTTACAGCCAGGACATGTATGACGAAATACCTGAATAAGCAGAATAAAATAAACATTATAGTGCTCAAAGCATCATGCCTGCTCATTCGCCAGCTGAGGTAAGTGGCAATCCCGTCACTGCTACAAAATCTGATCCCAGCTACAAAATCTGATCCCGCCTACAAAGTCTGATCCCTGCTACAAAATCGGTTCCCCCGCTACAAAATCGTATGTTATAATTGGCAAACACAGCCCAAAAGGCGGCAGGTGTGCAAATTACCCACTGCATTCACGGGATAGTACTTGCCACAAAGGGTCAATAAATGGCCTGTACTTTGATTTCGATTAATAATTGGCAAACACAGACCTGAAAAGGCCTGTACTTTGAAGTTCAACAATAACAGACAAAAAGAGCCCATAAAGGACCTGTAGTTTGAGTTAAAAGAATAATGAACACACACAGCACAGAAAGGGTCTGTAGTTTGAATTGAAAGAATAGAGAAACACAGCTCAGAATGGGCCGGTACTTTGAATGTAAAGAATTAGAGTCACTGTACTTTGAAATTGGTGTGCTGCATTGTGTGGACGGTGAAAAGCCGACTGGACTCATGTTGTCCAAATTGATCTTGAAGTTTGTGACCGCTTCAGCTGTACTTGGGAATGTCAACAATAAAAGTACAGGCCCAGAAGTAGCCTATACTTTGGAAATCAGACAATAAAAGTACAGGCCCAGAAGGGGCCTGTACTTTAGGAATTGGCAAATAAAAGTACCGGCCCAGAAGGGACCTGTACTTTGAAAATTGAACAATAAAAGTACAGGCCCAGAAGGGGCCTGTACTTTGGAAATCAGACAATAAAAGTAGAGGCCCAGAAGGGGCCAGTACTTTGAAAATTGAACAATAAAAGTACAGGCCCAGAAGGGGCCTGTACTTGGGAAATTCAACAATAAAAGTACAGGCCCAAAAAGTGCGTAGCAAATGAAAAATAAAACATGGCTGGCTTTCACGGAAATTACATTAGATTCGCACATACCATTAGTCAGCTAGCCACTGTAACAGATGATGGTTTGTTTGCACTTGACAAACAAAAATTAATATTAGATGATAATACATACACATTTGTAGAAGGCAGGAAAGTAGACACCATGTAAATCTACAGCCAAAATGTGGAAAAAGGTCAACCAAAATACATTGCATTTTTAAATACATTTCTGACAAGTAAAACCTTGAGAAGGTAACCAAGACGAGGGGTCACTTGGAATGCACTCCATGTGGATCCATCTACAGCATACTTGGCATTGTGCCTAAGAGGAATTCAGAACAAGCTGTAAATTTTGTTCGTTGCAGACCCCGCAGAAGTCTTGAACTGATTCTAAATGTGACAGAGGACAATAGTAGCGCATCAGTAAAGGAGATTATGGACAGGTTTCAAACAATAATAAAACGAAGTACATAGGCCAGTCACTGCTGTTTGAAAGTCTTTCAAAAAACCAATACAAAAACAAACATTTAAAAAACTACAAGTTAATTTCCATCACTTACTATCTTGGATAAAATGAAATACTTGGCAGTGCTCGTTTGATCATTGAAGAAAAGAAAATTGCTACCACACACATAGACTTTGAAAGTAACCCAGGGCATTACAAATGTACAAACATGTTTCGTACAATCTAAAATTCTAACCTGAATACTCCAGTAGCTTTACTGCAATAAACATTCTATAATCACTCAGAAACGTGGTATTGATTTCATTTGCCGGAAGTGCTCTTCCAAGTAAGTACGATTCTGCAAACTGGACAGGGTTTAAAAACATACAGGTTACACTAATAACATAATGGAAATAAAAATGAACTCATAAATGTAAGCGCTTTTTACTTCAAAATTCTTTTGTGAAACGTCTCACACCTACCACATCAGTAACATCTCCTTTGTCGGACAAAATCACAGGCAAATGAAAATCACGACCGACAGGCAGTACCACCAGGATCACTTGGCGTTCAAAACAGTAATTTAAATATAAAGCAGTCTTTAATGTGTGCAACTACTACAAAGGCGTAAGCAATATTTAACATAAACATATCTACGACAAATTCAAACTTGAAATTAAAGTATGGGAAAATTACCAGCATGCAAAAAACACCACAATTGTAGCTATCCTGTTGCTTGCCATTACATTGTACCACTAAGTGCCAGAGCTCACTGTGTGGACAGTCGATTGCCTGTAGGAAAGTCCTTTAGAAACATACGAACTGTCAGGTAAATATTGTTTTAAAAAATGAAACAGAAATACGATTACAATATAATACATATTTCAACTTTGAAAAAAAGAAAATGTTGGCCAAAAAGTATCTGCGCACTTTTGACATAACATATGCAATAGAAAGTAAAAGTAAGTGCTACCTCCAATTCTGTAAAAAAAATATGGTAGGTCCCAGGATTGGCATCCAGCGAATCATACACTATTATTTTTCTGGCAAAAGGTTTTAAAATCTGAAACGGTACGCACAATAGGAAAAGAAATATCAAAATATGGAAATTTTTAAATGCATTTGTATGCTACAAACGTGATTACTAAATCAAAAAATGGAAATAATATAGTGTTCAGCAAAACAGATCAGCAGTTACTAGTAATACAAAGTCAAAGTTAGGAAGAAGAATATGACAAAAGTGACAAAGGTCAAAAAAGATTACAATTACCAAAAGTAGCCAATGAACGCCAGTATTGGTCGGACACAGGACTGTATCCTTCATCTCAAAAGGTATCTATACAGTACAAAATAAGCTTATGAAAAAATGCAAGTCAAATACAACATCCATACTCAATGTATGCAGAAAAATGCTAACAAGTGATTAACTATTAAAAGAGAACTAGAAGGGAACAATAATCACTTCCAAGACAATGACAAAAAATAAATGACATACAGCATACACCTTTTTAGTACTCTGAAAAATGTTCCAATATTAACAAATGGCATAAAAATTAATTGGAACAATCGAATAATCATTAACAACCCAAATAAATATTGTAATCATGATACAGATTTCAATATTTACCCGGCAATGAGAGGGGCGATATGATCCAAGGAAAATGGACGAAGAGACTGTTGCATAAATCAATAAGCACTGAAGTCAAGATAAAATAAAGTAGCTTAGAAACATTTCATACACATTTAATATTTTTGGTTGGTGCATTAATAATTGATGACAATATACGTACATTAGTGGTTAACATGCATAATCTGCAAAGATACGCATCAATGACCTTGAAAAAATGAAGAAAACACATGAACTCTACCACGGTACTCACCATGTGCATCCTACATAATTAGATACTAATACATTTTATGAAAACCAACCTCATCAACTATCCAGTGGTCCTCTTTTAAGGAGCTAAAAGATTCATCATATAATTTGAAACCCGCCACTAATGCTTCTAACCGTCCAATCGCCGGTTTACGCCATACATCAAGAACTATTTTAAACAATTTGGTAGTAGGACCTAAGGGGGATGCAGGCTTTGTGGGAGATGAAGCGGGCATTGCGGAAGATGCAGGCGTGGCGGCAGATGATGCAGCCATGGCGGGAGATGATGCAGCCATGGCGGGAGATGATGCAGCCATGGCGGGAGATGATGCAGCCGTGGCGGCACATGATGCAGGCGGTGCGGCAGATGATGCAGGCGGTGCGGCAGATGATGGGAGCACGAATGGACATCGGTCACCGGTCATGTTTCCTGCAAAATTATTTTTTAAAGTGGTTGTTAATCATTTAGACAGACTACTCAAACATGCAACCGCAAACAGTACTGAAACAAGAGTACATATTGATAAATCCCAAATGTAAAGTAGTGTTCTTTACACAACAAAATGTTCAAAACAAATAACTTTGCACATATTAAAGAGACATTTACACAGGCACAGTGATCACCATAATACAAAACATAAAAATATTTGGCCATTACTTTAAAAAAGGTAGCCCTAACAAAATTACCTTTCGCACTCAACTGATAAGGCCTCAACATGTCCAGATTATAAGTTCTATGTAAGACCACGTTGCTACTATTGAGTAACTTTACACGCTTCCCTTTAATCTCATGTATATGGTAGGGTTCTGCGAAATTATGCTCCAAAATTCCGCCTTTCCTTGCCGATCGCCTAGAATTTTTAGCAAGGACTAACTCTCCTTCGCTGAACAAGTACGGCTTATATTTCTTAAAAACTCTTTTTTTAAACTTCTCTTTCTGTTTTTCCTGACCAACCTCTATATTCTGCTTTGTCTGCTTCTGCATCTCTGCTGCTCTAATTTTCTTTTCTGCAGCAATTGATGCATACTCGCTTTCTGTTGGTAGTTTAAACAGAAGCTAATAAAGGAAACAAAAATAAATAAATGCTTTTTACCGATTTTAAATGGAGAGATTTAATATACAGCTATTTTGCAAAAATATGATAAACAAAGTTTGTTTCAAATGAAAAAAACCACGGCAAACATGTATGTCAAAGTACATCAACTGCCAGTTTAAAATATACATTCGAATATTATAAATATCATACCGGTCCATCCATGACCTCACTAGGAAATCTTGCTTCACAGCCATACAAAAGTAGAAAAGGGGAAACTTTTGTGGTGGCATGCGGCTTCGATCGTAAAGCAAACAATGCTTGGTCCAAATAAACATCCCAATCAGTCTGATGCTCATTGACGTACTTGAATAACGTGCTGTAATAATAAAAACAATTAACCGGAAGCATAAATAATACTGTCAGCTCAGTAGACACATTACTTTCCAGTTACAAATGCACTGCAGCAAAACAAATCCCTCAGACCACATGAGAAAAAGTAGTGAAATAGTAAAGTGCAAAAACATCACCATGACAGCAAACTCACAAGTACTTAGAAAGTCAATGACAAACTTGCATTACCTTTTAATGTTAGCATTTGTACGCTCATCTAACCCATTTGTCTGTGGATGATAGGCTGCACTTACAGAATGTTCTATTTGTAAGAGCATACATAACTCCATATAAACCTGAAAAATAACATCAACATATTGGGACATGTGGGTGAAATAAACTTTAGAACTGTTAATCAATAAAAATAAAAGTACACAAAGATCACAATAGACATCAGAGCATTATAAGTTACAGCAAAATGGCTCACTCACTTCATTCACAAACTCACAACCTTGATCCGTTAGGATCCTTTTTGGAGTACCATGGCGGAGGTACATTTGCACCAATCTTGAAGCCACCTCAACTCCAGTCTTTGATTGTAAAGGGAATGCCTCAACCCATTTCGAAAAATAATCTGTGGCTGTCAGATCATATCTGTATCCTGTAGGGGTGGTAGGTAAAGGTCCAATCAAATCCAATCCAATAAGTTCCCAAACTTCTTCCACCTGTAAATAAACACAATCACAGGTACAAAAGTTGAAGACAGAAAAAACGCAATACTAAGATCAAAAACAGATAATGGACAGAAAGTTTGTAACAGTAGAGTCAACAAATTAAAAACATACTTTGATTGGTTTTAATTCTGGGCAAATCTTGAGGGCTGGTTGTTCCTTTTGACAAACAGCACACTGTTTGATCTGCAAGTCAAAAAAATACAAATCTGACAAGTACAACTAATAACCATGTCACAGAGTGCACAATCTAAAAAACTTGACGCCTTACATCTACAGTACTAAGGGAGAACAAGAACAAAACATACCCCATAGAGTACTTCATTGAAAAACTGTACATACCATAGTGGAAAGAGAGTGAAATAAAACAAATATACGGGTTCGCATTTTTTGTATTTAAAAAAAAAGTCGCTAGGGAAAAAACATATATAATACGTGTTTATAAAAACAGGACAAATGGAAACTCACCCATTCATCAATTTGAACTGAAATATTTGGCCAAAAATGGGAGGAAATGCATTTCAGAATTTTAATGATACCGGAATGGCCACCAAGAGTAGAGGAATGAAATTCTTGAAAAATTATATGAGCAGATTCAGCACCAATGACCACTTTAGTCTTCTTAGCTTTAGCAGTATAGAACAAACACCCACCTATTATCAAAAAGATAAAAACAATGAACAGTTACGCAAACTATGCAAGGCAAAAGTGAAAACATTAACAAAAAACATGCAATAACACATAAACCGTTAAAACATGCCACTTACAAATAAATAATGAGATATACTACCATCAACGGTGTAACTTTTCGACATCCGGCGTAATCCATGCTTCTGAACTTTTGTAAAACCATCTGGTTAAACATTACGGCTCACATAATCCACAAGCTCATTGTACTTTATGGCATCCATTACTATAAAAAGAGAAAGTTTAAAGAATAATATACAGTCATATATACCATTAAGCCATTTTACATGGTGTCATTCAAATAATTACAAAGACCAATAGTCAACAAAGGTGTAAATATACACCATTACTATACATATCGCCCTTGTCAAGAACACTACGCATTTGGAAGAAGGCCCGAGTTTGTAGCACATGGCAGGCCTGAGGGCGTCGGTCATGGGCGTAGGCGCACGTGTTTGCTAACGCACATGGCTGGTTTTCAGAGACATTACATTGGAACTTGGCACACAGCGTAAGCATAAGGGAAAATAATGTACAGCACATAAATTAAAAGGATATCATTCAGAATACCATTGCCCAAGCCTTAGAAAGCCCAATGGAGCTACGCATTTGGAAGAAGGCCCGAGTTCGTAGCACATGGCAGGCCTGAGGGCGTCGGTCATGGGCGTAGGCGCACGTGTTTGCTAACGCACATGGCTGGTTTTCAAAGACATTACATTGGAACTTGGCACACAGCGTAGGCATAAGGGAAAATAATGTACAGCATATAAACCAAAAGGATATCATTTAGCATACCATTGCCCAAGCCTTAGAAAGCCCAATGGAGCAACGCATTTGGAATAAGGCCCGAGTTCGTAGCACATGGCAGGCCTGAGGGCGTCGGTCATGGGCGTAGGCGTACGTGTTTGTTAACGCACATGGCTGGTTTTCATAGACATTACATTGGAACTTGGCACACAGCGTAGGCATAAGGGAAAATAATGTACAGCATATAAACCAAAAGGATATCATTCAGCATACCATTGCCCAAGCCTTAGAAAGCCCAATGGAGATACGTATTTGGAATAAGGCCCGAGTTCGTAGCACATGGCAGGCCTGAGGGCGTCGGTCATGGGCGTAGGCGCACGTGTTTGCTAACGCACATGGCTGGTTTTCAAAGACATTACATTGGAACTTGGCACACAGCGTAGGCATAAGGGAAAATAATGTACAGCATATAAACCAAAAGGATTCATTAAGCATACCATTGCCCAAGCCTTCGAAAGCCCAATGGAGCAACACATTTGGAATAAGGCCCGAGTTCGTAGCACATGGCAGACCTGAGGGCGTCTGCGCCAGTGTTTGCTAACGCACATGGCTGGTTTTCAGAGACATTACATTGGAACTTGGCACACAGCGTAGGCATAAGGGAAAATAATGTACAGCATATAAACCAAAAGGATATCATTCAGCATACCATTGCCCAAGCCTTAGAAAGCCCAATGGAGCAACACATTTGGAAGAAGTCCCGAGTTCGTAGCACATGGCAGGCCTGAGGGCGTAGCTCATGGGCGTAGCCGTCTGCCTTTAAACGTCGAGGCAATTTGGTAACGCACATGTCTGGCTTTCAACGTCGAACAAAGGCATTAGCAAAAAAAAAGGCACATTGTTGGCTATCAGAAATATTAATTTACATACGACATAACATTGTGAAAGAAATATAAAAACACACAACGCTGGTTTGAAATACCAAAAAACGCACGAGCTACACTACTCACCGACTCAAAGCAACAGAGTCAAGCCCAATCAATACAAGGGTTGCAAGTAGACGATGCAAAGGATGTAGTACAAACTGCAACACACGGAACTGCAAGCAATGCAGGGATCGCACTACTAAGGTCAGCAGGGCCGTGGGAAAAGTTACAGAAGGTTGGCGATTAATAAATACATATAAATGCGATGATTGGTTGAAGCTAACAGTTTGGAAACGATCTATTGGATGAGAAAAAGACTCTGACTTGTGATTGGATGAGAAAAAGAGTGAGACTTCTGATTGGTCAGAGAGGAAAGACGATAGGGGGTACAGCAAATAATGACCCACGTCACGAAACGTCATAGGGGCGTAATATGCGCATGCGCAGGAATGTTGCGCATGCGCAAAACGAGGGGGGTACAGCGCTCGATGGGGTACAGAGCTCGATAGTATACCGGCAGATTGAGCAGAAGTCTTGTGAGAATCAGGGTCATGTTGGGCACAGTAAAGTTCTTCAATATAATCATCAGTCCCAGTTATCAACAACACAACCAGTACGAGTCGCAGTAACTAACACAGGGACAGCAGCACTTTCGGTATAGGAGCACACACTCTCTGCACCAGTGCCACTAATTATAATCAATTACTGACGTGCACTAAATGTGTGACTGTAGACCCGGCCCTAATAATTAAGTGCCGGTGCTAATGCCCGGCAAGCACCGGCACAAATTAAGCGCTGGTTATGGAGAACATAAAAAATAGGGCAGGTATCAAGGAAGACATTCATGGCAGTTGGAGACTTTTGAAGTCCCCAGGTAAATTTTGTGATTTTGATTTTTTTCGCGCCATGAGGCCCAGCACAAAGCTTCAAGCTCCACTAAAAAACTAACCTATCCAGTTACAATTAGTGGTTTTTCCTCTCATAGCTTTCAAGCACAACGTTAGGACCTACTGCAGGGCTGCAAAAAAGGAGAGTACAGCCTTGCAAAGCCCTGTTTGGCTACTGCTTCCAGACTTACTAAACTGAAAATGTTTAACCTCCAGATTTTTGAAATATTTGACTCAGGCAAGTGACCAATTCTTCGCTGACCATGTTCTTTTATTGGTCAGCTGATAAACGTGAATAGGCCACGGTCTCTCTCAACCCATAGACTGACATTTTGAGTAAATCGCATAGAATCTTAGGTTATGCTCTGGTGTTTTAGGAAACTGGGGGACTTATTTACAAGCCTCTCGCTCTGCCGGTACATCACTTTGTCCCATATTAAAAGTGATGCACTAACGGTGCAAGGGGCTTGTAAATAAGCCCCTGGGTCTTCTGGTGTGTAGCACATTCTCTGCTTCTTGGTAGATTGCTTAGACTCTTAAAGTTACCTGTGGGATCCCATAGACTCTGAAAGTTACTTGGTTATTTTTGGTCATTTTTTAAAATTGCATCTGCCTCTGGGTTGCGCCTTTGGTTGCATGTAAGAGTATCAAATACAGAAATATAGTATGACATAAATAATGTGTCCTAAATACCGTTTACAAAAATATCCTCTCGCTGGGTGTAGATTTGCTAATATTAGCTTTAATTGGATGATATTCTTGTAAATTATATTTAGTATGCTATAGATATGCCAGACAATATTCTCACAGCAGTATTCTGGTACCATAGCATGCCTAATCCGCTTTTCAATGTCACACATAGATTACTTACTTATATGGTAGATTTGTAGCACCATTTTACCAGTCAGTTATGCTTTCCACAATTTAAGGGGCACTACCTGGTATGCACCTTGGCACCTAATGTGCCACTTGCCTGTTACCTCTAGTTCCTGCTTGTTCCAGCCTGATCCAGTGACACCATTGCTGCCCAGGTTTTCCTACCCAGGTTTTTCTGCTGACCGTTTCTCATGCCAACAGAAGCCCCATCCACCCCAGGACCTACCTGATGCAGGCTGCAGCATGACCGCACTAGTAGGTATCTGGGCACCTAGATTGCCCCTTTCCCGTGGCCTCAAGTTCCTGCTTGTTCCAGCCTGATACAGTGACACCACCACTGCCTGTATTTTCCCGCCTCGAGGTTCCTGCTCACCATTCTTCTGGCCAACAGAAGCCACACCCACATCAGTACCTATTTAATGCAGGCTGCAATGCAACCACACTAATAGGCACCTGGGCATCTAGACTGCCACTTTATTGTGGCCTCCAATTCCTTCGTGTTCCAACCGGATCCAGGGACACTGCTGCTGCCTGGGTTTTCCCGGTCGGGTTTTCCCACTCACCGTTCATCCCATCAACAGAATCCCCGCCCACCCCAGGACCTATTTAATGCAGGCCACAGCACGACTACACTAGTAGATACCTGGACATCTAGCGTGCCACTTGCCTGTAGCCTCCAGTCCCTGCTTTGTCCAGCCTGATCCAATGATAGCGTCATTGCATGGGTTTTCCAGGTCAGGTTTTTCCACTCACTGTTCTTCTCTCCAACAGAAATTCTGCCCACCCCAGGACCTACTTAATGCAGGGCCATAGCATAAATTCACTAGTAGGCACCTGGGCACCTAGTCTGCCACTTGCCTTTGACCTCCAGTTCCTGCTTGTCCCAACATGAATCAGTGGCACCACTGCTGCCTGGGCTTTCCTGCCCACATTTCTTTCTGGCAACAGAAGCATTGCCCACTCCAAGACCTACTTTTGATGCAGGCCACAGTGTGTCTGCTCAGCAGATGTGTGCAGCGGGCATGCTGCTGGCAAGCCCATCTGCACCCATCTGTGCCTGGACCGCGGCCAGCACCACAACTCCTGGCGCTCTTTCACCCACAGATAAACTATCACTGAGCACTACACCCTTAAAGCCACAACAAACACTGCCACAACGCTGACCTATGCTCCACAGTAGGACCTTTCATCTGCACCCACTGACACTTCACAAGCAGATGAGCAGAAAGCTGGATGAAAGAAGGAGTGAGAAGGGCTGCAACGATGAAGACACAGCGGATGTATTCCAAGACAAAGAAAATGAGGCACATAGCCCATCGAGTAGATCATGGAAGACTGCCCTCCATGCAGGGTCTAGAACAGACCCCAAGAAATTGGTCCATGTCTCCAGAAAACACGTGTCCAAACAAAGAATACTTGGCCCTGAAGAAGAGCTTCCACAAAAACACTGGCAAGGTCCACCCCTGAAGGTCAAAACGCATCTGCATATTGTATCTAAAGGGCAGAGTCCAAACGAACATTCCACAAGTGCACACGAGGCACCTGGTAGAAAGCGAGATTAAGGGCGCTATAATAAACTATCTATTAAAATCTCTGACCTTACTAGGACCTTAAATAGTACAAGTATTCAAAAATGCGAGAGGACAGTATGGTACCCGGTCGCAACAATAAATAGGCATAGGACACATGATACCCAAGTAAGGCACTTGTACAATCTGCTGTAGGAATTAAGCACTTGTAAATACTAAGAGGAACAAAGAACTTGTAAATATATGTTATATATGTGTAACGTACCAAGACATGTCTCATTGCTTATGGGAAGTTTTTGTGTAAGTTATGTCGCCATATATTGTCAGTTACTGTCTGAATTGTGAATTAGTTTCAAGTATGTGTACATCGTCACAGTGAAGTGTGTTACATATTTGTGTTACTGTAAAATTTGGAATTTGTTTACGTGTCTATGTGTAATGATGATACAGTGAAGTATGTTACATATTTGTGTTACTGTAAAATGTGGTATTTGTTTTAGTTTCTACATTAAATGATGACACAGAATCTTTGAAATCAATAAGAGTGATGACAAATCAAGCAAAGACATATTGTAAGAGTATTTATTGAATAAGTTGGGTTGTACTTAAAAATTTGGATAAGGGGATTTATATAGATTGTGTAAAACTGCACCAAAGTAAACAGAGTTCAGTGATAGAACCCAGGCAGGGATACTGCTACAGAGCCCTGCTTCACAACCTATGGTAATTTATGGTCTATGAGGTACTTCATTGCAGAGATTTCACCTACCACAGCACCCACAACAGGCCACTGACCAGCCCGCCTGGAACACACCACAGTCACCACCTGAATAAAAACGCGAGCTTCCATGTGCCCTTCTTAACACACGCTCACTATGCAAGCACACCACTGAGATTTGGGACCTCATCTCCGTCCTCACACCCAACATCCTCTTCCTTACTCAGATCTGGCTCAAACCCACTTCTTCACCCGGCATCGCCACCGCAATAACCGAAGGATACAAGATCACCCGCCAAGACTGCATCAACAAGCCTAGCAAAGGGATCTTCATCATATACAAGGAATCCGGGCAATGCACCAACATAAATTACAACATCACCCCAGCCATGGAAAACTTCAACTTCCGATCCCAAATAGAGAACAAAACCAACATCAGGGTCACCCTCACCTACCATCCTCCGGGTCCACGTCCAGCCTTCTGGAACTTCATCGCCAACTTCATTTTCCTCCTCACCATAGACTCCAATAACAATATTTTCCTCAAATTCAATCTCTACTACCACAATTATATCAATACTACAACCTTCTCAACAGCATGAACAACTTTGGACTCACCCAACTTGTCCACGACTCCTTTCACACAGCAGGCCACATGCTAGACCCCATCTTCACCTTCAGCGCCTATATCAGTACCGCAACACCACAGAGATCACAAGGACCGACCAGTCCATCCTCCACTTTAACATCACCTGCTCACTGGCCTACACCCCCAGTCTTCCCAATGCCCCCCAACACAGGTGGAGCAAAGCCGCACAGGACACATGTATCAACGGTCTCAACACCACCTACCCCATCTTCTCCAATGACGAGGACCAGAATGTCAGAAACCTCAACAGTTGGATCAACAAGTGTGCCAACCGCATTGCTCCCATCTGCAACAACACCCACTGAAGGTCCACCAAGCAGGTTAGCTAGTACACTGAGAGCCTCAGAGCTGCTACTGTAAACAACTGGAAAGGAGATTGCGCACCAGTAAGGACACAACTGACAAGACCCCTTGTAAGACAGCCCTTAACCCCTATCACAGACAGTTGAGAGAATTGAAGAAATAGACCTTAGCCTCATGCATCAAATCAAGGTCCAATTACAGCAAAGAACTCTTCAACATCGTCAAAGAATTCTGCAATAATTCAGCTGCAAAAAACAAGATTACCCCCTCACAGGAACTCTGCGACAACCTTGAAAACTTCTTCTCTGACAAGGTCGCCAGGATCTACAGAAACTTCAAACCACAGCCCCCGGCCACCAACTTCTTCAAGCAACACTCTCATCGCGATACCACCACAGATATCTGACTAAATGAGTGGAGTCAGCTTGCCCACCAGGAACCGCCTCCATCATGAACTCGGTCCTCTCAGGAGCCCAACTGACCCATGCCCCACTACATCTTCCACCTGGGCGAAGGTAGAATCAGCTGCGTGCTCACCACCTTGTTCAACACCTCAGCTGCCACAGTCATCTTACGGAGGCTGGAAACATATAAATGTCAACGCCCTACTAAAGAAACCATCGGCAGACTCCAGCGAACTCAACAACTACCAGCAAATCTCCCTGGTCCCTTTCCCAGCCAAAGTATTAGAAAAAGTAATCAACCAATGACTGTCCTCACTTCTGGAATGAAACCTCCAACTTCGCTCCTCCCAATACAATACAGATTCCCAGTCAGCCATGTTTATAGGCTAGAATAATTTGAATCAATGTCTGAGGACACCCATAGATGCGCTACCACAAAGATGGTGGAAAGATATGGCTAATTAATTTATCCCCCCACTGCTACAAATATATCACCAGTCATTGGAAGTAGGCTATGTCCTACAGGCCTGAAAAAAGGTTATAGTCACCCGCATAAGGTAAAGGCCCTCTGCGTATCCTCTGGTTCTTAGTAGACAGCCCTGTAGTGTTTTCTGAAATTTTGCAACAGATAAGATTTGCAGTTAATGAAAAGAGATTCTTCCTTGGGACATATCTTTTTAATCTTCTTTATAAGAGCAAAGGGCCCTTGCCCAGGAGTGCTTTAAAAACTATGCAGAGATTTTAAGACTAATCTTCGTCTTCAACCCCTCAATGCTCATAGTAGGATAGTAGAGGCTTTACTAGACATGGTGCATTTAACACAATTATATGAAAAATTATTTATTCCTAAAATGCCAAATTGGAACTTATTAAAGGGGGTTGCAGCCTGAATCAGTGATATCTCATCAAAATATGGCGTATAAGCTGACATTGATTTCATTTTCAAAAGCTGAGCAGATCAATTACCCTTAAGGCCATTCATTTGACTGAGGCCCACAATAAAATCCCAGAATTACTCTTTGAGTTTAATTTTGCAGACCACAGTTATAGAGAATGTCTCCAGCCACATGATTTCAAGCCCAAGATGTACAAACCAATCCATCACAGGGTGTAACCATGGTAAGGAGGCAGTTGGATCCAGCCTCAGAATCTCCTGGATGCCTTCTCTGAATATGGCAAGCTAATGAGTTGCCCACATCTTTTTTTTTTTTTTGGAAAACCTTTATTGACATTTCAACCAAATACAAGTATGGGCCTACAACCCCCGGGCCGGCCGCTAAACAGTTAGAGTAGCAGAGAGCAATTTGCAATCACATGCAGCACCTCGAGGAGCAGAATCTCCATGCTAGCGTACTCTTGGTCACTAAGCAGCGCAATTAGGAAAACAGGATATAAAAGGTTTTCATTTTATAGTATAGGATGGAAGGATCAGGTGCCGAACAATTTCCTAGCAGCGAAAAATGGCAGGTAGAATAGTAAGCATGTCCACAATAAACAGTAATCGATCAAATCAATGGCGCAGAAACAGGAGGTACAGGATATGAAGGAATATTATGGTCAATTCGCGCCTGCAGTCACCTGCCCTAAGACCCAGAGAACACCACGAAAATTGAGGCACAGATGAAAAAGCAGTGATTGATACCAAAGGAAACCCACTGCACTGACCCAGAAAAAGAAAAAGACAAAGAAAGAGAAGAGAAAAAAGGCCATAGAAACAAACGAAAAGCAAAAAATGCCCTCCCCCAACCCCCCACCCTGAACCCCTGCAGATGACTACGCCCCCCCCCCCCGGCTGTGTGCCTGTCGCCCGAGAACCAAACCCGAAATATAGAAGAAACAGGGAAAAGTAAAAAGAAAGTAAACCCCACCTAACGGGGAAGTGGAGGAGGGCAATAGTCTATGCGCTCCCGGTCTCTCCCCCCGCCCCAACAAAGGGGCCCCCCTAAGCCAACATGAATAAAGTTGCCCACAAACCCCCCGGCCCGGAATCCGTCTGTTAATGAAGCAGTCCTGTTACCAATAGATCCATCGTAAACAATTCAACCCGCAATCTCAGCCTCTGCCCCGTCTAATAAAGTTGCTGAGTCCCTCGGATAAGAAAAGCCTCATCCCCAGAAAGTCAAAAGTCACACAGAAGCAGCCGGAGCTTGAGTCAGCAAATGGGAGAGGAATAGCAGATCCCAACGCACATGGCTTGCACCAACGATGTCCCTCCCCGTCTCCGAGGCCAAGCGTCGTTCCATCTGCCATGTTGGGAGACCGATTGGGGAGGGAATGCGACTCGTTCCGATACAGATCAAAGTCTGGGTCAACAGTGTCCAGGATGGGGGAAGCAGAGAAATGCTCCGGTAACTGTAGGACTGATGTTTCCGAGAACGTGGGAGAGTCACCAATCACAGCACTCACGATGAGTTCCATTCCTTCGGGGGCATGCATAGCTTCCAACACCGGGTCCAGACGCGCCGGTAAGGCTTCCAACGGGGGGCAAGTCGGCTGCCGGGTCCCAAAAATCAGATCAGGGCTTGCTCCCGGTTCTATGATCCTATCTGTCGCCGACAGCCAATGATTAACCTGGGCCCTCACCATCGCGTGAAGCGCCGCAAGTTCCGCCATTACCATCCGCAAAGAAGGGCCACATTGAGTCCATTCCGCCAGGTTCCATATGGCCGCAGGCATAACGATCCCAACGGAGGGGCACCCTCTCCGGGGCAGGATACGCCGGAGCAGAAACAAGGCGTGAGGGACGGGCCAGCAGCACACAGCGACACACGGCGGGACCCCCACCCCAGGGCACCAGCGGTGCTAGTGCCGGGCCTCCGGGCCGGGCCCCCCCGCGACTCAGCGCCGTGTGCCACCCGTCACCTCACCTCAGGTATAGCACCAGGCGGCAGATGGTTGCAAAGCAGTCCAGAGAAATCTCAAAAGTTCCAGGGACCGGACCCGACCACCCTCAGCAGTCCGTTGTTGTTCACTTTGGACTCGGGTAGACCAGCAATCAAGACCCCGGCTTCCAGTCTGAGTTAGGCCTCAAAACATTTTCGATGTTACTTAACCCCAGAACATCAGAAAAATTCCGTGATCACACCATCGGGGTGCCGACTAGTTCACCCACACGAATCCGGGGCAGGAGATCAGGATATTCGACAGGATAAGCGAGCGTAGGACCGGGGTCAGCGGAGCCGGGAGACTATGCGGCCATCTTGGTTGGTGTCATAGCTCCTCCTCCGTTGCCCACATCTTTACCCAGTATGATAACGGTCTGAGAATAATCATGTGTCCTCTTTTCTTTAAGACCAAATTGAGATGTCATAGCAATAAGGGCGTACTTTGGGGTAAATTACCCAAAGATCTAACAAAAGAATCCTCTCTTAAGGTGAGGTCATTAATGTTTACATAGCCCCAGATTTCTGCACCATATAGAGCGGCTGACCATACCTGCAGTTTGTATATCTATAATGCAAGGGACACACATTTAGTACAAGAAGCTTTATGGACTTGTAGAACCACTAGTCTTCTGTGAATCATTATAACCTCACTATTTTAAATTGAGGGCTTGCAGGATAAGTTCTTTCCAAGTCCAATGCCTAGGGATAATCAAAAGTGTGCACCTTATCCAAACAGATGCCCCTCAACCTCAAGCTTCCCTGAAAGTCTTGTGTGGGTTCAATGCCGTATACATTATTTTGATATATTGATTTCTAGGCCATTGGAATCCCAAAACTTGTGGAATATATCAAGCAAATGCTGGGTGCACAACAGGGTGCTTGACATTAAAATGGTGTCATAAGCGATAAGTAGAGCAGCAATTGAGAAATTGTTCAATTTGGGGGAGTCATGGGTACAGCTTATTAAGGTATTGGTCACACCATTAATAAACAAAGAGAATAAAGTGGGAGCTAGTACGTATCCCTGACGAGCACCTCTGCGACTCTTGATGCATTCTGTTAACTCACCCTCCTGCCCGATCAAACCTGGGCATAGTTCTGTTTATGAAGATTTACTATTAGAAAGTTGTGGTGCCGGTACTTCCATGGCCTTGAGGGACTCCCACTGTTTTAACCTGGGGATTATATAAAATGAGGCTCTCAGATCCACAAAAGTTATGAATAGGTGTTCCTTCCTGATATTTGTATACTTCCAGCAAATTAATGATAGTTTAAATACCTGATCAATAGTAATAACCTTGGCTCTTAAAGCCATCCTGAGCTGCTGACAGGATTTGAGTTTCTTCCATTAAGTCTTCCAATTTGCTCAAGACTTGCCACAGAATATATTTTTCAAGTTATCTAGTAAGCTGATTGACCTAAAAAAACTGGGGGACCCCTGTCACCCTTCTTGTGAAAAGGAATGATTTTGGCCCCCCTCCAAGAATCGGGTATAGTCCCTCATGCCAAAATAATGTTGGACAACAAATCAGTATCTGGGTTTACTGACAAAATGTTGAAAACCTAAATATCGTGATACAGAAATATAGCGTTAAAATATTGATCACAAATGTATTTTTTTCTTATACTTATAAGGTAAATGACAAAGATATCAAAAAAATCATTTTACACTTATATCGAAAAATATATACAAAAATGTTGTTTTTTAAGATATAGGTAAAAATAGTAAATAATAAATATATTAACATGCTCCAGTAACATAATGTAAATTAAATATATTTAAATAATATATACCATATATATATATCCATACTTATTTAAGCACACACACAAATATGCATAGGTGTATATATCTATGTTTAAGTACACATATATAAAGTAAAACTATTTTTAAAATAAGGATTTTAATTTATATATTTTTTTATCTTAATTTTATATCAAGTATTTTTATGTAAATATATATATATATATATATATGGTCATGTGATCAAGGTACGTTGTGTACCGAAACGCGTAATGGCCGACATCTGCACAGTTAAATAAAGAAGATTTTGAGCACTTAATTGGGTCTGTGCTCCACGATCTTTTCAAGGTGAAAAGCGCAGGCGACTGCTCGTGTGAGTGGAGTGGTGCGATATATATATACAAGATACACGCGGGCAGTGAATCTATGCAAACTAAAGATACAGAACTTATCACAAAACTCATTATGTCTGCCGAATGGGAAAGGGAGAGAGAGGAAGCTGCTGTGGATGTGTTCACAGACACTGACAAAGGCATCAGCGGCAAAAAAACGACCAGTGCTCAAGCACAACCTACTATCTTGGATGAGACACGGAAACTACTCATTGAATTGGAAAAATTGCGCAAAAAAGAGACTGCCAAATGGTGGGAAGTCAAATCATTGACAAGATATTTGGAGGTGGGTAGAATCCCAAGAGGACTCAGAATTTTAGTAGCTCCCACGTATGAGGATCCAGACCCTGAAATGCTACAGATGTGGGCAGATAATAGCGCCAAATCGTCAGAAAATATGCTGAAAATCCTGATCCAATTTGCAAACAGCGACAGACAGAAAATGATAGCCCGCATTAATGAAATAATGCAACTCCTGGAGCAGAAACCAAATCAGGAGGACATCACCAAAAGTCTGAATGAGATCAAAGACAAAGTGACCAAACAAGAAACAGAAATAAAAGAACGTAAAGCGATCAAATTCCAGCGAGACCGCAATGACTATCTAAGCGGAAGAATTTATACTTTTGCAAAAAAAAACGATCAAATAAGGAGACAACCACCCCCTAAGCCACAACAAAGTGGGGCAAACGTAACAGCGGAACCAAGTGAGAATGAATTCAGTTCGGAATATGAAACGGATGGGGAAGCCGGCACAGGCCCACCGCCAACTCCAGCACAAGAATTGACTTTTTTAAGACTACAACGCCTCAGAACTCTGAGGCCACGTTTCCCTCCAAAACAGGATCTGGGAGCAGACACAGGAAAAACGAACAACAAAAAACAAGCGCAACAACAAAAAGCAGGAGAAGGAAAAACAGACGGGGCGAAAAACCAAGTCAAAAACAGAACAAAACACAAAACAGACGCTACAGACGCCGTTAATGGAAGCACAAAATAAAAAAGATAACACAGTCATCAATTTGACAGACATGGAACTGAACACACAAGAACTTGAAATTTTATCCCTGGGGTTATCGTATTGCTCCAATACTAACTTTGATTATGCCCAAACACGAATTGATTTGTTTCAATATGTCCGCAAATTAAAATTGCAAAAGCATTTCATCAACGCTAAAAAACGCCCAATTGCAACAACACACGGGGATGATCAGGCACAGCAACTATCAGTAGCTAACATGGATGCTCTAAGAGATCTAATAGACTTAGAACAAGAAAATACAGGCGACGGAATAACTCCCAGTGGGGCAGCCTCCGCAGCAGAAATCAATATCTATGCTTCAATCAAAACAAACTTTAAACCCAAATCCCAATTCATGCCAATAATGGGCAAAGACAATTTAGACCTATTTTCTGACAACGTGATCAAAGAACTAAAAGACCTGTCTCTGCAAAGCACAAAAGAATATTGGAAAGAGAATCAAGATCACAGAAGGAAATACAACAACTTAATGACAAAAATAAAAGCCAGGTCTGATATAGTAGTTAGATGGTCAGATAAGGGGGGTAACGTGGTACTTTGGCCCCTCCAAATGTATAATCAAGAAGCTCAGACCCAACTACAAGACAAGGACTGCTATATAAGGGTCAGCCCCACCCACAATGTCGGTATCCAAGAAAAGTTCCATAATGAACTATATAAATGGAAGGGAATGGGTCTCATTAGTAAAGATGAGTTCAACTACTTGAAGAATGACTACCCGATCACGCCTCAACTGTACTTGATACCCAAGGTCCACAAAAATGAGGAAATACCCCCTGGTAGGCCAATTATATCAGCGATTGGCAGTTTATTTGAGAAAACAAGTATTTTTATTGACTCTTTCCTTCAACCAGAAGTCAAGAAACTCCCTGCCTACATCAGAGATACCAGTGATTTCTTGGCAAAAATCTTTGACATTGATTGGCACAACAACTACAGGTTCATGACACTAGACGTCCAATCACTCTACACAAGTATCAGACACCGAGATGGCCTCAATGCCATGAAATACTACCTTGGTAACAGACCCATTGAACTATACCACCACACACAAATGTTACTAGAAATGGCTGAGTGGTGTTTGACAAATAATGTATTTATCTTTGACAGACTCCATTATAAACAGCTCCAGGCTCAGCCATGGGTACTTGCTTCTCCCCCAGCTATGCGAATCTGCATATGGGCTGGTGGGAGGAGCAGGTTCTGAGAGTACAACATAAAGATATCATGAAAGATAATGTGGTGATGTACAAAAGGTTCAGTGACGATATTTTTATCTTATGGCAGGGTAGTGTCGAAGAAGCAGAAAAATTTGTGTTGGCTTTGAATGAAAATGCTCTGAACCTAAAGTTTGCATGTAACACCAATGATGCCATTATCCAATTCCTTGATTTAGAACTTTCTGTACAGGACAACAAAATACAGACACGCACATACAGAAAGCCTACCGCAGGGAATGCCCTTCTGCACTCACACAGTTTCCACCCTACACCACTGAAACAATCTATTCCCTATGCTGAGTGCCTTAGAATGACACGTAATTGTAGCACGGAAGAAGGGCTGTCCAATGCCAAACAAGAGTTGTTTGGAAGACTCAGGGATAGAGGGTATACCAGCAGCAGTTGCAAGAGAGCTGATGACAAATGTAAAGGAAAGAATAGGAAAGATCTCATCTTCCCTAAAACCACCAATAAAAACACAACATCTTCCAATAGTAAGGACCCTCCAAGATTAATAACGGGTTACAATAGATACCATAGCAACCTACGAAAGATCCTGAGGAGGCATTGGCCCTTAGTCCGGGGAGACCCAAGCATAGGAGAATTGGTGGGCACTAGTCCCTTAATCACATTCAAAAAGGCTAAATCCATGAGAGATGAGTTGGTCTGCAATGCGCCTACCCTTAGAAAGACCAAAAACTGGCTAGACTCCCAGAGGGGCTTTAAAAAGTGTTCAAAATGTAAAGCCTGCACCTATGGTGTGAACACTACGAAAGTGCAAGTCCCATTCAGGATTAAACCTTATGTTTTGAGGGATGCATTTACGTGCAAGACTGACTTTGCAGTTTATGTACTAGCATGTTCATGCGGTAAAAGATATGTAGGTTCCACCATTCATCCAGCCCACGTACGGATCTTGCAACATTTACGTGCAATCTCCAACAATGATCCTACGTACCCCGTAGCGAGACACATTCATGAAACCCACAATGGTAATGCTAAAAACATTCAATATTTTGTAATTGATAGCATTCCCAAAAATGTCAGGGGTGGCAATCGCCCTTTGGCACTGCGCCGCCTGGAGTCCAGGTATATCATACTCCTGAACTCAAAGATCCCATTCGGCCTGAATGCGGACGAAGCCTTAAGTGTCCACCTATAATAAGGTAATCAGAATACACCCTTAGCGCTTCCTTTCCCCCTAGTACCATTCGATGAACATCTGCAGTTCAACTACCACACCTTTCACGGGGTACTTATGGGCACATAAGAGCACCTTTCAGACACAGTTTTAGGTCTGAACACAAGGCACAATTTATAGTTTTTTCGTTTTATTTAATTTAATTGTACACGTTAATGCACATTTACGAAACACTTTGCCCTGGTTACCCTACAATTACCAGCTCTACTTAGAGTATGACCATGCTCATGCCTATGCCCTTGTTGTTTGTTGTGAATTTACAGTATAATTTTAAACAAAAATGAATGAGCAAGCCGCTAAGCCCACTAGGGCAGTACCTCATAAGATAAACTTTGGAGCGAGTGCATGCGCGAGGGTCCATGTCAGGGATTCAGATACAATGTTGCGAAAATAATGAGGGCACAAATACACGAAAATCCACTTTGTTAGCAGACGGTGATAACAGTCATGAAACACGCGCGCATTATTTCCTGAACCTGTTTCAGCGCGAGATATTGTTTCAAGCCAGCTAAACTCTGTAGCTACCCTCAGAGCCGGCGGCGGTGATAGCTTTTTGCAACATTGTAGCGTTGGGAAAGAAGCTAATAGATACAACGCGCATTACTTCCTGAACCCGTTTCAGCGCGAAACATTGTTACAATGTTTACTAACTTTTCACGCTACCCTGAGAGCCGGCGGCGGTGACAGCTTTTGGCAACATTGTAGCGTTAGGAAAGAAGCTAATGGCTATAACGCGCAGCAGAACTCACCAGGGGAGATGCTCAGGTCCCAAGCGGCAATGAAGGGGGTCCATAGAAGGCGAACCAGCCCACCCCCACACACACAAGCTGTAATGGCACAAACACCAGCATGACACATGGGAGACTGGGATGCACAGGCAAACCAGAGGGTCTACTAAGTTAGGACCTTAATAAGGGCACATCCATGGCAGGCACTCAGGGTAAAAAGCGGCAAAAAGTGTTAACTTATTATTTAAACGCAGAAATGGCAGCAATTGTTTTTAATTTACCTTTTCAACAGCTGTGAATTGTAACATGCTATTTGATGAAAAGGTTGTTATCACTATTACTTTGAACACTTGTTTAGGTGATTTATGAATTTTTAAATTCTGTTGTGTAAAAAACTTTTCTGCAATGAATACTCGGTAATAAGAATGGAGAAAAGACTCTGTGTAACATCCCAGATTTACCATCATGTAACCATGGTAATACCTGGTCTGAACCTGTGTGCTAATTGTTAGACACGCCCATATCTCCACAGTATATATGTATGAGCTCATTTTGAATGCAGATGTAGTGAACAAGGCGGCAACGCCGAAACGCGTCTAAGCAGACAGTGAGTAAATAAATCGAGTTTGGATTGAGATTCATGGTGTCAGCGCCTTCTTCGTATCGGATGAGTTTGGCAAGACTGGATATATATATATATATATGAACAAAAATGCTCTCTCCCACAAGGATAGAAAGCACAACACAGCTCCGGAGTGCAAAAAACGGCTTTATTGATATTCTTGCACGCAGTGATATTACTACAGTGATAATGATGCACAAATTAAGACAGTTTAGTCACTAACCCATGCACTCAGTGAGACACATTTAATCATTCTCTCATACAGTCAGTCATGCACCTACTAAATCCTTCATCCAAACACTTATACATCCAGTCATTCTTCAATATGTAAGACATATTTTAACTTTACAGAAACATACAGTCACTGGATGTTGTCATTTGAGATGTCATCAGTGATGTCATTTGAGATGTCATCAGTGATGTTGATGGAGCGGTAATTTCTTCTGGTAGTTTCTCAATGCAAAACCCTCATGCTACCTCTAATTTACCGCTCAAAAGGTGTTGGGCCCTTCACACCATGTATTACCTTCAGGAGACTTTAATAATCATGAACAGTCAAAAATGCAATTATTATTTTAAGCCAATAAAGAGAGTTGTTGAGTATTTTAAAGGGTTTTATTTTCTAGTCAAAAGTTAATTTTTCTCTGACCCTTTATTCATTAGTAAAATATCAATCAGGTTACAGAATTTGGAAAACAGAAAAAATAGCATTAATACAGAACATTTTACAGTCTGCATATAACCATTACATATAGGATAGAAAATGTGGCGCAAAATGTCATTCAAAATTCTTAAAGAGTTTCTAAGAAAAATATAGTCTTGCAAGGCTAATCAAAAATCAAATAGTTTGCAAAAATCTCCCATAAAGAGAAATAAATGCATAAGACAAATAAATCTTTTCAGACCTAATTAATTTGTCTAAGCATAACTTGAAGTTTAGCATCTAATTCTATTTAATCAGCTGTTCTTCTGCATCTGTCTGTGTCTAAAGAGCAAGCAGGGAGGGAGACAGCCCGCCCTTCACGAGACCTCAAAGGAATGTGGCCAAGATATGACGTGGAAGCAAGAAACCTCCCCCTGATTCTCCTCGGACGCAAACCCTCAGCAATCTCCCGGGACGTTTCTCGTACCTAACCCATAGAAGCCTAAGCCAAAATGAGCAGGAAGCCAGCTGAGCTGAGAAAGCCCGCCCCTGTCAGTTTTTATACACAACATTTTGGCAGACTACACAAAATGTTGCATTTCAGGAAAACCTGTATGTTGATTGGTTAGTCATGGTGGCATGAGTTCTCATCACCCTGACGCATTCTAAAAACCTGACCATGCCAGTTTTTTAACAAATGAAGCATACATAATAAATACATTTTATAAGTTTGCAACAATTGCTAGGGAAAATTTTCAATAGTCTTCCTTCCTTCCTGCCAAAGCGCAGTCAGATGGACACTTTTAACTAACACTGGTACATTTTGGCAGAATCACAAGGATGTACAGTTCAAGGTGTTCTTGACTTCTTGGCATGAGGAAAGCTGCCACGGTCTGCGCATGCTCCCTTCTCATTCAAAGCAAGCCATAGCTTTTGATGGTTTCACAGGCTGCCATTTAATGGTAGGCCCCAAAAATAAAATAAACAAAAAGATAATGTTAATTTCATGTAAATCAGCACATTATGTTTCCAAACTCCATACTAATACTCATTATAAATGTTTTCCTAGCCAAGCTACTAGTGTAAAGCAGCTTTTCTATTATTTATGACAACATGTAAAATAAATGTGCAATGTGCAACAAAGTAAAAGAGGTGTTATTAACTGAAAATATTTATCAAAATATGCAACAAGTCAAAGTCTTTTAAGACAGGA